>NC_133386.1:12505000-13755000 GCF_047511655.1 Castor canadensis
CGACATTGTATACACTCACTTAGAATGCAGGTCATTTATGATAAAGTTGTTCTTTGCATTGTCCAAAGTCTGGAAAAAGTGATATAAAATGTCTTATTTTCTAGTTCCTTGTTAGGTCATAAATCCCAACCTCTCTACATTCTGACAAAAGAGTCAATCAGTTGATTCTTTTGATTGCTGAGTATGAATGTCAATCATATGTTAATTGCTCATTCATAAACATTTAACATCTACTAACTGCTTATGAACACCTAATATTTTCTAGCTAATGTGTCAGGTATTTCATTGTAATAGAATGGATGAAGTCACCTTTGAAATCCTCTTATAATCACATGAATGAACACTGAGTCTTTTTGGTTAGATTCAGTTACAGCCATTCTGTCCCAGAGAAGGATCTGAACTTGAACTCACTTCGTAAACATGGCCAAGATTTTCCTGTTAGAGCTGGAACACAACCTCTACCATTTTTGGCCCTTTGATTTTCAACTTGATCAATCAACTAGAGTAGTTCTTGCGTAGGTGGAAGGGAGTTGAGAGGAGGACTGTCAAGCAAGGTTTGAGCTGGGCACTAGAATGCTATTTAGTTTTATTTTGTGAGCAGTCAGAGCATTCCAAAGTTATGGAAAGATCAGCTGTCTGAGAAGAACACCAGTCCCCCATATATTCTGAACTGAGAAGCCAATACAGGGAGAGAGATGCTGAGTCACCAAAGCTGAGCAGGTAAGACTTAATGACTCCTGATTCCCTTGGAAGTGACTTTGCTTTCCTGTTGATGATCCAGGGAGTAACAGGATCCTGTACATGAAGCAGGTCATTTTTACTTTAAGTCCTCTGTCTGCTGTGTATTGGGAATGCATTAGCTCATATTGGACTGAGTTCAGGGATTGGGCTTCACCATGTACTTTCCACAAGTTCATGTTTCTGACCATTGTGGAGGTGAGCCTTTTGCCAATGAATGGATGTCCCTGGTCAGTGAGGCATCCTGGGCAACTCCTAAAACTTCCAGGGCAGTGAGACCACTGAGGTGAGTCCCAGAACAGGGATAAAAAAAAAAGAATCTAGGCAGGCTTCTTGTGTCTAACTCTGGCTCCTCCAACAGGCTGCATAGATTTTCATATCCCCAGTGGCTGCATGGCCAGCACACTTCCTTAGGTACAATTATTACTGAGAGTTTATGTGTACTTAAGTGTCTCCACTTTCTGTCTCTAGGGAAGGGGTAAAGGTGTAAAAGCTTGATGCTCATCGAACTTCTTACTCAAGTAATTCTAAGAAATGCTATTATTAACTAGCTCTGTTTTTCTGACAAGGAAACAGTTTCAGAGAGCTTAAGAACTTGGTTCAAGGTCACACAGAAACAGTACACTGAGGATTCTAATGCTAATCTGAACCTAGGTGTGTCTGACCTGAGAGTTCAATAATGCATAGTTGCCTTGAGGGAGAGCAATATAATATAAAAACATAAGAATGCCACATGATTTCTTAGTTTTTAGATAATGTTGCTTTATGCTCATCCACCTTTGCCCCCATTCCTGGAGCTAAAAATGGGTGTAATCTAAGCCTATTTAGTTCAGAGTGTCTTGTTTGGGTGGGTAATAACTTTAGGAGCATTTGGCATATATTTACTTAAGCATTGAAGAAAATCCTGCTCCTAAACACATTTATAGATCAAAGATGAAAAGGGTTGGGACTGAGTACGATGGGAATTTAGGCTGAAGAGGGGAAGGTAAGGAGACTTCAAGATAAGCAGGCAGAATTTTGAGAGGACTTGCTTCAGTAGTCTCTATTCATATTTCTGTTTATTATAAGACCAGAAAAAGTCTTGGAAAAAAAAAAAGAGATTAGTATAAGTTAGCTAAAGGGAAGGAAGAAAGAATGCTTTTAGGATAGCAATTTTAGTAATATTTTTATGTTCTCAACTCTTGCTATTTTCAGATTTGATTTTCTAAAATAATTGTTTTTCTTTAGTGCACATATAATATATTTTATTGCCAATTATGGAGATAAGGAAGGGGAAGATAAATATTTCTCATGATACTTTAACCTTGAAAGATGTAGTTAAAATTTTGGTGTAAAATCTTCGGTGCTTTTTCCTTTTGTAAAATATGAGATAAAAGTATGCTTTGCATGTGAGAAGAGATCTTTTTCCTTATGACAGTTGACCATAGGAAAGTTCAGATATTTAAACTAGCAAATACTTCCAAGAATGGACAAGTCTAACAAAATTTCAACCAGCTATTAGCAGTCATGTAAACCAAAAGAAAGCTGAAGTTAATAAAGGAACAAAAGATTGCTGAGAGAAGACTCCCATATGAAGCTGAATAGGCAAGTTTTGGGGGTGTCATAGCAGGTGGCAACAACTACCTTTAAGAAAAGGGATTATCTTCAATAGACTTGCATTTTTCCACCACTTTGTTTTGGGTATTAGGACCCTGATCTCCAGGTGTATTTTAAGTTTGCCAGCATCACCACTCATATATATGAATTTTTGAGTTTCCCGACAATACGTAGGACTGAAAATTAATGTCTTAAACAGAAATTCTCTATATTCCCTGAGAGATTCACTTCAATGCAGCACAATTTTGAGAATTTAGTCTGCATTAAGCATTGTGGAAAATATCAAATAAATAATTAGATAATAATTGTCCTGACTTACTAATTTATTGGGACAATGAATATACACATGAAACATTAAATTGAAAGACTCCAAGTGAACTATCAAGTATAATCAGGGACAGACAGATTCAGGACAGCACAGTTGTGGCAAGAGAAGCTGAATGGCAGTAAAAGGAGGGTTGGTGTCAGGTGAATGAGGACAAGAGAAGACCACTCTGGCAGGGCAAAATGGGCTCATAGCTGTCCCTGCCTCTCCCTCCCCTGGGACCTGAGTAGAATGGCTTTTGTGTTGCTGTATATTAGGCAGCCTTAGAGTAATGGGAAGAACCTGGACCACAAGTGGGGATATTTTTGTTCTGCTAGTTGTTAAGGTGAACCTGAGGTTGTTATCTTCAAGTTTTCGTCTCATCATCTGTGAAATGAGTAGCAGCATTTTTTAAAACTATTTTTTATTGTACAAAATAACTTTCATTATGACATTTTCATATATGTATATAATGCACTTTTATCATAGTTACCCCCATTACCATCCCACACCAGTCCCCTTTGTCTTCACAAATAGTTCCTCTTCTACCATATAGTTCCCTTTCTACTTTCATACATTTAAAAAAAAATCTAGATTCCTCGTATGAAAGAAAACATTTGTCTTTCTGAGTCTGGCTTATTTTGTTTAACATGATGATCTCCAGTTCCATCCATTTTCCAACAAATGACATTATTGTATTCTTCATTCTTCTTTATGGCTGATTCAACTTCATTGTATACCACATTTTCTTTGTCCATTCATCCAGTGATGGGCACCTAGGCTGATTCTACAACTTGGCATCATACTTTTACACACCTTAGAGGCCTTTGGGGTCCCTATGAAGTAATGTGTGTGATTGTGCTTTGTAAGTTACAAAAAGAGGTATAAGTGTGATGATGATTTACTGGATGTACAAAGAGAAACCAGGGTATGATCTAAAACCATCTTGTGCCAGTGTGAGCAATTTTAGAGACTTGTGTACTTGGATCCAATGTGAAAAGGCTTAGTTTTACTTCTTTTCCATGCATATGCATAACATAGGGTTCATAAACACATAACGTACAGCTCAAGAAGCAGGTCATACATTTCAGAAAATATTATCAGTCTGATTGGATAGAAGTTATCACTGGGGCAGAAGTTGTTGATTGACACATCTATCCTTCTTTTTAGACCAAGGCATAAAGGTATTATAAATTACTGTCTTAATATAGTCAACTCAAAATGAGGTAGTAATGAGGTTTAGAGCAAGCAGAAATGAGTAACGTGCCCCAGCACCTGCAAAGGAGCTTATCAACCTTGGTATTGTATCATTCCTTCCTGGATCATTTAATAGATTTAACAATTTGTTTTGTCTTGCCTTACACATTAACTTTCTGGTGGACAAAAGAAAAGGCCAAAAGGCATATTGCAGGAAGGAGATGCAAAAGAAGTGTGACGAATCCCCACACTCCATTTGAAGGCTGCTGAGTAAACTAGTGAATTGCCTGTCTGGTTTTGGTCTTTGTGCTGTCTTCCACCATCTCTCAAAGGTTCCATTTGGGTGAAATCTAGGGCCCTTCTTAAGGGTTCACATTGCTTTTTGCGGTCACTTCATACATACTCGTATCATATACTTGTCTTTGGATTAAGTCTGCTTTGTTGCTGTATCCTTTTCTTCCTAGGCAGCCTCTTGATACAATCAATAACCCCCTTGGCTGCAGCCAAATCTCTGTCCTCTTTCCCCAGCCTCAGCTGGCTGCACCTCTGCTCCATGATTACCCAGACATTTTGGTCTCGTCCTGCTGCTGAGCCTCCATCTTGGCCTCCCTTCTCAGCTCGTGTCCTGCCTCCAAGTGCAAAGGACAGTCTGAAATTCTTTTGCTCACTTGAATGTCAAATGTTGTTGTGTGGTCTGATGTTCTGAATAAGTGTGCTGAAGAGTCAGGTTTTGCAATCTATTTATTATGCATGGAAATGTCTACTCGCCTTACCTTGGGGAGGTTGGAGAGGCTTCATATATTCATAGCTAAAGAGTTGGCAAATAGGAACCTGTTTTCATAAAAGTCTTTTCTTTGACTTTTTGTTTTCAGTGTATTCTTTGAGAAGGAAACCTTCTTCTAAACCCTAAATGTTGTTTACATGGAACCTCCAAGCTCTGACTGTTTTATAATCTACTGAGTGTGTTCCTGTATGTCTTCTCATATCGATAGAAAGAGTTTATGTTGCCTATAGCAGGACAGATAGTAATACACCCAAGGAGCACAGATACCTGGGCAGGTTAAGTGGGCTTTTGAAGGCCATGCTACTAGTGAATGGCTTAGTTGAAGCTTGAACTTTGCTTATTGTCTCTTACATGAGGTTTTCTCCCTCTAGGCCATTCTATTGTCCAGTCTTTAAGTTATCTCTATTGATTTTTCATCTAGGCAAACTTTGAGTTCAAGGTCATCTTCTGTTGCTTAGTCTCCCAGCCTGAGTCTTCCATGGGGGCATTCTTTGCCTTATACCTAAGTGGGCAGGGAAATCCTTGCTCACTTGTCTTTGATACCCAATATTAACAATTGCTGTATAGAATAATAGGCACAAATATATTTCAGCCAGGAGAGAGTTTTGACTCTGTTTATTCTAATCTGCATTTTATGGATAAGGAACTGAAGTCCAAACAGTTTTTTGATTTCCCAAATACTCCCAGCTTGTTAGTGGCAATCTTTAGTTCATAGATTAGATTCTTACTCACAGATTCTTTCCAGGGATAAATTGAGCACATTCTTAGAAGGGAAAGGTCTTGGAATTGTTAGGAGTTACTAACATCAATGTGTGAAGTATCTAGTCAGATTCTTCCATCTGAGAGCGTATTAGGATTACCAAGCCATCTGGGCCACCTCTCCCACAACTGTGGACGGATAAATGACTGGTCTACACTTTTGAAATGTTGACAATGGCTGCATCATTTATTGATGAAGATTCTTTCAGCTATTCTCACTTAAATGAAGATGGTGGGTTTACTTTATTTCTTCCTTCCTCTCTTTGATTACTCTTGTCTGTCAAGGTCTTGCAAACATAAGACATGAAGGCTGAGGAGGCTGGCCATAACTGAGGACAGATGTAAATGAATTGGCTTATTCGAGCATCTAACTCATGATGTTAGTTCAGCAACATTCTGAAAAACACCAGGAAATGAAGTCCATCTAGCGTTGGGGACCCAGGATCCTTGTATTTCCAGAAGCCAGGAGGAGTTCACTGGGAGTAGCGAATGTTGGGCTTTCTATTAAATCAGATTTCTTCCTATTCTCTCTAACCAAAATATCCTGTAGGGTCTGCTTCAAGCATGAGTGCTTGAACATGACCAATATGTTGTAAGGCATTTTGGGGACCTCCAGGTCACACAGGATCAGTTTTCCTCACCCTGTGGTGTAACTACAGGGCCACTTGCTGGTCTCTATTGCTCTCTTGACCCTCTCTCTTTAAGTGACAACTTTTCTCAGTCTCAGAGAGCATTTTGTGCTGACTTGCTGCCTGATGGGGATGCCAGTGATTTAGGAGTCTGCCCAAAGGCTGGTGGCATGGCCTAGCAAACACGAAATCCTGAGTTCAAACTTCAGTACACACACACACACACACACACACACACACACACACACACACACACACACGTGTCTGCACAAGATGGGTGGTGGGGGAGAGAGAACTTTAATTCACATGTAGGACGTGGGAATTCAAGCAGAGCCTCCACAAAATACTTAAGTCTCCAGTTTGATTTGCTGGAGGAGAGAAGCTCTTCAGTTTCTTAAGACTTTTTAATCGAAAAGTTTTTAAACACACAATCACATAAAATGTTCCATGGCATCTTTTTGACATATTAAGCTTAGATAGCCAGATAAGTGTTTGTCCTTCATACTAGGACAGACGCTATGCAGGGAGAGAACTATAAAAATGCCACCATACCTGATATTTCAGTTGCATTGGTCCTGTATGTGATTTAATGAAAACTGTGCCAGAGTTTTCTTGGTTGCAACTGCAGCTTTAAATATGGAGACAAAGGATTTCTTTGTGAAGGTTCCTCTTTAGCCAGCAGGCTGTAGAAAATGTTTTGTCAACCTTCAGCACTAAACAAGGCTTTGCCTCTTTTTTTTTTTTTTTTGACTCTCCAATGATTACAAATAAGGTGTTCTGATAAAGTCAAGAGGGAATCAGAACTCATGAAGGCTCTGTTCCATTCAGTGGATGAACAAACCTGCAAAGGGTATGTTTGTGGATTGGCTTTAATGTTCCATACAATAAATCTTTCTTAGGCAGAGTGTTAAAAGGGAGGCTATGATTTGATAAGTCCTGCTGGTGTTCCTGTTAAAGAATGGTTGTTTTCTCACCTCATTTTTTGAGGGGGTGTGGCATAAATTGAATATGCTTTGTCTGATTGGTTTTTGCTTTATTTTAACTTTGCATTTGTTGTTGTTGGCTGCTGCTGTGCTCTATCAGAGAGGATTATCCTCATGAGGAAGTAATCTGGTGGGGAATATTGAATTTCAATTGTTTTAAACCCACAGGGACTCGGTCTTTCCACCTTGCCAGGAGTCTGAGAGTGTGCTCTTTGGGACGAAGGTATGTGGCACTATATTTTTCCAGATGGAAACTTCAGGTTAGCTGTTGAGCTGATAAGAATTTTTGACAGCATAGAATTCTGAGTCAGACCAAGAAGGCAAACAGAGATTCAAACTAAGACTGCGATGATTTGAGCTCAGATCATAATTTCCCCTGATGTCAGGAGATCTTTTCTTTTCATTTGTTTCCTCACCCGGGAGGCACTTGAACTTTCTCAACACAAAGCTGGTGCTGAACTATTTGGCAGTCAATTGAGTACCGAATCTATGACAAAGTAATCTATTTTCTCTTTTGCATGATTGACTTAGGAAGTCTAGACAAAATTGTTCATGTGAATAGCTACCTCAAAAATACTGCTCTTAGTCAATTTTAAAGGATAATTTTTCCTTATTTCTCCCCAAAGTTAGAATCTGATCTAACAACCTTTTGTGGATCTGTTGTCTAGGATTATTTCGTCTGTCATCTTTTGAGACTTATACTTAGTTTTCTTGAAAAAGGACTTAAATTCTTTTTCTTGCTCTTTATAATGTGCCACTCAGTGTTTTCAGTGTCACTGTATTTCCTATTAATCTGTTGTGGAGCATACACTGAAGGTCAGTAATAGCAGATGAACATGTATTTTGTGGGATATCCAAAATGATAACAACCAATGCTTCCATTGATTAGGTTTCTTAGAAGGATACCAAGAATCTAGAGTAATGAAGTGGAATGGGTACCATAGACATCATCTGGCCTTGCCTCTGGTGTAGAGATGAGAATCCTAGGAAAGAAGTGAGTCTTAAGTGAAGTCATATGACTAACTTGTGGCAGAGAAGAAAGAGATAGTGAGAAAGAAAGATTCTCAGAGTCACTAATGTGCTTGTGCCTTGTAAAGCTCTAAGGTGTGGAAAATTTTTACTTTTGGAGAAATATAATATGCACCATTTCCCAATTGATTTCCCAGTTTTTGACAGAGCACTGGATAACACTAGTGGCCACTGTACTTTAGAAATATTCTTAGTTTAGTTAGCTTGCCCATTCTTTTTTTAATATTTGGATTTCTAGGAATTTATTCTATTTTTAAAAAATTTTTATCATTTTTACATTTACTCACATGTGTATGCATTGTTTGAGCCACCCTACCCCCACTTCCAGGCAAAGCCTGTTCCACCCTCTTGTTCTCCAATTTTGTTGAAGAGAAAACGAGATAATAAGAAAGACATGGTGTTTTTGCTAGTTTGAGATAAAGATAGCTGTACAGAGAAATTCCTAGCATTGTTTCCATGCACATGTGTATTGCAACCCACGTTTGTTCATCTCTACCAGACCTCTTCACTACTTCCTAGTCCCCTTCCCATAGTGGCCTCTGTCAGTTTAAGACTATTATATTAGCTCCTTTACAGTGTACACATCAACCACATTCAGGTTTTAGATTTCCTTCCTTTTTCCTATTCCTCCTGTGTGCATTCTCCCCTTAGTGTGTGACCCATGTCCAATAATATTATATTTATTTTAGAATACATTTATTTTAGGTCTATAATTTGCATATGAGGGAGAACATGGGAATTTTGGCCTTCTTAGCCTGGCTAACTTCACTTAAGATGATGTTCGCCAGCTCCATCCATTTACTTGTGAATGACAAAATTTCATTCTTCTTTGTGGCTAGGTAAAATTCCACTTTGTGTAAATATCACATTTTCTTAATCCATTTGTTGGTAGTGGGGCATTTTGGTTGTTTCCATAACTTGGCTATTGTGAATAGTGCCGCAGTAAACATGGGTGTGCAGGTGCTTTTGTAATAACCTAAGTCACATTCCTTTGGGTATATTCCTAGGAGTGGGATTGCTGGATCGTATGGCTGATCTATGTTTAGTTTTTAAAGAAGCCTCCATATTGTTTTTCATAATGATTGTACTAGCTTACCTTCCCATCAGTGAATGAGGGTTCCTTTTCCCCCTGTATCCTTGCCAACATTTGTTGGTGGTGGTATTCTTGATGATAGCTATTCTAACAGGAGTGAGGTAGAATCTTAGTGCATTTCCTTTATGGCCAGGAATGGTGAGCATTTTCTCATTTTTTTTTTTTTTTGCCATTTTGACTTCTTCCTTTCAAAAAGTTCTGTTTAATTCAGTTGCCTACTTCTTGATTGGTTTGTTGCTTTAATCAAAATATTTTTACTAAGTGAAACAATCTTTAACAGCTGCTATGATTGTACTGTTGTATTTTGTTGGTATAGTTGATCTTTATCTGGAAGAAAGGTATAAAGGTGCAATAGGAGTGAAAATTCAGGATACCAATGGGAATTGTATGTCTATGGATGAGAGCAAAAGTCTTTGGGATTCTCAATCTTCAGGATTTTAAATAGACCAGAATCCTAAAAAGTTCATTTAGATGGAAGAGTTAGAACTCTTAATAGAAAAACTATAAATAAAAGACAGAGAGATTAGAAATTTTTTTTTTTTTTTTTGCCAGGAGAATGAAAATCTTCATTGAGAGGTCCATGTATAGAGAGAGGCATGAACATGGACCTCTTCTCACTGTCCCATTCTCCAAGGCCTGTCCAAATTGTGTTGATAATTACTGTGTCAGTTCCAAAGAAGGTGTTTATAGAGTTACCATTTTGTGTAAAGATAAATATATTCACTTATATATATAAAAAGGCACATCCAAAGAAAACACTTGTGAAGTTGCAGTCCAAATTAACAAGACTGAACAGAATTCATCAGAAAATTTTGTTAGTCTCCTTCCAGAAACACACAAGAACTGTGAGGAAAAAGATTCACATTGGTCACCCACAGCTGTATTCCTGGCACTAAAACTGGGGATTAATACAAAGTAGATGCTCAGTAAATAGTTGTTGAATAAAGTAATCTAGATTATTTTATCAACTAGCTATTTTTCAATTGGAATGGAATGCATATATACATTTAAAAAATCTAAACATTATAAAAGAATTCCTGATGCAAAGATATGTGTACCCTTTCTCAAGATTCCTGTATTCAGTTCTCCTAAGAAGCAACAACTGCAACCTGCCTATTTGTTCAATAGTCTCCTACAATGTAAGAATATGTGGATATGTGCATATTCATATATACATCTAAGACACTTATTTATTTATGCATATGTGTATGCACTTGGCCTTCTATATCTCCAGGATCCTTTCTGCATCCAGGGATTCAACCAACCTTGGATAGGAAATATGTTTTTAAAAAATGTGTCTGTACTAAGTATATATAGGCTTTTGGGGGGTCATTGTCTACTAAAATATGCAGTACAACAACTATTTTTATGGCATTGATAGTGCCTTTTGTATTAGGCATTATAAGGCAATTTAAAGTATATGAGAAGAAGTGTGCAGGTTTTATACACACACATACACACACACACACACATATAAACGCACACATACACCTGAACTTTTGTGGATTTTAGTGTCAGAAGTAGGTTCTGGAACCAAACCTCCATGGATATCAAGGGTGTTAGGGGTATGTATTTTTAAAAAGATACCACATATGAATGTATCTAAAAATATGCATTTTTATACTATATTAGCTGTTCTGCATCTTGATTTTTTTCAATTAGTAACTATCTTTAAATATGTTTTGAGAATTGCCTTCAATAAATGAAAACTTCTATCTCACTGATATTTTCCTTTTCATGTCTTTGTGACTGAGGTTAGTCATCTTTTCATATGTTTATAAGCCACTTGTGTTTCTTTTCTATGAACTGCTTCTAAGTTCTTTGTTAATTTTTCTATTGGTTTAATGGCCTTTCATAACTGATTTCTAAGAGGTCTTTATATATTAAGGAAATGAGCTCATTCTCATATGGGTTGAAATTTTTTTCTTGGTTGATCATTTGTCCTTTGACTTTGTATGGCATTATTTTCTCTGTGCAGAAAAAAACAAAACAAAATTTTTTAATGTAGTCCACACTCACTAATCTTTTTGGTATTTAGGTCTGTGTATTGTTCACAAAAGCCTTCTCCTCTGCAAAAAGGCTTCCTTTCTCCTACAGTTACTTTTAACAATTTTATAATTTTAATTTTATGAATTCAAATATTTGATTCACCTGTAATTTATTTCAGTGGAAATTATTTGAATAAACTATATTCCCTTACTGATTTGAAATTCCATGTTTTGTATTTTACATTTTGATGTATTTAAACATTCTCCAGAATTTTTTGTTATTATGGAAGAGCTTACAAAAATAGAAGAATAAAATAAAGTTCACAAGTACCCATTGCTTAGCTTCAAAATTTTCAATATAATCTTGGTTCTTCTTTATCATCCCCTCTCTACATATTTTTGAAAAGAATTACAGCCATCATACCACTTCATTTTTAGATATTTCAGTGTGTGCATATTAGTTTGGGTCCACCAAGAAGTGAAACCAGAGATAAAGATTTGAGTGCAAATCATTTATTTGGATTTACCCATTAGGAAGTAGGAAATGGATAAAGGGAATATCAAAAACCATGTTGCCACTAACTGTAGTTAGCTGGAGACCCCTTGGAGGTAATAGGGAACACATGCCTGGTGATGCATCTTCCCTGTCCCCAAGGGCAAGGGCAGAGGAACTAGAATATGTTCACTGTCCCCAGCAGAAGTGGGTTGAGTGATGCTGGGGAGTGGGAATGGAGCAAATAGCTGTGAGGATTCCTCCTCTCTTCTAGTCTGCCATGTGCATGGAGCCCTGAAGCCAGAGAAAGCCTCAGGCAAAGGGACACAGATGTTGAGAATTGGAAGTTGGGTAGGTGTCCAAGCAATGGTAAGAACCAAGGGCATAAGGATGCAGATAGCATAATCTGTTAGCATCTCTTTTTTAAAAAGCATAACCACAGTACTGTTATATCAACCTAAAAAATTCTCCAATAATGTCAAATAGTCAGTGTTCAAATTTCCCTGATTGGTTTCTGTTCCTTTTTATTATGTTGGAATTGAGGTACAGTCAATATATTACATTTGCTAATGTATTTTTAAACTGCTTTTAAATTACAGTCTCTCTCTCTCTCTTTCTCTCTCCCTCTCTCTCTCTCTCTCCCTCTCTTTCTCTCTCTCTCTCCGTCTTTCTCTTTCTCCAGGGTTCTACTGCATAATTCAGGCTGGGCTCAAACTCACAATCCTCCTATCTCTGCCACCTGACTGTGCTGGGATTACAGACAGGTGCCACTTAACTTGACTCCCTATCTCTTTTATAGGTAATTTTCAAGCATATATATTTTTTGCAAAGAATAACATAATGATAAAAATGAAGGTATGCAATTTTTAGAGGCCCCCAAATACCACTTTTTTCCAATTTTTAAAAATCTTTTCAAGGAGAAATCTGGTTTAAATCAGTCTAAAGAAGTGTCTTGCCAGGCCCCGGTGGCTCACACCTGTAAGTCCTAGCTACTCAGGAGGCAAAGATCAGGAGGATCCTGGTTCAAAGCTAGCCCCAGGCAAATAGTTTGAAAACCCTATCTCAAAAATAGGCAACTCAAGAAAGGGCTGGTAGAGTGGCTCAAGCTGTAGGAGAGTCTACCTAGCAAGTGTGAGGTCCTGAGTTCAAACCCCCAGTGCTGCCAAAAGAAAAAAAAAAGTGCCTTAAGATTTTCCTTTCCCTCTCCCAGATCTTCTTTATATTTTCTGTCTTTTTTTTTACTTGGTCATTTTACTTTAACATATTCTTCAAGTGTTTCTTTGTGATCTCTTCTGATTTTTAAATATAAAATTGCTAGCCTTTATTGAATATAAATAAAAGTATCAGATATAGACTAAGTACTTGACATGATTTTACTTCATCTTCTCAACAGCTCTATACATTGTACATATATCTCTATTTTACACATGAGGAAACTCAGGCAGGAAGGGTAAGTCATTCATCCAAAATGAAATTTGCATGGATTAGTGTCAGTTTACACATCCAACTCATAGGCATAACCACTATATAGTTTTCATTCCATCTAGGATTCTTTTCCTTAAATTATTTTTTTTGAGAGAAATATTATTCTATTAGGATCTATTGAGCACTTTTTACATAATCCAAACTAGCTGCTGTTAAAAGGAATGAAGAGCTACATCATGATCACAAACCAAATCACAACGTGCATGTGCTTTAGGAGTCGATCGTTTATTGGAAGGGACGGAAGACGAGAGACCTTAAATATTTTCTGAACAGTCTCCTATGGACTACAGGCTGCTTGGTAAGAGCTCAGACCTGACCTCCCAATAAAACCTGGTGAGTGTGAGGCGAGAGCTGCTATGAAATCTCACCAGATTAAGGACTAGATTCCTTGATGGATTCAAGTAACTTTGATTCTATTTAAACCTTTTTATCCTCCTGTCTACAGAGCCATGTTTCTCTAGCTTTTCCCTCCTTGCGTGCACAGAATGATTCATTAACTTGCCCACAGTCACAAGCAGTGAATAGTGAGGAGATTATTTGAGAGCCAAGGTTTTGACATTTTCATTCTTATGCAAGACTCGATGTTTTCATTTCATTCAGTCTGAACACTTTTGCTATATAACTTGGAAAGAGTGAGGATGTTTCATTTAAAATGGGTCCCGTCTTTCTCCTAGCAAAATGAAAAACCCAAACCAACAATATCCACAGAGGAACATTTAAAATTCTCATAATTCTGAAATGCCATAATTAGTTATTACAGGGGGCAAAATAAATATTAAATAATATAAGAATTATTGTATAATTATGTAGTAAGTATATATAATTATAATATTAAATAATATAATTCTATTTCTATTCTTGATATCTCTTTGTAACTCTACTCTTGTGATCTTGAGGATGCCAATACCACATGGAAAAATCTGACTTAATAAAGAACAATGTTAATAAAATTCACTTAATCATTTTCTAAGAAGCTAAATGTATTCCTGTATATCTTCAGTATACTTATGAATAGAAATAATTGAATGGAATGGCAGTATACATTATCACATACAGTTATTTTGTATTTCTCGTAATGTTTTGAATTTTTAAATTAGCTTTTTATATATATGTTTATATATATAAATTATATATAAACTTTAAGTTAAATTTTGTGAACAGAAGACATAGCAAGTCTCAAAACATGTTGCATTAAAATATAATCATTGTCTGAGAATGAGAACACAAATCACAGACCAAAAGAATATCTTTGGCAAAGGG
Source organism: Castor canadensis (assembly GCF_047511655.1). NCBI lineage: Eukaryota > Metazoa > Chordata > Mammalia > Rodentia > Castoridae > Castor > Castor canadensis. Next base: position 12,519,339 of record NC_133386.1, read on the forward strand.
AAATTTGATAAATAAATATTACCTAAAATATACTAGGAACTTTTAAACCTCAACAATGAGAAAAGGAGCAATCTGAAGAGACACTTCACCTAGGAAGATACACAGATGGGCCAAATGCATATAAATGATGCTAAACACCTTATATCATTAGGGAAATGCAATTAACACCGAGATGTTACTATATTCTTAGAATGGTCAAAATCCAAAAATGGTGACAAAACCAAATACTGAGAAGGATATGGAGCAACAGGAACTCCCTATTGCTGGTAGAAATGTAAACTGGTACCATCAATTGGGAAGACAGTTGGCAGTTTCTTAACAAAACCAAATATATTTTTCTCTTATGACCTAGTAGTCATACTCCTTGTTATTTACCTAAACTTGGTATTTGCACACAAAAACCTGGATAGAGATGTTACAGTAACTTCACTTAAAATTGCCAAAATTTGAAAGCAACTAAAATTTACTTTATTAGGTAAATAAACTATGTTCTATCCATACAATGGAATATTATTCAGCATTAAAAAGAAATGAGGTATCAAGCCATGAAATGGTATGCAGGAATCTGAATGGTATGCATATTACCATAAAAGGGCTACTTAATATATGACTCCAGCTAAGTGATATTCTGGAAAAGTCAAAATTTTGGAGATAGTAAAAAGATAATTGTTGTCAGGGGTCAATGGGGAGGAAACATGAATAGGAGGAATGCAAAGGATTTTTAGGGCAATAAAACTATTCTATTATTGTGATAAAATAATGGTGAATGCATGTCAGTACAATTTTGCCAAAACCCATAGAAAATACAGTACTACAGGGACCACAAGTGACTTTGGGTGATAACAGCATGTCATTGTAGGATCATGGGTGCCACCATGGTGGAGGATGTTGCTAGTGGGTGAGACTGAGAGTAGTGGGGACAGGTGACATATGGGAACTTTATCTTCCTGTGAACCTAAAACTGCTATAAAAAATAAAATCTATTAAAAGATGGAAGCATTGAGATTTGCTATAGTCTTGTGCTGTGTTTCTGTCATTGGCACCATTATTTTTATGAAAAATCAGGACATTTGGTACCTGGCACATAGTTGGTACTTAATAAAAGATTGCTGAATGGGGTATTTCCTAACAGGACATATTAGAAATCTAATGTGCTCATCACAAAATTCAATGTAGAACTGGAGAACATGTTTTCTGTAGTAAACTACCACCAGAGATCCACAGAGTCAAGTTTAGTGAGCACTATTAAAACATTAAGGTAGTGCCACCTGACCAGAGGTGGCCTTGGCTGCTTCATCTGCTCAAGGGACACTGAACAAAAATAAGATCATATACCACTGTTTACAGTCCTCCACTTAAATACTTTCAGAGCACCTGAGCAGAGTCCGTAAAGGCACATGTGCTCTATCCCGGCTCACCTGTCTTTTACTTTCTCTCCTTCACCCACTTGTTTCCAGTCATGCTGGCTGCCTTTTTATTTCTAAAGTTTATGGAGGCTAATCCCACAGCCCAAGATAATTAAAAACAAAAACAAAACATCTTTACTGAGACACAATTTATATTTCATGTATGGTTCATTTCAGTATGTATAATTTGATAAGTTTTGATGTATGTGTACACCTACAAAGCAATCAGCACAGTGCAGAAAATGCGATCCGTCTCTCCAATCCTCTCTGTTCCTGTACCTCAGGCAACCACTCGCCTGCTTCCTGTCACTGCAGACGAGTTAGTATTTTCTAAACTTTTGCGCACTTTTTTATGTCTGGGTGTTTCATTCATTGTTATGATTCTGAGATTCATCCATGCTTTACCTGTATCAATACCTTATTACTTTTATTTACTTTCTTTATACAATGGAGAGTGTTCCATTAAGTAAACTGTAATTTTTTTCTCTATTTACTTAATTATGAGTATTTAAAGTCATTTGGCTATTGCAAATAAATTTCTGTGCTTTTGTGTACAAGTCCTTGAATATATATGTCTTCATATATATTGTCTTGGGTAAATATCTAGGAGAATGTCTGGGTTGTCAAAGATATTTGTTTAAATTTTTAAGAAACTGCCAAAAACTGTTCTCCAAAGTAATTGGGCCATTTTGTATTCCCACAGGTGGTATATGAAAATTTTAAATGCTATATATCTTTGCCAGTGCTTGGTATGATCAATCATTTTAATTTAAATTATTTTATAGGTATGAGTGGTACATTGTATTCTTAATTGTCATGACTTTGAATATCTTTTCATATGCTCATTTGATATGTCTTCTTTCATAAAGTATCTTTATATCTTTCATCAGGGTTTATTATGTTGTTTATTTTCTCATTATTGAGTGTTAAGAGTTCTTTCTATATTCCGGATATCATATATTTATATATTTTGGATACTACATATAAATATGATTTTCAAGTATATTCTCCTGGAGTATAGCTTGTTATTTCATTTCTTAACAGTGTCTTTCAAGAAGTTCTGAATTTTGATAAAACATCCTATATTTTCTCTTAGAAATTTTGAAGACTCACATATTACATTTATGCCTATGATCCATTTTGAGTTAATTCTGCATGCATATAAGATATAGATCAAAATTAAAAATTTTTGGTATATAGATATCCAATTGTTCCAGCAAAATTTGTTAAAAAGATTCTCCTTTCTCTAATGATTCTGTAGGAATCTTGCCTTGTATTTTTCTTGTCCTAGTGCACTGGCTCGGTCCTTTAGCATAGGGTTGAATAGAAATGGTAAGAGTGGATATCATTGCCTCATTCCTGATCTTAGGGGGAATCATTCAGTATTTCACTATGAAGACTGGTATGAACTAGAGGTTTTCATAGATACTCTTTATACTTGAGAAAGTATTACTAGTTTGCTGGGAGCTTTTTGTTTGTTTGTTTTTGAACCAGTAAGAAATACTGGATTTTGTTCCATGCTTTTTATGTGTCTGTTGAGAGAATCACATGGTTTTTCTCATTTACTATGTCAATATGGTGATTTATTCATTGATTTCATAGGTTGAACCAACCTTGCATTATTGGGAAAAATTTCTACTTATACATGATGTAATATCTTCCTTGTGTAGTTTTGGATTCAACTTGGCAAAGCCTTGTTAATAATTTTTCACCTATATTTATGAGGTACACTGACTTGTAGGTTTTCTTTTTTTAATGTATTTGCCTGATTCTGATGTCAGAGTAAATACTAGTTTTGCAAAACAAGAGGGAAGTTTGGCTTTTCTACTTTGAAAGAATTTATGTAGGCTTATTATTTCTTTCTGAAATATGTAGAATAATTTACCACTGAAGACATCTGAGTTTGAAACTGTTGTGGGAAGACTTTTAAGTATAAATTCAATTTCTTTAATACATAAGGGGCCATTCAGTTATTTTGTTTTTCTGTTTGTGTGAGTCTTAGTGATTTAAGGAGTTATTTCCTAATTATGCAGTGTCTGTAACATATGGTGACATCACCACTCTCATTCTTTACAGAGCACCTCTTGTGTTCACTGATAATTCTTTATCATTTTCCTGTTTCCTGATCTAATCAGTATGTTTTCCTTTATTCTGCCTATTTCAGCTTTATTTCATTTTTTTTTCAGTTTCTTAAGATGGGAGTTGAAGTAATTGACTACAAATTTTCTTCATTTCTAATATAAATATTTTAGTGTTATAAATTCCCCAAATACTGCTTTGCTGCACTGCAAAAATTTTGGTATGTCAGTTTCACTTTCAGTTCAAAATGCTAATTTCCCTTTTGATTGATTCTTTGATAACCCATAGGTTATTTTATTTTTATGTTTATTTATTTTTGGGCAGTGCTGCATTTTGAACTTCGGGCTTTGCACTTACTTGGCAGGTACCACTACCACTTCAGCCTCACCTCCATCCCACCCATGGGTTATTTTAAAGTGTGTTATGTTGTTTCCAAATATGCAGAGAGATTTCACAGGTACATTTGTATTATTTATTTTTAAATTAATACCACTCTGGTTAGAATATCCTTTGTATGAATTAGAAATTTGAAGATTTATTGAGAAATGTTTTATACCCTGGAATATGGTATCTTGGTAAAAATTCCAAATGCATTTGAAAAAAAAATGTACATTCTACTTTTGTAGGGTGAAGTGTTTTATAAATGTAGGTTAGGTCAAGTTCATTATTAATGTTACATTTCCAATTACTTTCCTTATTTTCTGACTGCCTTTCTGTCAATTATTGAGAAAGATGGAGGTTTTTTTTTTTTTTTCCTTTTTCTCCTGGTCATTTTTTTATCATATTCTGGATTTTGAAGCTCTATTATTAAGTTCATGCACTTTTAGGATATTTAATGTCTTCTTAATAAATTTACCCCTTTGACATAATGAAATGCAATATAGTTTGTTTTAAATGTACTTTGTATGATATGTATACACACACATATATTGGGGGGGGAGAGAACTTTCTTTTGACTGCTATTAACATTGTGTATCTTTTTCTACCCTTTTCTTTCTTTCTAACCTATTTGTATTTTTCAACTTTGGTGAATTTCCTATAGTTTGGTGCTGATAGCTTTTTTGTATCCAATTTGACAGTTATTCTTTTATTGCAATGCCAAACGATTTGCATTTATTGTGCTCTCTGGTTGGTTTAAAACTCATCACACTGCTGCTGTTTTCTATTTGTCCTGTCATTTCCCTTTCCTTTACATCTTATTCTGTCTTATTTGTGGTCAACTGAGTATTTTTAGTGTTCTTATTTCATCTCCTTTGTTGGATTATTAGCTATCACTCCTATGAATGCACGAGGGACACCCTCCACAAGCCCCTGAGGTGTCTTTTTGTGTAGCAGTCTTGTCCTGTTACTCTGCTCTGGCAACCTTAGCAAGACATCTCTACTTTCTACTCACGTGGACCTTTGCTTGCCTGGGGTCCCCCTCACTTCCCTGGAGCCTGGAAGCTTTCTCATGCATTAAGTGGGCAATCACCTGGGTCCCTTTTGCTTTCCACCTGTCATGGATCACTGCACTACCTTACCTGAGTTCCAACATTGTCAGGGCCAGTGTTTCATATATTTTGACTGTTGTTATTTCCCTAAGAAGGAAGGTATATCCTGTCCCTGTTACTTAATTTGGAAAGGAAATGAAAGTAAATCCTGAGATATGTACTGCCTTTTCCCTCAGCCTGGGATGCTCTTCCTCCTCAGCCTCACTCGCCAGTCTTTCTTATCATTGGGTCTCAGCTCAAATCTCACTCACTTGAAAGTTTTTCTGACCAGCAATCCAAAGGAGTCACTCAGTCATTGTCACATTTTTCTGTCTTCTTGTCCTTAATATTACTTTCTGATACTTTTCTGGATAATTTAAGCTTGCTTTTTAAAAATCTTTTTCTTACTGTATTATAAACTTCAAGAGATTATGGACCTTGTACGTCACCTGTCTGATTTCCTGTGTCATACGATATAACAATGTGTGATAAGTAGCAAGGACTCAACAGGCAGTTGAATGAATGAATAAATCCTTATCTTTTTTGCATTGTAAATTATATTGTAATTACTTAACATGTTGTCTGTGGACCAGGAGTAGCTAACAAACTGTTAAGAGACCACAATGAGGGAAGTAAAGAAATTGAGAATAAACATTTAGGAAATAGATATTTATAGGATAATTTTATGCCTACTAAAACTTATAATAAAAATTATGTTCTTATAGTTTGCATGTCTTTCTTACATTTTATTTTCTCCCAGTTCATTTGTGTTTTATAGATAGAATTATCAGTCTGTGATGGGTTATAATTAAAAAGAAAAATTGCAGGGGGGAGAAATGAACCAAGCCTTGTATGCACATATGAATAATAAAAGAAAAAAGAAAAAAAAAAGAAAAATTGGCTCACATGATAGTTTGAATGGCTCTGGAATGTATGCTATCATAGATTTGTCTTAAGGACGTCAAATTTCAGGAAAGTCATCCAATTGTGACTTACATCTGAGTCTGACGTTTTTATTGTGACCAGGGATTGCTGTTTTCCCTTTCCATTCTTTCTTCTCTGGCAGTAAATTAATGTTATCTCCTGGAGGGAACACTTCTATACAGATTATTCGGAGTTCTTTTGTAAGAACTTGTCTATTCTCTACTAAATATTTAATCTTTTATTAATCAGTATGAACTCATCTTGTACCTTGGGATATAATTTAATACTGTTATCTATTTTGTTCACATTGTTTCAGCTTTGGCAATTTGTTCTTTCACATTGGCTTCTATATCCCTTAGATATGACCCTATGCTCACCCGCCCCCCGCCAAAAGAACCTTTCTTTTAGTTCTTACATACATTTCAATCTGTTTTGGCTGTTATCACAAAAATAAAGTAACTTGGATGTTTTAAGCAACAAACATTTATTGCTCACAGTTCTGAAGGCTGTGGAGTCCAAAATCAAGGCACTAGAATGTTAGATGTCTTGTGAAGGCCTATTTCATTGTTTGTAGATCACCTTCTCACAATGTCCAAAAAGGGTGAAAGGGGTGAAGGAGTGCTTCCATCTTTTTGTAAGGGCACCAGTCCTATTCCTAAGGGCTCATTGATTACTTGTAAAAGTTCTGCATAGGTTAGGATTTTCTACATAAGTTTTATTTTTCAAAAAATTAAGATTTCCTTTAGAAAGAGTTTTACCTTTTTCTTTCCAGGTCTTTAAGTCTTTTTTTTTTTTTCCTCACCTCTTATTTACCTTATTACATTGGTTAGTACTGCCAAGAAACTGGTACTGGAAGTAGTGAGATAGAATACCCTTTTTCTTGTTCCCAACGTCAGGGTTCATTTACTATATCACCACAAATGTGATGTTAGTTGTAAGCTTTCCTGTAGATGGCCTTATATAAGATGAAATTTCTTCTGTCACTTCTCAACCTGGAGGATTTTCACTTGGTTGGTTTTAGACAAAAATGTGCCTTGAATTTTGGCAAATGTACTTTCCAAATCTATTGAGTTTCTTCCTTTTTTCTTCTGTTAATACACGGATTTATATTGATTGGTTTTCAGATCAATTAAGCCTGGGGAATTTTTAGAACTATTTACCTGAGGGATACTGGTGTATATTTAATGCCCATGTCAAGTTATGGTATCAAGATCCTGTTGTCCTTATTTAAAAAAAAAATTTACTCCTTCACCTTCTAAAAGATTTTTAAAGATTCCTTGGGTCCTTTTGATGTTTTACCTCTCCCAATGGTTGAGAAAAAAATGTAAACATACAAGTCATCCTGAATTATTTCCTGAAATGTTTATCTACTGTGTAAAAAATTCATGAGTAAAAATATTTTGCATCATTTTTTGGTTTTACTTATCCACATATTGGAATTACTTGCTTTCTCCTAAAGCTAACATAGACATTTGAGGCAGCAGATCAGGAATCAAAAGGCAGCACTTATGCATCTACATACACTCTTGCTTGTTTGAGAAATAAGTAGTAGCCTAGGAATGTTTTGAGTATTATACAGTGTGACTGAATACTTTTCATATTTCTTCACAAATACAAAGTCCAAAGAGAAAATGTCTAAAAATCTACTGTTATCCTCTTATGTTTTTCATCTTCTCAACTTTTTTATTGTGGGTAACATTTAAAATTTTTTTATTAGGATATATTTGTTGTACGGGGAGATTCACTGTGACATTCCATGTAGGCTTATATTGTACATTGGTTAGATCACCCCAACCATCTTTCCCCCTCAAGCCCCTCCCCACCCCACTTGAAAACAATTGCAAGAGATTTCTTTGTTCTATTTCATGTAAGTATATGACGTCCATCAACCATATTTCCTCATCTTAATCTCCTTCATTCCCCCTCCCCCTCCCACAAATATCCTCCTTACTGTACCTATTTTACAGTCTTGTCTTTCATTATTAACATTTAAGTTGAGGTTCAAAGAGGTTTCTCAATGTATCCCTGCTGTGAGTATACTTTACTTTGGTCCATTCAACCCCTTCCATTGCTCTCCCTCACCCCCTTACCTCTCACCATTTTTCAACAGCTTTCAATACACATGCTTATGTATATGATATTGTTGACTCTCTGTCACTCTCTTTTCCTTTCCCTCCTTCCCCGAGTTTCATAGGGTAGTTCCACTGTTACAAACATGTTCTGTATATAAATGTGTATATGACCATGTTTGTTTTTGTGTATACCTTTATCTTTTGGATCTGTCTTCCACGTATGAGAGAAAAACATGCTGCCTTTGTCTTTCTGAGCCTGGCTTACTTCACTTAACATTATGTCCTCCAATTGCATCCATTTTGTAGGTAATATTTTTAAAATTGACTTATTGTATAAAAATAATGGGTTTCATTATGACATTCCACACATGCATATATTGTACTTTGATCTTGTCCTCCTCCCTCTTAATCCCCTCTTTCTAAATAGTCTTCCCATTAGGTACATGTATTTTTGTTTGCTTGTTTGTATTTTTAAAAACGTTTGTATTAGCATATATTAGCTGTACAGTGGGATTTACTGAGACATTTCCACATACACTTAGATTGCCTTAGTGAGGAGCACCCCCACCATCTCTCTCCCTCATCCCCTTCTTCCCCTACTTAAAACAATGACAACAGGTTTCATTGTTCTCTTCCATATAAGTGTATAAAGTACATGGGCCATACTCCCCCTCCCTGTCCCATGAGTACTCACCCTTCGCAGGACCTGTTTGACAATCCTGTCCCTTATTTTTATGTCCACATTCATTGTTAAAAGGGGTTTTGTAATGGTACTTCAGCTGTGCACATACTCTATATTAGTCAGATTAACCCCTATATTACTCTCCCTTGACCTATTCCCTCTTCCTCTCTTATTCAATAGCTGTTAGTGCATTTTTACAGATGCATTCAATATTGTTCACTCTCTATCATGGATCCAGATTTCACACATGAGAGAAAAATGTGTGTGTTTGCCTTTCTGATTCTGGCTAATTTTGATCTCCTGTTCCACCCACTTTCCTGCACATGACATAATTTCATCCTCCTTTGTGGTTGAGTAATACTCCATTGTATATATATGTCACATTTTCTTTATCCATTCATCTGTTGTTGGGCACCTAGGCTAGTTCCATAGCTGGGCTATTGTGGGTTGTGTTGCTTTAAACATGGTGTGCAGGTATCTCTATTGTAGGGTGACTTACATTCCTTTGGGTATATGCCCAGGAGTGGTGTAGTAGGATCATATGGTAGTTCTATTAGGTTTTTGGGGAAACTCCATAATGATTTCCATAATGGCTGAACTAACTTAATTGCAACCAACAGTCTATAAGAGTTTCATCTTCCCCCTCGTCAGTATGACATTCCCTGTGTTAGTGTGACAGGTATTAAGAATATTAAGGATTGTTTAAATTTTCAGATGTACCAAAATGTTTATCTGAGTCCAAATTTTCTCAGTGTCATCAAAACAAAGCTTTTCCTCAGGACTCTTGAGGCCAATTGTACTCATTTGGACCTAATCTTCTTTTGTGTTCACCAAGCAGTTTCTCTCCGGAATCCAATGAGCTGTGAAGTGGCTGAAGTGGCTGAAGGATAAACAGGGATGAGAAAAGAAAACAGCAAGGTCTTGAATTAGACACATACTGGAAAAATACATCTTGAAATGATCGAAACCATCATTTCTTTGATTTTTATTTTTTTTAACATGTGAATTATGATCAGCTTCTAGGACTTATAATTCACTCAGGAATTTTTTTAATGTTTTTCTTTTTATTTTCATTTGCTCCTACTTTGTTTTGTTATTGCTTAGATCAACCACATATGAACAAACACGAGAAGGCAGATTTGTATACTGAAGCTAAACAACTGAATTGAAAGACAAAGACAAGTGTACTCTAAATTAGTGTTAGGAAGGACATATTCTCATGGTTAAATTATGCTTCTTATTTCTGGCAAAAAATGTTTGAGTCTAAAATACAGTTGGCCTCTTTTATTAGGAGAGAATGAAAATAGATATTTATGCTGTGATTTGAAATTTTGGAGATGTAGGAATGATTATATGGCCAAGAGTTTTCTCTTTTTTATTTTTGGAAAGCTCTTGCTTGAGCTGCACCTTGGGAACATGAAACTAGCTGATGTCTGTGTTCAAATGCAACCTCGCTGAACTTGAAGTATCATATCAGAAGCCAGTTGTGCTCTTGGAGGGTTTTGTATTTAAATGGGATATTTTCTCCCTTCTTATCAATTGAATTTTGTGTTCCTCACACTTTGATAAAAATAAGATATGACACATGCATTGGTTAGGCTTGGAAAGTAATGATTGCTGGCCAGATAGAACCCTGAAGCCAGAAGAGGGAAATTGAGAAGGAAAAAGGCCTGGGAGGGTCCATTTCTATTTTCTTTGCATAGAAAACATCTGAGAATGAGAGTAGAAAAAATGTTTTGTACAAATGAAATTTTAAAATGTTTAGTCGGCACATTTTTTTCAGTCATGTTATGATGAGAAGCAGATGTAGGTACTATTAAATCATGTCAAATATGAACTGCCTGTGTACCCTGTACATATGTGTGAATATTTAACTAGAAAAATAGTCTCACGAGAACTACTCTGCAGTGATCTTGGAAGCAGGAAGCCACAAATTATAGGTCTGAAATTTACCATACATGGCTTATGAGTCCAGATAAATAAAACCAAATGAAAGGACTCTGAAAATTTTATAAATAGCTCATGTTTATTGGTAAGGGGGAAGGAAGGGTAAGGATTAGGGAGAATATATTATCCAAGCTTAATCTGTACATTTAATTAGAACCAGAGCACTAAGGATACTGTGACAGAAACTTAGTCATGCACTTGAATTTCAGATAGATTAGTTGTCACCATATGTAGGTGACATACATATATGTAGGCAACATTACTGTGTAAGCACAGTTTAGCCTCAGTTAGATTCTAAAGTCAGCACACAAGGTCAAGCTCACATCAATTCAGATTTGCTCTGGAAAATGGGAAGTGTCATGTCTGAACAGACTCACCTGGGTTTGCTAACGTAGGGTGTTGGAACAACTATTCAGATCTCTGGTTTTGGATTACAAGGTTAGCTTTTATTTATGGGTCAGTTGGTGGGGGAAAGCAATGACTAACATCAGGTGTATGTTGTTTGGAAAATATGCATCTTTAAAAGGAGAGGCACTCTATGATTGTAGGTGGAAATAAAAACAGATTTGTGCCTTTCCTAATGTGAAGCTTAGTCTGCTTTAGGGGAGGAGTAGAATGAGTCTGCCTTATTTTGTTTCTTTGTCTCCAAGTTTAATTTTAATTTCATCTAAACAGTCATCTGTAATTATGTTCTTTCCTTTAACTTATTTTCTTGAGGTGTGGTCTTCACACAATGAAATGTGCCAGTTGTGAGGGCTCTGGTTTTGTGAGTTTTGGCAAATGTACATTATGGAATCCACACTACCACCAGGCACAGGATAGTTCTCTTTGTGCCCAGCACCCTCCCCTTTCTTTTTTCAAATTTTATTTTGTTGTTTTTACATTTACTTACATGTGTATACATTATTTGGGCCACCTCGCCCCTCTTCCTCTCCCTCTTCATCCGGGCAGAACCACCCTCTCCTTTTACCACTGGAGGCAGCCATTGCTCTATTCTCCTCCATGAACTTGTCTGGCCTGTTGCAGAGCATCACGCCAGCATCACGTCACTTGTTCAGTGCAGTGTGTGTGAGATCAATTTGAGTGTTGCATAAATTATCAGTAGTAGCTCCTTCCTGTTTACTGCTGTGGAGATGCATGCACATATATGTGTATAAATATTTTCCTTTCTCTAAATACTAAACAGTAGAGCTGAGGTCCTAAGGACACAGTTTTTGGCCAAGAGTAAAGGTGCCAGAAGGAGAGGGAAGGGACTTGACAGAGGGCAAGCACTGGTCCCCCTTGTGTGAAGGAGAGGGTAACATTGGGACAACCGAACCAGCATTTTACTGAGTGCTAGCTAAAGTAAGCGTTAAGAATTTGAACATTTAACCTTGATTCTATGTTCTTGCACTTTATTTTAATTAATTTCTCAGTAAATTCTTATTTTTAGATCTTCACATTTGAATCTGTCTTCCTTGTTTGAAGGCAGATAGCTGTATCAATATTTTGTAGCCAAATACAGGGGTACCAGACAGCTTGGTGTAGTTCACAGGCTGAGACAGATAGAACACAGACCTAGGATGCTGTCATCGTCAATGTGGATCCTGGGCCATTCCCGCTTGCGATCCTTGCTGCAGAAGAAGGTGACTTTGAACCTCAGATCCTCGTTCTGCATCTCGTCATGAACCTTGCAATTATATTCAGAATAAGATCTTTGCTAGTCAGCTTTCTGTTACTGAAACAAATACTAGAAACAATCAGATTAAAAAGACAAAAGGTTTATTTTGGCTCACAAATTTGGAGATCTCAGCTCATGGTTGGAGGCCCCTTTATTTTTGGGTGGGTGTTGAAGCAGTACATCATGGTAGCTGCATTGCTCAGAGGAGAGAGAGCAAGATGATGTTCTCCAATTCCATCCATTTACCAGCGAATGATAACATTTCGTTCTTCTTCATGGCTGCATAAAATTCCATTGTGTATAGATACCACATTTTCTTAATCCATTCGTCAGTGCTGGGGCATCTTGGCTGTTTCCATAACTTGGCTATTGTGAATAGTGCCGCAATAAACATGGATGTGCAGGTGCCTCTGGAGTAACAGTCTTTTGGGTATATCCCCAAGAGTGGTATTGCTGGATCAAATGGTAGATTGATGTCTAGCTTTTTAAGTAGCCTCCAAATTTTTTTCCCGAGTGGTTGTACTAGTCTACATTCCCACCAACAGTGTAAGAGGGTTCCTTTTTCCCCGCATCCTCGCCAACACCTGTTGTTGGTGGTGTTGCTGATGATGGCTATTCTAACAGGGGTGAGGTGGAATCTTAGCGTGGTTTTAATTTGCATTTCCTTTATTGCTAGAGAAGGTGAGCATTTTTTCATGTGTTTTCTGGCCATTTGAATTTCTTCTTTTGAGAAAGTTCTGTTTAGTTCACGTGCCCATTTCTTTATTGGTTCATTAGTTTTGGGAGAATTTAGTTTTTTAAGTTCCCTGTATATTCTGGTTATCAGTCCTTTGTCTGATGTATACTTGGCAAATATTTTCTCCCACTCTGTGGGTGTTCTCTTCAGTTTAGAGACCATTTCTTTTGATGAACAGAAGCTTTTTAGTTTTATGAGGTCCCATTTATCTATGCTATCTCTTAGTTGTTGTGCTGCTGGGGTTTCATTGAGAAAGTTCTTACCTATACCTACTAACTCCAGAGTATTTCCTACTTTTTCTTGTATCAACTTAAGAGTTTGGGGTCTGATATTAAGATCCTTGATCCATTTTGAGTTAATCTCGGTATAGGGTGATATACACGGATCTAGTTTCAGTTTTTTGCAGACTGCTAACCAGTTTTCCCAGCAGCTTTTGTTGAAGAGGCTGCTATTTCTCCATCGTATATTTTTAGCTCCTTTGTGAAAGACAAGTTGGTTATAGTTGTGTGGCTTCATATCTGGGTCCTCTATTCTGTTCCACTGGTCTTCATGTCTGTTTTTGTGCCAGTACCATGCTGTTTTTATTGTTACTGCTTTGTAATATAGTTTGAAGTCAGGTATTGTGATACCTCCTGCATTGTTCTTTTGACTGAGTATTGCCTTGGCTATTCGTGGCCTCTTGTGTTTCCATATAATTTCATGGTAGATTTTTCAATCTCTTTAATGAATGTCACTGGAATTTTGATGGGAATTGCATTAAACATGTAGATTACTTTTGGGAGTATCGACATTTTTACTATGTTGATTCTACCAATCCATGAGCATGGGAGATCTCTCCACTTTCTATAGTCTTCCTCAATCTCTTTCTTCAGAAGTGTATAGTTTTCCTTGTAGAGGTCTTTCACATCTTTTGTTAGGTTTACACCTAGGTGTTTGATTTTTTTTGAGGCTATTGTAAATGGAATTGTTTTCATACATTCTTTTTCAGTTTGCTCATTGTTAGTGTATAGAAATGCTAATGATTTTTCTATGTTGATTTTATATCCTGCTACCTTGTGTAGCTATTGATGATGTCTAGAAGCTTCTGAGTAGAGTTTTTTGGGTCTTTAAGGTATAGGATCATGTCGTCTGCAAATAGGGATATTTTGACAGTTTCTTTACCTATTTGTATTCCTTTTATTCCTTCTTCTTGCCTAATTGCTCTGGCTAGGAATTCCAGTACTATGCTGAATAGGAGTGGAGATAGTGGGCATCCTTGTCTGGTTCCTGATTTTAGAGGGAATGGTTTCAGTTTTTCTCCGTTAAGTATAATGCTGGCTGTAGGTTTGTCATATATAGCTTTTATAATGATGAGGAACTTCCTTCTATTCCTAGTTTTCTTAGAGCTTTTATCATGAAATGATGTTGGATCTTATCAAAGGCTTTTTCTGTATCTATTGAGATGATCAAGTGGTTTTTGTCTTTGCTTCTGTTAATGTGGTTTATTACGTTTATTGATTTTCGTATGTTGAACCACCCCTGCATCCCTGGGATGAAGCCTACGTGGTCGTGGTGAATAATCTTTTTGATGTGTTGTTGAATTCGGTTTGCCATTATTTTGTTGAGAATTTTTGCATCAATGTTCATTAAGAAGATTGGCCTATAGTTCTCCTTTTTGGAGGTGTCTTTGCCTGGTTTTGGGATAAGTGTAATACTGGCTTCATAAAATGTGTTTGGCAGTTTTCCTTCCCTTTCTATTTCGTGGAACAGTTTAAGGAGGGTTGGTATCAGTTCTTCTTTAAGGGTCTGATAGAATTCAGCAGAGAATCCATCAGGTGCTGGACTTTTCTTTTTGGGGAGATTCTTGATTGCTGCTTCAATTTCATTTTGTGTTATAGATCTATTCAGGTGATTAATTTCCTCTTGGTTCAGTTTTGGATGGTCATATGTATCTAGAAATCTGTCCATTTCTTTTAGATTTTCAAATTTATTTGAATATAGGTTCTCAAAGTAGTCTCTGATGATTTCCTGGACTTCCATGGTGTTTGTTGTTATCTCCCCTTTTGCATTCCTAATTCTACTAATTTGGGCTTTTTCTCTCCTCATTTTAGTCAGGTTTGCCGTGGGTCTATCGATCTTGTTTATTTTTTCAAAGAACCAACTTTTTGTTTCATTAATTCTTTGTATGTTTTTTTTGGTTTGTATTTCGTTGATTTCAGCTGTTATTTTTATTATTTCTCTCCTTCTATTTGTTTTGGGATTTGCTTGTTCTTGTTTTTCTAGGAGTTTGAGATGTATCATTAGGTCATTGATTTGGGATCTTTCAGTCTTTTCAATATATGCACTCATGGCTATAAACTTTCCTCTCATGACTGCCTTTGCTGTGTCCCATAGGTTCTGGTAGGTTGTGTTTTCATTTTCATTGACTTCCAGGAACTTTTTAATTTCCTCTTTTATTTCATCAATTATCCATTGTTCATTAAGTAATGAGTTATTTAGTTTCCAGCTGTTTGCATGTTTTTTGTCTTTACTTTTGTTGTTGAGTTCTAGTTTTATTGCATTGTGATCAGATAGTATGCACGGTATTATTTCTATTTTCTTATATTTGCTGAGGCTTGCTTTGTGCCCTAGGATATGATCTATTTTGGAGAAGGTTCCATGGGCTGCTGAGAAGAATTTTATACCATGTTTTTTTCCATTCTTCTGTTGTTGGGCACTTTGGCTGATTCCATAGTTTGGCTATTGTGAATTGTACTGCTATAAGCATGAGTGTGTGCTGACTTACATTCCTTCAGATGTGTGCCCAAGAATGGTGTAGCAGGATCATGTAGTAGTTTTATTGTTAGTTTCTTGAGGAATCTCCATAGTGATTTCTGTAGTGGCTGTACTAATTTACATTGTCACCAACAGGGTACAAGGGTTCCTTTTTCCAACAACCTCACCAGCATTTGATGTTGTTTGTTTCCTTGATGATTGCTGTCTGACCCGGGTGAGATGGAATCTCAGTTTTGTGTTGATTCTCATTTCCTTTTGGCTAAGGAAGTTGGACATTTCTTCATGTATTTATTACCATTTGTATTTTTTTAAAGAAGTCTCTGTTCATTTTGTTTGCTCATTTATTAATTGTATTGTTTATACTCTTGGTCTTTACTTGAATGAGCTCTTTATATATTCTGAATATTAATCCTTTATCCAATGAATAAGTGGCAAAGATTATCTCCTACTGTTTACATTGTCTCTCAATTCTGGTAGTTGTTTCTTTTTCCAGTATTGGGGTAATACTGGCTTCATAGAATGAATTTGATAGTGCTCCTTCCCTTTCTATTTTATAGAATATTTTGAGGCACATTGTTGTGAGTTCTTTAAAGGTCTTGTGGAATTTAGCAGTGAATTTGTTTGGTCCTGGGCTTTTCTTTTTTGGGAGACTCTTTATTAATATTTCAGTTTCATTGTTACAGATCTGGTTAGGTGGATTATGTCCCCTTGGTTATAATGATAAAATGCATGTAGAAATTTATCCATTTTTTCTAGATTTTTCAATTAACTATAGGTTTTCAAAGTATTCCCTAATCATCCTTCAAATTTCCTTGGTATTTATTATGGCATTTCTTTTCTCATCTCTAATTTTGTTAATTTGGTCTTCTGCCTCTTTCTTTGGTTAGATTGACCAAGGGTTTTTAAATCTTGTTTATCATTGCAAAGAACCATCTCTTTGTTTCATTGATTTTTTTTTGTGTTTTCTTTTAATTTCCATTTTGTTAATTTTTGCCCTGATTTTTTTCTTGTTTCCATTTATGGCTTTTGGGATTGGGTTGTTCTTGTTTTTTAAAAGCTTGAGGTGCTTTGTTAGGTTATTTATTGCGATCTCTCTGTTTTTTTTTAATATAGGCACCCATAGTTGTAAACTTTCCCTTAGAACTGCCTTTTAGTACTGTCCCAAAGATTCTGCTAAATTGTGCTTTAAATTTTATTTAATTCTGGGAAATTTTTTAAATTTCCTCTTTTATTTTTGCCCTGACCCACTGATCATTCAAAAGGGAATTCTTTTAGACTCCTTGTGTTTGAATATTTTTTATAGCTTCTTTTGTTATTGAGTTCTAGTTTTATTCCATTGTGGTAAAATACAGGAAGTTATTTCAATTTTCTTATATTTAAGACTTGCCTTATGTCTTAAAATATTATCTATTTTGAAGAAAGTTCTAGGGACTGCTGAGAAAAATGTGTATTCTGTGGCAGATAGGTAGAATATCCTCTAGATGTATTTTAAGTCCATTTGGTTTGCAGTGTCATTTAATTCTGATATTTCATAATTGATTTTTTGTCTGTATGAATGTGGAGTATTAAAATCTCCCACTATTATTGTGTTAGGGTCTATGTATGGTTTTATGTCCAGTAGTGTTTGTTTTATGGAATTGGGTGCATTGAAGTATCATCCATATATGTTTACAATTGTTACATCCTGTTCATGGATTGTTCCATTTATCAATATGAAGTGACTTTCTTGGTCTCTTCTGACTGATTTTGGTTTGAAGTGTGTTTTGTCAGATGAGTATATGTACTTCTGCTTGCTTTTGGGCTCTGTTTGCTTGGAAAATCCTTTTGCATTCTTTCATTTTAGTCCGTGTGTGTCTTTGCCTATGAGATGTGTTTCTTTCTTTTTTTTGTTGTTGTGCTGGGTGGGAGTACACTGTGGCATTTATAAAAGTTTACAATGTATCAAACATATCATACTTGAATTCACTCCCTCCACTGCTCTCCTTCATCCTCCTTCTTCCAATTCCTGGAACAGCTTCAAAAGGTATCATTTTTGCATTAACATACATGTGCACACATGTTTTTGTACTATATTCACCCTCCTGCCCCCTTTCCCCCCGATCTTCCCCGCTCAGTAGTACCAACCTTACCCTGCCCCGCCCTTGCCCCCTGCTGGACAGGATATGTTTTGCTCTCCTGTTGTCTGATTTTGTAGAAGAAAAAAGAAAATGGTATTTTTGCTTGTTTGAGGTAAAGGTAGCTACACAGGGAGTTTCCTTATGACATTTCCATGTATGTATTTGTAATACAACCCAATTTGATACATCTCCTATTTTTCTTCATTCTACCTTAGTCCCTTGCTTATGGTGGTTTCAGTCAGTTTAAGAATTCTATATTCATTCTTTTTTTTTTTTTATCATAAGTACTATTTTTATTTTTTTTTTATTGTTTTATTATTCATATGTGCATATAAGGCTTGGGTCAATTCTTCCCCCTGCCCCCACCCCCTCCCTTACCACCCACTCCACCCCCTCTCTCTCCCCCCCACCCCTTCAATACCCAGCAGAAACTATTTTGCCCTTATCTCTAATTTTGTTGAAGAGAGACTATAAGCAATAATAGGAAAGAACAAGGGTTTTTGCTGGTTGAGATAAGGATAGCTATACAGGGAGTTGACTCACATTAATTTTCTGTGCATGTGTGTTACCTTCTAGGTTAATTCTTTTTGATCTAACCTTTTCTCCAGTTCCTGGTCCCCTTTTCCTATTGGCCTCAGTTGCTTTTAAGGTATCTGCCTTAGTTTCTCTGCGTTAAGGGCAATAAATGCGAGCTAATTTTTTAGGTGTCTTACCTATCCTCACCCCTCCCTTGTGTGCTCTCGCTTTTATCATTTGCTCAAAGTCCGATCCCCTTGTTGTGTTTGCCCTTGATCTAATGTCCACATCTGAGGGAGAACATACGATTTTTGGTCTTTTGGGCCAGGCTAACCTCACTCAGAATGATGTTCTCCAATTCCATCCATTTACCAGCGAATGATAACATTTCGTTCTTCTTCATGGCTGCATAAAATTCCATTGTGTATAGATACCACATTTTCTTAATCCGTTCGTCAGTGCTGGGGCATCTTGGCTGTTTCCATAACTTGGCTATTGTGAATAGTGCCGCAATAAACATGGATGTGCAGGTGCCTCTGGAGTAACAGTCTTTTGGGTATATCCCCAAGAGTGGTATTGCTGGATCAAATGGTAGATCGATGCCTAGCTTTTTAAGTAGCCTCCAAATTTTTTTCCAGAGTGGTTGCACTAGTTTACATTCCCACCAACAGTGTAAGGAGGATTCTCGCCAACACCTATTGTTGGTGGTGTTGCTAATGATGGCTATTCTAAAGGGGTGAGGTTCTCCTTTTTGGAGGTGTCTTTGCCTGGTTTTGGGATAAGTGTAATACTGGGTTCATAAAAGGTGTTAGGCAGTTTTTCTTCCCTTTCTATTTCGTGGAACAGTTTAAGAAGGGTTGGTATCAGTTCTTCTTTAAAGGTCTGATAGAATTCAGCAGAGAATCCATCAGGTCCTGGACTTTTCTTTTTGGGGAGACTCTTGATTGCTGCTTCAATTTCATTTTGTGTTATAGATCTATTCAGGTGATTAATTTCCTCTTGGTTCAGTTTTGGATGGTCATATGTATCTAGAAGTCTGTCCATTTCTTTAAGATTTTCAAATTTATTTGAATATAGGTTCTCAAGGTAGTCTCTGATGATTTCCTGGACTTCCATGGTGTTTGCTGTTATCTCCCCTTTTGCATTCCTGATTCTACTAATTTGTGTTTTTTTTCTCTCCTCATTTTAGTCAGGTTTGCCGTGGGTCTATCGATCTTGTTTATTTTTCAAAGAAACAAATTTGTTTCATTAATTCTTTGTATGGTTTTTTTGGTTTGTATTTCGTTGATTTCAGCTGTTATTTTTATTATTTCTCTCCTTCTATTTGTTTTGAGATTTGCTTGTTCTTGTTTTTCTAGGAGTTTGAGATGTATCATTAGGTCATTGATTTGGGATCTTTCAGTCTTTTTAATATATGCACTCATGGCTATAAACTTTCCTCTCAGGACTGCCTTAACTGTGTCCCATAGGTTCCGGTAGGTTGTGTTTTCATTTTCATTGACTTCCAGGAACTTTTTAAATTCCTCTTTTATTGCATCGATGATCCATTGTTCACTAAGTAATGAGTTTTTTAGTTTCCAGCTGTTTGCATGTTTTTTGTCTTCACTTTTGTTGTTGAGTTCTAGTTTTATTGAATTGTGATCAGATAGTATGCATGGTATAATGTCTCTTTTCTTATATTGCTGAGACTTGCTTTGTGCCCTAGGATATGATCTATTTTGGAGAAGGTTCCATGGCCTGCTGAGAAGAATGTATATTGTGTAGAGGTTGGATGAAATGTTCTGTAGACATGTACTAGGTCCATTTGATCTATTGCATATTTTAGATCTTGGATTTCTTTATTGATTTTTTGTTTGGATGACCTATCTATTGATGATAATGGGGTGTTAAAGTCTCCCACAACCACTTTGTTGGCATTTATATATGCTTTTAGGTCTTTCAGGGTATGTTTGATGAAATTGGATGCATTGACATTGGGTGCATACAGGTTGATGATTATTATTTCCTTTTGGTCTATTTCCCTTTTTATTAGTATGGAATGTCCTTCTTTATCTCATTTGATCAATGTAGGTTTGAAGTCTACTTTGTCAGAGATAAGTATTGCTACTCCTGCCTGTTTTTGGGGGCTATTGGCTTGGTACATCTTCTTCCAGCCTTTCATCCTAAGCCTATGCTTATTTCTATTGATTAGATGGGTCTCCTGTAAGCAACAAATTGTTGGATCTTCCTTTTTAATCCATTTTTTCAAGCGGTGCCTTTTGATGGGTGAATTAAGTCTGTTAACATTAAGCGTTAGTACTGATAGGTATGTGGTGATTCCTGTCATTTAGTTGTCTTAGTTGTTTGAAGGTTTGATTGTGTGTACCTAAGTTGAGGTTACTCTCTACTGTCTTGCTTTTTCTTTTCCTGTGGTTTGGTGCTGCCTGTCTTTTCATGGTTAAGTTGGGTTTCACTTTCTGCGTGCAGAATCCCTTGCAGAATCTTTTGTAGTGGTGGCTTTGTGGTCACATATTGTTTTAGTTTCTGCTTATCATGGAAGACTTTTATTGCTCCATCTATTTTGAGTGATAGTTTTGTTGGGTAGAGTATCCTGGGGTTGAAGTTATTTTCATTCAATGCCCGGAAGATCTCACCCCACGCTCTTCTTGCTTTTAATGTTTCTGTTGAGAAGTCTGCTGTGATTTTGATGGGTTTACCTTTGTATGTTACTTGTTTTGTCTTTCTTACAGCCTTCAATATTCTTTCCCTAGTTTCTGAACTTGTTGTTTTAATGATGATATGTCATGGGGTAGTTCTGTTTTGATTTGGTCTGTTTGGTGTCCTGGAGGCCTCTAGCATCTGTATGGGAATATCTTTCTCTAGGTTTGGGAAATTTTCCGTTATTATTTTTTTGAATATATTATGTATTCCCTTCACTTGCACCTCCACCTCTTCTCCTTCTTTGATGCCCATGATTCTCACGTTTGGTCTTTTGATGGAGTTGGTGAGTTCTTTCATTTTCTTTTCACAGGTCTTGAGTTGTTTAATTAATATTTCTTTGGTTTTTCCTTTAATTACCATTTCATCTTCAAGTTCTGAGATTCTGTCTTCTGTTTGTTCTATTCTGCTGGATTGGCCTTCCATTTTGTTTTGCAATTCTGTTTCATTCTTTTTTCTGAGGTTTTCCATATCCTGGGTAGTTTCCTCTTTAATGTTGTCTATTTTTGTCCTGAGTTCATTTATCTGTTTATTCATTGTGTTCTCTGTTTCACTTTGGTGTTTATACAGTGCTTGTATGGTTTCCTTTATTTCTTCTTTTGCTTTTTCAAATTCTCTATTTTGTTGTCTTGGAATTTCTTGAGTGTCTCCTGTACATTTTGGTTGACCCTATTCAGTATCATCTCTGTAAAATTCTCATTGAGTTCCTGTAGTATGTCTTCTTTTAAATTATTGTTGTGGGCTTCATTGGGTCCTTTGGCATAGTTTATCTTCATTTTGTTGGAGTCTGGATCTG
The DNA here is from genome assembly GCF_047511655.1 of Castor canadensis. Taxonomy (NCBI): domain Eukaryota; kingdom Metazoa; phylum Chordata; class Mammalia; order Rodentia; family Castoridae; genus Castor; species Castor canadensis. The sequence continues at coordinate 12,541,194 of NC_133386.1, forward strand.
AGTGTCTGTTTTCTTCATTCCCCTCTGGCTCCTGTACTAATTTTTTGCTGTAGGGAAACTGGTTTCCCTGTTTTTTCTGTCTTCCTGTCATTGTCTTTGGTGTTGTTACTGTCCCTGTACTGTGTGCAATAAGTATTTTCTAGCATGTAATAATAACAATGGTGATATGTAGAATGGAAGGGTGAGCAGAGGTGGAAAGCAAGAAGTTAAAGAAAAGTGAAACACAAATAAACAGACAAGAAGGAGAAAACAGAACAAGGAATCAGACAAGAAAGTTTCAAATGTATAAACTGGGATCATTAGTGTACTAATTGACAGTAAGCTGAACAGACATTAGAGAGACAGAGAGTGGATGAAAATCTAAAATAAAAAAAATAAAGATAAGAATAAAAATAAAAAATAAGTAAATGAAAGAAATATCTACATATAAAAATAAATTAAAATAAAACGAAAAATAGAAAATTAAAAAAAAAAAACAAAAAACCAAAAAACTCCAAGTTCAAATGCAATGAAATTTCAGTCTTAATAATTTGGGTGTCTGTCTCAGTTTCCAATCCTGGAGTTGGTGCCTCAGATGTTGTTCTGTAGTTGTCTCATCAAAGGGGATGCATAAAGTAGAACAAAAGTACACACACACACACACACAGAAAAATCCCCCACCAAGTGTCCCAAGTTCAAATGCAATACAGTTTCAGTAAGTTTTTCAGCATGCAGGTGTAATTCGGTTGTTCTCTCATCAAAGGTAGGGAGAAAAAGAGAAAAAAAAAAAGAGTCTGGAGATAGTTCTGAGAATGGTATCTGCAACTGTGGCTTGCCTGCCCGCTGCTGTCAGCCTGCTGTTGCTGGAGGCGTTATTTATGCCGATCTCTGGGGTGAGCTTAGCACTCACCTGGCTCTGCAGGCTTTGTTTACTCAGAGTTCTCCTGTGCGGGAGCCTCTGCTACAGGCTTTCCCCTTTCCAAGCACACTGGGGAAGGTGACACTACAACCATTTTCTCAGGCCTGTGTGTTTATTTACAGTTCATGTGGGAAGTGGGTCTTCCCGCCTCTCCTGTGCAGTTTTCCTCCCACTGCCATTTTTACAAGCTTTCCTGCTCCTGATTACTGGGCAGTGCTGCTGCTCCTGCCAGCCGCCATGTTTGTTTACAGTTCACGTGGGAAGTGGGTCTTCCCTCCTCTCCTTTGGAGTTTTCCTCCCTCTGCCACTCTCACAAGCTTTCCCACTCCTGGTTGCTGGGCACGCGCCCCTGCTCCCGCCAGAGCCTCTCTGGCCTGCCCGGCTTGTTTATTTACAGTTCCGGGAAGGATTCCCTTCCCCCAATCTTTGGCAATCAGTGTTCCCTACCCTCTTTCCCGTGTTTCTTTATTGTTCTTATTGGTTATTAGTCAGTTTCTCTTTTTTTCCCCAGGTGGAGGTCAGTCTATCCAGGGGGCTATGCTGCTCTGGCCCAGGCTTGTCTGTGGGAGTACCACGGTACCGTGAAGCTCACCTTGTCCATGTCTTCCCAAGCCGTCTGGGCGTGGGTGACTGGTGGCCCGGGGGCCCTCCTTGTTTCTCCGTTTAATGTGAAGTGGAGATTCTCTGCACCGACTGGAGGTGTGGAGGGGTCAAAGTTTTGCCTGTTCTCAGTGATTTTGCCTGCAAAGTGTGTCTCCAGCGTCTCTCTAAGATTTCACTATAGGAGACTCGTTTTCTGCTTCCTCCCTCTAGCCGCCATCTTGGAATCCCACTCTATATTCATTCTTGAGTAAAGAATCTATCAACCATATTTATCTCCTTAGTTTCTGTAGGGAACAAATGACTATTATTTTTTAATCTATCCCATAAGATTGTCCTTTGACTGAAGAATCAAGACCATTAATATTCAAAGTGACTGTTAAAAAGTATATAGTAACTCCTGCCATTTTATTGTTTTTGTAGTGTTTGTTCATTTTTTGATTGAATAAACATCCTAACAGGTGTGAAGTGATATCTCGATGTGGTTTAAATTTGCATTTAAGTGAAGATTAATGATGTTGAACATTTTTTCATAACCTGTGGGCCATATGTATGTCTTTTTTTGAGAAATGTTCAGACCCTTTGTCCAATTTTAAATTGGGTTATTTAAGCACAAGTTTTTGAGGAGAGATGATGAGTACATTTTTTGGCATATATTGGAAACTGGGACATGGAGTTGGAGGATGGTCAGTGGCAATGGATGATAGATCTGGAGCTCAAGATGTAACTCTGGCTTGATATATAGATTTGAAGCCATCGGCATTTTGATAAATACAATGTAGTGTGAGAGTAACAAGAAAATGAATAAGACCCCAAGGGACACCAATATTTAAGGGACTAATGGAGACAAGAGAGAGCCAGGAAGCTGAGGAGAGATAATGGGAAGGTAGAAAGAAGATTGGGAGAAAGTAGAGTCCTGAATATCCATGGAAAGAGAATATTAAGATGAGACCCTGTGCTGTGGGAAGGTTAGTAAGAATGCCATTGAAATCACAATGAGAAAATGCCTGGCAGTTTTGGCACACAGATCTTGATTCAGCTGAGCTGATGCCCACTTGTAGGTCTTGGAGAACTGGGTGCACAGCAAGAACTGGAGTAGTACAACCAGATTTCTTTCACAAAACTTGACTGAACTGACAGTTAAAAATAAGTCTGCTTTAGCAAACTTTTTTTTTTTAAGTGAATAGGATTTAGGAATGACCATGGATCAAAGCTGAAAGTAGAGAAGGATTATCCAAAGATACAAAGCAGAGAAAGGACAACTGTGCCTTCTCCAGAAAACTAGTGTGTGTGTGGGAGGGCAGCTCCCAACTGTGGTGGAAGAATTGGCCTTCAGTTGGAAGAAAAGAGAGGCAAGGTGTATCTTGCCTCTGTGGAGAAAGGTGGGGGGTTGAAGGAGAGACAAGAGGACGAATGACTGAATGTTAAGGTAGAAGTAACTGTTGTCTTTTTCTCACCAGGCAAGAGTCACAGAGGACATGGCATGAGCTTCTGTTGCGTTTCAGGCAGTGCTAGGGATTGAATCGTGAACTCTGCCACTATGGAATCTTGAGGCAGATGCTAATTCTAATCACACAAATATATATGAATTGGTGACATTGCTGAAAGCTGTGACTGAGAAGTTTATGGAGTTCTGAGACTATGCAATATATAGTTGGACTCAGTCAAAGAGCTCAGGGGAAGTTATCCTAGAAAGATGGAAAAGCACTAGTTGTTCTTCCTTTTCCAGAATCACAATTTATTGTAGGAAACATTGATCTTCTTCCTCATTTGTGCCTTTACAAAACTTTCTTCTTTTAAGTTGACTTGGTATGCTTGTAAGGGAGGTTTTTTTTTTCCCTGTTTTAACAAAGGCACATGTTTACAGTTTAAAAAATGAGAACCACAAAAGCTGAGTAAGTCATTTTTATGGATCATCTCTGAGTTTTTGAGGTACAGATATCATGCCTAGTCATATCCAATTTAAGTTGAAAAAAAACTTGTACCATAAAACTGACAATACATTAGAACCATTCTAACAGAAGTGAGGTGAAATCTCAATGTTGTTTTGATATGCATTTCTTTGTGGCCAACAACATTATTTCTTCATCTATTTATTGGCCATTTGTACTTTTTCTTTTGCGAATTCAGTTCATATGCCCATTTGTTCATTGGTTTGTTGATTCTTTGTGGGGTTAGTGTTTTGAGCTCTCCATATATTCTGGTAATTGTCAGATGTATTGCTGGCAGATCTCTGTAGGCTGTCTCTTCAGTGTGTTGATTCCTTTGCTGTGAAGAAGCTTTCTGATTTGATACAGTTTCATTTGTCCATCCTTTCTTGTATTGCTAAGCTGTTGGAGTTCTTAGTCAGGAAGTTATTTTCTGTGCCTGTATGTCTCAGTGTTTTCCTATTTCTTCCTGTAGCAGTTTTGAAGTTTCAGGCATTACATTAAGGTCTCTGATCCACTGTGAATTAGCAGTGGTTCAGGGTGAGAGACTGGGATCCAGTTTCAGTCTTCTACAAGTAGACATCCAGTTTTTTGAAGAGGCTACCTTTTCTCCCACACATGTTTTAAACTCTTTTGTCAAAAATCAAATGGTTGTAGCTGTAGCTTTGGGGCTGGGTCTTCTAGTTTGTTCCATTGGTCTTTATGTCTGTTTTTGTGCAAGTATGACACTGTTTTTATTATGATGACTTCTGTAGTATGGTTTGAAGTTAGGTATTGTGACATCTCCAGCATTGCTGTTTTTCCTCAGGATTACTTTAGCTAGTCAAGGTCCTTTGAACTTTAGGGTTGATTTTTCTATCACTTTGAAGAAGGTCATTAGAATTTTGATGGGGATTGCATTGAACATTTAGATTGCTTTTGGTAGTATAGACATTTACATATATTGATTCTGCCAATCCACAAGCATGGACTGTCCTTCCATTTTCTAAAGTCTTCTTTGATTTTTTCAGTGATTTATGGTGTTCATTACATAAGTTTTTCACTTCCTTCATTAAATTTATTCCTAGGTATTGTATTTTTTTTTTTTGGTGTTTGTGAATGTTTTTGTTTTCCTGATTTTTTTTCTCAGTCTGTTCATTCTGCTATATAGAAACACTACTGATTTTTGTGTATTGATTTTGTATTCTGCTACTTTGCTGAACAAGTTTGTGAGATCTTAGAGGTTTTTGATGTAGTTTTTAGGGTCTTTTAGGTAAAAGATCATACCATCCAAAAATTAAGAAAATTTGACTTCTTCCTTCCCTATTTGAATCCCTTTTAGTTCTTCCTTCTGTCTTATTGCTCTGGCTAGGAATTCCAATACTATATTGAATAATAGTGGGGAGAGTAGATTCTTTTGCCTTAGTCCTGGTTTTAGAGGAATAGATTTCAGTTTTTCTCCATTCAGTATGATGTTGGTGGTAGGTTTGTTATCTTACCTTTTATAATATTGAAGAATGTTCCTTCTATCCCTAGTTTTTTCAGTCCTTTTATCATGAAAGGACATTGAATTTTGTCAAAGGCTTTTTTTTTTGCATCTGTTAAATGATGGTATGATTTTTGTCCTTGATTCTGTTTGTGTGCTGCATTACGTTTATTGATTTGCATATGTTGTGCCATCCTTGCATCCCTGGTGTATGGTCTTTTTAATGTATTGTTGGAGTCAGTTTGCAAATATTTTATTGAGGATTTTTGCATCATTGTTCATTGGGGATATTGACCTGTAACTTTCTTTTTTTGATGCGTCTTTTCCTGGTTTTGGTATTAAGGTAATACTAGTTTCTTAGAATGAATTTGGTAGTGTTTTTTCCCTCTGTACTTTTTGGAATAGTTTGAGGAGCATTGATGTTAGTCTTTCTTAAAATGTCTGTAGAATTCAACAGTGAAGTCATCTGGGGCTGATCTTTTCTTTTTTGGGAGATTCTTTATAACTGTTTTAATCTCTTTATTTGTTATAGAGCTGTTTAAGTTGTTACGTCCTCTTGGTGGGTCATACATGTCAGGAAACTTATCTATTTCTTCTTGATTTTTCAATTTGCTGGTGTATAAGTTTTCTAAATATTCCCATATGACCTTCTGAATTTCATTGCTGTCTGTTGTAATATCTTTTTATGTGAACTTCTTTTGCTTGATTACTTGTTATTGTTTGTCGATCAGTGGGTGTGAGTATGCTGAGTTGGGAAGGTAACTCTGCATCCGGTAATATTATGATGTATTGCTTAGCACAAGGAAAGAGAATAATGGTGTTAGACAATAATTTTTACTCATTTTGTTTTTGATGAACATCTGAAGCAAAGAACAGAGTACAGGCTGCAATGAAGATGGGGGTGTGTATCTCTATTCTTACATTAACTGCAGATCTGAAAAAGAGCCTGAATATGACAGTTTAATATTTGTGATTTTTATTATAATTTGGAGAAAGAGATTACTCTGCTGGGGTGGGAGGGTAGTGAGATTACAAATAACAAGGATGGAAGCTAGAGTTCTGGAATGCTGTTATGAGCTGATTGCGTCTCCTCCAAATTCATGCTGAAGTATTAACAATACTTCAGTACCTCAGAACGTGCTTGCCTTTGGAGATAGGGTCTTAACAATGGCACTTACATTAGAATGGAGTTGTTAGTGTGGGTCCCAAACCAAACCTACCAACACCTTGATCTTAGACTCCACATTTGTGAGAAAACTAATTTCTATTGTTTAAGCCACCAGTTTGTGGCATTCTGTTATGGTGTCCTAGCAAACAAATACGATCTTCCATGTGAAAGAGCATGCATACAGGGACATGAGTACATTTAAGGATTTTATATAATATCTGTAGATGATATTATATCTACAATGAGGTATTAGGAAAAAAGAAATTGGGGAGTTAAACAAATAGGAATCTGAGAACTGAGTATGGTAAGGACTAGATGCAAGACTTTGAGCAAGTTAAGCACTTAATATGTTTGACTTTCAGAGTAAAATGATTCACTATGAAGAGCACATGTGCACATGGGAAGGCACCTGGCATAGAGCCTGGCCACTTGTAGCATCCTCTTCCTTCGCTGTGTATGTACTTTCACAGGGATGTTGACCTGAGAACTTTCTGACAGAAGGGTTATGAGCTGCCTCTAGGCCTTAGTTTCATGACTGTAAACAAAATGGGTCTATATTGCTTCACTTACTCCAATCTCAAGTCATTTTGAGTCTAAAATTTTCTGTTTATGGAATGAAAGGAAACAAGCTTAGAATTAAAGGAGACAAGTTGGGATCTCAGGGAATGGGATTCTGTATAGAAGGCACAGGCAATTACTGAAGTATTAAAAATAACTAGGAAGCAAATTATCCATGGGGTTACTTGGAATGGTAGGAAAACTTTCTAGAGTGAGTTGGTGGGAACTGGAGAGTGAGAGGAAGACAGGGTTGGATTCATTGGTTGGAAAGGAAAACTACGCTATTGATGTTATTTGTTAGCCAGTAAGATGTGATTTTTGTGTAAGATTATTCTGGTAAGTAAATATGTGTGGATGGACAAATGTAGGAAAAGCCCTGAGGCAGAAATATAGGTAGAAGCAGAAAGACAAGGAAGCATAAAGATGGTGGTTATTGTGGAAACAGAAAAATGTATGGTGAAGAATATGTGGCAGAAGTTTCTGATTTCCTGGGTACAGTGGGTGATGGAGAAAGGGAACTCAAATAACTGATGGACAAGTGCAGCAAGCAACGTTGTTTAGCAGAAGTGAGTTTTTCTCCTAAGAAAGATGCCCCTGAGAGGGAGGAGCTGAGCGAACAGCAAGGAAGCACCAGCCTCCACGCTTACGTTAGTAGAATTTAAAATAAGACTTGCTCTGTTCAGAAGGCCAGATGAGGATTTCCTTCTCCAAACTGAGAATATCAGTGGGACATTTCCCAGATGAATGTTACTAACCAACTCTGGTGCCTAGAGGCTAGGAGGGAGCCGTTGGCTGGTAACTGCCTGTGGTGGTCTCTTCTTTTTCAGGATGGCTGGCTGACTATTCTAGATAGGACTCTTCCTTGTGGGACAAAGCTTCACTCAGGAGACTGGAATGGTGACTGGTTCTTTTATTCATGTCTTAAGTGTTTGCTAATGTCTTTGGGATTGGGATAAGTTTTGGGAACACAAAGATGAGTAAGATTCCAAGTCTTCCCTTAATAATTCATGCTAAGTTTGCATGTGTATTAAATTGCATCACGCACAAAATTTAGAAAGAGTGATTTTGGGAAGGATTCTCAACACAAGTGAAGCCTGAAAAAAAAAAGTCAAAAATACTATACTCCTTAAAGAGAATCACTCTTTTGTTCTATCAGGTGAAGCCAATTATTGTTGCATTACTTATTATTTTAGGAGCCTATTTTAGAGTAGGGTAATACCTTTAAAAGAAGACTATATGACAATCATGCTTTTTTAAATTTTTAGTTCTTTTTAAAGCAAATAATAATAAAAAGGGAACGTGAACAAGTCATTCTTATCTTCCTTCACCAAATATTATATCATCATAATTGGAATGACTTAGCAGAAAAAAAAAACCAGAAACTCCTAGTCTAAGGGCTGCTAGATATGTACAGTGGTAATTAAATGGTGGTATGATTAGTGGTACTAACATATAGTTGTATTGAAATTCTGATGGGAATTTAGAAAGATTTCCTAAAGCTATTTGGCTACTGATCAACAATGTCTTGGTGAAGATGATGACTCTTTATTCTCAAGGTGATTTAGATATTTGGGTGTTGCAGAGAAGTAAGCAGGAAAAGAAACAAGATAGGAAAGGAAAAGAAATAAACAAGCATCTACAAAGTGCCTGGATATTATGTCATGTGATTCTTACAAAAACTCTGGCTCCTGTTATATTCACTTTCTTCTCAGAAAGGCTGAGATTTGGAAAGGACAATAGTTTCCCCAAAGTCTCTCAGGTAGGTGGAGGCAAAAGCAGGATTTCAATGGGTCCAGAGTCTTTCTACCATATTGTGTGGTTACAACTAAATGAGACAGATAAAGTGCAAGAAAAGGAGGAAATGGGGAAACATGGTTTTGCTGCTGCCTGAAAATATCTGTGAGAGTTAGAGGTTCCTGACAGCAGGAGCCAAAGGTTGTGTAGTTGACTTCAGTTCAGTTATCAGATTCAGGAGTTTTTATCTCAATAATAGAAGCTTGATCTCAACTGAAAATTGCAACAAGTATTTCTTTGAGTTGTTTTCTGGATATGAGAGCCAGGATGACTTCCTGAATGATTGCCACTGAAAACCAAGTATAATTGAGTCTCATTTATTGGAAAGAAGAGAGAGAAAACTCCACCATTCCAGGGATCCTACTAGTGGTGGGACTTTGGGGAAAATGAGTGTTCTTTCTTAGTCTCATCTGTTTTCATCTGTAAAGTGAATATGATGTAATTTAGGACCAAGGAAGTTTGTGAGGATTAAGTGAGATCATTTCTCTGAATATACCCCATCCCTGTCTTCACTCCTGACTTCCACTGTCACTGCAGCCTGGGGTGATGGCACTGAGAGAAAATCTTACTATAGGTTCTTCCTCCTCTTTATTTCAGATCAGCTAATCTTGGGAAGATGAGCCTTGGCCACTGCCTTCTTGTGCTGGTCTCCAAGTGCCCATCTAACACATCCACACAAGGACTCCTCGTCCCAGGTCCTAATGAATTCTGTTACAACTGTTACTAAAATTACTATTTAAGAGTGGTTAAGTAATCATTCTGACAGTCTTGTTTTACTTCCTTATTTTTACCCTTTTCCAACTGTGCTAAAAGTGTCAGAATGTCTGATAAAAATGCAAAAGAAGCCTGACATACAAAAGAGAAAAAAAAATAAAAGAAAGGGGTTTGGATAATTTGCTAAAAACAAAGAAAATCTTAAAATGATTGAGTCAAATGTACTGCTTCATAATAGAGATTTTAAATGTTAAGTAAATGTGATTTTTTTCCTCTCAATAATAGAAATGTTAACGAAAGTTTCGCAAAGCTGATAAATGCCTTTTCAGAACTGGCAAAAGCAAACTTATGAAATAACGTTCTATTGTTTGTGTTCTGTTGTCAGAGGGACTTGAAAACACTTGCAGCTTCTATATTGCTTTTTATTTAAGCGAATCCCACTGCTTACTAACCAGGAAAAACTGTCATTCCTTAGTCAGAATCTGGGTATCATTAAGATCCTGCAAATACTCTGCAAAAATGCTTCTAGGTAATTGTGTTTGCCAAAATTTTGACTTCTTTTGTATCCTTGGAGGTTTGAGGAAGTCTCTGGACCCATTCCAGGATAATATGTTTCAGTGCATAAAGCAAAATATAAATGATTATAAGGAAACCAAATGTCTAAGATGCAATTATCAAAATATTAAAAAAATTGTGACAATAGTATATGTGCTTCTTTATTAACACATTAAAATAGCATAATGTAGCAGTAAGGCTAGTAACCTGTGAATGGCAATGATGAGTGTAAATGATATTTTAAAAAGCTGCAAACAACCACAGTGGGAGGAGATACTAGAGATTTCTAAGCGAAACAAATGCACAGATAAGGCAAAAGCTACTGTGGTTTGTTGCCAATATTTATATTTGAAGGAAATGTCAAATTGCAATTAGAGATTAGTGAAAAAAGATATATTTTTTCTATCTAAGTGTATGGAGTCCATGAATTTTGCTCCCAGGCACCTTGACAGTATCCATGAAGGACAAGTTAGGAACCCTGGAGCAGGAGTACTTACACAAGGATGGTAGTATGATTGAGATAAATTAAGTTTCTTTAAGTACTTATTTCTATATATAATCTCAGGTGAAGTTAAGAATATTTGTTTAATTCTCAAATGGAAATGTCATTTATATTCTTGCTAATAACCTGAATTATTTCTGAAAGCATTTGAGGCATCTAGCATAAGTACATAGAAGAAAATACAATAAAATTATAAATAAATGGATGAGAAAAAAGAAAATATAAAGATGAAAAGTAAGAGGTATCCTGGAATGAAGTTAATAAAAGTACATGTGGGAGGATTCTATGCTTTTACTAAAGTCTGATGAAAAATTTGATTCTAAGTCTTATGTTATCAATGCAAAAGCTAAGAGATAATTAGTTATAGACTCGGGATTATACCTCCTGTAAGATAAAACAAGAGAGTGATTTTTTACTGAAACTACAGAGAACTTTCTTCCATAGGTCCTGACTTAAAATGATCCCATTAGTTAGCTTGGGCTGCAACAGTGAGACACTGCAGACTATGTGGCTTCAATATGTTTATTTCTCACAGTTTGTGGGGATGGGAAGTCTGAGGAAAGGGTGCCAGCATGGTTGGGTTCTGGTGAGGGCTCCTTTCCTGACTGTTAGATGGTGGTCTTCTTGCTCTGTCCTCACATGAATCTTCTGTTTTTGGAGGGGACATACACAATTCAGTCCATAACAATGTTACTCTGTGCAATGAAATTAACAGTACTTTGAAAACTTCTTTTGTTTCATTTGGCCACCTCTTATAATTTCTTAGTGAAAAATCAAAGACATATATTTTTGTTGGCCCAGCTTAATATAAGAATGGAATTTAAAGTGTCTTTTGGATATTCTTTCTTTCTTTTTGAAAAATTTTCTTACTGTTTTAGTTGCACCTCATTAGAGGTACTTACTCTTGAAGTATAGCTTAGTGATTCTTACTTTTTTAGCTGTCATGGACTAATATGAGACCATGATGAAAGTATAAATGCATACCTTAAATTCTGCATAGAATTTTGGGGATCACAGACCTCTACAAGCCTCAAAGCTCAGTTAAATAACTTTGGGATACAGAGTATAGATGTGCCTTTCAATGTATTATATAAATATTGTTTATTATAATTGAGTATTTGACCTGGCCAGTTAGATTTAATGCTCCTGGAAACTACTGGAATGCAGTTATTCTGTGCTGCAGATTAAATAAATGCTTTAACAGTCTGGGGACCAGGAAACCAACAGACAGGTTTAACAGAACACCATGCTACTATTTCAAGGTTGGAGGGTTGCCTGGATAATGTACCCCCCTACCCCTGTGTCTAAGATTCTCATACCTTAAGGGGAACAAACACCATCTATCTCTGTCTGCTACCACTGTCTGGCCTCAAATGATGAGCACACAAATGTGGACACTATACCCACCTTCATTACTCTCCAGTGTCCCAACAAAGTCCAGGCTGTTATGTGAGGGGTTAAGAGTGCAACTAGATTTTATGGGGCCTGAAGCTCATATAATTTGGAGTGGATGCATAGTCCCTTCTTTAGGAAAATAATACAAAATTATACACAGCGAGTTGTAAGTAGCAATATTTAAGACACAGAACAAGACTGATAATAAATTTCAAGTTTTAAAAAGCTGACAAATATTATAAACAGCACATTATCTAGAAAATAAGATAATTTAAAAAATATTAACTGCCTGATATATTCCTAAAATACTTCCCCTGACATTTTTTGTTTCATGTTTTTTGATTGCTTTATCCTGTGACACGAGTTTGTAACATCACATTCTCTAGAGAATATAGAAAGAGAATCCAGTCTTTCCTCTAGCATAGCTGATCAGATCTGTCACTTGAAAAATTGATTGTTTACAAAAACTTCTTTTGGCTTTATAATTTACAGTTACTGGCTATGTACATTTTTTGATTTCTTCCTCACATATTTTTACACTATGAGGTTTAAATCTGGAGGGATTTTCTATAAACTTGTTTCTGGTTCTGTCACAAACCCTGTTCTTCCTTTGTTACCTGTAGATTTTTAGTGTTGAGAAACATGAACTCTGTTACTATTGTGATGTGACTTCTGGACTTAGGCTATCACATGACTACGTCAGGTGAATTGGGACAGTGTGGTGTTACTGGAAGTTACCAGTGCACTTGGACAGCTAGCAGTATGTACAGAAGGAAGAGAGTGAAAGCAACAAATACATGCCTTGGGTTTATACCATCTGTATGCCATAGCTCCCTCTTTAGGCAGGGATGCCTGCTATCAGAATCATAGGCACCAGCTCACCCTTATGTGATTCTGTTTCTTCTTTCCTCTCTCCCAGTCTACTCCAAGGGCTGACATCATCTTTATATCATCTCCACAGAGCCTTCAAGTATACTGCCTGTAGAACAGACTCAACAGAATAAGCCCCAGAAAGAAGGAAGAAAAAAGTTTTCTTATTGTGTCTCAGAGTCCGTCTTTTTCCAAGTTCATTGACAAGGGTGTATATACTCTCTTCTGGAAAGAGCTGTCTCAAGAGTAGGAATCTGGTGTTACCCTAAGGCTCCAAAAGAGAGAACAAATATCCCAGGACACAGCGACCTAAGATCAGTATGAGAAAGCAGCACTTGGAACATTTGGGGATCCATATTGTTCACAGTAAAGGCTGTTTAAGGTTATAGACGTAGTGTGCTGTGTTTCAGTGTCCCTTCAGAAACACGTGTTGACATTGAATTGTCATTGTAACAATATTAAGAGGTGGGACCTTTAAGAGCTGATTAAGTCATGGGTGCTCTGCCCTTATGAGTGGATTAATACCATTATTGGGGAACTGGTTAGTTATCCCAGGAGTGGTTTCCTGGTGAGAGGATTCTTTCTCACTTCTTGAGTGTGTCTGCTTGCTCTTCTACTGCTTTAATGTAGTACGGAAGCTCTCACCACATGTCATTACTTGCACTTTCCAGCCTCCAGAGCCAAGTGGACTTCTATTGTTTATAAATTACCTAATCTGTGGTACTTTGTTACAGCAGCAGGAAATAAACTATGACTACGGTTATTTCAACCTGGAAAATTTACACAGATAGAACCACATGCAAATTTTAACTATAAAACTGTCAATGAAGAAAACAGCAGATTATTTTGACTGTAATTTATATAACTCTCTCAAGATAATTGATTACAAAATATAAAATTTCCTAAGTGGTTAAGTCAACATGTTTTACAAATTTATTCATTATAAGTCATTGAAATGTAGAGCTGAACGTAACAAAGATGATTACTTTGAGTTTAGATATTTGGCCTATAGTTCCTCTTTTCAGAGGTCAGATGTCAAGGTCACTTCACCATCAAAGCCGTTTCCTGCTCATAACAGTAAAAGCTAATTATTTTCAAATGTAAGAGTTTTTATTTTTTGTAACTATAGAAGTGGAATGCATGCTGATTTCATTCCAAGAGAAGAGTAAGTTGCTAAGTAGCATGAAATATCTCTCTTCAAAGCCCCTGGAAAGATGAGGCTTAGGCTTGACTTCATATTTTGTGTGTGTGTTGGGGGGAGTTCTACTTTGCTTGTTTCTTAAAGAAAAAAATCTCTCAATATAGTCTTTTCTTTTCTTGTAGTTCTGCAAGTACTCTAACATTGAACTATATCCCCAGTCTCAATACTTACATATACATAATTTGAAAAATAGTTTCAGAGACCGCTGAGGATCCTAAATAATACTCTGAAAGCATTATGTTTAACCTGAAACTTTCTCTGCTTTGAACTTTCTCCTCAAAGAGACCAAACACACATTTTATTGTTAATGAAGATGGATAATATCTCTTGTTTTTTGGAAAGGAATTAAAAAACACTATACACAGTCCTGGGAGAAATGCCCTCCTCCTTGCATGGGAACTTGGAAAATGAGAAGTGAGGGCTACATTGCTTTAGTTGTTTGCTTGTAACAATTGTAGAAATCTGTTTTCATGGGCTTATTTTTTTTTTCCTTTGCAGTACTGGAGATTGAACTCAGGGCCTCTCAAATGTGAGGCAAATGCCACAACTACTGGAGCCATACATCCAGTCTTTTTGTTTTTATTTTGTTTTTGAGGTAGTTATGTTTTTGCTGGGGCTGACTTTGAACATGCAATCCTCCTACATTTTCCTCCTGAGTAGCTGGGATTACAGGCATATACCACCATACCTAGGGGGTTTTCGTGTTGTAAGTATAAGCTAACTAATTAATTTTCTAAATATTGAGACAAAAAATTTGATTTTTTGATAAATTATTTGGAATAGTAGAGATTCACAATTTTCCAAAGGAAAAAATTGAAGTCATAGAACCCTTTCTGTGAATGCAAGTATGCCCCATAGTGCACAGCAAAGTGTGGAGGTGGCCATTTTACCCAGGCTCTTGGTAGCCTGGTAGATTTCATCTTCCACTCTGCTTATTGGTGTGCAAACTCAAAAAAGCACCCACGGTAAATAGAGGTTTTAGGAAGCTCCCATTGACAATAGCATTTTAGGGCCTGGATGATTCACAACCTTACTGTGCAAGAAATAGCACTATGTCCTATGAGCTCTCAGGATAATGTACTGTAATAAACAGAAACACTGGTGACTTCATTTGATTATGTGCGTGCATGGATGTGTAATACTGATGTTGGTAACCTTAATAGGAATCACTCATTCTCTGTCGAAAGAGACCCCGAGCAGTGCTTCCTCTTTTAAAGGAAGATTGCACTCTGCATCCTTTGCCTTCTTTGGGTTTGAGTCATTTTTCAGTTGAATTAGCCAGGCACAGCCTGTTTCTTCTATGAAGGAATAAAAATGCCCTCTTGATTTATGATTATATAATTGACTATAACAACTCATGAACCATTTAGAAAGTTAAATTTAAGCTGCTGGCTTAAATTTAGTTTAAGGTATTAAGAAGTTCTTTACAACTGAACTCTAAAAAGACATTTTGAGGACAGTTCAGAGAATTGTTAAACTGGTGTGGATCTGAAAGTTTCTTCTAATAGATTCTACAATGTGTCCTCAAAATAACTTCTTGGAAAAAACTTTTATAGTCTTTAAAATTGAGCTGAAGGAGCCTTAATCCTACATTTTCGTACTAACAGTGAATTTTCAGTTCAAATAACCTTTGTACTCTGCTGCTATGGAGCTTTTCCCTAAAAGAATGTAAAAATGTTGAACAATGACATGTTTGAGACAGCCCCATTCCTTGCGCCTCAAAAAAGTTGCTGATCTTGCTCTCAAAAGCACTTTGGGGTTGGATGTATTGTTTTTCAACCCCTGAAAATGTACATGAGGACTTTCACATTATTCTGTACCCTGGGGACCTCAGGCTCAGCAGCTGAGATAAGAAAGAATGCTCTCCAGAGCACTGCTGGTCATTAGCGTGCTGTTCAAAACCTCATGCATGTCTGAGAAAGCTAGCGGAATGTCAGGCCTCTGCTGTGAGCAGAGGATCTAAATGTGACTTGTCAAGTGGCTCAAATATTAGCTATAATCCCCATCCATGCAGAGCTCTGAGATTAGGCCTTACAGGCAGGAGACCGGATATATAGAGCAACTCTTGTTATCATTTTCAAAAGGAATAGAAGAAAATGGAGCAGAAAATACCCACAGCGGAGTGGGTACCTATGAATTTTGAAATTATGGGTGATTTGCATTTTCTTTTTCCTCCTTCCTTTCTTCCTTCCTTCCTTCCTTCCTTTCCTGTCTTTCCCCTTCCTTCCCTTCCCCCTACTTCCTTCCTTCCCTCCCTCCCTCCCTTCCTCTCTTTCTTCCTTCCTGAGGTTGAACTCAGGGCCTTGGCAGGTGCTCTGCCACTTGAGCTAAACCCTTATGTTTTTCATATGGAGTCTTGTATTTTGGCTAAGGCCCACCTAAGATGTTACTCCTTGGACCTCCTACCTATGCCTCCCACATAGCTTGGGACTATATGTGCCTAATACCACACCTAGCTTATTTGTTGAGAGGGGATTTCACTAACTTTTCCCTTCCTGGGCTGGCCTCAAGCTATGATCCTCCCTATCTCTACCTGCCCCCTAAATAGCTGGAGTAACAGGCTTGGGCTGCCATATCTGGCCTTTGTTTTTTCTTTTGCATTTTTAAATTATTACAATGCAAATACGTATTTGTAAATATCAAAACAATTTAATTTTCTGAAGTGGAGTAGATGCTGTTATCGGTAGGATTAACTCTAATGTCAAGATGGTAGACATGAGCCCTGAAGTCCCTTGCTCAATAGCGTGCACCAAGTTTTTGGTATGCAGATCAACTTTGGGTATAAAAACATGCTAATGGGAAGAGCAGTGAATCAGGAGCCTGCTCCATGCACATAGGACCAAACAACTAGAAATGTAAAGGCCATGGACCAATAGGAGAAGAGTAAAGAGGAGCTTTATCACATAATCTGCATTTAGATCTGCATCCACTCCATCCTTCCCCTCTACCGTTTTCAGGGCCCTCTCAGCCTTTTTCACCATAACACTCTGTTGCTTATACCCTTAGTCACTAGTACAGGTGTTTGTGCTGGCAGCAGCACACGCACCACACACATTTTGGTCAGAGAGTGGTACAGTAGGAGAGTTTCCCTGGGTGTTGGTAGCATCTCTACCCTGAGACTCTAGAACGTGCTGGAGCTCTGGGGTAGGCTAAGGAGGTTCCAAGACACAAAGAGGAATCAGAGAAGGGAATGGCAAAACTGAGAAGTGAATTTTGTTTCCAGGTTCTCCTGTCTTCATGGCCTCTTCCTTCCTTCCCCCTTCTCCTGTGTTCCTGTCTTCAGATCACCTTCTGGCTGGTCAAAGCCTCATAATGACACACTGAGACTTACTTACCACAAAGGGCTCCTTTCCCTTCATTTACCTCTTTTTTTCTCTCTTCCTGTGCTTTGCTTTCACCTCATCCAATACAAAGAGTTCACACATATTAAGACTTTGAACACTAAAATGTTTGAGAGTCATGAATTTTGGGTCCTTTATACAGCTAATAATTTGGAATCCAGTATTCTGAACAGTGCCAGGGAAGAATGTCTATATGTCTATAACATGACCTGCAAAGCTAGGCCGCAACCAACCAACCATTAAGTGTGTGTGTGTGTGTGTGTGTGGAGTGTGTACAAGCAAGGTCGCCTCCTGGCTGCCAGAGAGCATTTGATGAATTGCTGGACCATTTCAGAAAGTTGAGGGACCCAGAGACCTGACTAGGTGCATTGCACAGAGTCCAAGAGCATAAGCAAGAGAGGTTAAACTTTTTTGTAACTGTGATTTAGACATGCAGAGGCATGATTAATGGATTAAAGTTCCTCAAAGAGGTTAGGCTGGAGGAAGAACCAAGAGGTCCCTGGCCAAAGCCAGGGTGAGCAGTGTGGGAGGAGGCAAAGGCTACTGGGGCAGCCCAGACTTTCCACTGCCTAAGCTGTGCTCAAAGGAAAGTGTGTGTCACTGTGGAAAGTCCTTGTCTAAATAGTGATCAGAAAGAGATGTAGGTGTGGGTATATGTGGGGGTGGGATGTGTAATGGACGACACAGGAAGCTACTTATTAGCAGTGGAGTGGTAGCTGTCCACAGAGCAAAAACACCAGCCAGAGAAGCAGGTACCTAGGTTCTAGCCTTCATTTGTAAGATGGAGATGATGACAGCAACAATTTCATAGGGTTGTGGTGAAAAATGAAATGATTAAAGCATATCCAGCATTCAGCAGGCTTGCATAAATTAAAATGACAATCACAGCAAATACATGTCAGCTTGTGGCTTGATTTTATGTGAGATGATGAAATAGATTTGGTCCTATTTTTGTTTTTAGACAGACACATTGCTTTTCAGGATGAATTTATAAAGGGTTATGATAAACCCAAAGTGGGTTGAACTTGAGCAAAGTTTTAAACATAATTGTGTCTCAAAGTTGTATTTTTAGCTAATAAAAATTGGGCACTAATATCATTCTTTGCTTTGGAAGATTGTGAGCATAACCGTAACTAATAACCCTTGGGGAGGTTAATATATTATCGAAAGTAGTAATTTTAACAGTTTGGAACTCATGTTTAAAGATATAATTGGAATAGTTTTCAAGAGACATCAGTCTTTATTTCTTAGAAAATTACAGTGATTAACTTCAGGCAGCCTCTCTTATTATTTGAAGATAATAGGATTCTGTAGAGGATTCATGGGGAAAAATGAAAGATACATGTTCTCTAAAAGCCTTCACAGTTGAAACATTTCTTACTGTCCTCTGGCATAACCATCAACCCAACTTCCTTTACTGTATTTGTCCTAAAACCTAATTCAAATGGAATCTTGATTTTCCTAGGATTAAAGCATGGATTTTTTTCTTAATGGGATGCATAATATGACAATTTGTCCTTGCCTTTCTATGAAATTGAGCACTGGACAAGGAAAATAATGTCACACTCATTACTCAGGCCTTTTAAATTACTCTTTCACTCTGAGATGAACTATTGAAATCTCCAAATGTTAAGGAAATTGTGTATGAATGAAAGAACAAATGGATCTGTCATCATAACTGTGGGTTTCTGGAGAAGGTAAAGTGGTTTCTGTCAGTGGAGAATTGCACCTTATTTTCTTCAAGATCTTCCTAAACTCAAGTTGATTTAGATGGTATATCAGAGTCTAATCCAACTCCATTAAGAATTTGCAATCACGCTTTCTTGGATCTTTTTAAATGTCACTGTTGCTGAAAGTGTTGTTGGCATTTATCCTCTCAGCGCCCTAAGCTCCTAGGACCAGGAACCCTGTTGGTCTCTTTCTGGCTGGAATGTGTACCTTGACATTCCTGGCACTTGTGGTGACTCAGGTTACACACACCGATTCCCAGGCTTTTCTTGACTAGATCATAAGGGTCATGAACTAAGTAACATTGGGATTGTGAGACCAAAAGGAAAAAGAAAGGAAAAGCTACATAATTTAACATGCTGAGCAATTCTTGTAAAAATGCTGATTACTTCATCATGAAAGGCTGCTTACACTGCTCTGGGAAGTAGAAGGGCATGCCATAAAATCTTGTTTTGGGGAGAAAGGGATTGCTGAGGCATCAAGAGTTGCACCAATTGCAAAGACAAAAACACAAAGAAAAGCAAATTACTTTGCATTCAATGCAGCTAACACTCATTTACATTTACATTACTTCTGATTTAATTATTGTAATTTCAAATTATTAGCTGAAAATGTTTAGAGAAAGCATAATATCACACTGCCTTGTAATTTAACACAGCAAAATAAGAACCATAAGGCACAAAATTTGGACAGTACGGACTACAGTTTGCAGAAGAGAAAAAAGACGTAGATTTAACTGACATGAAAATAGGAGGTTTCTCCTATCTTTACCGTGATACTTCTGTTATTTGAATACTTAAATTTGGCTGCAGAAGTAGTCTTACTGGTTATATGAACTTGGATACACTTTCTAGTCAAAAAGACAATGAAAGAATAACTACCTCATGGGGTGGTAGTGTAAATTAAATACATTCGCCCATGTCAAAAGCATTGTATAAATTGCAAACCGTGACACTAAATTATTTTAGAGGAGGCAATTGCTTAGTGTTATTAAGTGATTGAAATAAAATATCAGTACAGGCTATTATATATTTTTTTCTAATATATATAAAGAAGGGACGCATTCCATTCTATGAACCAAGAAAGTTTAATCTAGCTCTAATTATGAGGAAACAATTAGACAAACCCAAAATAAAGGACATTACACCATCTGGACTTGACAAAAAATGTTAACTATCAAAGACAAAGGGAAACAGAACACACAACAATACAGTTGACTCTTCTATATCAATGGGTTCCATAGCCAGGGATTCAACTGATGTTGGCTCAAAAATATCCAAAAAAGTATACTGGGCATTCAGAAACTTTTTTTGGTCATTATTACCTAAACAATATAGTGTGATATCTCTTTCTATAGCATTTATGTTGCATTAAGTATAATCTTAAGAGATGACTTCAAGCATATAGTAATACTGTGTGGAAATACTGTTTCATTTTATGTAAGGGATTTGAGTATCTTGGTACTCTTGGGCACCCTGAAACCAATCCCCCATGGATAATAAAGGAAGTACTGTGTATGAAATGGTGATCTTTGATTGGGTCTTGGGTTTAAAATAAACTATAACAAACCCTCTAGACTGAAAAGGACATCATTGAGACAACTGAGAAAATTTGAACTGTATATTGGATAACTATATTGCATCAATTAAAAAATTCCTGACTGTGATTATTATTATATAACTGTTGTAGGATAATTGTTCTTAGGAAGTACATGATGAAGTATTAAGGAGTGAAATATCCTCATATTTACAAGTAATTCCCAAGTGGTTCAGTTGTGTATATATACATATGTGTGTGTGTATATATTAGTGTATTTTCTCTGCGTATACATGTACACACAGAATAATAAAACAAATGTGGCAAGTATTAATAATTTGAGAATAAAGATAAGACTATCTGGGTGTTTATTGTTAACTATTGTAGTTTTGAACATTTTGAAATTAAAAAATTGGAGAAAAATTTAAATAGTTTAACCAAATACTCAAACCGATTGAGTTATTACAAACAGACCTTTGAAATAGCACTTTTACAGACCATATTTTCCTACCATCTTACTTTACTGTGAGATATAAATATATAGGTATTTTTTTAAAAAAACAAGTTTGTATTCTAAAAATAAGTGATTTAGGCAGCAAGTGGGATTATTCTTATTACTTTGAAACATTTTCTCACTGGCAAAATTCCAGTAAATCAGGTGGAAGTTCTAAATTCATGTGCAAATCTTTGAAAGTGTTGTAAAGTAAAGTAAAAATGTACCTGGGGTGATACAAAGGGATAGAACATGACTTTCACTTGACCACTTAGAAAGCATTCATTCAATTGGGGGAATCTTGGTTTAATAAACTTCCCTATAATTTACTGCTCATATTTTCTTTCCTGAGAGGTAGAACTTTGTAGCCCATTCTCTGGGGGTGACCCTGGGTAGCCAACATAATGAACAGCTTACTACCTTGCTGCCTCCTCCGGGGGTTGCTGTGGCAGGGTTTTGATTTCCTCATAGGTAGTTGAATGCATACAGAAATCTCATGGCATCTTTCATTACGGTTTTCTTGTCTAGATCAGAGACAACAGAACTGGACCATGGAAGTTCACAACATTTTGGTATATAATTGAAAATGCTTTGGCACTAAGAGTAACATCCGATAACTGAAAATCTGGTGCCCCAGATTTTGTTATTTTAATTTCTGAATCAAATTAGAATGGGCTACGTATGTTAATCTGAATGATATGATTTATGCATAGAAAAGCTAATAGCATTGATAAATTGTCAACTATATATCTTCCTCTGGATTTCCCTTGAAACTGGGTTCCTGGTGGTCATTATTTTTCAGTCAGAAAATTGTTTAGTAAAGCAAAATGTTCATTTATGGAGTGATTTTTTCTTTTCCCCTCAGAGTGAGGAACATGCCATAGCTATTAGAGTGCCATAGAGCAGTAACCATGTGAAGAATCTATTTAATAAACAGCTGTTATTTAGAAGTTCAGATGTAAATTGAGTACTATAGAAATGGGGTGTTTACTGATCTAAATTTATTAATAATTAAGCTAAAATATTTTTATATCATAAAATATTTAACATCATAAACATTCTTCATCTATTCCTGTCCCTACAGGTCATTCTGAGACCGAGGCAAGGCTAGAATTCTGTGAATACATGTATAATTCTTCTCACTACTCCTTTGATTTTCCATTTATAATCCCTTTATAAAATGATTTTAAAAGGTTTATGTATCTTAGCTTCTCATTGGGACGTCTGTCTCTTCCTTGGTGTAGTTCTTTTTTAAAGGTGAGATACAATTTCTAAGCTTGCTGGGGAACGTGAGGGAAACACTCTTGCATGGTTATCTACAAAGGGCAACTCCTTTGTTATAATATGGATGCAACTAAAATTCTGATAATTGTTCCGCAAATAGTATTCTATTAATTTAGATGCTATTTCCTATGAACCTGACAGTAATGCTGATAGTCACCATTCTCTTTAGTATATACTCTCTACCTCTTTCAGTTGTGTTGGTGTTATGCTTGAAACCTTGTTACTCATGACTTACTGGTCACCATCCTGCTTTTTGATGACCTTTGCCATTCTCCTTTTCTTTCTATAGGTATTAAAATCCTTTGTCCTGGTTTTCCAACCCATTGACCTGAAAATTAGTTTTGGTGCATACCAAAGCTTAGTTTTCAGATGTCTCCAAAAATACATAGTTCTATTCTTTCAACATACATAAAAAAATACACACTTTTTGTGAGACAGTCAATATGATTTCCACTTTGCCTTCTTTGATAAAGAATGCTTTATTTACTATAAATTAGATGTTTTATTGAGCAATTTTAAGTGATATTTTTCATATTCATACCTTTCATTAATGGCTTGCAAAATGTATTGACAAAAATGGGAGATTTTACTGTCTTCAAAGGTTGTCAAGTACTTTTTTGTAACAAAATACTTAGATTAGGGGCCTCCTCATCATGAAAGGTATCTAGTCAGAGCCTGGCTTGTTAAGAGAAAAGGTATGCTTGCAATCAGGAACTCCCTGATTGCAAGACTGGCTTAGATGGGCTCCATAGTCCCTTATAAAATAAAACTTTACACTTTATGTAAGTTGATATGTGGCTTTATCCACCAAAGACTAAATTGGATAATTTAATTTTGGCAAGTATTAAAGAAATTTTTTTTCCTTGAAAAAATCAGAGGCTTAGCATAGTGGTGAAGATGGCAGGCTCTGAATTCAGGTGGCTTGGGTTTTAATATTGTGTTTGACACACTTATTAGTGTGGGACCTTGGGCACACTACTTGCCTTTTATTATTGATTTTCCTCACTCCTTTAATAGAGTAAGTGATAGTACCTCCCACAACTGGTAAAAGGATTTAAAGAGTTAATTATAGATACAGGTCTTAGAACTATGTCTGGTACATGATCAGGCACTTGCAGTGCTAGGGGTGAGTGCTGCTGTCATCAGTGTCTTTTGGAGGCTTTTGTACATTTGGCACTAATTTCCCAAGTTTCTGTCCTTGAAGAGAGGGTTCAACCTTATAATAATTTCTTTGCATTCCCAAAGAAATTCTTATTCACTTGCTACGTGCTGTCTTGGATCCACCTGGAGCCAATATGAAGACAAAGCTCAAACTCTTCACTGCTTTCTGCTTAAATCAATATGGTGGGTCTTACTTCATCTCTCTGCACTTCTTTCACATTACGGACTTCATTTCCCATCTTTCTCTCATTACCTCATACAGGCTATTCTGTATACATCCAAACACCACTGTATCTCAGATTTTATGACAAAAGAGGTATGTTGAGCAATTTTATGGTATGCTGTTTTCTCCTTTTAGCAAAGTCATCTGTTTACTTAAGAGAAAGACTTCAAGAAAATAGTAGGATTGTAAAATGTCCTCCAGATGATGCAAATGCCCGTTAGCAATGCGTCATTAAGCAACGCTGAAGGAATCTTGCCGATTTAGTCACTGATAAATTGTAACCACAGTTGTCAGTCCAAGTGTATGTACTGGGAGCAAACAATTCCTACTTAGTTGTCAATCACATGTATATAAATTTTTAGCCCCGTTATTATTTTGAATTCTTTACAGGATTCTTATGTATAGAATGCTTGTCTAATTATTTTGATATATCACTGCTGGATACTATTATGAAGTTTTAGTGAATGCATTTTGAGCACAAGGATATGTTTTCCTTTATTGTTTTCTTTGCTGTGATGGTCGAAGTTATGTTCTAAGGCCTGTCTAATTCTGATTTATATTACCAAGTGGTTCAGGGTGTCATTGGACCTTTTCCAGAACAGAATGTGTGGGGCCAAGTCTCATTCCCTCTTGAAACAGCTCAGACTCCAAAGATTTCTTAACTTATTTGGAAATAATCTCTATGTTAAAATCTTGTATGCTGGCAGTGAAATAATAGATGACCCCCTATATTTTTTTCTTTGAAAGTGCATAATGAGTTTTTTGTGCACAGGAATGGGGACAACTGGGTTACAGTGAGAAGTATTAGCTAGCTGAAGTATTAGTATAATTATACTGATAAGTATACTTTTATAGAGAGTGTTCTTTGAAAACAGAATCTGGAACTTTTCAAATTATGTAGAAGACAGGTTAACATTTGAGCTATTATTTTTCCTAGTGAGAAAAATTTGTGCTTTCTTATATTTTATTTCAAAAATAAGGATATAGCTTTCTGAGTGGCAGAATACAATTCCAAGAATATTAAAGTGTTAGTTGAAAATCTCAAAATCTTTTTAAGGTTATTTCCACATAACCTTAATGAAATAATAGCTCATTTCCCCACAAAATGTCTATACTTAATTTTTGTAGATAGTGAGAAAACATGGAAAAGAGAAACAAGCTTTTTTTTCTTGCTAGACATTTTCATTTTCATTTAATTATTATCCTCTGTAGAGGCATCAATGCCTTCCCTAATAAAATCACCTTCCAACGAACGTGTTAAGAAAGAGGACTAACCACTTTGGGTATATAGCAGCGTACACAAGAAAAACTGAAACAGAACTAAATTAATCTAGAAAAGGCTTCTGTTAATAATTAATGAATCACTAGTGCTCTTGTTAGGCTTGGTGAGGTTGTGTTGAAATTAACCCTAATGTCTCAGTGGCTCACTACAATAACCTTTTGTTTCTTATCTAAGCTGTATGTTCACTGCTGACTGACCCCCTGCTGTACATACTTACTCAGGGATGCCAGCAGGTCTAAGCTCTACCCTCTTCTGAACAGGTGGCTTCAAGGTTTGCCATGACCAGGAACGCAGTGTAGAACCCTCATACCTTCCTCAAGACAGGGCGTGACCCATATCACCTTGGTCAGACCCTTGGGCAGAGCTGGTCACAGGGTCTCTCCTGGATACATGGGTAGCCTTTGGGGGGAGAGAAGCTACACGTAGAAAGAGCAGTAGTGATTTCTTCTTTGATGATATTTGTGCCTTCGTCATCTCTATACAACCTCCTTAAATCAATTAAACATATAATCCAATGTGCTTTACTGGGTAAGTTATTTTAATATTTTAAAATTAATTTCACACTTTTTACTTATCAGCTTTATATAGGAACAAATAAAACAAGTATTGTAAAAAGGAATTAATGAAGGTATAGATGTATCTAACAACAGGCAGCGTAATAGTTTCACCTCATGCATCTATATGTCTATAGATTTTATTTGTATTAGTACTGTTTGTTTCTTTTTAAATAAAACCATAACATTACATTAAATATAACTTCAAGCACAGAAGGATTGATTGCAAAATGAATTCAAGGGATATCGAACTGAATTCAGAAGTATACTTGAGAAGTTTTGATAGATTAATTTATTCTGTACTTTTATTTTTTATTACATTCTCAGTTTTTCCTACATTTTAGTTTCATATTGTTTTCTTCCTTATTTCTCATGTTTTAATCCTTAAATTTCATTGATTGAAGTATTTTACCAAGGAATATTTTCATATAGGTTCATGAGCAGTAAATATGTTTTCTAGAAACGTCGTTTGCTGTCATTCTTAATTGTGTGTTTGAATGAATATAGAGCTGTAGGGACAGACTTATCCTCGCTAAGAACTGCACAGGCATTGCTGTAGTGTTGCATATGAGAACACCGATGCCACTTGGACTCTTTATTTCTTATTCTTTTTTATCTTGTCTGTAAACTTTTGGAGTTCTCTGTATACATTTGAAATTCTGAAATTTCACAAAACATTTCTTTTTTTTTTTAATTTTTTTTTTTCATTTTTCTTTTATTATTCATATGTGCATACAAGGCTTGGTTCATTTCTCCCCCCTGCCCCCACCCCCTCCCTTACCACACACTCCACCCCCTCCCGCTCCATGTCTGGCTAAACATTTTGTGGCATATGGCAGATTCCCTCACCCCCACCCCCCCACATTACTATTTTGGCTTCATTCTCAATCTTTTCTCTCCTAGGTAGCCAAGATAGCCACCACTAACTCCAGGTTTGAACGTTCATTGCTAAAATTCCCAGAAAAAAGGGGATAAGTCTCAATCCCAATACTCAGGATTTCCTGACTGGTTTGGTTTGGTTCACGTACTCTTTTCTGAGCTGTCATGGTGATAGAGGGTATGTTCTTTGATCCACATGCTTCTTAGCCATTTCTTACACGGCTGCTGTGGTCCAAGACATTGCTGGATCAGAGCAATGGTCTGGATCGTGTCTGGATTATTCCAGTGGCCTCTTAACTGTTTTTTTGGTTGATGTCTTTTCTTGACTTCAGTCTGGTCTCAGTGCTGGAACCAGAGCTCTCGTGTTTGCAAATCAAGTCCTGCAAATTTTGCCTGCTTTATGTCAGTGAGAGTTAAGGTTTTCTACAGCAGCTCAGAAGACCACTAATGAGCCGCTTGGCCTCCCATACCCTTGGCCTCATCTCCATCCATTCCATTCCCATTGCCCTTGCCTCACACAGGCCAGACGCACTCCAATCTCAATTTGGGAACTGTGCCTTGTTTACTAGATCTGAATTGACCCACTCTTGGATCTCCACTGCTTTCTCACTTCCTGCACACCTTTTCTCAAATGTTAGCTGTTTAGTGAGACTATTCCTGCCCAACTGTTCACATGTTCACAATGGCAAACCTCTAAAACACTCCTCCCTACTTTTTCTCCAGTTATCTCTATCTAACATATTACTTATTTTATTATTCCTCTTGTTAGTCATCTGTCTACCCCCATGAAGTATAAACCCTGTGAGGCTGGGAAGTTTTATCTGTTGTGTCCAGCATTGAACAAGGCCCCATACTGCTAGAATACAGCCAGCTATCCATGTTTGATGAATGAATGTGTGAATGAATGGTTTATCAACCTAAGCCCTGTATTTGCTCCTGTATTGGGTAGGCAGGACTCATAACTGACAATACCACGAGTAGAGGAATAGGCAGTTCTTGAAGTAAAACAGCTGGTCAGATAAAATGATTAAGTGTCAAAATAAAAGACTCTTCTGGTGAGCATTAAGAAACGGAGGCTTGACGGCCTTGGGATTAGTAGGTATAAGAAAGTGGCAGTCTGTAGCCTGACAGTATTTTTCCTATTTGTTTCATTTTGAGTCTTGAGTCTGTATAATTGTCCTTAATTGTTAGAATAGCTTTTAAATGCTATTATGCCAAAAAATTATGGGGTAAATAATTTTCTGATTTCCTGAATAATTTTTTCTACTAATTTTACTTCCTCTGGCCTATATGTGAAAATATAAGCTCACTCAGACGAAGAATATTTTGTTGTTTTTTTTAAAAGGAAAGCAAGGCTGCAGAATCAGACAATCTATATTATTAGATTTTTTTCTTGACTATTTACCTGCATCCAAATGAGACTTTTGGAGTTAACAATTATAGGTTGAGTAATTGGCAGCTTAAGAGCTAGAAAGCTTTTATTTGCATCTGATTTTTCTTCTCTTTCATCAGCCTCGCTAGAGTTTGAGTTTATTAAATTTCCCTCACAGAAGTAGCTTTCGGTTTTTATTAATTTTCTCTACAGATTTCTTCATTGATTTTTGCTTTTATTTTTATTATTTCATTCTTGGGTTTGTGGTTTTATTATTGTTCTTATTTCATGTGTTGAGCTTATTTGCTTTTATTTCTTCTTCCCTTTTGATAAATGTATATGAAAAATAAGTTTTTCCTCTAAAAATGCTTCTATCATCTTCCTAAAATTTCATCATGTATTTTCAATGATGATATATTCTGAATATTTCTCATTTATTGTATTTTTTAATCCAAATATGTTTGGTAATGTGAGATTATTTGCAGATATAACGAATCTTTTGTTATTGTTTTTTAAATTTAATGAATTGTAACCAGGAAACACACTCACTATTAAATCAAGTCTGAAATTTATCAAGACTTCCTTTGAAATACAGTGCTTTGTCAATGAAAACCATGAAATGAGTGTGTGTTCTCTGCTATCAACTATGGAGTTCTACACACCCATAATCTGAATTTACTAAATGTGTCATCCATACCTCTGTTTGCTTATTGTCTGCTTAAGATATTGATTTCTGAGAGTTGTTCTATAACTGCTGAGTTCTTTATATATTGCTCCAGTTCTGTGACTAATGAGTCATGGTTGCTTAATATATTTTAAGGCAATATATTATATGTCTATGCAAGCTATATTTTCTGACGTTATATTTTAAACAATCTACAGCACCTGTCTTCTTTCATTGTTATATTTTGCCCTCGATTTCATATTTCAGATATTATTGGTGTGTTTCCCTGGGTATCTGTTTCTACCTTTTCATTTTTAGCCTCCCATATTCATTTGCTTTTCTGTTTGTCCTCATTCAGATAACATTACTGCTGCTTGTCTTTTAAAGCAGCTTTTATTGTGAAATGTAACAGGCATACGGAGGGGTGCAGGAAACAAATTTGAACAGCTCGTGATTTATTGTAAAACTAAACTCTTATAACTACTACTTAAGAAAAGGAATGCGGTTGGATCCCAGGTCACCTCTTTAGTGCCTTCTGATAAATAATCCCTGACAGACATCCTTCTCTCCTGCCATTTGTGGTCACAATGTTGTCCTTGCATTCCTTTGCAATTTCAAGACCCAGGTATACTTCCCTGAACACTGGGATCTCGTTTTGCCTATTTTATTATTTTATATAAATGCAACCATAAAGTTTATATTCTTTTTGTGTTTGGCTTCTCTCAACGTTATGTCACTGTGCATACAAGTAGTTTTTTTCTGTTTTTATTGCTAAGTGGTTCATTGTACAACTAGATCATAACTTATTTATTCACTTTCCTATTGAAATTCGGTTGTTTTTAATAGTCTGGCTATTAATAAAGCTGCTAGACACAGTCGTATACATGTTTTCACTGTTCACACACATACTTATGATACACATATACATTAAGTAACATTATGAGTCATAGCTTGAGCATTTGATCAATGTTAGTGGACATCGACAGTTTTACAAAATAGTTCCCTCCCAGCAGTATTTGAGAGTTTTCATTGGCTGAATGCTCTTGCTCACACTTGGAATTGCCAGTTTTTAAAATTTCACTGTTTTGGTAGATGTTTAATGACACTTCATGTGTCTTACCTTGTATTTCTCTGAGTACATAGGCTAATTGATTATCTTCTTTGGAAAATGGTTTCAAAAGGTTTTTTTTTTTTGTTTTCTTCTTGGATTCTCTACTGTTTCTTGTTGACTTATAGTTCTTATATTCTGGACATATATCCTTGTGCAGGTTATATGTATGGTATATATCTTTTTTCATTTGTTATTTTAATTTTACAATCCCTGATGTTATCTTTTGGTGAATGGAAATTCTTAAATTTAGTTCATTATTACTTATTAAGCTTTTCCTTTATGTTGAGAGCCAATGGGGGAAATGACAATATTTTTAATAAATACTACTGAGATTATTGGTGATTAATTAAAAACTGAAAGTTGATTCTTATTGAAAGCATAATTAAAAATTAATTGCAAGCAAATTGTGAATCTAATACAGAAGTCTCCTCCTTATGACATTTCATCCTCCTGGGCACACCCCCAAGGTCTGGCCCTGTTTGCATGGCAGTCTCAGAATATTTGGACTTTGAAATGTCAGTCTGGGTTCACTAGAGCACCTGTTCCTCTTTCAGATCTACATTCCTATAAGTAGTGCTGGGGGTGTAGCTCAGTGGTGGAGTACTTGCCTAGCATGTGCAAGGCCTTGGGTTCTATGTGCATCACCATAAGAAATAATAAAATAAAATAAAAGTTCTATGAGCTAAGCTGGGTACTGTTGCATGTACTTGTAATCTCTCAGCTACTTGGGAGGCTTAGGCAGGAAGGTTCCTTAAGGCCATAAGGTCTGGGCCAAATTGCAAGAGTTTGTTTCAAAAATCAATAAATAGAATAAAATCTTATGAGCTTGAGCCCATGAGTTTGAATAAATTGCAATTAAAGGTATTTATTTAGTTAAAAGCAATTTCTAATCTGAACTTTTGACACAGCCATAGATTAGTATTGTGGAGGTAGAGAAAAATAGTTGACTCCTTATATTTTGTGCTAATAATTACTTTTGAGGTCAGATGAATTTACCTAAGTCATGAAGTGAGAGGCAGATGTAAACTGAAGGTGAAGCATAGCAGTGAGTAGGTGAGGGGAGCTAGAAAGTGATTATGGGAGGGAGTGGGTGGACCACAGGAAGTCGTCTGGAAAATAAACGCCTTTGGCTTCACCTAATAAAAAGCAAAAATAAAACAACCCATAGACAAATGGAAAGTCCCACACACAATGTCTATACAGAGATGGAAACAAAATATAAGCATAAATGTTCAGAGAAAGGTGAACTAAATGGGTTGGTCAATTACAACCTGCTCTGTTAATTTCTGTGCTTCCTCTTGGGACTATTCAGTAAGCATCTAACTAAAAACAAAATAACTGCCACTTCCATGAGGAATAAACACAGAATGTTCTTTGTAAAATTCAGATTTCTGGGTTTATTATTTTAGTAGTTCAAGAAATGTTTTATTGAGATAAAATAGATGGAAAATTATAGAATCAAATGATGTTTTTAATCTGTAAAACTACAGATTACAGAGACCAAGCTAAATAGTGCACTTACACATTTTTCCTCTAGGTGTCTCTGTGCCTACATGCTATGATTCCATCTCAACCTAATCCATTCTGGAAGACATTAGATTTTGTGGATTATATTTTTTTAAAAATCTCAATTTTGGAAATAGTTAATAGTATCTTTAATTTAATGGAACAGTTCTTCCTGAAGAATAAAAAGGTGTGTCTTGGCTTTGTGTCTCACTCTTGCTTTAGAAGTTTAGGAGAAACTAACACACAATTGTTAGCATTCAAAATTTAGGTTCCTATGGCTGTGTTGTTAGTAGGGTGATAGTGATGGAAGCCTCAGAGTAGTACCCTGCCTGTTTAGGATTCCAACCAGGAAGTCAGCCCCACATAATTTCTGAAGGAAGCTTTGGCAATGATGTATAATTCCAGAGCAAGCTGTTTGGTTCTCCAGTGCCCCCTTTTCAGGAGCTGTATACCCTGCTGAGGAGATCTTTTACTCCACCCAGGGACCTGTGATCCCACATGTAGCTTTCACAGCCACATGATAACTGTGAGTCACATTCAGTACCTTTTCAATTGTCAACATAAGGCAAATAGCACGCCCATTCTGACTTGTCTGAAAGTAGAGGAAAAGGTCAACATAAGTCAACAGATATTTATTAGGTGCTTACTCTATGTCTGGTCTGGATTATCCAGGAGAATTATGGATTCATTCATTCTGCAAGAACGTATTAAAATTCACTGTTTGTAGATAAACTAAGCTGCTAAGGATAATTGGAAAAGGCAAAGATTACGTAAGAGACAGTACTGGCAGTGACAAAAGGGCGCTGGGCTTGGAATTTGAAGACCCAAGTTCAAATATAATTTGCTACTTTGTTAACTAGTTGGTCTACCTGCTCAGTACACCAGTTTCTTCATCTGTAAAACCACAGTACTCTTACTTTGCAGAGTTGCTGTGGAGATCAAAATACTTTGCAGTAACCCCACCAAATATCATTCTGAAAGTCTTAGAAGTTTGGGTTTCCAGAGGCTTCCAGGAGGAGTTGCCCTATCTTGACAAAGGCGGCCTTTCAGCCTGTGATCATGTGCAGTGGTTTAGCTCCTGATGGTCTCTACTTTTCCTGTCTGACCAGGCCGAGGGCACCACCTTTACAAAATCATAAAGCCTAATAATGGGTTCTTTCCTAATAAAAGGACTGCCAGACAAAAGAATTTATGGCTTCAATTCCAGAACAATACATCCAAGCCATTGACAATTTTTATAAACACTTTCCTTTTTCTGGCCTCCTTCTAGCCAGTGATGGTCCAATGTACAGGTTTCTGCTATGTTGGGGATATCTATCAGTGGAAAGAGTGGTCAAAAATGGTTTGGGATGGCTGAATTACAGTGATTGGCTGCCTGAGAGCAGTGTACGTGCTGTCTGGATTTGACCAGGAAGAAAAACATGCTGTCTTCCATAGAGAGAAAATATGACTATCATTCATATGGAGGAATCTAGGATTGTATATTGCAGAAAGGGAAGGGCCATCATTGCCATATTGACCCATCTTAGAGCACAGCATCTGTGCTGCATGAGATGATCAGGTGTTGTTACTTAGGGGTCACCACAGTAGGGACCTGGTAGGATGCAGGGTGTGCTAGTGGGGAAGGCGATCGTGGGTCTAATAATTGGTGACTTGCCTAGAGGTCAACAATGCCTCCTGTAGCTTCACCATAGACCTTCACCATAGACTCTTTCCTTACATGTTTAGAGCTTGGGGCCAGTCCCATCATTTGAAGACACTCCATTACAAATCCTTGAAATAGGACCTAAGCACACAGTTAATTTGTATCTTAGAGTAACTAGTTCCTAAGTCTTTTGGATCTGGCGCTGGTGTAGGGGAAGCAAGAAGTAACTATAAGTTTTATCTGCATTGGTGAACAAGGGCTGCCACTAGGGTATGTTTATGGGTGTGGGAATGTATGTATGTGTGTGGATTTGTTTGGGGGATAGTGTAAATATGGTTTTTTGAGGGATCCTGCCTATATCAATAATTTGAGTGCTAGCCCTATTCTGGAGAGCCAGCAAAAACCATTGTTCACCAGGCTGGTGTCATGGGAGTTAAGACAATCACAGGACAAAGTCAACTCCATGAAAATGAGTCCCAGAGTTCTTCTGGGCATCTGCTCAACTCCATGCCCTGGTGAAAGGAAAGGCCAGATCCAGGCTCTGGGTGATTGTGGAAACATCTGACGACACATAGGCTTGGCCCACGTCCTCCCTTGCCTCAGCCTAAGGCTGGGTGTGGGAGTAGACCACAATCTTAGGAGCTTGGACTTCCAGGAACATGTAGCAGATCAGGAGACCCCTGTTTTTGAGCACCTCAAAGGAGGTTCATGTGTCCCAGAGGACTATGCCCATTTATGTTGGCAGCTTCCCCCAGGGGATAAAGGAGGCAGAGAGTTGGAGAACACTTGCAGTTTGCCACCTGGTTGTTACTATGGTGAACCGGTCTGCTGGGAGCAAAGATTGTCACTGATTAAAAGCAGGTTTTATCTCCTTAGATTTGTGGGATTGTTAAGACAGATAGCTTCTGTGGGATGTATGGAGGAGAAGGAAGGACAGGGTCTGCCAGTCCCCTCAGATGGTGTATTCCTGGATTTTAATGATGTTGAAAATAAAGTAATTTTAAGCACCACAGTTTTCCTGTTTTTTTTTTAACTGTGGTTTTTAAACCATCTGTCAATTCATCATCAAAGTGGAGAGAGCATGAAAGAAATTCAGCAAAATGAGTGGAAAAGATAATGAAGAAGAAAAGTAGATTGAAATCAGAATGAGAAAGCTTATACCAAAAAGAAAAAAAGCTTGAGATAATTTGGACAGAACCATTTTCTTCTTCATCAGTTACCTGGAGAAAGTCACAATTCCCAGCCACCCCCCACCCCCATCACTGTATGCATGGAGGGCATCCTGCATTCTGCTTCCTTCTCTCCTGCTCTGCTTGACAAGGGAGATCTCCTGCTAGCTGACAAAACTAGTGGGTCATTTCATGTCCTTTGCATTGATGTGTGAGCCCAGGTGAATTTTTCTCTTCTGCTTTCCATGGTGTGATTATGATGGATACTCATTGAGCCACAGGGGCTCGCTTATCAACGTCTCATTGTTAGTGAAGATGTACATTTGTACATGGTATAGTACATACTTTTTGATGATGGAGACTTCTGCCCAAGAAGGACCGTTGATTTCTGTTTCCTCTTTAGCTCTGATTTCCTTTTTAACAAAAATGCACATTATTTGTCTATGTTTATGGAATTTCTATAAATACACTTTTTGCTCTGCTAAAGGCCTTGTCAAATGCTACAACTGTAATTTGAGAGGAAAGAAAGTTGTGAATTAATCTATAGAAAGTGTTAGTTCAGAGTTATGTGGTCAAAGGCCCTGGGGAAAAGAGAATAAACCCAGCCCTGTTACATTTCAATTGGAAAATCATCTCTAAATCAAAATTGTCTTCTTTTAAAAATCATTAAAACACTAGGCTTGGAATTTATTGAACTGTTTATAATGTCTATCAGGGAATAATCAAAACCATTGTTATTCCATTGTTTCTGGATCAACTCAACGTATAAGTCCCTCTAATGAATTTGTTTTCTTAAGATGCTTAAAAATATATGTTATAGTGGCCTTTATCAATAGAACATTTGTTGACCAGCAACATTCTTAATTTATATTCTGGTTTTAAAATAATATAGAACTATGGTACATGTTTCTACTTAATTTGCCAAACAATTTCTAAAGCTTCTATAAGACACTTGGTTTAAGAGACACATATTTTGTTTGCACCTAAAACAAAATAGAATGATTCTTTATTTGCACACATGAAGAAAAATCTCCTCTTTGAAGTTAAATGTGTTATTTATTTGATAATGAAATATGTTTTCTATTTTAAGTTCAGAGATTATCAGAAATGCAGTGTATTTATTTCACAAAATTAAAAATATGAATGACTTCTTTAGTTTGCCTATGTCTCATGTGGTCATGCTTAAGAAGTTGATTTTTAAAGAAGAAAATTGTTATGAATGTGAATGGGAAAAATACTCCCTTAAACTCTGAAATGAGGCCCCAGCAATGTTACTGGAAGAGCCAGCTAGGGAGTTTAATCAACCTTGAAGTGTGAAAGCTATTTTATTTGATGGAACCTGTTATCATACTTGCCTGAGCCTCTTAGCTGTGTGCTAATTCCACTCAGAAGAATAGTTTTGTATAACAAAGCCATTTCTAGACAATTGCTCCCATTCCAGGTAATTGCTACTCCCTACTGAGTATTCAGTGTGCCCTGTGTGTTTTCCATGTGATATTCCATTTAGTTTTCACAAAGCCCTCTGAGTGTTTATTGTTATTTCTGTTTAACAGATGAGCCATCTGGTAGTCAGAGAAATTAAGTAAATTTCATAAGTTTCCACATTTAACAAATGGCAGAGTTGGGATTCAAACATCTATATCTCTCTCTACTCCACATGCTTTAGTGCAGTTGTGTTGAAACACTACTATGGTTGTAAACTCATAAAATAACTTGCAAGTCCTGTAGATCCCCTTATACTTTAAATTGTCATATAAGCTGGGCATGGTGATTCACTCCTGTACTTAGGAGGTGGAGACTGGAGGATGGGGTTCATGAACCCTAGGGTGATAAGTTATTGAGACTCCCTCTCAACCAATAAGCTGGGTGTTTTGCATGAACCTATCATCACAGCTATGCAGGAGGTGTAAATAGGATTGCTGTCCAGGCTGGCCTGGGGAAAAATATGAGACTCTACCTGAAGAATAGCTAAAGTGGAAAAGGGCTGGGAGTGTGGCTTAAGTGGTAGAGTCCCTGCCTAGCAAGCATAAGATGCTGAGTTCAAACCTCAGTACAGGAAAAAGAAAAAAAATTGTCACCTAAGATATTCATCATACAAATAGATAAGATTTTTTTTCATATTTCACATCTTGATGGTTACCTGTGCAAAATAACTAACACAGAGACTTGATAAGTTCCATTTTTTTTTTAAAAAGTGATCTTTATGATTTGTAAATTTTACATTGTTCTTTTTTTCTTGGAACTCAAATTTTTATTTCACTATCCCTTGGATTTTTATTTAATTGCAAAATACTTTTATGCTTGAAAATCTTCTGTTGGTAATTCTGTCATACATCTATGCTAGAAGAATATAAATTTAAATTGAAATTAAGTAAAAATTTTTGATGGCATAATTATTTAAGCAGACCAATTTTACTTGGAGTGAATTATAATTACTATTATTATTGGTAGATAATTTAACAAATAACATGAATATGTTACCCACTTTGATCCATAGTGTTAAGTAAAAGGGCTGAATATTTTTATTGAATATAGATTACTTAGTAGCATGGATGAGTCTTTGTTCCCTAACTATGGAAAGTATTCATGAATGAATATTATTTATTGGTGGAATGAGAGAGTTCCAAACTATTTCTAATCCAATTATTGGTTTTTATATATAGAAGGGCTTAGAAATATTTTTCACAGAAATAAACGCATTGGGTTGGAGCAACCTTTTGAATCTGTTCCAAGTATACGCCAAATAGCACATGGTGATCTGTCACACAATTACTTTTAGTGATCAACAGACAGCTCAGCTAGGTGTTTCTTTAATTTTGTGAAAGACAAAGAGTTGGTGATTTTTTGATATATATAAGTGTTTTCTTACACTGCCATTAGGCTGTTTTACAATTTTAAATTTTTGATAAAAATTTATTTATTGAGACATATCAATAAATGTTATTTCTTCCATTAACTGTTCTTCTTCTAGGCACTTTGCTTAGATAGACATTTTCAGGAAGGGTTGGGAATGCAAAAACAACTACTTTCAAAACACTTTTGCTAGCATTATTATTTTTCATAAGCTGCTTTTATTGTGTGCTATATTTGAATATACGCATTCATCAAAATTTTGAAGCTAGTTTATCAACACATGAACACCATGCAATTTCTAACTTGGCTGTGTGAGCAAGTTCCCACTGTGTAAACAATAAGCAAGTGTCTTTATACTGTCTTCCCAGTTTGTCCTGATTATGGTTATATGGTTTGTATGGAAAAGGAGAAATACAACTTGAGCTTAGGTTGGTTTGATTCTTCTGCCCTAAATTATCTCTGAGTCATCTTTGTGACAATTCAGCTTTCATATATGCCAACCACTTCAGTAAAACAGCTCCAAGAATCATGAACCAATTTCTCATGACCTCCACAAAGACATATACATCCCTAGCTGTTCACTTACCCTTCTGTCCCATGCCAAATATTGCCTATTATTTCTCCCCCTTCACTCTGACTGAAGGAAGCCTGGCATCAGCATGCTTGCATTTCCATATCCTAAAGATTGGGAGAGAGATTTCATGATGGTGATAATCTACAAAAAAAATTGGAATTCATAGGTTTTCTTTATGGAAACTCATAGATAGTTGGGTGATTTTATTATTTGCTTACTTAATTCATTCATTCAGCAAATATTTATTGAATTACCCTATACAAGTCTTGAGACATAGCAGTAAACATGACCAAGACAAGACACAGGTAGATTTTATTATATTGAGGAATTAGTGAAGAACCAATTGCATAAACTTAACCATTCACTACAATGATGGGTAAGTCTATGAATAAAGACAAGGTTCTATTGCAGTGTGTAAAAGGTGATTCATCTCACTAGGATTAGGGCAGGTTTTCTGGACTAAGTGACGTTTCATCAAAGGGATGAATGATTAGATGGTATAAGTCATCTTGGGGAGAAACTGTTGAAGAAAAGCATGTACAAAGGTTTTGAGATTAGGAGAAATATGTTAAAGAATTTTTTTTAAAGGCAAGTGAATCAGAGAGTTGGAGAAAAAGAGACATAGAATCCATTTAAGAAAGGTCCTGAGAAGTCATAAGCAGATGGCACTGAACCTTCTTTGGAGATTTTCAGGATTTTGATCTCTGTTTCAAGACCAGTGTTCATTGCATGGATTTAAGGAAAGAACGGAACATTCAGATGTTCATTGAAAAGAACATTGCTATGGGTCAGAAACAAATGAGGACATTGGCTAGGATGCTCTTCCAGTGGTCCAGAAGAAAGAGTGCCAGTGCCCCAAGTAGGGTGGTGGCGATGGCTCAGGCCATGGACACCCTTAACATAGTGGACACCCTCAAGAGAGAGTTAGGATGAAATCAGGCACACAAAATATGCACAAAAGCAAGAGTCCTCAGCATCCAAGGAAGGATGAATACCAGTGGCTCCTACAGTGATTTTCCATAAACGACAGAGCTAAGAGGAAGTAGGAAGGAATATTGTATCCTGGCTTTCCAGTATCTCCTGTCAATTCTGGGCTTGGTTTCTTTCTGTCTGAGTGAAGGGACTGAGAACTGCACTGAAGTAAAGTACTCTGAGGGTGTGGTCTATTAGTTAAAAAAATCATTTTAATGTTTTCGCCTGACCCTTGCTCTTCACTGGGCTAGGCAGTGGTGTGCACAGAAGACGGGGTCATGGCCATTGTCTTCAACATCCTTATTGTCCAACCAGGGTGACAGACAGGTTCACAGAATCCTGGTAAAACACCGTGGTTGTTGTGGAGTTATTTATGAACAACGCCCTGTGGGAAACATAGGAGAGTCAGGCTGGTACTTGTAGTGGCTAAGAGAACAGGCTCGAAGTCCACACTGGAATTCAGACACCTTTTACTACCTTCCTCATTTACATGGCCTAGATTTCCTCATCTCACAGTGGGGTTAATATCCTTTGTACAATTAATACATGCTATTAAAAAACACAAGAAAAAAGAAGTGGGACTAATACTACATTATTCAAAGATGACTCTGGCAATTATGTCACAAGATACTTAAAAATCATTAGTGGTTTTGGCACTTAGCACCTGCTTAATAAACATAATAAAGTTATCTATCATATTATTACTGGGAGGGGCCAATTAGTCATCTGGGTAGAGTGAGGAAAGGTTTTACAGGGATAGTTTATATATTATTTATACATAGTTGATTTTTAACAAATGCTAAATTTAATGAGTATGTTTTATAATGATAAAACAATTTATTATCTGTTATTCTTGCTGTGAGCATTATAAAAACATGTCATTTAATCTTCATCTAACATAAGAAAGAAATGCCACTATCCCATTTCATGGATGGGTGTCCCGAGGCAGGTCAGAAAATATCAGTTATCTGCCCAGGGTTTCATATGATTAGTTAATTGCCAAACTGAGATTCACACCTACCCTAGTTCAATCCAAAGTGTTTACTCTTAACTTCTACAGTATATTTCCTTCTTTACCTAAAAGTGCTGCTGTTTTAAACTAATTTTTGCTTATAACATACTCTCTCAATCAATGGACACTAAAAGTACATGCTCATAAGGAGCCAATAAAATATTTACATTATTATGCTGTGAATAAAAGCTTACTGTAGAAAATAGATGCATAGGAGAATGAAAATAAATTACTGGTCATTCCAATTCCCTAGATAATTGCTATAGACATTTTTCTGGAAATATATTCAGTCTATTTTCTCCTAATACACTAATGTATGGCTGTGGGTGTGAGTAAAATTATACTTTTATGACACAGAGTGAGTGAGATCACTCAGTACTTTTTTTTTTTTCTAAGACAGGGTCTTGCTCTATAGCCCAGGCTGGCCTTGCAGTGATGTTGCTTCTGCCTCAGCCTCCTGAGTGCTGGGATTATAGGTGTGAACCACCATAATTTTAACTTATTTTTAAAATTAATAATATATTACAAAACTCTTTTCATATTTGGCATGGTCATGCTGAACACAGTTCATGGCATGTCATAAGGTTCAGTGAGTGTCAGTTACAATTGTCATCATTGTTGTCACCTTGACAAACTGTGCTCCAGAGAGGCTGTGATCATTTGACACTAAACAACACGTGAGAGAGCACATTATTCACAGTGTGCCTCTATCTCCTCGAGTGTAGTGTCTACCACTTAATTTTTTTGGCAATCTCAAAGATTCAAATGAATCATGTTATTTTATTTTGTACTTATTTTACTACTAATGTTTAAACATTGACCATTTGTATTTTTTTTTAATTTTCCTTTGCTCCTTCTATTAGTTTGCTTATTATTTTCTTATTGGTATATTACAACTCTTTCAATATCGTGATTCTTATATATTAAATTCATTTTATAGATATTCCACCAGTTTGTAACTTGATTTTTTTTTTAAATGCAGGGCTTAGAAGGTTTTTTGTGTTGAAAATTAAGTAATTAAACTTTTCTGTCTTTTTATTGTGGTTTCTTTCTTTTGTATTTTACAAACAAATGTCTTAGTCATATGTATGTAATATAAATACAGCGTTTTGACATTAAATTAAAATTTGGGGAATGTTGAGGTAAGAAATCAAGTCAAATGGGCATGGATCTGATTCTGTGTCACTGGGAAAAAGATAAGAAGGTCTGTGTTTGGAGGAGAGTTTCAGTGGCTTGTGGATCTTTAAGAAGTTTCTTGCTTATCAAAGCCTGAAAATGTGAGGGTTTTTTCCTTTTCTTTTCATTTGCTTTTCTTGAAACCACAGAATGTCTTGCGTTTCAGGTCATTCACTACAAAGTTCAACACATCAAAAAAGGTTCATCTTGGTATTACAGCTAGGACTTCTGAGGCAGGGGTGTTGGTTATATCTTTGAAATTGGATAAGCAATGGCCAAATAATTCTACATCTTCCACATTGTCATAAGGAAGAAAATATTGTCTCTTCTCGAAAAATGCAACATTAAGTGTATAAATCATATAAATATATTATTTGTTGACTTGGAAGATACTGACAAATTTGCAGGTGAAACTCTGGTTTATTTCATTAATTCAGTTTTATTGAAATTAGCTTATCGAGTTCTGCAAATAGGAAGCCATTTAATGAATTATCCTAATAAGGACAATTCACCAACAATACAAACAACAATGCAAGTATCTTCTCCTTTACTTTAAACAGATATGTGTCTTTATGAACACTTTAAACCCACACGTAACTGGAGATTTTTTTTTTCTCTTCTAGCTTTTGTTTCTACCAGCCTGACATTGTACATGGCTACCGATGGCAATACTCTTGTAAGTACCTTTCAGAACACCCAAGGATTTAGATATTGTCAGTTTGATGAATAAGTAAACTTGTTGACTTTTTTAAAAGGTTGATTTTAAGTTTGGTTCCTCATTTGTTGTTCTCAATTTCATTAGCTACAATGGGATCAAATGACTCTATTGTTAGGATTCGAGGGAGCCACAGTCTCTATGCATTTAAGAGCTCTGACTATTTAAAGATCAAGACATATAATAATGTACTGAACAAAAACCATATTTGTTTTAAGAAGATGCTAACTATGATATTAGTGCAACCTCTATAGGACAAATTTTGTTAATAATTACATTGCAATTGTGGGTTTCTTTTAAAACATTTTATGGCTATACATTTGCATAAGATTGGGAAGTAAATCGAATGAGTGTATTATCTATATTAGATGAAGAACTTTATGCAGGGAAAGATTGGTATGCTGATGTTAGTAGTATGGTATTTCTAACAGAAGGACACATGGACTGGTATGGAATTGTATGGTGTGCATCTTTTGGCAAATCATGTGACCTCATGTTGGATGCATAGGGCAGAGTTTTTGGAGCACAGCTAAAAGTAAAATCAGATGTGATGTGCCAGGGGAAGAGAATATAGACTTCCTGCCAAATTGG
Organism: Castor canadensis; assembly: GCF_047511655.1. Classification (NCBI taxonomy): domain Eukaryota; kingdom Metazoa; phylum Chordata; class Mammalia; order Rodentia; family Castoridae; genus Castor; species Castor canadensis. Next base: position 12,582,683 of record NC_133386.1, read on the forward strand.
GAATGCGGGCAATGGCTTCCTGATGCAAATTAGGCTACAGCTGTCAAGGCAGGATGTAGTAACAGTGATGGAGAACTTGAGTAAACTGGGCAGATCCTAGAAAAGACAGCTTACTAAGTAGCAGGGCGACAAATTATCTGCATGGCTTGCTGACAATTCATATCCCGGAAATAGAGTAAGCAATAGACACAGTTTAAATCCGAAACTAATTCTGAATAAGGAGGAAAACTTGTTAGTGATGAAAAATGCTGGAAACTTTGGGAGACAGGACAGAAAAACACAAATTATAGTCATTTACAAAATGTAGGAAATTTGCCATCTAAAGCATGGAGAAAAGGAAGATGTGATCACTTGGGCAGAAGTGGATGGATGTTTTGATAAAAAATGTGAATCATCATAATGAAGGTAAATAAGAGGAACAGCTAGAAGAATAGCAGAACTATAATAAGAGACTTTTTGTGAGAAGTAGATATAAAGCTATGCCTTATATACAGGATATTAAAAGAAGGTCCTATAATCAAGGGAAAACTCGAATGGGCATCACAGATCTGTAAAAATAAAGTCAGGAAGGCTAAAGTTCAGATAACCAAAGTTCATTAAATTTAAAAAATGCTTGTCCTTAGAACAAAGAACTGAAAGAAGTATTAGAATTATCAGACCTTGGGAAAGGTAAGGCAATGTTAAATTCTTGCATTATTTTTCCTTTTTCCACAAAAAGAATGTAATCTCCCAGTAGGCAGACACTTATCTCATGTGTTTAAGAAGAAAAGGAAATCAAGGCAATAATAACGTTTAGGCAATTTAACAAATTCCTTCATTGTGGTATTCTTTTAAAATCTATCCTGATTCTATTCTGTATCAGGGATTGTACTAGGTAGGAACTGGAGATTTAATTGACCACATCTTTTTACAAAAACATACAACCCAGGTAGTGGAATACAGATCACACATGTGATTACCAAAGGGCTAATGTATGGTCTGCATAGTCCCCTATCCAGAGCTGTCACTGCTGTAACATGCAACCTGCTTCTGTTGGTCATGGGTACAAATGAACTCTGTTCTTTAGTGGAAGCTGGATATTTACAGATCTTTCTCATTTCACGAGCCATCCTCCACTCTAGACACAACCAGCCCAACTTCCCTTGTGTGTCTATTTAGCTGTTATTTCTCTCCCACAGCCATCAGTATCTGTGCCGTATTGCTTAACATCTCTCTTAAGCATTTCTTCCAGCTGCTTTTCAGTGATTGCCCTATTTTATCTTTCCATTCAGAAAATTAGTTCAATTTTCTGCTGTCATTTGTTGCCTAAATAAAATGTAGCACAGGAGACCTATTTTTGTGCCAGGTAGTTTCAGTAGGTTTGACACATCTGATCTAATCACATGCAGAATTACACTTCATTTCCACTTAACGAACATTTACTGAGCTATATGGCTGAGTACTCGGTTTGGTGCTCGATGATGGGGTACAAAGTTGAGCAGCTTCCTACATCATAGAGGATGGAGGGTACTTTGCTCTTAGACTGATAGTTAATCACTGGGTAGTGCTCAGAATTTGAAAGCTAAAATCTAAATAGTGGAAGTTTTATTTTATTTATTTTATTTTGGTGGTACTCAGGTTTGAACTCAGGGCCTTGAACCTGCTAGGCAGGTACTCTACCACTTGAGCACTTTTCACTGTATTTACTTTCTGAATAGGGTCTCCCTTTTTATGATCAGTCTGGTGCTTGACTTTTTAAAAATAAATTGAAATGGAGTCTCAGCTGGCCCTGGACAGCTATCTTCCTGATTGCTGCCTCCCGAGTAGCTAGGAATACAGATGTGAGTCACTGCGTATGGCTGGAAAACTTATTTTTTGTAGCATTGCTCTTTTTTGTTAAACTGAGTTGTTTCTTACTTGGTAGTATTTTTTCCTGTCTTCTAAAGGAAACAGTGGAATTTTCAAAGCTAAAGCAATGTAGAGAACCAATAGTAATTAAATCACTAGGTTCTACTGCTTCTAACTCAAATATTTCTCCACCTTCACAGTCACACTTGTTATTCCTTCTTCTCATTAGACTTTTGCTTCTGTACCACTCTCTCAATCTACTTGCCATGCAGTCACCAGAATGTATTTTGTTACCTGCAAGTCTGATTGTGCAACTTACCTCCATGTGTTGGCTCAATGGTTACCCATTGGCCTTCCTATAAACTTCAGAAAATATATAATTTGCAAGGCCGTGTGTGACATGGCTTTGCCACTCTTACAGTGGTCTCCCTTCACTCTCCAGTCAATGGGTACTGGATGTCACCTGCATCGCTGCATCACATCCTGTTATGCTCAAGTCTTTATCTTTAAAGTCTTTGATTTGATCAACTCATGGGCTGCCTTCTCTGGCTCCCAACTTCTGGGTAACTTGCCTCTCTCCTTTGTGTTTCTGTTGTACCCTGTTTTAACATTTACCTGCAGACCTCGTTATCCTTTTGCTTGTCTGTCTTCCATGTTTAACTAGAATTATGTGAAAGCTTGCTTGCTGTTGAGTCTCTGGTTCTTGGCAGTTAATTGTGTAATTAGTGATTCTTGACTAAATAAAAGCTACACTTTGTAGATTGTGGCTTGAAAGAAAGAATTAATTGAACTACCTGTAGCACCTGTGTCATAGCTTCTTAAGCAATTTTTTACATAATTATTAGATTTGGTACAATCCCTAAATATTTCTAAGAATCCTGAATTGTAATCATTAATATTGATAAGGCACTCATCACACTATGGTGGTAACAATTATCATAAACCAAATCACTATTTCTTTGTTTTTTTTTATGATTAGCTTCTCATTAAAATCAGTCAATAAATTGATCTAGCATATATGAATCTCCAAGGCTTGATTAAAAAGTTCTTGTCTTAGATTTTAGTAACAATGTTTTATCTAAGAAAGGAAAATTACCTTAATTTAAGGATGACAAGGATCAAAGGACACAGACAGATGGTATCTTTTGTTGTTATTAATAATTCTTTTACCCAAAGCTCTTAAGTGTTCTTGTTTTCAGAGATGGCTCTAGTGGAGGAGAAATGCTAGAATTATCTCAGATCAAACTTTATTACATATTTTCTGAATACTTTTAAATAAAATTACTTCATTAAACTGTTATAAGATACAATATCAAGCCACAAGTTTCCCTAAAATGACAGTTTATGCCTCTGTCATGATTTCTTTCAGTGTTCATGTTGAGGAGGACAGGCTCAGTGAATGTGAACGGCCATTTATGTCTGTTATTGTGGTTAACTTGTTTGCTGTTGTCTGGACACATATGTGGGATGAAAGTAGTGTTCATCTCAACTGGTACTTCCTGTGTTTGCTTCACCAAAAGCTCTGCATTCATAACACACAAAGCATTTTCTGCTTGGTCTTTATGTGACTATGGGCAGTGAACACCCTATACATGAGTTCTGTCCACATGAAACCTGCCCCACCCTCACTGCATCTCTTTGCTTTTGGTGTGAGCCTCAGGGACATGGCAGTATTCAGGCATGGAGTGAGGAGTTTAGATTTTTACATGATTGCTGAAACTTTGGCAAGTTTAAAAATAATTTTTTGGTTAGATCAGCACAACCTAATGCTGAAATAGCTGTGACAAAGCTATTCTGCTCAAGTGTGACTCACAGGTAACACTCAGGAGACCGTTTACCATGTCTGCTCTCACAGGGACTTCATGTAGGAAGGGCATGAGATATGCCTGGGGAGTAGGTACTGGGTAGGGGTGGAAGGGACTCACAAGCTACCACTGGAAAACCTATTTCCATACCATCCCAATCTCTGTTTCTTGGGTCCCAAATTCTCAGCATTTTGAGGGCACTGTTGAGAGAGGATGCCAAAGAAAATACTGTGGCGGTAAAGGTAAAGGTAGTTTAGGTAGCTCTAGAGATTTGCTCAGCCAAAGTCCATGTTAGGGACTGGCAGTGAGAGTCAGGTGGTAGAGTGTCCACCTAGCAAGCATGAGGTTCTGAGTTCAAACCCCAGTAGCTCCAAAAAAAAAAAAAAAAAAGGTCCATGTTACCTTTAAGGAAATATGAAGAACTAACTCTCTCTGTGGGTTCAAGTTTAAAGTCAGTCAATCTGAGAGGATTCTTTTCCTATGGATATACCAATTTGCGGATGAGAAATGTATTGGAGTAACTTTTATGTTGCCTAATCTGGTTGATGTTATTTGCTAATGGAGGTATTTTGTAGCTCAGAATAATCAAGCCATAGATGGCCTTCCAGATATTTGTCAAATCCCCACCTTTTGTTAGGCATATAGTAGACATCATCCTCACTAAAGCATCACAGGAAGTAAAATTTGATGAAAGAGTCTTTTTGTCGCAGGGAGACTATCTCAGACACTGGGCTAGCTGCTAGATTTTGAGGGCATGCCATGTTCAAGTGCATCATTTCTATCTTTTTTTTTTTTGACAGCACTGGGGTTTGAACTCAGGGCTTCATGCTTATTAGGCAGGCGCTCCACCACTTCCGCTGCTCCACTAGCCCTATCATCAATTTTATCCTGACGTCTTGGCCAGCCATTCAAGTACTTTAAGCACTGCTGTAGTAGGCCAGTTGAATGGATTGTTGAAGGACTAGACTGGGGGTGGCAAGACCAGGACTGAGATTTTTGATCTTGGTTTAGGAGCAAACTGATGAGATCTGACTAAGATAGCAATAGTGGAGATGGAGATTTGGGAGAGAGCTTTTAAAATTTATTTATTTATTCATATGTACATACATTGTTTGGGCCACTTCTCTCCCTTGCTCCCCACCCCCTTTTTCTCTCCCATCCCCCTCACTTCCAGGCAGATGGGAGAGAGATTTGATAAACACTGAGAGACAATGTGGACGGGGGTGATTGGGTACATGTGTGGGATGGGGAAAGGGCCTACCGAGACGACTCAGAGTTCTGGTTTGAACTATGGGGTGGGCAGTGTTACCACAATATACAAACCACACAGATCAATAAATCAGGGATACATTCTAAAATCCATTTCACAGGCACCAGCAAAGAACTGTGAGGCACAGAAAACAGAAAAGCAGAGTAACATATAGCTAAATGAAAGGCTTAGTCTGACTTCTACTAGTTATGCGTGATCTCTGGGTTAACCACATCAAGCTGAAGTTCCTCATCGTGAAAAGGACTAAAAATATAGTAGCTATCATGGAGGACTTGAGGAGATAATACAAGACAATCATTACAGTGACTATGGAGTGAATATAAGATTACCCTAAGAGCTAACTGCCTTTTAAAGTCAGAGAAGACTTCATGGTAGAAGTAGCACTTGACATGAGTCCAAAGGATAAGCCTTAGCTAGGTGAAAAATGGGGAGAGGAAATCAAGTACTTGAAAGTATGAAGCTGTTATTATGTCTGATACACCTGCAGAATAAAGTTCAAGGTACTAGGAGAAGTGGATGTTTGGTGGCATATTGAGACTACTATGGGGAGAGACTGACGTGTCATTTTGATTGTGATTTTAAGATGGATTCATATAAATGAAATGACTGACTTTCATTCAGGGATGGTCCTGGTGAGTTCACATTTTGATATTCTATTCAGAGATCTGCCAATGATTGACAAAGATAAACATAGAAAACCAAAATTATGGTAACAACCTTGAAGATCAGAGATGAAAGGCAGCAAACGCAACAGAAGCCCTGGGCCAGATGAGCATCTGGTCTGCAAGCATGAAGTTGCTTGCTTCCTGGTACAGGTTCAGAGGAGGTAAAAATGCTCCACTAAATGTGGGGAGAGCTAGGTTCACCCCTGAATGACAATGGTAAGTGGGGGACTCCCTCGATTATGAAAAGGGCCAAGGATGACAGGAGAGCACAGTTCTCAAGCCACTGCCTGAGGTTACGCATTTAGCCAACTGTGGGCTTAGGGAGGATGGGGATCCAGGCTCAAAACTAGAAGCTAGACCTGGATGCCAGCTGGATGAGTGGATGTGCAAGATTCTGTATGATGGCTTGAGGACACTGAAGAGAGAAGGGGAGAGAGCAAGAGAGAGAGAGAGAGAGAGAGAGAGAGAGAGAGAGAGAGAGAGAGAGAGAGAAATCTTTGGTATGGGGCTAGGGATATAGCTCAATGATAGAGTGCTTGCCTGGCAATCTCCCATACCACAAAACCATCACCACCACCACCACCAAATAATAACAAAAACAACAGCATCAATGAGATTCCATTTCACCCCAGTCAGAATGGCTATCATGAAGAACATAAACAATCACAAATGCTGGAGAGCATATGGGGAAAAGGAATCTTTGTATATTTTTGGTGGGAATATAAATTGGAGCAGCCACTATAGAAATTTGAGTGAAGGTTACTCAAAAACTAATAATAGAACTACCAGATGATCCAGAATTATTCTTCTCAGCATATACCCTAGGGAATCAAACTCAGCACACAATAGAGATACCTGTTCATCCATGTAAATTGTCACTATTCACAATACCCAAGCTATGGGATCAACCTAGGTACCCATCAACAGATGAATGGGCAAATAAAATGTGGTATATACAGAATGGAGTATTCAGCCAAAAGAAGAATGAAATTATGCTTGTTGGAAACAAGCATGGGTAGAACTAGAGACCATGATGTTAAGTGAAATCAGCCAGATTTAGAAAGACAAATACCATGTTTTATCTCATATGTGTAATCTAGATTTGAAAGAATGGCATAAAAGTTAGAAGGGGGCTATCTGGGAAGATGAAGGACATGAGTGGGAGAGAGAGGGGACAAGAGCAGTAACACAGGCATGAACATGATCAAAGTACATCATATAGGTCTATAAAATGTCATAATGAAACCCATTATTTTGTGTGATTAATATACACTAATAAAAAGATGCTTTAAAAACTTCACTCTGGGGATTGAGCAGTATAAATGACAATACATAATTGGACACATTGTAATAAAAGAACAGAATATGAGGGATGGAGTGAATGTCTAACAAGAGTGAAAAAATAACCCTCATACAATGATACAAAGACAGCAAAAAGCCGTATCTATAAAACTCATGATAGAGTCAAATAACTAACATCTTCAGAGTACCAGAGAAAATAATTTTATACTCCCTTCTAATATCACTTGACTTCGGGGGCCAAATAAAGACATTACAATGCATAGAGAGCCTAAGAGACATAACTACTTACTGACCTTCATTACAAGGACAATTAAAAACAACACTCTAAGGCTGGAGGTGTAGCTCACTGAAAAACTCTGGTCAAAAAGTGAATCCAGTGGAAAGATATGTGGTAAAGAAAGCCAGTTGATCACAAATATTGTAAAGGTCATAAATTTATGATTGATAAAATTATTTATTGATTTATGATCGATGGGTGATAATAACTTTTTTTGTGGTACTGGGGATTGAACATGCAAGGCAGCACCTCTACCACTTGACCCACCCCCCTCCCCAGCCCTTTTGTTTCTATTTTGTTTTTGAGGCAGGGTCTCTTGCTAACTTTAGATTTGAAATCCTCTTGCCTTTGCTACTTGAGTAGTTGAGATTACAAGGTATGCCACCATGCCAGGTTGAATGATAATAATCTCAACATTTTTAATGGAAAAATAAAAACCTCAGCTGCAACACCAAAAAAATGGGGTCAAGCAGAAGTTAAAATGTGCTGAGTTATGTCATATTCACTATGAGTTTAGAAATCAGAGAAACAACAAGAAGGAAAAGATAAAAATAAATACACATAAACTGAAAACAACAAAAAATAATGATAGATGTAAGTATATTAAGCTCACCTATAAAAGGCACAAATGAATTTACTATATTTAAAACCACCAAATCTAGTTTTATGCTGCTTATAAAGGAAATGGCAAAAACAAACAAACCACATAGAAGAGAATAGAAATTGTAACAAAGTTGCAACTCTAGCAACTCAGATTAGAGACATGCAAGATTTGGGAAACAGAATCCACAACTTTCATTGAATCTTTACAAAATCTGACTGTAGTAAATCACACAAAAAATGCCAATAAATTTCAAGCAATTGACATGATCATGATTGTGTTTGCTGAACAAAATGCAATGAATTTAGAAATCAAAAATGAATACACACTTGAATATCTAGTATAGAAATAAAGAAATGATTTAGAATGGAAGAACAGGGAGACATAAAGTAGAATTCAAAGCAAATTAATAACTCTAAATGTATTATTAAAAGCAAAGAAAAAATAAGTGAGGTAAACAAAATTAGAACAAATGGACAGTAAATTTAAAGACATAAAGAAGCAAGGATAATAAATTAAGAACACCAATTCACAGGAGAAAAAAAATAAACAGATAAAAGGAGATGTAGGGAAAGATTTCTGAAAATTTGGGGTAGAAGACCAAAACCCATTCCCAGCTGTAGGGATCTAAAAATTTTGTTTCAGGAGGGAATAGAAGCAGGACACTTTGAAAACAATTAGGCAATATCTAAATAGGTAAAGATGCGTGTAATTTCACTTTCAGGTAAATATTCAGCCCAGAGAAACACATGCAAATGTGCCCACTGGGAGTGACACAGTGCTGTCAATTGCAGTCTTGCAGTGCTAGTGCAAACTGAAAAGAATTTACATCTACATCAACAGGCAAATGCTAAATAAATTGCAGCATTGAAAATGAACTAGAGCCACAAGCATCAACATGGAAAAATGTCAAAGATACAATATTGGGAAGTAATTTTTATAATAATGCTATTGTTTATAGTATTGCAAAAATACTGTTTATAGATACTAAAAATGTATCTGTGAATGACGAACATCACATTAGGTTAGGATAACCTGGGGAAAATCGGAGAGAAATGGAAAAGGGAAGGAGTGTGCAGAGTCACAATTGTATTCATTTTATTCCCTTAAAAATAATGTCAAAAAGTAAAGGAAAAGGGAAGAAGAAGTAAAGGTGTATTGAATAAATCAGAATATGAGTTGAAGCCTTAACATTGACCTGCTAAGTTGCTGTCTTAGTGTGTGCTTTTCTTTACCTTACTGCGATAATGACTTCAAGCATGGAAGATTGTTGGAAGGAAGCATGTAGCATTCTCTGTGCTTTGACAAGAAGCCCTACTTATACTCCATGTCTCCTCTTTGCAGTAAAGATTTTTGAAGGGGTAGTCTACAGTGTTGTATTTTTTCCTCAATTCTCATCCATTCCCCCAGCCCACTGGAATTTGTCTTGTAGCCTCATACAACAACGAAACTATTTTGCTAAGATCTCTACTGAACCTTTTCTTTTTCTTTCACTCCAGCAGAGTTTGGTGATTGGGACCCAGCTTTCTACACGACATACTTTCTCCTGATTTTGCCTTTGCCTCTTCCTCCTTGGTCTCCCCCAGAGGCTTCTCTTTTTTCCTTCCCTGTTCACATGCTGGTCTTCCTTCAGATTCTCCCTCTAAGCCTTTGTCATCTTGTCCATTCTCCAGGTGGTCTTATCCAAGCTCAAGATTTCTGCTATTTGTCTCCCTTAGTCATTACTTGATATATTCATTCCATTACTAATGTATTTGGTAATACTTTGGTGGTTAGTCTTCTGAAAAAATTGAGCAAGTTTTTGTTTTTTTGTCGTGCTGGAGATTGAACTCAGAGTCTTGTGCATACTTACTTCTAAGCTACATTTCTAGCACTTAAAGTTTTTAATGTATTTTCAAAGGTAAATTTTACTAATCAAAACCTTTACAATTCCCTTAAAAATTGAGTTTAGTTTTCTAGGAAGGAGAAAAGATGTTTGTGGAGAAAAATCCCTAATCACTCAGGGATTATTGTGGTTGCTAAGTGTTGGTAGCTTAAATCATCCATAATGTGAGGAATTGCAGTACAGAAATTGGCGAAGACTACAAATCGGGTCTCCTGAAACCAGAGAGCCCATTTTTTAACACAGCCTTACATGATTTTTGCTAAAGACCAGGCAAGATTCCTATGAAATTTGATGTTTAATGACAAACTCTCTTATTCTGAATTTTAATACACTATGTATGGGGCAAGTAGTAGCTGCAAGATTTAACAACTAGTCTGTGGATTTGAAGTCAATATTACCTGTAATTTGGCTGTTACCCCCATCATTCAATATCAAAGGAGGTTCCTTTGTATATTTTGTGCTAGTTTCTTTATATATTTCGGTGCATTTTTGAGTGATTAGTGGCCAAATGAAGTTTTTAAGTCATGTTTTAGAAATGTACTTCTTCAATAGATCCAAGTTAGAACAAATTTAGATTTTTTTAGATTAAGTTTTCAGTTTTGCCGACAACACTCATACTAGAAGAAAATAATATGAGAAAGTACATATTAGACTCTGAGTATTTGTGATAGCAAGTTATAATCCCCCTCTTAAAAATTGTCTCATAAAATGTTCAACTGTCTGCTTACTTTTTTTCACCTACCTAGTGAAGAAAACCACATCAGGTTCTTGAAACTGACTAGTTCGTGGGTTCTACTTCCTGTTGTGAGGAGGAAAATGTGTCTTAAACTCACTAAAGTTCAAAAAGATTGTTTTCATTCTTTCATATAGGCCAATTTAGGTTTCAAATTCATATATACCAAGTGAAACTGAAACTCCCTAGAATTTGTTATTTCTATGATATGTATTTGTTTCTGGCCAGGGAAAACAGCTTGAACCGTTAATAATTTACTTTAGAAGTACCATCGGAGCAGGTTTGATTCACTAAGTAGCTCTCCTTCAAAGAAGCCTGAAAAAGATGTCACTCTGAGGTACTGTATTGTTTTGGTTTGGACTCCCACTTCATCCCAGCCTTGGTATGATAATCTGGCTATAGACTCAAGACTGGTCAACACAGAGACAGAGCCCACAGTTTGATTTGGGGCCTTCTCAGGAATTAGCGTACGCATTCATGGTGGAGCTGGATAGCCCCCACTTTCACTGGGAGCACACTGCAGATGGGCACAGGAGCCTGACTAGTAGTCAGTCAGGAGCCATGGAAGGAATGGCTCCACCTCCCTTTGCAGACTCCATAGCTTTCTCTAGGGATTTTTTTCTCACTTGCTTGTTCTTTTTTAAGCTTCTCTTTTTGCTTGAAATGATATAATTTCACCCTGCTCAGCTGGGGTGGGGTGGAACCCCCTAGGAATGACTCTGGATAACTCCTCTTTTTTCCTACTCCCTGGTTCTTAGTTTTAATTGCTCTTGTGGAATCATAGATTCCCCAAAATTCCTCTTTCAAATTCACATGCTTTCTTTGTGTTGAGTTCTGGCTCTCGGCTGTTTTAGTTAGTCAAATGTCATATATATTTGGGCAGAAATATTTTGTGAATGGCTACTAATTGGATCCTAAAGATCTCAGATAATTGGCATAGCCAAAAAGATATCAGGAGGCTATTTGAGGAATGGTAGAAATTTTAGACCAGAAGCAGGCAGTGTGTGAGATGATTTGTGAAGTAGAGCTTATTCTAACCTCTACTTTCCATGATAACATGTTCAGATTTAAGTAACTTGCCATGACTGTGACATGTCTAGTTTTGCTTAACATTTATCACCAAAGAAATTAATCAATGATCCATGTTTAGATGGGACAGTCATAAAATAAAGAATGCAGAATTTCATAGGCTACATATATATGTATATATACACACATATATGTGTATATATGTATATATATTCCTTAGGAAAATATAATTTAAGTTTAACTTCGTTATCATTGCTGAAGGAAACACAAGTCATACTTATCTTAAACAATATAGGATTTTTGTTTGTTAGATATGAAGTATTTGCTTATATATATCTCAATGATATTTTGCATATAATTATCTGAAGTTATGTTTTTTAATTATCAGTGCATTTTCACAAATAAATTTTGTCAAAGCTTTTTGAGACTTGCAGGATTAGAATTCTTGTAAACATCTTGATTTTACAATTAAGGAAGGAGGTTCGTAGTGACTTTTCCCTGGGTTACACACGTGCACATTGACAGCCATGAATTCTGGGTCTCTGGATTTAAAATTTCTATCCTAATCCCAATGTTTACCATGGTCTGTCTTCAGACTTACACTAGAATCACATGCAGTCGTTACTAGAGCAATGGATACGTCGATACTAGCCAGATGCATTCAAATACCATAATATTTTATAACCTCACCTACCAAGTAGTACAACTACTTTTCAATTGGATGCTTTTAAATTTTTTTGAAAAAATTCTCCACTTGTTAACATAAAGGCAAGTTATTTAAACCTGAGGAAATTCAGTCCAGATATTAAAGATGAAAAATGAAATTTACTTATACTGAAATTCTCTCGACACACACACACACACACACACATACACAGTGATTTGAAGTTTCTTTCCTAGTTTTACTGGTAGTCTGATTTTTCATGAAGTGTTTAACATGCATTGTGTAAAAATATATGTATTTCAGACATATTTTATGCCTGATTTGAATATTTGAAGAGCTAGTACAGAATGATATGGTAACTAATTTATTTTCTATAAAACGTGAGAAATATTCAGAGATAAGACAGAATAAGAAATTTGCCTGCAAATAAAGATTTCTTGGTCAGGAGGGTTGAAAAATCACTGAGCTTATATGAAAAGAGATAACAGAATTTCTTTCTTTGGGATATTTAATTCAAGTGGTTTAAGTGGAACCCTAAGTGGTAGCTGGACGGTGAACTTAGTATCCATGAGAACTTGCAATATTTTGAGATTGCAATGATTAGCTTCAGGTTTATTTAAACAATCTTCATTCTCTAGAAATGATAAGAAGAGAAGCAGATATAGTGTTCCTTCACTCACAAAAATGTAAAATAAGAAATGTTTTGTGATTTTTTAAAAACTTCTGTGAATACCGAGCCACACGGAGCCATCATAACTGAAGTAGTAGTGAGAGCTGCCTGTGGGTGGAAACAGGAAACATTAGTGACAAATACCCTGCTACATTTTTTTCAGGTTCAGCTCCATGTATATTGATTCTAACTAGCACATTTTGTGCCTCAGCTAGTAGCTCCCCTTTAGCTCCGCTTGAAGAGTTTTTTTTAGAATTCACCCTGCTCATAAACACTGCCACCTCCTCCCGCCTTCTCTCTTTACAAATGTTACAACACAATCAGAAATTTCCTCTTTTCTTTCCTTCCTGCATTTTCAGCAGGTCCCCTTGCGTCAGAAGCAGAGGAAGAAAACTCAAGGTAATTAGATTTCTTTTGTCTTTGTCCTCTTCTTGTGAACGTGAGTGTGGATTTTCTCCTAGATGCGTTCTGGGGGATCAGATTTTTGTCTGTCTGAATGTTGGTATCAGAAGGTGGATGTCAGATTCATTTTTTGGTTATTTTTGGATTGATTTTAAGAAATGATGGCTTGCTGTTCATTTGGATTAATCCCTCATGATGTGTCAATAGAGCCTAGAAGAGCTGGCACTGAGTCGGGAAGTCGCTGTGTTTTTAGGGGGGGCTTTAACCCTTCCACCTGCTTGCATAACTACACTGCTATTATTGGAAGGAGCCATGGGGCTGCAATGATGTGCCTGCCAGCCTGGAGATTTTAGTGTTTCCAACTTGTTCTTGGTGAATATTCTTAGACCAATATTTGCATGTTAGTCTCACTGCCTCTTTGGCCATATCTTAAACCTTCTACGCATCAAATGTATTTTAAAATAAAACAGCTACATGATTCTTTTGTTGCATTCACTTTGCATAAATCTTGGTGAAAAAATGTACCTCCAGGAAGGTAAACAATGAAAAGTTTCCTTTTATTCTGTCACATAAATCAGGTGAACTTACCTCTTCATGGAACTATTGCAGGGTTTTTCACGATGAGTCGGAGGAGGATATCATGTAAAGACCTGGGACATGCGGACTGCCAAGGGTGGCTGTATAAGAAAAAGGAAAAGGGAACTTTCCTAAGCAACAAATGGAAAAAGTTCTGGGTGGTGCTGAAGGGGTCGTCGCTGTACTGGTATAACAATCAAATGGTAAGTCCTCCTCCTGTCCCCTTCCTTCTTTTGTCCCCAGCCTCTTTACCAGAGGGTGGACTATATAGCACAGATCAGGTGATTCCTGTGGGACAGCAAATACTGCCTTCTGGGGCTTGGAGTAAAGCAAATAAACAAATTTGTTATAGAAACCATTTCTGGTCCAGTAGATATGTAGGTTATTCTATTGTATTTTACCTAGGAGACTTGACTACTTGACTACTGTCTGGTTGGGGAGGAACAAAAAGGGAGGCTCAAATTTATATGCACAGTAATGGAGATTTTGGGCTTCTATTAATGTTATTATTTTAAGAGAGATTCTGATAGTTTTATGGTTTTGGTGAACATCAGTTACTCGGGGAGTCTTACGTTGCTAAAGTCTGTACTAAAGAGGGACTCAGTATTGCCACCTATGAAAGGTACAAAGAGATTCAGTTCAGAGAAGCTATTTCCATTTCTCCTGCTCTACTACTGTCTTCCCTGTCTTTCCCTCTTAGGTCTTTATTAACTGGGTTGGAATCCTAACCTGTGTGCTAGCCTTGTGTTGGCAACTGGTGTCTCCTGTTCTGTGATGGCGTTAAAGCACGGGTGTGTGACCAGCACACCCTAATATATTTGCCTAATTTATCCTTTAATAGTCACCTATTGTTGAGGTGGGCTTCACAGGTTAGTTTTCAGTTGAAAAGAGCTGGAAATGAAGTTAGTGTTAGACATGTGCTGTCTCTTATGGAAACATTTTGAAATAGTGATGTAGTTGAATGTTGAATAAGTAAAGAGTTTTCCAGGAATGACTTCTCTCCACGGGACCCAGGAGAGTCCACTGTTGTCTTGAAGAGCTTCAGTCTCTTTGTAATGTAGTGAAGATGAGTGTCTAAGTTTTTTTTAATCACTTAAGGGAAATGTACTTAGGAATTGACCATGAGCCAGAAAAATTCTATTTATGCGACACTATTCTTTTAAACTGAGTTGTACATACCCATTACTAAAAACAGTAGTGGTGTAAGTCAGGTCACTTTATAAATAATGTGAAGTAAGTGAGTCAATGTTTTAGGTGACAAAACTTGTCATTATTGGCAACTAGTTTAAAATTGTTTTCATTACCAAAAAAACTATATAAAAATATGTGCTAATATATGACCGTGGGCACCTTCTAAAGCTTTGGTTAAGTTGAATCCAAATCCAATGCCGTTGCTCTGAAATCAGCTCACTCCCCAGGTTCTCTCTTTACCACAGTTCCCAAGACTACTGCTTTGGTTTCATCCCATGCAAAACATGGCACAAATCTTGATCAAGTTCTATCAGAATACATTTCCGAAGAAAGAGTTATAGAGGGGGTGAGTTTGATCAAAGTGTATTACAATGAAACCACTTTATACAATTAGTATACACATAAAAAAAAGTAAAAATACATTTCTGTAAGCATTTGGTGAATTTTGACAACTTTATGAAAGATAAAGATTCACCAGAAAGTCACCTTGGAAAGTCACAGTGGAAGTCTAATCTTTCACTGTGTCCTTGCTCTCACTTTTCATCTCCTCCTATCCTGGATACATCTTCATCTTGTTCAGTATGGAGTAGTTTTACCCAAATTGCAGTGACCTATTATTAGGGAGGTTTCTTAAACAAATAAAGCTTCCTTCTTAAGAGGAATTAAGATGAATATAAATTTCTCTTTCTTGTTTCCTGTTACTTTAGGCTCTTGCTCTTGGGGAGTTGTGCCAAGTGATCGTCCCATGCATATTTTTTTTAAGTTGGGAGGACTTACAGAGGTACCTTGTAGCAGCTTGGGGGGAATTTCCGGAGGCTATTGGATAGATTGGGTGCTGATTGAGCATGGCACGTCTACAGGAAGAAATAAAGCTCAGATTTAATCAGTAAATTTATCTTCTCAGTCAAATTATTTGGCAAATATGTTCTGGATGCTTTCCTTGTCCTTTATAGAATTTAAAGGAAGTCCTGCAACCTCAGGTATTTACAGACTTGGCTCCTTTGCCTTCCTCAGCTTATTTGGCTTATGCTTCTCTGGGAGGAGTGGTAAGTTGCCTTTGGGTGCAGGCCTTTCTTATTTTAGGGATTAGGAATCTCAGTCTTCCTCAGGGAGCAGCAGCGTTAGCTGAGAGACAGAGAGGAAAAGGACAGAAGCTCAGACACACGCAGGCATCCATCCTGACGTGGTTTATGCAGATGTAGGCAGCAATGTGCATATTGCCAGTCATGTCCTTGAAGAAAGACTAGCAACTTCAGATGGAGAATAAGCTTGCTGTTGTGTGGACAGGGAACTAATGAACCAAACTAGTGGTGCATTACAGAAGAACCTTTCTGTAGAGGAATTCTATCTCTGTCTCTCTCCTCTACTCTTTCTCTCCTCTCTCTCTCTCTCTCTCTCTCTCTCTCTCCCTCTCTCTCACACACACACACACACACACACACACCCTGGCATCTTAATTATATATTTGATGTGGGACAAAAGGGCTTCAGTAAATACTTAATTAGCAGTCATATCCCTGTTATTTGTGTGAATATCAACTGTGAAATAGGAGCTAACCACATATCCTCAAGCTAAAACATTCACTTATTTTCTGTCACTGAAAGAATTTAGATTCAGAGGCAGGTGCACTGGCTACTGTCTATAATCCCAGCTACTTGGAAGGTGGAGATCCAGAGGATTGTAGTTCAGGGCCAGCCTGGGCAAAACATTAGTCTGTCATCCCAGCTATTTGGCAGGTATAGGTAGGAGGATCAACCCCAGGTAAAAAGTGGGATACCCTATCTGAAAAACAGCTAAGATGCATAAAGGGCTGAGGGAATGCCTCAAGTGGTAGATTGTCTGCCTAGCAAGCATGAGGGCTTGAGTTCAAATGCCAATACTGCCCCACCCCTCCAGCCCAAGTTCAGATTCAACAGTCTCTCCTAAGGTACCTATGCCTGATGAGCAGATTTCTTATTTTACCTTCTGTATCCTCTCCTCTCTCAGAAGAGCAAGACCTATGGTATAGAACTTCAATTATAGCCCAAGGTATATAGCTGGTACCTTGCTGAGAGGTACCAGCAATGATTGCATCATGGTAAGAACCATCTCTTACAGAAGGTCTGCTGTAAACCAAGGACATTTTAGGTGCCTTACTTCTAGGAAACACTCTCAGAGGCAGTAATTGTCACCCTGTTCTGAAAGTTGGGAAGCTTGAGACTTGGATAAATTGTATACATTGCCCAAGCCATACAAATGGTAAGTGGAAGAGACATCCTCATGTTCATATCCCCTTGGTTCCTAAGTCCATGACTTGCCAGCCTGACTCCTTCTGGAGACTAGAATAAGTGGCACCATTAAGACAACCCTATTCTCCACCTTTCGTAGGAACAGAGTGTTGCTCTGAAATCTAGGGCATTTCTTCTGGTAGATTACTAGTGATCCCTCTGGATTACTTGCTTGGTCCTCTTACTCCCTATGTTGCCTGAGGAGACCACACCATCCCTGCTTTTTTTCTTGGGCTTTTGTTGATGCTGTCACCCAGTAATCCATTCACTGTGCACCTTCTTCTTTCCCCATACTTTGCTACTTCCAACTACACTTACCCAGACTTCCTTGAGAAAGGTCACCTGGCACTTTTCACTTCACATTTTATAGCTTAGTATGTGTCACAGCACACACAATTGGATGCCAAGTTTTTCAAAGCCATATGTAAGTTTAATAGCCACACAAATCCTAGTTCATTAAAAATCCTGAAATTAAAATCCACACTCTTACTTTTCTTTACTCTTAGGATAAGGTACAAACTTAGTTCCTGGCTTAAGGGGTCCCCTTAAGCTATACTTTTCTTCCTTTCCCACATTCTCCACCCCAACTCTAGCTTCAGTTGTGGAGCTTTTGATTCCTGCTGTCACATGTACTTGCTATCCATAAGCCTGTGCACTGTTTCTCAGCTCAGAAAACTTTGTCTCCATGCCCTGAAGTCTTTCTTCCACCCAATTCCATCAAGCTTATTCTTCCTTATATGAAGAACTTAAATTTTAGTTTTATAGTTCTTCTTCCACATGGATTTACCTTATCCTCTGGCCTAAACTTGGCCACCTCTGTCTGTTCCCTGAGCATCTTATATTATTTTATTGTCATATTCATCTTGTTTTTTGTACATGTTTGTCAGACTC
Organism: Castor canadensis; assembly: GCF_047511655.1. Classification (NCBI taxonomy): domain Eukaryota; kingdom Metazoa; phylum Chordata; class Mammalia; order Rodentia; family Castoridae; genus Castor; species Castor canadensis. The sequence goes on from NC_133386.1 coordinate 12,600,738, forward strand.
TTGTTTTTCATAATTGATACTAATCTCTATTGTTAGTACCTTACTCACTGCCTGACATTTAACAGGCACTTGGTTAGTAATTACTTGTCAATAAATGCTGAAATTTGTTAATATCAGCATTTATATTGCCCAGGTAGGTTTTGAGAGATGGGATCATAAGGCCAATAATTGTCCAGGTGTGGAAATTTCCACCTCTATTCTTAAACACAGATACAGGAAAAAGGTGCAATTTGGAATTTGCTAGAAAGATCCTATAATCCTAAGTAGATCCTACACAGCTGTTCCAGCCTTGCTAATACCTTAGTAGGAGTTCTGAGAAGGTGAGGGAAGGGCGATGGGCATTCCAGTTTGAGTACAAATGTAAACAAGGGCATGAAAGTGTAAAGGAGCTGCACCAAGTCACTGCATTAGGCATTATATTGCATTTTCATAATAACCAAGCAATACGTGTTTTATTATTCCTATTTTTCAAGTGAGTCTACTGAAGCACAAGGAATTTATGGAATTTGCTCAAAGCCTCAAAAAAAAAAAAATGGCAGAGCTGGGTTTAAAACCAGCATCTTCCAACATCAAAATCGGGCTCTTTTCTGTAGACTGAGTGACTTCTCCTTTGTGAGGTGGCTCAGGATCAATATATGGGTGCCTTGGTCACATAGTGCATGGATGGGGACGTGACCCAACAGGCAGTAGGGAGCCACTCTAAAGTCCTAAACTGTAAGTGAAAATTGGTATGTGAAAAAATTAATGTAATAGCAACATATTGAGAGTGGAGATAAAGTGTCTGAAAGCCAGGTAGGAGATGGTAAGAAAACACAGGCACTCAGGCACAGATTCCTGAGTGAGAGTGCTAACAGTGAAAATGTGGGACTCATTATGCTGATGAAAAGAGTGTCATATAGAGAGTGCTTGGATACAGGACACGAAATTTAAGGCTAAGGTCAGGATTGCAAGTTTCATAGCCTGGGGAGACTGGGAAAATTTAAGGTGGAGTTGTGGCTGAAATGTAGAGTTTTGATTCATTATCATTTACTTTGTTGGTTTATTTTTGCTTTGACTATAATTTTTTTGAATGAAATTGCTAGAAACTGGTGGTTTTAGTAAACTAACCGATTATTGATTCCATTTGTGCTGTTGTGTAACAATTTAAAGGAGCTGTGGGGCTCCTGGTGAATCACCCAACTCTTTTGTAAACATTTTGCAGCAAAAATAATTTAGGTTAAATACTAGGAAGCAGATGTGGCCTTATAATATACAGTCGTGCATTGCATACCAACATTCAATCAACCATGTACCCCATGTGGTCTGTCCACATAATGGAGCTGATGACCATACTGGAGCTGGAAACTTCCTATCACCAGTGACGTTGTAGCTGCCATGAAGTCCTAGCACCAAGTACTCATGTGTTTGTGGTGACGCTGGTGTAAACAAACCTACTATTAGTCCATAAAACCATAGCTAAGCACAAAGAATTATGTACTGTGCATAAAACTTGGTAATGGTAATAAGCAACTATATTTCTGGTAAAAGGTAAATTGATAAGGTTTGCAGGTTAGTAATTGGTTTAATACATGGCATGCAGACTTTTCAGTTCTTTAACAATCTAACGTGCATGTGTAAATGTGGTTGTGTTTCTCTCTTATGGGCTGAGTGGATCCATGTGTCTGCAGATTCAAGTGTCTACATTGTATGCCTTTCATTACTAGTTGTCTGAGCACTTCATGTAAATTTTAGAGGATTTTGGATTTGAAAGACATATTTCATGGAATCGGTTGATGAGAATCTTTATAGCAAAGATTGAATCAGTCTTTAGACAGGGTGGATTTTACCCTCATAGAAAAATGTATCGTGAAAGCCAGAATTTCTGTATTCATGAGACAACTGTCCTGAAAGTTTCAGTGAATATATGGTGCCTTTCTTTCAGCTTAGGAAAATTAAAGAATGAGTTAATTCTCCCCAGGAAAGAGATATTAAATCTTCTTACCTTTCATCAGTAATAATCTGGTAGTATATATTTTCAGAAAATGAGTGAATTTGCCATGGTTGGGAAGTTTCTTTTATCAAATACAATGTAAGTACTGAGAACATATTCTTGTCTGATTTGAGCTGTGTCTGTACACCTTAGAACTAGTAGACACAGACTAAGACATCAGTATTTTTTGAGGGAATGACTTAATTTTTACATTACTTAAATAATTATTTATATAGTCAAAACATTATTGAACACCTCAAATATCCCCCGTCAAGATTCTAGTAAAATGAGGTTCTCCATGTTCATTGTATTCTATAATCATTGTCTCGGTCTAAAACCAACCTCTGAGTGTTTTTCAAACAAAATTCCAGTGTTTTAAACATTTCTTCAGTGAGGATAATTTAAACAGTTACATGAAATTGGTGAACTTTTTGCCAGCCTAGAAATTGTGTTAGAAAAGAGAATGAGAAGATGTTATCTTGATGGTATAGACAGGGAAGAGTATGACATGTCAGTAGCTATTTCTCACCAGTTGACTTTAAGATGATGATTCATGGATCAAGACAATTTTATTTGTCAATTGGATTTAAAAATCAGAATGCCTTCTATTCTAAAACTTTTCAAGTATTTATGTTATATATATAAATACATTTGTAAATATCAATATGTATAAATGCTAATATATGTAAGTATATACTAATATTTATATAATATATTTTGACATGGACATCACTAATGTAACTCTCTCTATATGCATTTTCTTGTAAGTAGACATTGACCAAGAACAGTATTTCTACATAATTCTGAGGTACTTTGAGAACATCAAATGTAGATAAAAGCAACAGAAAAACATGAAAGGAATATATACAAAGAAGAACAATTTTATGTATGCTTTAGAAAGAAGTATGATTGTTTGAAGTACTGCAATTGTAGAATACAGAATGGTATTAAGGATTTTCAGATAGTAGAAGTGGTTTCTTTTGGTGACTATGGCTTAATCTGTGCTAGAGATTATAAAAAAGGTGCCCACTGGCCCTGGGCAAAGAATGATTTCAAACCATCAGACAGGGGAGTGGAGAGAAAGGCAGGGGGAATTCTTCAACACAGTGATTCTTGCACTGGAGGAAGAGGTCAGGTGATTCAGGAGTTAGTGGTGAGGTTATGAACACATTCCCTGAGCAACAGAGGTCGAATTAACCCGTGAGCTGAGCAGAACTTTTGGGTTGATCTGAGGATTTTTCTGAGAAGTCTTTATGTGAAGATGTATTGTCCCTCTGGAGCATGCTCTCATAAAAGCCATGGGCAGCTAGTTCCACAAATGAACTGGCTGATAAACTCATCTGCCATTGCTGCTGTGTTTAATCTTCCATACAGCATCTTTCAAGAACATTTCAAAAGGAAGCTTACATAGTAAAGTTGTTTTTTGATTGTGTATTTTAGGAGGTCAGAATTTCGGGGAACATGTTGAAAAAATGTCTTCAAAAAGGGCACAGGGAAATGGCATGCTATTGTAGAAGCTATCCCTGGATTCAGAATCAGGAGGACAGGCGCCACAGCTGCCTGACCAGCCTAGGCAAACCATCTACCTTCTCTCGGGCTTTTGTTTTTTCCTCTGCTGCACAGAAATGTGAATAGATGGCTGTCACCTGAGAAAGCCATAGTGCTTATCAACACCATATTAGCCACTGACTTTTTTCCCCACTTTGAATTTTATACAATTTACTGTGACAGATGTGGTTTCATCCATTACTGACAAAAATGATTTTAGAATAGTAGGAACAAATTTAAAAGATATTGTTTAAAGTTGTGATGAAATACACACAACATGAGTTTTGCCATCTTAAGCATTTTTAAGGGTACAGGTGAGTGGCATTATGTATACTTAGTTATTTTGCAACCATCCCCACCATCCCCTCTCCAGAACTCTTCTTGTCTTGCGAAACGGAAACTCTACCAATTAAATAGTAAGTCTTTCTCCCTTCGCCCAGTCCCTGGAAGCCACCATTCAACTTTCTGTCTCTAGAATCTGACTACTATAAGATCCCTCATTTACGTATAATCAGGTAGTGTTTATCATGCTAGCTTATTTCATTTAACTCAAAGTCTTCAAGGTTCATCCAGGTCATACCATGTGTCAGAATTTCCTTCCTTTTTAAGGCTGAATGATAGTTTGTTGCATCCACATCCCACATTTTGGTTATCCATTCATAGCCGTTGATGGACATTTGTGTTTGAAGCTTTTTCACCTTTTGGCTATTGTGATTGATGCTTGTAAGAACCCGGACATGCTTCCAATTCATTGGCTTTATACTTAGATGTGAAACTACAGAATCATATAGTAATTCTATTTTTAACATTACTTTTTTCCCTAATATTTGCTCTATTTTACATTTTTACCAATAGTGCACAAAGGTCCTGATTTCTCTACATGCTCACGTACAAATAATGTTTGTTTTTTTATTGCATATTATTTATTTGCTTCTGATAGTAGCCACCCTGATGAGTGTGAGAAGGTCTCTGTCTGTGCTTTTTGGTTTGCATTTCCTAGATGACATTGATCAGAATCACCTTTCCCATGTGCTAACTGGCCATGTGTATGTCTTTTTTGGAGAAATGTCTGTTTCATATTTTTAAATCATACCCGTTGCTGTTGCTTGTTCTTGAGTGTCATCTTAATAATATTCATGAAACTGATTAAAACAGCTTGAAGAGATTTGAAAGTTCTTGAAGTTTTTGAAGATTTAATGTTCATTGTGTGAAGGCAAGATTATATGTTATATTGTGATTTAAAAAGACTTAACCTTATTCTTTTATTATTATTTGTTTTTTATTACTCTAAATCCCTAATATTGAAAGGGAAGATAAGCTGGGTGCCGGAGGCTCACACCTGCAATCCTAGCTACTTGGGAGGCTGAGCTCCAGAGGGTCACCAGTCCAGGCCAGCTAGGGCAAAAAGCTCTAGAGACCCTGCCTCAACAGAAAAAAGTTGGGCATGGTGGTACATGCTGTCATCCCACCTACAGCATGAAGCCTAAAGTAGTAAGATTGAGGTCCAGGCTGGCCTGGGCAAAAAGCAAGCCCTATCTCCAAAATTACCAGAGCAAAGAGGGCTAGAGGCATGGTTCAAGCTGCAAAGCAACTGGCAAGTGCAAAACCCTAATTTCCAAAAGGGAACGTACCATTTAATTTTCTCAAGTGGTGATCCTTTATTGCTCTAAGCATGTTTGGTAGATGGGGTTTATTGGATAGCAAGAGGCATTATTAATTCTGTAATAATGAAATTTAATCAAACTTCTTTTACTTAAAAGTCTCCCTTCCCATTTGTTGCTTTCTTCCCTTTCATATGAACTGTTCTGTTGAAGGACCAACCTGTGAAGGTGAAAGCAGATGCTCCTCTGAGGTGAGAGGCTTCTAAGGGAGCAGGTGGCGCTGATGCCAGGAGGGGCCCTCATGTGCACAAGGTGCAAGGGCTGGATCTTACACTGCAGAGAACAGCACACGTTTCTTTTAAATTGTGAGGCTGCCGTCTTGGTTATTTCTGAAAGTGACATTTTTGAAAGTAATTGCTATCTTTGTATGTCAGACTACCTGATAGAGTAACATAATTTCACCTAAAATAAGACTGCAAATTTTGAGGGAGAGAATGGCAGAATCTAAGTAAGAATGGCAGGCCAGGAGGGCTGACTTACAGATCGTGGAGTAGGACACCAGCAGCCTCTTGGTCACCACTTCAAAAGCACCTAGTGTGACAGTGAGGTAGTCACGTCCTTGGAATTTTTAGAGGGAAATAATAAAGGGTTATTATAATGGTGAACACTTGTGCTGTTTGTGGTAACTATGAGTGGGGATGTTTTCCACAAGGGGAATAGCATCTTGATTTAGTTTATTGGGGAAGCAAAGCAGGAAATGCAGTAGTCCCACAGTATATTCGGGGAACTGGTTCCAGGATGCCCTGTGGGTACCAAAGCCCTCAATGCTCAAGTTCAAAATGGTGTAGTATTTGCATATAATCTTCTGTAGACTTTAAATCATCTCTAGCTGATTATAATACTAATAAAAATGTAAATGTTGTGTAAATAGTTGTTATGCTGTTTTGTTTAGAGAACAATGACAAGAACAAAAGTTTGTACGGGTTTTTTTTTTCCTGAATATTCTTGACCTGTGGAAGGTTTAGTCCACGCATGTGGAACTGATGCATCTGGAAGGCCAACAGCTTTTGGAAAGTGAATGAGGGACTGAGAGGGTGAAATGCAAGCAAATTATGACTGCAGGTAACTGAAGCTTAATCATGCTGGGGACCTTGGTGCACTCTTATAAAACACACAACCTGGAGTTTTCATATCAAGGGCCAAGGGGTAAAGGGCAAGGGAGCTGGGGTGTTCAGACACCAAGTCCCATCAGTCACTAGTAAAGACTTTGTCCTGGGTACACTGATTCCTGTGCCCCTTTACATATATGGAAGAGCAGATGTGGGCAGCCAGAACAGCCTTCCCAAAGAGATGCAGCTGCTGGCAGTGGGACATCTGGCCAGGGTCCCATGGGTGGGAAGGGTTTGTGGCTGCCTAGCAATGTCTGCTATACCTAACCTGTTGCTTCAGAGCCCTTTTTCTTTGTTCTTTGTTGAACAAACATCCCAGAACCATAATCATCATCAGCAGCACTTTGGTCCATTTTTGTAATTAATGCCAGTCTCTGGTTCTGTAAGGAAATTGTGCTGTTTTTAGCTAAAAACATTTACTATTTTCTATGTAGTATATTTATTTCTAGCATTTGGAAGAAGAAAGTCTGTTGGGATCAAAATCTAATTATATTCATAGGATAAAGTTAGATAAACCCAAATCTAATAATGTTTTAATAAAATAGAGTCCAGATAATCTATGAAGAATTTAGTAAGCTTGCAGGCATTATTATTCTATAAATAATTTGAAATCCAACCGTTAATCTGAAGTGAAGATGATAAGGTAAAGCAGAGACATAGAAACAGCTCTTCAGAGTGCCTGGGGACAGTAGACTGAGTCAAAAAGCTTATTTAACTTCAGCTTTTCCTTTCTGACTCATTTCTTCTCTTTTGTTTTTTCTCCTTCTATTCCTTATTTCCTAAGGACTAATGATAATAATCTATTAAATTTCTTATGGCTGTAACAATTTTATGGTTTTATATATATATCCATGATGATCCTACTTAGCTTCAAGAAGCTGGTCTTACCTGCTTTCACTGTGAGGCACTGACTCAGAGAGGATACAGTCTCTGCCTGAGATCACACACTGACTTGTAGAGAGATATTTTAGTTCCAAATCTAAGGTTCTTTCTCCTATGCCCACCTGTTTCATGATTCTGTCTCTTAGAATAGGATTAGTTTTCCTCTAAAGGCTACTAACAGTACCTCACTGGTTTATGTCAAATGCTCAATAAATGTTAGCTTTTATCCGGTATTTCCCAAACTTGTTAAAGTTTGTAAAAGGACTTAAAGCATTCTCATTGCCAGGACTGCTTCTGATATCCAGAAGAAAAAATCTAAACAAAAAGCCATTTTTCTTGTGTGTTATAGTGCTAGTCATAGTTCAGTGCTGGTGAGCTCACCTGCAGGTCCAGGTGACATTTGCAAGGTTAGGGTCTTGCTGCCCTAATCTTTGTATTTCCTTTTCTGAAAGGAAAAGAGGTGAGTTGTTTATCAGCAAACAGCAGTGTGATGGATTTTATTGTAGGAGAGACAGAGGGAGGCTTTAGATTTTGTGTCATTTCGGGGAAGGAGTAGAGCAAAAACTACCCAAATAATCTAAAAATGGTAACAGTGTCACGACTGAAAGTACTTAGAGTTTATTTCACTAGCTGTGAGTGGTCAAAATTCTCTGCTGTCAAGTCTCTTGGAGTTATTATGATTTTGAGGCAACATGTCTTCATGCTTACATTCAGTTCTGTTCATTTGTATCCATTTGTCTTTTACTTGGAGAATTGCTTTATTTTTTGCTTTTGTTTTGTTTTGGGCAGTACTGGGGATTGAACTCATGGTTTTCCACTTGCTAGGCAGGTGGTCTCCCACTCGGTCCATGCAATCAGCTCTTTTTGCATTGGTTATTTTTGAGATAGGGTCTTGCTTTATTCCCTGGCAGACCTGGATCCTGATCCTCCTGTTTGTACTTCCCTGCCTAGCTGGATTGATGGTGCATGTGCACCCAGCCATTGGTTGAGATAGGATCTCTAGAACTTTTTGCTTGGGCTGACCTGGACCACAATCCTCCCAAATCTTGGTCTCCCAAGTAGCTAAGATTACTGGTTTGAGCCACCATATCTGGCTTTCTTATTTTTAGAAAATATCAATCATTTATCCAATTCCAAAGTCAAAACTATATAATAAGTTGCAGACATGAGTCTTGCTTTCATCCTTGTTCCTCTGCCTTCCTTTTCTGATTGCTCTGGGCTCATTTTCCACTGTTTCTTTGTTTACAGACATGGCCAAACATGTATATTGAATCACATCCTTTCCTTCCCTTCTAAAACAAAAAAATTCATACTCCATTATCTTCATTTCTTTTCTTACTCTGTCCCAGACAGTATTCTCTCCCTGAATGTGCACTTGTCATTTTTCAGTTTTTTGTTGTGTACTGCGTTGTTTAACTGTTTCCTGAAAATAAATGTGTGTATTCTTTATAATCTTTTGTAAATACAAATAATACTGTAATGCACACATCATTATACATATTCTCAAAGATGTATTTAGGGCATGACTAGGGAGTGGGATTTCTGGGTCAGGGGGTGAGTGCTCTTCTCCAGTTACTGCCCCGTTTCCTTCCATTGGGTGTTTGCTGCATTACTTCCAGCTTTGCATGAGAATGGATATTTCTCTGCAGAACTAGAACTTAACAATTGATGTTATCTCATCTCTTCTTCAATCTCAGTTTACTGTTAGCTTATATTTTAGGAAATGTAATTCAGATTTTTCTTGTGGTCACAAGTCTGTATGTAACATGATAATTTGGTGACAACTGTTACACAGTGGCACGAGAATAAGTAGCCTTACTTGAAGTTTAGACTTTGTTTCCAGTGTGTTGGGAATTTCAGGCCAGAACTGAGAAAACAATGGACCTATTTGGAGAAATGGAGTTTTGCAGCTTATTTTGATCTGAATTTTTAATGCATATTCATTTATAAACACAAAAGCATTTTACAAAGAAATCTTTATTTAACAACAGATTTTAAGAATGAGGCACTGCACTGACAATAAATTCTAAGGTGCCTTAGATTTCAGAATTATTGAAGTGTAAAGAAATTAGGTTTCTTAGAATCAAAGAAAATATGGTTTCCTTGAAAATATAGAGCTAACAATACTTTTTCATGATGAAATACATAATAATGTCCTACTTTAACTATTTTTCTCAGGTTTGGCACCTTTTTACGCTTGTAGTCTTTAGACTATACACCACTCTTATTTCTGCAGATCCCCCTTTTGCCTTTGTGACCTGCAGGGGTACTTTGTCTATTTTTTAAGGTGCTTGAATGAAAAAGCCCAACTTTATCATGGCCTTGGACACTTACATTTACATTTAAATATAGAATCTGATGTCCTCTTTCAGTCATTTTTAAAGGTTTTATTTTTAGAGCAATTTTAGGTTCATAGCAGATTTGAGCAGAAGATACAGAAATCCCTCCTTTATCCTCTTCCCCTACACAGGTCTAGACCTTCCTCCCCCATCAACATCCTCACCAGAGCGTTCATTTGATTAACTTGCCTTGACACATCATTGTCTCTTAAAATCTGTGGTTTGCATTAGGATTCAATCTTGGTGTTGAGCATTCTATGAGTTTGGAGAAATGTATAATGACATGTACCATTACAAAAATACTAAGTATTTTCACTGTTTTAAGAATCTTCTATTTAAATATTAATATTTAACCTGGTCTGGGTAGCTCAAGCCTGCAATCTTAGCTACATGGGGCAGTGATTGGGAGGATCATGGTTCAAGGCCAGCCTGGTCAAAAAGTTCAGGAGACCTCATTTCAACCAATGGCTGGGCATGGTGGTATGTACTTGCCATCTGAGCTAGGCAGGGTAGCACAAATAGAAGAATTGCTGTACAGGCTAGCCTGGGCATAAAGCAAGACCCTATCTCAAAAATAGCCAAAGCCAAAAGGGCCGGGGCTGGGGTTTAAATGGTAGAGTACCTCCTAGTGAGCAGTAAGTTCACTCACTGAGTTCAACCCCCAGTACCAACAAAAAAGGTAATAATAATAATATTTGATGTTCTGTTTTAGTTTATTTTTAAAATACCTTAAATATGCAGAATTTTAAATGAAAACTTGCAATTATTTACATCTCAAATTCTTATACTCCAAATTTGAAACTATAGAAAAGCTTAAACCATAGAATATTGGAAATATTAACTCAGTTTCATGTGAATGTTTGAACCAATCACAGTCAGTCATAAGTGAGATCATCAAAGAACTCATATTGTACTTTCTTCTAGGTTTCACTGATAGACAAATAAGAAGAATTTTATTCCAACCTTTTTCTGTATTCCATTTCAAAAAACAGCTTTGTTAGGGACATTTTATATATCATAAAATCCATCCTATTTAACTTTATTGGGTGATGTAACCATATTATTTAGAGATAAGACTGATGTTCTATACATGTGGAATACATGCATGAGTTTTGTGAATGATTGATAGGAAAATGGTTTTCCCTCTGAAAATAAAGAAGGGGTTAAAATGAGATACAGGAGCCACTTTGGAAAACAGTTCAGCAGTTTCTAAAAGGTATAAATGCACCATCACCAGGAATTCCACTCCTGGGTATCTACCAGAGGACAGTGAAAGCCAACACAACGATTTGCATTTAAATATTTGCAGCTGCATTATTCATGGTATCCCAAAGCTGGAAACAACCTACATGTCCATCAACTAGTAAATAAAGTGCGACATGTCCGTACAGCATAGTTCTTTTTAATAATAGGAAAGGGAAAACAACCAACACACATGAGAACATAGATGAAAAAGTTTCAGAGGAGGCCCCACCTCAGTTGAATCCTGGAAGCTATATACAGGAATGAGATCGCAGGGGTAATGTGCCCCAGAGAGCAGCCAGCAGCCTATCATGCCATGCGGCACACTCTTTTTTCCAGATCAGCTTCACTTTTTTTCCCATGGCAATAATTGTCTACCATGCTGTGTAATTTATGTGTTTACATGTTGAGCTCGTCTGTTTTCCCTGGAGAGCAAAGATTTCTAGTTTGTTCACTGACATATCCCACGTATCTAGCACAGTGCCCAGTATGAAGAGGGTGCTCTGTGAATATTTGTTGAATAAATGACTGTGGAGAGCCCTGTAGGTGAATGGGAGCAGAATGCTTAGGGGAGATAAGATACAGGTGATTTCTGACATGAGAGAGAAAAATCAGCAACCTTTATTCCCCTCTCCAACACTTTAACTCTAATGGTTTCATAAAGTGTGCATTTAGTGCTGGCTAAAGACAGAAAGTGTACATGATGCTCCACTGAGATGAAGGGGACCAGAGATGCTGGGGAAAGTGGGTGGACTGAATTAGAACAAAGTACTGTGTGCTTCAGAATCAAAGACTGGATTTTTTAAGACAAGTTCGTACAATGTCTACCAAATGACTTGATGTTTCTGGAAAGATGGAGGGTTTTTTTTTTTTTTAAATTACATTAGCAGTCAGAGGAAAGTTTGTAGGTACAAATACATACTGTCAAGTAACTTTTTAGAAAGTTAGAAGTCATTAAAGGGGAAGGATACCATTCAAGTAAGTTATTTTAGTTAATGGAGCAGACAACAAGGATATGAAAAGGGTAGGAGGAGGAAAAGGAGGAGGAAGAGAAGAAAACTGTCACTCTCTGAGGATTTGCCCACTGTGATTGTCATTTTCGAGACATTTTTTTGCAAGTCAAATAAGCAAGGACCATTTTTGACACAGTTGTCTGTGACTCTGAATATAGCTGGAATGTCTTCAGAATAATGAAAAACATGCCTCTGTTTATAAAAGGAAGATTTACGGGAGAAACACTAAAATGACTCCTCCAAATTTATCTGGGATCTCATTTGAAGGAATCACAGTCATCTCCATCATGCAGAAAAGGAATTCACCCAAATGAAGATTTGTAATTTATCTTTTACATGGATTTATTGTTTAGAGATTAATCATGCCACAAATTGGGTGTCCATTCTAATTGAGCCAATAGAAGTATTGTTTCTACTTTTTCTGTTTATTTTTGGTTGAGCAGAGGACAAGGACATTGGAAAAGATGGAACTGTGGAATGAATTAGGGTATGTCCTAGGGCTTGCTGCTCAGTCACTTAGACTTTATTCCAGAGCAATTGGGAACCATGCAGGGCTTAATTAGAGCAGTGACATGAAGACAACTCATGATATAAAGGTTTGCTGTGGTTGTAGTTTGGATTCTAAGTTGAATGGAAGGAGAGAATTAGAAAAAAGGAAAATAGTTTAGGAGGTTTTTTCAGCAACTCAAGGAAAAGTTAGTGGTGGTCTGAAGGAGATGGTTGGTAATATGGTTAACGGATAAAAATCTGTGACAGGTGAAGCAATGATTCAATTTTGTGTTTATTTACAAGAATTCTGAGAAGAGGATTGTCTTAGTCCATTTTCTATAACAAAGAAAAGAGGATGCTTATTTAGTTCAGAGATCTGGAGGTTCAAGACATGGTACTTGTATCTGTGCAGCTTTGCCACATGCTGGTGAGAAGTGGAAAGGGAAATGGTGTGTGCAAAAGAGGCCAAGCCCCATAACAACTCAGTCTCTTAGCAACAAATCCTGTCCGGAGAGAATGTGTGCTACTCTTGTGAGAACTGCATTAATTTCTCTTAATAACCTACTTACCTCTTAAAGGCACCAATACCATCACAATGCAAACTAAACCTCAGCATGAGACAAATAACATCTAAACCATAGGTGGGATGGAATGGTTTGGAATGACTCCAGATCTCCCCCCCCCCTTTTTTTTTGGCACCTAGTATTGTTTATTGGAGCAGGAATGTTAGGGAGTAAGACTATGACTTCAGGTTTGGATTAGCCACTTTTGAGGAGCGCGTGGAATACCTACGTGAATAGGTACACTGCATGGTTAGAAACTCCAGGGTTGAGTCCCAGTTTGAGGTATGTGTTTTGGAAACACGTGGACAATGATGACACATGAAGCCATGGGAATGTCTGATCAACCATCGGGAGTACTAGAATGAGAAGAGTATAGCTCTGTGGACAGAGCAGTGGGGAACAGTGACATTTAAAAATCATGCAGGAGGAGGAGACCCCATGAAAGAGAGGAAGAAGCAGTTCGAGGAAAGGGGGCCAGCAGCACTGTGCTCTGAGAAGCCAAGCTAGGAGGCCATTCCAGGTGAGAGGGAGTAGCTCCAGAGTTCAATCAAGTGATGACTGGAATGGTTGGATGGGATTTAGCATCTGTGTTACTGGTGTTCCTGCCTCTACAGTTTTTCTGGAACACTGAGCATAAACATGAATGGGAGGAGGAAGTAGAAACAAATGGGGAGTATAAATGATTTTCTATTTAAATAAATTACTGGAATTTACCTAAAATACTTTGGCAAAACATTGATTTTTTTTAATTTGGAAGGGAATCATATAATATAAAAGTGAACAGGTCAGTGACAATTTAGTATATTCACAATGTACAAACCTCCTTCTCTGTCTTGTTTCAAAATATTTCCCTTATCCCCAAAAGAAACCCCAACCCCTTTGAGAAGCTGCTTTGCTTTCCTCATTCTCCCAGTGCCTGTAAACTATCAGTCTGTGTTCCGCTTTTATGGAGTTCTGTTTTGAATTTTTCTGATAAATGAAATATATACTATGTGACCTTTTCTGTCTGATTTCTCTCAGTATGTTAAACATACTGTTTTCAAAGGCCATCAGCATAGCGTGTATCGGTACGTCATGATTTGTTTATCCATTGTCTATTGATGGCATCTGGGTTGTTTTCACCTTTTGGATGCTGTAAATAGTGCCGCTGTGAGCATGCATGTACATGTACTTATCTGAGTGTCTGCTTTCAATTCCTCTGGAAGATCTCTAGAAGAGGACTCGATCGAGCTTCACTGTTTTTCAAAAGTATACTTTTCTATAATGTGAACTGAGGATCCACAGGAAGCATTGTATAAATAGTTAATGTATACATTTTATGTTCTTTGAATACTGTATATTGTCTTTGGAACAGGATAGGTGTGGTAATTAAGCATCTCATCAAGAGATAAGTTGCATAAGGAGAAGAATTCAATAAATTGAGTCATGCAGGGCAGAAGATGGGGAAAGGTTGAATATTTCATAGTTTATTTTCCTGCAGAAGAGAGTATTAGCTGCTCTCTTACTGTCAATGATAGAAAATGACAGAATGACAAAGTGAACCATGAGCGCCCATAGTACAAATTTAATAGCCAGCTGACTTTTAAAATTAAGATGATATTTTCAATATAAATTTATATTCATTTCCAAGTAAGCATTGATTTAGTTATGTGTAGATGAAAGGAGATTTGAGGTTCCATTTATGTCATTCTAGCCTCCTGTTGGGTCATTTATACTTTATTCATAAAATGTACATTAACATATTCACAGAGAGGTGGGGGATATTTACATTTCCTATGGAATTTTTGATTATTTAAAGCAATGTTCATTCTTTATCTCAACAGCCTCATTTTCTCCTGAAGTCTTTCCTCTATAGGAATCAGTTATGGAACTGGAGTTTTGGAAGATGTGTTTTTGTGATTTAATTCCTAAAATACTGCCTACAGACTTGGGCAAGGAGATAGTTTGTTGAGTATCTTTTTAATATTTTGCTTATCTGCACTCATTCAAGTTACACAACCAAGACGAGCTAGATCATACATCTGATAACTCCCAAATCAGGGTTCTGTCTACCATAGCAAGGATGCTAATGAACTTTTATCGTATGTGCTTGTGGCTTAGCAGAATAGTAAGATGAGAAGGATGTGGAGGACGACTACGAGTTCAGCAGGAAGTAGGACTCTGAAGAGTTTGTTTCCCTTTGTGGGTTCCACGAAGACAGGAAGGGAGCAGAGGCCAACCCTGTGCTTGTCATACATTTGCCATCCCTAAGCTGTGTCATGTCACTTAATGAAAAGATTCTGGGAGACTTAAGAAAATATTGTTTTCTCTCATAAATGGTGTATCTTGGGATAAGCCCATGGTTACTTAATGCTGCTTCAGAGATGTGTCTTTTGGTTTGACCTCATTTCATTGTACCATTCATATTCTATGTGTATGACCTCAATAAATCATCCCTAGGCTTGATGCATTTATTTCTATTTGTGATATGCGTTTGTTTCAGGCAGAGAAAGCTGATGGATTTGTCAACCTTCCTGATTTCAGTGTGGAAAGAGCATCTGAATGCAAGAAAAAGCAGTAAGTTGTCTTTTACACCCCACAAGCACTGAGCCAGATCACATACATTGGTAATGCTCAGCTAGTGATGTGGCAGTTTGGAGTGAGTGGAGGTAAAGCTCAAATGCCTGAGCGTTTTGGTCGTTCTGGGTTGCTACCTTAAATACTTATACGAATATTTTAACTTCTCATTTCCTGGCCTGTCATTCATGGCACAGATGGGTTATAAAGCCCCCCTGAAGTCTTGGCACAGACTGTTGTTGATGACTGTGTCTGGGATAGAGTGTAAACATGTTCCCATCGAGAATGGAAGGGGGGTCAGATGTCAAGGTGTTGACACTGTAAAAAGAACAAATAGTTAAATGGTGCTCACCGGACAGAGTTTCAGACAAGAGAGCGAGACCAGTTCATTTTAGCTCATGGCACTGTCCATAGAACCCCTGGGAATGAATTCTCTGAGAAGTCTTGGGCTTGGGATTATATCCTGATATTGTTCACGTCCAAAGGATTTGAGAACCATCAGGAACAAAGCCCTCTCCAGCTCATGGTCCTTGTTCCATAGAGAACGAAAGAGCATGGAGTGTCTGTGAGCAGCCTAGGGCCCAGTGGAGAGCTGGCTCTGCACCCTGGGCTCGTGGTCACCTGCTCTCCACATGAGACTATCCTACTGTATTTTGCATTCATGTCTTTTTCACCTTTTCCTTATTATTTCTTCTACTTTTGATATCTTTTACAGTTTTATCAGAAATAGGCATTTCCCTATTGAGATATGGTACTGATTTTCTTCTAAGAAAATTTAAAAACTGGTGTTGGCTTTAATTCTTTGCTACTCTGGTATAGCAGCAGGTGTCTGATGAGTCATGGGTTGTGTTGATTCTTGCGGTGTTTGGCTATTTGAAAAAACTGTGTCCTCTCCTACAGGACTTCCGGTGTAAATGGTAAAGTTGATGGACTTTCTGGTTTATTATTTTTAATGCTTTATTTTTTCTTTTAAACTAAAATCCACCTTGTATTTTTCCTTTACTAATACAGAGTACCTTAGAAATGGTTTCTGATGAGTTGTTCTGGTGTGGAAGCTCCAGACCACATTCTTTTCTTATCATAATATTTTGCTGTACATTTGATTATGTAGTTGGCTTGAAGGAGTTGATCTAAATGTTGTGAATTGACACCTCAATGACTCTAACTTTTAGTTTATTGTATCTTTATAGTAAAGCAGTTAGCAATGAAAATAGTATGCCCATATGTTTTAAATGGAAAATATTGACTAGCTCAGACTCCATCTTGACATAATAAATTGACCTTCAGTTCTTATATGAAACAGAAACTAGATAACAGGTATTTAATGTGACAATTATTTTTTGTAAGTTCACAAAGAAAGCAGACAAGCTTACAATGCTTAACATTTGACTGATACTTTCAGACTCACTGATGACTACAAACACTAATTCTTACGTGTTTGTGTTTTCTGCCTTTTAGTGCTTTTAAGATCAACCATCCGCAGATCAAGACCTTTTATTTTGCAGCTGAAAATTTACAAGAAATGAATGTGTAAGTAGGATAAATTGGTAAATCCAATTATTATGTGAGTAAATTTACTTTGGTCAGGCATTAGAATTTTAATCCAATGTTCCTATTAAATTATTATTTTATCTATTTCTGTTATCTTAGGGATTAATTTCTTTAGCTGTTATAAAGGCTCCTTGCCTTCTCTAGTAATTTGGAGGCATTTTTGAGAACTACACATATTTAAAAGTCTGTTTTATGAAAAGTTGTAATGTTCTTCTGAGGGAATCACTAATTTGAGAAAGGAGTAGACAGAAGTCATGATAAGAAAATGCTAAAATGAGAATCGCTATCACAAGGAGAAAGACGAATGCATTATGGAACTGATCTCACAGCTTCTCATGTGCAGTCTGTCTCTGCAGCTTTCAGTGTGTGCTGCGTGGTCATCATGAGGGCTCATGGACTCCTGCCTCTCCACGAATCATCCTTAACATGTGTAAAATGCCCTTGTGCAGAGTATATCTGGTTTAAAAGTTACACCTCTAGCTCCACTTTCTGCCTCCTCTGTTTAAGTCTGGGCACTCTTCCAGGTCATTCCTGCCTGGTTCAGACTAAGGTGTATTACAGTGGCTGTTATTTGAATGAGGCTGACTGTGAGATGCTGACTTGAGGCATCAGAGCCTAAGTCTTAGACTTCTCGGTGTCTCTTACTACCTTCATATAGCCAGTTAAAATATGTCTATAGAACAGCTATCATGTGCCCCACTGCAGAAGATGATAGGCAAAAGCAATGCACACATGTGCTTGATAACGTTCAGGGGTGGAAGGGGGTGGCCTTAGAGTGACGGGTTCTGTCTTAGACGTTCACCTCCTTGGGTAACCGCATTTCTGGGTGGTGACATTTCTCTCAAGGATGATGAAAATAAAGGTAATTAAGTTTAACATGTAAGAAACTTTACATGTTCTGCAGTGATTCTCACAATTTACAAGAACTGGGGTAAGCAATTAATGGTAATGAAAGAGTTGGTTTCCCAGAAAAGATGGGAGGTTGTTGCCTTTCTCTGACAGTGTTTGTGGGAAAACGTTCTTGTTTTACACATCCATTTTCTAGCACTTGTGCTTCTCCAACACACACATTTGCGTTGAGTTAAAATACAACAAACTCCCAGGAAACATCTGTCATCTATTTTTATATAAACATAAGTCCTTTTGTGCCTCCATCTACTCAGCCACAAAGGGAAATTTTTGTATTGCTACAGTATTTACAAAAGTTGTTAGCAAAGGAGGTACTGTAGGCTGATGGAATCTACAAAGAAAACTGTCAAACAGTTGAGACAGTCGCCAATTTCTCACAGCAAGTATTGGTGGCAAAGAGAAGGACATGGGTTTGGGGTAAGGGCTGAGAGAACTCTTTTATTTATTGTCAATACCCTTCCACTTTGCTAGATTTTCATGTATTGGAAAGGAGCTTAGAGATGCCTTTTCTTATTTCTGGTACCCCCAATGCAAGCTATTATTCTCTCTCTCTTTTTAATTTGCCCATTTTACTTTTGGATACTTTTTATGGGGTAGCGCCAGCTTACACAATTATGAAATCAGGTATAAGCTAAAAATTATTATGGTATTTTTAAGGTGAACTATGAAATTTATTGTTTTTCCTGATCCATTGTTTAAAATGTACTTGTGTTTCTTTTAGTTAATACATTAATCATTCTTATAAAAATGGGATCACATAGAAGGAAAAAATGAGAGCCATCCCACACCCCTTCCAATTTAACTTCTTCCCCTAGGGTTAACCACTTTTAATAGTATGATGTATATCCTTTCTGACCCTTACCTGTGCTTAGCGATTTATGCACATATACCAATAAATAATTTTTAAAGTACATTAGAACAGGCTAAACATATTGCTTTATGCTTGTTCCTTTCAATTAATACTGTGTTAAGATTTTTTCCAGATCATTACAACTCCCCTGCCTCAGTATTTTTATTAGCTTCATTATAACATAGAATCAATGTCATATTTATTTATCCGTTTTATTATTAAGGGACAATAGTATTGTCTGAATGTTTTTTCTTTCTGCTGTTATAATCCTTGTTGACAGTTAACATTTTACCACATTTATGTACTTGAAGATACCTTCTTGTAAGATAGATATTCATCATTGTAATTATTGGGCAAAGAAAGTTGATATTTGAATTTGAAGAATATCATCGAATTGCTCAAAATTTTCACGATGAACTCAGTAGTGGATGAAAATGTTTATTTTTTCATTTTCTCCTTAGAAATCAACCATATTTTTAATGTTTGCCAACAGAGTGATGAAAACTACTCTCTTGTGTTTAGATAAACATTTCCTAAAATACTATTGAGGCTCAGAATATTTTTCCATATTGTGTTTGCTGCTTAAGCCACTATTGAATTGTCTCTTTTCTTACACAAATAAATATACAACATGGAATATTTAAAAAAATACAGAAAACTAGAAATAAGTGAGAAATAGCTCACCTAGATATTGACTGTCTCAAAACAACATTTTACCTTTAAGGATAAGATTCTATGTCTATAGGTATATGAGATAGACACATTTTGGTTCTTATCATTTGAAATATTGTGATTTGAAATGTGTTCCTAAAATCTTGAGAAGGAACTACAGTGGCTTGAAATTATAAGCTACGCTTGAGTTCTTTTGACTTATGTAGTTCTATTTTTGTATTGATGTTTAATTGGAATTCATTATTAATAAAGTGATAAATCATTAGCAAAATAATGATAAATGATAAATCAGTTGACAAATGAGAACCTTGTCAGTTTTTTACCTGACATAATTTTTTTGAGGAATTAAAAATTTCCCTAGTTTAGGAATGTCTGTCAACCCCTAGCCAGATCTTTTACTGATTGGCTTAAAAATCTTTCTGGTTTTAAAATGGGTGTTCTCTAATATCTTTAGAAATAAATTGGCACTATTAAGAATGATAGAGATACAGCTTTAATTTAATATCATTTACCAAATTCAATGATAAATGTTTTGATGATTGCTAAAAGTTTCAAATTTGTAATTACACAAGAAGATATACTTGTTCATATCTTTAGAATATCTAATTTATCTGCTCAGGTAAACCAACCAGACAATGGCTCTTCTCACTTATCTTGCAAAGCATACCTTGAGTAAGGAGAGCAAGGGAATTAAACCAGTGGTCTTAGGTTTCAATGCCATACATTTGTGCTGTTTGTGGAAATGTTTATACTAACGGTGGAATTAGGACTTAATTTCATTATAAAGTCTGGCTGAGACCCTTCAATATCTATGGGAAAGATGAGTGAGCAAGGGTCCAATCTCCTTGGTCAAACATTTACTTTCTTTTTGAATCTTAGGTGGTTAAATAAACTTGGATTAGCTGTAATCCATCAAGAGTCCACTTCAAAGGATGAAGGTATGTCTATTTTTCATTTCTGAGAATTTAGCAAAAGTATTAGAAGAAGATGGAAAAATGCAATGTCAAGTTCTATGTATAGTCTGATCCAGATGAAACACAGTTTGGCATTTGAAATGATCTGAAACATAGAGACAGACATATTCACACGACTCACTGACATGGGTTAGAGCCTCCTGTGCCAGCTCTGAATGATTTTGCACTTCACCCACACGTGAGCAGCTGTGGGCTTCACTGATAGTCAAACAACTGCCAGTGCAAATGTTTTATTGTTGTACTTACTGAATTCTTACTCACAGACGTGAACTTTTCGTGATCTAGTCAGATAATTCCACCCCACTATTTCCTCTAAGATATTTTAATATTTCCGCCAAGTGTATGTTGAGACTAATTTACCCTGACTAAAGGTCAGATCGCAACACATGTCATAATTTTAGCTCATTCTGTAGCTCTCAGGGTTCAAAAGCTGCAAGAGTCTACTTCCTAATGATACAGTTATTCCTCAGTGTGGAGAAGAAGGAGGCTTTATACTATTGCTGAAATGCTGAGCATACGTAACACTTGGGAATTGGAATAAGGAGTTAAATCTTTTGATAACAAAATCCTAAAAATTTAAATTTAGAAATAGAAAAGTGGCAAGTTGAATCAAAACAGCAGACAAGTTCAATTTAATAGTGTGAAATCAGTGACCTAGCCATCTTTTTGGTCCTCTTTCCTATAAAATAAGCACACATTGGATTATAGATTGGGGAGGGGAGAACTATGCAATGAAAAAAAATTTTTCTTCTTCTCATCCTGGTATTTAAGACCTTCGATGATATGCGCCCCCTCAAACCACTTTCTTTGTCTTTTCCCATATCCTCCAGGGATTTCCATATATATCGCTCAGCCTGCTCCCTCAGCCTGGTGCTCCTTACTCCTTTGTACACCATTGATTGTTTAGTTATTGGGCCAGAGTCAGCCCACTCAGCTCATTATAATTCCTACATCAAACATAATCACTACTGACTTTATGCTCCCTTAGGATGTGACTCACACCTCCTTTGAGCAGTTACTTTATTTCCTCTGAGCCGGGGTAAAACCTTTTCTTATTTGTTGGATGCTGTTTTATGTAACTCCTTTGTACTAAGTGGTTCCCTAGATTCACACTTTCTGAATTGGGTTGAAATTTCAATAGCCATATGGAGAAAAACCTCTGCTCCTTATGGATTAAGTGATGACAGTGTTCAAATATTAAACATTTTCATATTTGTTATAGAATGCTACAGTGAAAGTGAGCAGGAAGATCCTGAAATGACTGGGGAGACACCCCAACCTCCTTACTCTTCTTCGACTTCCTCTCCTTTGGTATGTACAGACATGAGTAGTCTGTTGGTCATTGATCACATGTGGGGACATCACTCCTTCCCATTAGACAGAAACTGCCTTGACCGATAAATTTTTAGAATAATCTAAATTAAGGCAGCTGCCAAAGAACAAGTGCAGTTCTCAGGGTGCTGATTTTGAGCCTTCTCCATAGCAACACCTCCTCCCCCGACCCTGCATGACAAGTATGGCATGTTTGTGCGTGACCCACAGATGGATCCTGCTCAGAGGATTCATGGAAATGAAAAGGAGTTCTATGTGACAGCCAGTGCTTGTAAAGGCTTGTTTTGTAACGTTAATTTATACTCTACTTGTTCTCAGAAAGAATTTACACTGCCTTGCTTAGCTCTGTGTACTACAACAATGGAAAATGAATGCTAAGGGGATAAAAATGAAAAGAAAAGGGTTAGAAAGACTGGAAGCCAGTTTTTTAAAATTACATATGGCATGATTTTGTGTATTCACTAGAGAGGAATCCAAATTTCACTCTAAGCTTTGTAGTTCAGGTTATTAATGGGTGTTAGGGATGCAGAGTTGCTTCATGTTTGAATGGATGGCTGTAGAGAGGGTCAGACAAGGATCATTGAAAATGGAGACTTAAGTGTTTGTTTTTTGTTTTGTTTTTTTGCCAGGCTGGCCTGGAATTCTCTATGTAATCCAGGCTGGTTTCAAATTTGTGATCCTCCTGCCTCTGCATTTTGAGTAGCTGGGGTTACAGGCATGCAGCCACCATGTCTGGTCTAGATTTATGCCATTTATCTATTTATTTAATAATCACTTTTGGTAGGAGAAGTGAACCTAGGGCCTTGCATCTTAAGCACACACTCTGCTGCTGAAGCTATACCTTCAGCCAGATTCATGGTTTTTATATTTACAGTGTACCAGAACTTATATATGTTTAAATAATGATCATTTAATCTTCAAATACCCTTAAGAAGTAGTATTATTTAATTTGCATTTTACCGATTACTAATGAGGCCAAATGTCTTTTCATGTTTCCTAGCTATTTAGATTTTTTCTTTTGTGAAGTGTCTCTTAAGCCTTTTGTACATTTATGGCTGCTGCCTCCTCTTTGTCTTCTTTTTTTCTTTTTGATTTATGGGGTTTCTTAATTTATTAATCTATAACTTAGAATAAATGTATTTGTCATATGTGTTTGTTAGCTAAAAGTGAGAAAATGTCATTTTTTATGTTTTTAAACTCTTTCACTACTACTCTTTGTTTTTTTAAATTTTATTATTCATATGTGCATACAAGGCTTGGATCATTTCTCCTCCCTGCTGCCACCCCTCCCTTACCACCCACTCCACCCCCTCCCTCTCCCCCTCACCCCCTCAATACCCAGCAGAAACTATTTTGCCCTTATTCTAATTTTGTTGTCACTATTACTCTTTGTAAAAGGATCTTGATCTTAATGTGTCAGACATAACCATCACTTCCATTGTGGTTACTGTCTTTTTTTCTGGTTTAAAAATTGTTTCCTATCCTGAGGTCATAAGGAAGTATACATTGCTGTGTTCATTTTGTGGTTGAGGAAAAAGTTCAGTGATGTCAAGTTTTAAGGTCAGACACCCGGTAAACAGTGCCCAAATTTCAAGGATACTTGTTTCAAAACAAGTGAGTGTAGGGATGCTTATTTGAGCCATGGTAAGTCATTAAACTCAGAAGATTCCTGAGAATTTTCTGAGTCATTAATCACATGTTTAAACACTTCTAAGTTGATCATTTTTTAGAAGGACAGTCAAGCTAACATTTTTCTTAAGAAATATATTGGCAAATAGATAAATGCTGAATAGTTCCATTTTTTTTCTTTTAGCAGCAGAATTTCTTCTTTCTGATCACATATTTCCAGGCAGATTTTGCTTTTGTTTTCTCCTGTTTCTACAAAACAGATATGCAAGACACTTGTTAAAATAACATTTAGGTTTTTTTAACAAATGAAATTAAAAAAAAAAATCTTGGTAGCTTGTATTCAGTGCATGAACCCAGATTTTTGTTTGGCTTAATATAATATAGGCTACCCGTGAATTAGATATACAAGCATAGGGTGAAGAATGTGAATAATTGTTTTTTCTAAGTTTTTGCTTTAACAACATTTTTGGGTAATGAACTTTCATATTGTAATGATGGACTCAACAGAATTCAGTAATACTACTCTGGAAAATTACCTCAAAATATTTTAAATCTTTAAAAAAATGACTTCATTGTCCATTTGTTCTAACTGCTATAAAGGTAAACAATTAAATTTCAGCCCCAGAATCCGTTTGGATTTCTGCTTGTAGTGGGCCGAATCACATTCCACCAGGGAACAAGAGCACTCACAACCTTCCCTGAGTGAGGAGAGGTTTTGATTATGTTCCTTCATTGTGAGCAGGCTTCCAGGATTCATATGGGAAGTGTATCCACAAGGAATTAGAAATGGGTAGTTTTTTGACAGTATTATTTAAAAGGTTCAAAACAGATGGTAATCTGTAAATTTCACTTTGGAAGATAGTATGAAGAAATCACTATCCAGCATTCCTTGAAATTCACAAAAGAGCAAAAAAGGAACCTTTCAAACCCAATAATTTTCCAAGTTATGAGGCGATTTAAGATCTGCAAACATCACTAAAATCTCCCCCACATGTTTTTCTTCTAAGATTAATTTTTAAAAAGCACTGTCTCATAACCTGACCTGTGGTTACATGCTTATTCATTCCCTCAGTGAAGTATTGGGGACCCCTCTTCTCAATATTTGGGACACATCAGGGAATAAAGCAGAATGACTCACATTCTTCAAGGAGTCACACTTCTTGTTGAGATAGATAATAAGCAATCAGGACAGTAAGTGAAATGCCTCCTATGTCAGCAGAAGTTGAGCAGGGTGGGTGAGGAGATGTGGAGTCCTGTGGGTGGAGGTTGGGTTTTGGCAATGGATAAGGTAAGATACTTAGGGCTTTGTGTGTGTGTGTGTGTGTGTGTGTGTGTTTTAAACCTCTTGAGCCATGCCTCCAGTCCTTTTTGCTCTGGTTATTTTGGAGATAGTCTACCTTCTTATCTAGATGGGTCTGGACCACAGTCTTCCTACTTTAGGCTTCCCCTTACAGCTGGACAGGCACACCACCATACCAGAATTGATTGAGATGGAGTTTTGTGAACTTTTTTGCCCAGGCTGTCTTCAAACCATGATCCTCCTAATCTCAGCTTTCCAAGTAGCTGGGATTATAGGCATGAGTTACCAGTGTCTGACTCTGAGTGAAAATCTTGAAAAGCACTGTGAGAGTTAGCCGGGTGAATGTCAGGAAGGAGTTTCTCAAGCAAAGGGAAGAGTCAAGATCTCCTTGGTACAAGAAAGGCAAAGAGATCGGTGTGGGTGGAGGTTGTGAACCAGGCTGAGGGAGGTAGGAGTGAATTCAGGGTAGTGTGACCATTCCACATGGCCTGCAGGCCATTAAGAACTTGGATATTGTGTTGTGGGTTATTTAGGGAGTCTTTGGAAAATTTGAGCTTGGAAGTGATGTTAGCCATTGCCAATTTAAAAGAACTTCTCAAGCTGGTGTGTGCAAGAGACCCCTGGCAGTAGGAAGAAAGCACAGAGGCAGAGAAGACTCAGAGTGAGTGTGAAGTGATCTACTGTGCCAGCTGGTGGAGGTTCCACCAGGGATGGCAGTGGGTAAGTTGAGAAATGGACCGTTTGGATTTTGAATCTATTTGGAAGGTAGACCACTAATACATGACTCAAATACCAGAGAAACAGAGAAGAAAAGATGCATGATCCCTGCTTTGAACGGATCACTTTTATCAACATTTTATTGGAGAACATACACTGCACAAAAGGGTTTCATTGTTATATTTACACACATGCATGTAGTGTACTTTGATCTTATTGACTCCCTCTTTCTTACCCTCCCCTTTTTATGATTTAATGTGTTTCATTACTCTGTTTTCATTCGTGCATGTAATGTACTTCAATCATTCATCCTACCACCCTCTCCTTTTTTCCTTCCTCTCTTCCATTGGCTCCCCCACACCAAAAGTCCCACTTTTACATTCATGTACATTTTTCTTTTTTCTGGTTAGGTCTAGATTTCACATATGAGAGAAAATGTGACGTTTATCTTTCTACTTCTGGTTTATTTCACTTAGCATGACAATCTCCAGTTCTACCCATTTTCATACAAATGACATAATTCCACTTTTCTTTATGGCTGAATAATACCACACTGGTCATATATATGGACATTTTCTTTATCCACTCATCTGTTGATTGGCTCTAGGCTGATTCCACAGGTCAGATATTCTGAATAGTGCTGCAATAAACATGGGTGTGCAGGTATCTCTATTGTATGTTGACTTAGATTCCTTCAGATATATGCTCAACAGTGGTATAACGGGATCATATAGTTCGATTATTAGTTTTTTTAAGGAACCTCCATATTAACTTTCAAAATGGCTGTTCTAATCTACATTCACATCAAGAGTGTATAAGGGTTCCTTCTGTCCCCCTACCTTGCCCACCACCTTTCATTCTTGCTAGCATTTATTGTTGCTTATATTTTTGATGATAGCTGTTCTGACTGGGGTGAGATGGACTTTCCATGTTTTGGTTTACATTTCCTTTATGGCTAAAGATGTTGGATTTTCCTTCATTGTATTAATAGTCAATTTTACTTTTTCTTTTCTTTTTCAATTTATTTGCTCATTTATTAATTGTATTATCTGTTCCTTTGGTGCTTGATTTTTTGAGCTCTTTATATATTTTGGATATTCCTTGACTGATGAATAGCTGGAAAAGATTGTCTTCCATTTTGTCTCTTTATCCTAGGGATTGATTCTTTTGATGTGCAGAAGATTTTTAATTTGATTCTATCCCATTTATCAATTCTTACTCTTACTTCCTGAGCTATTAGAGTCCTACTCAGAAAATCTTTGCCTCTGCCTATATCTTTGTGTTTTATCTGTGTTTTTCTCTAGTAGTTTCAGGTTTCATATCATACATTAAGGTCTTTGATCCATGTTAAGTTGATTTTTGTACAGGGTGAGAGACAGGGATCTAGTTTCACTCTTCCAAACATGGATATCCAGCTTTCTCAGCACCATTTGTTAAAGAAGCTGTCTTTTCTCCAGTGTATATTTTTGGATCCTTTGTCAAAAATCAGATGTCTGTAGCCATGTGGGTTTATTTCTGGATCTTCTGATATACCCCATTGGTCTATGTGTCTGTTTTTATGCCAGTAGCATGCTGTCTTTGCTACCATGACTCTGTACTGTACTTTGAAGTCAGGAATCACGATTCCTCGAGCGTTGCTCATTTTGCTCATGATTGCTTTGGATATTTCAGGTCTTTTATACTTTCCTGTGAATTTCTAGGATTCTTTACAGAAGTGAGGATTGACATTGGAATTTTGATGGGAGGTCTTTCCATCTTCTAGTGTCTTCTTCAGTTTCTTTCTTCTGTTATATAGTTTTCATTGCAGAAGTCTTTCACCTCTTTAGTTAAGCTTATTATTCCATATTTTTAAGGCTATTGTGAATGGGATTGTTTTCCTGATTTTTTTCTCATCCTGTTTGTTTTTGGTATGTAGACAAGCTACTGATTTTTGTATGTTGATTTTGTATCCTTGTGTAGAATATTTTTAACACACACTTTGATGCTTTTCAGAAGTATAATTCTTTTAAATCCAAAAATGATGATAAAGTCAGTTGAAGCAAACTAAAGAAGCCATGGGTAAAAATAAACCCTGAAAACTGGCTCATTGGCCAATGACAGAGAAGGAAGTTGAAGATTAAACACGGTAAAGGAAAGAATTAATTTTAGAAATAAAGAGTTCACTTTTACAGGATGTATCTGGATGTATCTTAAACAGTTGTATAGTAAAGGTCACGTAATTATTCAATATCTATGTTATACAAAACAATATAAATGTGTGCCAATGGATAATTGTATGAAAAATTATCATGGACTCTCCGCATATACAAGGAAAGGGGAGAAAGGAAAAATTATTCTTTCTGCTCAATATGCAAAAAAAAATCATCAGGTTTATAGTTGAATGTTGAACTCATTTTAAGACTTTCTTGAAACTTGTTTGTTATATTTTTGCTTCTTGCTTTAACAGTTCACATTGCATCCTGGTCCCTTGGCAGCATGGTGGCTGTCCTACTACCTCTTCCTGCCTTCTGTTCCCACTTCCCCTACTTGAGGTCCTCATTAGCTCTTGCCTGAATAATTAAAATATCAGATTCTTTTTCTTTCTCTGCATCTGGTCTCTTTCTCCTCTTAAAAATCACCTCCTAATCTGTCTTCCTAAAGCACAGTTCTGATAATATTGATTCACTGCCCAAACCCTTTCAGTGAATCTTCGATGCTTACCAAATTAATCCCCTACTCTTTGGCTTGGTGTTTAGGATCTTTGGGATTTTTTCAACCTGTTGCTAAATTCTTGTTACCATTTCCTCCTTTGTTATGAGCTTAGGAATCTGCCTGTGTTTCCATGCTTCCTGGTACTGCACCTGAAATGGGAAAGTTTCTTAACGTGCTTACCTCCCCACTCAGACTCCAAGACTACCACCTAATATCTTTCAAGTCTGCTTCAAGTGTGGCTTCCTTCACATGAGCTTTCCTAGTCCTCTGGGTCCGGATAATTCTGCTCTCTTCTGAACGCTCCCCATTTTTCTGTAGCAGTTCGCTTTTTGATGCTTTTTTTCCATGTTATTATCATAAACTGCCTTGTACTTTACATTTTTTTGTGTATCTTTCTAATTTATCTAACTATTAAATTCTTAAAGTCAGAGTCAGGGTCCAGTATATATTTTTTATTTACTCACAATATTTATGATGGTGCCTAGCACAGTTTTAAAACTAAATAAATATTTAATGGATGGATAGATGGACAAGAGGGTGATCATTGTAACCTCATGCACATTCTTTACAATCTTCTTGCTCTACAAATATTTCCCAATGGGAATTAGAAAGATAGCACTTTATACTTGTGTGGTGCTTTTCTACAGCTTTAAAAAGGATCACTTCATTTGACTCTCACAAATATCCTGTATTAGTTTTAGAAATGAAGAAGTCAAATTGCAAAGAAGTAAACTTAATCATTGCAGGTAACATTTTCAAAGTATTTATGTTTTATTAAGAATGTTTTTTTAAGCTGGGCATGATGGCAAAGTCCTGAAATCCAGCACTCAGGAGGCTAAGCCAGGAGGATCATGAGCTGGAGGCCAGTTTGGGTTACAGAGAGAGACCCTAGCTCAAAAGAAAAACAAAACAAAACAAAGGAATGTTCTTTATGCTATATAATTTGCTTCTCTTGATAAATCTGTCATTCAGGCAACTGATAGATATTTTTGTGTACCTTCAGTGTGCCAGGCACTGTTGAGGTTAAGGCAAAGCTCAGCTGAACTAGACAGTGTTCCTCTCCTTAGAGCATCTTCAGTTTTAAGTTACAGAAGAGGGACAATAATATTGACAATTAAACAAATTATTTCAGGTACTGATGAGTGCAATGAAGAAATTAAAACAGGGTAATGTGCTAGGAGATTGTGGGGAGTTAGAGTGGAGACAATATTACGTTGTCTGTTACTGTTAGGGGAGACACTTTAGAAGTGGCATTTGAGTTGAGGTCAGAGTGACGGCAAGGAAACAACCAACCAGAAATGCACAGGGAAGGCCTGACAGGAAGAAAGAATCACAGATGTGCTTCAGGTACAGAAAGAAGCCAATGTGGCTTGAATGGATAAGGTGAGGGGGTGATGGGAAGGGATGAACCTGGGAGGGCAGTAGTTAGGGCTCCACAGGAGCCTTCTTAGCTCTAATAAAGACAATGGATATTTTTCTAATTGTGATGGGCATTTATTAGAGGATTTTCAGCAGAGGAGTATTGTGATCTGTTTCATGTTTTAGAAATATTCTTGGTGTTGATTGGAGGATGCCTGGATCAGGGAGCAGGGCAAGAAAGGAGCCAGGAAGCCAATAGATTAGGACTTGGAGAGAAAATGAATTCTCTGATGTCAGTTGGATACAAAAGCTTGGAGTGATGAGTTGATCTGCTCTCAGCTCATTGCTAAGGTCATGCAGACAGTCAGTGGCAGAGAAGCTAGTATACTACACAGATCTTCTGGTTTTTATGGTAAGGCTTCTGCTAGCACAGGGGAGAAATCCAAGCACAATGGCTCTTAGGGCTTAAAAACAATGAACTAGTTTTTTATTAGTATGGCTAATAAAATGAAAAAAATCTGTGTAGTTTCTTCCTTTTCTTGATTTGATTTTATTATGTTTGGTCTTAAATTATTCCTCTCTTTTTTCATGTACTTTGGCTCATGTTTCTTAAGGTTTATATGCTGAATCACTTCTTCCAAATTATAGGCTTTTGGTGGTTATTTTAAACTATTTTTTTTTACATGTCAAACTTGTGTTTTGAAAACAAAACCCAACAAAAAAGGACTTTAGAACTAACTTCCATTTGAGTTAAGCTTCTCCAATAAATAAAAATACCCTATATAGGAAATGGAAAAAATCAATTTAAATTTTTTAGTTTAATCACAGAATCTCTTAATTAAAACTAAGATCTTTAAAATGTCTTGAATTTTCGCATTGAATATAAAATGCTTCAAACTCAATTATTCTCAAATGAAAGAAACCACATATAATTATTAATTCTCTAATTTAATAAAATCATTTTTTTTAGGATTGTGAGAATGTTTTCTGGGACAAATTTGCATTGCATTTGGTGCCAGTCAACCCATGGCCCCTGAGTTAGGACAAACCACCCTTTGCAACTTTAGGGACGATTTCAGGGAACTTTTCAGTAAGATATTGAACTACTCTGGAGAAATTTTCTTAACATAACTAGCTCCATTCTTTGCTGGCAGTAATTTGTGTCAGGCACAGATGCAAAAATTGGAAGTGCAAAAATGACTAAAAACAGCCTGTTCTCAAGTTACTCACCAAAAATGATTTAACAATCAGAAATTACAATATAAGTTGACAAATAAAATGATATTTCACCTACTATAATAGAAATAAACCAAGGAGTACCACACATAGGTACCTACCTGGCTCTGAAGTTATCAGATACGGCTTCTCGCAGGAGCAAGCATTTGAACCGGCTATGAAGGTTGAGCTCACATCAATCAAGTAGAGGTGTGGTGGAGAGAAGAGACTGCCAGTCCTTTCCACCTGCATTTCACTTGTTGAGGAGTTTTTTGAGTGTGTTGCATGGACTGTTCACAGAAGGCAGAGCTAACAGTTCTGTGCTTGGTACTGTGATTATTGGTTACAGTATCTTAGAGATAATGTACCATGCTTTGGCAAAACACTGTCTACACAGCATGCTCCCTTATTGAATCTTCTGAAATGGAACTCCAGGTTCACTTTGATTTGTGTTTTATTGATCTTTCTTCTAATGAAAACCCCTTCTTACCTAATATATGTAGATTTTTTCTCATTTCCTTTTTCTTCCTTTCCAGTTCTCTCATTCTTTGTTTTTCTTTCTTTCTTTCTGTTTTTCACTCACTCCTCTTTTCTTCATTTAAAACAGAATTTATGAATCTTATGTGGCACCTAGAGAAAATAGATTGAGAGTCTTTTCATTGAGTAGCAATCAATGGGAATACACTTCACTTAACATGCCTTTCCTCAGTCCTTTGAGCAGAGTTTTGAGGTTCAGAAAACCTTAAGGAAAAGGTGGCAGCAACTGAGCACACAGTTTTTTTCTTTTTTTTCTCTCTCAAATAGCCCCTTTGCTCTAATCCAATTAAAGCAGAACCAGCAGGAGCAACAGGAAAAGCTCATGCTTGTTCTCTTATTTAAAAAAGGAAGCAGATCACATGGAAGCTGAATTTTACAAAAATAGCTCTCAAAAGGGGAACGTGGCAGGACTAAACCAACATAGGTATTTTTATTAATATTTATTTTGTAGATCCTGATAATGAGTGAACTGTCCCTGGCGTTTGTTTGGACAGTGTAAGGGTTGTGCATTCCCTCCTCCAGATAAGTGAGCCTTTATTTAATGAGTTATGGATTTTTGATCTCTTAGTTTTTAAAGGGCCCAGGTGATTTAAGGTAACCAGTTCCCACACTACTTGACACATTCATGAATGGAATATTTTCATGTCAGTGCAGTATACTACTAATGAGAAGACGTGTGTGAACTGTTATTATCTTAAATAGATTTTTAATGTCACAGTACTTAAAACTAGATATATTGATTATTTGATAATCCATGACTACTGTGCTGCCTAGTATGTATGCATTGGGTAAGTGTTGGCTTTTCCCAACAATCTCAGAGTTTAGAACCTGCAAGAGCAAAGTTAACCATTCTGAGTTAGTTGCAGTGACTCTGAGTGTTTGGAGAGGATCCTACTTTGCTCTTTGGTTTTCTTTCTTTAGTAGTGGCCTTTCTGGCACTTCTTTGGAGCTTTCAATGCTTGAAATTGATATGAGTATCTGATAGTTTGATGGTAAGGAAACTGAACCATAACATACCTTTATTGTCTTTTGCCATTGGAGATACAGGGTGATCCAGGGAACACTGGAATCTAGATTTTTGGGTTTTATTGACAAATAAAAAATTAAAAATGGAGGAATAACAAAGAGTTGCTGAGTCTTTATTTTGCTATGTAGAACGTTAAAAAAAAATCTCCAAATGGACAAAAGTTTTTGCTGATTCTGTGGATCAAGTCCAGGACCTTGTGTGTGTTAGGCAAATGCTCTACCTAGCCCCTTGCTTTCTTTCTCTTAATTACTTTCACAAGAGCTCTTGCTCTATCACGATGAGCTCAGTGTTAGATTACGGATGAAATTTTTCCCTAAGGTCTACTTCAGTATTATAAAGAATTCCCTTGCAAGTTTCTGGATAGGCCTGAAGAATAAGGAAAAACATCATATGGGGATTTTATAGACCCTAACTTGGTGAATTCAAAGAAACTCAAATCAGCTTTAGAGAACAGAAGTCTCAGGACTGTTCTACAGAAACAATATCATACATTTACATTTTGATTCTTTTGTTCCTGGTCACTTTTTGAAAGTGTACTGGGAAGAACTTTATTAAAAATGAAAAGAAGAGAATGAACTTTTAATCACAATTTCTTTTATTCTTTTTTGGATTTATTTGTGGAAAACAGGCTGCCCGGCAGGCATCTGCATCCTTACCCAAACTCAGTGAAGCATCATGTTCTCTCTTTTTGGAAAATACAATAAAGACACCCAGCAGCTTCTCTTCCTTTGGATCTAAAGAAAGGCAGTCCTGGCTCAACATAGTTAACAGCTCACCTGCGGCTGAAGACGTGGGACACCCCCTCACATTTGCTGTGCAGGTTCATGCACCGGTTCCTTCAGAAGCCCCAGAACACAGCTCTGTCACGTCAGAGAGTGGGTTTTTGAACTCTTTGTCTAGTGATGACACCTCTTCATTGAGTAGCAATCAAGACCATCTGACTGTCCCAGATAAATCTACTGGATCAAGGATGATGGATAGAGGTACTCTAAGAAATTGTCTGTTTAGAGAGTGAATATTTGTGTATTGTGGACTTCTAGTCTGCATTTGTAACGAGGATGTTTAAATTCATCAATGGTGATTCAATAATTAGATAGTCAAGTAGGTATAGGCTTGGGGCTACTTTTGTGGAGTTTTCCTGTGACAGCTCCAGTTGCCAGGCCACTAATTATTTGCTGTAAGTATGACTAACCAAATGCTTTAGGACCATGAGCTGTGTGGCCATAAAATAATGACACCTTACCACCAATTAGAGAAAATGCTTAACTCTTATTTTGGTCCTTTGTCCCATGCTCTGCAGCTTGTGGTGGTTAACTTGGAGCTCTGTAGTCTAGTCTTCATAATATCACTTTGATGAGTTCAAACAGACTTCTAGCAGTCACCTTCCATGGACCATGTCAACATAATGTCTGCTTCCTAGCTATTGTCTCTGGAGTGTACCTATGTGGTTAATGGAAAGACAGAAATTTTACTGTGCTTTACAATTCAGCTCTAACCGTTTAAGTACAAAGGAGGGGGCTGGAGTGGAGCTCAGTGGCAGAGGGCTTGCCTAACATGCAAAAGGCCCTGGGTTCAATACCCAGCTCTACAAAAAATACGAAAACAAAGATAAGTATGGATTATATATTTGGAAAACATTGTAAGTCTCAGCAAATAAAGAGGTGTGTAGAAATTAATTATGTGAATTTTTAAATACTCACATTAGATGATTGTTCCTTATCTTTTATTCAGGATTAACTTCCTTTTATTACTATTTAATCATGAAGGATCTTTGCCTTATTCATTCCAGTGTGAAATGAGATCACCAAATATAAGATGCTAAGCAGTGAGGGAATGATGAACTTGGGTTACATTATTTTAGTGTACTATTGAGAGAAAGTTGCCTTGTAAAATTCCCATAATAACTGTCCAGACAGTTGACATAGATGATTGCTCTCCCTTCTCCTGTAATCAGGGATCATATCTTTAAGTTCTCACATTTTCAGATGTACTCTATTAATTCCTGTTAATTTCATTTTTGGTATGAGAGTAATTTAAGTCAAGGATTTCAACTGCAGACCAAGTTGTGTGTGTGTGTGTGTGTAGTATTTTGAAATATATGAATTTTAACACTGAGTCTGGTAACTCATTCTCCAAGTCATCCAAGTTGTCACCACCCCTGAGGTCTTTTCTGAGGATGCTTTACCTACCTGGCCTATGATGAGATTTTCTATTGATACCCCAATGTAGGCCATCTATCTATTGTACATTAGAAAAACTTCAGTGGAGGAAGTCATGGCAACCTAGCCTACATCTGGAGGTGGCAGAGTGGGATAAGGATACAGGGGGAGGCGGAAATGAAGATTGGGCTGTGAGAATGGGAAGCATCGGGGACTGGAGTTGAACTTGAATCAGTGAGGAGCTGCTGTGTAGAGAAGGCTTAATTGACCTCCTTCAAAGTACAGAACTGAAGTCAGGGGTGCAGGTGAGCAGGAGGTAGATTTAGATTCAGCATAAGAAACTTTTTTTTTTGCTGTTTATTTTATTTCCTTCATTCATATGTGCATACAATGATTGGGTCATAACTCCCCCCTCCCTCCTGCCCCCTCTTTCTTGCCCCTACCCCCTTGCTTCCAAGCAGATACTGTTTTGCCCTTATCTTTAATTTTGTTAAAGAGAGTATAAACATTAATAAGGAGGACCAGGGGTTTTTGCTAGTTGAGGTAAGGATAGCTATATAGGGGGATTCCTAGTTTTGCTTCCATGTACATATGTGTTACTTTCTAAATTGATTCTTCTCAAACTAACCTTTTCTCTAGTTCCTAGTCCTCTTCTCCTATTGGCATAAGAAACCTTTTTGATGTTGTGAGCTGTCCAAATAGAGTAGGCTCCATGGATAGCTAATGCACTCTCATCACTGGAGGTGTTTGCTCATTCTGAGATGCCCATTTGCCTTGGATACTGACTTCACATTGCATATTGATAATTTTTGTTCTTGTGAAGATTTACTGAAGAGAGAATTTAGGTATCTTTATCTAAGATGACTTCGAACTTGATGCTTAGTCCTACCAGACAGAGAATTTGTGGAACTAAAAAAAAGTACTACATATATTTTTTTCCAATTAAAAGCTCTCACTGTAATAGTTGGACAAGAAATGGAACTTAAGACATTTTCATACATGCATACTTTCACCTACACACATACCCTACACAATGTGCATAGCTTCAGACGCATCATAGATATTAAATTCTATTTACAGTCTTTCCTGAGTGAAAACCTTCAGACTGAGTTTTCCTGTAGGATCAATAAGTGGAGAGTCACGAGAAGATGCCTGCAGTCCTCCATGTCTAAATGCTGTTCTGGGAATGCATGCGCTGTGGAGCCTGGCTGAGTACCAGCAGCTCTCTTAATGTAAGATGGAAGAAAATCCGGTATTATTTAGTTTTGAATTACATGCAGTGACCAACAAACTCTGGATCTTCAAACAGATTGGTATGAAGGTATTTCTCTGGGTAGAGAGGAAGAGAAAATGAAAGTAGTTTTCTCTCACTGGTTTGTTGGTAGTTACCATATGTCACAGATTTTTTGCTGATGATTTTCTCCTGCTGCTGGGGATTTGGTTAAATTCCCAGAAGAGCTGAACCACATAAAGTCATCTCCATGGAAACAGCAGCCCAATTTTTGCTTGTGATTGTGATGACTTGCTATTGAGTAATCAAATTGTATATTGTGCATTTTTTATATGTGTATGTGTATGTTTGTGTGTTGAAGAAGAAGGTAGCTTTTCGTTTTTGTGGCTTCTGAAAATTACTGCTTTACTAACTGCCAATGGAAAAAAGTCTTAACATTCCTATGTCTGAAATATTTCTTAGGGGGGTTTTGTATCAGGGAATGAAGTTTCAATATGGTCTAAAGGAGGACTTAAAATTTTAGAAGATGAAGCCCTAATCTCAAGAAGAATTTGTTGGAAAAAGAAGTCTTTATCTTAGAAAAGATTCTTAAAGGTTAATAATTGAGTCCTGAAATAAGCAGACAGTATGCATTATAACCTTTCTTTTATTTAGACAATGAAAGAAATATTTTACACTTGGTATGCAATTAAAATTGTGGCTGCTAGAATTTTATACTGAAATTAAATATCCTTTTAGACATTTCTCTCTGCAGTGTAAGCTATTAAAAAAGAAGGGTGTTAATTGCATTCTATTGCCTTTCTATGCTGGGAGTTTCAGACTCCCAGAGCTCTAGGAATTGTTCACTAACCCTTTCAACAAAACCAAGTGGGGAAAGAGGTGATGGGGTTAATGGAATGTTCATCTCACCTCCATTGTACTCTATGCTTTTATCCTCTTTTGTGAATGATTTTTTTGAGTAGTACATGTCTGCATGATGATAAGGCACACAGTGTGTCTCTATATACCTATGTACAACACACACTGCCACCTGACAATGTGGAGACAATGTCACTTCTACTTATCCAGTGAATATGTTCTAGATGCTGAAAAGCTGCATGTCAGCTAATGAGACTAATTCCCAATTTACGCAAATATATTGTCAAGCAAGAGAACAGCCAGAATCAATCTGGAAGTCATGTACATTACAAAGTGAATAACGAGCATTGTTAATGAAGACAAAATCACTCTAGAGCATTATGCCATCTCAAGAAAGTGACACAAATGAGCCAGATTTTAGGTTTTAACAGATATTGGCAAAATTATACTCAATCTGAGTGTGAATAGTACAGAAACTACATTATTTTAGCTAGCTACCTTGAGTAGGAAATTATGTGGTATGCCTCTTCAGGAAACAGATAATAAAAAACAAGTTGAATACTTAACTTGACTGAATTCAGCATTATTATTTTTTAGCTCCTACTGTGCACACACATACTTTGTGCTAAAGTGAATCCAAAGATGAGAAAAATACAATTTCTCTTCTAAAAAATCTTAACTTCTAATGGAGCAAGTGGGAGGATAAGACATATTTAACAAAAAGAAGCACAGTAAAATTGGTGCCACAAAGGAGATACAAACAGGGATGAGAAAGATTAGGAACCCAACACAATGGAAGGTGACATCTAAGTAGGAGGGTCTGTGCGTGGGGGTGGGGGGGAGGGAGACAGAAAAGAACTTTTAATGATTCTGGACGATGGCCTAGGAGTGAGTTAATTGCAATGCAAAATGGGTGACCATTTCTAATTAAAGAAATCATATAATTGAAACTATGCCTTAGAAAATTAATTCAACTTTAGAACATAAGGTAAAGTAGAATAAAGGGAGACAAGAGCTAAGAAGGAAGCTTCTGTAATAGTTGGGGTGGGTGTAGAAATAGGAAGCAAAGGAAAGGGGAGGGACTCTGTACCCTGACTCTCAGGGTGAAGACTGACCTTGGTCTTTGTGTCTTACTTAGTACTTAATTTAGACCTTAAGGTATTTCCTGGTGGTCCTATTTTTTTGAAGTAGAATTTGAGAAGTGATCTTCAGATGAGAATATTTAGCATTGTGAAAAAAATCATTGATATATGATTGCTGACCTCAACGTCATTGACCGTTTGCAAGGATGACTCACCATCTACTTTCACTGTTCCAATGCCAACTAACTATAGATCCCTGTAAATTGTCATGAAGTCAGTTGAGATTACCTGTGAATTTGTGCAACATAACTAAGCCACTTGTCCTACTCAGACTTTCACCTCATCATCTTATTTTTATCTTCTTCCTTTTTTTATAATTTTGCTGAGGCTAGGAATTAAGAGTAGGAGGTTGTAGGAACTGGAGCTAAGGTGAAGTTGAAGACGTTGACAAGTGAAATCTAGACAACAGAGGAAGGGAAACTTAAATGACAGTTTGGAAGAAGGAGGAGGGGTTACGGTGTTGGGGACATAACTAAAATCTAAAGATGAAAGATCTGTAGGTTTAGAAGAGAGAGCATATGGAAAGGCAAAATAAATTCTTGTACTCAGAGAGAGGTAATTCAGAGATGAAGATTTTATATGTAAGTAGTTTTAAGAATTGAGGAAGAAATATTAAAAATTACCTTTTTTAGGGGTCAGTGCCCTTGATACACTTCTGCTTATGGCCGTGACTCATGCTCAGAAACCAAATTTGTTCTAGATGGAAACTGCATCTGTCATTATAAAATAAACCGTTGAAGTCCATCATGTTAGACATCCTTTTAATGCTATGCTACCAGAATTGTGTTTTATCAGTAAGTTTTTGATTTATAACCTCTTTGTTTGTACAGGGGTGGGAAGAGTGCTAAAAGAAAAAATGAATTATTTTCACATTTGACGGTAGCATCACTTCTAAGTCAATGTAACACTGAACCTTAAGTGACCTGGTGCAGGTTTACCTCACTGATGGTTTGGCAATAGTTCAGAAGCTCTTACTGGACTATCATGTGGTATAGTGGACATAAATGGCCTTGAAAGTTATCAGAACTTTCCTTAATCCCCTTCGCCTTCTTTATAATTTTTCCTGTATTTGATTAAATGCTATGTTTTGGATACAAGTTCTTTTTTAGATTTTTTAATAATTTTTTTTTCTTTATTGTGCTGGGTGGGGGTACATTGTGGCATTTACAAAAGTTCTTACAATGTATCAAATATATCATGTTTTAATTCACCCCCTCCCTGTTCTCCTTTATCCCCCTCCCATTCCTGGAAGTTTCAGCTGGTATCATTTTTGCATTTACACACATGTGTACACAGTTTTTATACCATATTCACCCTCTTACCCCCTTTCCCCAAAATCTCCCTCCTCCCACTGGTACAACCCTCATCCTGGGCAGGACTTGTTCTGCCCTCTTGTTCTCCAGTTTTATAGAAGAAAAAAGAGAAAAAAATGACATTTTTGCTTGTTTGAGATAAACGTAGCTACACAGGGAGTTTCCTTGTGACATTTCCATGTATGTGTGTATAATATAACCCAATTTGGTTCATCTCCTATTTTTCTTCACTCTACCTTAGCCCCTTTCTTATGGTAGTTTCAGCTGGTTTAAGATATCTATATTCATTCTTGTATAGAGAGTATATCAACCATATTCAGATTCTTGGTTTCTTTCTTTTACCCTCCCCCTCTTGTATGTGACTTCCCCTTGGTGTGACCAGTGTTTTGTAATATTGCTGCATTTGTATTAGGTCTGTTTCCACAGCTGAGAGAGAACATGTGGGTTTTGGCCTTCTGAGCCTGGCTAACTTCATTTAAGATGATGTTCTCCAGTTCTATCCATTTACCTGCACATGACAAAATTTCATTCTTATTTGTAGCTGAACAAAATTCTACTGTCTATAAATACCACACTTTCTTAATTCATTTGACTTTGTTGTAATAAGTTCTTTATTCATGTGTTTTGTAAATAGTTTCGTCCAGTGTGTAGCTTACCTTTTAATCCCCTTGATGGTTCACATATGCCTGATTCTCCCTGTGGTATGCACTTAGCATTGGAATTTCTGGCTACGGCATGTGCCTATTTTCCACTTCACTAGATTACAAATTTCCTTTTAAATTGATTCCATGGAAGTTCATCTCTCCAGCATGGGAAGCTCTTGAAGCCCATATCTTCACCAGTAATGCTGAGCGTTTGACTTCTGAAAAATGAGCAGGTGTTACTCTTGATTGCCAATTAGCACTTCACTCAAACTTCTACTGGATTATTTTTGTTTTCTCAATAGATTTGACAAAGTTTATTTATATTCCAGATATTCTTTTAGTGTCAGTTACATGTGCGGTAGATATATTCTGTACTTTTTCTTGCTTCACTTTCATCTTTAAAAAAATGCCTTTCAGTGAAGAGAATTCAGCTTTAATGTAGTTAAATTTACTGATCTTTTATGGTTAATGCTTTTTGTGTTCACTAAGAAATTCCTTCCTAGGAATTGATGTTATGAAGATATTCTTTTGCATTATGTAAACTTTAATCCATTTGAAATTACTGTTACATTTGCTATGACAAGAGTCAATATCATCTTATTCCATATGCATGTGTAATTTTCCAAGTACCATTTGTGTGGGTTCTGTCCTTCTCCCAAATGACGACATAAGTCACCAGTTCCATCTTTTTAATGAATCTGATCTGTTGTGCCTTAGACTTCCATCTGTCATTGGTCTATTTTTCTTTGTACATGTTTATTATTTTTAAAAAATATTATTATCCTAGGAAAACATGTCTTTATACTTGTTCTCTTTTTAAGGGTGTTTGGAATATTATTGAGCATTTTAACTTCAAACCTTTTACCCACCCCTCCACACAAACATACATACACCTTCTCGTGAGATTTTTGTACAGTTTGTACTTCATCCTTAGGTTCAACCTGAAGGAAGCAGAAGTTGTAGCAATTTAAAATCTTTCAGTTAATAAAATCAATTACTCTTTATACCTTGTCCATTAGTTTCTTTTTATATCTTTCAATAAAATTTTATAGTCTATAATTTTCTGTATAGAATTCTTGAATATATTTTGTTAAATTTATTTCTGCATACATTTTTAAATGCTGTGTTAAAATTTTTTTTCTCTTCATCTTATAACTATTATTGGTATATGTAAGTAAAATTGACATTTATTTACTTATTTTTGAGCTACTGGGGAATCAAGCCCAGGACATCATGTAGGCTAGGCAGGCTTTCTACCATTGAATACACATCCAGGCCTGATACTCTAAGTATGCTTTTATGAAGCAAATTTGTGAAATTCTCAGTTTAATTTTAGTATTTTATCTGTAAATTTCCTTCTTTTACATACATAATTCTGTCTCTGGACACTTTTGCTTTTTTCCTTTCTACAAATTATGCTTTGTTAATTTTTCTTGCTTTGGATGGGTTCCGCAGTACAATGCTGCCATAAATGGTGGCTATGTGCATTTTTGCATCATGCTTGATCTCAAAGCATGAAGTCGGTATTTTATTTTCACCTCATTTTTTGAATGAAGAAACTGCAGTTTAAAGTGATTATCCAAATTGCTTAATATGGTCACGGTGAAAGTTACATGTGGAACGCAGTTCTGTTTGACTTTGAGAACCTGAGATTTTAATCACACAAATACTTAAAAGTAATTCCAATTAAATAATTAGCAAGACACGGGATTATGTTAGACATGTGAATCAAGTTACATATAACCAGAATAATTTCTCTCCTTAAACAATCACTCTCTCATGTGTTCTTCAAAACTACTGGAGAAGTAGTACAGGTCAACCAATGATAAAGCAGAAACAAGTAAATATTATTATGACATCTGATTGTGGGAAACTTATTCACTCAGCAGAATTTGTTATGTGTCTCCTATTTACCACTCTTCGTGCCATTGGCTTGGAAACCAAGCAGGCAAAATGAACCACCTTCATAGAGCTCACATTGAGGGAGAAATTCAGGTAAGGAAAATAATAGAACATGGCATGTATATGTATGATACTTATTATCATACATGCCATGATTTTTTTTTTAACAAAAGGGTCATAAGGAATTTAGAGAGAGACTGGGCTGATGTGGTGTGTGGAGGTGAGGTGTGCTGTTTTACACAGTGGTCACGGAACATTTCTCTGATAAGTTGACTTTTGAGCAAAAAACTATGGAGGGGAGAGGATGAGCCAAAGTGACATCTGGACGAAATTAGACCAAGTGCATGGGCCCTGCTGTTGTATGATGTAAGATGATCAAAGACCAGCAGCAGGGAGGTAGAATGTCTGGAATGGAGGCCACAGATGAGGTGCAAGAGGTGAGCAAGTATCCCATGACCTGGAGCCATGGTATGCACTCTGGAATCTGCTGTGAGTGAAAGGGGCAGATGCTGGAGGGTTGAGGAGACATTCATACTCTCAGACTTCTGTTTTAAAAGAATTGCTTTGGGTCTTTGGTGATCTCTATGACCAGCCACAATCTAAAACGTCACTTTTTGCCATGAAAATGCAAAGTGCCTGTTAGAGATATTTTCTAAATATTTGAAAGGTACATTGTAGTCTCTTTCTGTTTGGAATTAAGCACAATGCAAAATAAAGCCCCCTGGAAACTTGACCGTGTGTGTGGTCACCCAGCTCAGGGTCTGGGCTTGCTCCCTTGCAAATACAGGACACCCTCTGCTTTGGAGGGCCCATGGTACAGAACTATCGTGACAAAGTACTTCCACACATCTGTCTGTACTGTTATAAGAGACCCAGGAATCTCTGGCATTTTCTGTTTCTCTTTGTGACCCATGAATCTCTTTTTTAACCTGAACAAATAGCTAGTCATGCCATGCAGCAGCATTGTAAATCTTGTCTTTAGGAGGACTTTTTTTTTTTTTTTTTTTAGGGAAAAGGGCCATATGCAGATAGGCTG
Source organism: Castor canadensis (assembly GCF_047511655.1). Lineage (NCBI taxonomy): Eukaryota > Metazoa > Chordata > Mammalia > Rodentia > Castoridae > Castor > Castor canadensis. The sequence continues at coordinate 12,643,157 of NC_133386.1, forward strand.
GCCCTGGTAGTACTTTGTAAATAATTTTATTATTGCCAAGAATTGTGTCTATTTTGTTTTGCCTTGTGACACATTGTAACATTATCTGGTTCCTTTTGAAGAGGTAGACAGAGTCCATTTTTATCTGTTTCCAAATTTTACTTATTTTTATTTACTAAGGTATTACATTTTACTTGCTAAAAAATTTCAAATGACTAGAAAGATACCAAGAAAAGAAGTGAAGAGTTTCTTTACCAGTACTTTCTTAATCCTTCAACCCCTTCATCCCTGAAATTACTGTTTATTCCTTTCAAAAGCATTTGTTGGTTTTTCATTATTTGGCAGTCCCTGTTCTACACACTGTTCATGTAATTTTTGTTTTCCAGAACTTGCATTCTGGTTGGTAACAGACAGTAGAGGCTCCAAGGGGCATTTTTCCTTTGAAGGAAGCATAGTGTAAGCAGGTCTCTGAGCGATGGCCTCCCCAGCCCAGCTACTGTCTCAGTGACCATAGGTTGCCTGATTTGAAATATATCGTCTTAATTAAGCTTTATGCAAAAAAAAAAAATCCAAACAACTGCATCAAGATATATTATTTACAGGATCTCTCATAATATTTAAGAAAACTAGCCTTGGGTTCATAACCTAGGTTTGTTGCATTATAACTTTGGTCAAGGTTTTTAATCTTTCTATGTGTTGAAATCCTCTTTCCTATCAGGCTTAGGGGAGTTTTCTCACAGTGCTGTTGAAAGATACTCAGGTAGTGTTGGTGGTATAACAATTCACGTAGCACCTGGCACATAGTAGAAACGCACGATAGATGTCCACACTTGCAGCAGGAGAAACAGGGAATTTCTCCTTCAGTATTGTGCTCTACCCATGTTGTCAGTCAGTATTATGCTCTATCCGGCTTTTCGGTCAGTAGTGTTTTTACTATTTTGTTCTTAGTTGAGTAATTTAAATCTGTCTGTCATTATAATTTCAAGGCTTGCCATGAAAGTATTTTGATTGTAGGCATCAGGTGTCATTTTAAATTACATTTGTAAAGTCCTAATATGCAGAGTGTTTTAATGACTGAATAGTTATCTCTTCTATTTGTGACAGGTGCTTCCCATGGTCTTTTTGTTCCTAAACTCTTAAAACATTGCACATGAAACAGGGAATACCTTTTTCTTCCAGGACATCCCAAGTTTTTCACATTTGAGGAATAAGAGAATTAAAATTATCTTTCTTAGGACATTGTTTAGACTTTCCCAGTCTTTAAAGAGTCTGCTTTCAAATCCTGATATACAATCTGGCATACAAATTCCTCTCCTGTCTTCGGAATCCAGCTTTTATGTTCTAAACAGAAAGAAAACAGTAACATTCTAGAAAACACAAGAAAGACCAAAAATAAGCTAGCGGGGGAGCTGAAGTTAAAAGTACAGCATTTCAAGAGAGAATCTGTGTACAGAGTTCTTGACAGCCAACATGCCTGGCCTACAAGAGCGGGCCTGACCTGTCAGAGCAGACAATAGGCTGGGTGTGTAGGAGGAGGGGAAGGGTGTCACACATTCCTTTGGCAGAATCTTGAAAAAGAGAGACTTCTAACCAGTAGTTAAAATTTTTGTTTTATTTCATTTGTTAATATCAACAAGAAAGATCTTGTTAAAATGTCTATCTGACTTTTTTATTGTTTATTCATTTATTCATATGTGTATACACTGTTTGGGACATCTCTCCCCCTTGCTCCCCTCCTCCTTCCCCTTCCCCTCTCCCCACTCTCCCACCCCATTTCTAGGCAAACCTGTTCTATTTTACCTTATATATAGCTCATTCCTTTTTTTTTTTTCTTAAGGTACTGTGGATTGAACTTAGAGCCTTGCACTTGCTAGGCAGGTGCCCTACCACTTGAGCCAGGCCTCCAGCCCTTGGCTTTTTGTTATTTGTGGGACAAGTTCTCACAATTTTTTCCTGCGGGCCTGAATTGTGATCCTTTTATTCATGCTTCTTGCGTAGCTGGAATGACATTTTGAGACATTCTGAGCCTAACATATTTATATCTATTAGGGCCACCAACTTTTACCTCAAATTCCTTCTTACTCAACCCGTGATGTACTGTGCTTTCCAGTGGGAATTCTATACTTCTTTGAGCAAAACCAGATTTTTTTCCAAATCTTTTTTTTGATTAGGACATGACACAGAGAAGTCATTGCTACTTTATGAACAAGTCCCAACTTGCTAGTTTTGACTCCAGTCTCTTTTCTTCCAATGAGTGGAGGCTGTATTGTATGAGAAATTTTGCTAAAAGACAGTCTAACCACTTCTACTCAATGGTTTATGTTTTGTGATTTAGGAGTTATAGCATCACCTAGAAGCATGTCAAAAATTTAGAGTCTCAGTGCCATCCCAGATGGGAAGAATCAGAATCTATAATTTTAACAAGTCCCCTAGGAGTCTGCTTGCCTGTTAAAGTTTGATACTGCTTTCCAGAAGTATATGAGTCTACACAGTATAGAATTGTATTTTTAACTTCCATCATTGATTTGCATTTTGAAAAAAAAATTATTGTTTTTCAAGAATCTTTATTTTTCTCATTCATAAAATAAATCTTTATCTTCCTGAACTGAGCACTTGTGAGGCAAGAGATGATGACCATAAAGTGCTTATGTGTCAATGAAAATCAAAACCCTACATGGAAAGACTAAAATAGGCACTTGAGAAGAAGGGTTATAATTGCATTGGAAACACTATATCGTCAGACAAAACTCATTAATTTTGCTTCGGGGTAAGGGAGGTGGAAATAATTAACTTGGCTTTCATTTCCAATGGAAGAAAGGCAAGTAGTCTTTCTGTCAATCTTTTTTTCTTGCTCTTTATAATCTGGGTAAATAAGGAAAATAATATACTTCTTTTTAGTATGAAATTATAATTTAGAAAAATACTTAAAGATTAATGGGGGAGGTGTACAAGAATAGCCAGAGAGGTGGGTTAACCCATAGTGTCAGTCCTTGTACAGCAATCAGGAAAGACTCTCACCTCTTCTGTGGGTGCAAGCTGTATTTTGTTGTGAATTTGTATCATATATACATATGATATATATATATATATGCACCTATGTATATTTTTAATTAAGTTATACATATGCAATGAAATTAAAAAATACTGTGGTTTTCAAATCTATGTATTTATGCTTAATTTGAAGTAGAGTCTTACCCCATTGGTGTAAAAAATGACACATGAGATTACTGTATCCTTGTGTGTAAAAACTCAGAGCCTTCAATCTTAATGTCCCCTTTAGATTACCCAAACAGATGTTGCCATGCTCAGAATTTTGCTGTGCATGTATCATCAGCTATCATGACAATCCCATAAAGCCTACTTTTACAGCTGTATTGATATACTGATTTCACATAGCCTAAAATTCACCTAAAAATGCACACTTGAATGACTTGTAGCATACTCCCAGAGCTGTGCATCTATCACAGAATTTAATTTGAAGACATTTTCAGCATCACAAAAAGAAACCCTTACATTTTAGCTGTCATTCTTCATTCCTGCTTGTCTCTTCTCTACCCCTGGGAAACTAGTATTCTACTTCCTGCTGTCACTATGGATTTGCTTATTCTGGACATTTCATATAAATTAAACCATCTAATGTGTGGTCTTCTGCAATTTGCTTTTTAGCTTAGCATAATGACTTCAAGTTTCATTCATACTGTAGCATTTTGGGTAGCTTATTACTGAATACTATTCCTAAATTATTGAATATTCCTTTGTGTGCATGTACCACATTTTTTTAAATCCATTCACAAGCTGATAAATGCTTAGGTTCTTCCCACCTTTTGTTTGTTATGGATAATGTTACTATGAACTTTTGAGTACAATTGTCACATGCACATGTGTTTTCTGTTCTTTTTAGTACATATGAAGTGTAAAACCGCAGGTCATATTGTTAACTGTAGCATTTGAAGGACTGTCAACCTGGTTTCTGAAGTGGCAGCTCCACATTACATTCCTGCAGTGAGTGAAGGTTTCAGTTTATCCATATCCTTTTCCACACTTATCACTATTCATCTTTTTTACTTTAACCAGCCTGGAGTGTGTGAGGTGGTATTTTGTTGTGGATTTGATTTGCATTTTCCTAATGATTAGTGATGGGGAGCAGTTTTTCATGTGCTTACTGGCAAAAGTCCACTTTTGATGTTTACACACAGCCGGAACCCAAAAGCCTAATTGTTTTCAAATATTGTTTTTGCATATTTCCTCCCCTTTTTGAGATTGTTTTATGAGAGAAAAAAGAGATTGTGCTGATCATTGCTCTAAGTCAATTACAAAGTTGGTCCAGTATTTTTGCTTTCCATTTTGTAGAAGAGCTTTGGGAACACTCTTGCTTAAGAATTTCTAACAGTAGGGGAGAAAACCAAGATGTGAATGAAGTTTGCCTGATTCTGGTGCTCTTTGAGTACCATTGTATGCTTCCCTCTCCCCTTTGGAGAGCCTGTTTTGTTCAGTTTCTCTTAAGGCCATATTTTTTTTTTATAGGACTGTCTCTTAAGTTTGTTCTCAGGACAAGTGGTGAAACATATAAGCACTAAAGAGTATATAGTGAAAAAGTAAATGTCATTGTATATTGTTTCCAAGATTATTTCCAGAGAATGAAGTAATAAGGGACCTAAATTCTTTGTGTGAAATTAATGTAACATTAAGAAATGAAGTTTTTCTTTGGGTGACCTCAGTATCATTTCAGGTCCCTACCATTGAATATAATTGAAAACCACCACCAGAGTAGCTTCCCAAAGGCAGCACATTGGCTTCTACATGCTGAGGGGGCTCCAATGGTCTCATCAAGATCCATGTTTCAGAATGGATTGTCTCCATGCTAATTCTTGGGGTGACTCCTAAAAGCTTTTAGTTTACATCATGCAATATTCAGTTTAAGGAAAAAGAGAGATGCTTTTCTGATACCCAAAACAAAGTCTCAGAACAGATTCTTTCTGGCCCAGGTTGGCCTGCCTAAGTCGTCAGCTCATTCTCAAGGAACTGTGGCCAGCACAGTAGTGGTCATGGCTTGGTCTGTCACTTCACTGGAATCGTGTGGGCTACATTGGGCAAGGTGTGATGAAGAAGGGGGGAGAGAATGTTTCAGGATGAGAGAGGTCCCTCTCTGCTCACAGATACAGACCATAGGCAGGCTTCTTTTTCAAAGGGCCATTCTGGGAAGGACATCAAGTGGTCATTTAGGGCAGCAGCATTCAAATTTTAGGGCTTTTATTAGCTTGCTGGCCTTGCATGACTCACTATTGTGTTTGAGAAGCAGATAAATTATCTAGATCCACAGGCTCAAAGATGGAGATGAATTTTGAACTAGTGACTGAATCTTGGAATCTCACCAATCCTTGACTTAGAGGATATTTGGGTGAGATTTTGGCTTTAGAGTTGAAATGTGTTAAGACTTGAGGAGATGTTGAAATGTGTTTTGCATGTAAGATGTATGTGAATTTTGAGAGGTCAGAAGATGAACTGTTATGGATTGAATTGTGTCCCACCAAAATTCATATGCTGAAGGGCTAACCCCTCCCCCCAATTATGTTAGAATGTGACCTTATGGGAAATGTTGTTGCCAATGTAATTAATTAATACAAGTGCATTCTAGTGGGTTCTTAATTCAGTATGACTATTGTTCTTATAAAAAGGGGGGTTGGACACAGAGACATGCACACAGAGAAAGTACCATATGAATATTGGAGCCAACAGCAGCTAGGAAGACACACTGGAACAGGCCATTATTGTTTTATAGTTCTGGATGGGAGAAGTCTGATATGCAGTTGTGGACAAACTGTTCTTTAAGATCATGATATTTTATTGGGTGCTGGTGGCTCAGACCTGTAATCCTACTACTTGGGAGGCTGAGATTGAGAGGATCACAGTTTGAGGCCATCCTGGGCAAATAGTTTGAGAGACCCTATCTCCAAACTAACCAGAGAAAATGGACTGGACGTGTGGCTCAAGTAGTAGAACACTTGCTTTGCAAGTGGGAAGCCCTCAGATCTAACCCTAGTCCCACAAACAAACAAGCATACAAAAACCCACAGGTATCTAATATTCTCCCCTTGGCTTTAACTGGCTTTGTTTTTGCACTACTTTTTTAATAGTGGAAACAAAAGCACCTGAAGATGATGAAATGGAGAAGCTCTACAAATCATTAGAACAAGCAAGTCTGTCTCCTCTTGGGGATCGGCGACCTTCAACCAAAAAGGAGTTGAGAAAGTCCTTTGTTAAGCGGTGCAAGAATCCATCCATAAATGAGAAACTTCACAAAATCCGAACCTTAAATAGCACATTAAAGGTAAGACAACTTCAGAATCTGAATGAACTCTATGGATGTGAGGCAAAGAGTGGCAGGTTCTGCTGTGATCCATGCTAACATGCTGGGTTTGTGTGGGTGGAGTGAAAGGCAGTAAAAGTCAATACAGCCTTTATAGGTGAAATGACCCATGGCAGTCTTAAAGCACCAGGACATTCTCACAGTAGCACCCAGAGTAATTTCCCATGGTAGGCCTTGGTTTTATATTCACTCCAATAAAAAATGTTGAAACTTAAGCTCCTAGATGACAAGGACTATTTGTAATTTGTTTTGTAACCCTTGTGCCTAGCACAGTGCTTGGCTCAGTAAATGTTGGTTAGAGACAGAGATTACCAGACTGCAAAAATAAACAGTAGCACAAATAAGACCTTGGATTTTCACCTGCCAGTCTTCTGTATTTCATCCAGGAGAAAATTTCTAGGTTGTCAGCTGTAGGCACTATAGCCAAGGAACACCCAAGAGCCAGGCAGTAGGAAGTATACATTTTGTGGTAATAGACCAGCAGATGTTTTCACAATGGGAATAAGGGACAGTGTACAGGATGTACTGGAGCTATTTTCAGGGCCTCCTATAACTAAAATGGTTGTTCATGACAATAGCTTCCTGCTTTCACATTTAGATTATAACATGAACAGGAGGAGGCTAGGATACTTTGCAAAATAGTCTAAATTGGCAGAAGAGTTACAGATTCTGAAGAGCCTTGGTAGGTCCAGAAATTTAATTCTGTTTCATACATGTCCTTTTGCATTAAGAATTTGAGTCCTTTTCTAGGAAGAAATGCCTGCAATCAAAAGTACAAGGCCACAAAGAGATGACTGAGTGGCTCTTGTTAGTCTGATGTCCTTGTTAGTCAATAGGAGACATAAGCACCCTGAAAGAATGCAAAAATTGAGGTTGAGAAGAAAAGGAAAAGTATATTTTAATTATACAAAGACACTCCAAATACAAAGAACTTCTATAATTTTTAATGATGAAAAGATATTACTAGCATTTGCTCATCAGCGTGCATAGAGCTGATAATAAATTAGGTCATTCATTGTAATATGCCATAGTATATTGGGGTTTACCATCTTATTTGTCTATGAGAGGCGATAGAAGTAAAAGGCATGCTCATTGAACAGCTATTTGCTGAATCTTACTGTGTACCAGGTACTATTCCAGGTCACTGTGACCTTTGAGTGGAACACTGTGGGCAACAAAGACAGAGAAAAACAAATGGTAAAAATGCAATGCCAGAAGGACTGTGGTGGTAGATTCAAGCTAAGGGGGGTTGGTAACCTAAAGAGGGAAGTGACTGACTAGCTAGGGTCATGGGGTTAAAACATTACAGAGTTGCTGACAACTGGTTGATGAGTAAGAGATGGTAATATCAGGAAAAGAAGGTTAAGGGACTTCAGGGCAGTGAAATGTCCACCAGTGGATAGCATTCTGCAGTCCATGTTGGGAGAGACAGGAAGTAGAAACTAAGGAGAGCATGGGCAGCTCTATCAATTTGTAGGAGAAAGACTTTGACCTGTACTCTCCATAGATCAGCAGACTAAAGGGACCACACTCTGACAAAAGAATTGAAGACCTCTGGCTCTTCATCACTACGGCCATGTACGGCCATGAATTCAGCAGTTTGTTTATTTTTTCTCATGGTATGTCATGTGTCTATTGCTGAATAACAAATCACACTCAAACCTAGCAACTTGAAAGAAGAAGTATTTATTATTTCCAAGTTTCTGTTGGTTTAGAATCTGGGCATGGCTTGGACAGGTGCTTCTGCCTCCTGGTGTCCCACAGGATGGGACCAACCAAGGTGCCAGCTGGGGCTGCATTCAGTTCTCCCCCAGAGGGATCTGCTTCTTAGTTCCCACATTGGTTGTTGGCAGAATTCAGTTCCTTGCAGGCAGTTGAACTGAAGATCTCAGTTGCTCTCTGGCTGTTGGCTGGAGGCTGCCCACAGGTTTTTGCCATGTGGGCTTCTTCACAGGCAGCTCGCAATTTAGAAGCTGGCTTCTCAGAGGAAGCAAGTCGGAGAGTGAGTGAGCAAGATGAGTTATAATGAAATTGCAGTAGTGATATCATACTTCTGCAGTGTTTCAGTTTAAAGCCAGTCATCAGGCCAGCTCATACTCCAAGAGGGCATTGCACAATGAGGTGAATGCCGGGGAGCATGGAACATTAGGGACCATCTCAGGGTTGTCTCCTACATCCGGCTGAACTGTTCTCTATACATGTGGGAAACAGCCCTTTCCACAGATCCCTTAGGCCTCACAAAAGTGTCATGCTAGGGATTGAAATGTAACCCATGTCATGTTGGCCTATTAATCTCAGGAGGCAGGAGAACAGAATAATATACAAACTGGCCTTGTTTAAAAAAACAATGAACAAAATCAAAGCTTATCAGTTTATTCAATGAAGAAAGATAATTTGGTTTGTGTGTGTTTACTCATATCATAAAGTTATCTGGCTTATTTTTTAGCTATTCTTAAAATTCAAAGCATCCAGAAGCAGTTGCCTTTGAGGAGGAAGGGTGTAAGCATCTGAGGTGCTGGGTGAGGGTTCTTTTTGACCTTGGTGTTGGTCAGTGTTGTGCTCATTTTGTGATAATTCATCAAGAATAAATTTTCTGTTTGTGCACTCTTCTTTATGAATGTTACATTGTGATAATAATGTTTATTTAAAAAGTACTTCAAAGTTGAAGTGTAGACAGGCACAGGCCACAGAGTTTCAGGCAGAAACCAGGAAACTCTTTCAAGAGTGATGTTTGTATTTGCGATAGGTGTGCTCTGTGACTAAGGACAAATTCCTGCACTGAGATTGTATTGGAATGAGTGCTTTTGGGGAAAAATTATTCTTAGAAGGTGGGCAAACTATTATGTGGTATCCTACATGTAGATCTGTTGGAACTTCTGACAGCTTTAAGTTCACTGGCTTTTGGTTAAGTCTATCTTTATTTTAATATGGATGATTAATAAATGATTAATGGGCCTGAATGACACTTTCTCAGAATTACTCTGGACTGTATCAAAGGGGAACGAACCTTCTCTTCTCTGTAACTGCTCTGGTGGGACACATTTCCAATGCTTAGATCTTGAGTCAAACCATGCACTGAATATTTGGAATAAAAATGAAAAATATAACATTCTCTTTTGATAATATTTTTTGGAGAGCCTGCAACCTTGCTTTCCTGTCAGAGAGCAAAGTGGATGTTGTCAGAGTAGGTCAAAGCCTTTGATCACCTCCCACACTAGCTACTAAAAGCAAGTCTACTGTGTGATGCTCTGATCACAAGGGTTCTTGGTATAAGAAGTATCTCAGAGGAGTTCGTTACTTTATTAATTTCCTTCCTCTATATTCTCATCTATAGTTTTCACTTTCATCTATAAAAGACCTGATTTAACACAAATGATAAGAAACTTGAATTGTTCAGAGCCAAATACCATAAGAGAAGTGTCAGCCTCATTCCCAGCTTTGAGGAGACATTTTCCTAAAACTTTTATCAGATTTTAAATGGTGGTTGATTCATTCTTGACTTTTGAAAATCATTTTCCCAAAATTCTATTAACCCTAAAAGATCCTATTTAGTTTTTTTAATAAAATATTAAGATACCCCTCTGAAGCAGATGTCTAAATTTCTTTAGAACAAAATAAAAATCCTGAAATAACTTCCTATTAATAGCACTGTGGTGCTATCAGAGGATGAAAGCTTGTTATTGTTTATTTTGGAAAAGGTATTTTGAAGCAATGATACTGAGAACTGAGAGAGAAGAGGTAAACCCTTTTTTGGCTTTGACTTTCTAGAATTACTCTCCTACTTATTTACTTAGTTTTCAGTTCCTGTACTTCTGGGTTCTGGACCATCTGCTTATTGTCCCTCTTTGCTTACTTTCATACTACACTATTTTTTCCCCTTCCTAGAAGAAAGTTTGACTATAAATCAACTATCTGTGTCTACATGATTTGTTTGCTTGTTTATGGAGGGGATTTTCATTGGCTTTAGTAGGGTTCATGATGCAAAAGAGATTTGAAAGCAAATGGGTAATTCATCCTAAAATTCATTCACTCATTATTTAACATACTCATTTTTAACTTACATCTATTTACTGGTTTATTAGAAATGATATTACAAAGGATACGGATGAACACCCAGATGAAGACATATATAGAGAAAGGCATATGGGAAGGAGCACAGAGCTTCTGTGTCCTCTGTGGGCCTGCTATACTCCAGCATCTCCAAGAATTCAAGCATCTGGGAGCTCTCTGAACTTGGTCCTTCTGGATTTTGTGTAGGCTTTATAGCATAGGCATGAATGATTCAATCATTAGCCATTGGTGATCAATTCAACCTTCAACTCTTCTCCTCTCCTTGGAGATTATAATTATTTACACATTAACTGTACAAGTTAATTGGATTCATGGTGATATTTTCACACATGCGTATATTGTGCACCTGTCATATCATCTACCCTTTCATCCTTCACCTGATGGCCATCCTTTTACCTACAGCACTCTCCCAGTCCCTAGAAAGTCCTCTTATACTTTCAGGTTGATTACTTAAAAAGTATCTGTGGATAAGAGCAAACATGTGGTACTTGTCTCTCTGTGTCTGGCTTATTTAACTTAACACAGAATCTTCCAATTTAATTATATAGTGTGGTAAATGATGATACAGTTGATAGAGAATAGAAAAGAATTGAGATAGGGAATGTTGGAGGACTGAATTTTAACTTGAGTAGGCAGGAAAAGCCTCTTTGTAAGATGAAATTCATGTAAAATTTGAGGAAGTAAAGAGAGGAGACTTGGGGTTATCTGAGGCTGAGTGTGCAGGCAAAAGGAACAAAAATACAAACAGCTTGGATGGAAGCATGCCTTACCTCATGTGTTTAAGGCAGAACAAGGAGTGAGTGTGTCTGGAATGCATTGGGGTTGGAGGATGGAGATCAGTGTGGGACCAGATTGGCAGCAATAGGTCATGCCATATGGGGTCTTGCTGCCATTGCAAACACCTTGGCCTCTACTTGGAGTGAGATAGGAAGTGTTTGGAAAGTTCTGAGTAGAGATGTGCATGGCTGACATATTTTGAAGGCAGACTATTAGGACTTGATGGTGGTGTGGATAGGAGAGATGTCAAGGATGACTAATGTTTGTCCTGAGAAACTGGAAAGATGGAGTTGTCATTAAATGCTTTGCAGAAGACTACAGTAGAAGCAAGGTTCAGTGTACTTGGGACAGAGGTAAGATACAGAGAATAATAGGAGGATCTCAGTTTTGGACCTATTATATTTAGGCTGCCTATTAGCTGTCCAAATATATCTGCTGAAGGGAAAATTTAGACAAAAACATATGGATGGAGCTTAGAGGAAAGGTAAAGTGAGATACAAATTTTTGATTATGAGCATATATGTGAGAGGGGGAGACATATGAGATCATGAAGAGCATGAATATAATAGACTAGAGAAGAGAGAAAGGCTGGAGCTCCTGGACACTCCAGTGTGAAGATGTTGGGTGATGAGGAACCAGGAAAGTGGTCATTATGGGATGAGAAAAATCAGGACAATGTGTCACAGAAGCAAAAGGATGAAAGTGTTCAAGAAAGAGAAGTACCCAACAGTTTTAGGTATAGTTAATAAATGAATTAAAAATGGATAATTACACGTGCCTGCAATCCTAGCTACTCAGGAGGCAGAGATCAAGAGTACTGAGGTTCAAAGCCAGTCCAGGTAAATAGCTCTCAAGAGTCTATCTCAAAAATACCCATCACTAAAAAGCTGGTGGAGTGGCTCAAGGTGTAGGCCCTGAGTTCAAGCCCCAGTACTGCAAAAAAAAAAAAAAAGGAAGAAAGAAGAAAAGAAAACATGTATGATTAATGATTGGATAAACCAACATGGAGGTCGCTGATGAATATTCCAGTTTTGGTGGAATTTGGAATGGTGGGGCAAAAGGTGGTGGGGGTGGGTCTCTAAAAGAGTGAGCATCAGGATGTTGGAGAGAAGGAGCAAAGTGGAACATGAGCTGGATGGAGTGTGGGGTGAGAAACGACTTTTAAGGTAGGAGAAATAAGAGTGTACAGGTATGCCACTGAGTATGACCAAGTAGAGATTGGAAGCTGAGGAATCATGGGAGAGTGGTGAATTTCTTATAGGAGAGGAGAGGTGATGGTGCCCACGTGGAAGAACTGGTCTTTGCTGGGAGCACAGGTGTTTTCTGTGTTCGAACAGGAAGGAAGTCAATGCATATTTGTGCCGATGTAGGTAGTGGATGATAGGAACTCTGGAGAACTCTTGATTGTTTCTGTTTCCACAGAAAATAAAGAGCAAGGTCATCAACTGTGAATGTGGTAGAGGAGGTTCGAGGTGAGATGAGAAGTTTTAAAATGGGGACTTTGGAGTGGGGGAGAGAAGAGGGATGTGAAAAAGTTATTACTGAAGAGCAATCAAAGTCTACTTACTGGCAAGTAGACTTGAATTTGAAGCAAGAAAAGTGATCATGGTTGTGAAGTTTTAGCTGCACATCTGGTATCCTGGGGTGGGCAGAGAGATTGGTTCTCCTCACTTTCTTCACCTGTGAGTGAAGTGTCTGTGGGGCACTTTGAGTTGTGCTAGGTGTTGGGAAGACAGGGATATGAAAATATGCTTCTTGTCACTTTCTTTAAGTTTAGAACAGGTGGCATGTCATGTCCATAAGCATCTAAATATATCATAGAGAATTCCAAGAGCACTCTAAGGACTGGGTAGGAAGAGAGCATAAAAATCAAGTTTCTCAATCCAATTTGGGGGTCCAGGGAAGTTTTTTGGAGAACAATGCTGCCTGAAGTATGAATATAGATTTATAAGTTATGGAAAAGTTGGACAAATAAATATTAAAAAGTACTTTCTATGAGAGCAACTCTGGAAATTAGAGTTTATCGGGTGAAGAAAGTGAGGAAAGTTCTCTTTATGGCACAACATCATGGAGGTGTGATCTAATCTTGTGTGGATGAGAAAATACACACCAATACCATTACAGTGGAAAGTAGGAGAAGGTGGAGGGTCACCAAATGGAGCCCTGAACCCTGAGGGAAATCATTAAGGAGATTCAGCATGTAGGTGGATACCCCGTACTTCCATGAGGAGTGTATTTAAAGTGGGGGTTGGAGGCAAGGATCCCTTTGTTAGTGGAGTAACAAAGCAAGCATAACATAGTGGACTGAATTCCTAATTAGGATTGTGGTCCTAGAGATGGGGAAAACAATTTGAGATAAAATTGTCAGGGCTGAGAGATATTTTTTACTGTGAAGGAGATGTATCTTAGTTTTACTTCATCCCTGACTACAAAAAACTAACCCAAGCCTGAGATTTAAATATGAATCATTGGATACCGAGGAGACAGGGTCCAATAATACCAGCACAGATGCTGTTTTGATGGAAGGATTGGTGTCTCTTTTTTGAATGAAAAAGACATCTGTGTGTTTATTTGATGTATATTAATCAAATGCAACTTATTAGAAATAAGATAATTTAAGAAACACAAAAGTTTTAAAGACATTTTGTATTACCTTATGCTTCAGATAAAGTGTTATGTCCTAGTTTTGCTTAGTGAAGTTTGGATGCTCAATGAAGTGCTTCAACTTGCAATTTATAAGCTTCATGAGGTAGACAGTAATGTTCACACCAAGACAGAATTATTGTTGTGGCGTGGAGTAACGGATGGACCAGGGAAGAGCAACATAGAAAATGACCTTGGCTTTCTGTCTAGTTCTACTAAACCTTAGGTAAGAAATGTAACTTCTTTGTAACTAGTACATGTAAAGAAATGTCCACCTACATTTCGTAAGCTTGGAGCAGAGATTAGAACTAATGTACAAAAACATATGACTACTTTGTTAATGATTTGTGACAGGGCTGATGAAGGTGGTTTGTTGAAATTAAAATACTCATGATATCCTCCTCTCCTCCTCCTTTTCTATTTGGGCAGTGTAAAGAACATGATCTCGCCATGATTAATCAGCTGCTGGACGATCCGAAGCTGACAGCCAGGAAATACAGAGAGTGGAAGCTCATGAACACCATGCTGATCCAGGACATCTATCATCAGCAGCAAATCCCGCCTGACCCTGAAGAAACTGCTCAGGAACTCAAGAACTCACCTTCTTCTGCCTGTGTAGAAAATTCTATTTGAAAAAGCCAGGATTCTCTCCTCAGAAGAGAAGCAATTCTGTAAGGTGTTGCAAGTGATTGCACTTTTCCCTAAAAGGAAAACTGAAACCTAGTTTGTCAAGTATCATCTTGCCTTATTAAGATGTGACTTAGGTGAAGACAATCACCAAATGTAGTGACACTCCTGGTTCCAGCTTTGTCACATTCATCAAGATTGCAATGGTGGCATTCAGTTGAGCAGACATTTTTCTGTGTCCCTACCAGGAGCTCCCAGTGATGCTAAGCTCTGGATGGGATGTGAGAAATGCATCTTCCGTCCTTTGCGTTCAAGAGAATGACAATATACCAAGGGCAAATGATCCAATTTTATTAGGGGAAATTACTCATAGAAACATTCTGTTTTCCAAAAGAAGCATGTGCACATTCAGCCTTGTCAGGTAGCAGAGTTCTCCAAAGCACTTTTTGAGTGAAGGAATGTTTTCTAAGGCAGCAACTGGAGTAGGACACATGTTGGTTTGTGGAACAAAAATTTCTTGCCTTTGTTGTTACAGAATGGTGGTGCCTTTTACACTTGTTGAGAAATTCTTTATAGAGAGTGGTGTGTAGAAGAGATCAAGAGGAGGCACTCACTCAAAAGACAGCTTGATATTTCACACTTGTCCCAGGTTGGGGAATCTGATTAATATTTCATTTCCTCACAACAATGGGAAAAAACTATCTCATTACAGTTGAAGACCTCTACTCCCTCCTACTTTCCTTAAATAATAGTAGGAGTAGTAATAAGCCCAGCAAGGAAGATCTTCCTGCTTTCATCCTTGGTGGTAGCACTTGCACACAATATGAGTTTATGTCCAGTTTTCCTGGTATCAATATTGATGAGATGATTCTGGCACCAAAATTGTTTTTACTTGGGAGAAAAAGCAAACGAACAAAAACAACAAGAGTAGAATTAAACATGATTATTTTGTCTTTGTATGTTTATGTGTTCATTGTGTGCTATATGAATAGCTATCTATAATATGTTTCTTATTTAAATATATTTATAAAAGTTCAAATTAGAGTGTTTTAAAAGATGATATGCTATTATATGTTTTGTTCAGTATATATATATTCTGAAAGTATATACTTTTTGCTTGAGAAAAATAGGAATTATTGATTTATTGGGGTTACGTTGCACTATAATGTATGAGAAACTCTCAGGAAATCTTGTGAGAAAAATATGGGAGCATGTGCTGATAATTTTTCATTTTCTGGTCTCTTTCTATCTCTCCTTCTCTCTTTCTAAAACTTCAGAGCTCTTAGATTTCTGCATCTGTTGTAAGTCCTCCTCTTAACTTTCATCTTAGGTAATCCGTTCTATCAAATAAACTTTAAGCTTTTTTTTTGGCATTTATGCCCATAAGTTCTAGACCAAATGAAACACAACTAATGCAATCTCTTGACTATAGATAAATAGAATTTGGAGTTTGTTGTTAAAGAGAGATCATAGAGAAATAATATAAAAGTCTTACTTGCTGGTCACAGTGACGATTTCTCACTATCAGAATAACCACAACCCACTAAGAACCCATTTGGGCCCTACCTACCTGTTGCTAGCAAGTTGTTGACAGAATACGTTTCATTTCATAGCATCAAAATGTGGCTTGACATTCAAGTGGAAATAACCACCCAAACTAAATGGAGATAGTTTTGAATATTTCTCCTTAAGATGTCTTCATACTCTGTAAACAAAACATAGCCTTCACCTTAAGGAAAATAAAAACAAAAAGCAGAAAGCAAGTGAAAGCATTAGGAGGGTCTCTAAAATAATAGACCATATCAGTCAGGTTGGCCCAGCAAGCTCTTGCCTCAAGTGACTAAAAAAAGAATGTGAGGCCAAGAGAAATTCCGTCCAGGTCCTAGGAATGGATGATGCTCTGGTTTGAGAGGTTCGCTTCAACCTCTTCCTCTGGAAATTACCATTGATTCATTCTGTGATTAGAAGCTATGAGAAGGTTGATGGTTTGGGATTCACATTGTAAAGGGAGCATTTTAAATAATGGAGGAAATCATGGTGTGACAAAAAAGTATTATTTTATCTCTTTTTATTTGGTCTGCAAATCAACCTATAGACTTCCAAACAGTTTTTCCTAAACTTAAGATTTCCTTATGGCCAGAACTTGTCCATACACTTAAATATTTTACTTTAGCTTTTCATTAATACATATTTAACTGACCTTTTAATGTGAGCTTCTTTGGTACTATTCAAATTTAAAGGTGAAAATACACACGTGGTAGTGTTTCCTCCTTTGTAAATGCTTCCAGTCTGTATTAGGTTGAGTTAGGGAGTATGGGCTGCTTTTGTGGGTTTTTAGCTATAGGTGTAGCCCTTAAGAGAAGGGTGGGGGACAGATGCAAGTGAGAGGAAGAATAGGTGACTCCATGACACTCAGTGTAGGAGGAACCCTGGGGAATTCTGTTCTGGCTTCAAGTCACTTTTCTGGTTAAAGAGATTTGGGGGAAAAGTGGATGTCTTCTAGTTTAGTCCTGGGGACTGCTCATCTGAAATGGATTTTAGGTAGTTTGTGGGACCTGGGGTGACCCTTCTGCACCCACTCTACATGTAAGACTTCCAAACCTGGGCACTTGTTAAGGGTTAGAATCTAAAAAGGACTGTGCTTTGGAGTTGTGGGGATAAACCTCTATTGTTATCCTTTAGAGCCAGACTGGTGACTGATAAGATACCCTCATTTTGATATATTATTGCAAATATACACTGAATTCCACATCCTTCTTGCATCTGAGGGGCATCTCTTGCTTTTAAGAATTCTCTAGTTTCACCACAATGGCGCAAATCTCAGAATAGAACCAAAGTCCTAGAAAGAATCCTAAAGCAAGCAATTATTTCAGGTCCAAGGAGGCTTAAGAAGGAGTTGGTGTTAAATTAGATTTCAATGTGAACTCCTGCCTTATATTTACACCAACTCTATAGTTTACAAATCGTTGTGCTTTAGGCCCCTCAACCCCCACTCCTCTTGCCACCCCATGGACCAAGTGGGAAGATCATGGATCAGAACTGCAAAGCCCCTTTGAGCCTTACCTGTTGTCTGGTAAATCCCTCTGGAGTGTTCTGCCTGAAGTCCTGCATTTTATCAGTCTGGGTGGGTTCTGCACACAGAACCAGCTGGACTTGATGGCTTTTTACTAAGCCTTCCATGTGAAACCTGAGGGGCCTCTGCCTTGACCACAGTCTATTAACAGCCTGCTGCCCCTGCTGCTGGGTTTTCTGAGAACTGGGACTTACCCTAATCTCTCTGTGTTTCCTTTCTTTCCTTCTGTAAATTATGCTACTCATTAGTGCTGGGAGGGTATTAGATGTAAGAGGTATATTAGAGAAATGGAGAGAGTTTGCTTTGTTTTCCTTTTGAGGCATGTCATATCAGATGTCAGAGACCCAATGAAATGATAAGGGGTTTGTCTTCTGACCCTCTGTCACAATTTCTTATTATGTAATTAGGCTAGTTTCCTCAGGGAGAGTTCAGATCACAAGGTGTCACAGAGATGAAACAGATTAAAAGAAAAATATTTTTAAGTCATTTGAGGAGAGGTGCTATACCAATTAAAGCCATATTTAAATGCATGGTCACATACCTCTTTGTAAGAAAGAAAGATGATATTTTGTTAGAGCCACACAGATGACTTAATGAGTAATTTAGGTATAGAAGATGATTACCCAAATGTCACTTTATATTGAAAAGCTTCTGTAACCAAATGAAGTTTTTGGATGTATCTCTTCTTCAGACTAACAGAACATGATATAATGTTTTCCAATTCACTTCTCTCGCAATATTTTTGTATATTTATTCCACCGGAGAAATCAGGTCCTAGAAATAGGAGATGCCTGCTTTCCTATGGATTTGTTACACAAAATTCAAAATAAAAGCTCCTTGGGAGTAGTTCCACTCCTCACAGAAAACTGTCCCCACAGAATGACACTTCAAGTAGCCACAAGCTTCTCTATGTTGTGAGACAGGGAGCGATTTTCTCGCCTCTTCTGTCTCCATTCATTTCCATGTGATCACATTACCACACCATAAAAGATGGATTCTACCTTTAAAAACATGTTTTACGTTTCTCTTGTTGTGAGGAAACTTAATGGCTCTGTCTTGATATTTCTTTACCTTCAGTCCAAAGGAAAGCATGTCCCACGGATATTTAACACCCTGTAATAAGAACCAGAACTTTCAGTCACCACTTATTTTAATCTCTGTGCATGATGGAGATGTGACTTTAACACTGCATGGTGTTTGGGGCAAGATGTTAATGTGGAAATAATATATTAAATTTCATTGTGTTTTCATTTTTTTGTTATTTACCCTTTTTGCCTAAACTGAAAAAAGGCATGGCTCATTTTCCTGTTTTATGTTTTTGAGATTGACTTGTAAGATTAAAATACAAATGAAAGTATATCCAGTAAAATGACATAGGAAAATTCTGAAATATACTACTGATGTTGGTGTTTATTTTCTACCCTGTACTGTTTCTTCCTCAAAAAAAAGATAACAAAAATCTTAGCTGCAAAGTGCTTAATAGCTGTGCTTTGTTCTTCTACAAAGGTTCTTTCGCCCTCTGGTGGGCATCATGAAGATAACAGATTCCTGACTAAATGAAAGATCTAATTATATTGGGGAATCATTTCAACAATAACTGTCTGGTCTTCTTGAGTATCTCTGGTATAAATGGTTATCGGTACAATGGTATTTAAATTTTTCAAAAATTTCCATTGGTCTACAAAATCTGACTTGCACCTTATATTACCTTTTATTATTGGACATCCAATTTTGTTTAGAGAATTAAAAAAAATTGCAGATTGTAAAAGTTACTAGTGGCACACAAATTTCTTAAGTTGTATAAGATATTTGTATGAAAAAAGAACAAAGAAAATATTGAACTAGAAGATAGATTGATTTTATATTGGACCCCCTAACAGGAAGTTAGCCAGTTTTCACCCTCCCTGGTTGCTGTGTACACAAACAAGGAATTTTCCAACTTTTCCCTCTTCCTTCTCAGTTCTCATCTTCCTGGGAAATTGACAATAGAACATGGTATTCTAGAGATAAGATGCATAGGAAGCCTACAAAAATAAACTATATTCTTGGGATATCCCAAAAAGGATGGAGGTTGGATATGTAGAAAACTGAGGTCAGCTGCCACAAAAGAAAGTTATAATCCTTGCTCAATTTCTAGACCTTAGGCTCAAGAGGCCATTTTCCCTGAGGAAGGTTTCAGCAACTCATGAAATGAAACACAAGCATTTCCCTCAGTCTTCTTAAAGGAAACTATGACCATCTGCTTAGGTAATTACAAATGGGGAAATGGAGATTTATACCTTTTAAAGGAATTTGGATACAGGATCCAAATTTTTCTTGATTCCCAGAAACAATATGAAAATCACATAGACCTTGTTTTAGGATGGGGAATTATAGCGATCAGGTGATAAATAGCCCACAGCCTCATTGGTTTTTAAATGTACAATTGAATGGTATTACCTAGAAGCAGGAAGAACTCTTGTTTTAGTTCTTTGACCAGTAGTAGCTATTGTAGTGAGAGAGGCTAACCACAAGTCCTTGAATCAACCTCCCCTAGGAAAAAGAGTAACAAAAAAATCAATATTGTATCTAAAGGGAATTACATAGATTTGTGTTGCCCTTAAAGACTGTAAGAATGCAAAGGCATTGACCTCTACTCATACACATTTAATTCAACAGTGTGGTCCCTTAAAAAACCCAGATGGACCTTGGCAAATTATAGTGTATTCATGCAAACTCAAACCAAGTTATAGTTCCAATTGTAACTGCTGTGTTGGAAGTGGTGTTTTGGTAGAGAAAATAAGAGCCTTGAGTACATAAACTTTGGCTAAGAAAGTACATTTTTAAAATACCCATCCTAAAAAAGGAGGATGAAAATGCACATTTATTGAGTTGCCTCAGAGCTATGTTAATTCTCCTGCTAGGTGTCACAATACAGCCAAAGGGATCTGATTTATTTGGGTATTCCAAAGAATGTTACAAGTGTCCACTATATTAATGATACCATGCAATAAACATTAAGAACTCTATGAGTGAGAAGTGGCTTGCATTTTCAAGACTATGGTTTGATATATGAACTCCAGAGAGTTCCAGAAAAACCCTACAAAGATTCAGGAGCCTGCCAAACATATGAAATATTTTAGGGATAGAGTGGGCTCGGGGAAAGCTAGGACCCCTCATTTAAAGTAAAGGACAAAGTACTGAAATTTGCACTTTCCCAGTAACTATGAAGTGCTATGCTTGGTGGGACTTGTTCAAGTTTTCAAGGGAACATATTCTATGTTTGGGAAGATTGCTCTGACTTCATTCACTGATTAATGTGAGAACTTCTACTTTTGAGTAGAACTCAGGACAAAATTGGGCTATGCAGCAGGAGCAGGTGATGGTACAAGTAGTCCTGTTTGAACTGATCACATGGTAGTAGACATATATAGTATAGAAATAGACAATGTAGAGTCTTACCAATCTTCACCAGGAGAGCCAACAGCACAGACTGAATCAAGCACAATCTGTGAATCAATAGCACAGAGGAATCAAAGCTGTGACATCTTTAAGAAAGAAATGGTCACCATTAAAATATAGTGTCTGACATGCTATTTAGCCCTGGTAGGCACTAATGATAGTAGAGAGCCTAACCAGGAAATGCCAGCTGACTTTGCAATGGGAACTAACTATGAAAAGCTGGGTACTGTTAGAAGTTAGGAGTGGCCTAGAAGCAATTCATTGTAAACTAGAAATGAAATATTCAATACTGGACTTAAGTAGCTACAGAGAGCACAAGAAAATGGCATGAACAGGTGATCCAGAAAACTGTGTTTTACCACTCATCACTATAGCACAGTCACTTCTAGCTCATCTCACATGTTTGAACTCTTGGGAATTTCTCATTGTCAGACAGAGAAAGACAATGCATGAGCTTCATTCATTAATAAGTTGACTAGATATATGTGTCCAAGCTTGAAATAGACTGCTATTATTTTCTAGCCCTCACTTACAGGTGACTCTGAGAGCCAATGATGAGTGGAAAACCTTCCAGGAGGCAGAGCTTTGGGTACAGCATCTGGCTATTCACTTTGAGTAGAGAGAGAAGTGGCCCAAGGAAAACATCAAGGACAAGGAAGTCTGGAGAAAGACTGTGGATGAACCAGTAAGGGCAGGTGCCATTTGTGAGGATCAACCTTTGTACTGGATGCTAATACCTCCCACGGGCATCCATTTCGAAAGAAACACTGACTAATCAAGTGGACAGAATGAGTCAACTGGTTAATGCCTACCAGTCTTTCTCATTGACCATCCCAGGGTTTGTGCAAGGGGTTCACAAACAGGGAAACCCAGTGGCAGAGGTGGAGGTTATCATGATCCCCAAACATCCACACACTCACCAAGGCTGAAAGTTACTGCTATTGCTGAGTGTCTTGTCTACTTGTAATAAAAACCATTACAGAGTCCCAATAAGGCAAACCCGCTAATGGTTAGCAAGTTGATTAGAGTGGACCATTCCATCTGGGAAAAATCAATATTCTACCCTGACTACAATTGATAAGTATCCCGCATATGGTTAAGCCCTTTCCTTATTCAGTGCCTCAATCAACACTACTAATCAAGAGCTCACAGAATATCTGGTCTAAGCATAGGATTCCATCTAATATCCTCTTATGCAAGTGGCCCATTGCATAAGAAGTAAGGTGGTGGGTGCTTCCCCATGAGATCCAGTGGTCCTATTACATTCTGTACCATTCTGAAGTTACTGAGCTCGGGAAAAGTCTTTTGAAAGTGCTTTACCCCTGAGGAAGATACCCTGTGAAGATGGACCATCATCATTCACTGTATACAGTAGCCATTATACGATATCCTGTCACCCCAGAGGTTGAATTACATAGGTCAAGGAACTGAGGGGTGATAATAGAAAAAAAAGACAGCTGGTCCACCTCACTATCACTTCACATAATTCACTTGGGAGATTATGTTTCCTATCCCTGCAACTTTTGTCTATGAATCTAGAGGTCCTGGTTCCACAGAGTATATGGAAAGAATCTCAGAAAACCTAAAATTAGGTTTTCTGAACCTAATTAACCTAAAATTAGCAGAGTAACTGCTACCCAGTTACTCTGGGTTCCTCAAACTAGGAGACCAGCAGACCACGAAAGGGTTTACTGTACTGGGAGACTCTAGCAATCACAATAGCATGGAGATAGATTGCTGCTACCTAGTGGCAGAGGGATGAATGTGTTTATAGTGGCATCTCTTGGTAATCCAGGCACAGTTATAACTTGCTTAGTAAATGTGGAAATGCAGCAACTAGGCTGATAAGTGTATGACAGCCAGGGGCTCAGATGGCTCAGGGATGAGGTCTGGGACATGAGATTGAAGTGAGAGCCAAAGGGAATCCAGAATGTGGGTGATTTAAGGCTTTAGGACCAACTACACAGCAGTGGTATACAGTTTACACCCTCACTTGCCTCTTGGAAGTTTACTCAGAGGTTGTCACTGTTGGAAGGAAAACCAAGAAGCGAGAGAAGGAGAGAGAGAGAGAGAGAGAGAGAGAGAGAGAGAGAGAGAGAGAGAGAGAGAGAGAGAGACTGAAAAAGAATCTGCGAACTTTTTAAGCAGCAGGTCTTTAGAGGGAGAGGAGACCTGAGAGGGACCCTCGGCCACCAAAGTAACACTCTGAGAGGGGCGAGAGCACAGCCTGTCTTACAGGCTGGGGTTTTTAAGCATCCTACAGTGGGAAAAGGGAGGTTGGAGGGAATGGGCATTAGAAAAAATGACTGCGAAAGGGCAGTGGGGGAAGGCGCTGGACATTATCGGGAAGGTCATTGGTGCTGGGCAGCCAGCATACGTTGCTTTTCTCTGGCTCTTTTATCAGGGGTAGCTATGTTTGCATTGTTTTAGTGTTTCTCAATATTCTAGCAACTGTGCCTATGTAGCAAACTTAATGTGAAAAGGCAAGAGGATCTGAACAGCACAAGAGATGGCTCCATCGGATATTGCTGGTGTCCTCTTAAGATCTCCTTTGCCAAACAGATGGCCCAAACCCCAGTGTTTGGAGGCTGCTAACAGCTCACCACTGCTCCTTTGTCCAGAGCCTGGCCTCTGGCTGAATAACAGGTGCCTCCTTGGGGAGGATGTTCCTTTTTCATCCTTCTCTCAGCAGTTCAGGGTGTAAAAGTCTGTTTTCCTTTTCTTAAGGAAAGACCTTAAGGAAAGATAGGACCAAGTCTGGTGCAATGTGCCCTGTGTCCTCCAGAGCTGTTCTCAAGGTTAGTCTGCAACTAGTTTCTACCCAGACCACTTTGTTACTTAACTTTCTTCCCTTGTCAATTCTGCTTCCCGATGCCCTGTCTGACTCCCCTCATCATGGCACTTTAACGAGAGTCCCCATAACTGGTTTTCTTCTGTGTAACCTGACCCAAGACAGTTATCCACCTCTCTGCATGGCTCTTCCATGCAGGGAGTCCTCTTTGTTTTGTGTTACATAAGGGTCCCCCAGCGAGCATGGTACATTGAAGATGACATTGTACTTCTTGCTTAGTAGTTTGTCAGCCCTGAGAATGAAATTAGAATGCAAATTTTCTTTTTTCCTAACCCATCATGTTAATGTATTATCTAATCTATGAGTGAATATCAGAATCATTCATTAGCAATCACATGATGCATCATAAACACTGATTTTTATATATTATTTATAAAAGGCTTCATTACACACCTCAAAAACTTTGAAGTATTTATCCTCGCATTAAAATTATTAATTGGAATAGATTATATGAGATTTCTTCTCCCAGTTTTTTTTTTACCTTGATATCCATGTTAAGCAAATACCTCTTACAAAGATGGCCATCCTATCATTGCCTTATTACTAGGTGATTTTATCAAGGGAAGTGTGATGCTCTTTGTTAACGTGTCACCTTCATTTTGCTTGTCTGGTTTTGGCCTATGGATGTCCAATTGCTTTAACACAATTTGTGGAAAAGGGTCTGAACAGCACAAGAGATAGCTCCATTGGATGTTGACGGTGTCCCGTTTAGATTTCTTTAGCTGTACAGATGACCTAAACCCCAGTGAATAAAGTGAATTGATTTTAGACCTTTGTCAAAAATAAGTTTGGCAATTTTGTGGGTCTATTTCTGGTTCTATATTCTGTTCGTTTGATCTGTGTCTCTATCCCTTTGTCAGTACCACAGTCTTTGATTACTGTAGCAGTGTAAGTATTGAAATAGGGCAGATTGCTTCCTCCCACTTTCTACTTCTTTTTCGAAATGTCTTAGCTATTTTAGTTCTGTGCTCCTTTATGTAAAGTTTAGAATAATCTAATCTATATTTATTTTAAAAACCCTTGCTAGGGATTTGATAGGAATTGCATACAAAGCAATTTGGGGAGAATTGGCATCTTTAGTATGCTGAGTTGTCCATCCTCTGAAATGTCATTCCATTTAACTAGATCTCTTTGATATCTGATGTCAGTGTTTTGCAATTTATATCATTTAAATCCTGCATATTATTGTTAGATTAGCAACTAAGTATTTTACTTTTTCAGTGATTATATATGGTGTCATATTTTTAATTTTTATGTCCACATGTCCAATGTAAGTATATAGAAATACAATTTTTGTGTGTGTTTGTCTTGAATTCTGTGATTTTGCAAACTCTCTTATTTGCAGGAGACAGATTTTTAAAAAAAGATTACTTAGGATTTTCTACATAATTATGCCATCTACAAACTGTGGCTATTCTTTTTTTTTCCTTCTCTGAACTGTATGACTTTTATTTTTATTTCCTTCTTTTGTCTTACTGAACTGGCTATATCTTCCAGCTTTATGGTAAAATGTTGAGAATGGACCCTTTACCTTGTTCCCAGTCTTAGGGGGAAAACACTCTTCTTTTCAACATTATATGTAATGGCAATTGTATTTTTTTGGTAGATATTCCTTATCAAATTGAGGAATTTCCTTCTTCCCTCTAATTCTTCCTTTCTGAGATTTTAAAAATTATGAATAGGTGTTGAATTTCATCAATTTTTTGTATGATTTGATATAATTATTTTCTTCTTTGATATGATGAGCTTATTGATTTCTTTTTTAATATCAAACCAACTTTACATTCCTGGTTAAAGTCCACTTTGTCATGGTGTAATAATGTTGGTCATATATTGCTAATCTTTATTTGTTAATATTCTGTTAAGAATCTTCACGTCTATATTCACGAGGGATATTGGTTTGCAGATTTATTTTTGTGCTTTATCTGGCTTCTGCATCAGTATAATAGAAGTTATATAAAGTAATCAGGAATTTTTTTCTTCTGTTTTTAAAAATGTGATAGAATTTTTCAGCAAAATTTTCTGGGAATAAAGATATGTTTTTGAGAGTTTTTAAATAACACATTTTATTTTCTTAATCGGATATTCATATTATCAATTTCATTTTGGGTGACTTATGGTAGTTTGTGATTTTTGATGAATTGGTTTATTTCACATAAGTTTCCAAATTTACTTTTGTTGGTTTATCTAGAATGTTTTCTTCTAGTCCTTTTGATGTCCATAGGGTCTGTGCTGATAATCCCTGTTTTATTCATGGTATTGGCAATGTGTGTCTTCTTTTTTTGTCAGTCTTGCCAGAGGTTTGTCAATTTCTTTTCAGACTACTACTCCTTTATTTTGTTGATTTTCCTTATTGGTTTTTCTGTTTTCAACTTCGTTATATTTTGTAGAAGGAATAGGACAACGTACATGCACTCCATCTTTCCAGGAGTGGAATTTCCAGAGATTCATTTTTGCTAAAGTAATCTTTTTCAGAACAGTGCTATTCTTGCTTTTAGAGAGTTTAGAATTTGATACGAGGCATAACTAACTTTTAAGTTATCAAGTTAAGTATCATGGCAGGAAAAGCAAGGGATGCTTTGGAAATGAAGAAGAGGAACATAAAGCAGGATGTGCTATTTTGAAATGCTTTCAAAAAGAGGAAGTGAATCCCTACTTAAACAGACAAAAGCAAGAGGAACTGGTTAAATGAGGGGTATGGAAAGGATGGCGGGCCTAGGGGAATGAATGGCATGCTCCAAAACTTGGAAACAGGAAGAACATGGTATGAAGGAGGACTGAAAAATATTTTGTTGATGGAGCATATAGGTTGTGTTTGGGTAGGATGATGCTGTAACACCATTAGTCAAGGGCTGGATTCTGAAAACCATAACAGATCATGTGAAGGAGCTTGGAGTCATCAAGAACTACTTAAAGGTAGGCACTGGTATGATTGAAGTTACATGTTAAAAATATTTGGTTGTTGAATGAAGAACAGATTGGACAGACTCTAAGCTAGAGGATGGGAATGCAGTAAAAAGGCCTTTTCAATTGGCTAAAAGAGAGATGGTAACCAACAGATGGTAGGGGTAATGGAGTAGATAGAGAAGAATGAATTTTAAAGACTTCAAAGGCATGAAAGCCATAGAACTTGAGGACCATTAAGATTGCTGGAGATGAGACTTCTACTGTTGGCAGTGAAAGTTCAAGGAAATCCAATACCAGATAAGAACAGAACTAGGAGAATTGCGAGAAAGTCTTGGTGCTTGATGGAGGTTGAGATTAAGTCACAGCTATTTGACAGAATTGGGGGAGGCTCAGATGAGGCTGTTCTAGGGAGTGAAAGAAATAACAAGGGTGTAGGAACTATAAGGATGGAAGTCTCTGTAGGGAGAGGACCAAAGGTTGGAGGGGACAAATTACAGGGCCAGACTGAAGGCAAGTTGGGCACTTTTCACTTTTTCTGCTTTTCAAGTGCCTGAGTACCTGGAAAGGAGAAATCCACGGTCTTCAGGTTCCACAGGTCAACATGGCACCCCGTTCTGTGAAACATTCATGAGAGGCTAAAACCAGGCAGTAACTGAGGCTTGTGGGCTTGGAAAGTGATGGGTGCTTTAGACCAACTTTAGATAGCAAGGCTGGCTGTTATCCCACCCCGCCACCTCATCAAGGCCCCCAAGAAGCAAAAATTCAGTAGGGAATTAATGGAAAGGACTGAACTTTTGGACATGCTGTACCTGCAGGTATGATATTGAGACTAAGGAGTAAGGCAACTCATTATGATGTTTAAACTTACCAGCTGGCAAAGACTGGTGACTTCTAACATTAGCATAGGTTGCCCATGTACTGAATGCAAGAGGTTGTTTTATATATACAGTCTCCCATTTATGTGAGGTAGGCTTTATTCTTTTGATAAAAGAGAAAACAAAACTGAGGCTCAGAGTAGTTAAATACTTTGGCCCACATCATGTATACAGTATAGTTTGAGGTGGATCTAAGTGCAGTTTGGAAGCACTGAATATTAACACTGGCCTACCAGGGAGCAAGTCCAGATTGCTTTGTCTACATGTCTCAGGCTCTCACCAAACTCTAAGTCTAGTATTGCAAGGCTGGGGCTATGGATGAATCATGTCTTCTTGCTTCTACAAGCATCTTGCTTCTAGTGCTGACTTAAAAATGCCTTGTGATGAGTAATTATCCAGTTGAATTGACTATGGGAGAACACCATCTGGGCAGTTAGGCAGCAGCAAAGGAAGGAAGTGTGCAGGAAGGGTGCCCTCTCCTCAGAGGAAGTCAAAGGCTAAGAGGGGAGCCTGGCACGCTCTGGGGACTGACCACCTGCATGAAAGTCCCGCAGCCTCATTCCTTCCAAGCTCCCTGGGGCAGCATACGAGCCTGGAAGGTGCACCTGCAGGCCACTCCTCAAATAGAAATGACTGAGCTTTATATTATTTTAAGTTTATGATGAAATGAATCATAGGTCTGGGAAGTGTGTGAGCCTGAAAGTTGAGGAGTTCTTAAAGTCTTACTTCCTCTGAGGAGGATAAAAGCTGTAGTTCTTTTGTGTGATAATGACAGACTGTCAGTGTCTGTCTGTTTGCCTGACTCCCATTCACGGAATAAAAGCTGGTAATTGCTAATTGCATCCAGAAGAAAACTGACTCATACCCTGAGAGGAACTTGCATATCAATGTTTCAGCCTTCTGAGTTGGTTTTATCTCATGGGCAGGGAATTGTTACTGGAGTCTGCACATTGGCTTCCTCAACAATTTTTGGATTATACTGAGTCAAGTGAGAATGTTGCCAAGGAATGGCATCACTTAGAAATTTAAACTGTGGGTAGTGGGATCCTTGTTTCTGGCCATTTTGGTCTGCAGCGCATACCTGCTTTTGCGTTCACAGAGAAGATGATGAAAAGCACTGGATCAAATTTCTAGCAAGCTGGATGCAGACCAGGGGCTGATTTAAGTGGCTAGTCACACTTGTCAGTGTCCTCAAGTGTCTTTCACTGTGATTGCTTCTCTGAAAATGTATTAGCTAGTCACAGATTTATGGCTGTGTGTTAAAACCCACTGCAGCCATAGGATGCCATTTCTTTTCTTAAAGATAATGGCAAACTTCAAAAGGCATCCCTGGGGATCACACATTTTGACATACCAGTGAAGTGGGTAAGGATTGGGGCATGCATCTAGCACTGCTCAAGAGGCCATGGCTATTGATTGCTGTGTTTTTATGATACTGTAGCCATTTTGCACTGTGTATTCTCTGGATTGCAATGTGTTCCAGGCTGAAGAGATTTTAAAAGTGAGAGACTGATGTACCATAACAGAGAAACATTTTTAAGTCTCCAATGGGAAAAATACAACTCTGCTCCTGACCTCTCCAGTGTTTGGAACATGTCTGATTCAATCCCCATCTTCATCTGCTCTGCTGTATTCTTAAACTAGAGTCAGGAGTCTTCAATTCCAGGAAGCCCATGTGATGATTCCCTCCCTCAACACATAAGCTGGGCTACTTATTCCTTCCACATGCACAACCCAGACAGCATACCTGTGTGAAACACACAGGGGCTTCCAAAATGTCCTTATGACCAGGCAGCAAATTCCAGATGCTTACCTGATCTAAGTCATCTGGAGCAGAACCCAGGAATTAATATTTTTATTTTAAAGAAATCAGGTGATTCTAATGAGTAGGTGGGATCAGAGTCACTTTTATATGAAGGCATTCTAAGTATTATCAAAACATTATCTAACATGATCAAAAACTCCATAACTTATTTTTGGTGGTACTGGGGATTGGACTCAGTGCTTTTACCACTTGAACCATACCCAAAGTCATTTTGTTTTTATTCTTTTATTAGCATACATTAATTGTACATTGTGATATTTCCATACATGTATGCAATGTACTTTGATCAAATTCACCCCTTCTAATATTCTTCAGATAGGGTCTCAGGCTTTTGCCTGGGCTAGCCTCAAACCATAATCCTTTGTCCTCTGCCTTCCAGATAACTGGGATTATAGAAATGTACAACTGTATCTGGCCTCAAAACTTCTAATTTTCAATGGAAGCTTTCTGAATATTGTCTAATTTAACCTACATGTAATTATTAGTGGTTTTGCAGTAGCAGAAACAGGCTCAGAGATGTTAAAAATACACTAGCAAGTAGAAAAATGAAGATTACACATGGTCAGTGAGACTCTAACAGTTTTAATCCCTGCTATTGATGGCAGCTACATTTTCTTTGTTTTGCACTGGATCTAAGCTCCTTGAAGAAGACCATGTCTTTTTAGCTCTTTTCTAGTGATTAGCATTATTGTCTGATGCTAGTTGCAAATGAATAAATAGTGAACATTCTTCATGGATGTGAGGGCCACAAACAGAGAGGCGGGTCTATGCCCTGAGCTCTGGATCTCAGCGTCACTCATTCTGCTTGCTGGGCTCAATGAGGCCCTCTTCCTCCTGTGTCCTCTGCTATCCTCCCTGCTGAACTCCACTTCTACTTACTTTTTAAAAACCAAACTTGTGAATTTTTTTCAGACTAACTTTGGCTGAAGTGTTTTATTTTTCTCTGAACTCTCTCGGCACATAAAATATTATACACACACACATATATACACACATACATAAATGTGTACATATATACATTTGATTTGTGACTGGGTCTGTAAAATAATCTGTAAGATAATTGGAGAAATATTGTAAGACATTACCAGAATCTTTGATTTTGAATTTTCAATAGCTCCCAATGAGACTTCCAGTATAGTTTTGCTAATTAATTCCCATTGAATTATTCTATCCAATTACAGAAAAATATTTCTCAGTTTGGAAATGAAATAGCCAGCATAAAAATTGAGTATATAAATGTTTTTCTTTTTATTTAACTATAAAGCAATTTTTGATTAAAAAATTCTTTATGCTTTGTGAGAATTCCCACAGTTTGGGATATTAGGGAGTAACAATTAACTACCTTATTTTTTTCCCTGAAGGCAGTAGAAAAAATGATGATAAATATAACTAAAAAAATAACAATTTCTTAGTCTTACACTAGATATGCCTCACAGAGCAAGCATATTCAGAGGTAACAAATACATATATAAAGGGAATATATGCCTATCATATCTTTTCTCATTTTAATGGGTTTTAGCTGCAATGTTCTCTACCTTCACTCCACTTCTAATTTAATTTTCCAATCATGGACTTTATTTACAATGCAATGGTGTGCCACCTAGATGCTTGGGGAATGATTTTTTACAGGATATAAGGCAGAGGTTGAGAGCTTAGTTTTGACATCAATATTAGCTAGTCTGCTATGAATTATGTAATCTCTTAGTCTTGTTGTCCTCATCTGTAAAATGTGAATTTAGTAGTGCTGCCTGAAAAGGTTGCTGTGAAGATGAAACAATAATTATAGGGAACTTAGTGGAATGACTGTAAATAGTTTATACCTAATCCATGTTCACAATATGATTATTAATATCCTTATTGTCATTATTAAAAGGGTTGTTGGGTGAGTGTGCTTCAGAGGCATTTTCTAGTCCCAAATAGTAGCAAGGACTGTTTTTGGGCAGATTGGTGTGAACAGCTGCCTACTGCTCTGCCTGCCTCACTCTTTTGCTCTTCCACCATAAGTAGGCTGAAAAAAATCCCTTTAAACCCCAGCTTCCATATCTTATCACATGCTGGATCACAGGAACAGCTGCCGGTGTCCATCCCTCTCCCATTGGTTTGAGTTGAAGGGACTATAAATTTTTGTTGTGTTTAAAGTTCAGAATGTGTCTTGAGTATTGTCCATGAGTATGCTGGGCCAGTGTGGGAAGAGGGCTCTAAAACAGGGCTGGAGGGCTGAGAAATTAGGTGGGATATGAGATCCCATAGTCACTCTAGAGAGGAAGGTGGACATGAGAGATTTAGATGGACTCAGCCTGCAGCATCACTGAACTGTATCTGACATCTCTTTCCCAATTATTCAGCTGATATTTGATAGCACTGTCTTACCAAATGAGTTAGGATAACCTCAGCCATAAATTTCTCTTATCTTGGGCAGAGGATTCTTCATATTAAATACTAGCCTCAAAAACACACATAAATTTTTAAACAAACTGTTCAGCTGGCCAGTTTCTGGAAGAGATATCAGTACTTTTGTAGGATGGCTTGATTGCTCTGGGTATCTGGATCAGAAGTTTGGGGAAGAAGAGTTTAAGTCATGGCCAAATATTTTACATGTTTGCTGCTTTGAACATGTTTTTATTGTATCCACTTTAGCTTTTGGATATATTGTGCTCCAGCATTTTCAGTTCTGTCTTTGCCTGGGGATTTCAGGGCGTGGGAGGATGGGGTGGCTGAGGATGGGTCATTCAGGTACAGATCCAGAACCAGAGCTATTGGTACCTGCTGCCATC
This sequence comes from Castor canadensis, assembly GCF_047511655.1. NCBI lineage: Eukaryota > Metazoa > Chordata > Mammalia > Rodentia > Castoridae > Castor > Castor canadensis. The sequence continues at coordinate 12,675,367 of NC_133386.1, forward strand.
ATCTTGCATATCCCCAAAACTTTTCTCTTTCCTGAAGACGTGAATTGGTTCAGTGAGGGTAGTACTTGGGTGTCTCTCAAATCACTGCTTAGACTGAATGCTGGGGCATCAGAAAGAGGAGTACACTGGCTGTGTTTATCATATCATATGGGATGGCCTTTCACCCAAGGTAAACATGTATACAGTGTGCACCAGTGTATACTTACACATACTGGCATTGTTTATAACCCTCTAAGACACCCCAATGTCTATTCATAAAAGAATGGATGGATACACTGTGCTGCAGTCACATAAATTATGAAGACCCTTAGATAATTTGGGAGGAGACTGGACTTGGTTAGGTAGTGAAACACCATTCAAAGCTATTGAACAACAGAAGAGCAATAAAAGTGCATGTCAGGAAGTTTTCTCAGGTAAGGCTCTATAGAAATGTTCACATATTGTGAGGACATGTTTCTTTCTTCTCAAAAGGTCCACGTTGGTAACTTTTCAAAATAGGTGGATTATTTTGAAATAGTGTTTTCCTTTTTCTTTTACCAGTACTTGGAGTTGAATTCAGTACTGGTAAAAGTGCTAGCTATGCAGGCACTCTACCACTTGAACCATACCCCTAGCTTTTTTTGCTGGTTATATTTAGATAAGGTCTTGCATTTATGCCTGGGCTGGACTGGACCTCCATCCTTCTATTTATGCTTTCCTTATAGATAGGATGACAGCGTATGCTACCATGCTCAGCTTTTAATGATTGAGATTGGTTCTTGTGAACTTTTTGCCCTGGCTAGCCTCAAACCATGATTCTCCCAATCCCTGCTTCCTGAGTAGCTAGGGTTACAGGTGTGAGCCACTGTTCATGGTCTGAAATAGTTTTTTCTTACCATCAAGTATTCAGTTGTTGAGACTGTTTCCACATTCAAAAAATCATACTTAATCACTTTACACATGCTCCAAATCTCACCTGTTAAACTTCTTGTTTCTTGCAAAGAATTCCATTGCGTAAAGTATCAACAGCACATTTATTTTCAAAAAGTAGTCTAGAAGTGAATTTAGGTATCTATATTTTTAACTGGGTAGTTAGTGACAGAGGATTTTTTCTTTACTCTGTATGGTTTTCTGGCCAATTCCAGTATAAAATGTCATAGATGTTAAGGGAGAAGGAATACTTTGGTTCTAAAATGAGAACTAACACATGAAAACCTAAAGTTCACTTCTTTCATTCATATTTAAATATTTATTTAGTGTCAAAGTCATCTGTTAGTTTAATTCATAGGCTCTTTGTCTACATTGTAACATTTTCCTAAGTAATATTCTTTTTAAATGGATAAGTTATCATGTGAGAACAAGAAAGACACGTGAAAATAAATTTGCATTACTGTAAGGTTTTCTTTATTAGTCACACACACACACACACACACACATATGGTCATGCATTACATGCAATAAAATCACAATACAGTCCAGAATGTGTTTCTGGTACATCAAGAGTAAAACAATGCAAAAGTTATGTATGTATGTATATATTTGCATACAACTATATTAAACAGTCAAATAGGAATAATGTAAAAATAATTTAGTGATGCGCTTGCCGTTTGATGTACTGGTCACTGTTTGGAACTGAGTATGAGACTATTGTGATGTGATGTGCCAGGTCATTCTTTTGAAGGTCCTCCACAGCAGTAGTTCATGAAGTAGGAAACGATGGCTTAGTCTTTACTGCAAATGAAGATGTTTAATTTTTTTACTAAGAAAAAGACATTATCATAGTGATAACACCCTAATGAAAACATAAAACCTCTAAAATATTAAAGAAAAATTTCACCAGAATGAAAAGAATATTGTGGAGTAATTATTCTAGGAATGGGGGAAGGGAATAAAGGAGAATGATGGAGGGGATGAATTCAACTATGACATATTGTAAGAACTTTGGTAAATGTCACAATGTACCCCTAGTACAATGAAAAAAAATAATAAAAAATTCTTCTTGGTGCATGACAATAACCAAAAATATATGCGTTTGTCTCCATTCTCCTGGTAGGGGCAGAGAGGTGAAATGCAGATTCTTAGGAAGATGTTTTTGAAAGGCAGTGGGAGATCTCATAAAACAAACCCAGGATGCATGTTGTGCTTTCTGTTGTATTTATAGATTTAATACTTTGTTTTGAAAGATGTGATTACGTTTTCATTTACTTATATACAAAATCTGTAAAACATGAACCACTCTAGACTTGTTTTAAAGTCACTGGTTGGCATTTCCATATGCTTTTTAGATATCTGGACAACTAAATTAAAATGTTTCCCTGCCATAGAACCTGAATCTATATGCAGAACAGCAGGACATCAGCTTTCATTTTGCCTCTGACTTTCAAAGAAAGGGATCAATTCTATCCATCTCTCATTCTCTGGAATGCAAGAAAGAAACTAAGGGTAGAAAGATGAATTGCTACAGGTGAAAGAAGGAACAATTCTGCTGCCTTTTTTATTGCTGGGAGAAAAGTAGTTTATGGATACGAATCTGTTTAAAATATTTGAAATTAACCATTAGAGAACCTAAACAAACAAAATCTCAATAACATTTTTTGATACTGAGACATTATAGGTATCTTTTAAAACTAAGTATTATCAGTTACCTGAATTTTAGACTTAATTAAAAAAAATGTAGCACATCTTGTATTTTTGAGCAGAAATTACTTTTGGATAACAAAAAAATGTGTCATCAATATTACACAAAATGTAACAACAAGTGACACAGTACCTAATATTTAGACTCACACTTTTTTTCAGAATTTGTTTCTTTGTTACATTTAATAGACTTTTCAATTTCTTTTTATGAAGCTCTACTTGCAAAATGTTTTTTGTTCACATAAAAAAATGAAAAACAACATAAAATGAAAACAAGATAATTTCACATTTTAAATTCGAATTATTTAACTAGGCAAGAAGTTTAAGAGCTGTATTGTCAAGGGAAGGATCACATGGTAGAAAACGGAATTTTTTTCTTTAACTATCACTAAACTAATATATCAGTATATATATTCCCTTTATATTGCTAGATATATTTCCATGTATAATCTTATAGAATGGAATTGTTAAATTAATGAGAATTTACATCCCAATATTCATATAGTTATTTTCAGCACAGAGATTTTTTGGGTACAGATGATTTAAATTTCAAATTGAGATTGAAGTAAAGAAGGTGTCATTGAAAGCATATTTTAATTTTTATTTTCTTTCCAGAGTACAAATGTTAATAATGAATTTGCAAGTAATGTATTGATTCTGGAGTTTCAATTAAGGAGATAAACCTTTGATAAATTTTGGTTATTAATTGATTTCTATTTTCATCACAATATTGTATAATTTCATGATGTCGTCTATATCCATACGCCTTGGTGCAAGTATGTGTTTGGGAGTCCTACTGGTTATTTCAAAGTATGCTTAAAATGCAAAGCACTGATTGATAGCAGAAAATTCAACCAAACCTGGCATTTAAAAAAGTCACAGGGTCATTGTATTTTTGAGAGGCTGCAAAGCTATTCCCAATGGTCTGAGATGACATATTTGTCAGGCCTTGAGCTAAATAAATATGTTTCAAGAATATGTACAGAATTATGTTTTAAATGAATGTTCATATTTTTTGAGAAATAAAATTCACATCTAAAAGTAGTAATAGCATATTAGTTTCTGTAATGAATTTTGTCAAACTGTGGGCAATAAAATTCTAATTACATTTGTATGTGGGAGTCTCCAATATTGTATGATGTTGATGTAAGGTTCTTATGCTTCAAAATATTGTTATAAAATATAGAGATAGGTCAAAGCTTCTCTTCTCCATTCATATGATAGAGAAAATTGATTGAAGTTTATAGATCTAATCTAGCATTATTTTCTGTATTTTTCAAAGGTATCTGTGCACTATGCAAAAACAGAGCCAGAAGAAACCCTTCTCATTTTAAAATTTATGTCAGAAATAGAATAGCCCTTCCCTGGCAGTTACCATTTGCTGGATGCCTCTTTCTTCTCACTCAGTTCTGCAGGAAATATAAGGTAACCTTTTTCCTCATAATGTCTTTAATTGCTGTTTCCAGCGGTCTTCAAGTGAGAAATTGGTTAGTTAGAGAACAGCCAGCATGATGCTACGACTATCTTCAGAATCAATAAGAAAACAGTAACCAAATTGATCTCTCAATTTTCTACTGGAAGCTTCTCATGAGAAAAATGATGCTCCAACACAGATATTTGTATTTTATATTCATATCCATGTACCTGTGTCAAGCAATATCTGAGTAAAAAACCTCAATGGACTGTTCCAGATGTCAGATTTCACTGGAATTTGTTGTACTGAACATCACTTACACTGGATGGATCATTAGTCATTAGGAATTGTATTATATAATTTGGTTTATAGCTTTGGTTATGATAAGATTTGGCTATGAAAGTGAAAAGGGAATCACACAATCAGGATTTACTCTACCTCTGTTTTTATTGCTTCAATAAATTGGATGGAGTTTATAAAAAACAAAAAACCAAGAATCACTGGGAATCTCTTCAGGTTAACTCAATTTATTTTCTTCTTGTTCTCTTTCCTCTAAACAATGTACAAGTTACGCATTTGATTCATAGTTAGCAAGGAGATTCTGAGAGCACTTGCTAGATCACTATTTGCAATATTGAGTTTATAAATCCTGAAAATAACCTGTTACTTCAATCTAATTTATATAGATGCAGTAGCTTGCATGGAAAGTACCAGATGGGTAGGAGGTCTGTTGATTTTCTCTATTCCCTTGAGAAAAAAGGGCCCTGAATTTCCATACAGCAAATGAGTTTTGCATTAATATAGCAGTGATCAGTAGCAGCTCCCCACTGAGTCAGAACAGGGGTGAGCCTGGGGGCAGATGGGAACAAATTGTATCACAGCCAAAGATAGTAATGGGAAAGCCTTGTTATTTTCCTGTTTTCTGAGTGGACTCCTGCAGTTTACCACCTGCGGAGATACAGGAGAACCAGAATCAGCTGATGGGTTTCTTGCCTAGTAGGTTTTTGGACATTGAATTCTGACTGGTTCTACAGTGAAAGGGGTGGAGAGAAGGGAGCCCTCATTAGGAGACATGAGTAATGTGGGTGACTTGCCATGATGTCAAGCTGGGAGCTCGGGCTCATCTCACTTGGCACTGCTGACTTCCTATTCTGGTCATTGCAAAAAGCAATCCATTCAGGAGCGAAAACAGAGGAAGGGTTGACAAACATGGTTCTAAATGGGAACACATGTGTAAGGACAGACATTCTGGGAGAAGTAAAAAGTCTTGAACAAAACAACAAATAAGAACAGCAACCAAAACACCTCCAAATCAAAAACAAAAGCAAAAACAAGCATGCAAACAAACAGACAAACAGAAACTTCTGAAAAAATGGGTAAATAAAGAACAGGCATTCAGGAAGTGAGGGCAAGAAAAGCCTGTGAGGCACCTGGATTCTGCATGTATTTTGAAGTGTTGGGGCACTTTTGCTCTCCATGAAATGAAGAAAAATAATCGTTGATTTCCTCCCCAGAGAGTCCTCTGCCTTTTTCTCTTGGGCAGTAAAATCACAACCACCAGGTCACATTGAATATAATATCCCCTCCCTTCTCTCTCATATATGTTAATTAAAGCAGTTTTACTGTGTTTAAGTTTACCAAGCTCATTCCTGCTATTTGGTGTATATGACAATGCTCAGTTTTGTCCAGACTCTCAGGAAAAGTCATTGCCTTTATTTCCTCCCTTCCTCTTTTCCCTTTATCTTCCTTGGTTTACACCACTTCCCCTCTCATTTCCATGTGGTATTTTGTAATGCTGTGTATTCACAGAAAATTTCCTAACATTAGTGAGTAATGCCAATTAAATAAAACATTTATATATTTGAAGCAAAACAACAGAAGTTTAAAGAGATTTGAAAGCAAATGGAATATAAGCCTGCTTTTAAGACTTAAGTCCTTTCAAAAACCAAATTGCAAGATAGAAGAAGGAATTCATAGGCAATATTTAAAACAACCTTTTCCTGAAAGGTTTTATGGTTGCTAAACATTCCTATTACAGTACATGTGACAATATTAAGAGGAATTTTCCTGTTTGTTTCCAAAAGGACTTCTGTACTATCTTTCTGAAATTGGAAAACAAATATAGCTTTTTCTTTATAGGAAACGAATATATACTGTTAAGAATATAATACTCTTTGTTGAAATTTAATCTCCTTTTCAACTGCACATGCTTAGATTTTGTAAGCATGATTTTGGGGTAAGAAGCAAACTATATTTTATGCATGAAATAACACTGGATGGTAATAACTCATTGAGATAAAGAGGTAAAGACAATTTCAACCATCACAAAAATGGTAGTACCCTTATTCATGAGATGATATTACCATTCTTTCAAAAAAAAAAAAAAGCACCAAGAAAAGGGATTGTGGGCATTGCTCAAGTGCTACAGTGTTTGCTTAGAAAGCTTGAGGCCTGGAGTTCTAACCCCAATACCACCAAAAATCAAAAACCAAGTAAACAAACAAACAAACAAACAAAATCCCAAGAAAAACAGGAACATGAAGACATGTTATCTGAAAAATATAAATCTATCCATGTTTACAGAAACATATGGAATGGTTCTGATTAACACTGGGCATTGTTTTATACTAATAAAAGGACTGACATTGTTTCTGTGTTGTTCCAACATGGATAGAAATTCTCCTGAAATGCTGGGCTGTAAGACCATCTAGTGTAGTTGCTTGCACTCAGCTCTGGCCTTGGGTAGGTCTGATAGGTCCTATAGAATTTTCTCAGCTTTGAACAGATTGCTACTTATTCTATAAAACATCAGAGTATTTTTAAAGATAATTTCTTAGGATGAAGGGTAGCAGCAAGGTGGGATGTTAAAGAATTTCAATGGTGGTATTATGTACCTTCCTTTCTTTCCCTATATAGATTCTTCGTATTCTTTGCTTGCATTTCCCAAATAAATAATTCTACATTGCCTCAGATCTAGTAGTGTGCTCTAGGAACATCATCATCTATTGAAGCAGAGTTTCACTTAAGCTTCAGCATAAAAAAACTCTTTTGGATGTGAAGGGATAAGAGACATACTAAGTTTCTGGAGGGAGGAAAAGAGGGAGAAAGTTCTTATCTGCACTGTAAGAGAGATGGATCCCTAGGTGAGGGGCCTGGGACTGGGGGTGTAGACCTCTAATCTTTAGTTTCTAGGTGGATTGGCTCTGGAATGCAGTTGTTTCTCTGGAAGCACAGAGGAAGTAGTAACCTCCCACCTCCCTCTGTTACTTTGTAAAGCTTAAGTGTAATTCCAATCACAGATTTGAATGGAGTTCTCACTAAAAACTTATAGGAAATGGAAAGTGACTTGAAAAATTTTTATTAAATGAGTGATGAGAAGAACCTCAGAAAAATTCTCTTTCTTACAGTATGTGTCCAGGGTCTAGAAGCATCTTTTCATATAATTGAGAAGTGCTTTCAAAGATTGATATATTTAATTTTAATATTTTCTAAATGCTAAAAATCCTTTAAAATATATATGCAGTATTTATTTAATGATATATGAAAAGTACCTTGTTATAGGAAGCATCTTCAATGCATCCTACTCACACTTCATAGTCCTAAATCTCAATGTCGGTGGTCCTTGTGTTTGTAATGCAAGTGCCTAAGACATAATAATATTGGTTGAATTAAACTGAACTTGATTCATCTGCTTCTCCTTTAGGAAATGCCATAGTGGTTCCTGGATAGATGAATCCAGAGGTGGGACCTTTAATGGACTGCTGCTTTGCACCGCAGTGCCAGTGGTCTTAGATGCAACACGCATGCACTATTCTCTATGGATGTGGCACCATCTCAAACCAGGGAAAAATGAGTTCCTTTTCAGGGATTGTGCCCATGGTGATATGAGTTGCCTCTGAAAATTCCACAGGTTTATCTCTTTTTTTGGACTTGGGAGTTTTCACTGCAAAAATGAATCATTTACCACCTGGTAGGGCAAGTTTTTTACATCATTATCTCACTTGATCCTGACCACAACCCAAGAAGGTTGCTATCCCTATCCATACTTTCAAAAGAAGACTGAAGTTAGCAGAGCTTAAAATATGTTGGTGAAAACCACCAAGCCAAAACTTAATGTGTGTTCGGATATCAATCTATATGACCTTACAACTCAAGCTTTTAGTGTCTTCACTGAGCTTTTTTTTTTTTTTCCCCAAACAAGGTCTCACAATGTAGCCTATGCTGGGCTGAAACACCTTGTATGGCCTAGGCTGGCCTCAAACTCAGGATCCTCCTGCCTTAGCTTCCAGAGTGCCCAGGCATGCCTGGCCCACTAAACTCTTTTATTGGATGTCATTAAATGAAGGCGGATCTAGAATATTACAGTAAAAGATTTAAAGCAAAAGTATGAGCCAGTCTCTTTCTGAACCCTCCTGTCCTCTTCTTTGATCCCTTAAATTACTCTTTCCCCAGATAAGTCTGACATCCTTTTCTCTTTCCTTACTAGTGATTGGTAAGAAGAGAAGGAGGTAGAAGCAATATATAGTGAAGGCTGAGTCTAAAAGAAGAGAGGACCCAATAAAGTAGAATTTCCACAGCAAGTCATCAAACAAAGCAGCAGAACTCCCTCTTCACTTTTGCAGTCTGCAGTTCTGGGATACCAAAGGAGGAAGAAACCCCAACCAAAAGGTCAAGGGTGTAATAAGAAGGAAGAACAAGTCAAAAGCTTATGTTTTCGTTATCTTTAGATTTCATGAGACTTATTTAGCCCACCTAAGTCAGGGTTGATGTGTCTTTATTTATCATGAAATTTTAAGGTATTCTAACAAATTTACAATGAAAAAATTTTTTTTCTTGGAAAATATTGACAACATATTATTTACTTTACAGTTTCTTATTTTTAAAATGAACCTCTTCATTGTATATTCTATGTAGAGGTCAAAAGATGCTATGGAAGAGCCTTGTGCACACACGTGGCATTTGTAGAAAAAGGATAGATGAAGTCCTGCATCAAAACTAAGTTGCTTTCAACCACATTTCAGATAATTCATACTTTGAGAGGGTCATTAGGCAGATGAGTAGAAAGCAATACTGTCATCCCTTGAGAGAACTCATGTTATCATACCATATTAAAAGCAAGAATTTTTCCTCCCCAGAACTTACATACGAATATTTCATTCTCTCTTAATGTGTTTCATTTGCATTATCCACTTAAAAATTATCAATCTTTTTAAGGCTCTGGTTTTAATTACTTTGATTAGCAAATGTAAAACATTAAACATAATGCAAGTCTATCCTGGGACATAATATCTAGGAGATGGAAGTTATTAGAGGCAAACACAACAGCTCATCAGCAAGGAACATTAAAACACTTATCTTGGCTTTTGTTTTTTTTTCCTCCTCTAATGGATACATGGGTTGGGGCCACATAATTACAACCGATCAGTTCTGAGACAGGAAATTCAGTTATTCTGATTCATGACAGCTGTCTTCCAGAAACATTGCCTTTGGATGTCTGGTGCATATTTGTGCCTTGTTAGATTGATGAACACTGTACAGTTGAATCTGCTGGCAGCTTGTAGACTCAGGAATACTTATAAAGGAAACAGAGACCTTGTTTTCTATTTCCATTTCCATAGATAATGGCAATGGACTTGATTCATTTAATCAATGCTGACAAAAGTTCAAAGTGGAGAGCTTCATGGCGTGGGCCACCTGATTTGGCTGGCTACATAGATCAAATAAATGGTAGCATGCCAACTTTTTACTGCGGGTCATAACGAAGAAATCCAGTCAAAGAGGAGAATTGTCTTAAGGAAACTACTTAGAAGATTGACATTTTACAAAGAAAACCTTGACATTTAGCAGAGATCAAAAAGACCAAAATATTGGTGAGGACATTGTATAAAAGCGAATCTTTAAGGAAATAGTTTGAAGCCATTGTTAATATTTTGTGTACAAGGAACTATACAGGATTGAAAAATAGGTGACACATTTTTCTATGTGGACATTTGAAATTGCCTTGTGATTAAGTTTACTGGGTTCGTATTTTTAAAAATGATTTAACTTTCTTGGCACTTTTCAAAAACATCTGTCATTTTCTTACATTGATTCAAAAGGTGTCAGAATTCTGAGTTGAATTAAAAAAAAACAATATGTAAAGAGAGCATGCAGTATGGAGAAACTACAGAGAAATGAAAAGCACATTTTAATGGTGGGCTTCCTGTAAGGATGAAACGATAAGCACGCTGGGTAACTTCTTGAACTTGACTTTTGTGAACACTTAGATGACAGTAAGGGAATTGTTCACTTACAGCTGGAGAACAAACACTGAAAGCTTGAGATGGGATATCCCTCATTGTTACTCTCAGGAAGTACTTTTGGTGCAAGAATCAACCATTTTGCAGCTGACAGACACATCATGGAGTGTCAGATTACCTTTCAAGTTCATCTCTTTCCTTGCAATTATGGAGCGAGGTGAGCAAGCTGCTGTTCTTTTAAACAATATGAAAACCAAGAAATGGAGGTGCAACTGATGTCTTAACCAGATGATAATTTTAAGGTGAATATTATAGGCCAAAAATAGAACAATGTATTCTGTTACAAAAGACTAGAGAGAACTGGGACTGGGACTTTCCGCAGAAGGTGCTTGGATCAGAGGTAGCACTTACTTTTCATGTTACTTACTATAGTGAATTTAAAATTGATGATTTTTCTTTGATGAGGTTGTAAATATTTGCTGAAACAGAATACTACATACAGAAGGGCCATCTTCTAAAATGACCCCAATTCATATACCACACACAGTAGTTGTGGTCCCATTGGGTGTCTTCTTTATAATTATGTACACAAGCTGGGCTCATTAGTGTGATGAATGCTTTTCCTTCCAAGTGGTTGGTATTGTTTGACTATCCCTCCAATGTGCAGGGTGGAGTAGCCAGAAAAGAAAGACTTTCAATGACTCAAAAGAACGTGTAGTCTCCTACACGTTCTTTAAGCAGTCTGCTTCCACATAGATGGCGGCATCTAAGCTCAGTGAGGGTCTGGATGACATGAGATCCAGTTAGGGCAATGGAGCAGTTTCTGCTTCCAGATTTTCTAGCTGAAAGGAGAGAAAAAAAAAGGAAAAATAGTGAGTGTTTCAGATTTGCTTGCAGTAAACATTTATTGAACATCTTCTGTATGTAGGAACTGTATTGAGGATCATCATATATACTTTCACCTGAAAACCTCAGAGTTTTTCCTAAATGGCAAGACATTAATTAATATGTTCAGTCATTAGGAATATCTTTTGGGTCATCATAAATATTCTTTTGTGTATAGACTACTGAAGAATTATATACTGGTTATTATAGAGATGTTGTTGATATTATCATTAAAAAATACATTTTAAACCAAACTCTTTTTCTCCCACCATTCTTTACCTTCCTCCTTTATCTTCAAATCATGTATGACTTGACCAAAATTTCAAAAAGAAAGCTAATACTTTTATTGTTCTTTATTTCTAGACAAAGAGATTTTTATTTCTTACCCAATTCTCAACATTAATGTTTTATTTTTCCTGAAGTAACTAATTTGAAGTACATCCCCACCACACCCCACTATAAAGCTAGCACATATGTTGAACAATATATTTGCTCATGCACACAAAAAATGTGGCTTGCTATTTTCAAATAAGAGAAGGTGATGATTGGAATAGAGCAAGTCTCACAATTGACAAATAATTGTTGCTTTCACTGCTATAATTTTGGTGAGGAGAAAAGGTGGTATTTGCAGTATAAGTATAAAGGGCTGGAAGAAAATTTTTTAAACTTTATTTTGGTAAATTTCAAACTTCAGGAAAGGTGCAAGAATTCAATGGTACCAAGAACACTTGCTTACCTGCTGTCCAGCTCCACCTACTGTTACCAATCAGCCTGTTTGTTTTGTAACTGACTTGCTCGCTTTCCCTCTCTCCTCTCCAGATCTCTCTCATTCTCTGAGTGTAACCCTCTGACTCTTTCTCTCCCTTTTTTTCCCTCTCTCTCTCCTCTCCCTGCCTCTCTTACATCCACATTATCTTTCTGAATCATTGGATATCACATTGACCCTTTACCCCCAAAATTTCTGTATGTGTTTCCTAAGTGCCAAGGATATATCTGATCGCTGTCACCATTGGAAGAGGCAGGCCACCATGGGCTAGAGGGTCCCTGAACACCCTTGCTGACTGTGCATAAAGCAGCTGTCCCTGACTCTGGCCACATATGTCGCTCATCATGCAGACAGTGAAGTCGCCCAGGCAAGCACAGCACTGACCATTGTGTGAACATCTGCTCTTGGAGAAGGCTTGTTTAGTGCTCCTCCAGGTGCTGAGGCTTTGGCTCTGGATCTCTGGTTCTGGATCTTTCAACTGTGACTGCCATCTGGTGCCATCCCATTGCCCAGCAGGATTTGTGGGAAGGGGAGATGGCACCACCACGCTCAGGCTTCTGCTGTTTGTCATGCTATCATGAACTTGCTTGCTTGCTTAGTCATGTCCTTGGAGTCTTGTTACTTTTATGTCATCTTTTCAGAGGTTGAGATTCTTGCCAAAGTGGCATAAAGTTCAGTATGCTAAGATAGACAAGAACTTAAAAAAAAGGCAAAGACTCAAAGGCTGTGTTCATGGACATTGGAAATTCCCTGGAGCTGCGAACAATTATTGTGGCCCAAGTGGTATAGAAGATGGCTGTGAATGGCTCACATTTGTCCTCCCTGTTGATGAAAATGTGTTGTGTCAACCAGCGAGGCTGAGAGGTAAGGGGAAGAATATAACAAACCATTCTGGTTACTGCCTATGCTCCATCGCGGAGAAAGGCACAGCTGCACTGAATTCTAAGTCACAAGTAGAAAGATCAGAAACAACATGTTCCCAGAGAGAGCTCTAAGATGCAGGCCCATAGTGAGGGGTAAGATCATCTGGGACGTTTTGATGAACAGGCTGAGGAGCTGTGAGGTGCTGCATCACTGTGATGAAATGGTGAGGAAGGTTATGCTCTTAGGGTCAGCAGTAGCACCACGCCGTCTCACACAAAACCCTATGATTAAGCCACTGTGCATATCATTTCTTCGAGATAGATTTATGCCCCATAATGAGGTTTGCTACTCTGGATTTCTGTTTTGATGACTACATTATGGTCAATCCAAGGAGACTACCTTAAGATCAGCAAAACTGCATGAAATTCCATGGAGAAAACTGTTAAAAGCCTGAGGACTGATGCGGCTCAAGATTCAGTCTGTCCTGGAAAGAAAGACCCCTATCAGAGCATGACTGTTGAGTTTTTAAGATTTTCCTGTCTGCAAAGTAGAAGACTCTACCATGTTCTTTGCTAGGAGATCCTGGCAGCTGTGGTGACTTAGGGCCTTAGGGCCTTACACTCTACAGAGGTCACAATGGGCATGCCAGGAGAGTTCAGGGGTGGGAGAATAGGAACTTTCATGTCTCTTTTCAATATCCCTGATAGAATCACTAAGCACTAGGTTCTCTTGAGGGGCAACTACACATTAATCAGGTAGATTTGAAACAGAATAAGTAAAATGGGACAAGAAGTATTTGTGACCAATAGGTGCTAGTTTTGCAGCTCCCACAGCTGATTGATAACAGGTATTGTTAATTTGCATGCTTGCTCTGTGAATGCTCATGGTGCCTAGCGAAGATTTTCCTGTTCTGTAAAAGCCCCTTGGAGAGAGGTAATGATGGGGCACATGCAGGGCGTCACATCCTAGCTTTGACTCTCTTCCGTGTTTTAAAATTAAATTATTTGAATTCTAGGATAAGAAAAGGAAACTCAGCCTTGATTAAGGATATAAATGCAACAAGACTAATGAAAAAGGCAGCATCTCCATATCCTAGCCCTGTGTGGCCAGTAAAAGAGAGCTAATGAATCTGGAGACTTATGGTAGATGATTACCTCCTAAATTCAGTTGACATTATGGTGCTGGCTGCTTCAGATGATAGCCTGTAGTCCTGGGTATTCAGACACTGTGGCTATAAATAAATCAATTGCCCATGATAGCTTCTGTCAATGCCATCATGGACTTTGGTCTTCTCTTTTTCTTAATACTTTTTGGACCCAAAGGTGAAGACTACCCCACTGGCTTGGCTGACAAAGCATGTTCCTGTGCTGCTGAAGCACTACTTGAATTCTCCTGCCATTTGCCACCAAATGGGAGAGTCAAAACATAGGCCACGCTTCTCTATTTTTAGATGAGTTGGTCCTACTATATTGATGATATTATTTTGATAGGCCCCAATAGATTTAATAGATGCTATGCAACATGAAAGCTCAGAAAGGCTTATTAATTCTGATAAGACACAAGGATCAGTCACCCATGTCAAAATCTTGGAAATAATTTGGACTGATCACAGAGAAAGTGCAGAAAACATTCTAGGAAGCACTGTCTCCTCGCTATCAGAAAAGAAGCCTGACACTTAGTCGGACTATGGAGGTTTTATTTATCCATTTTGTTGAATTACACATATCAGTTAATTGGACATTTGCCAATAAGGCTGAGGCCTTCAGCATTAGGTGGCACTGGAGTCAGTGCAGTAGGCTGTCCCATAGTCCACCCATGGAAACTCTTTGAACTACAGTTGTCTGAAAAGAAAGTCAGTCTTCACCCAGTGGTACATTTTTAGGTTCTAGACTCACTGTCACTAAGGTATCACTACCCATTTCATTGGGGGAAGGACACCTTAGACCCTGGAGGTGCTGGGAGCAGAAAATAATTAACACTCTTTTTGTTTCTGAATTCTAGCCCCTCAGTATGGCAAAATAATTACAGGGTCCACCAGAGATAAGCAAGCACTTGTGACAGTTGTGATGAATTTATCATTCCCATCCTGCTGTGAGCCAAGAAATTCCTGTTGGCATGCTTGACTCTGAATTATTCTGCTGTGCTTGATGTTATCAAAAGTAGCTCTTGAAAACCATTCCTCCTTGGACATGTACAGGAACCACAGGGACACAGCTTGTTTTAGTTAAGCTCATCCCAATTCCTATGTCTCTCCTGGTACCTTAATGCCTTAGTGTATGCCATACATGGCTGTCTAGGATTCAACCACTTGGTGACCATATGGTGTAAGCAAACCAAAGTAATGGTGATCTGAATCAGTTTATTTATTAATAATGGATAGAAATAATCTATTACTTTTCTGTAGGAGAGAGAAGACCATGGGATAGCTCTTCTTGGGGATGGAGGTGCTGCTATTTGGCTCATCTTTGACTCTCTGCAATTATTGGCAATGACACCACTCCGTGAATCACATTCCCTTTATTGGATCCCTGGGTAAATGAGGCTGTTCTGCTCTTTTCCTGGCATCTGAGTCTACATTCTAGAGATAGGCCAGGAATCTATTATTAAATTTAACTACTGTAGTCAATGGGATAGAGTGAACCATAGAAAATCAGCAGTTCAGTTTGAACTCGTTGTAAATAGATTGTTTGTTGGCTCTGGATAGTATTCTGGGTAAATGGGGAAGGTTTATATGGTTGCTAACTGCTTCTGTTTATGTTTAGATTAATACCTGTGGCTTGGAACCATAATCTGTGCATACCTAAGAAAGGAATCTAGAAATTCATCCAAAATAAGACCTATTAGTCTTCTCTTGGATTTAGTTGAGTCTTGGATCCTGGAGTGAGTGATTAAGGTCAATACTACAGACTCACCTTTCCCTATACATGGGATTCTGTTAATAGTAACCCCAACTCAGTGTTGATTGAAATAATTAGGACAGTTTGGGTCCTGGTGTTTGTAAGTATGTCTAATTTAACTTGCTGATGTGGTGGCATTGTCATATGAGAGATTTCTTTTCTTTTTTTGGTGATACTGGAGTTTGAACTAAAGAATTCTGTTGTTTAAGCCACCATGTATATGGTATTTTGTTATGGCAGCCTTAATAAATCAATACAAGCACTTTTTGAAATCTCTTTAAGGTTATACTTTTTTATATATTTTTTGGTAGCACTGGGGTTTGAACTCAGGGCTTCATGCTTGCTATGCAGGTGCACTTACTGCTTGAGCCACTCCACCAGCCTGCCATTGTCACATGGAAATTTAAGTTTGGCTAAGAATATTCCAGGCTGACAGCAGGATTACTGGGAGATGCAGTCCTCTGGGTATCCCTTCCCGTCTTGCTGACTGAGCAAGACCTTTTTGCCTTCTGATCATGAGTTGTTTCCCTAGCTAGTCATACAGTCAGTTTAGAATCTTTACTGATCAAACACATGAGGGCCACAAAATAACCATTTTGTGACTCTTGCTTTTCGGTGAGGAAGATTGGTTTGCTTACTGTTTGCTACAAAAGTTGCTGAACACTTATCTCTGGGTTCTTCAGTTATGATATAATACACTGTATGGGAGCAGCAATTTGGGCCCATGGTGTCATGCCAAGAGATATGGTGGCAAGGGAACTGACACTACCATGCTGATGCTCCTGTTGTTTACTGTGTAGTGATAAACTCTTTTCTCTTGTCCATTGAATCACATTATCTATTGTTGTCACCCATAGAGTTGTGACAAGCTGACCTGCTTGCTTGTTGAGATATCTCCTTTGGAGTCTTGAAACTCTTTGTCATTTTCTATGGCTGGGCTTCTTTCCTGACAATAATCACAGTACAGTTATACATTTCAGTAGACTTGACATTTGACATTAGATACAATACTTAGACACATACAATAAATACACAGATAGAATACAGTTCTCTACGGTCAGTTTTCTATTTTTTTTGTCAACTGCTTTTTAAACTGTTGTAATTTTTCCAGGAAGTCAACAAGAAAATCCCTATGGTCTGTCTTTTGGCCTATTTTTTAAAATAAAATGTTTAAAAAGCTTTTAAGCTTCAAACTGAAGCTGATTTAAGGCACTTTTAGTCTCCCCCCTCCATACAAAAATTGGTGTCTTTCCTGCAGTTTTAGAGCTGGAGGAAATTTAAGAGATTCTGTTTTTCAACTTCATCAACCTATGGAAAGAGGCAGAAGGCTTGAGGGGAGGGATGCCCAAGTGCACTGAATGAAAAACACTGATCTTCAAAAAACTTTCCCACTAATCTCCTGCACTTCCATTTTTTCCTCCCTGTTTGTGATGCCGTCCAAAGTTCCAGTTGAAGCCAATAACTGAATTAGGTACTTTTGAAGCTGATCAGTTTCAGCCGGTAATAGACTTCAAAAATGTCATTCATTACAGAAGCCATAAAAAGGCAGTCACATCAAACCCCTGTGGAGTTGATGACTCATCAGTACAGATCTCCACCTACCTTTTTCTAAGCTTGGTTGCCTAAATCAGACATATTGTGATTTCTAGTATAAGGTTTCAACTTCACTAATGAAAAATTCAAGGAAACATAGATAATGTGGTAGTTCAAACATGCAGACTTGATCTGCCTTTAATAAGGACTTATTTTGGTCAATAGAGTAAATCTTTTTGCTCATAAAAGAAAAAGTCCATTAACTAAAGTTGGCCCCAGAGTCTGAATGGGACATTCAATCACGTCCCGATGATACTCCTAGTTCTTGGACAATTCAAAGAAGCTGAGAAAATCCAGCTCATGAAGAGATCCTTGAAACAAGCCCTGGCATGGGATGTCAGACTCTGTCAGGTGGATATATATAGGGTTAGCATCTGAACCCTGGCTTCCAACTTTGTATTTTTTATAAAAAAAAATTATAATATTTAATCTTTGATATGCTTCTCATAGTTGAGGATGCATGCCTTTCAAAGTAATTTATTTTCTGCAAAGACATTTTATTCAAAACAAAAGAATGTGTCAATTATA
Source organism: Castor canadensis (assembly GCF_047511655.1). Taxonomy (NCBI): domain Eukaryota; kingdom Metazoa; phylum Chordata; class Mammalia; order Rodentia; family Castoridae; genus Castor; species Castor canadensis. Next base: position 12,693,169 of record NC_133386.1, read on the forward strand.
AAATTTACTCTTAGCAATGTGTAATTTATTCAGTGAAAACACATCCCAAAGCTAAGTAGCTATTTTCTTTATAATTATAACCAGAAAGTGGCAAGCTTCAAAACAGAGCAAAACAAACATGAAAACCCAAACAAAACACAACCTGCTCTATTTTCAGAAAAATGAAGTTTTAGCATTTTGTTTATATATTTAACTATTTAGATCAATTATTATACTGAACTATTTAGAGAAATTATTTTAAATGAGTGAGAATATGAATTTGACAATCAACTTTAGAATCAAAGTTAATATCTGGAATTCTGAAATATTACCCTTTATTCCAGCAAAACATAGAACTTCAAATAGATTCATAGCTAACTGGGACTGGTGGTCTATGGTGGGATTTTTCAAACCTGTCAGTGAGACCTTCATCCTGTGAGAAGTTGTAAGGTGTTTCTTGAACAACTTTGCTGATGCAAATACAACTTTAATAACTGTGGCTTAGCAAATGATAAATGTATATGCATACAGCATGTACATACATTATATTTAGAATGCTAACGCATTGTATTCATGCCCATGATTAAAATAAGATGGGCAACATAGCCTCAATTTTTTCTATAGATCTTCCTTATCATGGACTGCATTGACAGGTTACTTTAGTAGTGTTTTACCAGAACTCATTAGAACTAGCAGAACTGAAAATCTTATTCAAAGACTCATTCCCTCTGATATCCCAGTCATCAAATTAATACCCCAGTTCTCTCAATATTTTTATCAGGTAGGCAAAATGCTGATATTCAAACATCAGCAATGTATGGTAGCAAGGAAATTTCTGTGTCTGAAAGGTTAGAAAATGTTTTTCTAAACTCATCAAGTTGCATATATTAAGTAGGTACATATTTTTTGCATGTCAATTATACCACAGTAAAGTGACTAAAAAACAATGAAACTTTTTTCTTTGGTTGTATTGAAATAGCTTTCCCTGTAACTTCTACTCATTGGCTTTAATTAGTGAGGTTATAATGGATAAAGGACTTCTTATTCACATCCTTTTAAGTATGTTGTAAATACCTTGTCCTTTTGGGGTCTTTTGTATCTCTGATAATCATGTGCACCCTTCATCATTTTGCTTGCTTATTGCTGAACTCATCTCATTTGCTTATTTCATTCCGGAAGTGTTATAGTTCCATGCTTTCACAGTGAGCGTAATATTTCTTTGGTCCTAGGCCCTAGAATTATGTTGATATCTATAATTGCAATGGTTTAGATGGCCTAGATCAAATCATTGGCCATGAAACAAAACCTCTATGACTTTTAAAAGTACATGCTATCACACTTATTCTGTTTCTATGGTTGAATTTTTGGGCTAATTTTTTTCTCTAGAAACTATGGTACTTTTAGTTTTGGCTTACTTTTCTAGTATTTTTGGTGACTTATCCTATCAGGCAGGTTACTCATGAATGAGACTGATTAAGACTCTTAAGACTAGAGTCAGTTAAAAGTTTATGAACCTATGTCGCTGTATCATTATATTCAGATCATAATTAAACATACTATGGTATTATAGAAATTAATGAGAGATTGTCAAATGTATTGTTAAAAACACTATTAATATTGAGTTTACCTGGTATCTCTGTCTAGTAATTCTTTAAGAAAATTAATTTGATCTTGTTTCTTTAGTTACTTGCTTCCTTTCTTGGTGTTCATAGAATCCATTTTAATAATTTGATCTAACCTACAAAACCAGAGAAATCAACCTTATAAAGTTAGAGATTTTGTGGGTTTTTTTTTTTTTGGTTACTAAAATGTTCCATTAATCTTGGTATTCTATTTCTTTATCTGAGTTTCCCAGGTCTCCTGTCATTTTTAATTTGCTTCGTAGATTGTGATTTCTGTTTCAATAATTGTGTCTAACCTACACGTTCTCTTAATACTTTAATATCAGCAGGAGATTTGACCTCATTCAGAGCTCTCAGGGCTCTCTAACAACATCTTCACCTTGTTTGGCCTTTAATTCTGTCTTAATAGTGGTGCAGGCTGCAGATCATTCTCTGAGAGGAAAGCTTGAAATGATATAAGGGCTGAAGAATCGTGTCTTCCTCTTGTGTTCCATTAATACTGAAGCTTTTTCCTTGCAACTTTAAACAGTCTTCTTTAGTACAGAAGAAAGATTTCTTTTGAGAAATCTGTGATGTTTCAGAAAAGAATTAGACTAAATTCAGGACACCCAGGGTCTAGTTCCAACTCTCAAGCACTACTTTAAGAACATCATGACTAATTTGGACCTTGGTGCTTTTTCATCTATTAAACACAGTTGATCACGGATTAGATCAAGTGTTCTCATGTGATCCTCTGCTCTCGCCTTCCGCCCGAGGTCATTTGGCAATATCTGGAGACATTTTGGTTGTAACAGTGGAGGTGGATGGATGCTTTGGCATTTAGTGGGAAGAGATCAGTGATGCTGTGGAACTTCCTGCAATGTATATTGCTCATGACAAAGGACTATCTCCCCCAAATGTCGCTATTGCCAAGCAGAAGACTTGGGTTGCATCACAATGCATATAATTTCACTCCTCCAAATGTTTCTTAATAAAGAATATAATTCAGTTTTGGGGAAAAGGAAAGGAAAGATGAAAATAGTAGTCTCACTGAGTGACTTGTCCTAATACTTTCTTAGATAATCATGCTTGCATCAAACTTACGTGGTGAATTCTGTTCTGGATGGGGAAACTGAAACACAGAGCATTTAAAAAACCTACTCAAGGATGTTTGTTTGGTCAGTGGTACATTCCAGGTAAATAATTGAGCAATGTAGAATTTTATATTTTATCTTCTTATCTAATAATAAAGTTTTCCTCTACTTACTTACATTTTCAAATTAAATTTAAACACTAGGGTTTATATAAAAATAAAATTATCTGACTTTTGTTTAGTTACAGAAAATTTTCAAGTTATTTGAAATCCAGGTATTTGGAAAAACTTCATTATCATCATTTTATTTTTAGGAAAGAGACATACATTAAAAATACATTTCTGGCCTAAAATATCCCCATCAGGAAGGAGACAAAGTTTGGAGATGATCCTTTTCAGTACCAATCTTCTAGTAAATGGGACTACTGTCTATCTGTTTGATAAATCCAGTTGTATTATTGATATTTAGATGTTGATATTTACTCATCACTAACCATTTGAAAGTCTATTTGTCCTATTGAATTTCTGTAACAACCAGAACAAGTTTCAGTTGTTAAAGTGCGTGATAGTTATACTGCAAACCTCATTTGCGGTATTTAAAAATTCCATGAAAAAGTGACATGTCATATATCCTTTCCATTTCCAAAGGGACAAGTTTGAGAAAAGTTGTGGTGCTAGGTTCTTGATTTTCAGGAAAACAATTAGAAAGGAAAATTATCATTACTATATACTGTATTCTAGAAATTTATAGTTCTCACAATGTCTTTCCACAATGATCCTATAACTTTTATAAAACTGTAATGATTTGCAAATATTTATTTCAACCGAACAAAAGATACAGTGATGACAATGACATTCAGTATTTAAAGGCATGGTCATTCAAATGGTTATTCCTTTAATGTGAGGAAATAATGAAAATGCTAAAAAAGTACTAGAAAACTGCTTTTCAAATTCATAAAGGTAGAAATAAAACAGTGTGGTGCTGTAGGAATTTAAATGAGAAAATGTTTACCTTCCATATTTAGATCCCCAAATTATGTTACATAAAAAATAAAGATTGACATGTTTCCCACTACTAGCTCTTAATAAATGAGAATATTTTCATCACAGATGACTGTAAAATAATAATTCACCACTTAAATTTATCTAAATAAGATGATAGTCAATTTTAAATTAGTTTTTAAAAGAAAAATATGTTGCTCTATTTTATCAGTTTCATACATTAATTGGGACAGTAAACATAAAATGTCTCCATTATTAGTATGTTTATCCAATCTTTGAAACTAAACCTCCCTAAAAGATTAGTGACCAGAGATCATTCAGAAGAGTGAGAACAGATGGGAGGTAGTAAGGCACACTTATTAAGAGTCTGGGTTATAAAATTAATTTTAATTTGAGCTAATCCTCAGCCACTACTTTTAAACTGTGACCCTGGGCAAGTTACTTTCTTAAACATTGTTTTCTTCAACTGTAGAGGTTATAAACCATACTCATATGATTAAATAAGGTATGTCTTCCTAGTTATAAACTAATCAATAAATGTCATTATTCATATCTTTTTTTTTTTTTTTTGGTGCTGGGATCGAACCCAGGGCCTCACGCATGCTAGGCAAGCGCTGTACCACCGAGCTACATCCCAGCCCTCATTATTCATATCTTAAAGCCAAATATTTTTGAGAACATATTTCTAATTATATAATATTTTACCTTTCCAGATTATAGCTATTTGACAGAAATATATCAGGTTCTTCTGCTACTAATGAGATTTTTAAAAAATTTTAAACCTACAGATTCTCTAATTCTAGACATTCATAAGGTGGCAAGTGTGCGCACATCCACACATCCACACAAAGATAATCGGAACCATTTTCCTTCTAAACAAAAGAATGAAAAAAAAAGCCATTTTGGTTTCATTCTCAAAATATGCATTAATGTGGTCCAGTCCTGTAATTTTGGGAGCTATTCTTATGGGGGACTTTTGTAATGGGATTGAAATCATTTCCTTCCCAAATTATCTTTCCACAGATGGCTTATAAAAAACCAGGATCCAGATTTTGAGAGTGATGTGGCTGATTTTAAAAATCAAGCCTCTGTCTTTAGTTTAGCTGGGGATAATATTGTTGTATAGTTAATTCAAATGCAAGCATCTCCTAATTTCTTGACATGCTCCTTTGATTGAAATGTCAAGAAAGTATTTTAAAAACGGCAATCCAGGCATTAGGAATGGAGTTGCCATTTGACAGACAGGGGATTAGCAGGGCATGCCATAATGTTAGCTTTACTGCTGTTACATGATTTTGTTATGTAATGCTCACTGAGGGATATATTAGAAAGTTAAGGCTTTATTCAAAGATAACTAGATTATTTTGCAAAGCTCATGGTTCATTTGGTGAAAAAATTCATATCAATTAGCTTGATTCAATAGCTACCCCAGGTACACAAACCAATACAAATGGCAGTATTTGGAGATAAAGCTACAGTTTAAATTGGAACCTGCAGTTTAGTCTTTTTTTTGTTGTTCAAAATGCAGATTCTTGACCTCTGTCCTTACACAATGAGCTATAATGCCTTCAAGGAATTCTTTGGAGCTTAGATTTTTGTGGAGCTCACAGTAAAGTCTGAGAATCTGGCTGAGATCATGTAATACTAATTGAAAAGCCCATAGCATGGGAACCAGAGGAGCTTTGAACTGATATTGGAAGTCTGGGTGCTTGTCTAGATTGTGCCTTTTACTAGTTGTTTCTCCTTCTATAACCATTTGACCTTCATGAGCATTTATTCATGCTAACCCATCAGGGTTGTTATGGTAAACAGATGTGATGATGCACATGAAATGAAATCACTCTTAATTTCTAGGCTGTCATAGTAGTCTATCTTATGGTTATAGTGTCAGTATTTAAATAGTTACCTATCTATTAGATATAATAGAACTGCTTTTCTTCCTACATAATGTGAAATGTTTTCAAACATCACCTAGCTGCCAAAAAAGAAAATGCATGTTAGAGTAAGTTTGGGGTATAACCAAGCAGGGAGGGCAGGTGAGCAGGGAACGACATTTCAGGTCTACCTTGGACCTGCAGTGGTCAGTGACTGGGGAAGCAAAGTGGAGTTCAACAAGACAGCAGCAGGATAGCATGAGGGCAGACAAATTCAATTGTACTAGAGCAGATGGAAAATAAATGCTTATGCCTAGGTCTACCTAATAAAGACCAAGAAGCCACAAAGACAACAAGATGAACATAAATCAGGCATGGATGCTACAACCGGAGCACTAAGCCAGCCCTGGAATGAACAAAAAACATAGGCGAACATTCCCTCCCCCTCCTTCATAGTCAGTGCAAGACTCTTTAGAACACTGACTTCAGCTCTTGGTCTCATCAAGCCCACTAGTTGAAAGCTGGGCCCACAGTACATGCATGCAATCCCAGAATTTGAGGGACAGAGGCAGGAGGGTCATGAATTTGAGGTCAGCCTGGTTTATATAGAAAGTCTGAGGCAAGCCTGAGCTATACAGTGAAACCTTGTCTCAACAAACAAACAACTATCAGGTACATATGAAAACAAGTGAAAAGTACAATTTATGATCAGAACACCAAAGTCTGGGGGGAGAAGAATGAAGAAGACCTACTGTGAATATTTTCCTGTTCCTTAAGTATGAGCCTGAATTAATGTCGGAGTATAATACAGTCACTTTGGTTGTTACTTGGTGCACAAGAAAGAGATCATTTCCCCATCCTCTACTTCTGACATACCATGAGTTCTCCCATCACTCATTCATTCAACAGATGTTTTTGGACTACTTTTCAATGTACCAGACACCACGGTAGGTAGACAAAAAGGAGCAAGACAGATGTGCTTCTGCTCAGGAAGCAATGGGTAGCCCCTCTCCTCATACTCATGTTCCTTAGCAATGTGACTATAGCTTGGATCAGCTGGGGATGGAGTCTATTATTCCTCCCTCATTGAATCAAGGTTGCTGTGGTGACTTGACTTGACCTATGAAAAACATGGAAGTGACTTTTGCCAGTTTTGAATCTGGGCCTCAAGAAGCTTTGTTCCTGTTTCTTTCTCTCTCAGAAGAACCTGCGAGCCATTTGGAGCCGGCCATTCTTGCTGAGGCTGTCTGTCCTACATGGATGAGCTAATAGCCCATGTGGTGACCCACTACAGAGTGAGCCCATCTAAGACTGGAAGAATACTCTAGGCAAGCCTGGTTCAAATTACTGATGCATATAATTCTAATCTAAATAAATGGTTGCTTCAAGTCAGTAAATTTTGGAATCACTTGTTTTGTAGAAAAAGCAGGAGATGCCCTTAACTATGTAAATATAGCTGAAAGCTTATTCTGGGCACAGAATTTTCTCATATGGCTTATCAAATTACCTGGATAACTGCTACATTGCCACTTCACTTTGCGCTGTGTGGACATGGCCTCAGTGTACAGTTGTCAGAAAACAGACACCCTGGGAAGCTTTGATATTGGATCTTTGATCTGCAGAATATGAAGTTAACTAATGTGCTTAAAATGTGACAGAGATAGTATAATATATTCCTTGGAAAAAAATACGAATACATAGATAGGACAAAACATCTCTAACCATAACAAGCTTCTAACAAGTAGTTGAAACATTACTAGAAATCCCATTAGCTTTGTTTTGTAACACAATGGATCATGATGTCAAACAAAAACCTCACAATAACAAAACACCTGTTTATCAGATTCTGAATTTGTACAACTAATCAAATAAATACTATAGACATGGCCATATAGTTTATGATTTCTCCCTCAAACTGAATTATTTTGATACGTATTACTGAAATGATCACCATTGACTGTGTGAAATTGCCTTTATCCTAATCATGACACTTCAGTAGAAATTAGGATTGAGATCTTTGATTGATCTTAATTTTTAATATGTCAGGATGTCTTTTCCACTTTTCCTAGCAGCCTTTTTTCTCTGTCCAGCTCTCACAGCTGGGCATTTGGGAGGCGGCCAACTTCAGAATAATGTGTTTCTGCTATTATCTGACACCGATGCCACTTCACAGAGGCAGTGGGGGAAGATAAGCTCTAATTGGATGTATTTTTAAAGCAAACCTTTTAGTTACTTAGAACAGAACTTCTCCAATTAGCATCCTTTCTCTCTCTGGCTGAGGAAGAACCAAACTGATGTGAAAACGCTGCATTTGGAAGGGAGTCAAAGGCAGTGTGGCAGCAACTGAAGGGCAGATGAGTTTAACTCATGCCCCACCAGACAAGCTGGGTGTGGTGCTTCCACAAGGAGGAGGCCAGTGAGAGAGGCTGCTTGTCATATCTGACAAGCAGTCCCAACAGTGGCCTGGAGTACACTACCAAGCGGCCACACCCTAAAGAGCCCAGAAGACAGAGAGGTACTGAGGGGGAAAGCGATATTTTCTCATGACGGTCATCTTGTCCCAATGGAAATATTTTACTCCAGAGCAAAGGATTTGAACCCTAGCTTAAGACCCAGGGCTTTGGGCGGCATTCTTTAACATGTTATCCATCCCCTGATTGGGTAAAAATCAATTTAAATCCCTATCCTTTTAAAGTGACTCATAAGACTTTGATAGCCATGAAAAAAAGATGCTTAGTAAAAGCAGCAGCTCTTTAGAGGTCTTGATGTGGAAAAAAATAAGCGAGAACAAAGAGAGTAGAAAGCCATTTCTTTCTGGCTTTTATTTCTGAGACAGGATTAGAAGCGAGACATAACAAGTTAATAATTTCCTTTTAGTGGAAGTGGATCTGCCATTATTATAGAATACTCTTATGAGAGTACCAGTTACCTTATTTTAGTAATAGTTCATATCTGGGTATGAGAATTAATGTCCCCTAAGGTAGATCCGTCTGGGTTGTATTACGTGAGTCTTGTGGGCAATTAGAAAAGGTGATCCTGGGATGCACTGGGAAGGGGCAGTAGCTGAGGTACAAGGGCACAGTGAGACGGGAGGTGGTGAAGAGGAAGTGTCACTGTCCTACAGTAGCCAAGGCCTCTGTCTGGCTTCTCTGGACTGGAATTATTACTCATTTTGTCCACTTGACCTTTGAGTCAGGAAACTTTACCCAATGTTCTCACCCAAATATTTACTACATGGGAAGTTTGAATTTAAGTTCTGCATCATAAAGTTATAATGCTATGATTTTGGGATGTGCACACCATTATTGTAAAATTTGCTTATTTGAGTTAATAATAAAGTCATGTTTGATTGACTTTATAGGTCAATCAAGTCACAGAAAAGCAATGACATGACAAGACAATATAAACTTGGAGACAGGGTTTTCTCTTTCCTCCTTTTTGACTTCTTGTGCCATTATAACACTGTGTGTAAATCTTAAATCTGTCACGTAGGCTCCTATCTTGTACTCTTCTGGGCATAGGAATGTAAGCCCAAAATACAGTCATCCTTTTCAGCATCATTCCAAATGGCATGATGACTGTTACAAAATTAATTGGACATGATGTTGATATTTGTTCTAGAGTTCACATATCAGCATCTACAAACTAATGACTTAACCAGAGTTGGGCTGGCCAATCTTCTTGGCTCTTTTCTCCTTTGCTGTGACAGTGATTTTCTCAAATTTCTTGTACCTGTGGACAAGGATCTTTAACCACAGAATTGGAGGAGGACTAGCTTTTAAGAAGTGACACTGACATTGGGGTGATACCTTTGAAATACAGAATATTTCTGATACCTTTGAAATACAGAATATTTCTGGAGAAAATGAGAAAGATTCTAGATCAAGATTGGTTCCACAATATGCTAACATTATTAATTTGGAATAGAAGGCCATGGAGGTAGTGACTTTTAGCAGTTTTAAGGACTTCTAGTTGGTATAAGTTCATACTTAAATGAGCACATACAAATAAACTAGAGTGTATTTATAAAACAGAGTTTCTTTTTGACACTATGATCACAACTTGCTCCCCTGGTCCCTCCATTCTTAGGCTGAACCTCAGTCCCCTAGTTACTGAACTTCTAAGGGATTAAACTCCTGGAGTGATATCAAGTGCTATGATTTTTGTATCACCCCCCCAGTAAGCATACTTCATTCTAGAAACAACATACCTGGTGGTTAGTCCTGTCCACTGTGTTGGCCGTGGAGGGGTGGTCTCTTGTGTTCTGACGAATTCGAGTGGAGTTTTGTTGCTCAATGGTGGAGGATGTTGGGATGCAGAATTCTCTGAAGCATCGTTTGAAGTTTTCATCCAGAAATGCATAAAGAACTGGGTTCAGGCAGCTGTTTGTGTAACCTAGGGCAATGCAGAAGTGCCAAGAAACTGTCTGGAATGTAGTCTCTGGAATTGTAATCAAGGCTTTGATGATGACATAAATGTGAATGGGAGTCCAGCAGACAATGAACACAGCCACGACCACCAGCACCATCCTGGTGATCCTTCTCAGGTTTCTGTCCTTTTCTTTGGAGCCTGAGAGCATGCGAACACTCTTGAGGCGTAAGATCATCAGTCCATAACACACTGTGATGATGAGGATAGGCATGATGAAGGCAAAAATAAAAACACAGATCTTCAGCAGGTTCTCCCAGTACCAGGTCGGGTGAGAGAATGTTAGGGTACAATCTATGGAGCCTAGAAGAAAAGAATTTTCAGGAAAAATTAGCATTTTAATGATATAATGCATTTAATTATATCATTGGTGTTAATATTGCCATTTTGCTTACTAATTTATAACCTTGACCAGAGCTAAGTTAAGGCTATTACTACACAATCCAGTAAGGAAAGATTTAAAGAAACTGTGGAAGAAATTCAACTCTATTGATTTTCAGGGAAAGTTACTTTTTATTTTTTGTCTAAATTTCCCATTTTGCTGTCTACTTTGATCACGTTAAACTTTCATTCAGTGAACCAATTATGAACCTCTCAACATGAAGCAGACTCCGTGGGATTTATATTGATATAAAAATATAGTCATTGTCCACAGCTTTTAGGAGGTTCCTGCCAATGGATGTTTTCATCCCGCTTTTGGATAGGTTGCTCATTATTCTTCTGTTAGATCTAAAATGATGAGTTTGTCAGATAGGCAGCTACTTAAATTTTAAAACAATCTTCAGTATGACACTCTTTGGGTTTAAACTCTAATTACCTTGGGGAGATCTATTTTTAAATTTACTCATCATTTTCATGAAGTAAGTTCAGAGAAATCAAAAGCAAATAGATTATATTCTCTTTAAAATGTTTAGTGGACTTGAATTACAGGGAAATACTCCTATTTCAAAATAAAAGGCATTTTATTAGAAAGAGTAATTTAACTTTGACAAAGATACTGGACCTCTCCATAAATTTTACTTGGTTCATGTTATCAAGGTGTAAACTCTCTGCCTCTGAGGCCTACAGCATCACTCACCATGCCTGTATTTTGTTGTTGCCATAAACATCACAGGTAGACCAATGGCAGAAGAGAGGATCCAGTTGCAGACATTGACAATTTTGGCATTTCGGGGAGTACGGAAATCCAGAGCCTTGACGGGGTGACAGACTGCAATGTAGCGATCCACACTCATGGTGCAGAGGGTGAAAATGCTGGTGAACATATTGTAGTAATCGATGGAGATCACGATTTTGCAGAGAATGGTTCCAAAGGGCCATGTTCCCATCAGGTAGTTGACACTCTGGAAGGGCAGGGTACTGGTTGCTAGGGCATCTGCCAGAGCAAGGTTGAAAATATAGATGTTGGTAGCAGTCTTCATCTTGGTGTATCTAGGAGATAAAGGAAGAGTCAGGACAGAATAAGTAGAGGTACCAACCTGAAGTACAGGTAGGTTTCCAGTAAGAAAGAATCTAACTCTTTCAACCCAAGATGACTGATGGTTGAGTAAATTATATTATAGACTCCTTAGTTAAGAGCCTTAATTCAGTGTTCCAGGAAGTGGTTTTATTTAAATAAACATCAGGAAGGTAAAATTATTGACGAAAATTTCATGAACTTCTTCAGGAAAAACAGGTTGAGATAGTTTCGTGAGCTCTAAAATTCTGATACCTGATTTAGTCTCCAATATTTGCAGATAGTGCATTCCTGTCAGAAATGATACCCACTTTTAGATTTGGGGTTATTTTGAGTTGCTTTGGAAGTATTACTTTCTTAAGGAAAAGACAGTAAAAACAAGTTGATTTGACGTGGTAAATCAATATGATTTCAGTAAGGAATGTAAATATGGCAAACTAAAGTGGTAATTTAGACAAAATCCTCCAAAGTACAAAAATAAATCAACAAACAAAAACCCCTAAATCACAAATTTTATTAGTGGTTTTAAAAATGACTGTCCTTTATGTTCAAGAAGTTTAAATTTTTTGATGTTGTTTATAAGCAGAAGACTCTTCCCCAAAATAGAAAAATATCTTTTGCTAGATATTCCACTGATTATAGAAGAAGGCATTCTTGTTGCACTACTCACACACTATCGAGAAGACCTCACATCTCACATCTTATCTTTAACAGAGTGTTTCATGTTAAACAAGGGGTTTTTAAGGTCAGCTTTCTGACTCATCATACTCCCAACCATTTCCCCAGATTTATTTGAGCACTAGGTACTTACATTATATGCTTATTTCTATTAAAAAAATCACTTTTTCCTCTGGAATGAGGTGTTTGTGAAACAAAATTAAATTAAGGTCTGTCATGAAAGGAAAAGTGGGGTAAGTGCATATGTTAATTAGCTTAATTTATCCATTACACAATGCATATATTTCACAACATATTGAACATCATATATATGTATATAATATATGTTATTTTGTATGTTAATTAAAAGATAAAATAATAAAAAGGGAATAGAAAACTATTGTAATTGGCATTTTACAGGAACAATGATGTTTAATTTTTCTTGTTATATCCATAGACCCTTCATCTAAAGATAGCCAGCATTCTGATCCCCATTACTCATGCTTTGAGTCATAGTTTCTAAACATATAAAAAAGAATTACACAAGCCCTTAAGATTTGTGGATACCAGTTGTCTTCAGCATATACCAAAGACTTTAATCTGGAAAGATGGTCTGATTAGAAAAAGAATAATATCATTCAGCAAAAGCAAGTTTTTTATTCTCCTCTGCTCTGATGTGGTGGTTTGAATGTTGTATAAGGAAAGGTAAATGGATAGGGACACTCTACAAGCCTTACATAGGAGTATAGAAACCAGAGTTAGCAAGTGGCCCAAAGAGGTAAGCTTAAGGAAAGATCACTGTTGCTGCTTGGTTTATATGAGTTTGTGTGAATAGAACCCCTGGACATCAAAACACAATCATTTTCTGTCCTTTGAGTCTACTTCTTTTTAACTGTGCCATAAATATGGTTAGTGGCAAAGTGGGCAAAGTGAAGTGGTGGGATATGTAGCATGTACTTGAAGAGTCTTCATGGCTTCAATTGAACTGACTGCACCCTCTCAATGGAAGAAGCACTCAAGCTGCTTTTGATGAAAGCACTGACTCCTTCTTGGGCCTATGAACTAACTAATAACAGGAGAAAAGCATAGCATTCCAGCCCCCATTTTCTATCTGCCTTTGCTCTGAGTCCTTCTCTTTGCAGTTGCTTTGCAATCACTTTGGATCCCAAGAAAGACAGATGATAACATCTTTATGAAAAGGGACAGAAATTACCCCCAACAGTAAACCTTCCTCAGGATGGACCACCTGCCAGTTGACAATACATCCAGATAACAACTCCCTCTGGAACCTCTCCCAGAATGCTTGGACTGAGGTGATGGTCAACTATCTGTGACTGGAACTGTTTAAGTATACATACCCTTGTCCCCTGCCCCCAGTTCTTTCTTCTATTTAAGCATGTAGCTCATGTCTGTACCCCTAAGATGGCTGAAAATGAGCTGAGTGCTTACTCTGTCTCTCCCCATGGCATGTCCTGAGCTGTGAAATAAATCTCCTTTCTCTGCCTTCACCATGCCTCTTTTTTGGCATTGAAGACCTGGCGTAAGGAATCTCAGGAGTTTAGTTCTTGGGTCCAAAACTCCTGTTTCATGAATTGGGGCTTTCTTCCTCACAGCTATTCTTTCTTTCTATTTAGCCCATTGGATTTTGCTAGTAAATATTTCTTTAATATTTGTTCTAGATGATTAAGTGGCTTTTTTATTTTATGACTCTCCCAAACTTACCATGCAATTCTGTTCTTTATGACATTGTGATTGTGTCCCTTTAGGACTTTCAATGTTTGATGCACTAGAATGACTTTGTGGAGAGTCTGGATACTGTTTTGGGTTAAGGCATTTTATTGATAGTTCAACAATCACCTTGGTTGCATATGTATCTTCTACTTATAAGTGTTCATATTTTTTGTGGTCATAAAACAATTCCTATCTATTTCCAGACACATTCTTCATGCCACTTCTGGCATGAAGGGAAAGGGTCTATATGGGCACTTAAAAAGTTCAATACATTTTCCTAAACTTTGTTGATTTTGATCAACTCATGATGAATGAAAATACTGTGAATAAATGACTCATGTAGATCTGGTGGGCTTTGAAAGCATTCATTTTGTTTTTGAGTTAATTGTTTGAATTGTGTTGACTCTGTAAGTTCAGTGTAAATTGACTAAGGGAGCCTGAAAAGAGGAAGGATACAAGTCACAGTCCATCTTGTGGACTTCACATTGATTGTCTACCTTCTTTTATTTTATTTTATTATTCATATGTGCATACAAGGCTTGGGTCATTTCTCTCCCCTGCTCCCACGATTGTCTACCTTCTTTAAAGAGTTCACAAAAGAGTCATCTGGATATATAAAAGACAGTAGCCTCCTGTTGGATTTTTTCTGCCCTTTAAGAATGTTAACAAATTGAGTAAAGAAGAAGGTATTAATTCAGTAAAAGTCAATGAGCCCCTTTACATGTCAGCATTGCATGTGGAAAAGTACAATTCTTACATTTGGTATGACATTTATGTCCACTTATCCTCACATAGAAACTCATATTTTTAATGGAGGAAAATCTCCCTAGAATATCATCTTTTCACTCTTATGATGAATTGGATAAAGCAAATGAAATAAAGATGCTCATCCTATATTTCAAATTATGATGTAAGTGAAGAAAGTAGTCAAATGTGTACCTGTCTGAATTTCTATCTATTATTTTCCTTTCCATGCTAACATCCCAGGTGTGTGTGTGTATGCGCGCGTGTGTATGAGACAGACAGAGAGAGAGAGAGAGAGAGAGAGAGAGAGAGAGAGAGAGAGACAGAGAGAGAGAGAAAGAGAAAGAAGGGAAGGGGGAGAGAGAGCAAGAAGAGGATAAGTTAGTTACTGGCTCAAGATGGCAAATTAAAAACCACCCCCCATTTTGATTCCATGAAGAAGAGCCAGGTAACAAAGGAGAGACTACATTCTGAAGAGAGATAGAGCAGCAGTAATAATGAAAGAGGTGGCAGGACAGTAGAAAAGCGCAGAGAAGCATAGGTAACAAAAAAAAAAGTAGCAAAGAGTTCCAAGACTCACCCTTGGCTTTTGGGGGTTGGGGTGGGGGAGAGCTGAAAACGCAATAACAAGGTAAGCCAGACAGCCCTGGTGATAAATTGGCAATTCTAGCCCACAATTCTCACAAGCTTTAAATACCGTGTGGGGATTTGGTGAGAGAGTGATTGCTCAGGTGTGCCTTTCTCAGTGAAGGCAGACATTTGTCACTTTCTTCATCTTTGAGAGCTTTAGCATGGCATCATCTTGAGAAAACATCTGTTGCTTGAGACTAAGCTACCCTGGGGACTTGAAAACAAGGAACAATCACTGGTCAGGGGATCACACTGCCTCAGTTTCTGAGTGGGAGACAACCACGAGAAGTGGCTGTGGAGAGGGAGAGGGTCTATATGGATCCTTAAAGAAGTTCAAGCTGTGGGGAGCTCTAGCAGTGAAGGACAGGGTGGTTGAAGGTCCCACCCACACTGGTGAGGAGCAAATCCCATGGCCTGAGGGTGTTTGTGAAATGGAGCACTTAGTCTGTGGCTGACACAGTATTTTGCTTCCAGAGCCTGCCTCTAGGATATGTGTAATGACTACCAGGTAAGACTAAAAGTCCCAAACCCAGGCTTTCTAAGTCATGTGATTGTCACATACTCTCTCTTCCCACAGGGAGGTAGCTGTTAGGAAGGATCTGAAAGCACTGAAGCCTGCCTCCAGAGCTGCATCCTGGCATGTGGTTACTCCAGACAGGTCTAAGAACCTAAAGTCTAGACCCTCCAAATCTTGTGACTTCCATAGAGTCCTTCTCCCACAGGGAGGTAAACCACTAGGCGGGGTCTAAGAGCACTAAGATCCACCTCCAGAACTACATCTGGTGAATATTTGCTGTTAGGCAGACTGAGGACCCTAGCCCAGACCCTCCAAATCACATGACTTCCACAGCCACCTCTTCTTCAGAGGGAGGTGAACTGCTGGGGAGGGTCTGTAAGTGCTGAGATCAGAAGGCAGAGTGTCTAGGTCCCTCAGTTCTACCCCTGCCAATGCAGAACTCAGAGCTCTGTTTGTCTTCCTCACTCCACTATGATGCATTCAGTATCACCTCTAGGCTTGGATGCTTTCTATCCCTGGGGACATAGACTGAGGGGCTTTTGGAGTAAGAGCGAATCTGCTGGCCTTTAAACTGTAAAGCTCCTGAAGCCAGCAGGAGCTCCCAGAACACAAAGAAGGGAAGTTTCTATAGTGAAAGCAGCCCAGAAGTATACAACCAAGGTTTCTACAAAAGAGTCTAGCTAGTTTTCCTTGAGCTGAGTAGTACTGGTGATCAGGCCTGCTACCTAGATCACATGGGTGAATGTTTAGCTTTTGAGCACTAACCTTAGTCTGTTGGTGAGAATGGCACCTCAACCTGGCCACTACACTGTTATGTCTGAACATTGAGAATATTTCAAATGAAACACTATAGGTAATTAAAACCTCCAATATAAAAATCCCAGTGCAGAAAAACAAAGATCATGATAAAACAAGGCAATATGACTCCTCTTAAAATTCAACTCACAGTAACAAACACTAATGATAGTGAAGAGGATGAAATTTTAGACAATGATCATACAATGATCGATAAAATTGAAGAGCACATGAATAATAGCTTGAATGAATTCCAAAAAGACTCAAAGAGCTGAATGAAAAGAAGACAATGAACATTGTATGCACATATGAATAAAATAAAAATTAAAAAAAAGAAGACAGTGTAAGGCGTAAAAAAAAATTCAACAAAGATATAGAAACTGTGAAAAAATCAAATTTGAATTCCAGAAATAAAAAGATATACAAGCCAAATTAAAAAACTCAATTGAAAGTCTCCACAGTAGAATGGATCATATTGAAGACAGAATATCTAGGATTGAAGATAAGGTAGATGTATTAGAACATGCTTTTTGGAAAATAGCAGGAACAGAATCAAAATACAAAATCAGTAGTTTTTCTAAATACCAACAGTGAACATACTGAGAAAGAAATCAGGAAAACAATCCCACTCACAATAGTCTAAAAAATTTAAATTTCTAAGAACAAACCTAACTAAAAGGATGAAAGAACCCTACAAGGAAGACTATAAAACCTTAAAGAAAGAAATTGACGAAAACACTGGAAGATGGAAAGATCTCCCATGTTCACAGATTGGCAGAATTAATATGGTGAAAATGTCATGCTACTGAAAGCAAACTACAGATTGAATTGCGATATCCATAAAATTCTACTGCCATTTTCCACAGATGTAGAGAAATCAATCCTAAAATGCATATGGAAGCCCAAAAGACCCCAAATAGTCAAAGAAATCCTGAGTAAAAAGAGCAATGTCAGAGGCATCACAATATCTGACTTCAAATTATACTACAAAGCAATAATAACAAAAATAACATGCTTCTGGCACAAAATAAATATATAGCTCAATGGAATAGCATAGCATATCCAGAAATAAGACCACAAAGCAACAGTCATCTGATTTTTTGATAAAGGTACCAAAACGTATATTGGAGAAAAACAAACAATGTGGGGAAAATTGGATATCCACATGTAGAAAACTGAAGCTAGACCCTTATCTCTCCACTTGCTTACAAATTAATTCAAAATTAGTCAAAGATCTAAATGTAAGACCTTAAACTTTGCAACTACTATATGAAGACATAGGGAAATGCTTGCAGAGGAAAACATAGGTATAGGTAGTACTTTTATGAATAGGCTTCTAATTGCTCAGGAAATAAGAACAAGAATTGACAAATAGAATTTAAAAGCTTGTGCACAGCAAAGAAAACAATAATCAGAATCAAAAGAAAATCTGCAAAATGGGAGAATACTTTGCCAGCTATTGATCAGATAAAGGATTAATATCTAGAATATATAAAAAGCTCCAAAATTAACTACCAAACAAAGAATCAAATTAAGAAGTGGTCAAATAAATTGAGCAGACAGTTCTCAAAAGAAGAAGTACACATGGCTAATAAAGAACATGAACAATAGTTAATGCTGGTGAGGATGCAGGGGAAAAGGCACCCTTACATACGCTGTTGGTGGGATTGTGAATTAGTGAAGCTACTAAGGAAATAAATAAAGAGGTTCCTAAAAAAACTAAAAATAGGACTAATGTATGATCCTGCTATACCACTCCTGGGAAAATATTAGAAGGAATGCAAGTCAGCATATAATAGAGAGAACTTCTCATCCATTTTTATAGGAAAACAGGATATTCTAAACTAGGAACTAGTCTAGATGTCTATCACCTGATGAGTGTATAAACGAAATGTGGTATATATATACTAAATGAAGTACTATTCAGCTATAAAGAAGAATGAAATTATGTCATTTGCTTGATGGAATTGGAAATCGTTATGTTAAGTGAAATAAACCAGACTGACAAAGACCAATTTCAAATATTCTCTCTCATATGTGGAATCTATCCACATATGAGATCTTCCATTATGACCAAAAGTCCTTCCTTAGTTGTTTTTGGATTATACTTTTTATAAGTGCTTATTTAATTTCTGAAAAATTTACATCAGAACATGAATAGCACTTTTCTCATTATAAGTTTATATGAAAATTTGTTTTACCTCTTTAATTTTTGTTTTCTGTAATAAATATTTATCAATTATAGGCAGGTATTATGATATATTATGTGGTATAAATAAGCAGTTATAATGAATGAAATGTTCTTATTTGTGGCTTTAAATTTTTGTCTGAAAATACATAATACATAAAATATTTTTTGGACAAATAACTTTGAAAATAGCATCTGAGCACTCATTTCAGGAGTTAGAGCTCTGAGTTCATGGATAACATGTTTTGCTTTTATTCTGAAGATCTCATTTTTAGAACTTAGAAATAGCTTTCAAATTTAGAACTTCTAAGAGAAAAGGAAATATAGTTTAGGATCTGAGTATTTTATGCACAAATGCAAGTACGTATTACCAACAACTTCAAATAATGGCGTACCCCTAGATATTTATTTAATATTAAAGGAATAATAAAGAAGACAGCTTTGATATGTGATAAAAAAACAACACCATTGATATTTTCGATATTACTTTTTGGAAAAGTATCAACATCAATATTAGTAAATTTTTTGTAGAAAATTTTTGAAGCTGAAGTATATGTGTATATTATGAATTTTTAGAGAGCATAGACTATCAGTAAAATTATTTTCTTTTGAAGTTAGAACAACAAATAAAAGGCTTCATATATACTTTTGCTGTTGCCACTGTACCAAACACCACTTTTGCTGATGATTGTATCTTGGTGATAGTATAGTTTAGACAATATAAGCAAAATAGTAATAATAACATAAATGGAAAGTTAATGAAAATAAAAATGTAGGAAATCATTCATTCATTCAGAATAAGATAGGCACCAACAAATGCTAGTTGAATGGAATTGAACAAAAGAATAAGGATTTTGATTATTTTATTTTTTTGTGGTAAGATCAAGCAAGTTTTTTTCTTAGGGAATCAGCAACTTTTGATGCAAAATGAAGAAGGAATATTCCATTTTGTCTCACCAATTTATACTTACATTAAAAAAAATCTACCAACTTCAGGCATCGAAGGCCATGGAATGATGACAAGTAAGATCTAAAAGAAAAGTCTAATTGTCTAACCACGTTCCTTTGTGGTGGGGTACAGAGAAGTACAAGTATTTGAGGCTCCTTTCTGCCCTACCTGGTGCCATTTCTCCAGACTCCATCTTGCTAATAATGTTTGTTTTACATTAGTTTGTTTCAACACTGTATAGCTAGATGAAGGTAAGCATGCAAAGCAGTTTCAAAGATGGCTGTGCTAAAAGCATCATGGAAACCCTGGGACATTCTTTTGTTGTAAAGTCTGATACAGTAGAAGAACACAGAGACACAAAGTGTACAGGGAAGAGAAAATGACACAGGTTAAATCTCTGGTAAATGAGGAGGAATTAAGGAATAGTCAGAATAAACAAAGTCCAGCGTTGGTTCTAAGGAAGCCAAAAAGGTGTAATGAAGTCAATATGAGTCAAGTGTGCTGGTAATTGCAGATAGATTGAGTAACACAAGTACAGAGATATGTCCACAGGGTTTAGAAAATAAACACCATTAGTGACTTTGACAAATTCCATGAAGTGGTAGGGTTGGATGATAAATAGATGAGTTACAAATTGAATGAGGGGTGAGGACCTGGACACAGACACTGTAGCAAATGCTTTCGAGGCATTTTGTCCTGAAGAGGGATGGAGAGGAATGTGACTTTGAGAATTAAAAAAAAATTTAGAAAGCATGATTTGATATACTAGAGAATGTATTGTGTTACTGAGTAATGTTGCTGTGATGTGAACTTGATGAAGCAAGGGAAATTGAGGATACCAGTATGAATAATGTCCTTGAGAAACTAAAAGGAGATGGGATTCAGAGCACAAATGTAGTGAACAGTTGGTCATTGTTGATTGCTATTGACAACAAAGGCTAAAATTATGGGCACATGCATGTGATTCTTTAAAGACAAGTATTGTGCCAAATTTGTGCTTTTTCTATTCTACTTTAAAATTAATTTTAATTGATTTATGATGCCGATTATACACAAGTTACAAATAAGACTAAAGATCCCTGTAAGCCCAAAGTTCAATATTATATACTTCTTTTTACCCTAAACACACACACACACACACACACACACACACACACACACACACACACACGAGTAGTCAGTCACACACGTGGCTTTTTCAATAATTGCAAGCATATATACCCTTAGAAAATATGCAATATTTTATATCTATAACTCAACTAGTACCATGCTGTATATACAATTTTTAAGTTTCTTTAATTTTTTAGTCAACAATATAATTTTGTGGGCTTTCTATTTTAATATCCATAGACTCAATCCATTATTTTTAGTAGTTGCATAGTAGAATGTGACTGACTGTTTGTACTCTTTTTGTGATTGGCATTTATGTTGTTCACGATTTCAATATTATTATCAATGCTGAAATAGACATTGCTGTGTCTATCCTAGGTGCTAATGTGCAAATCTTTTGCTGGGTTGGCCTTAGAAAATCATAAAGAGATGGTATTTTATATTTAGAGAGGGTCACTTAAATGACCCAGCAAAGAAGTTGTGGTCCTGTCTCCAAGACATGATATTTCTGGTTCTTATGTCCTTTTGGCATTTTATGTTAAAACTTATTAAAGTCTTTACTAATCTTATGAGTGATATGTAATATGTCACTATTATTTTAATGAACATTCACTGATTAGTGGTTGAAAATAATTTCCTGTATATCTTATTAAATTGTTTCATCTTTTCTATGAGTTCATTTTCATTTTTAACCATTTCTTTGGTTATTTTTTACTTATTGATTTGTAAAAATTAAAATGAATACTGTAAATATTTGCACTATGACTGCCATCATTTATTCAATCTTTTTTATCCTTAGAAGAATGTGGGAATGTGTATATGCATGTTTTTCATAAAGATTTCCCAAATTCTGAGATTATTACAATGATATAAATTCTCTCTTAATGATTTAAAACCATTGGCTTCATTAGGGTACATTTTTCAACTTTGTTTTATGAAAATGTAAAAATAAATCAAACAATACCAAGTAAAATATAATACAATATAAAAATAAATCAAACAAATACAATGCATAAAAAGTAAACTGAAATGCTCCTTCCTAGAGATAACCTTTATACTACTATTCTTCCAAACATCTCCTTATGCATGAGAAGAAATGATCATAAATATTGCCTATATGCTTGGTATTTGTCTAAGTAATTTATAAAGTTGATGGAATAGGTACTTTGTCATCTTCATTTTGTAGATGAGGAAACTAAGGTTCAGAGAAATATGCTCCCTTCCAGCAAGTAGTAAAGCCAGTTAGTGGCAGATTGGATTTATTATGAGTGTATCCACAGTTACACTCACTGTGTCCCTGACAGACAGGAAGTCCTCCAGAGGCAAGGTTGAATATAACAGTTCCTCTAAGCCCAGAATATAGTAGGCACTAACAAATGGTTATTTTGATTATGTGAAATAGATTTAATATCTACAAAATACATAGACATAATTTCATCCTTGTGATGAAAAATGCCAATCCATCTTATCCCTCTGCATTCCTATTGCTCGCAAGATCATTTTCAAGACTTGTCATTGATTATTTTGCTACTTACTTTAATGTTACTAAATAACTTGCTTCTAGTGTTCATTGTGGATGTAACCTCTAAAATACCTACACAGTCAAGGTAGTTTTCATTCACTTTGAACACATCATTATTTTGTCTTTCTTACTCCCATCATTTTGATGATAACTCATTCTATTCCCTTATAAAGTATCACTTTCCCTTTCTTATAGCATTTTTCAACTTATTTCTTTTATATCTTTGCACTTCAACAAAATGTGGAGATTTTTTAAAAAGATTTATTGTGCTTAGCACTCAGGGGTCTGTCTAGTTCGAAGTCTCATTCTTTACTTTAGTGATAAGATATTTGGGGCTATTATTTCTTCAAAAATTGCCATTCTTCCGCCTCTCTGTTCACTAATTTTAATAGATTTTAGCTTTGGGGTTCTGGGGTAACTTATGTAATTCATCACACTTTTCATTTCTGTACTATTTTCTATGTTCTTCCAGCTCATTGGTATGCTGTTTGCCTTTTCTTCTTCTGTTTTCTAGTTCACCCATAAATTTGGATTCTGTAGATACTCTTCAAAAAGTTAATAGTCATGTGTCAGATATTTTCAGAGTGCTTTACAAATGTGAAACCATTTAATCTTCATATCAAGTATATGATACAGGAACTATGACTGCTTCTACTTTATGGACATAGAAACTAAGACACAGATTGATTGGTTCACTACTTTACTCTAAGGCATCCAAATGGCAATTATAGGATCAGGCTTTGAAACCAGATTGTTTGCATTCTTAGTTATTTTCCAGTTACTTCTTATTTCACAGAAATAATACTTTCCTTTATCTCTCTGAAAATATCAAGTGTAACTTATTTTAAAGTCCTTGTGAAATGTTTTTTAATTCTTCTTCCTCAAGTGTAAACTTTTCTGTTTGTTGTGTTTCCAACCCACCTTTGTGTCTCTCATGGTGTTGTCACTTGTCAACAACATTATTGATTTGGGGACAATCCTTGAAGTCAATATTATTTGGTAGACTGTTCACTGCCCCTGCTTGTACAACTGCCTAGGGACAGAGATTTGAATCCTACATGTTTTATAAAGTGGAGGGTTGGGGAGATGAGATGAGCTTGGGGAGGATGCAGTATGCTGGTGGCTACTAAATTGATTTTGACTGCCTTCCAATCCTCCAGAGAATTATCAGTCTCCCAGTTACAGCCTACGATTTCTGCCCCTGGCACCACGACAGTATCACAATGGGCACTGTTGCAGGTGCAAAAGAGTCAAGTAGTTTGGTTGCTCCCATTCCACTGGAAATCCTCATAATGCAGTAACATTGGTGTGGTCTCCAAAGCCTGAGGCTTATGCTGTCTTATCCACTGCCCCAGATATTTAGGGTTTTATTTTATGTGGAATGGGAGAACTTCTATTCTTCTGTCTTCAAATTTTATGAGTAAAGTCATCCATAATTTTTAATCTCTCTTTGTTCCATTATCCATTCTTCTAAAAGAAGGAGAAAACTGATTTAGTTTATATGTTTAGGATACAAAAATTGAATATATGTAGTTTTGCCCCTTCCTCTCTCTCTTTTTGAGATTTTGCTTCCCAAAGAAAACACAAGTTATGTTCCACAACCTTATTTTGTAAATTTTACTGGGTGGTTCTCCAAGTGGGGAAGCCACCTGTGGTTCAGATTTTAGACAAGGTAGGTTAGTGTGTTTAGTTCTGGGATTGGAAATAGGAAGCCATTGTCAGTGCACAACTAGGTCACACCCATTTGAAAGACATTTATCAACAGCAAGGCTGATATTTCTTCTCCATCTGCTAATTATCTTCCTTTAGTTGGTTCAAACATTGCCAGGGAAAATATAAGTGACTTTTCACAGAACCCTTTCATCCTCTGCATTGTCTAGTAAGAATTTCTGCATCATTTTCACCTGGATATGCATTATTCATTACTTAGGTTCTTTAAAAAATGATTCTGAAAGTATTCTGAATTTGGGGGTCAAGAATGGCCTCTCATGCTTCTTCTTAGTGAGCCAACTTGAAAATTAAGCATGATAGTAGTATTATATGCTTTGTATATGAGTTTATAAGCTTCTATTATACTCCAGAGCTATCTTCAACCTATAATCTGCTGTTGGCATCATTTTGCCTGTGTTACCCATGGATTCTCCTGTCTCTGATGCTTACAGCTATAGCTCTTGTCAATTATAACATTCCCTAACATCACATGTTCTTAAAAGATTCTCCTCCTCTATGCATAAACCATTCCTTTGCATCCCATGTCATCCCACTCCCAAATTGATCCTTATTTTAGTACCTCCCCTATTGCAGAGGAGAATAAACAATGATATATAATAGTAGCGAGGTTGAGTGCTATTGAGAAAGAAAATGAACTTCTGACAGTGTTTGGGGAGCTGGCTTAGTTGCTAGCAGTCAAGCTGTGGTTTTCCCTTTGTAGAACAGAATTTTATAGGTTACTAACATTAGATGAGAATTTTCCATGACTATTATGCAACACAACAAAAGCAAGTTGACTTTATAAGCATTGCCTGCAAAAGAGATCAACATGCAACAAAGAAATGCCAAGCATCCCCTTTCCGACTGATACCAAGTGAACATTGCCTCTTAGGCAGACAAACTCAGTCCTTTTCTCTTAATTATACCTCCTAGATAGAAAGTTATAAATGCCCATCCATCAAGTTACACACATTTTAGGATAGAAACTCCATCCAAATTAACTTTTTCTTTCCTAAATTCTCTTCCAAATCCTCAAACAACTTAAAATCCCTGTGATGTTCTGTTTCCCTTGCTGCAGTAAGTTGAAAAAAATCTTCCTTCCTTCCTTCTTCCTTACTAAAAGCATATCCCTGACAGTTCTTGTGAGCATTGGTGGTGGAGTATATAGTGAGGATCAGGAGTTTGTGAGTTTGTGCCCACAGCAACAGGTCAATGAAGTCAACCATTGGAGGGAAGCATTAGGAATTTTCTAGTGATGTCCACAAATGGGTGCAGGACATAGGGGACAGTGTAGCTAAAACAGCTATTGTACCACTGGCTAACATATTCATTAATGTTTTTCTCTAGCAGGCAAAACCCATTCCATGTGGAACCGAGGGATTAGGAAACTAATACCATGTACCATCTCACCTTTTCTCAGTGTCTCCTCCCTGTTTCTGAGGCCATGACTATGCCCTGTGCCTGAGCCAAGTCTGCCCCATGCTCTAGGTTCACCCTTCTGCTATGATATATTGTATTGAAGAGCTTGTTGAGCACTTTAGTTCTAGAAGTCAACAAAGTGAAGACTTGCTTGCACAACTGTAATCAACGGATTTATATTTATAGTGGATACTTCTAATATTTCCTAGGAATATTTTACATTTTATAATGACTATCTTTTGTTCTCCTAGTCAAAACTTTAAATGTTAGGAGAGTAAGGAACAAAAACCTAGCTTTTAAGGTAGCAACCTTCCTAGAGATTCCTGAGTCACATTAACTGAGTACTCTACCTTAAGGGCAAGCTCAACCCCATTAAAGTGCTATGAACTGACAGCACTCACCCAGACCAGTGAGTAACAAAAACCAACTTGATTTTTAATTTCCCATTTTGATGGTATTGGGGTTGAACTTAGGACATTGCTCTTACTAGGCAAGTACTCTACCAGTAGAGCCATGTCCCCAGTCCTTTTTTAGTATGTTTATTAGATACAGTCTCATGCTTTTGCTGGGCTAGCCATAGACTGTGATCCTCCTACTCTGCTTCCTGAGAAGCTGTGATTACAGGTGTGTAATTGGCTTATTATCTTTTTCCCAGGCTAGCCTAGAACAGTGATCCTTCTGTCTCCTATAATTTGGCTTCTTAGTCAAGTAAGGAATAAATCACCTTGGCATACATAGTCCAGTAGGAAGAACATTGGATTTGAAATGAGGATACATAGGTCTGAGCACTGTGTCTGTGATCTTAGCCAAGTGGCTGAGCCTCAATTTCCATAACCATAAAGAAATGATTATATTACCACTAAAAATTACCAGTAAAATAAAATAAATGGTAATAGAAATGAATGTTAGTTTTAAAGCATTATAATCATTGCCAATATTTGTTGACTGTTTACTTTGTACTAGGCATTGCCCTAAGCATCTTATTTGGATTTTCTCATTTAATTTTAGTTTAATAATAAACTTATGAGATGCAAATTATAACTTCTTTTGTGGATGAACAAACTATGATGCATGGAGGTTAAATAACTTGCTCAGAAATAATAGTGGTCAGCAATTTGAGCAGATGGCTGAGTAGGAAGTTCCAAGGGTCTGTCTTCCCCACCTAGGTAACAATTGCACTGGCAGAACCTGTCTTAGGTAAATATTTTGGAACTTTGGAATATATTGAAGGCTTGCATCTTCTGGAGGAACATTGGACAGTTAACTACGATTAATTTTGGCCAGTTTCAGATCTTAGCTGACCCTCAGCCTGTCAGCAGGCAGTATATGATTTGTGGGAGAACCATGCACATAGCTTGTAAGAGCTAAGGTAGGCAATAAATCCCACCCTATAAACATCACAATGTGTGTTCTGATACAGAGGGCAGACACAGAGGCAGGTAGCCATGTATCCCCTACACCCCAATGTTGCAAACCCCTTTTACTAGAGCTGAAGCAACTTTCAGATGATTTAAAGGGCCAGAAGTTTACCCTCCAACTTTATTCATTTTTATTTTTTACTCCCTCCCCCTTTTTGGGAGTCAAACACTGAAGATTACAACATTCAAAAACAACTACATAACCAGAAAAAAAAATCATTATTCATGCCCAGGTTGCAAGCTCAGAAAAGACCTTAAATTTATATCTCAGGCTGATCCTTGTCACAAAGACAACATGAAATAATCAAAACTAAAATAAAACAAAAGCAAATAGTGGTAAGTGCCAGGGAAGGGAAAAATCTGATTTCCAGAGTTACCATATTTTCATAGTTAAATCAGATTTTCTTCAACAAAAATAATCACAAAGCACACAAAGAAATAAGAAAGTATGGCCTATTTAAAAGAAAAATAAGAGACTTGTTCTTTTTCTTACTCTAGAGATGACCTACTTTCAGTCTATTGAAAGTGTATTTCTTTCATAATAAACTTTACTATCACTTTCACTAAAAAATGATGATGGTACAAGAACTATTGTTATATGTGGAAAAAGAAAATGATGTATGATCAAAATGGAAATATCGATGTAGACACAGAAAGCAAAAAGGAAATTCTAGAGCTGAAAATTATAATAACTGAAATGAAAAATTTACAAGAGGGATTCCAGAGGGCATATTTAAGTAGATTGAAGAATCAGTGGACTTGATGACAATACAATTGAAAGTATTGAGTCTGCAGAGCAAAAAGAAAAAAGAATGACAAAAACTGAGCAGAGCCTGAGATATCTGTGGGTTGCAATCAAGTGGGCCAACATATACATTCTGAGAGCTCAAGAATGAGAGAGAGAAAAAGAGATTATTTGAAGAAATGATGGCTGAAAACTTCCTACATTTGGTAAAGACATGAACACAAGTGACCAAGGAGTTAATTAATCTTATGTAGAATGAATTCAAAGAGACCCACATAATAAAACGGTTGAAAGACAAAGACAAAGAAAACGTGGAAAGAAGGAAGAGAGAAGAAACTTGTCACATAGAAGGATTGAGCTTCTCTGCAAGTTTCCCATCAGAAACATTAGAAGTCTAAAGACAGTGAGTTGACATATTTAAAAGCCAAAAGGAAAAAAAAGGCACCTAAGAATTGGCAAAGTCCCTTTGAATGTGAGGGAGAAATTTAAACATTCCCTGATAAACAAAAACTGGGGGAATTTCATCATAAAGGCAGTTTTTCAGGTTGGAATGAAAGGAAAATAGACAATGACACTGGGCCATGGGGAGAAGTGTAGATATTAAACACAGGCAGTTTTAAGAGCTAGTATTACTATAACAATAGTTTATAATTCTCCTTTTTTGTTTTCTGTATGAGTTATTAGAATGATACATTAAAATTTATTAGCCTAACTCTAGTATTATTGTAGCTTTATACTTTGTTTTCTACATAATTTAAGAGACTAAGGCATTAAAGATTATTATCATAAAAAATAGAAATTCTATATAGATCTGTAATTAGTAATGTAAAAATTTGGCAAAAAAGATAAAACCCTCAATCTGATGGTTTTATTTGTGAATTTTACAAAACATCTAATGGTGACTTAATATTAATCTGTCTCAGAATTTTCTGAAGTACTGAAGAGGAGAGAAAACTTCCTAACTCATTTTGTAAGGCTACAGTTGCCTTGACATTAAAACCAGACAAAGATACTGCAAGAAAAGAAAGTTACAACCAATGACCCATATGAGAAACTGATGCAAAAATCATTCACAGAATACTGTCAAACTGAATTCTTCAGCATATTGGCTTTTTTTTTGGTGGCACTGGGGTTTGAACTCAGGGCCTCACTTGCTCCAGGCACTCTACCACTTAAGTCACTCCACCAGCCCTAATGTATCAGCATATTAAAAGGATTATGCATCATGATCTAGTTGGATTTATTACAGAAATGCAAGTATGGTTCAATACACAAAAATTGATTAGCATAATATGCATGAACAGAATGAAGGGAAAATGTGATAATCCTATTTGATGTAGAAAAATCATTTGACAAAATTTAACATACTTCATGAACACACAACATAGCAAGAAGAGAGGGAAACCACCTAAACACATTGAAAGCTCCTCAGCAAACATCATACTTAATGGTGAAAGCTTTTCTTTTAAAATCAGGAATAAGGCAAGGATGTCTATTTTTTGCATTTTGAATCAACATAGTATGTGAAGTCCTTCCCAGAGCAAACAGGCAAAATAAAATAAAATAAAATTCATCCAAATTGGAAATAAAGAAGTAACATTTTCTGAATACAGATTATAGGATCTAATATGTAGAAAATCTTAAATATTCCACAAAACTGTTAAGACTAACAAATTTAGCAAAATAATAGGGTACTAAGTTAATATGCATCATTAAGTTGAATTCCAATACATTGAACAGCTGAAAAAGAAACTAGAGAAACTTTCCATCAATGATAGCATTAAAAAGAATATATTAGGAATTAACTTAACCAAGAATGGGAAAGTCTTGTACTACAACACATTGTTGAGAAAAACTAAAAAAGACATAAATAAATGGGAAGATATCCCATGTTCATGGATTGGTGATATAATATTGTTAAGTGCTGGCCCTACTCAAAGTGAACTTTAGATCCAGGCAATATTTATTCTAACCTGAGTGAATTTGTGCAGAAATAGTCAAATTCATCCTAAAATTCATATGAAATTTCCAGGGGCTTAGAATAGCCAAAATAATCTTGATAAAGAACAACAAAACCGGAGGATTTATAATTCTTGATTTCAAAACTTACTTTACAGAATTAGTAACAAAAATAGCATGGTACTGGCATGAATAAAGATGAATGGCTAGAGTAAAATATATGGCCAAAATAATTTTCAAAAAAAGTGCCAAGACCTTTCAAAATGTGACAGTCTTCACAATAACTTATATTGGAAAATTGGATATTTATGTACAAAAGAATGAATTTGAACCTTTAATTATGATAGACAAAAGACAACTGAAAATGGATGAAATACTTAAATATAGCAGCTAAAACCATAAAACTTTTAGCAGAGTACATAGAGCAAAAGATAAAACATTGGATATTCATTCACTGGATATAACACCAAAGACACACGCAACAAAATAAAAAAATAACAAATTATACTACAAAAAAATGAAAAACGTGTGCACTAAAGGACATTAGCAAAGAGTGAAAGCACAATCTATATAATGGAATAAAATATTTGCACATTATGTATTTGACAATGGGTTAATCTCCAGAATCTGTGAACTCCTAAATGCAATAGTACAAAACACACAGACTATTTCAAAGATAGACAAAAAACTGAATGTATTTTTCTCCAAAGGAAAAAATATGAATGACCAAAAAAAGCAAATGAAAAGATACTAATTAGAGATATGCAAATCTCTAAACAGAACCAGAGAGTTGTTGTGAGGATGTGGGGAAAATAAGAACCATATGCACTGTGGAAATTAGTTCCTATAAAAATGTAAAAATAGGATTGCCATACAATGTGGATTTGCACTTCTTAGTACACATAAAAGCAATGAAAGAAATACATGTATATCCATGATCATAGAAGCGTTATTCATAACTATTAACTCATACAGATTATCTGAGTCCATCAATGATGAATAGATGAAGAAAATGTGGTTCAGAGACACAGTGAATATCGTTACCTCACCCCTGTTAGAATAGCCATCATCAGCAACACCACCAACAACAGGTGTTGGCGAGGATGCGGGGAAAAAGGAACCCTCTTACACTGTTGGTGGGAATGTAGACTAGTACAACCACTCTGGAAAAAAATTTGGAGTCTATTTAAAAAGCTGGACATCGATCTACCATTTGATCCAGCAATACCACTCTTGGGGATATACCCAAAAGACTGTTACTCCAGAGGCACCTGCACATCCATGTTTATTGCGGCACTATTCACAATATCCAAGTTATGGAAACAGCCAAGATGCCCCACCACTGACGAATGGATTAAGAAAATGTGGTATCTATACACAATGGAATTTTATGCAGCCATGAAGAAGAACGAAATGTTATCATTCGCTGGTAAATGGATGGAATTGGAGAACATCATTCTGAGTGAGGTTAGCCTGGTCCAAAAGACCAAAAATTGTATGTTCTTCCTCATATGTGGACATTAGATCAAGGGCAAACACAACAAGGGGATTGGACTATGAGCACATGATAAAAGCGAGAGCACACAAGGAAGGGGTGAGGATAGGTAAGACACCTAAAAAACTAGCTAGCATTTGTTGCCCTTAACGCAGAGAGACTAAAGCAGATACCTTAAAAGCAACTGAGGCCAATAGGAAAAGGGGAACAGGTACTAGAGAAAAGGTTAGATCAAAAAGAATTAACCTAGAAGGTAACACCCACGCACAGGAAATCAATGTGAGTCAATGCCCTGTATAGCTATCCTTATCTCAACCAGCAAAAACACTTGTTCCTTCCTATTATTGCTTATACTCTCTCTACAACAAAATTAGAGATAAGGGCAAAATAGTTTCTGCTGGGTATTGAGAGGGGGGAGAAGGAGGGGGCGGAGTGGGTGGTAAGGGAGGGGGGTGGGGGCAGCGGGGAGAAATGAACCAAGCCTTGTATGCACATATGAATAATAAAAGAAAAATGAAAAAAAAAAGAGGAAGGAAATTTGACATGTACTGTAATGTAGATGAAGCTTGAAGGCATTGTACTAAGTGACCTAAGTCAATTACTAAAAGGTAAATTCTGCATGATCCCACTCATGTGAGGTATCTAGATTAGTCAAAGTCACAGCAACAGAAGGGGAAGGGGAGAATAGAGAAGTATTGTTTGATGGTATAGAGTTTCAACTTTGGAAGATGTGAGTCTGGAGATGGATGGTGGTAATGATTGCACAATGATATGAATGTACTTAGAACCACCAAATTGTACAATTAGAGTAAAATGATTAACAACAGCAGAGGAAGAATTTACATCTGTATCTGTTGGCTATAAAGTGTGCACTCTTCACTCTTACACCTCAATGATTGCAGTGCTGCAGTGCATGCATTGTGGAGCATGAGCTACCTACCTGCATGGTAAGTTTTGTAAGGTGTAGTTAAGGTTTACAAACTCTCCAACCTACATTGGTATAAATTGATGCTCACAAATCTCTACTATAGTTGAGACAACTATGATATCTGTCCCTAATTTAAAGCAAAGAAAACTGAGGTTTAGGACAATTTTCAAAAACAAAAACATCTAGCATTGCACATTGAAATACCTGGTGTTTGTTGCTATGCAATCAAAATATCTGTATAACTAAGATTTGTTTCATTTGTGGTTTTGTGTGTTTGTGTATATGTGTGTCTTGAAGTTATAACCTTGCACAGTGCTAGATAATAGCATAACATGGCAGAGAGAATTAAATACCAGTAATATAATTAGAGGAGTTGAAATTGGAATAAAAATGTTCTCATTTCTGGTAAATTTTACCAAAAAGATTTAATTAAGATCCATGAAGATTTAAGTTACAATCCCATTTGTCAAACTCTTCATAAGCATTCTCTACCTATCCCTTTTAATGTACCATATTACCCTCTTATATCTAAGTATTTTGGCATTTGATTAATACCTGAAATTGCAGCTTTCCAAAATCTTTTAAGTCCAATTGAAGGAAAAATAAAGGCAATGCAATTTAGTTCCTGTGGATCTTGACTTATATGGAATTATGTATTTATGATGACTGTTTTCCATTCAAGAATCATGCAATTCCCTACAAGTTAAATATCATGCTGACCAGGATTTTTCTAGGAAACAGAAAACAGATTATTGAAACTTTTTTCCTTAAGTATTTTCAGGCAGAGAGATTTTTTGGAAGGTATTTTCCTTCCCCCCATAGAGAACTCAATAACCAGCAATTTGGCAAAGCAAGTAAGGCCCATTAAAGGCTGAAATTTTACCCTCATGGTACAGTACGTGTTATTAAATCAATACAGAGCTGTCTTCCAGCTTCGAATGAACTCATTTGACACTAACAACATTTTCAGTCACAAAACAAAGTATGTAACTATATTTTAACAGAAAAACTCCAAAGATGACCATGATTTATATTTTACCAGAAAAACTTTCTGATGTAATATTTTATTGTCTTTCAGTATCATCTACTATTTTTGAAACTCCCCCTTTTAAATTTCATATTATTAATTGTGGTTTTCTTCATTATACCTTTGTACATTTATTTCAAAAAGCTGAATGCTGAACTATATCAAAGTTATAATATAAATAACTATTAGCATGTACAGGCAACTGTCAGACCAGCTTGGTATATTTATTATCCTAAGACTGTGACTAAAATTATGTATTTCTCAACTTCTCCTGGTTAAAGATAAAAATTTTCTTAGACAGTATATATACAATAAAGCATCTTAAGACTTATGGTACAAATTTTCATGAAATATGTATTTTCATAGTTACTTTGGTTTGCCATGAAATCTTCTTAGTATCAATACCAAGTCAGCATACATTCATGGAATACCGTGTTGAATTTTATTTTTAGTAGGTGTAGAAGCATATACCCATGTTGAGAGGATTATTTAAACTACATTTTTAGGTGGCAGGGATATTGCAGTTGTTAAAAAGTGTGTTTCATTACATGGAGAACGCTCAAGAAAAAATTAAATTTTCTTCTCTGGGTCATCTGCCTGACCTATTCTGCCACACAGTTTGTCTCTGATGGTGACAGGATGTTATTTGTTTAGAGTTACCACAAATTAGACTATTTAACTGTTAGTTTCCAGAAACAAATATTAATGTCTCTCCAAACAACCTATTGTTATCTGTTTTCCAGAAACAAACTTAATCCATTGTTAAATGTATTTGGATTTCTAAATTTTACTACCAGTTTTCCAGATAGTGGGATTTCAGTACATTTCCTTTGGTGGTATTGGAGCTTGAACTCAGGACCTTGTACATGCCAGATGCTGTACCACTTGAGCCATGCCTCCAGTCCTAGTAAATTACATTGCCAGTATATTTTCTGCTTTGTCAGTAGGATTTCCTTTTCTTGTGCTAAGCTTTGCACATTTAGGTTTTTGTGAAATGGTTGGTACACATTAGAGGCTCGACACCTCTGTAGTCACCCAGTGGAACTTCTTCCATGATGCATTGCCTCTCCTATGAGTCTGGATTCTCTGGTCACACATTATCTAGTGAAATCTTTCTTACCATTTTCTGGGAGGAATCCCACTCTTAATTTTCTGTGGTTATGGCCATAGCCATCTCAACTTCCTTCCCCTGTGAGGCATAATGTCACTGATTTTTCAGAGGAAAATTTGTAACTAAAAATTCTTTCAAGGAGTTTTCTTGTGATATTTCTCTCTCTCTCTCTCTCTCTCTCTCTCTCTCTCTCTCTCTCTCTCTGTGTGTGTGTGTGTGTGTGTGTGTGTGTGATGCTCCCAATTGGTTTATTTTCTTTAATTTTCTTCATTCTGCCTTAGTTCCTTTCTTATGGTGGTTTCAGCTGGTTTAAGATTTCTATATTCATCCTTGTAGAGAGAATATATCATCCATATTCAAGTTCTTTTTTTTCTTCTTTAACTCTACCCTTCCCATGCATGACTTCACCTTAGTGTGACCAGTGTTTCATAATATTGCTGTATTTGTAGTAAGTCTATATTCCACATATGAGAGAGAACATGTGGTTTTGGCCTCCTGAGTCTGGCTAACTTCACTTAAGTTGATGTTCTCCAGTTCCATCCATTTATCTGTGAATGACAAAATTTCATTCTTCTTTGTGTCTGAGTAAAATTCCATTGTATATAAATGCCACATTTTCTTAGTCTATTCATCAGTAGTGGGACATCTTGGCTGTTTCCATAGCATCGCTATTGTAATAGTACTGCAATAAACATGGGTAAAATGAAACTCCCTGTATAGCTACTTTACCTCAAACAAGCAAAAATGTCAAGTTTTTCTTTTTCTCTTTTCCCTTCTGCAAAATTGGAGAACAGGAGGGCAGAACAGGTCCTACCCAGGGAGGAGAGTTGGCACCAGCGGGTAGGGGAGGAGGCAGGGAAAGGATGTAGGACAGTGAATACAGTGCACAAAATGTGTACACATGCAAATAAATGCAAAAATGACACCTGTTGAAACTATTCCAGGAATCAGGGGAGGGGGAATAAAGGGGAGTAGTGGAAGGGATGAATTCAAATATGATATATTTGATACATTGCAAGAACCCTTGTAAATGCCACAATGTACCCCCATCTAGCTCAACAACAAAGGAAAAAACTAAGTAAAATGTCTTATTAAAGCTCAGTTGCTATAAATTTTAGGCTTTTGCCTAAATTTTTTTGTTACCCTCATTTTTAAAAGATATCATAGTACACAGTTTAAGTTAATAGATCCTTCCCCAATATTTAAAAATTTATAAGTACTTTAAATTCAAATAAATTTCAAATGCATAAAAAACCCAGTTCTATCAATGTCAGTTTTCAGTTTACCATATTGATGTAATAAAGCAGGATTCTGTTTACATAAAATACCATTTACTCGACTCAACCTCCAAGGCATGGGATGTGGAATGAATTGGAATAGTCTGTGGGAGGTATTAGCCTGAAATTTGAAAGGGCTGGATTTCCATACTTTTCATAAGTGACCTCTTCAGCCATTTGAGAAGGAAAAAAAGAGTTATGGGTAAAACTTTGAGTGAGAATGGAGTATGTCTGATACTGGTATTAGTTTGCTGTATTTAGGCTCTCTGGAGAAACATTGGCATGCATGGTTGCTTCAACTCGGCAGTGATCCAGCCACCTTGCCCCAGCCTGTCCATCTGGTGTTTTGCTCAGTATAGAGACAAGGACATGGTGTATAATGGCTTCTTTCTTTAATTTAAATTAGGTGCATGCATTAGCAAAATCCTTGAGGTAAGTTGTTTCTCTTCTTCAAGAATGGTTGTTTCTCAGATTCTTGCAGATTTAATTCTTCCAGATTTATTTTTTGTCAGTCACTATGATCTCCTTATAGCCCCTCTCCCATTAGGATTCCTTGGGAGAATGAAGCAGGAGAAGGAAAAGGCAGAGATTGCATGGACTCAGGTTATCCCCTCAATATGAATGTGGAAAATAACCCTGGAAAATATCTTTGTCTCCAAAACAAACAATAGCTAGCCTTTCTCTAGGACTTTTACTCTTGAGAAATCCTGGCTTCTTTTATCCATTAACTCGAGAAAAACATGGATCTAAATATTGTTATTTTCACAGGTCAGGAATGAGACATTGAAATTGAAGGTCTGAAATAAATATGATATTAACATAGTATTATAATCAATCCAGGAAACTGAAACAGGCCTGCTGCTTATATCCCATGACCATTAGTTGTCCTGTGGGATTCTGGATACAAGTGTGGAAAGGAAAAAAAGTCTCCGTCTATAAGGAGCTTACATTCTGCAAACTAGAAATTTCCAAATAAAAAAATAAAAATAAATAAATAAACAAATAAAAAGAATTCACTGATGTAACAGGAAATAATAGCTCCAAAAAGCCCAACTAGATATACAGCTCTCATCAGGAGCCTCGCATGGTGACTGTCTCCTGATTTCTTTATTGGCATGAATTATTAGCATCCACTGGTCAGGGAATGTGAAATGATGCTGTGGGGATATGAGAATACCTTTATGTCATAAGTAAATGTTTGTTATTAGAAGTTCTAGAAAAAGTTAGTGGATTCTATTTTTCCAGGATGAAAAGCAGACTCAATTAGAGACATAGATTCAGTTAGCTTGAGACAAAAGGTTAATTCAAAATGTCACAGCCAAATATGAAGAAAAACCTCAAGATTTATACTTATGAAGAGGAGACAAATCTATTTTCTTCATTCTCATTTCTTTGTAGCACAGTAGATCAATAAAGAAAAAGTCACGAACAGGTTACTTGTTAGGGCACCTTCTGGGAAGTGAGATATAGAATTTCAGACAATATTCCTGGCATCTGTCCATATGAACTCTCAATGTCTGGCTTGCAAATTTCTCCTTGGGGCAATTAAAGTAGCAGTTTTGAAAAACCTAAGGTTCAGGGTAGGATAGATCTTAATTCAACTATTAGTTCTATCATCTATTAGCTGGACAAATTTGGGCATACTACTTAACCAATTTTCTGATCTTTGGAAGCTGGAAAATACTAGCACTTTCCTCAAATGGTTGGTGTAAAGAAGAAAAATTTAAATCATAGGGTACTGATGGATTGTTAGCGTAGAGTCTGACATGTAGTAATTTCCAATACATGTTAGTGACGGTGATGCTAATCATGGGTTTGAAATTTAGTAAGACAGACATTATTCTCCAAGACAGGGACGATGTTCTGTTTTGTCCATGTTTATTCACCTTAAGAATATGGGCTGAATGTAGTGGAAATATTATGTTCTCATGTATGAAAATGAAAAAAATGAGACCAGTTGCAACTATTCCAGGAATGGGGGGAGGAGGGAAGAAAGGAGAATGAGGGAAGGGGTGAGTTCAACTATGATGTATTATAGGAACTTTTGTAAATGTCACAATGTACTCCCACTACAACAATAAAATAAAAAAAAGAATACGGGTCTAGATTAACTGTTTGTATTTGCTAAAGTGATTCTTTTGCTTTGATTTTACTAACATTGCTCATATGTGCTATTTATCACTGATGAATCCTGACCTGTGATTGTTCTGAAAACACAACTGTTCTCAAAGGCTTCTTTGATCAATTACCTTTTCAATTCAATAACTTCATCTGTTTCAATGAGAATGCCACCAATACATTTTGCTTTGAATATCAACTTAATGTCAAACAGTTGTGTGAACAAGACATGGCAATTGTACAGAAGTATGACTTTGTCATCATACTAGGGTTAGAATAATTTTTAATGGAATAGAAGACAGATATCTTTATGGAAAATATGCTTCAAAGGTGCTTAAAACCAAGGGTGTATAAAGGATTTGGTAATTTATTCATGTACTCTTACTTTGAATTTTTAAATTACTGAGAAAAATAATTGTGTGGAAATGGTCACTGGCATGATTCATGTGTTTAATTTATACTTTGGGCTTTGAATGATGTAACTACATCTTGTAGAAAGGCGATATGTTTACCTGTATGCAGTCAATTTCTCCTTTGTTAATGACAGTACTCCTTTTTAAAAGGTGACATTATCATTATACACTAAATTACAAAAAACTGATTAAATAATATTAAAAGGAAGAAAGTTATTATTTTATCATCTTTGCAAAAAGCAGACATTTCAAGTCTGACTTTGATCTTTCTCCTGCCTGTGTTCATGGGACAGAATATTCCTAGTTAGGGTGGTCTTTATTTCAATAGCATGACATACTAGCAAATGTCCTAAAGGAATATTCTTTTTTTCTGTGGTGGCGTGTTTGACCTCAGGGCTTCACGCTTGCAAGGCAGGCGCTCTGCACATGAGCCACTCCCAGCCCCAGAAATAATAAAAAAAGAAAATGATTTTTTAAAATTATTTTTATTCATTTATTCACATGTGCATACATTACTTGGGCCACTTTTCCCCTCTACTCTCCCCACCCCGCCCCACCCCGATTCCAGGCAGAACCTGTTTTGCCCTTCTCCCTAATTTTGTTGAAGAGAAAACATAAGCAACAATAACAAAGACAAAGCATTTTTGCTAGTTGAGTTAAGGATAGCTACACAGAGAGATTTCTAGCATTGCTTCCATGTACAAATGTGTTACATCCCAAGCTGATTCATCTCTAACTGACCTTCTCACTAGTTCCTGATCCCCTTCTCATGTTGACCTCTGTCACTTTAAGGTTTCTGTATTAGTTCCTCTGCAGTGGGGACATCAAACACTTTCATGTTTTGGGTTTCTTACCTATACCCATACCTCCCTTATGTGCTGTCCCCTTATCATGTGACCTAAGTACAACCAGATTCTAGAGACTTGTTTCTTATCCCATGGGTCCAGGGCTCTTACTGTTCTCTTGCTAGATCCTTACTATTTGTAAAACATTTGCAATTTCAACTTTAAGAAAAATATTTATAAGTTGTTGATAGTATTTACTTTCATTCTTTTATGAAAATTAACCAAGGCTTTTTATATTCAGTTTTCTTTATTTTGTCTCTGGTACATACATAATACCTTTAACAAATTTGTGAAGTGGAATAAAGACTTAAATCAGAAGTCACCACTGATGGGCTTGGTGATAGAGGGAGATGAACTGCAATAATTTATTATAATCAACCTTGAAACAGGGTTTTTCTGACAGTGTAGGTCAAAGAACATAAGGTTTATTATATTGACATTTATTAACTGATGAAATGGCTTAATTGTCTTGTACCTTCAAAAAGAGGGAGGGCTGATTGGAGCTTGAAAGAGAGTGCTTTGTACATAGTGCTCAACAAACATGGCAAATATATTTAATCTTTTTTAGCATTTGTTTCAATTTCTTCCCTGATTATACTTACAAAAATTTTATGAAAATCAAATTACTCAATGTAATAAAAAATTTAAGCTGTTGTAAAATTTTAAGGCAGTATCTTCATTATACAAAGACATTCATTAAACTTCCTTTTGTCATTGAAAAGAAAGACTATTTGAAAGATCTCAATTAATGATGTCTGCTTTTAATAGGACCCCTTATTTTAGTGGCCTGAGATTATCAACATCATAAGAAGCAAATTCATGTTTAATTTCATTCAACCCATGTGGTTTTCCTTCTGGAGCTGATGGGGGCTGAGTAAGTATGAAATTATAATGTGGGTAATAATTTCCCTTGTTCTTCTTGGCAAGCACAATCAGGTTCTGATGTTCAGGTTGTACTGCTGGCAACATTTTTCAATTAACATTTAATCCTCCCCCTCAGAAAGCTCAACTTCTCACTGGCACTGAACCTAGCATTTTAGTGGGAAAATGTTCAGAAACAATCAAAGCCTTCCATTCCATTGATCTGTTCCCCACAGCTTCTGTTCTTGGAAGAGCCTTAGTTCTCAGAGGACACCCTAAGCCTCAAGGGAGTTCTTCTCCACTACATTCTGTGCTTGCTTGATTTATAGTTTACTGCCTTGATTTTGGAAGTTGACAGACATTGCTTTGCAAGTTCTGGAAAATTCCATTATGAAGATGTTAGGGGTAGGAAGACACGTAGAATCACTTCATCAAAGTCATGAAGAGGATTTCATATATCCTCAGAATGCCTTGGCCTCCTCTCACATCATTTTTACCAGTTGGACAGCCTGGGTTCTAAAATAAAATTTTATGGGAATAAAATTTTTCAAAGCAACTTTGGAGAACTACAGAAAGGAAGTGTTTAAAATATGAACATGTTATATAAGTCAGAAATAATTAAAAAAAGAAATAGAAAACCAAGAAGTAAGCTTTTGTCTTTGAAATGACG
Source organism: Castor canadensis (assembly GCF_047511655.1). Taxonomy (NCBI): domain Eukaryota; kingdom Metazoa; phylum Chordata; class Mammalia; order Rodentia; family Castoridae; genus Castor; species Castor canadensis. The sequence goes on from NC_133386.1 coordinate 12,733,441, forward strand.
TAAGGAGAGACTGAACTCATTCACTCAGTGTCTGGGTGCATGTGGTGGGTACAGCGTGGCTGGTGTTGCATGCACAGGTGGCTCTGAGGACAGATTTTAAATTTGCTAAGGAGTTAATATGAATATTCAGGAGACAGTTTCAATTTCTCCTGAAAGTTTTCAAATGATTGAAGATGAAAATACTGTGAGAAAGCCTAGAAAATTGTGTGGAATCAAGGTAACCATAAAGTAGATCTGAGGGAGAGAAATTCTTTGGAAATAATAATTTCCCAACATTTAGTCCTTTATCACTGGCTAAGGATGCTAATGAACATCACTGGTCATTTAGGAAAGTACAGGATTGGGGTTTAGAGACATAGAGAGAATCTTGCATCATTGCTCTTGCAATCCAACTTCAACATTAATTTAGAAAAACAACACTGTCTGTCAAAACAAGCTATTGTATCTGTGCCTTTGCTTTGCTATTTTCTTAGAAAAATCACTGCAAGTTGTTTTGAGGTTATTTTAACAAAAAATTCTTTGTCTCTATCTATTAAAAGACATATAATCAAAATTCTCAAAGAAGGTGATATGTTCTTATTTTGTGACCACTGCGAGAATATAAATTTTATTTTGGATGCTCTGTACTAGTGTTTGGCAAATGAAAGTTCTTGGGCCAACATTAGCTCATTACTTCTTTCTATTATATGCCAGGTAAGAATAGTTTTACATATTTAAAAGAGTGAAAAAACAAAGAAAAATATTTTGAGGCATGTAAAAATTCTATGGAAATTCAAACCACAATGTCTACATAAACTTTTATTGGAATGCTATTGCATGCACTTATTTATGTCTTGTCTATAGCTACTTTCAAGCTGTAATGGCAGAGGTGAATCATTATGACAGAGGTGATCTGGTTGCAAAAACCTGAAAGATTTACCTTTTAGCATGTCACAGGAAAGGGTAAGTTGACTGCTCTTCATTTAGTGGGTCTATGTCATGTGAACATCTCCATACAGTAAAATGAGATGAAAGCCTCACGTCACTTAAATCCAAACTTTAGCTAGTGAAAGTATTTTTGGCATAAGATAGGTTTTAATGTTCCAGACTATGTCCATAGTTTGCTTGTGATTTTTAACCAATCTTAGTGTTGGAGGAAGCAGGCAGAATTATAGACCTGGATCCATGACATTGTAGCCAGAGTCCTTTTTAAACATATTATTAAAAACTAGAATAATGATTTTGTTGCTTAAAATTTGCTTCAAAATTAACTCTAAGAATCAAGTAACTGTGATTGTGTAGCTATATATAGTTACTATTTATTTATTTTGAGACAGAGTCTAGCTATGTAGCTCAGGCTGGGCTTGAACTCTTGATCCTCTTGCCAGTCTCCAGAATGCTGTGATTACAGATGTACACCATTACACCCAGCTATAGTTACTGCTTATTAAGTGAATATTTTCTTTCTGTAGTTTAGAGTGCTATTGAAAATAAAGGTGCAGAACTTCAGATAATTGCACTGAACACTAAGTCTCAAATGTAATCTAGACATTTACATACTTGAATCGCATCTCAATTTTATTTAAATTTCTGTCTCTAGAAATATAAGAGAATCAACTTGATTTTTAAGAAGTTTGTTTCTATATTTGAAATATAATGTGCCATATATATTTATAAATTTGTGTGGTGTGACTACATATCTGATGACAGAATTATGAAGAAATCATATGGGAACTCATTTTGTTTTCAAACTATTCCATTTGACTATAATAAATAATAATAAAGACATGAAATTTTTTGATGTTATGAGCCTGCTGTTGTATCTGTTATGGAACATCTATTCCTGATTTTCTTCTTTAGTTGTGTTTTTAATACACTGCCAGATGTTTATATCTGAGGGTTCGGCATCTGTGGATTCAACCAAGTACAAATCATAAATATTTGGAAAAAATTGTATTTGCATTGAACATGTATGGCATAACATCTATTTACATAGCTTTTAAATGTATTAGATATTAAAAGTAATCTAGAGAATAATTAAAGTATACCAGAGGCTGTGTGGAAATTATATGCAAATAATTTGTCATTTTATTGACAGAACTTGAACTATGAGAATTTTGGCATCTGCAGGGGTCCTAGGACCAATCATCTTTGATAGTGTGAGATGACTGCATTTCCTTGAAGACCTTTGTATATACTTTCAGTCTGCATTATTTGAGGATTCTGTATTTGAGGGTTGAGCAATTTTTTAAATACCAAAATAATATTTGTGGGCTTTCATGTTCATTCAAGGGTTATGTCAGTGTATGGAGAGCAGCAAAAAATTGATTTGCTTTTTGTTCAAGTTCCCAGGTGAAGTTAAAGTGGGCAATACTCTGTCTTCTGGGTCTATTTTTTTCATTTTTCCTTTTATGCTTTTTGCTTGTGATTTTGAAGTAGGTTAGATAGGCACAGGTTAAAAGAGGCAAACTGTATGGTGGTTAGATGCTGATACAACTTCAGAGCTGTGTTTTATAACAGGGCATGTGACTGCTCAAACAGCAAAAAACACCACCACCCTCAAAATGGCTGGGATCAAGATGGGTGACCAAGATGGTTGCTACCTGTCCTTTGCTTCATTATAAGGGCACCAGCATATCATGAGCCTTGCAGAATTGCTATTTGCATTTGACACCATGACATATCAAGGAACCTTATATATGCACAGAAAAAGGGAGTCAACCATTCTGGAAAAATCCCAACCCATTCTTGGAACTCCCTGCATTTTCCTCACTCATGAATAATCCCCTCCTCCATTAAAGTCTGCCAATAAGACTGACTATCCAAAATCCTGGATGATGGGTCTCTCTCTTGAGAAGCCTACATTTCTTCTAATGTGTGCACTTTAACTCTGTGCTAAATTTCCAATATTCTACTTAGTCTTATCTTTGAATTCTTTCTCTGATGGTGACAAGAAACTGGAAGAAGTGAGTACCTATCTCAATTTGGTCTCTCTATCTTTTGGATTTCCCCAGCCTTCCCCACCAACAGTAATTTCACTATTTGCAATGGACCCATGAATAGTGCTAAAGTACTTTCAGTTTCCCTAAGTACAAAAAGGAGGCAATATATCTTATAAGAGGGCATGTGTATTAGATAAGCTTTGTGCATGCATGAATTCATGCTTGTATTAGTGACTATGAGTTCAATGATGCTGAATCAACAGTTAGTTTAAAATAAGGTATCTTTAAATTGAAATACCGTTGTAAAGATCAGTTAGAGATGAATCAACATGGGTTGTAACACATGTGTACATGAAAGCAATGCTAGGAATCTGTGTAGCTATCCTTAACTCAACTAGCAAAAATGCTTTGTCTTCCTTGTTATGCTTATGTCTTTTCTTCAACAAAATTAGTGATAAGGGCAGAACAGGTTTTGCCGGAAGTGAGGGGGGAGTGGGGAGAGGGTGGGGCAGGAGGGCAGGGGGGAGAAATGACCCAAACAATGTGAATGTTTATTCACATGTTATTCACATGTGAATAAATGAATAATCAAAAAAAGACAAAAAAATTGAAATACACATGAAACAAATGTATGTATTAATTAGTTGGTCACTATGTTCCAATCAGATGCTCAAAACAACCTAGTCTTATAGTCCTCCTAGAAATAAAGCATCAGCATTTGTACTTCAGAAGTTATAGTGGTGTTATAGAATGCAAGTATCATGGATAATCTCAGTATTAACTGTTTTTTTTAAAATTTCTTTACTCACATTATATGAATAGCAATCCATTTCCTATTCAAAGGAGGTGTCTGTTCATACACATGTATGTATATATATATATATTATTTGAATTTATAATTTGTTGATATAAATCCACCATATTGATTGCTTCCCATGACAAATGATAAAAGCTAAATATGCATGTACAAAGCAGTGAAATAAAGGAATATTCTGAATTAGAATTTACAACTGGATAATATTAGGTTATTTTGAATTGCTGAAAATTTTGAACTACACACAATTTTAAAGGTGTCTAATTTTGTTGGTCAGCTTTGGGTTTTGAATTTCTTAGTAAACAAGAGATAGATGTAGTCTAAGCCTTCAAGGATTATTAAATGACATTTTTTAAGGCCATGAGAAAATGAACAGATTTTTCACAATTGTAGTACATATTTTGGTTTTGGGAGTTCTAGGGGAGAGTGCAAAGAGAAACAGATTTAAATTGAGACTTAAAGCATAAGAGGGATTTTGACAGGAGAAGAGGCAGAAATATGTCAGTGGTAAAATGCAGAGAAGAAAAGGTAAAGAAAAAAGTATAGAAGAGAAAAAAATCTGACACATATTGGAAGACACTGAGTGTATCAGGTTATTTAATCTATTTAACACTTACTAAATTGCACTAATACTTCTTAGTATATATGAAAGGTTACCATTTGTATCACTTCAGGATGCCTACTGCTGCACACTCGTGCATCCCCTCACCAATACGGATGCGAGAATTAATCCCCATTGTGATCTTATTTGGAAGTAGCTTCTCTGGGAGGTGATTAGGTCATGAGAGTAGAGCTCTCATGTTTAGCACTGGTGCTTTTATAGACGAGGTCTCTCGAAGCTTCCTTACCACTTTTGCCAAATGAAGTCACAGGGAGAAGGGAACTGTTGTGATGCAGGGTGCCAGCCCTCACCAGATATAAAATCTTTTGGTAAAGTCTGTGCCACCCAGTTTATGGTATTCTATGATAGCAGTCCAAACAGACTATGATACCTACTTATATACAACTGATAAGCTAACATGATTGAACAAAAAATGTACTTGTTATTATTCTTTCCTGGACAGAAACTTATATCCAGAACAGAATGGTCTCTCTCTCAGTAGAGCCTATCACTTAGTTCAATTGTGTATGAAAGCCCTGAAAAAGAGGTCTCAGCAGAAGAATGTGGTAGGTCCTGACCAAGGGGTCCTCAATAAGTTGGCCTCCAAACTGGAGTTAAGGTTAGGACTACATAGATCACGGTTTCAAGGTTGGAGAAGGGACACAGGTGTCTCCCCTTCCCTTCTTCCCTGTCCTCTTCTGTTTCATTCTTTCTCTAATTCTTGAAGAGATCTTCTTAATGTTACCTTTCAGATATTATTAGTCGTGTTCTGAATTTTGTATTCTGATACTGATGCAGAAAGATAGCTGTTCCACCAAACCTAATCAAATAAACCTTAGTACACCAATTTTTCTTAGTGAGATTAGTTAAGAGTTTTCAGGACAGACAGTAACTAGATTTTTTTTTGTTTTGTTTTTGTTTTTATGATTGTTTTGCTTCCCTGATGGAACAAAGACAACTTGGGACAAACAGTAAAACTGTGTTTGTTACCATTAATGTACATAGCAATAGCAATTATAAAATGTTATAAGAGCAGGTAAAAAAGCCATGTTGTTTGTGAAAAATACTTATATGTAATAAAAATATACATGTGAATATGTGCAAATATACATGTAAATAATCATCACCAAATTCACAATAGTGGTAATGTTGAGTGGTAATTGGAGTAGAAGAGAAACTGAAACTATTTCATATATACATGTATGTGTGCAAGTACAAGCACAGTAATATGTATGTGTACTTTATTAAAATTATACAGAATGGTTTTGGTGTTGGGTATTGAACTCTGGGCTTTCTGCATGTACTCTACCACTGAGCTATACCCACAGAGCCCAACAATCATGAATAATTTTTTAAAAAGGAGACTCATTATATAATTGCATAATTATAATTACTATAGAATCATATTCTAAAATATAAGGTGGTCAATTTTTTAAGGAAGAAGAGACAGAAGAGTTCAGAAAACCCAAAGACAACTTCATGCAAATAACATAAATCTTATGGCCCACAGGGATCCAAAAGTTCCCTATTTTCCAATAGTGCTAAACATTTCATGTACATAGACAAATCTTTACAGGAAAAAATTCATAAGATAAATATGTTAATTAATCCATTAATTTTAATATTTTGGTTAAATATTTTTAGTAAGTGAAACATCTTTTGTGGCTATAACTTTGTGTATTATTTTGATTTTTTCTTTAAGATTCTTAATATATTATCATACTTTAAATGATTACTACTTTTTTGTAATATTTTTTCTTCGTATTTTTCAGAATCTTTGTCATAACTCTTATAGTATTATCCTGCAGACATTTTCTCCTTTAAAACCAAAAATACTTTGAGGTGATGGTTACTTAAAACATTTCTCCCCTTTAACATCTGGATTCTATGTCTTTAGATCAGATGACAATATCTCTTTTCCTCCCTTATATTCCTTACAACAGCATTGTATATGAATTCCACTTAAGATATCGTATTTAATAGTGTTGTTGATGAAGGTACAGTTGATGACAGTACTGGGAGACACAGATCAGAGAAGAATTAATCACAGCAGTTGTAATACCAGTTATTTTGTTGTCGTTGACATTGTCTTCTGAGCCTCATGACTCACTCAATGTACTAAGACATTCTAATAAATACTATTTTAATCTGGCCAGAAAACTACGTGACCGTTTAATAGTATTTCTTGAATATTAAACTGTATAAGAAAGTGAGCTCTTCTCTCCAGTATGTAAGAGACGCAGGAGCAATCATGTCTCTGAGCTGGTGATTTTGTAGTTAAAGCACTATTACCCTGGAGACAGTGAGTTAAATATACACAATTTCTTCAGTTCTTAGATGCTTTCTCACCACTTCATCAGTCACTCAACTGCCTATTTTTCTGTTTCACAGTCACATTCCCAGACAGTTTTCTGGCTTTGGAATTAAACCTCCAATCTGCCACAGGTGAGTGTTTGGGTTGACCTTGCAAGTAGTACTGCATTTTGCCAGAATTTTCAGCACTGAGAATAAAGCACCATATCATGTTCTCGGTGAGATGCAATGTTAGTGGGTTTCTCTAATGAACAAAAGGTGAGAAGTAATGCCTTTAAAACAAACTCATCTGACCAGTAACCCCTTATACACTGGGATAATACCAAGCTACTTTATTTATCAGCTAGTTGCTGCTTAATTGGTTCTTTCTTTATAAACATAAACCAAAGGATAGAGAAATGAGGAAAGGAAATGTGAAGGAGAAATAATAAAAGGAATAAAAGATTGTGCTTCAGAAGGCAGGGTTTCTAGATGTTTTGGTTATTTATGTTTCATACTCTTAAAATCTGAGATTCCATAAATAAATTTGGAGCAGTTTGTTATTCCTGTATTATTACTGCAAGCCAGGCCCACTATGTCACTCTAATAATTAAACTAACTCATATCATGATTTGCCATACTAATAAAGTGTGTTAGCTGAGAGAGATTCAGTGGCATTGAGCTAAGGAGCTATCTGGTTTTGGATAAATAATTTATATTTTCTCTGCCTTGGCTTAGTCATTTAGCATGGATAACCTGTAGTCCCTTTTGGTTGTTTCAGCTTATGAGTCTATGAATTTTTTCACAGAAAAGATAAACATATTTTCCCTTCACCAGGCCAGCTTTTAATTATGGCTTTATTGTCATAGTTCAGAATGAGACCTGGTTCTTATGTCTGATATGAATCCTTGTATTGAATTACAGAAAGTAAATGTTCTCAAAGATAAATTCTTCTGTTGATTTCCTACTTGTATTTTTCCTTCTGTTGTTAGCCTTCCTCTCAATAGATGGTGCTGTTTTCCCAGCGACACCACTGATCTTATTCCTCATCAAAAGATCAGGGAAATTAGCGTTACCCTTTAACAATCATTAATTGAAGAGAGCAGACATATAAGTAGAAAGAATCAATTATAAGCAATTTACAATAACTTGCTAATAAAATTATAGTGGGGAGAATGATTGTTAATTGATTGGTAAATTCCATAAAAACCTGTGATATTTACTGAATAGGTGAGGCAAATATTGCAACCAAACATGAAAATGTCATGTTCACTATGTAATATAACTCCCTAGAGGGAAGAAAAACTCAAACCAGAAGCTATTTTAAAGGGTTAAAATATTTATCAGCTTTAATTAAAGTTATTGTGTAGCATTTCATTGTCACCTGTAGTATTTGAATGTATACATCAATACCACCGTAATCAACATCAGTCTCAACATTGAGAGCTTGCACACTCTGCTAAATTCATCTAGAACATCTAGACTAATTCTAGATGGACCACAAATTCTTTCAAAATAATTTCACTGGATAAAGACCTTAAAAAATCATCTGTTGCAACTTCCTATCTAGTAATTTCTAATGCAGAATTATGCCGTTTTAGTAACTCCTAACTGGTTCCAACTTTTTGGAGGCATTGTAAAACAGTCATGTTCTGCAGCCACCCTGAACCACCCTACCTATTCCAGATGTAGATCTGCAGTTACCAAGTGCAAACTGGCTATGTTTGCCAACACAACTGTCCTGTTTGCTACAACAAAGTAAAACTACTGTGGGGAGATGCCAAGAAAACTTCCTCTGCCTAGTGCGGCCTCAGGATGGAAGTCAGAGTGGGTTCAAGGCTACTATGACAAGGGAGGAGAAGGGGTGGCGGTGTAGAATAGCCTAAACCAGCAGGTGTGAGAAAGTTGGCCAGGTGCATATGTTTAGACAACTGAGAAGACTCAGCTCCTCAATTACAGAAAGCAAAATAGAATTCCTCTCCCGTTGTTCACAACTTACTGTTTCCATAGCTCTTGCAAAGAGCCCGTCTGCAGGGCGCCTTATTAACAAGCCGTCTTAGCTCAGAATAAGAGAGAGATTTAAGACAGCTTTTTTCCCTCTCCTGCCTACACCTTTATAGCCTTTACTAGAGAAACTTCTCTGTTTTGGGGATTTTGGATTCTTTTTCAAGGAAGGGGAAGAAATAGGAAGGTAGTTTTTCACGCACAAACAGCAATCACTGTACCCATGGTCATCTTATCCATCTCCCCTCTCTCATCCTTCCGCCTTGGGGCTTAGGTGTCGCTTTGTCCCCCCCTTTTAGCCGCTGAGCTCCACGCTCGCAGCCCTGGAGCCTTCCTTACCTGATGATCACATACATGACCAGGAAGTTTCCGAAGAGCCCCACCACGCACACGATGGAGTAGAGGGCCATGATGGTGATGGCCGTGATTATGGAAGGACTGCCGGTCGGAGGGCACAGGCTGTCGCTGCCGCCCAGCTCGGTGCGGTTCGGACCGCATGGGTCGGACAAGTTGCCATCTAAGTGGGACAAGTTGACCCAGGAGCTGGGGCTAGGCGCAGGGGAGCAACTTGATCCGGCAAAAGGATCTGTGCAATTGCTGGCATTCGCGCGGACGGCGCTGCTGTCCATGGTGCTGACGGCCTGCGGGAGACCACGATGTGAGGTAACCGAGAGCCCCGGGACTTTTCGGGTTCCACTCGCTTCTGCAGCTTCCTCTCTCGCCGCTGCCACAGCTCCTGCGCTTTCTTACAGAGACCAAGTCTGGAGCAACCGGAGAGGAGCGCCAGGCAGAAGGGGAGAGCTGAGCATCTGACACTGTCCTCTGCTGGTAGCCCCTTCCCACCTTAGTAGTACACAGAGGCCCAGCCCCAACCCCACAACGCTGGACAGAGGGAGGGACCGCTGTGCGGGATCCGGAGGCTGGAGAGGAGGGAGGAGAGAGGAGGGGTGGATTTTGCGCACAGCAATTTAAGGAGTCGGGTTCCTCACTCATTCTCCTCTGTGCAAACACATCTAAAGGGGGCGGGGGACTGAACAAGACAGGGAGTTGAAGAGAAGGGCGGGGAGATACACAGAGTTAGTTTCTCAGCAGCGATGGACCATAAGAAAGGGGGACTAACATCACTCCATCTTTTCCAGAGCCTGTTCTTCTTCTTTTTATCCTTTATAATTTGATGGGAAAGACATTGGCTTGATGTAACCCCAGCATAGTTTCAACCCCAAAGCTCACCTGTCTCTACTGCAATGATTTGGGGGCAGGGGACCCTCCTTTTATAGTCCTACTTACCTCATTTCCCCATATTTGAAAAGAAGAAGTTGTGTTCTTTCAACTCCAACCTTACAAATCTGTCTGAAACAAGAGTGATCCTTTTTTCTGAAAAGTAAATAAACTTTGTGGAGGAAACCATCCCTGTACTACCTGCCTTCCCCAATTTTTCTGAGAGTAGAACTTCCATTTAGATCTGATTTTGCCTTAGGAGGAAGAGGCACAAGAACTGGTTACAAGAAATTAGAGAGTTGTGACATCCAGTAAAACCAACTACAGATAATGTTGAGTTTCCATATTTAAGTCTTGGAATTATTTACTGTTATTTTTTTGTCTTCAGATTTCTTTGATAGGCATATACTTTAGAGAAGAAGGTTGTTAAAACTAAACAAAAATTGCATCCTTTCAGTCTGTTTTTTTGTGTAGAAGTTCCAGGAGGAACTGCACAGATATCTGTAACTGAAGCAACCTAAAACAAGGATCTTGAAGAACACTGTTGCATTTTAAAGATTTAAACTTTGTTTTTAAGCACAGGAGAGCTTCTGTTTTAGAAATAAAAATTTAAATACAACAGGAGTAAGTTTTTTTGTGGGGGGGTAAAGTTAACACTAATTCTTAAGTATTCCTGTACATATATATATAATTCTGAAGTAATTCTCAATATATATATGTACAGATATGTATTTTTTAACTATAAACACTGGAAAGAAATACCCCCAATTGGTTATGGAAAGTCAACTGTACTCTTGTGGAACAGAGAGAGGAAAGCTGAGAAAGAATACTTAATTCCAATATTATTTTTAGACATTTGTCTTGAAAATAGATAACTCATAGGTAAATTGCATTAATCATAGTCTATTTTGCAGTGTTTGACATTATTTTTATCCTTTTACATTAAAAAAGCATAATCTCAGCAATATCTCAGAGATATCCTACAGACTAATAAAATACCTTTAAACGTATTCTCCTAGAGTAAATGTATCAGTTCACTTGCACTGAGCTGAAATCTATCTGCTATTCATCCAGTCAGTCCCTTGAGGATGCACAAAACTGCTCTACACTTAGTTCAGAAGAAATGCAGATAAGCACTGGGCAGAGTCCTGGCTCTCAAGTCAAATCATTTTGTGATACAGGTTTGTAATTTTTTAACTGTATGAATTTGAATACATTATTTTACCTCACTGAGCAATAATTTTCTCATCAAAGTAGGAGCTTGAATTTTATGTTCCAATCACATGCTCACAACTGGGGTTGATGTTTCCTTCTATTGCTTCTTCTCATGTTCCACTGAGGATAATTACTATCTCTTTATTATTTTGAAAACAAATTTTTCTGGACACCATTGCATGTTCTCACTTAAATTGTATTGACATATTCACTTATATATCTTGATATCTGCTAACCAGTCAATATGCAATTTGAGAAAATGCAGACAAATTTAATTTTTTTCAAATATATGTATTACAATAGCCTTGAGAAGCCCAGAGAAGATCTACATAGGAATAATAAATTAATATCACTCAATATGTAGAAAAAGGAGCTCAAATTCCAGCTTCTGTTATTTCTTAGTTTTCTCCATATTGGCACATTTCCTACAAAGAAGGACTAAACTCTAGTGTGGAGGCTCATGTTTCCCTTAAAAAGAGGTGGACTATACATAAATGAGTCAATTGATAATAATCCTAATTATTTTATGTGATCTGAACTCTAATCATGTAAGCTTTAATTTCCTTGGCATTTTATCTCCAGGAATGCCTGCCCTTTTTAATGTTTCTTGCTAACACACATTTGAAACAAGAATAATCTGTTAGGTTATTATCAGGCAAGATTTAATGTTGATTTCAAGCCCATGTCATAAAACATTTTCCATAAAAATGTTTGTTTCAAAGCAACACATTTTGTCATCACATTGATGGATCCCAAGAAAGTGCTAAAAGTCACTTATATTTCAAATACATTGGCTTTAGCTGTTCATATAATTGCTATCATCCTACACTTATTTTAATAGCTTGGTCCTGATTTTTTTAGAGTAATTGTTAATGGAGCACATGATTAATGGCTCTTACTGAGGAATGGAAACCTAAATACTATACATGATACAATTACAAGGGTTAGAAGCTGAGAAAAAATAGGTCATCCAACATTTCATTGGAACAACATATTACATATTAGTCTATGGATACTTTCTGTTATCTAACATCTAAATGTGTATAGCTAATAAGAAGGCAAATGTATTGGATACACCATTTTACCCTTGGTTACTGGATTGTTGCATAATCATTTAGCAAAGTAGAATAGGTACCTTTTGTTGACATGGTAAAAAATAAACAGATCAATAAAAACAAAAAAATCCTCATCAACCACCACTTGATAAACTTGAGAGTAGAATCTGGGATAGAGTGAACAAAAGTCCTGCATTTTAAATGAAAAAGCAGTTCAAAATCCCAGCTCTACTATTTACTTTCTTGTGACTTAAATTACTCATGCTTCTTGATACTTGGTTCTTCTTCTGTAAAATAAAATGTGAGAAATAGCTAGAACAGAGTTCTGTAGGATTACATGTATATGAAAGGATTTATCCTTTGCCTTTGGATTTTTATATTTGGTTGTATGTGGTATAGAAATTATCAAGAATTATTGGAACTATTACACTAGATTTAATGTTACACAATTACCTTAAGGATGTGATTCTTTTAAGATCTTGAAGGTGTTACCTATGAATCCAACTAAATTAACTTTTCAATAACTCATTCAAACAACTAGTGTAAGTAATTCATAATTGTGAATGTCTTTCTTAAAGTCTAGAACTTCATTTTTTACTTGGGTCTTGTTCTTCAATTTCCAAAAGTTTGCTGTTATCCCTTTACAGAAGTGCAGTCTCATCATTTTATACCCAAACAGTTGTCAGATTTGTCAGTCTCATGACTCTTAACAAATTGAAAAGTTTGAGGACATGTGGGTGTGCTGGCTCATGCCTGTAATTCTAGCTACTTGGGAATGGAGATTGGGAGGATCATGAGCGAGGGCCACCTGGACAAAAAGTTCTTGAGACTCCATCTCAACCAATGGCAGGGCATGGTAGTATGTGCCTGTCATTCCAACTATGTGGAGTGGCCCAAATGGGAAGCTCTCAATCCAGGTTGGCCCAGACATAAAGGAAGACTCTACTTTAAAAATAACCACACAAAAAAAACCAGTGGATTGATTTAAGTGGTTGAGCCCCTGCTTAGCAAATGCAGGACCCTGAGTTCAACCCTCAGTACCACCAAAAAAATGAGGACTCAAAAAGTGTCCTTTTATGTAGACTATCTTCATCACAATTTATTGCATTAAAAGTTAAAACTGGGAAGTTTAAAAACATTTCTTTATCAGTTCATTAAAAATAACAATAAACCTAGTACATGTAAATATACATTTTTCTAGGGAAAAACATGATATGTTCTTAAATAAGAAAATATTTTGTGAGAAGAATAGCAGTATTTTACATTGTACAATTCTTTTAAATGCCTGATTTGGAAAAAGACAGTTGGATTTTCATATCTAACTCTACATCAATCAGTTGCAATATATTGTTCCGTTGAAATAAATGAAGAAAATATGGATTTACTCACATAAGTGACTGGGGAAAGGAAGGGAATCTTAGTGTCATTTACAAATAATCCTGGATATTTTTCTTTGATACAACACTCAAATTTAACAAGTGTTAACTTCTTTCTTTTTTTTTTTTTTTGACAGTACTGGGGGTTGAACTCAGGGCCTTGCACTTGCTAGGCAGGTGATCTACTGCTTAAACCATGTCTCCAGCTCTTTTTATGTTGGTTATTTTTGAGATAGGATCTTCCTTTGTGCCCTGGACTATGATCCTCCCAATTGTGCTCACCACATAACTTGGATGACAGGTGCACACAGCTGCATCCAGTCATTGGTTGAGATGGGGTTTCGCAAACTTTATGCCGGGAGTTGGCCCTGAATCACAATCCTCCAAACCTCCACCTCCCAAATAGCTAAGATTACAGGCTGGAGTCACTGCATGGCCTAAGTGTTACTTTCTTAAAGTGTTCTTAAAGTGTTACTTTCTTAGGTGAAATGTGGAAATTTAAATCACATCAATAAATTTTATGTACTGTGGTTCACTTAAACCCATTGGTCTATCCTACATGTTGGGTGAGTCTGCTACTCATGCATGATTTTTTAAATGTTTTGCCTTGACTAAGTGGAAGGTACTGGTTCACTGCATTGTGTCACCTTTAAAACATCGTTTCATGTAAAAACAACAAATCACTTTTGTTAATATCATCACTGGTTTTATAGGAATTTTCTTCCAATATTGGGATGCTGTCAAGCTCATAGTAGGAGCAAAATATTTCTAATTTCCAATTTTGTTCAAAAGCCTGCATTTTGTCATTAGTAATGCTTTCAGGTCTCATTGAAATAATGCATACACTTTCTTTATTTTCAGGAAAATATCTGTCAAACACACCATTCAGAATAAGCAATAGTTTGCCTTTCTGTCATTCTTTAAATAAAAATACTGTTCCATAGAAAAGTGGTTCGTTACCTTCACAACTTGTACAATCACACAGTGCTTTTCCTTCAGGCACATGTCCTACTTTAGTGTGAGGCAGAGGTGTTCTGCCTGTTCTTCCCAGTTCCTCACACAGAACATTAACAAAGACATGGACTCAAAGGTCAAGATTCAATGAAATTAATAATAGATTTTTTAAAAACTTTTTGGCAGTACTAGGGCTTGAACTCAGGGCCTTTCACTTGCTAGGCAAGCACTCTACCACTTGAGCGTCGTTGCAACCCCAAATTAATACTTTTTACTGATTTATTGCAACATTTTAGAGTGGAATTTGTTTCTTCTTATTCTGTGAATGCACGTCTATAAAGAGAGCAGACTTCTGCTACAAGACAGAGTCACCACCTCCATCCTTCTGAGGTGCTGGCAGTTTTACCAACTACTTTTTTCATACTGTGTCAGAGTTCAATACAATGAAAAAAATAAAATCTTACAGAATTGTTATGAAAATAGTTTTGCCCTTACTGATTCCTTGAAAATATGTTGAGAGACTCCCATGAGGGACTCATAGACCATACCTTCAGAGCCACTGATTTAGGTAATAAAAACGTCCTACTGTTGTGCTTTTGTTTCCTACCAATTCATTGAACATAGATGCATGAGTGCTATATAAACTGTCCCCTGAGTGAATCACTCCTTTGTACCACAGCCTACAATTGTAAGTTCACAAAGCACTTACTAATCTGTATGTTTATCTCACTACTGCTGTGGTGTCCCTTCCTCTGGATTCTTCTCCCTCTTCTCCCCTCCCCAGACTTCCCTGCTTCCCAGATCACAGAACGCAGCTGGGGCAGCACTCTTCTCCATTTTAACTGCTTTCAAAGCATTACACATCTACCTGTATACAAAAGATTTTCTTACATTGGCATGAATACCATCAGGTTATTCCATTTTCATTAACAACTGACATTTATTTTATTTATATTTTCATTTCTAGCCCAAACTCTGCCCTCAATCTGTTTTCTTAGTCTCACTTACTCCTCCACTCTTCAAAATGTAGCTCTTATCTCTAAGGATATTAGGGATTTTCACAATGCTAACTCCGTTTGTGCTTATATAATCTCTGTTCTTCATGTTCACTATTATTTCTCTCCATAACATAATTTCTTGACTATTCTTCTACTGTGTCAATTCCCTTTAGTTTATCTTGTTGTTTTTTTTCCACTTCCTTTGCTTGCATCTTAAATGTGTTTTCAGCCTTCTCTCTACTCACCTTTGTCAACATACTCTGCTGCAATAATCTCAGATCATTCATGTCTGAATTTTAACCTATGTGTTGATGGACTGGGTCTGTATCTCTAGCTTTAACATTTATCTACAGTACCAGATGCAAATACATATATGCTTGGTGTACATTTTCCCTGGAAATGCAATATACCCATCTTCCTATTCAAACATATCTCTTAATGGCATCAACATCTGCTGAGTTTCTCACATCAGAAATCTGGGAAAGCTGTCTGTAGCACTTCTGGGTAATAGCATTGTGCTATGGTTAAGGGCATAAATTCTGCAGTTCATTTCTTGATAAAATTCTGTTTGAACCAAGGACTAGTGATATGACCACGGACAACTTACTTAACTTGCTGATGGTTTGTTTTTTTCCAACATCTGTAAAATCGCATTCTATATTTGGGGGGTTGGTAATTCTGTTATTTATTTTATTTTTACTTTTATTATTATTATACTGGGTGTACATTGTGACATTTACAAAATTTCTTACAATATATCATAGTTGAATTTACCCTTGCCATCTTTCTAAAATTCACACTCTAATCATGCCTGGTTTATAGGGCTTTTGTACAGGTATTATATGAGTTTTTGTTAATAAAGCATTTATAAGAGTGCTTGGCACATGTAAGAGTGATATAATTATTTGTTAAGTTAAATCATAGCCAACTCTTACTTCCTTTTAATCAAATATTCAACCACCATTATTGCCAACTTTATCTTTTAAATTCCCTCTCATTCTGGGTATCATTTTTATAGTTCGGGTTTTTATTGCTCACACAGAATTATGCAGTGGTTTCTTAACTGATCTACCTTCCTCTCCACACAGTCACCTTATACACTGTTGCCAAAATGAGATTTAATGCAAATGGACTATGCCATTGCTGATAATGCTTGTTGGCTCTCCATAATTTCCAGGATAAAATTGACTCTCCTGAAGTCGAAGGCCCTTCTAGGTATGTCTCTGGATGCTTACTGTTTGTACTTTCCTCCCTTGAACACTGAGGAGCTCATACCTCAGATGTGCTCCGTGAATGCTGAATAGCTAATAAGGAGCTTGTTATGCTCTCTCTTGCTTCTGGTTTACCTTATTTTCTTCTCTGTCCTCAGTAGGTATCTAGGAAACATTTATTGGCTTACTGTAGAGTGCTGTTTCTGCTGACAGTGTAGACTGGCAGCAACGGAACATAGCAGATCGTCAGTCATTTCTGTAGGTATTAGTTGCCAAGAAAATGAGGCAGGCCCAATGATTAGATGCATGCTAGACATATTTGAAAGAATATCACAGAACTTAATTGTTTGGCACTGTGCCAAACAATTTTTCCTTTAATTAGCTTCAATAAAATAACATTTAAAAGTGCCTAAAAACCAACACTTTTATATTAGCACTAAAAGCTAAAAGCCTGCATTTTTAAAATAAGATTTAAAGAACTATAAATTTTCTCTCAGAATTTTTAATGTGATTAAACTATCATACAACACTATTTCTTCTTGTTTATTTGTTGTAAAAGTAAACAAAATTCCTATAACCTTAGAGCTAACTTACATTCTTGGTGGCTCGAGTTTCTTTTACTTTGGATTACATATTCCATTCTTATCTACAACATTTGCAGGTAGAGAGAGAGCTGTGCTAATAAATCTTTGTCTTACTTTTTGTCTATTCTTCGACCACTTTCATTTAGGAAAAATGAGAGCAATAACATATTTTAATGTTGTTTTTCATTCTGGCTCCTTCCCCTTCAAAGAATATTTTCTTTTCAGTGAAGATACTACACAAAATGATAGAGGACCAAGTCTCACCCAAACCTCTACTTCAATCTCTCTACCTCAATCTCTCTATTTAAAAAATCCTGTGGGGAAAATATCCAATATTGCTTTTACTAAAACTGAATTTGCTTGAGGGAAAACTGAGTTCTACATATGGTTAATATTTTCTATTCTTCCTTTTTAAACCTTTTAAACATATATTTTTTCTCATTTCTATTGAAAGAGTCCAGGCAAACTGTAAGATAAAAGGAAGTTGACTTCAAGCTCATTCTAGATAATACACTGCTATTAAAAATTTAAATTCTTAAAGGGACAGACACAGTTGTCTTTAGAATCTTTAAAAATTTTCTGTACTTAAAAAAGTTTTAAAATCCTTTTGTCCCCACATTGCCTATCTTTTATTTCCTTAATCAAATTAGGAAACTTAAGAGCAAACACCAACTTATACAGATCTTTATAAATGTGTTAAAATGTCTTCTTCTTAAATGTAAATTTACACAGAGATTCTCAGAAGAGCACAATATGTCAGGTATTATCCTAATCTTTAAGCAAACATACTTGAATGTAATATACAAGGCATATGTACTCTCCAGACAGTTCCTAATGGGTGGCCACAGAATTATCAATAACAACCCACAGTATTTCCAGATAATCTCATCTGAAAGTGAGATTCATAATAATTATTGGCATATCCTTTAGTAAAGCTGCAAGTATTTAAATCTTCATTTTTTGAAAGTAGAATTGAGTTTTGTACCTATTCCTCTATCTCCCATTGTGCTCTCCCCTTGTCATGTGATCCAAGTCCAACCACATTGCTGTATTTGCCCTAGATCTGAAGTCCATATATGAGGGAGAACATAACGACTTTTTGTCTTCTGAGCCTGGCTAACCTCACTCAGAATAATGTTCTCCAGTTCCATCCATTTATTTGTAAATGATAAGATTTCATTCTTCTTCATGGCTGAGTAAAATTCCATTGTGTATAGGAACTAATACAGAAACCTCAAAGCAACAGAAGTCAATACGAGAAGGGGATCAGGAGCCAGTGTAAAGATCAGTTAGAGATGAATCAGCTTGGTATGTAACACATTTGTACATGGAAGCAATGCTAGGAATCTCTCTGCATAGCTATCCTTAACTCAACTAGTGAAAACTCTTTGTCTTCCTTATTATGCTTATGTCTTCTCTTCAACAAAATTAGAGATAAGTGCAGAACAGATTCTGCCTGGAAGAGAGGAGGGGAGGGGGGCAGAAGGTAAGGAGGGGGGCAGCGGGGAGAAATGACCTAAACGATGTATGCACATGTGAATAAATGAATAAAAAAAAAGTAAGTAGAATTGATTTTCTATAATTATGTCATTCAGACCAGGTTTATGTACCCATACAATTTTATTTGGGCTTAAAAAGATATTCAGTCTTATACTATGGAGATTATTTTTAAGATGGCTTATGAAAATTTTAAGGCAATTTCAAGATTGGCTCTTGAAAAAGCAAGTGTTTCTAGAAATATATAATCTTACAAAATGACTAATTTAAAAGACTACTTTCATTTAGATAATCATGCTCTAGAGTACCTAGTTGTTTTTTTTTTAAAGGAAACATTTAATTTGTCATATTGTACATATACCACATCAGAAAACATTTCTCTTATGTATATTCAAATATTTTAAGGACGGACAAAAGCCTAATGGAGTTTATTTATTTATTTATTTATGTTTTTTTTTTGGAGGGGGTTGTTTTGTTTTGAGACAGGGTTTTGCTATGTAGCCCAGTGTAGTCTTAAATTTCTTGTTCTGGTGCTTCCACTCTGGTATTCTGGGAGTGTAGGCATGTCCACCACTCCTGGCTTTAGAGTCACTTTTCAATATGTGAATAAATATTTGAGCTCAGCAACACAGTGGAGAGGCTAACACAGATCTCTTTAAGACAAATGAACCTACAAGTTGGACCACAGGAGATGGTGATATTGTTAGGAAAAGTTGGAAAATAGTGAATTAAAAATTGTGAGAGAGAAAATATTTGTTCAAAAAAGAGAAGTGAAGAATATTAATAAGGGAGAGGTTGGAGTGCTTGGGAGTACAGCCTAATAATGGATATAAGGAAGGTGGTTCTTGCACCCAAATTAAAAATATTTATTTTTCTTGGTGTACAGAAGCCTGAAGAAAAATGATATCCTTGGTCTGAGGATATAGTGTTTTCAGTAGTTGAGTCTTCATTCCCAAATGGCAGATTGGATAAGAGAATGTCACTCTGCTTAACAGAGAATATTTAATGCTTTCTCCTAGGGCAATATAAGTATGCTTTTTCTATTTTTATTACTTACCAGAATTGGAATATGATTTGAACTTCTAGTTGTCAATGAGCAAGACCAGAAAAGGCAAAATGAAATTATTGGATGACAATGTAAAAAGGAGAAAGGACTTTGAACTCAGAAATAAGTTCTTCAGGGGGATAAACCTTGTTTACAGCTGAGTGCCTACAGTAAAATGTTAAAGTCAGAAGAAATTAGCAATCCTTTAGCTGTGGTTTTTCTGAGAAGGGTCATGAGTAGATACATTATTTCACTTGGTGAAGGAAGGATTCAGTGCCTTTCACATGGCTTGTGGTCAAAAATTTGTTCTACTGTTTGACTGATGGATTGTGCAGTTGACTTAATTGGCCAAATGAACTGAGTGGGTAGATGACAAAGGACATAGTACAGTTATAAAGTCACTGATCTCCTTCACTTAAATGGCATAACTTGATTTTTTTTTGTTGCATAGAAAGTATTTTGCTTCCATTTTTATAATTCAGAAAATTGATGCTCAAGTTATTTCAACAACTTAATAGTCACATTTAGAGATGATAGCAGAATGTGGATTTAAGGAAGTTAGATGGGAGACTTCATGATTCCTTCAGATTTTCTTCCTTAATCCCTTTTCACAACTAGAGGTGTGGATGGCATTGGTTCTTGGAATGAACTGTGTGTGAAGGCACTGTTTGGGTGCTTAAGCTGGAATAATTCCATTGTTCTACCATAAGTCTCTCTATCCAGGTGAGTAAACTAGGCTCTAGATAGAACTAAAGACTTCAGAGACTATTTTCTTTAGCTGCTATAGTCTTCCATGATCTCATGTCCCTCTGGGCACCAATACCAATAAAACCCTACAAAAGCTTGCTTATCCTAAACATTTTGGGTTAATACACATGGCCAAACACTATAATTATATCAAATCTTAGGATTTTAGCTGTGAGAAGTAAATAATATTCACACATTTATTTAACAATTTAGCATGTCTGGCACATGCTAGACATTAGTACCAGGCACTTGCTTAAAAGAGTAGAGAAGACAACACAGTTCTTGCTTTAATGGAAGAGAGAGACAGTGAAAAGCAAATTTATGATGTAATGTCACATGGCAATAAGTATACGGTACAAAAAAGTTCAGTTTGTATCAAAATCAGATTGACAGCCTAATGAGAAACCAAGAGGTACATTGGGATATTTCTTTTGTTTATAGAAATAACATCATAGCCATTAAAGGAATAAATCCAAGCCACATATTTGTTTCTATATACAGTTAACTATTGGGTTTTTTCATTTTTGAAGACCTTTTTTTTCCTGCTTGGTTGGTTGGTAACCTGATTTTCAGTTGTGAAACCCTGCACTAGACTCCATCTCTTGTCCTGCTGTGTGTTAGAGCACAGTGGAAAACCATTCATGTGCATTGTGCTTTCACACATGCCAGGGTCTGTTATGTGTTTCTAATTTTAGAAAACAATTTAATGCTATGTCACAAAAGTTGAATTAGAATTTTCAGACCTGAAAATTGTTCCAATATAAATTCTTCAAATTCAGTTCTAAAAATTATAGTATTACAAGTATGCAAAGCAAAGTACATTCTAAAGAAGTTTAGTGGGGGCTGGCGGAGTGGCTCAAGTGGTAGAGACTGCCTTGCAAGCGTGAGGCCCTGAATTCAAACCCCAGTACAGCCAAACAAAAAAACAAGTTTATCTACTCCCTATCTATTACTTTATCTCTTCCTGCATCATTTAAAGGTCATTATTTAAAATGTTTTCTGTTTCTCCATAGGTATTTATCATAAACAGATAGCTATGTGTACTAATGGTGTGCCCTTTTCTAATGTTGGGCAGTTGTTAACATATTTTTCTTCCTTATTCTTTCATACACTTTTGTGTGCACTTTTATAATCTGCTTCTTAATATATTTTCTTAAGACTGTGTACAATGTTATGTAGAGATATTTATTTCTTCTTTATAGTTACAAGCAACTGCTTTGTGTGTATGTCCTACAGTTTATTCAAACTGTCCTTTATTCATGGACTTTTGAATTGTTTTCAGACTTTTGCTATTGCAAAAGTTATACAATGAGTAGTTCTATATTTTTTGTATTTTTGCCAGTGTGTCTTTCAGATAGCTTCCTGGAATTACTGCTAGGTTGAAGGATAAAGATAGTTGTAGTTTGCTAGATATTATCAAGTTCTTCTCTTTTGGAATTGCAAATTTTGCAACTCTACAAGAAATGTACACAAGTTCTTAATTCTTCATTTATTTGACTATTGAGTATATTTTCAACCTTTCAATGTTTTGCCCATCTAGCTGGTGATAAATGGCATCTCAGTGCAATTGTAATTGTATTTGCATTATCAGTAAGGTTGCACATCTTTCTTTAGAGTTGAGCTATTGGTCTTCATTTTTCTTTGAAGTCTTTGTCCAATCTATTCTTTAAAAATAAGACTGCCTTTTTTATTGTGGAAGATCTTTATATATGTCAAATACTTGAATTTCAGCTAATATTTTTCTCAGTTTTTCATTTGCCTTTATTTGCTCATTATGTCTTTTGTCATATAAACAAATCTTTTTATGCTATATATTCATGTTTATTCATTTTTTTCCTGTATTGCTTGTAGACATTGAGTATATTTAGGCAAATTTTCCTACTTCCAGATTATATTAGTTACAATTCCATCAAAATAACACAGTACCTGAGGCAATTAACTTATTGGAAAAAAGGCTAATTTTGACTCAGGGTTTTGGCAATTCCAGTCCAAGACTGATTGGCCCCATTATTCTGAGTGAGCAAAAGTTCACTTCATGGCCAGAGGGAAAAAAGAGATAAAATGGTGTAGGATCCCCCATTTTCTTCATGTGTACATCTGGCAGTGAGTGATGGACCTCCCACAAGTCTCCACCTACTGGAGGTTCCACCACCTCTCAATAGCACCACCCTGGGACCAAGCCTTTAATGTACAGACATTTGTGAGGACACTTCTACAAACTACAGCACAAATTAGAGAAGAACTTAGCTATGCTAATTTCCAGTACTACAATATTAACTTTTGATGATTTTGGAACTTATTCTCATGTATGATGAATGGAATGGACATAATTGTTGTCTGTGTTCTATCTGGCTATCTAGCTACCACCATTCCACTTCCTAAGTTCATCTTTTACTTTCAGACTTAACAATACTACCATTTCATATCACATCACATCATATCACATCATATCATATCATATATCATATCATACTATTATATTAATTAATCTTGCAGTATCTATAACCAAATTGATTTTTGAATTTTCTAGTCTGTTACATTAGTCTCTCTGTCTTTTTACACAGCAAATTCTACATTGTTTTGAGATGTTTCGTGTATTTTAATAACTGTCAGGACTAGCCTCTCACCCACTCCTTTTTAAAAATGTTTGTTTTTCTAAAGGACTGCATAGTCAACTTTTTTAGTTTTAGAAAAGAAAATATGATGGCTATCCAGTATTATATTATCAAATTTCTAAATTGCCTTAGGGAGAACAGGTTTATATAAAATGTGGGTTCTTGCAATCTAAGTACATGACATATGTTTTCATCTGTTTAGGTTTAATTTTGTGTCATTTAAGAGTTCTTCACAGATTTTCTCTTAAAGTTGTGGGCATTTCTTATAATTCACCCTAGACATTATTATTATTAAATATTCCATTGTGAATATGGTCTTTTCCATTATACATTATATTTGGTTATTTGTATAGTATAGGATGTTGCCTTTTGTATATTAACTTTTTATACCCATGACTTTATTCAATTCCCTTATTTTTTATGGCAAATTTTTTATTTTGGAGAATATCAGTTTCACTTTTTGCATGGGGTTACATATGTTAAATTATATCAAGGAGAAATTACTTCACTTTAAATTTGAAAGCCCCATAAAACTCTTAGAAATGCATGCACTACATAAATGAAAAGACATCTGTGCTCAATGAGCCTGACAGAAACACATCCAAGGCCATAGCTTATATTGAAGTCTCTGCTTAGCTGGGCTATTTTCTAAATTCAGCATCAGCAAATTGTAAATCACATTTTCTTGAAAATTCACTTGATTTTCCTTAAGGCACTGCATATGTTGTTTGTATATGTAATTTTACATGTGGAATTTATCAATTCCTTTTATTGTCTGTAAGTATGTATTTTTCTATGCTTAACCTTAATTTTTCATGACAACCACTAACCTACCCAGCATTTTGTCTATGGCAAGAAACTCCTTAAATATCAAGTTATGTTTTTCCTTATAATTTTTAAATGGCTTCTCATCTTAAAGCAAAATCAGAGTTCTTCCAATGACTTACAAAATCCTACAGGGTCTGTGCCCCATCTTACCTTCTCCACCACTTCTGAGACCTTATTTTCTACCACTTTCCCCTAATTTCCTCCATACTGCTTCATGATCTCTGCACCTGAAATACTTCTTCTGACATTTTCATGACTCATTCCTTTACCTCCTCAGGTGTATTAGGTCAATAACCTCTTCCCTGACACTATTTTAAAGTAGCATCCTCACTATGGTGGATGCATCAAAGAAATGGTCCCCATTTCTTTCCTCTTTCTGTGTATATACCATTATTATGTGACTTTGTGGCCCTCCCTCTCAGTGTGTGGTGTGACCTGCTTGGTACTTTGAGTCTAGGTTCAGTAATATAATTTTCTTTGGTCAATAGAATGAGTTGGAAGCAGCAGTGTCTTGAGGTCTCTAGAATCCTTGGATGTTTCTTTCTGTATTCCTATAGTTTTCCCCAAGAATAGATGAGGTTAATTTGATCAACAAACCTTAGCCAAGATCAAAATAGTGACTGATCCCAGACACATGTGTAATGAATAACAACTGTTGAATGCAGTATCTTTGTGGCAATAGTCATTGAATTGACTCACCATTAATGCTTTATGTAACTATGGTTCATCTAACTTTTATCACTATCCAATTTATTAAATTTTCTTTTGTGTTTATTATTTTCTTCCCTTTAATGTTCACTCCATGAAAGCATGGAATTTTGTCTAGTATGAAATTGATTCTCAATAAACTTTTATTAGATAAATAAATTCACTAATTATTTCTGTAAGTTCTGCCAACATGTATTAATTATTTGGGGTACCTAAATGATATTGCTGATAAAATTTTTCAAACCCATTATTTCCTTTTCCACACACAGCAACATATAAATGATTTAAATCTGATTCTTAGAATTTTATATGTTGCTTTTTGAAAGTTTCTTGGCGACATCAACTTTATATATCACTTCATTATTTTCACTGTCTTGATTATTGACTGAGTCAAAAAAGCAGGAGTCAAAATGTTTGGGGTTCAACATTAATATTCACTTGAAAACTCTCCTCCCTTTTCACAGGTATAACTCATCAAGGGCACTGACCAAAAGTTGTTACTAAACAAATTCTCTCATATGCTATAGATTGAATGTTTGTCCCTGTTAGTGTGTTTCAACACATTTTTCCCTTAATGCTATTTTATTAGGAAGTGGGACCTTTAAGAAGTAATTAGGTTATGAGGACTAAGCCCTGACAGTTAGATTGTTGTCATTATAAGAAGAACAGGAGAGAGCTTTCTTCCTCTTTTTGCTCTCTGCCACGTGAAGGCACAGCAAGAAGAGGGCCATCTGCAAACCCTCAGTAGAACCCAACCATGTTGACACTCTGACAGTGGACTTCCAAACCTGCAGAACTTTGGGAAATACATTTCTGCTGTTTAAGCCACCTGATACTATGGTATTCTGTTATATAGCAATCCAAACTGACCTAGGTGCTCATATGTCATTCATTTTTAGAGAACATTTCATAGAGCCTATTTTACTTCTGCACATAGTTGAGGAGTAATAAATTTAAAGAAAGGAAAAAATTCTCTCTCTCTCTCTCTCGCGTGTGTGTGTTGCTGTGAATCTAACCCAGAGCCTCACATATGCTAGACAAGTGTTGTACCACTAAGCTACACTTCCAACACAGAAAAATCATTTTAATTGATTGAAAAATAATTGATAACAGAAAAAAATTCTATCTTTGTATCTGAAACCCCAGATATTGGAATTCCCAGATATTGGAATCTGACTCTATTTGCTACTTTCATCCTTTGGAGAGATGATAACCAAAAAAAGCTCTGAAAATAAGATGTTACCACAAAGGGCACCATTTTGCAAAAAACTGAAAATTTGTATTTTCAGCTCAAATCTGCACAACATCTCTCAGCAAGGAAAGATGCATCCATTCATCATCCAGAAGAAGATTGATGATCTACTTACCACTCTGTTATGAGAAGTGAGAATTCTCAATAATTAATAAGTTATGGAAAGTTTCCATTATCATAGCAATTAGAAGACAAATGTTTATTTCTACTGAGCATTACTTGCTTGAGATTATTTCAGCAGTTTATCAACCATTCAAGCCCTCTTATTAGCATCCTGGATTACCACATTTCTATTATTTAGTCTACAGTAAGCCTGTTATTGAAACAATGATTGCAAATTCTCAGTTCTATTGATATTATTGAAATGATCCCATTGCACAAATGCTAAAAATGTCATTAATTCTCCCCTTCATTTAGGTTGTTGATGAAGAGACTCTACAGCAAGTGGAAGAGAACTGAAGGAAACATTGACATTTTACTTTTAAAAATGGAAGTCCAATAACAAATTGTTTGCTTGTTAGCTGAAGTATTGCTTTAATTACTTTGAAGATTTACTCATCTTGGCTCCCAAGTATGCCTCCTTTTAATTCTGAATGTTTTCTCACATTTGTATTTAAATTCAACTTTAAATCCTCTCTGCAAACATTTTGTGGTGTAATTTTAATAGTATTAACAGTCTGTGTGTGAAGTTAGCAAGCAATTGGCTTGTTTTGTTGCTTATCCCAATGGCTGAATGGATGAAAATATTCCAAAAGAGTCTACACATGAGTGAAATGGAAAAAGTTCAGAATTCTTTAAAAAGTCATTATGGTCAGAATATTTTTACTTTTTCTTATAACACTTAGGTAATTGAGTCATATGAATTACTGAAATTACTTGGGCTTAGTTTTTGGTGTGTGCATCCATGA
The DNA here is from genome assembly GCF_047511655.1 of Castor canadensis. NCBI lineage: Eukaryota > Metazoa > Chordata > Mammalia > Rodentia > Castoridae > Castor > Castor canadensis. Next base: position 12,760,284 of record NC_133386.1, read on the forward strand.
GTGAATGCACTCACACATGAGTGATGAGTAAGCATGCAGTGAGGTAGATTATATTCATAGTGAAAATCAACACTTTTGTGAAACTGTTCATCTATTGAAGCTTTTTTCTCTTCTCTTCTGCCCTTGAATGATCTTTTTAAATATTTAATTTCCATAGCTGGGAGCCCTAGATTTCTCTAAAAGTTGATAAAATGTATGACAAAATTAAAAAAGTAACCTCTGGTAGTCTGAAATTATTTCTATAAAATCATAATTTGGCATAAGTATCATTTTTTCCATAGCCAGTCTGGGAGAAGTACATGCTTTATCATTGAACTCTTAAGATTATTAATTGTTCCTCTTGTGTTTGCAAGGCCTCACTTGGCTGCCCTTCCAGGGCAGGTCAAGGAAAAATGTATAGGATTCAAAGTGTCAAGTACCCCTTCCATAAAAGTAACTGGAAAAAAGTTCTATAATAATAGAAATTGGTCTTATTCACTCCAGACCATACTATTTCAGTCATGTGTTTTGCACTGCTGTTTTTGTCACTGTGTGAGAGAATATCAGAGTTCTATGCTCCAAGTTTCCAGCAAAGCTTTTTTGATGGAATTTACGGATGGTACTTCTTATACAATGACATTTATTGCATATAATTACCACAAGAACAAGAGAATGCAATTACTAAAAAAAAAAGTGGTGCACTTTTCTATCATTTTAGCAACTTTATTCTGCCACATTCACTTGACTGTGTTCTCTTATTTTCAGGAGAAAGAGGAAATTTGTTCAGGCAAAGTCATCATTGCACACTGAAAAGAAGCCTGCTTGACCCAGTTGCTCTTCTATTTGCTTCCCCTCTTCTCTGTGAGTGTTTAGAATGTGGACTTAGTACAAACTTACACTACTGTGACGTATCTTCCTCTAAGATCTGTGGGGTATTCTCTGCCAAATGAACCTGGAATTAGTCCCAGCTTTCATGCTAATGGGTTTAGTCCTGGCATTCTCTTTTCAGGAAGACAGACAAAGAGTTATTAGTGGAGAAGAAAGCTTGAACGACAATCAAATATATATGCAGCAAGGTGCCAAGACAATTTTGCCATGTTTTTGAAATTAAAAATCTTGTTTTCTATATTCAGATATAAGATCAATAGTGTTTTTGGATGATTTGACAATGAAATGATTTTTCTCACAAAAACTACCAGAAACACTCTATTAAAGAAGGGACTTTGCTAAATGGAGAAATGTGATTGAGAAGATAATGTACAAATGGTTGTTATTTACTGGTCTATAATCCTTGCACTGTTTACATTGATTTAATCCTCATAAAATGCTACAAAGTAAGCATTATCTTTATCTGCACTTTATAGATGGGAAAACTAAGACAGAAGATAACTTGCCCACATTCGAAGAGCTAGTATGGAACAGGACTAGCTGTTCCATACCAGGACTGGGTATTGATTGGGTAGCCTTGTTCCTAGCCTATGTTCCTAATCACTTTCTTCCATTGCTGCTTGTTACAATTTTTCTTGGCACTGGAGTTGGGCAAGCTGGGTGTAGACCTTGGATCTGACATTCCCCAGATGTGCATTTTTGGTTAAGGTATTTAACGTCCACAAACCTCAATTTTCTCACCTGTAAAACTAAGAAAATGTCAATGTCAATTGTGTTTAGAAAGAATGTATAAGATATGTTTGGCACACTTACTTGGATGGAAACTATTAAACAAAAATAGTCCTTTTTTGAACTTCAGATGTTGGTATATTAAATAATAGATTTCATGACAAACACATTTCAATAAGATGCTCTCATTTCTTCATCTGTATATCCTTCACTTATCTGTATCACCCATATGTGTGAGAAGAACTAAAGACTTCTCATAATTTCTGATAGCATCCTGCAAGTGTGGCCCCTTTTGCATTAAAATTGCAGGAAAATCATGTCTTAAAGTTAAAGCTGAGGCCAGCCTTCTGTGTTTGGGGTTTAGTAAAATATAATCAGAGAGGGAGTTTTTATAGTGACATACATCACATGAATTACTGCAATTTTATAAGAATCTATGTCATAAGCCATTTCTTCTTGTTAAATAGGAAGTGTATTTTTGGTTGGATAATTGTTTTGTAAAGTTGTGTTGTTACTAATGAGTTTTTGCAATAGGTTGTTTTGCACAGATCTTGATAGCCACAATAGATTTCCACCTATCTTTGCAAACTACCATGAAGAGTTACTTTTTGATGATGTTTAGCAGCTTTGATTCTTTCCCTAGCTTGCTTTTTTATTCCAAATTGTACCATGACAAATATTGAGAGCTTGTTTCAGTAAGAAATGGGAAGGTGTGTGTGTGTGTGTGTGTGTGTATGTACTATAAAGTTACCTGTCTTTTTACCATTCCTTGACCTAATATCTCCCTCTATTTACCACTCCATATCACTGGTCTCTTCAAAATCATTTTCCATTTTTTTCTACTCATGCAGTCTCTGTTTACCAGCTCCTGTCACTTTGCAATGTATTCACTCTGGCTTTCAGTTCTAATGCTTCATAAATTTGTCCTTCATGAGCTCACTAATGACTTTTATCCTGAAGGAACTAATTGATCCATTTCTTTCCTCAATCCATTCACTTTATCTTTCTTAAAACAACTCCCTGTCTTGGTTCTTATGACACACACTGTTTTCATTCTCTCCATTCTTCTCTGGCCACTACTTTTCATCTGCCTGAAACCTAGATGCTGCAATTCTATGGGAATAAGTCCTGGGTATCCTTGATTACATTTTCTCCTGAGGTAAACTTATCCAATTCTGTACCTTCAACTACAACCTAAATTCTAACAATCACTAACATTGTATTTCTATTTCAACTTTCCCTTCTGACGTATTTATTTAGTTGACTGGTTAGTGTTTCTTTTCAAAACACCTGGGCATTCCAAACTTCATAAGTTCCAAACTGAACTGATATCATCAATAAAATTTTTTCTCACTCAGTCTTTTTCCATCTCAGAAAATGACATTATTATTCACTTAGTTGACCAAACGAGAAACTTTTAAGAGTTAAGGTGGTTGTTCCCGACCCTTATCTGCATCCATCCATAAAAAACCTTTTATCCCAAAGTGTAGTCATGTATTCTTTTACCTGTCCACTGCCACCTCCAGCTTCATGAATAGTCTCACTTGGACTCCTGTGTTAGTCTCTTTCCTTTAATGTAACTGACATATGGAAGCTAGAGTGATCTTTTGAGAACATTCTGTTTCCCTGACTTACATATTAAAATGTCAATGCGCTCAATCCCCTGTGCTGTGTGGCTTTCACTTTTTTTCTAAACTCATCTAGCTCTGTTCACTTCTTTCCTATAATTCAGCCATAGTGGCTTATTTTATTTCTTGAACATACCAAGTTCTTTTTTTCTTAATACCATAGCAATAAACATATCACTCCACTTACTTTATTTTGTGCTATTGCTGTGCTTTGTTTTTTTTTAGTCATCATGTCATTTATATGTTAATGTCATAGATAGTACTTCCTTATATCAACAAAACTGACTCTTATTTGTTAATATAGCCTTTGTTAATTTATCTGACATCATCTAACACAATTTTTGTTTGACCACATATTCAGTCATTCACTTATGTTATACATTTCTACATTAGCTATGTACTTCTTTTGTGAGGAGACTGTATTTTGGTGTCATGTATAATATACTTAGTTTCTCACTTGGTCACTGGATATTATGGATACCCGATAAATATTTATTAAACAAATACATAAATTAAATAGAGTGGAAAATTGTTTTGAGATATGATATGTACCAGTATTCCTTAGAGCAGAGCAAAATAAAGAACAATTACAGTTGTAGAGTTTGTGGCATGGTTTCCGAGCTCCTGGGGTTTATATTTATTAAAACCTCTATGAGCTTCAATCCAAGTACAATATGAAGTCCATAAAGAAGCAGTAAAAGGGAAACAGAGCTAAACACTGTTCATAGTCTCTGATTTCCTGAATGATTCCTGGAGTGATTCTCTACATTGTTCTCAAGTCAGAAAAAGGCATCCACAACACATGAGAGCTATCCAGTCACTATGTCTGGTGGAATGCTCTCCCTTTGATGTAGCTGATGGGAAATTAATAGACCTTAGCAGTTTAGAAAATAGAAGTAGTGGCCTATTAAGATGCTTTGAATGGGATAAATGCTTTTTCTTCCTTTTGTTGTGTATGGTGAAGAAATATCAAGGAAATATCAACTTTTACCATTCTTTTTAATCAACAAATTTTCCTTCATGAATAAATAAGTACTTGGGCAGAATCAGGGCATGCAATATTAAATTTGGAATCTTTTCTTACTTGGAAATAACAGTTTGTAAATTTAAAACCTCAACACAGTGAGGTTTTCTGTTTCCAGAGAGATGGAGTTATAGGAACTGGGTTTAATCTCTTGCATGAAGCAACTACAATATACGAAGGCAGTTTTTAAGATTTTGGGCTTCAGACAACAAAGAATAATGATACCTGAGAGATGGAAAACACACACGGTGAGCCTCAACAGTATTGCAACTTCCTGCTTGCTATTCAGAGGCTATAACAATACAGGAAGGGAAAACCCAGGCAGAATCTGGTGGTCAACTTGAATTAAAAGATCCAGGAGTCCATGGAGGCCAAGGTGGCTTGAGTAGGCAGTACCAGAGAAGAAAGCACTGAGTGTAGAGAGAACTGTGAAGATTTTCCTCGAGTCTTTAATTGCATATAAATAAACACATGCATGTGAGGAAATTGTCTGTGACCAAATGAAGAATCACCTGAAAAAATGGAGCAAAAAGTATGTGAAAGAGAGTTGAGAATAGTTCCTATTCTACCAGAGTAAAAGAAAACCTCCCAATGTATTGGACATCAGGGGAAGTACTAGGTCTTTCAACTGACTGCTGAGGAAAATCAGCCTTAGATTAGATGCTGCTGTGGTCCTCTATAATAAATCTTAAAAGCAAGACCCAGAGGTCTTGCTTGAGGAGAATCCAACAGGATTATATTGTTTCCAAGCAATTAATATCATTCCTAGAAAAGAAGTTAAGAATACTTTTAAAAACACAATAGTGTCCAACATCCAAAAAGTGAAAATAACCAGTTGATATATTACAATAGAACAGATTTAGGGATTTCAAAGAAGTGATAAAATATGATCTGTAATGCAGAAAGAAATTGATCAATGCAAACCAACCTAGAGTAACACACATGATGGCAGACAAGGATTTAAAGCAGGTGTGATAATTATAACACACATAGCCAAGAAGTGAGGGGAATGACTAAGCATGTTAGGTAGAAACATAGGAAAATGTGACGTTCTAATCAAATTTTTTGAGATGAAAATTACAATGACTGAGGTGACAAATACACTGGATGAACTTGAGCATATTAGACACTGGAGGGGAAACAGGTAGCTTACTGATTTAGCAATAAAAAAAACTGCTTAAAATGAAAGCCAGTGTGGTGTCTCAAACCTATAATCTAGCTGTGTGGGAGGTGAAGATGGTGAAGATGGGGAGGACCACAGTTCATCAATGTAAGCTAGGTTTATAACATTATTTAGATCAAAAGTGGCTAAAAATTCACCAAAAAAATACTTACATATTATAATATCTGTCAATTATTTGTGGGTAATAATTGTTTCAATAGTAACTGACAAGCATCTATGCTTGGTTGTGATATGAGAAATAGCATACACTTAAAGCCAATAGTAATTCAAAACTTTCCAGTAAATGGCAATGGAGTTTTAAAGGTTTTTCACACACTCGCCTTTGATTTTGCTATTTTGTCCTTGTGGCTAATTTTTTGCTTCACTCTTACATTTTAATGTATCTATTTCTCCTTTCTTCAGCCTAAATTCCTTTTGGGTTGAGGTCCTATCTACTGCTTATTTTTGCAATGGCGGCATTGGTCACTAAATAGTTGCATAAAGCTGAGGTGTATGACACTTAGAGATATTAGTTAGATAACAACTGAAGGAAGGAAAGTATGAGTAAGTGGATAAACAAATAGACACCAGGTCATGGAGGAGCCTAACTCACCATAGTTTATGTTAAAAGGAATACTTCTGAAGCTAGGTGTGGTGGTTTGCTGCTATAATCTCAGCACTCAAAAGGCTGCAACAGGAGAATAGCAAGTTCATGGCCAACTTGGGCTACATAATGAGACTTTATTTCATAAAAAGTAGTTCAAAACAGTAGTCATTTGAAGAATACAATTTGTACTCATATGTCTTGTGGTTATTGTCTACAATGAAAAAGTGAAGTGCCAAGGAGATATGGCAATATAATTTTTATCAAATAACTCAAGCAAGATGACAGCATTCTGAAAGCATAAACTGATACATCTACGTTCTTCTTTTTCAATAGTCTTTGATGTCTCAGAATTTCTTCTGTCTGATTATTTATTATGAGAAGTAGCAGAATACTGAAAAAATAATTAGAAAAACTAGCTTTATGTTCTGGTTCCACCACTTATCACACCTTTGGCATTAGATGAGTCACTCTGGCTGAACGATTTGGGTTCTTAGCTTGAAAAGAGGAAAAGTGGTTATTGGAGTCACTAATGTATGTTATGTAATATTAACATATTAATATATGATAATGGATGAGATCACCTAGAGGTGAAGTATATTTGGAAGCATATTTGAAATTCTGTTTCTGTTGCTCTACAGAAAAATGATCTGATCCTGACCCTCTGAACTGTTGCTCCATAGTCTGTCATTTTGTACAAAAGTCATTGCTATGGTGGAGATATGGTTTCAGTGTGTCCCTAAAGGGTTTAAGTGTTGCAAGTTTGGTCCCCAGTGCAGCTATTCTGCGTGGTAGAACTTTTAAAACACAGGATCTAGTTGAAGGTAACTGGGTCATTATTAATGCTACCTTGGAAGAAATTAATATAATTTTCATGAGACCCTTGTAAGTTCTCTGCAGTCACACTTGCCCTTTCCAGTTTTCTGGCTTCCTGTCTTACTACGTAATATGTCCCTCTCACTCGTGCTCCCACTCCAATGCTATTTACCATGACTGACACAGACAAGGGAGTCCTCACCAGAGCTCATCAGGTATCAGTGTCATGTCTTAGATCTCCAAAACTGTGAGTTAAATAAACTTACTTTTTTTCAGCCCCAGATAATGTGGTATAGCAATTGAAAACAGACTACTACAATCATGACTGAAATAGTTGCCATAGAACTTATGTATTCAGGAGAAGTAAATTGCCTTAAATCCCAAATCTATTGGTGAAAAATTTAGTATGAAACACCACTGAGATATTGGCTAAGAGATGGTATTAGACTCTGTATTACACTGCTGAAATACCTGTAGTTGTGAAAGTTTATGCAGCACTATGTAACAGTTATTGTAAAGAATATGATTCCATGCCTGAGGTAGAAAATGTGCTCTCAGATTCTGAGTCGTTGAAGCCATTCAGCTGGCCTCAGGTTGGTTCTTGTTCTTTGGTGACTATAAATTACTCTCACTGCACTATCATTCTGTCTTGTTTTCAATATTCCTGCCAACACATTTTCATTCATCACAAAAAAGTGTTTTTGTTTTTCTTCCTGGCTTATTCCTCATTTATTAATGAATAATCAAACTCCTGAATAGCTAGGCATTTGAGTGGTGTCCAAGAAAACTTGGAACACTATCGCACTATCTTGCTCAGAAACAATTTAGATCTATCGATCATCTGCCTATTTTTAATCTCACTCTTTCTTCCTCTCTGTCTCTCTCTGTCTTCTCTCTTATCTCTCATCTATCCTATCTATCTATCTATTCATCCATCCATCACCCATCTATTTATCATCTATTTTATCATCATTTATTATCTATCTCTATCCATACACACCAAAAACCTTTGTAGAGCCTCTGGTTTTTAAATGACAAACATTTAGTTATCCAAATAATAAGTCAAAAAAATTCAGAAGAGGTTTTTATCTTGAGAAAAGGAAGTTTGTCTAAGTTAAAAATTCTACTGTTAATTGTGTTTCATTTTAAATAAATAGTATCATTCAGCATTGTAGAGGAAATAAGTAGGGACTGCCTTGTGACAGAATCCCTAGGTAAGTAAGAGGAAGATGCAATTTGTCTTTCTTAATGACAAAAAGAAAAATTATTACAGAGCTTTTAAAACCATAAGTTAGATAAAAATCACAATACTATCAAAACAGTGTTATTGGTCAAAGAAATAAATACTGATATGTCATGAAACACATTGATACACAGAATACATTTACAAAAGATACATTTTTAGTACTAGTTCAGAAAAATCTCTAAGTGTTCTGATGTTAAACACTTTGTCCAAAATTTCAGAATGTCATTTTCTGCACTGCAGCATATTTGTAATTTTAGACCAAACGTAGGACTTTTCACTTGGGGATAAAAACATCTGGCTTTGAGCTACTGAATTGTCTAATGGAATAAGCAATAGAAGCATTCCAAAGTGATAATGGACAGATGATTTAAACCTGCTCTTCAGCTTCCTTAGCAACTCTAGAGAATAAATATTTCATTCTGTGGAATGAGAATTAGGTTTTGAAGTGACAGGGATAGCACCAGTATTTTCTTAGCCCCTTTGCCTCTAGAGATACTATCTAGACCAAGAAACTGAATCTTTGGAAATGGGGCTGGTAAATGTTTATAGGCTGAAACTTAAATTCAGACCAAAGCATTGGGCCTATAATAGATTACGTGACAAGGCACAACCAAACACCAACTATCCTAATAACCCAGTCCAGGAGAGCTGAGCCAGTATATCCTCTATCCCTCACCTCCAAAACCTAGAGGGTGTCTAAGAGTGCTTGCCTTTATAAGGGTGGCTTCTCAATTATAATATGAGAAGTATAATCTGGGTTTGTGATATAAATTTGGGGGATTAGAATTATAACTACAGTCTAAATAAGCAATGTTAAAGATCCCTGGTTTGTATTTTCTTACCTATGAAATGAAGTCACATTTATTAACTTGCATTTTAATTGTCTTGGAGTATTTTAACTTTTCCCTAAGTGACATGTAACACCAATGTAATTTAAGGTATTTTTTTCTAATCTATTGATGTTAGCTAGACTTTGATAAGGGATTGAGGCACGTACAACACTAAGAATAAAGCTTTCGTTGTTCAGGAAGTTATTCCAGGATATTTCAAGCTTAGAAGGGGTCACAGAGAGAAGACTGTCAAGATGAACAACTGTGAATAAAGGGTCCCAGCAACATTTTACTAAGGGAGAAGTGGTTCCCCCACCACCTTTCACATATGTGTGTTTTGTGGAGCACTTGAATGAGCTCTGGAAAACGAGGCCCCTGAGAGGAGCATTCCATCAGCTGAGGGCTTAGTGTGAACACTGTGTACTGCCTCGATCATCACCCAGGATAAAGGAGCCAAGAAGGACTCAGTCATTTGTTCCTTGAGGCTGGCAGAGTTGAATATTTGGAGGACATGGCGCGGGGAGGGTTCCTCCAGGTGTTTGCAGGAAGCATGCCTAGTGCTATCCACGTGCTTTGTGATAGAAACCACCTTGATTTCTGGCACTGTGATAACAGTGTTAAAGAGTGACATGTCTCATTTAAAGGGATCCATCAGTTGAACAGATGATTACAAATGGAAAAAATAGGACACTTGGTATAATAGAACTGATTTTGTAGGTAAATTAAAAATTTGGTGAACTGCTTCCCCTCCCCACTACCAGCTTTTGAGAAAGTACAAACACAGCACACAGAAGATTTTTCTGAACTTAGAACCATGATTTTTCAAATAAAGAAATACAGTAGAGGAGCTGTGGGAACATAATGTCACTGTTGAGAATGACATTAAAAGCCTTTGTGGTCAAAGAATATAAATAATCTCAAAGTCTAGAATAAAAATAAGGAGGTAATTAGGAAGGAAAAAGAAGAGAGATTTGGTTGACAGGTCCAGGAATGTAACATGTGAATAACTGAACAAAGAAAGAAAAGAACACACAAGGATTATGTATTACTTCTAAGCCAGTTATTAAACAACTCCTGACTAACAAGAGAAAAAAAAAATCTGTGAGTCCTAGAATTTATACAGACCCACGATATTATCAAACTTATGGAGCAGAAGAATTAAGACAGGCTTATTAGAAAAAGCAATCCTGAAACAAAAAGATCAAAATAAATATGGGTAAAAGTTAATTGAATTTTGTATTTGGTACAAAAAAGATAAAATTGTATATACTAGTAGGGTACCACGTGATGTGTGGAAATATGTATTTTGTGTAATGATTTAATCAGGTTAAATATATCTATTTTGGCAAATATTTTTCTTTTCTTTATAATGAATAAAAAGATTAATATAGATGGGCTAAATTTGATCAAGGCTAAATTTGAGCAATGTACATTATGTTCATATTGTAAATATCACAATGAAACAAACTTTGTAATTATTTTGTTAATAAAAATTAAATTAGAAAGGAAGTTTGCCTGCTAATTTGTCATGAAATTTGTAAAATATTTGTGTTCTTGGAATAAAATCTTTTTTTTTTTTTGGAAAAAAGAAAACTTCCTGTTTGTTGGTTTCTTGAAAAATACAGTTCACTGTTATTATGGATAGTCACCTGCTATGGAATATCAAACCAGACTTCTTCCTCCTATTTCACTGCAGCTTAGCATCCACTGGTCTGCCTTTCCTCATCCCTTCATCATAAAAGAAATGCACAACTACACATCACAAATGGGCAAAGCCCATTAAAAGAAAGGAAGATCCAGGAAAGAACTAAAGATAAGTTTTAGAAATAGGAAATATTGACATAACAGCCTGAAGTTGGATCTTTGGAAAGAAATTGAAAAAAATCTTTGTTGGATTTTAGAAAAAAATATAAAGCAAAATAAATTAAAATTAGGATGATAAAATGGGCAAATTGTAAACTACATATATAATTAAAAGCTGAATAGAAAAACTGGATATCCCTATAACCATTCACAAAACTGTGCAATTGAAACTTTTCTTCCAAGGTAAACACTTGAATCAGATATCTTTGCAAGTTAATTATAATAAATTCTTAAGGCATACACTATTACAATCTTATATGAACTTTTCTAAAGAATAAAAGAGAAAATACATCCCAATTCACTCTGAATCCAGCAGAAACTTGCTGTCTACATCAGACAAAATTGTAGGTCTATTTCACTCTACAAGATGCAAAATATCTAAACAAATTGTTAGTGGAAAAAATATGAACTGTGGTCTCTTAGACAGTACACATACAAAAATATATGAATTGACAAAAATAACACATCATAAACAAGTTTTATTGTAGGAGGGCATAAGTGTCTAGAATTTTCCTTTGCAATATTAACACATTTTAGTAGAAAAAAAACCTGGCATAGCAGTGCACAGCTGCAATCCCATCTTCTCAGGAGGATCACAAATTGGAGGCCAGATTAGGCAACTTGGTGAGACTAGGAATGTTAGCTCAGTGGTCATGTGCTTGCCTAAACATATACCAGAGTTTGGGTTCAGTCTCCAGTACCACACACACACACACACACACACACACACACACATGCACACACATGCACACACGGTCACACACAATTGGCCATGCTAATACACACAGCAAAGCATTTGATATATACCCATAATAAAATTCTTATCAAAATAGGTAATAGGGATTACTTTACACCCAACAAAAGAAGTCTTGCATAAACCAAAAGCACACATTCTGAAGAGTAGAATTTAAGTAATTTTTGTTTTATTTTAGGAATATGATGTGATTACTGTTATCATTGTAAGACAAGAAAATAAAAATAAAAAATGAAGATTAAAATGAAGAAAAATGCTATTATTTTAAATGTTCTATTATTTACATACAAACCCCAAAGGTTATGCTCAGATTATCAGCAGGAATAAGGAAGTCCAAGATTCTTGAGGAATATAAGAACAATATATAAAGCTGACTGCATTTCTATGTATGTGAAATTAAGTAGGGAAAGATAAATTAAAATCTTATTTAGTAGCCTGGCATGGTGGATCATTCCTGTAATCAGAGACACTTGGGAGGCTGAGATCAGGAGTATCACAGTTTGAGGCCAGCCCAAGCAAAAGTTCATGAAACCCCATCTCAAGAGAAAAAGCTAGGAGTGTTGGCACATGACTGTCATTCCAGCTAGGGCAAGAAGCATAAAGTAGGACAATCAGGGCAGCAGGGTAAAAAGCAAGAAGTGTATCTCCAAAATAACCAGAACAAAAAAGGCTAGAGGTGTGGCTCAAGCTGTAGAGCACCTGGCTAGCAATCATGAAGCCATGAGTTCAAACCCCAGTGTAGCCATAAAATAATGAAAAGGTTATTTGGCAATTTTGAGCAAGTGCAAAGCTGGAGGCATCACACTCCCTGGTTTCAAAATGTATTACAAATCTACAATAATCAAAGTGAAATGGTATAGTCATAAAAACAGATGGACAGACAAGTGGAGTGAAATAAGAAGCCCAGCAGGCTGGAGGTTTGGTTTGAGTGGTAGAACACTTGCCAAACCAATGCAAAGCCCTGAGTTCGAACCCCTGTACCACCACCACCACCAAAAAAATAAATAAATAAATAAATAAAATAAAAAACCCAGCAAAAAGTCCACACATCTACAGTTAACTTATCTTTAAGAAGGATGCTATAAGTGGGAAAGGATAGTCTCTTTAATAAATGCTGTTAGGTAAACCACATGAAGAAGAATGACCTTGGACTATTTTTTTACACCATATACAAACAAAAGATTGAAACAGATTAAAGACTTAAATGCAAGACTTGAATACCAAAAACTATTATACAAAAACTTAGGGAGAAACCTTCTTGACATTGATCTGAGCAATGATTTTTTTCAGATATGAAACCAAAAGCATAGGTTAACGACAGCAAACCTAGACAAATGGGGCAGCATCAAACTAAAAAGCTTCTGCACGGCAAAGGAAACAGTGATTAGAATAAAAAAACAACTTACCAAAAGGGAGAAGGTATTTGCAAACCACATATCTAAGAAGAGCTTAATTCAAAAATTATGTAAGAAATTTATGCAATACAACAACAAAACCCAAATAACTCAATCAGAAAAATGTGTCAGAGACTGTAGTAGATGATTTTTAAAAGAAGATACACAAATGCCCAACAGATACACAAAATAAGTACTCAAATTCATTGATAATCAGGGAAAAGCCAATTAAAATCAATGAGCTATCACTTCTATTAGAATGACCATTTTCTTTCTTTATTCATTTATTCATATGTGCATACATTGTTTGAGCCATTTCTCCCCCCTGCCCCTGCCTCCTCCTTCTCCCCCTCAACCTCCTTGCTTCTAGGCAGAATCTGTTCTGCCCTTTTCTCCAATTTTGTTGAAGAGAAGACATAAGCTATAAGAAAGACAAAGCATTTTTGTTCGTTGAGATAAGGATAGCTATACAGAGAGACTCCTAGCATTGCTTCCATGCACAAACGTATTACAACCCAAATTGATTCATCTCTCCCAGACCTCTTCACTACTTCCCGGTCACCTTCCCATAGTGACCTCTGTCATTTTAAGGTTATGTATTAGCTCCTCTGCAGTGGGCACATCAAGCACTTTCAAGTTTTGGTTTTCCTACCTTTCCCTATTCCTCCTGTATGTGTTCTCCCCTTAGCATGTGACCCAAATCTAATAATATTACTGCATTTGTTTTAAATCTAAAGTCCACATATGAGGGAGAACATACCATTTTTGGTTTTCTGAGCCTGGCTAACTTCATTTAAGATGATGCTCTCCAGTTCCATCCATTTACTTGCAAATGACAAGATTTCATTCTTCATCATGGTTGAGTAAAATTTCTTTGTGTATAAATACCACATTTTCTTAATCCATAGAATGGCCATTGTCAGAAAGATAAAAAATCAAGTATTGGTGGAATAGGTAGAAAAGGGAATGCTGTACACTGTGAGTAGATTGTAAATTGGCACAACCACTTTGGAAAATAGTGACAGAATTCCAAACATAGTTAAAAATAGAAATACCTTATCTATTAATCTTCCTTCTGGGTATACTCAAAAGCAAATGAACTCAACTCCAAGCCTTCTGTCTGCTGAGCAGGCTCTCTACCCCTTGAGCCACACCTCAGCCCAGCAAATACAATTAGTATATCCAAGAGATATCTTGCTCCCATGTTCCTTTCAGCATTTTTAACAATACCTAGGAAATAGAAGTAACCCATCAATGCTCATTAATGAATGACTGTAAAACATGGTATATATGCAAAGGAATATTATTTAGCTTTTGAAGAGGACAACATGGATAGTCATGGAGGGTGTTATCATAAGTGAAATAAATCACATTTAGAAAGGGAAATACTGTATGATCTCACTTGTAGTAGAATATGAAAATGTCTGATTCATAGAAATGGAGCAGAATTGTAGTTTCGGATCTGGGGGGAAGGAAATATGGAGTTCAAAGTTTTAGTTATGCAAAGTAAATAAATTCTGGAGAGTTAATATGTAATACATTGTAACTATAGTCACCAGTATTGTAATAAAAACATGACATTTGCTAAAAGGGCATATCTTATATTGTTCTCAGCAGAAAAGGTAACTTTATCAAATTAAGGATATATTAGTTTAATTGTAGTAATTATTTTACAATACATGCACAAATCATCAAGTTCTATGCCTTAAGTATATGCAGTTTTTAATTACCAACTACACCTCAATAAAGTTTGATAAAAAGCATAGGGAAGTGTCATTAAATAAAATTACAGAAAACGTGATTGTGGGTACACATATGTGTATTTGCGTGCATGCCCAATTATTTTTGCCCTCTGCTCTATTACTGGTCAGCAATGCTAATTCTCCTTTAATAGTGTTTCAGAAGACTATCTATAGGCAGTTAAAAATTTTTTAAATATAGTTTAATATTCATTAATATATTTATTACTAAGATAAAACATGAATTTACCTATTCATTTAGATGACTTTTCTAAAAGTATTCGAGTGCCCATCAGCCTCATGAAGAGCATCTATCAGCATAGACAGAAGCTAATCTGAATGAGGACAAAAGAGGTAATGACACAAAGTATGTTGCTTAGTAGGATGGTAGACTGGTGTCAGAAGGGAAGATGAGAGAGGAAAAGAAGCAGAGTGCATAGAAAAGAGGAAGGCAGATCTAAGCAAGAACTAGATAATAGAAGGAAGAAAAACTATCAATAGTAATAGAGCAGACATAAAGGGGAAGTTTGAGGTAGAAATGTTCGTGTGAGGCCAGGATGGCAGGGGAAGCATCAGGTCTTCCTCACAGAAGCATTGCAGGTGAAAGGTGAGAAGACTAAAGCCAGAGGATTCTCAAATTTATCAGTCATAGCACCCTCCTGCTCCTGCCTCACCTAGAGATGCTACACAGGCCCAGGAATGATAAGAACATTTCCACAACAGTAGAAATATCCTTTCTAATGACCTTTTTATCTCATTGGAAAACCTACTGATCAAACCTAAAGTAATAACAAAATAATAAAATAATGACAAATAAAATAAGTAATGACAAAATTCCTAACCGTATCTTCATTTCCGTGTTGGAAACTCCCTACTTGGAGGGAAAACAGAGAAGAAAACAAGGGAATCAGACACATCACTTCAAACAGCAAAAAGAAATGTTGCCAAGATGTTACAAGGAAAATAAAGCAGTTCTTTTTGTTTTTTTCTTTTATTATTCATATGTGCATACAAGGCTTGGGTCATTTCTCCCCCCTGCCCCCACCCCCTCCCTTACCACCCACTCCACCCCCTCCCTACCCCCCTTCCCCTCGATACCCAGCAGAAACCATTTTGCCCTTATCTCTAATTTTGTTGTAGAGAGAGTATAAGCAATAATAGGAAGGAACAAGGGTTTTTGCTGGTTGAGATAAGGATAGCTATACAGGGAGTTGACTCACATTGCTTTCCTGGCATGGGTGTTACAGTCTAGGTTAATTCTTTTTTGAGAGAGAGGAGGAAAGAGAAAGTGCATCACTGAAGTCCAGTATGAAGGTTTCCCTCCTGTTACATGAACCTTAATTCAGAGGCCAAGAAACTACCTTTGGCTCCTCTTTGCCTCTTTGTTTTTGGAATAGCAGAAAGGATTGCAGGAGAGAGAAAGCAGGAGAGTGTGGGACAAGGGTCAGAGCTGTCCCTCACCAGTGCCCCACTGGCCCTGATAAAGTGCCCAAGGCTGGAGTTTTATTTCACTGGGGAGCATACCCAGACATGGGGGGTGATTTCTGGAATTTTGAGAGCTGCAGAAAAAAAACAAACAATCTGCCATCCAGTTTACCTCACCTACTTGGAATCCAATATGCCTCATATTAAAGCCACTGTATAGTCTGTGTTGTGATTATAAATCATGATGAAAAAATACCACATCCTAAAGAAGCTGGGAAAGAGATGGGAGAAAACATAACACAGAGAGAAGTCTGGACAGAGTTTTACCGTTACACATGTATCAGACTGAATAAAAAAGGCATTGCATAGACCTATGGCTATATCCTGCAAAAAATAAGCAGAATTAAAGGGCAAGGGGAAGGAAGATAAGAGAGAGATGAGAGAGAAAAGAGAAGAATTCAAGCAAAAGAAATGAGAAATTCTTCAAAGAAACCATCTTTCAACCAAAAGGAGATATGCTCTCATGAGAACTCTGTAATACAGAGCATAATAAAAGCTTGAACTACTGTGGGCAAGATGCCAAAGACACTGAATAGGACCTGATAATAAGTAGTGACAAATGCAGAGAGAAGGGCAGACTTCCAGCTGTACCATGGTAGGCAGACTAAGCATATGAGCTTCTTTTTCCATGTTCTAAATTAACACAAAACAAGCAAGCAAACAAACTCCGTCTTTGATATAGTAAGGAGACATCTGTGGATCAAAGAGAGGATTATCAAGAGGGGCTTTCGAGGGCTGGGATGTAGCTCAGTGGTGGAGAATTAGCTTGGCATGTGTAAGGCCCTTGGTTCTATCCCCATCCTTAAAAAGAAGTAAGAGTATGTGCTGAACTCAGTAAAAAACAGTCACGAGTGGGAAGATAGTAAAAGAACATCTCTCAAAATTGCATAAGTGAACATTTGTGGATCCAGCCATGCTCTCATCTAAATAAGAAGAAAATAGAGAAATTAATCTCTCTTAAGAAAGGACTTTGACAAAACATGAGCCAGTCAAGAGATGAGTGGAGAAATGGGGAAAGGGTTTGTACAGAACAACTAACCCACTTAACAATAGTTCAATGACTACAACAAGTGTGTGGATTTTGATTAAGGAATGGAATATAAATATCATAAATATTAAAAGATACAACTTATATAACGAAAGTCTGCAGAGAGAAAGCAGAGAAGTAGAGAATAGTAGCAGAACATTAGTTGTTACTATTGGTCAAAACTGTATTAAAACAGATGCATTAGATTAAGTAACATTATGAGGAAAATATCCTTCCCAAACTTGGATAACAGAGAAAAAATACGAAAAAGATTGAAAAGGCAGATGCTAATCCTCTCCTCGTTCATATAATATATTAATTAAGTACTATAACAAATAAAACAATGAGGTATTAATTAGGTGTCTAGATATGAAGGTAATCACTAGAACAAGGATATGGATTGTTTAAATTATTTGAAAAACTATACTCCAAACAAAGTAAAACAAAGTATTCCATATGGTAATAAAAGATAACAAGAGATTTAAAGTACACAGAACACATAGTGACAGAGATCACATCAAAATACTGTACAGGTAAATACAAGTGGGCTGAAGAACTCGTAAAGCAAATAGCTTCTAATTCAATCACAAAGCAAAACATAAATAAAAATTACTACATGGGATACATCTTTAGAAAATAAGTTAGAAAGTTTGAAACTAAAAGGATAGGAAAATGCATAAAAAGAAAATACAAACATGGAAGGAGCCATTATCTTCAGACTAGAGGAAAGCCAGGTAAAAGAGGTTAAATGGGCTAAAGTAGGACAAAGTATAAAATATCTGTGCACCAAAACAGCATGGTATCAATATTCATTAGGCAAAACTACTAGAAATACAGAAGGAAAACATTAATGACAGCCTTTAGTGCATAGTCTCTAAACCTGAGAGATCCAGTACACAAAATACAGGTGAGACTACAGAAGTACAGATGAGGGGTGCAATGGCTTGGGTCCTGTGCTCAGAAGGAGGCCTTATGTTCTCCTCAAGGGCTTGTGGAGATAAAAATAAATATTGACTATATATTAAAAAAACCTCAATAAGCTCCATGAGCTAAATAAACATATTTGCTGCAAAATTCAATAAAAATAAAATTTTTACAAAATTGGAGAATAAACTACACTATCAGAAAAAGATTGGGCTCTGAAAAAAAATCAACACATAAAAGGCTCTCTTAAAGAATTGTTAGGTACAAAAGGAAGTCTCTGCTGAAATTGCAAAATATTCAGAAGAAATAATGGTAAGGATATATATATATATAAACTTCTGGCAAAGAGATGGAATAAAATAACTTTATATATATTCTGAATATGTATGTTCTATGTATGTAATATCACACTTGACCCTATAAGCATTATATATCAAAACCAAAAATATACATGAAAATAACTATATAAATAATTAAAAACAAAGAGAAAAGGGAAAAAATTAAGCACCTAACACATGAACTTAGAACAACTGCAGTAGACCTAAAGAGAACAAAAGAATGAATTTAAATCAAGGCAAAAACAATGAATTAGAAACTGACAATTATGACAAATAATGAACATGTTTTCTTTTAGTTCTTTGGAGAAACAGAGACCATGAAAGTATTAAAACTGATCAAGAAAGAGAGCAGGATGCCAAGAAAATACAAAAAAATGAGAGTGGGAGACAACAAAAGCTGTGAAGATGCAAAAGAGATGACTCTGTTCTCACTATGCAATTCGATTTAATGAAATACTCTCTCCAAGAATGTAAATTGCCCCCAGAAGAGATGAAATAACAGAACTAAATGTTGTTTAATCTGTGTGGGACATTGTTCTGACAACTTTCTATACCTTAATTCTTTTAATACTCCCAACAAGCTTAGGAGGTGAGTACTTGTTATTATTATTACTAAATGATTCTCATTTTTCAAATGAACAAATAGAGGAACACTTCATAAGTCACTTCCCAAGGGCACACGGATAATAGGGCATGAATCAAGACTAATTAGCGGCAAGCTCGGCACACACCTGTAATTCTAGATACTCAGGAGGCAGAGGCAAGAGGAACATGCGTTCAAGTCCAGCTTGGGCAAAGTTAGTGAGACCCTATCTCATAAATTAAATAAAAACAAAAGTGCAGGGGGCATAACTCAAGTGGTAGAGCACTTGCCTATCAATCACAAGGCTATGGGTTCAATTACCAGTACCACAAGAAAAAAGAATCAGACTGGAGAAAGAAAAAGAAAATTCTTTCTGTGCCTTGAATGAGGTCTAATCAATGCTATTTGACCAGTTCTAGAAAGAAGCAAAAAAACTTTCATTGTATGTTTTATGAAGGAAACATAACCTTGATACTAATGAGCCTAAAATATAGTACATAAAAATGTCAACAAAGCAAGCTTGCATATGAATAGTGATAAACCTTCAAAGTAAACAGAATTCTAAGGCACAGAATTGATCAACACATTAACAGCACAATAAACTGAATTTTATTGTAGTTATGTAACAAAGGATGAGCACTAAGAAATCTGGTAATAGGGAAAATTAAAATATAAGATTTTTGTCTCATGCCTGTAATCCTAACTATTCAGGAGGTGGGGATCATGGTTTAAGGCCAGCCAAGGCAAAAAGTTAGGGAGACTCCATCTCAACCAATAAAAGGTATATGTGGTGGTGCATGCCTGTGATCCCAGCTATGCAGGAAGCATAAATAAGAGGATCATTGTCTAGGCCAGCCCTCGGCAAAAATGAGAGATCCTGTTTGAAAAATGACCAAACGCAAAAGGGGGTTTATGCCTTAGTGGTAGAGCACTGAGTCCAATCTCTAGTACTGCCCAAAAACTATATAAGAATTTATGTATATAGTGATGTCAAAAGTAAACTTAATAAAAGTTAATTTCTGTTTTAGAAAATAATCTTGCTAAATAGTATATTGTCTTGGGACAGGAAGTTGCCTATATACATGGGTTCTCAGTGCAGTGTTCATTGTAGTGGGGCCCAGACTGTGCTCCTCATATCAATAATGATTTAAAGAGGCAGAGAAAGGAGCTTAAATATTGAGATACAATAGTAAACATATATGCTTCTGCTGTACACTCATGAGAACAACTCTAATTAAAAAGACAAATACAAAATATTGATTAGACATGTAGCAAGAAGAGCTTTTCTTGTGTTGCTCTGAGAGTGCTAACTGGGACTAGCACTTTGGAAACTAATTTTGAAATATTCCTTGAACATATATATTTTTATATAGGTATAGATATATAAACATGTTTTATATTACTATATAAAGATTTATTGAAGACAAATGATTATGTGCCCACCTAAGGACAAATACTCAAAGTATGCTTGGAAAATGCATAATACAATATGCAACACGTTCTTTATAATAGCCCAAAGCTATAAACAACCCAAATGCCCATCAGTAGTAGACTAAATAGGTTAATTGTGGTATGTATACTTGTCCAGTGGAGAACTACACAGCTACTGTTACCTCCAACAGTATGGTAGACTCTTACTGCCATCACAATGAGTGAATAAAACCAGACACAAAAGACAACATAATGTATGGCTCCACTTATGAAGGTAAGAACAAACAAATTAATGTCATGTAAAATAAGTGCTATAGTTATGAGTTTGTCTGGAAAAAGCATAAGACAACTTTCTGGAGTATTAAAAATATTCAATATCTTGTTCTGTGTGGTTATTACAAAGGTTTATACATATGCAAATATTAATCAAATGGAACACTCAAACTCTTTGTTATTCATAGTAAACATCAATAAGACATTAAATATAAAATGTGCACAAAGTATTAAATATTATTAAACATACAGCTGAATTTAAGAGTTTCTAATAAGGGAAAACTGGATATCCACATGTAAAAGACTGAAACTAGATTGCAGCCTCTCATTCTGTACCAAAATCAACTCAGAGTGAATCAAAGATCTTAATATAAGGTCTAAAATTTTAAAACAACTACAGGAAGTAGTAGGAATTACACTGGACTAGATAGGCTTAGGGGATGACTTCCTAAGCAGAACCCAAAAGGCTCAACATCTAAGAGAAAGAATGGGATTGCATCAAACTAAAGAGCTTCTACACAGCAAAAGAAACAGTCACTAGACTCAAGAGACTTCCCACAGAATGGGAGAAAATCTTTGCTATCTACTCATCCAATAAGGGACTAATATCTAGAATCTACAAGGAACTCAAAAAACTCAACCCCCCAAAGAATCAACATTCCAATGAAGAAATGGGCACATGAATTAAACAGGGAATTCTCAAAGGAAGAGGTACAAATGGCCAGTAAATACATAAAGTGTTCAATGTCCTTGGCTATAAAAGAGATGTAAATTAAAACTACACTAAGATTTCATCTTATCCTAGTTAAAATGGCCATATTCAAGTGCAATAACAACAAATGCTGGCTAGGATGTGGCAAAATAGGAACCTCATATACTGTTGGTGGGAATCTAAATTAGTACAAACATTATGGAAAGCAGGATGGAAATTCCTCAGAAAGCAAAGAGAGAACAGCCATATTATACAGTGATACCACTCCTGGGCATCTACCCAAAGGAACATAAGTTAGAATACAATAGAGACACCTGTAAACTGATGTTCATCACAGCACTATTCACAATAGCCAAGCCATGGAAATAACACAGGCCCTACGACTGATGAATAGATCAAGAAGTTGTGGTATATATACACAATGAGGCTTTACTCAGCCATAGGAATAATGACATGTAGTCTGAAGGTAAATGGATGCAATTGGTGGACATCATGTTAAGTGAAGTAAGCCAGACTCAGAAAGACAAAGGCAGCATGTTTTTTCTCATATGTGGATGACAGATGCAAAAGATAAACATATGCACAAAACCCACACATGATCTATACAAACTCATATTTAGAACATGTTTGTAACTGTGGAACTACTCTGGAACTCAGAGAAGGAGGCAAAGGAAAAGAGAATGACAGAGCATCAACAATATCATAAAACAAAACATCTGCGAAGGTAGAGGATATAAGCATGTGTATTGAAAGCTGTTGAAAAATGGTGAGGGGAGGTAAAGGGGTGAGGGAGAACAATGGAAGGCGTTGAATGTAAAGTAAAGTATACTCACAAAGTAAAGTACACTCATAGCAGGGATACATTGAGAAACCTGTTGAACATTGACTTAAATATTAATAACAAAAGACAGGACTGTAA
The DNA here is from genome assembly GCF_047511655.1 of Castor canadensis. Lineage (NCBI taxonomy): Eukaryota > Metazoa > Chordata > Mammalia > Rodentia > Castoridae > Castor > Castor canadensis. The sequence goes on from NC_133386.1 coordinate 12,782,632, forward strand.
AATAGGTACAGTGTGTATGGGGTACTTCTGAGAGGGGGGAGGGTGAATGAAAGAGATTAAGGTGAGGGTATATGGTGGATGGACTTCATATACTTATATGAAATAAAACAAAGATATCCCTTGTAAACTGCTTTAAGAGGAGTGGGGAGGGGGCCCAGGAGGAGAGACGATAGAGGTGATCTAATCAATATACATATAAGCCTATTTGGAACTGTCACAATGAATTCCCCTTGTATAATGAATACAGCTTAATAAAAAAAAGAAATGTACGGGGAGAAAGTCCATGAGGTTGTGAGACCTCATTGTGCAATGTTGACTGAACTAATAAAAATGAGTTAAACCATATGCTAAAAAAAAAGAGTTTTGAATAACCACAAATATTTCTGTTTTGCTAAACATCAGAACAAAATTAATAGGTCATAAGCTTGGAGATGATGCTGTCACTAAATAAAACTAGGAAGGATTAAAATCTTGATTTATAACAAGATCAAAATTAGAGAGAATAAGCCAAGATCACTGCTAGGTAGCCAAGAAGGATGTAGTTAAGTAATTTGCAGAAAGGACCTAATAACTAAAGGACTATAGGGATCTTTCAATTTCATTAGTGAGGAAAATTGTCAAAGTAGGAAAAGCAAATCAGTGGAATGCTAAATTTTACTATCAAAATTAAGGCCGGATGTTAGTGTGGAAAGTTTGATTGCCCCTTGATTCTGAAATCTACACAGGTTTAACTTATCTGCATATTTTGGAGAAATGATATAAATTGTATTCACAAAGTTTATGGTGCCACCACGGGTTGGGGAAAAGATGAGGTGATATTAAGAGATAAGTGGAGCTAGTGGAATGACTCAAGCCAGCATGAGACCAAGTTCAAACCTCAGTATCACCAAAATATACAAAAAAAACCTTTGATATTAAGAGGTAACCAACAAAATAAAAGGGAAGAAAATACAAACATAGAAAAATGAATTTTTAAAGTCTACAAGAAGCAAGCATGATAGTGTGCTAATTCATGTTATCCTAAATTCTAAAAGATTGAATAATCTTGAATTCTAAAAGACTGAATAATCCCTCAAACACAGCAAAATTATCATCAGCTATTTCTGATTTCTTTAAATGGCAATTTATGCAGCTAAAGCAAATAAAAATAAATGAATCAGAGAACTCAAGCAAAATGTCATCCATAATATACTTTGTTCCAGGATTTTGTTAAAGTTGAATCTGGGTTTTTTATGTAATATTTTATTAGTTGTACAGTATTTGATTAAAATATCATCAATATATTTCAGTTTGAAAGAATACAATGTGGATTTTTTGATTTCTAAAATTCTGGGTGTCAGAAAAGTTGACCAGGTTTATTTTTTGCTCTTTATATCTGTAACCAAACTACTGTGTAGTTATATGACTTAGGGAAATTTACCATAATACTCTTTTATTTATAGATTTTTTTGTAATTATATGAACTAGTCAATCCTTCTTTTGACATTACTGGGATTTGAACACAGGGCCTCATGCTTTTGGCACTTTACTGCTTGAGCCACTCTTCCAGCCCTTTTTGCATTTGTTATTTTTGAGATAGAATCTTGCTTTATGCTAGTACTGTGATTCTCTTGTTTGTGCTTCCCCATGTAGCAGGGATGACAGGTGTGTGACACCAAGCCATTGGTTTACATGGGGGTCTTGGAAACTATTTGTCTTGGCTGGCCTTGAACTGTGATCCTGCTGATTCCCACCTGCTGAGTAGCTAGGATTGCAGGCATGAGCCACTGTGCCTGGTGAACTAATCAGTCTGTATAAGACATAATAAGCTGGACTTACACTTGAATAGTAATCTTTCAAATGGCATTATGTTAAGGAATTTGTGGTTTCCTTAGTATAAATGTGAATTTTGAAATTATTGTCACAGAATTACTCAGATTCTAATTTAATGACTAATTCTGGCAAGTAAAATTCTACAGGCTTCATCCTGAATAAAATTTACCAATAAAATTCCAATGTTCTTAACACCACGTTAAAAATACTGAAAATTTAAAAGCACAGTAAAGCTACAGCTTCAATGATGACCATTTTCATCCTATCAGTCTTACATTCTACACTTGTAATCAAACTTGTTCCCCTCAGCTCATTTTATTAGGAACATCACCATGAGTTGCAAGAAGTCATTATTTTCTTTTAGTGCAAATGTACAGGTGTTTATGATATGTAGACCAAAAGTCACACACTGAAAACAGCATCAGTGCACTGTATCCATATTTTCCAGTTGTGATCTTGTTTTCACCTTGAGCAAATTCAGGACCATTTATAGAATGTGGCAGGTAGGAGCAGCAGCTATGAAACTAGATTCAAATCATCACTCCTCATTGACAATCTGTGTCACTGCATATGGCATCTGGTTTTTCTGTACTCTGGCTTCCTCATGTGACTAGTTGAAAGAGTGTCCATATGATCTCCTATTTAGGTTCAGCTTACTGGTGCCCAGAATATAGTGAAAAGAGTTAGAGAGTCCAGCACCATGGGGTTTGGCTAAACACATCTTTCTACCAGTTGCCTCTACCTTAGCGCAAACTTTGCCAGCGCTTTCCACAGCAGGGTACCCTCTCTGCAGGTAATCAAGATGAATGATATTTGGCACCAATTACCTCACTGCCACACACTGGTCAGCAGTCATCCATCTGATGACTTCTTCAGCAGTCAGCAACAAGAGGCCTTTGTCTCTACTAGGAGGAGTGTATGTTTCAGGTGCTCAACTTTAACCACATGTCCTGATATGGTTCATCAAGGAAAGAAGGGTCTATGGGTGACTGAAGTGGCCTGGGTCTCTGAATTTCTATCCTCACGTATGTCATACAGTTTGGTATTTTGTGCAGATATTTCCCCTTTGTAATGTTAATGGTAACTGGAGTCTATTTCTTAGCAATGCATGCACATTCTGCATATTAGACCCACATTAGCAATTTGAAATAATTGAGTTGGCAAGGTTGTATTGGATTTGAAATTCACCCCCATTTTCATAAGCAGTCTCAACATTAATTTGACAATAAAAGAAAACGAAGAGCTGTTGGACTCTTCAAATATAATTTCAACAGTGATAATTTCATGAGGTTTTTTTCCTTGCAAATGAACAAAGATTTATTGATGAGGTCATCAAGAATATGAAACATCATTATTTAAAAATTTTGCCCAGGTACTCTGTCTCACCATTTCAAACAAGATATGACATTAAAAAGACATGTCCATGAAAATGAGTTCAAATTTCTCATTTAAATTTTGAAGAGCTATAATTTAGATGTTGTATAGATGTTAAGATATTATATTAACTTGGGTTTAAGGACAGTTACTCTGTCCACATGGTCACTCAATGGTCCATTGTGACCAGTGCTAAACCCTCTGCAATGCTCTTCTAGGCTTGCTGGGCATTTGAGAGACTGCACAATCTGTTACTCTTAGAGTTAGTCATGAATATTGTGTAATTCTGGATAATATTACATAAGCAGATATGTTGTGTATCAAATCTTTTGTGAGTTTTTCCATAGAAGATATGACTGATTACATTGTTTCTGTAATACCTAAATAATATAAGGAAAATGTACTGACTTTTCTTTACCAAACATCATGCATTTTACCAAAAACACACTTCTAGAATGGACCAGTCCCCTCAATATTTATTCAGTTTTGCCAGAGAAATACTAGTGAGTGTGTGTGTGTGTGTGTGTGTGCATGCACGGGCCTTGGTATGAATAACTCAGGAAAGCTTGTAGCATCTGGAATGCACTGAAATCATTAGAAGCAGCAAGGCAGAGGTGCATTATGACTAAGGAGAAATGTCCAGACACGATGGACATTGCTGATCCTAAACATTGTTGCTCTCCTTTGCTTGCTGGGCATTTGGGAGACTGGAAGTTCCATCTGTCTCACAGTTAGGCATGAATAATGGTCTAGGGCTGGATAGTATTTTATAAGCAGATAGGGTGTCCATCATATCTGTTGTGAGGTTTTCCAGTTTTCTATATTTTTCTCTGTCAATGAAGCCAACAACATTCCAGATGGGTGGGTGTTTGTCACTCTTGAGTGACTATGTGGACAAACAAGATGTCCCCAAACCCAATGACCTGTGGCACATGTAAACATTTATGTTTAAATCCACAGGTAGGGCTGGGGGACTGGGGTCTTGCTTCAAGTGGTCCCATGCTTGCCTAGCATGCACCACCAGGTCCTGGGTTCAATCTCTAGAATAAAAAAAAAAAAAAAAAAAACAATGAAAACAACCACCACCAAAACAAACAAACCAATAAAATCAAAGGATCTTACATAAATCCACAGCTAGAGGTTGTTTATTCTCTCAGCATAAAGCTATCATATCCTGACAAACTTTTCAAAATACCAAACAAGAAAGGTCAAAAAAATAGACTGGGAACTACATCTAGACTACTTTAAGGATCATTAAAAATAATTTAAAAATGGTCCGGTAAGATTATGGACAAGTGTCCTGAACACAAAAGAAGCACAAATGTCAAAATAATTAAAAATATGAATACATGTCAAAATACATAAAACGTGCTTAAGCTCAGAAATTAGAAAACGCCAATGAAAGCCTTACAAATGACCACACATGTTCCACAACGGCTAAATGAAACAAATTGACAATGGCAAGAGTTAATAAGATTATGAAGCAATGGAAACTCCGGTTTCCCTCTGTCCATCAAACCATTTGGCATTACTTACTAAATGCAAATGCTTTGTCCCTATGACTCAGTTATCCCACTGCTGAATACCAACTACAACTCAATGTGAAAGGGACAACACCTGGAAATGGAAGTTGAGTGAATAATTAAAAATGGAATATTCATTTGGTGGTGTCCTATTCGTCAGGAAAGGCAAACAAATTATAGCAAGACATAATTTCATGGACAAAACTCTTAAACATGACCAGCGAAAAAAGCCAGAGGTGATATATTGTATTTTTCTTTTTCAGGAATTTTAATATTTACAGAAAGGTAGCTATTCTGTCAGAAGCCAGGATGAAGGGTGCAGTGTAAGGTGGATGCTTGTGACCTTGTTATCTTCTAAGTGATAGTTCCTGGGAGTTCATGCTGTGATAATTCATTGAGATGAGTACTCGTTCTGCTCATGTTTTCTGGGTGTTTGTTTCACTTGAATAAAAAAAGTTAAGGGGAATGGTACGAAAGCAAAATCTTTCTGACAACTATGTGGGTGGGCAAAGAAAATAGTCTGCGAATAAAAAAACTTCAACTCAATGGAAAGAATTCTCTGCTAATTTACTTAAACTTTTTGTTTTTTGGCTGTACTGGGATTTGAATCAGGGTCTTGTACTTGTTAGGCAGATTCTCTATCGCTTGAGCCCTAGCCACCCCTCATACTCTCTGTCCATACAGTCTTGCATTTTTTCCCAGGGCTAGACTCTGAACATGATTCTCCTAGCTATGCCTCCCAGAAGCTGGGCTTTCAGGTAGCCTATACCACACCACATCCCAGCTTAATTGTTATGATAGGGTCTTGCTAACTTTTTGCCAGGGCTGGCCTCAAACTGCAATCCTCCCAGTCTCTGCTTCCTGAGTAGGAGGAATTATACATGTGAGCTACCCTGCCTGACATTAATTTACTTTAACTTTTATACCGCTCTACACTAAGTTCTCTTTTTCAGAAGCATTAAATTTAATATAACATTTCAAAATGTTGTCTCTGAATTTCTGTTAAAACTGTAGTTGTAAGAAGAGGTTTTTTAAAAATAAGTTTTATTATATCACCAGTAGTTCATTTTAACTTTATTAAAAATTAGTGAGCTTGGGCTGGGAATTTAGTCACCATTTTTATTAGTTTCTATTAGAAAGTAGATTTTGAGTTATTAACACAGGTTTCTTGGACACAAAACTCCTTTAGTAAGCTGAAGTCTTTGCTTTTAAGTGGTTATGTTATGTGAGTATCTCCCACATTTGGTGTCACAGGGAACCAAATCTGTTAAGTGCATATTATAAATTTCATTCCTTCCTATGGTGATTTCTGTCTGGTAGTGATTTTTATTGTCTTAGAGAAAAGTTTTTCTTAAGAAGTTATAACAAAAATAATATTTTTCAAAATACGCTTTGTGGGGATTATTCCTGAGGTCTCTCTCTCTCTCTCTCTCTCTCTCTCTCTCTCTCTCTCTCTCTCTCTCACACACACACACACGCACACACACATACCTTATTACTGAAGTCTTTGGATGTGCTATACATGCTACCTCCCCTTATAGGTTAGAAAATCATATTAGAATATTTAGGACTTCAAATAGCCCTGCAGAAAATGAGCCTTCGTCATTAGTTCTAGCACACTCTTCCCAAATGTACTGTAGCGAGACCACTTTCCCCACTGACCGTATCTTTGTACATTCTCTCCACAGAACCCTGGCTCATATTTAAGGCATGCTCTCTACAGTTCCACACTGTATCAGTCATGATGCCTAATTTCATTTTCTGCCTAAATGACAGTAATTTCTTGCCAGAATCTGAAGAAAAATGGAAACGTTTCTCTCCTTCCCTTAAACGTCTTGGCTTCATTCACTGTTAATTTTGATGGTAAAACCAGGATAACTTTGGGGCCAGTCATTAAGCAGGTTTTCTTTGGCCCCATGTGCCCTCGTGCCCCAGTTTCCATATTCTCTTCCTTGACCTGCATCCTCTCCACTGCCTCTCTGGCCCAGACGCTTACCTTCTGACCCCTAGCTGACCAACACCCCACCCTCCGGAGCCCACACAAGTTTTCTTTGTGGGATCTATTATCTAAAAGGGGGCTTTCATCCTTTCATCTGCCCCATTAAAACTTCCATTTTCTGGATATAGTTGTTAGGAGAAAATCATTTTCACATTTTCACGTAGTGAGAGACAGCATAGCCTAATGCATTTTTTTTCCATTTTAGAATTCTAGCATTTTTTTCCAGTAAAGAATGAGATTTCTAAGTATAGAATTAGAGCTGGAAAGTGGTCAAGTACATTTTGTCAGGAAAGAACATAGGAAGATATTTTTTCAGCATCCATATATCAGACCACTTAGGAGTGATAACTTAAATCTTGCCTGAGTTCTGTACTAGACTCAAGGAGGTCCTGGTGACATTCGTTGACTTGGACAAAGGGACTAATTTTAGTAGGTATGTGATTATCTATACTTGCCCTATGTAGAGTAGGGGCTGGATGCTATGGCCCAGAGTCTGTTTTGGGGCAACTTATGAGGTAAAAATGGCATTGCTTACATTTTAAAATTAAGTAGAGAACATTTTCAGAAGAAGTATCTTTTGTGAACCCTAAAACTGTAGGAAATTTAAATTACAGTATCCACAAATAAAGTTGTTCCGAACACAACCACTGTCATTGTGTGTTGTCTGTGGTTACATCTATATCTTGATGGCAGAGATGAGTCCTTGTGGCAGAGACCATAAAACACTCTAAGCTAAAACCACTTGCAATCTGTCCCTTTATAGAGGAGGTTTGCATGCTGTAGCCTAGAAAGCAGAAAAACACTCAAATGGAGTGACAGGGCCACCTCTGTCACTTCCTGCTCTAGTAGGACTCTTTAGGACCATTTATTATTTTTTTTTCCATTTTCTTTCTGACATCTTAAACTTTTCTTATTTTTAAGTTGCCAATATAATCCTTGCTTCTTATGACACATCACAAAGTGAAACAGGATTTGAGAAAAAAAATCAAAACTTTCTTCTGAAAACTAGAAGTAAGTAATGTTAACCACTCCACTAGCTGCTCTGTGCTTAAGCAGAAACAAGCACGTATAGAAATGGGGTAGTGTGTGTGTGTGTGTGTTAAGAACCGCACCTTTTTATAAATCCGTAACTGTTAATGGCAGTTATCACAGTAAATGGGTTATCACCATTACTGTCCACTGTCACTAAGAACTTCTCATTGGGAGGTACCATAATGCATGTAAGCACTAACATTTGGATACACATGCATTTATCTTTTAGTCTTTTATGCAACTTAAGTAAACACGTTACTCGCAAATCCTTATGTAATGGAGATTTTATTTCTGCAGGACACAGTGGAATTGCTGTGTCAAAGTGTTATGCTTTTTTTTTAACAAAGGAAAAAAAGAGCTAGTTTTCTTTTTATTGATACCAAGAAAAATAAAAGCACTCAAGAACAATAAAAGGAATTTAAACACACATTTCATGACATGTTGACTTTCTAAGGAGCCAGTATTATAGACATGCCAAATCTATTTGTATTTATTATTTATTTAGTGACTTTCCTTGCTTTATGTGATAGCTACTCTAAATTCAACTCTGATTGAGATTATTACTTCAATTCCAATTTTATTTTTGTTATTATTTGCTCTATGTCATGCTTTCATCTTTTAAATCTATGTGAAGCACTTATATTCAGTTTTGTCGTTTATATAAAACACATAGCTAGTTTTAGTTTATTCTACAATATATGAGCCTTTATGTTGCATTAAGTGAGTTTACTCCCAATTTTAAACTTTCTTTTTTTTTTTCTTTTATTATTCATATGTGCATATAAGGCTTGGGTCATTTCTCCCCCCTGCCTCCACCCCCTCCCTCTCCCCCCCACCCCCTCAATACCCAGCAGAAACTATTTTGCCCTTATTTCTAATTTTGTTGTAGAGAGAGTATAAGCAATAATAGGAAGGAACAAGGGTTTTTGCTGGTTGAGATAAGGATAGCTATACAGGGCATTGACTCACATTGATTTCCTGTGCGTGTGTGTTACCTTCTAGGTTAATTCTTTTTGATCTCACCTTTTCTCTAGTTCCTGGTCCCCTTCTCCTATTGGCCTCAGTTGCTTTTAAGGTATCTGCTTTAGTTTCTCTGCGTTAAGGGCAACAAATGCTAGCTAGTTTTTTAGGTGTCTTACCTATCCTCACCCCTCCCTTGTGTGCCCTTGCTTTTATCATGTGCTCAAAGTCCAATCCCATGTAAACTTTCAATAAAACAGACATAAATAACATAAATTTTTATCTTATTTTCCGTGGAGAACTTTTCCTGTCTCTTATTTTTGCCTAGCTGGATTTCCTGTCTTCTGTTTTTGCTTTAGGTATAGTAGAGTGACCATGTGAGCGTCTATGTGACTATGTTATAAAACATTCATAGTCTGTTTTTACTTTTTTCAGATCTTTTTGTGTCTCTAACATTAACTCCTTTATCTCTTTGGATAACCACTGTAGGCAGCATCTATCAATGCTCTGTGAAAGATGAGAAAATCAACATTCACCATTCTGTTCTCTTCCTTTTATAGATTTTAATAAGCTTGTCTAATTGGCTTACATTGTATATCCTTAATTTATCCTCTACAAGAAGTAATTATTAAATTGCCTTTAAGAAATGTAAGAAAATCACACATATTCTTCAATTGACTTTCTGTCACTATCCCAGATTTTACTTATTTAAGTGTTGTTTCAGATTGTCACAATTTATAGCCTTTATCTTCTGTGGCCATATATCCTATGGCTATTTAGATTTAGTCCTTATTATTAAAAGAGTCAATACTAATAAACCACCAGACTTCTGACTATGGGATGTCCTATTGAATGACTCCCTGGGGTTCTTTTCTTCTTTTGATTTTATGTCATCCCTGATAGAATACTCTAAGATTACATTTTCCTTCTTCGTTTTGTTATTCTAACTCAATGGTGCTCAATTAGGGGCAAATTTTAACCCCAGTTTCCACCATGGGGACATCAGACATCTAGAGACATTTTTGTTTGTCACACTTTGAGGAAGAAGGGCATTGTATGTGGAAGCAGCAAGCAGTCCCTCACAGCAGAGAATTGCCTGACTCAAATATCAGTAATGCTCAGGTTGAGAAATCTTTGCTTTGTTTATTCAGAATTAAACACATCTGTGTGAAAATATAAAGCCAGCTTGATTATTTCCCTTTGTAAATCACTCACTTTTTTGCACTGATATCAAAAAAATTCATTTTTCAGTCATGAGATTCATTCTGTTACATAGTTATTATTTCAGTAATTCATGTTCTGCCTTTTTGCTCTTTAGATAAGCCCTACTTTTAAGAAATGGATTTTTGAGGTCTCAATGGAAAGCAGGTGTTCAGTGTGGTCTCTGCACTTTAAATGGTTGGTGCTCCAACCTGTGCCAGTGTCAGGTCACCTCTGAGAGTACATTCCCCTCACAAACCCCAGGAACTGTTCTTCCTTTGGGAAGCCTTCCATTCTCTATGAGCCACTTAGCATTTGGCCAAAACAACGATGTGTGTATTTCCTAACTAACTCTTCTGAGAGGCTCCTACACCTAATTCCAGTCATCTTAGCTTCCTTAAAACTTTGATTTCTTCTACTTGTCCTATTTTGGCATGGCTTCCTTGGGTATGGTTTGACAATTGCCACCAACTAGGGAGTCATATCTGGGCTTTCCTATGGTCAGGCACCTCACTCCTCCATGCATCTTTTTCAGTGACTGAAAGTGGTTGCTTCTTACGTTAGGTGTTTTGTTTCTGATGACTTTTGCATGACTTAAGTAACTGTTTCTCCACTGTGATTGGACCTGGAATGCAGGTTTTGCCCTTAAAACTTTGTGCTCCCCTGCATTCCTAGAAATGTAATCTTTTACATTAAACTAATTTCCTAGTTTTGAATTTGATGTTTCTTTTTAACTGTGATGAGTTGTGTTTTTAAAACTGTGTAAAAATAATTAATTTTAATTTTGTCTTTATGCATTCAGTTCATTTTTCTAACACCATGCAGTAAATAATGTATCCCTTTTCCACTAATTTGTGGAAAAGACAGCATAAGACAATGTTTAGAACAACCTAGTTTCAAGTTCTCACTCTGCCTTTTCTCAGTTCTGTGATCTTAGTCAAATTAACATCACTTTTCTATGTCTTTGTTTCTTAATTTGTAAAATACAGATAAAGAACTAAGCATGTCATGGAAAGTTAAGATTTAATTTGTGCAAATAGCTTAGGATCTTATATGGCCTACCATGAGGCTTTATTAAATATTATTTCTTATGTATTTATTCATGATACTTTATCTTTTATATGCTTAATTTCCATCAATTTATGTAGGAGTGTTTCTGGGATTTCTATGTTGCTCTCATGATATAATTTACCTGTTCCTGTCCAATATTATAGTACTTTTTTAATTGCTGTATTTTCCATTATTATTATCTTGAGGGAAGACAACAATTCAAATTTGTGTGGACAGAAGAATTTCATGGTGTGCAGGTCTATATGAGCTCAAGTTTTTTTTTTTTTTCATTTTTCTTTTATTATTCATATGTGCATACAAGGTTTGGTTCATTTCTCCCCCCTGCCCCCACCCCCTCCCTTACCACCTACTCCACCCTCTCCCTCTCCCCTCCCTCAATACCCAGCAGAAACTATTTTGCCCTTATTTCTAATTTTGTTGTAGAGAGAGTATAAGCAATAATAGGAAGGAACAAGGGTTTTTGCTGGTTGAGATAAGGATAGCTATACAGGGCATTGAAGTTTTAATGGAAGTCGAGTATAAGAGCTTCATAATATCTGTTAGCCTGAAAACACCTTTATTAAATCTTAACTGCTACTATAATTTTCTTAGTATGTATAGACACATTTTATCACCCTCCCAAATCCTGATGTTAATGGTTTTTTAATAGTGTTTTAATTATTGGGTATACACAAAAAAAGGCTAAAATCTTTGAACTTGTAGAGCATAAAGTCCAAATACATGGACAAATAGATTAATCTAAAAAGGTACAAGATATGGGCAACTTTAAAAAGTGATTCACAAAACTGATTGCAAAGATAGAGAAGCAACCTTCTCTCAAAGCCAGGTGCAGTGGCTCATGCCTATAATCTCACTACTTTGGGACGCTGAGATGGGGATGATCCTGGTTTGAGGTCAGACATCCCTGAGGTCAGCCTGGGCAAAGCATTCATGAGACCCATCTCAACCAATAACTGGGCACTTTGATGTGTACCTATCACCCAAAACAATGCAGGAGTCTGAGATAAGGAGGATAGCATTTCCAGGCCAGTCCAGGCATAAAAAAAGTTTGTGAGATCCCATCACAATGGAAAAAAGGTGAGTGTGATGGCACATGTCTATCATCCCAGCTATGCAGGAAGCTTAAAATAGGAGGCTCATGGTCCAGGCAAGGCTAGGCATAAAGGGAGACCCGATCTCCAAAATAACCAGAGGAAGCATGTTGGAGGCAGGGCTCAAGGAGTAGAACACTGCCTAGAGAAACCAAAGCCCTGAGTTCAAATCCAAAAAAAGATAATGCAAATGCATCTTTTAGCACACAGAATAATCACAAGAAAGTCAGTCAATTCCAGACCTCTCAGGAAGTTACAATATAATGAAGTTTTCTCATGCTAGGGAATAAATTTTTATTCAATAACATCATTTAGCATAGGAAATTTCAATTGTCTGAAATCTAAATAACTTACTCATTTCTCATTGCTTTGCATATAAAAATGTTACTGCTTAGGTTATGATTTCAGGGTTACCTTCTTAAATTAACTTTATCCTGTGCTTTGGTAAGCAAATAGTTAACAGACATCAAATTCAAGTTCTATAAATTAAATTTTCATAACTTTCACTAACTTTACCACTTTCTAAACATTTCTTTCACATGGGATATAAGGAGAAACTTTCCATCTGTTTTTTTGGTTGGGCTGGAGAAGGCAGCCAGAGGAAGGTTTATGATAGGAGATAAATACAAATTTGTATTTTCTAGCATGGAAATATTTTGTATTTTTAATAAAAAATAGAATATTCAAAATGAAAATAATGTTAATTAAAAGGCACCCATCTTTTTTGAAACATTAGAAATGATTATTCCAGTGACCCCTTAAATTACTCCGCATACTGGCTATTTTTGTGTTTATTTATATACTGCCCAAGCCAGGTAATTACTACTAGAATTGTGTTCACTATAAAACAATCGTCACTCAGTATTGCGGATCTTGATCTTTGCCATGAAGAAGATTTGGCAATTGGTTTTCTTAGAAAGTAGTCTTTCCAAATGTACCATCAGAATCCATTTTGGGTAAGGATTTCAGAGTGTGGGCACTCAGGATACTAACGAGTTTCTCAAGTCTTTTTCTGAAGTCATTCAGTTCTAAAGTTTGGATAGTAATATTTCCAGCTACTACAGGGGTGTGTGTGTGTGTGTGCACAAATGTGTGTGTGTGTGTGTGTGTGTGTGTGTGTGTGTGTGTGACTGTTTTGCGATGCTGAGGAATATCAGGGCTTTCAGTGTAGCCACACCCAAAGTTGATGCCCAGGGGAATAACTTTCAGTGAAATGTCAGTGATTTATTTTATGAACCAATATCTGCAACAGAAAATCTGAAACCATTTTAAGACTCACAGTGAATTTAAGGTGACAAGACGTTTGAGGAATTCAACCTCACAGGTAAAGGAGACACAGTGCCCAAGAACACAAGTTTCTTTCGGTGTTAACCTACTTCAAAATCAATAAAAATTTCTGACTAAAGAAACAGCTCTACCAACCTTCGATCATTGATTTTGTGCATTTTATGGATTGAAATAGATCCTCGAACTATCCCTACCCATGTGTTTGTCTCTGTCTACCCATCTGTGTCTACCTAGTGATGGACAGGTTGGGCACTTGTGGCGGATGTTGAAGGGCAGCACATTCTCGCATGTTCATTCTTTGGTTGTGAATTGTTTCATGGCAATCTCGAGTTCATCAGAAGAAATAATTTCCAAGGACAGGCAATGTAGTATATTTATTTGAATCCATGGCATGAGCTTATTTTGAACCATTTTACAACCTTTATCTAAGGAGGAACTTCATTGGATGATCAGCAAATTGAACGTAAGATGAACGGTAGAAGTATCTGAGAGTATCTCTATATGAATAGAGATAAATTACAGTAGGATTTCTTTGAAGGCAGGTACAACTTGGGAAATACAGAATTCTAAGTCTACAATTGCAGAACTTAGTCACAGAATTATAAAAATAATGCATTATTAATCTAGTTATTCATATGTAGTATCAGAATTAGTAGCTAATATGTTTTTGCAAGGTGAAAGCCTCTTGTATATAAAATTAATAGATATTTGAAAAGGATAAAAAATTAAAATTGGTACAGAAAAAATATAATTAACGTATTTATATCTATATGGATCTTGCTAGTGCAGTTTTAAGAGTTTGCCTTCTTAGGACTGGAAGCATGGCTCAAGTGGTAGAATGTTTGCCTAGTCAGTGCAATGTTCTGAGTTCAAACCCCACTACACACCCCCCTCCAAATAATAACAAACTTGCCTTCTTAAGTTGGTTTCCATTCTTTTCTTCCACCCATAGTCTGATTTACTCTATATTGGCTGATTATTCTTTACTTTCATGGCACAACACAAGGTGCATAATAATGGAATTTAAAGAAGTGCAGTTTAAGAATGCTTTGTGTTTATGTGTGTGTTTATGTGTGTAAGGTAAAGTAAAATATATTGCTATATTTTCAGTCTCATCTGAAGGAAATCAATATATCAATCTGAATGTCTTTTAGACCGGACTTTACATGATGGGAAGAAAGAATGCTGTGTACAGCAAGACAGCACATAACTACAAATTGCGGGTAAAATACAGGATGCCTAATATTGCACGAGAAAGATGAACGTGAAATGATTTGCTGTGATTTGAAATTCAAGTTTGACTAAGCATCCTGCATTTTACTTGCAAGAGATGGCAATCCTATGTGTAAGACCAGACTATATTAATAATGATTTTTTCCAAGTACAGTTTAGTGCTAAACATGGTTCTAGGCACATGTTAAATGTTCAAACACATCAGAAGCTATTAATAATAATAAAAATAAGAAATTGTGATATGTTGGTTAAAAAAACCCTCCCCAATGTTGTATAAATGTTGTACAAATGTACAATATACAAATGTACAATGTCTATGTTGTATAAAGCAGAATGGTTTAAAAAAGAATGAGTAACACAAACATTATTAAGAATAAAATTAGCTGTTCAGGCCTAATTTCAAGGTATATATGAATTCTACATTCATATATTTAGGAATTTTCAAAGAAGGGTTATTCAAGAATCAGTGGAAAGCAAAGTTTCCTGTAAACATGAAAATAAGAATAGCTGTGGAACCAAGCTAAGCCAAGAAATACAGCCAGCTAACCAAGGTGTTTTAAATTATTTCCTTAGGAACGTTAAGGACAAAGTTAAAGAGGACGTCTTAAAAATGAAATTTAAAGATTTATTACACATAACATTTGGTCACACAGACCTTGTACTTTTTAAAAATACTGCTTAAATTTTGCAAAACTGAACTACTGGTGTGTCCTTTATTTAGAGTCTAAGCACAGAGCTTCATGCATAAAATGAAAACCCTCCTTTTTAGGGCCATTTTTTCTCACATAAGATGGAAGCAAGAATCAAAAAGATTGCATGCATTGACCAGCTAGTTAGCAGAGGTTCTGAGACTGAGAACCAAGATGCTGACACCAGGACTTGTGCTCTTTCTGTAGCATAATAAATTTAAGACAGAAGAGATTTCCGTCTCAGAAATAATTTAGTAATCAAATTTATTAAATTATTATTTGATGTTTTGGATCTGTGTTATCACTGCCCTCTTCACTCTTATAAAAAAACCTTAAAAGTTGTACTGGGGAATTTGTTTCAGACAAGGTGGAGCCACTGATTTGCCCTATTATGTTCTTAGAAGACGGAGTGATAAATAACATTAGTCAGGGTTCTCGAGGTCAGGAAGAGTAGGAGTATCATGCTTTTTAGCAGTGGCTAGCAGGGGACTCTGTAGCAATTAAATTTCATTCAGAGTTTCATCTTTCCTATTTACTTGATGAGCATCAAGTGAATTTTCACTTATTCTTGATCTCCAGTATACAGCTTTGATAGGCTCATTGTTCCCCATGATTGAATAATCATATTTTGGGTTCTTTTCTTTTTGTTAGTTTTTCATCCTTCATATGCCATATCCTTTTGTCTGTTTCTGGCAGCCTGATTCTTCCTGTCTATTACTGCAGAGAATTTCTAAGGAGTAGTTTTGAGTGTAGAGCAGAAATTGAAGGGAAAAAAGATAAAATTAAAGATCTAATTCTAGAGAGGAGACAGCAGAGACACAATCTTTTTAGCAACTCACATAGCAAATTAGAACTGCATCTTTTCCAGAAAAGTCTCTATAATGCTATTTAAATTGCTTTTCCATAGCTTCTGTTCTTGACGTGTACAAGTCTCTTCATCAGGGATGTGACCATCTTTAGTAAAAGGAAACACAGCCCACGCGATCACCTGTCAGCTCTGACTGCATCCTAGTTTTGTTTTTTGCCATTCTGGGGATTGAACTCAGCTCCAACCTAGTGCTCATGCCTAGTGCTCTGCCATGCCCCCAGTCTTTTTCCTGGATTGGCCGTCAACCAAATTCTGCCTGCTGGGTCTCTCAAGTAGCTGGTGTTTATAGGCGTGTACCATCATGCCAGGCTGACTGTCTCTGTTTTTAATTCACAAATTTCCTCATTTGATTTGGATTCTAACCTCTCTTTCTGTGGTTTTCACACTTTTACCATAATTCATGAGAATTCTTTTTAGGATAATTCCTCTGACAATTGAAGGTTGAATTATTATGACCTCTGATGCTTTTCTCCAGGTCATATTCTCTGAGCTCATCCAAGAACTCTGTGTGACAATGTTTCTGTTCCATCAACAGTCTGTTCTTTGGTTCTCTGTGCTGCTTTGAAGTGGTCCAAGAACTGAGTATAAGGATCCAGGTATTCTTTTTTCATCAGTTCCATCTTCCTTGTCCTAAAAATGATATCGCTATACTTTTATTACAAGATTACATTAGAATTTTGATCATTCTCATTATGTTTTGGCATGTATTTATTTTAATGTTAGAAAAATGAACTAAATTGGTTTAATGCAAGTGACTTGTAAGTCAGATAACTCAGAACGAGAATTTACATTGCTGTTCTATCTGAATATGAATGTAGTCCTATAACAGTATATAATTAAATCCTGTCTTACTAGATTTTTTTTACCAATTATTGCAGCCTAAGAAAGTTCTTTTTCTATTCGATTCTTTATCCACTTCAGTCATGCTCCTGTCAATTTCTTCTTTAGCTACATACTGGAGATATATATATATATATATATATATATATATATATATATATGCAATATATATATATGCAAATATATATATGGATATGTATAGTGTGTGTATATATGTTACTTGTAGGTTAAAATTAGAGTAAATAGAATTTTTGAACAAAAAAATCCAGAAACATATTAGTTATATTAAAAATATTTTGTCCTTTGATTACTTTTGTGTATTGCCTTTTTGTGCTCTTTTACTTAGAAATGACTTCTTTTATGAAGGGAAATTTCATTTTTTTAATTTTTAAAAATTTATTATTGTTGTACTTGGGGTACATTGTGAAATTACAAAACTTTTTACAATGTATCATAGTTTAATTCACTTCCTCTATTATTCTCCTTTATCCCTCCTCCCCCACCATGCCTGGAATAGTTTCAAAAGGTCTCATTTTTCCATTTTCATACATGAGTACATAATATTTCTACCATATTCACCCTCCTACACCCTTTCCTTATATGCTCCTCTCTCTCATTTGTACCAACCTCCCAGACAGAACCTATTGTGCCTTTCTGTTCTCTGTTTTTTAAAAAAATGACATTTTTGTTTGTTTAAGACATCTATGCAGGGAGTTTCATTGTGACATTTCCATGCATATATGTATTACAACCTGAATTGGTTCATCCCCTCTATTTTTCTCCTTTCTACCTTATTCCCCTTCTTACAGTGATTTCAGTGGGTTTAAAGATTCTATATTCATTCTTGAATAGGAAGTACATAAGCTATATTCACCTTCTTAACTTCCTCTTTTACCCTCCCTCTCCCGTTAGTGACCTCCCCTTACCGTGACCTGTTTTTCATCATATTGTTTGTATTTTATTGGGCCTAGAGAAAACATGAGGCCTTTAGCTTTCTGATCTTGGCTAACTTCACTTAAAATAATGCTCATGGAAGGAAATTTCTAAATAAATTTAAGGATTGAGACATTCATTCAAAATCTCTCCACTCATAGAACAAAACAAAAAAGTAGTTTCAGGCAATGGGTTCTAAGTAGCTTGTGAAAAATAACAGTGTTACAGATATTTTGAGACAAGCAAAAACACTTTGCCTGAAACTATTATCTGCCTGAGGTGAAAGCCATATGGATCTGGCATTTCAATTACTCGTTCACATTTAGTGCTTACTTATTTAGTGCTTACTATGTGCCAGGCTTATTTCACGCATTGGGGATGATAGAAATGAGCTAACGGAGTTAAGCTTTAAAGAACACAGTCACTATCATTAGGCAAAATTGCAGAATTACTTCTGACAAATCACAACAACAAAAGACACAGGTAAAAAAGCACAATTATCTGTTTTGAAAATGGAGGTCTAAGTCATGGTCAAATGAAATGATGAGGGAATTTTTAACAGAAGTTAAAAATGTAGCTTAGTGGTATGGTGTTTGCATAGTGTGTACAGATTCCTGGGTTTGATCCCCAAGAAAACAAACAAAAAAGAGTTGTCATGGAATACTTTATAAGACAAATCAGCAATTATGATGCAATTTTGATATATAGGTGGCTTACTATTTATTGCTAAAGTTTCATTCCTGCTAAGATTTGAATGTGCCCTGACAAACACGTACACACACACACCTGTTTGTTTTTAAACATTTGTTGGGAAGTGGCTTCTGAGTTGGCTGGTTCTCATTGAACTCATGGGAACACAGGCAGTTTGTGCTGAGGTTTTGAATGAATGTTCACACAAAAAAGATAATGTTCCCATTATCTTTACATTCCTTAAGGTTCAGACATCATTTTGGGAATTCATTTTTTAAAAAAAAAATTTTTGGAGGGACTGGGGTTTAAACTCAGGTCTTCACACTTGCAAAGCTCTACTGCTTGATTGATGCCTCCAGTCCATTTTGTTTTGGTTATTTTGGAGCTAGGGTCCCATGAAATATTTGACTGGGCTGGATTTGAACCATGATCCTTTGGATCTCAGCCTCCCAAGTAGCTAGGACTACAGCTTTGAGTCACTGCCCTTGGCACCCAGCCATTTGTGGGTTCTTAAAGCATAGGAGCCTTTTGCTATCTTATCTTACACATCAGGTTTAGATGAAAAATATTGGTAATTCTACTTTTCTTGTTGGTGTGACTAAAAAACCTCAGAGAACAACTTAAGGGAGAAAGGATGTATTTTGCTCAAAGTACCAGAGGTGTGAATCCATCATGGCACGGAGGATGTAGGAGATCAGAGCAGTTCATACCATGACCTTCATGAAGCAGAGTGAGACAAGAAGACAGTAAGGATATTACACCTGGAAGGATCTGCCACCAGTGACCTACTCCTCTCGTTAGGGCCCACCTGCTAAAATTTCTAGAACCTCCCAAGTTTTCAATAAATGAGCCTTTGGCAGGGAGGACATTTCACAGTCCAGCCATAAGAGTAACTTACCGTCGAAACACTGTAATGTTAAGACAGTATTCTTTATTTTCTCAGAATATCTGGTGCTGGGGTAAGGTAGAGCAAGTCTTTTGTGGCAGAATTTCTTTTCCTTTTTAAAACAGATTTGTCTTCTAGGAATTCTCTACCTTTAGGCTTTCTAATACTGGTACATTACCTTCTTTATCCCAATTTTTGAAAACTCTACAAAATGATTTAATTTGAAATTGTTACATGCATTCATTACAGAGAAATTCTAAAATAAATAAGTGAATTTAAAATTTCCACTTATAATGTCATCACCAGAGAGAACTACTGATACCATTTTGACATTATTTTAAAAAATGGGTTATAATGTAACCATCTTTTTTATTACTTATAATATTTTGTAAATACATTGGTAAGTGCCTAAACATACTTCTCTCATGTGACTTTAATGTTGAATTGCATTCATTTTCTGTATATTTCATCATTATTTAAACCAATCTCCATATTCTTATACAGAAAGCTGTTATTATTTCATTAGGGCAATTTCTAAGGAAAAGGTGAACATTAAGACTTTCTGAAACCAATTCCAAATCATTTATATAATAATAACTCTTTTTTATGTTTTCCATTTAATTGTATGCATAATATTTGCCTCATAACAAAATTGTTGGATGCTTGTATTTATCATAGCTATAATTAATAAGTCATACATGTATCTTACTAATAATTACTATGCTACCAACAGGGTAATTTAAATGATAGTGTTTATATTTATGCTCTATATAAATAATTAACTGTTTTGTTCAGTTCTCTGCAATAAGAAGCACTTGTACACCACACAAATAAAAGTAATTTATTAGAGACAACATCTCCTGACTCATTTCTGCCACCTAAGTTCTTAGGCAAAATCTTGAGTGTGGTAGGCGCACATTTTTATTCAATGAGTGATTAATCATGAATGAATGAAATCTTAATTTGAGGAAATAACTTGAATTCAACATTACTAAATAATTGTTTTCTCTTTCTGTCTTATGAGATTAATAAAGAAGTTATGAGGGACATTTGTTGCAGTGGAAGGTTATTTGAGTTAGTTCCATTTCCCCTTAATTGAATGCAGTGATAAACACAATTAGTATTGAAATTATCTCCTGTTTTCTCATAATGAAGACGAAGCAGAAATGTACATGACATGAGCTGTCACCTGGAAGCCGATGCTGAGAAAAGCAATCACCAGCCTTTCTGAACAGGTCAGGTCTTCTTCATTCTGAGGGAATACAGAAGTCACTTCCTAAATCCTTTTACGTGAACAGTTTTCAAAAACATAAAATCCATATTTGAAAGAGGATGCTGTTTTTCATGTGTCTAATCCTAATTTAGGGAGATTACTGAAGAACCATTTTAAATTTGACAGTCAGTATTTCTAAGAAATGCAACTTCTTGGTTTACTGCCCTTTACAAAAGTAATGTTGAAGAAATTATAGGTAAAACAGTAGACTATGTAATTACTCCTAGCATATCACTTCAAATCTAATTTTATTTGTAACATGTTTATGAGACTAGGATCAAAATATAATTTTATGTGTCAAGATGGAATTTAAGAAAAATATTTGTTGTGGTAATAGCACAAGTTGAGACCTACACTGAGCAAAACACTATGGTTGACTATATGCATCATATACAGATGACAGAAAAGAGCACATTAGTAAGGTAGTTTTCAAGTTTTACGATTTCTTTTATACTTAGATAATAGTGTGCTGAAGGCATAATACAAAATCACTGTGTTTTGACTGGGAATAATTTAACAACAAACACAATACTTGCATAATCAATATGTGTTCTTTTGTCATAGTACCAGCACACACAGTTTGGCTAGGAATATCATGGTGTTTCCTTCCTACATCTAGGGGAGATGGATTGTTAGGGAAGCAGGGATGTTTCTTGCATCCAAGAGGGTTTGCCCTTATGTTCCAAAGTGAAGCAGAAAGGATTTTATTCACTCTTAAAGTATAACATAATGTAAAGAATCCAGTGTCATATCTATGATCCCCAAGCAAGATTTTGCTCCCCAGTGAACCCAGGTATTATTTGTAGAGATTTCTATCTTTACTTATCTCTTTTTCTCTTTCTCAGCCTCAGTGGTCCTTGGCAAAGATTATTTAGCTTAATGTAAATTATTCAGTGGAAGCACTTCAGCTTCTCTATTTCTTCTGGACTTTCCTTCATTGGGTAAATGAAGTTACTGCACTTGCTGCTTTTTTGAGGTTCCTAGAAAAAAATTAAAAGTAAAAAAAAAATTAAATGCAAGATGATCTGTAGTGACAATTTTAGGTCCAGTGGGGACAATCATATCACAGCCCTCTTCACAGCTGCAGAGATAAGGCAATATTTCACATCCAGATCTTCAGAACTTCAGAAGGTCCAGAAACACCTTCGGAGGTTGACTTCACTGACATTTGGAATTTTGGCTTGAGTCCAAGAGGGATTGACTCAAATCCCTGTGGATCCAGGGTCTGTACTTTGTAATGCCTTCTTGGTTGCATATTGAATACTTTAAAAGAAGAAAAAAGAAAAGGGCGGGGTCATAGCTCAAGTGGGAGAGCTGTTGTCTACCAAGTGCAAGACTGGGTTCAATATTCAGTATCACAAAAAAAGAGAGAAAAGAAAAATCAAGCAAGAAAAGAAAAACAAGAAAGAAAATCGTCATTTTGCACCTAGCTGTTTTTTTCTTAATTTTCATTTCTGAAAAGCATATAGGCAGAAGATGTTTCTGATCTTTATTAACTTGGCAAAGTTTTAATCCCCAGGTAATGGGAATTTGTGCACAATAGAAACAGCTTAGGAAATGGATGCAGAGTTTAAGGGAAATAAAATTTAATACTGTTCAACACTGTATTTCCATGGGTATTAAATGTAGGATATTATCACTTCAAATGATTCTGCTGCAGTTAGAGAATTGGACACTGATTTACATATGGACAAGAGATACAAGGGTAGCAAAGAAGAGGAAGATTTCTAGATGCATCTGAAGAGTTCATCTATTGCTATGGAAACAGGTACATCCTAGCAACAGCTGCTTGGTACGCAGCTGACATGTAGTGCTTAAGCCCTGAAATAAGAGGAAAATGAGCTATGGAGAAATCTTTAGTATACATAACCTTTATATTTATAAAAGTTTGAAATAGACAGTATAAAATTCATATGTAAATATGTCAAAAGGGTAAGGTTACAGAAACAGTTTTATTTTTCTCACCATAATAGATCCTACAATATTACTTGATATATTATAATAACTACTATATTATCCTGATTGGAAGATAAAATTCTATGCATCAGATGGCCAACATCACTTGGTAATTTTTTTTGCTGAATCCAGAAGATAGTATTTAACTATATTTTTAATAATATGCTTGGTTCTCAGCAATTCATAGGATCTTATCAATGTAAAATATTCTAAACATTCTGTAAAAGAAAAAGAACATTCTAAGCAATGACCATAAAAATTATTTCCTGACTTGTACTGAATTATACTGCACACCTTTACTCTTCACTGAAACTATGCAAGAATAGCTAAGGCCAATTGACTAACTTTTTCTCAGTCAACAATATTAATATAGAACCAGACATAGTGGTGCATGCCTATAAGCCCAGTGCTCAGGATGCTGAGGCAGGAGGATTGGTACAGGTTCTACAATGACACTGGACCTACAACATTTCTCTGTACTACCTGAAAAGAAAGGTTCAAATTTTCTGGAATACATATTTTCATAAGAGACCAAAAGACTTATATTTTTAAATGTCAAAATAGAGATTAATTATATTAATTAATAACACCATACACTCATTTGCTGGGGTCTGTTTCATCTGTCTGTCTAGTCTTGGTGCAAAATAAGTGCTCAAAACATTTTGCCAAATGAATAAATATCAAATTTTACCGTTTTTGCCTAGATATGTTCTTATACAAGATAACCTATACGTGGCAATGGGCTGTAAAATCTGTATTTCAGTTTTTAAAGAATTACCATAGGAGAAGATTTGTTCATGTAGAAGAACTTCAATATAGAGGATGAGATTATTGCTGTCTTTGTCTTTTTTATTCTCATAATGATAAATTGACTTTTGCATGTGAAGTTTGACTATGTAGGAAAAAATACTGTGATCAGACTCTAAAGTAGAAGCTTGAAATTTTGTTCCTCAATGAAGAGAGTCCTACAGTTAATTTGCAGATCATCAAGGGTGAATCTTTGATAACATTCAATGTGCTTGTTCTGTGCTGGAATGACAAGAAGATGTGAAGATGGTCTGTTCCCTGAGTGGCTTGGACTGAGGTAGGGGAGACTAATCAGTCCTAAAAGGCAATCAGATCAGACCCTAGGTAGCTTTTATAAAATACTTAATTTTCACATGTTTATACTGTGATGCATAAATTTTAAGGGTACTCTTTTTGTACAATTACACAGCAGACTCACTCATTCATTTGAAACAAGCAAATGTTTTCACGCTTTCAAATTCTCCTGGGCTTTCTTGTATTTATTTCACCTAAACATAGTAATTTTTCCGGGTTTAGAATTTGATGCTTCTTTACTTTGGTTGGTCATTGCAGTAACTTCTTTTCTGAGCCAAAAGATCAGACATTAACACTTTGCTTCTTTAGGTTACAGTTTTTATCCTTTCCTTCTTTTCAAAACCCAAGTGGCAAAATAACTCAACAAAAAGAACAAGTGACACTGTTTATAACTCCATGAAAATGCCCTAGTTTAGCAAAAATATTCAATTAAATGGAAAATATAACATGCTGTTCAAATATTAAGTATTATTTACAAATAATATAGTTTAATTTACGCTTGATCTAAATAGAGCAAAATGAAGTATCTGTCTTTTAACTATTTAAGCATGGTTTACTCAGACATGTTTTGGTCCAGCAAAGGAGAGGGAAGAAGATACAGGATATTTAGGAAAAAAAAGAAAAACACAAAACAGAACAGATGTCAGACAAAATTAAAATGCAGAAATACAAAAGGTGTGTCTGAAGCACACAAAAGTAAAGAAAACCTTGATCCAATTATATACATTTCTGAGTCTTTCACAGAGGCACTGCAAAATGAGTACACCTAAAACATCCAAATGACTGGATTGGTTTGGGAAGAAATTATGTTTTAAGTGTGTAACTTGTACTGGAGGCACAGCTAGCCTCAAGCACAACACTTAGCTATAACTTTCCTTTTGGGGGATGTGGGTAGGTCTATAAAATTAATAGTTTGGTGCTGGATATTCTAAGATTAAAAAGAATGGTAGCAAGCCTGTTGTAAGATTCTTTAGGAGGTTCTGAGATAAAAAACCACCCAGACCTTACTAGGTCTCTCCCGGATCAAAGACTGAACTTTTATGACTTGCAGTTCCAGTTGATGACCAGAGATGGCGCTGAGTGTACAGGG
Source organism: Castor canadensis (assembly GCF_047511655.1). Classification (NCBI taxonomy): domain Eukaryota; kingdom Metazoa; phylum Chordata; class Mammalia; order Rodentia; family Castoridae; genus Castor; species Castor canadensis. The sequence goes on from NC_133386.1 coordinate 12,807,540, forward strand.
AACATAGGGCTAACTTGAATCAGAAATTGGACTTAATGTGAGCTTGAATCCCCAGCCCTAGCAGCACAACATCGAAGACAGGGAATCTGCAGGAAGGCAAAGAAAATCTTAAGAAAAAATCAAAAAGGCTTGCATTAGAGGAGTCTGACATTCAGAAGGCTGTAGGAATAAAAATCCCCACAGGTCAATATGGGTGCAAGCATGCACCAAGTGAGGCACTCAGAATGCAAACAAAACTGTGAGAGAATTGGGGCCTCAGGGTATTTTCTTAGGCTGAGTTGCCTGGCAGGAGGACCGTGGGAGTTTTGAGGCTTTTATATTATATCCTGAATGTGTGTGACTGGTTGTAATCTTTCTGCGTTTAACAAAGAGGAATCCAAAGTAGTGTGTTATAGCCATAGAGTACTACTTCTAAAATGTAACTTAATGCATTTTTAAATTTAAAATTAAAATTTATTTATTCCTTTTCTGGGGAGGAATAAATAGGCATGTATATTTTAAGTGAGAAAGAAAGAAACTAACTTGTAGTAGCCGAGTGAGCTGATGTGTGCATGTGTGTGCGTGTGTGTGCATATGTGTGTGTGCACACATGTGTGTTTCCATTTCACTTTCATTTGGAAAAAAAACTACAGAACTAAGACTCCATGTAAAAGTGAAAAAAAATTACTCAATGTCCGTCTAATAAGTATGGAAGACTCAAAATAATTTTTATACTTTTGTGTTGCTTTATACTCTGTTTTCTGAAATTAAAAATAAAACCATAGAAGTAAAACAATACATTTTGAAATCATATAAAGGATTTCATATAGAAAATAATTTTTAAAAAGTCCTTCTTTGCTTTGCCTGTGCACATCTTTCTTCCATCTGTCTTTGAAATCCATAACACACAGTGCACACAGCTCTGTGCACTGTTCAGAAGTCCAAAGAAGTATGGACCACTCTATCCTAGCCACATAGATGGTGTGACCTGTGAATCAGCAGCATCAGCGTTGCCTGGGAGCTTGCTAGAATGCAGACTATCCAGCCCCAAACAGATTTAATGAGTCAGGATCTGTATTTTAACCAGTTTCCCAAGTGGTATGCATGCCTACTGAAGTTTGAGAAATTTTGCTGTAGATTCCAGAGAGCCATTAGTTGAGACCAACTTCATAAACTTCTGCAGAAACAGTCTAACCATAACTAATGTCCTTATTCTTAGACTGTAAAGAGAGTTGTGACAAAGTAGAGTGAAAGCCAGTCATCACTGGAGACAGTGTGCACTGTGAGAGACTTTTGTCTTTGAAAGGAGGTGAGATCAAAATATCCCTATTTGTAGATGTTATGATCTTATACCTTAAAGACCCAAAAAACTCTAATCAAAAGCTTCTAGACACCATCAACAGCTATAGTAAGGTAGCAGGACATAAAATCAACATAGAAAAATCATGAACATTTCTATACACTAATAATGAACAAACTGAGAAAGAATTTATGAAAATAATTCCATTTACAATAGCCTCAAAAAAAAATCAAATACCTAGGTGTAAACTTAACAAAGGATGTGAACAACCTCTACAAGGAAAACTATACACTTCTGAAGAAAGAGATTGAGGAAGACTATAGAAAGTGAAGAGATCTCCCATGCTCATGGATTGGTAGAATCAACATAGTAAAAATGTCGATACTCCCAAAAGCAATCTACATGTTTAATGCAATTCCCATCAAAATCCCAAAGACATTCATCAAAGAGATTGAAAAATCTACCATTAAATTTATATGGAAACATGAGAGACCGCAAATAGCCAAAGCAATACTCAGTCAAAAGAACAACGCTGTAGGTCTCACGATACCTGATTTCAAACTATATTACAAAGCAATAACAATAAAAACAGCATGGTACTGGCACAAAAACAGACATGAAGACCAGTGGAACAGAATAGAGGACCCAGATATGAAGCCACACATCTATAACCAACTTGTCTTTGACAAAGGTGCTAAAAATATACAATGGAGAAAAAACAGCCTCTTCAACAAAAACTGCTGGGAAAACTGGTTAGCAGTCTGCAAAAAACTGAAACTAGATTCATGTTTATCACCCTATACCAATATTAACTCAAAATGGATCAAGGATCCCAGACTCTAAAGTTGGTACAGGAAAAAGCAGGAAATACCTTGGAATTAATAGGTGTAGGCAAGAACTTTCTCAATGGAACCCCGGCAGCACAGCAACCAAGAGATAGCATAGATAAATGGGACTTCATAAAACTAAAAAGCTTCTGTTCATCAAAAGAAATGGTCTCTAAACTGAAGAGAACACCCACAGGGTGGGAGAAAATATTTGCCAACTACACATCAGATAAAGGACTGACAAACAGAATATATAGGGAACTCAAATAACTAAATTCTCCCAAAATTAATGAACCAATAAAGAAATGGGCAACTGAACTAAACAGAACTTTCTCAAAAGAAGAAATTCAAACAGCCAAAAAACACATGAAAAAATGCTCACCATCTCTAGCCATAAAGGAAATGCAAATTAAAACCACACTAAGATTCCACCTCACCCCTGTTGGAATAGCTATCATTAGCAACACCACTAACAACAGGTGTTGGCGAGGATGAGGGGAAAAAGGAACCCTCTTACACTGCTGGTGGGAATGTACACTACTACAACCACTCTGGGAAAAAATTTGGAGGCTTCTTAAAAATCTAAACATAGATCTCCCATTTGATCCAGCAATACCACTCTTGGGGATATACCCAAAAGACTGTGACACACGTTACTCCAGAGGCACCTGCACACCCATGTTTATTGCGGCACTATTCACAATAGCCAAGTTATGGAAACAGCCAAGATGCCCCACTCCTGACGAATGGATTAAGAAAATGTGGCATTTATACACAATGGAATTTTATGCAGCCGTGAAGAAGAGTGAAATCTTATCATTCACAAGTAAATGGATGGAACTGGAGAACATCATTCTGAGTGAGGTTAGCCTGACCCAAAAGACCAAAAATCATATGTTCTCCCTCATATGCAGACATTAGATCAAGGGTAAACACAACAAGGGGATTGGACTTTGATCACATAATAAAGCGAGAGCACACAAGGGAGGTATGAGGATAGGTAAGTCACCCAAAAAACTAGCTAGCATTTGTTGCCCTCAATGCAGAGAAACTAATGCAGATACTTTAAAGTGGCAGAGGCCAATAGGAAAAGGGAACCAGGAACTAGAGAAAAGATTAGTTCGAGAAGAATTAATTTAGAAGGTAACACACATGTACAGGAAAGCAATGCGAGTCAACTCCTTGTATAATCTCAACTAGCAAAAACCCTTGGTCCTTCCTATTATTTCTTATACTCTCTCCTCAACAAAATTAGAGCTAAGGGCAAAATAGTTTCTGCTGGTAGTGAGTGGGTAGGGGGTGGAGAGAGAGGGGACAGGGGAATAAAGGAGGGGTGGGGGAAGGGGGAAGAAATGACCCAAACATTGTATGCACATATGAATAAAATAAAATAAAAAAAGAAAGGAGGTGAGAGATGCCCTCAGGTACTCACAGATGTAGGTGCTGCTGAAAGATCCCTCTCATCTCAACCCAAGACTGCTGTTTGTTGGATCTACGAGCCACCTAGGTGCTTTTCTTGGTGGCTAAAGGAGCACACAATTTACTGAGGAGGAACTGTAGTATATGATGGAAAAATATTAGAGTAATGAGTCTTCCAAACCATTTCAGTTCTCTATGATCTTGGAAAGAGGCAGTAAGATGTGTGCATTTCCTGTGGTTCCATGAGATGAGAGATGGAGATGAGGAGTACGAGGCCAGGTGACTCTGAGTCCAGCAATGTCTTGTCCATGCAAGAAAAGTAATTGTGGACATGACCACTAGGGGACATTTCTTCTAGGGCAACAGTGACAGAAGAGGCCTGGGTGGGTACTGGGGAGCACTGCCCTAAAGAAAACATTCATATAGCCATCTGTGAACCCTACCACTATGAAAGTCATTAGCAGCAAGGAGAATGAACTCATACTGGTGAGGACTGGAGTCTAGACCCTCATCAATATTCAGAGAGGGATGCAGAGCTGTGACTGCCTCTCTCTTGCATAGCTCACTCTTGCTCCCAGATCTAAACACAGAAAAGAAAAGAAGAAACTCAGAGTAGACTCCGCCTTCTCTATCACTGCAGCAGCTAAGGTTCTAACTCAAATCTGCTCTTGAAATTATGCTGTTTTAAATCAGGCTGAACTTTAATAATGAAAGCTGAGCAGATAGTCACATAATCTACCCACAACAAAGCTACACAGTGAAAAAGGCGGATGCGATATGGGAGGGCTGGAAGCAGTGGTAGGGGAAAAATCAAACCAGTGACTTTAGTCTATTCAGTATTCCTTAAAGAGCTACAAATGTCAATAATAAGCATGTATTTCTATTTCTTTAGAAGTCATCCTTCTCTTCTTACTGTCTGGTAAGCAGGATGAGGACAGTGGTTATACTGCCTCACCCTTTTGCCCACGTTCATATGGTTTGGTTAGGTGGGCGATAGTATTGCTGTTTTTACATTTTGTGGTTAGCTTTGTAACTTTACTAAAAGGAATGTAATATTTACTTACTATTTAGGAAAAGAAAGTACAACCAAGTCTGTGAAAATGCATCGGAAAAGCCAATAATGTGTTTATAGTTTCTCCACATTTCCTCTTCATGTACACATATCTCTCAGGACATCTTCAGCCAGTGGCTGACAAAAACTGGAGCATAAATACCCCAGTTTCCTTTTCCTCTCTCGAGGAAGGGTCAAATCTCAGGTATTCTCTGCATCATTTCCCAGCAATTTCCAGTGGGGAAATGAAATGATTTACAAGCATCATGTGACCGAAATGCTTGACCTGGTTATTAGCACCTGAAGACCAAGGAGTCAAGCAGTCCAATGGAAAAGAGGACCTTTTCTCTGATTTGCAAAATAAGATCAACACAAACATAAAATGGTCTGGGGAGTCCACAGTGATTGTAGAATTGAGTTATAAAATACAGGGCAAAGGGTCATTCCAAGTACACACAACTTTTAAGTTCTACTTAGAGGCTTTGGTAGTGTTCATTTTTCTAGTTTATGTTTTCAGAGACTCTTTTTTTTTTTGCTTTCCTTCCTGAAACTTGTTTTCTAAAACATATCATTATGTTTTTTTACTTTATTTTTTTATTTTTTCCACTTTTTTAATTTAAAAGAAGTTATTAGATATAAGAGTCAAACTCAAAGCAGTTTATTTTTCTCTTCTTAAGAGAAATTTGTCAAAAGTGCAAGAGAAAAAGTTTTTTATTATTGTTGTACTGGGGGTACACTATGATATTTATAGGAGTTCTTACAATATATAGTACTTGAATTCACTCCCTCTCTTATTCTACTTTATCCTTCCTCCTCCCATTCCTGGAATAGTTTCACCAGGTTTCATTTTTTCATTTACATACATGTGTACATAATATTTCTACCATATTCACCCTCCTACACCCTTTCCTTATATCCTCCCCTTTTTCCACTGGTACCAAGTCTCCCAGACAGGATCTGTAAAAAATGTCATTTTTTTTTTTTTTTTTTACAAAAACAGAGAACAGGAAGGAAAGGATTTGAAATAATTATCTAAAATATCTGTCACTATCTATGGATTTTAATTTTTAAAAATAGATTCAGAATTTTAGGTGTGATACAGATTGGCAGGAGGGAAATCACCCACATATTCGTAATTCTCAATCCATTGTAAGAGTAGATTCTGTTCATGATTAACAAAATAAGGCCATAATAATGTTACCAAACATAATGTAGCCATACAGAATCATGAGTAGCACTTGCAACTGTATCATAATGCACCTTTCCTTGGCCAGTGGATCCCCACAGCAAAGGCAGATGTAGGTGAAACTGCCATCAGCGTTAGTAAAAGGTCATTTTGCGGGCACAACAGTCCTTTAATTTTAGACCATTCATTCTACTCAGGTAGACTTTATACAAATAATCAGTGTGTTTCTACTTAGGGTAGCATCCCACAAGCTCTGAACTCTGGACTCTGGACCCAATCATTGTCTGTTACAGGATTCTGTTCTGTGTATTGCAGAATATTAAGTGGCATGCCTGAACTTTACTTAATAGGTGTTATGACAACCCAACTGCCTCCAGAGAGTGTCAAGTATGCCCTAGGGAATGTATAGCATGCAGATGAATGTCACTGAACGAAGGCAATATTTGTAAATAATTGTTGGCCTTCCTACCACTTGCTCTAGACTCAGCATTAGCAAAGCAATGTCCTCATGCTGGGGGACAAAAAAAAAATGAAGTTTATGCCTCCATTTTGTTCCCTGAAACACCATTTCTTCAATATGAGCTATCAAAACTAGTCAGCTTAAAAGTGCTTTACACTATAAATTGTATGAAATTAACCACTTAAGGGCTTGTTTGTACATTTATGAATTACACATTGCAATATTCTGTATTTCTTTTTTACCTTCCCCTGTGTATTTTTTTCTTCCTGCTTGTCACATTTTCATTTGTAGTGTATGGTGATTTTTGTAAGTAGAGAGTAGTAAGTCATGTCTGGAATTTTTCTATTGTAAATTTAAGTTCAATCTGTAGGTCAACCAACCAATCCCATTGTTAAGAGTTACACTGTCATTCTGCACTACATACCTCCACCCTGCCATGGTTCCTGTTTATATCTTACCCACTCCGTTTTTGCTAATTCTCTCTTAGTAAATGCAGCATTTTTACAGAGAAGTAACATGCTTTCCACCAGAAAGATAAAAAGATATGACAGTCTTGTGAAGAGCCATGACGATGCTTTTGTATTCTCTAACAGCAACTACAAGTAGCAGGTTTAAGACACGAAAGCTTAAAAGAATAAGTATGGCAAGGTCTCTCTTCCTAGAGAAAAAGCAGAGAGATAGAGAACCTGTTACTGAATTTGATATTTCCATAGATGTTGCCTTAAAAATATTAGTGAATTCCCAAGGCAGCTACAACTAGTTTGAAAAGTAAGTGTGACATCACTTCTTACCTACTTCTATTTTCTGTTGGTAAACTGAATTCCCTAGTATAATTGATAAAGAGTAGAAGTTTATTTAGCTCACAGTTTCAATGTCAAGGTGTGAGTACATGGGGAGGGCTTTCTTGCTGTGTTAAGACATGGCAGAGCATATCATATGTTGAGGCAGAGCAAATGGGCAATTATGGATCACTCTTCTTATAAAGTCAATGATGGCATTGTGGGGGCCCCATCCCCATGAACTTATGTAGTACTAACTACCTCCCAAAGGTGCCACCTCCAGCTACCCTTGTGTATGACTTTGGGGGTTAAGTCTCTAACACATGATTTTCAGTGGATGGAATTGAATGATAGCACCATTAAAATGCTTATAGTTGGTGTGACTACTGCCTCAGCACTTGGGAAGCTGAGGGAGGAGGGTCAACAGAAAGAGGCCTACATAGTGAGATCTTGTCTCAAAAACATGTTTATTGTAAACAGAACATGGAGTGACAAGTGTTGGAAGATGTGGGAGAATTGGAACTCCCATAAATTGTTGGTGGGAATGTAAAATACAACAACCACTTTGACAAAGAGCTAGATAATTTCTTAAAAAGTTAAACATTAATTTATTTTTAAAAAACCCTGAAATCATATTTCTGCATGTTTATCTAGGAAAAATAATATATTCCCTGAATGGTTGTTTATAATACTGACATTACACACAATTGGAAGAAGCAACAACAATACAAAATCCATCAGTATGTAACTGAAACTTCGGTCCCTGGACTGGGTGCCAATCTCTAAATAATGAGAGTAAAGTTTAGAGGAAAAGGAAATAAGGTTTATTAATTTGCCAGGCAAATTAATGTAAGGTCCACAAATTAGTGTAAGGGCCACTCTCAAAGTGTTCTGTGCTACTCCTGAGAGAAAATGTCCAGATTTTAAGGGAATGCTAGGGGCTCTGCCTCTGGGCAGGTGATGGGGATTCTGCCCCAAGACCAGTTGATGCCCTTGGCTCCCCTTACTTGCTCGTCTTACTGCTGGCCTCTCTGAAGTTCATGTCTTTTTTGACAGAGATTTATTTTCTCCTATGGTCATAAAGAGATGGGTTGCAGGGGCGGGGAGATTGCCTTATTTGATTGAAAGAGTGTTAATCCTGAGCTTCCCAGCATGGGGGGGAGAGAGGGGAAAAAATATGTTTGATCCTGAATAAGCAAATTGGCCAATGGTGCAAGCTGGCTACAACTGAAAGTTTGTTTTTGTATTTTTTTAGGTCCCTTTCCAAGCTGGTGAACAAATAAGCCAAATATAGCTTCATCCAATGGAATACAACTAAGCAATAAAGAGGATCAAATCACCAATTCATTCTATATGGATGAGTCTTAACAAAAACATGTCAAGAAGTCCAATGCAAAAGACCACTTATTGTTGGATTCCATTTATATGTAATTTTCAAAAGTTAAATTTGTAGACAGAAAGAACAGGGGATCTTCTAGCACAGTGGAAATGCTCTAAAATTAGATTCTGGTGATAGTGTCATGGCTCTATAAATTTACTAAAAACTTGAATCACAATTAAGATAGGTGAATTTTATGGCATATGAATTATACCTCAGAAATACTTGCTTTGTTTGCATTTCTTAGAATACTTCAGACCATAATTTTACCTGTATATCATCAATTTTGTATGATTCTGCCCTAGCCTCACCAAAGGTCTCAATCTTCCCTAAGGGTCATCAGAGTTCTGAGTGGGTTGATCTCTTACTACACTTAAGTCATTGTGCAGTGAAGAGTCAGCCTTACCCAGAGAGAGGCCTGGCCTTTTCTCTGTTTCCAGGGGTGATGTCAAGTCTTTAAAATTTCACACCTAAGGGCCTGTGGGTTGGTTGGTTTGTTTGTTTTGGAGGCATTAGTCATGGGACAGTCCAGCAATGTGACTTATGGGTCACATGGCCTAAGTTTTGCTCTTAGAAGGGGTTAGAGACCAAAGTTGTGAGTCTGACTCTTGAGAGAGCCAAGACTGAAGAGTAAGGACCTGGGAAGTATGGAATTGAGCCACAGTAAATCTCTGACACCCAAGGCTTGGGTGAGCTTCCTGACCGTCAGACTCCATGCGTGCTGTTGCACACTGATGCTGTCAGAGCAGTGTGTCCGTGACCCTACAAGAGGTCAAGGGGAGTTCTGTCTTTGGTAGCTGTCCTGGACTGTGCTCTATGTACTTCTTCCCTTGGATAATTTTAATTTGTGTCCTTTCTCTGTAATAAGCCAAAACCATGAGTACAACAGCTTTTACTGCGTTCTGAGTCCTTCCAGAGAATTTTTCAATTAGAAGGTGGTTTGGGAACTCGCCTTAAATGTATGATTGGTGTCAGAAGTGATGTGATTTTGTGTGGGGAATTGTATCCTCTAATTGTATGGTTATATAAATTATCTCAAAAACTCTAAAAATTTCTATTTTATACTTTAAAGCCTTCTGGACTGTATTTTTCAGTTGTTCAAGGCCTTGAGGGTAGAGCCTTATTTTGTGTCTTTCTAGAAGTTGACAATTGATAAATGATTTTCCAAGTCATGAAAGATATTTTCAAGGCAAGGTTTTAATACTTTTGGTGGAAATAGTACACAGTGTTTAAAATTAGACTAAACCCCTAACTGCCATTCTATATGGACTGAAGAGAAAGAACCACGGAAACTTTTTGCTGAATGTAATTGATGTGGGTTAAATTAAAAGCGCTAGCTCAAGCAACTGGCTCATATGAAGGAATCCTTAACAAAGCCTTTATTCTTGAAGACTGACCATAAATTTTTCTGAGATGATTATTTTAAACACAAAAATAAATGATTTAAATTTATGTATATTTAGATACATATACTTGACTTCATAGGTGACCAAGGGCTGGCTTTCGCATAAATCATCATATATGATATGATCACAAAAAACCTTGTGAGATAGTCCTAGAAAGCTTTAAGATATTTAGTGACTTGCTCAGAGTTCCACAATCCCTGTGAGATCCCATTATATATCAAGCCATAATTCTTTTAAGTGAAAGTCCCTCATTTAAATTACTTGTTGTGAATTTGGGTACTGCCCTGCTCCACACTTACTCCATATGGTGTAGAGCAATAACTCTCAGGCTGTGCTTTGCTTTGAGTGATTCTATTTTCTAGAATAGCAGTTTGCTCCATTTTTAGTGCAAATTCTGGGGATGAATAACTTTACATCATATTTGTAACAAGCAAACAACTGCCATCTATCCAGCACAAACCATTAAACAGACTGATAAGTAACTTACTTATGTAAATAAAAGATTACCACCTATGAACTTATCAGACTAAATAAGGAAAGTGTGGACACATAGACATATCAAACCCATAACATAAAAGCAGGCTTATGAACTTACTGAATACACCAGACCAAAGAATGATGCAACCCCTCACCAACTCAGATAAAAATAAGGAATACCTAAAACTGGAGAACAGCAGTATACACTGACTGTCATCAGATCATTTGGTGCATGTGTCATAGATAATGAACTCTCAGCCATGTCCCTGGGGTTTCAGTTCAGCTTGAGTCCCCTGCTTGATGTGGATCCCTTGAATTCACCATACATCTAGATCCAGCAAGCTGGAATCAACTCAGTGTTTAGAATCTTCTCTGCACTTTGAACCACTATGCGTCAACAACTCTGTGACTGGGTTTGTTATTAGTATCTTATCTAATTCCCAATAGTGACTTTGGTTTAACACTTTCTTAGATTTCTGTAGCCTTTAAATTATTTTAAAATGCAATGTGTGATCTGAGATTTGTTGTCAGTAATTACGATTGAATTAAAAGAATCTGTTTGCCAATTGGTCCATGGTTATCAAGCAAAGCCAGTGGTACCTGGCAAATTAGCTTGTGAATTTATTGCTAGTCAATGAATTCTGCCGTTCCATCTATGCTTCTGACATAGCTGGCTCATAACTCCATGTGAACTTCTCATTAGCAGATGATTGAATCCAAAGTAGCATCTGACCAAAAAGCAAGCTAGAAATAAGTATTATGCACTCGTGTGCAGAGACGTGCAGGATCTATCAGATCGCCTCTCCTGGGAATATAAGTTGTGAAGCACAGTTGCTAGAGCAGAAGTTGGTGCTGAAAGCTGAAAGGATACCATGAGGTGAAGTAGAGCCTTGTAGGCTCCTGGCAGGACAAAATTATAGGAAGAAAGAGTTATGTATCAGGAGAAGTGAGTTAAGAAAAAAAAGGAGAGCAAATGCCACTAGAAGACATTTGATAACAGAGCAGAAATAAGCAGTGTATAGAGGTAATGGAGTCACTCCACTAGTGAGTATGAAAATCTGCACCTCTGTTCCTAAAATCTCAAGACAAGTCCTGGATTCATCATGAAATATGCTCTGGTTTTCATGATGCGTGGATGTTGGGTTGAATCTAGGTAGCTATTCCCATGTAGCCTTTAAATTACTTTCTTTTGTCATCACTATCATTAACAGACAGTCTAGCTTCATTATTCAGAACTTGTCCCAGATGTGGCTTATTCCTTTGATTCTTCTCAGAAAAATATAACAGGTAACAAAGAAATATTCTCCACAAATATACATCTGATGTCTTATTCAGATTTGTTCCAGAATTCTTGCCACATAAATATTATAAGACAGCTCTCAGAGAGAGCACTACAGGTATTTTAATGCATGTTGCTTTTAATCTCGGAGGTCTGCTTTACCTGTGCTGTTGCTAGGCTCTGCTACAGAATCTAAATCTAAAAACTGATAAATGCAGGCTACCTGAGCTCCAGAAAAATCCTCTGGAAACTTATTGAGGAAAGCAAACATCTGACTCCCTGAGCATGCAGCTTAGCCATCACTATACAACTGTCTTCCTAATTGCCTAGGTTGATGAATGTCTATCTACACATTTTTGTTGCATACCTCTTTTATGAGTGTGTGGTCACTAATATCCTGACCTATTTTGGTGATCTTTCAAAATGTTGCTGATTTTCATGGATTTAAATTTCTTAAGTTGTCTTTCTAGGCTTTTTTAGCTGTGTGGATTTTTTTCCTTAGTGCTAAGCAATACTATCATGCTCATTTTGAACTACTGCTTATTATTACTATTGTCTTTTTAGAATCTACTGCAATTGTTCACTGAATCTCTTCAGTTCTTTCTGCATCTGAGTCTGTCTTCCTTTTTTTTTTTTGTGGCACTGGGGATTGAACTCAGGGCCTCTTGCAAACACTTAACCACTGAGCTACACCCCCAGCCTTCCTTTTTTTCTTTCATTTTTTTTTGGAGGGATCTATTGGGAGGCTAGCTTTGTCTTTGTAGAGAACATTATTCTAATTTTTAAGAGAGGAAATTATTAAAGAGGAGGAGACACTGTATAATGACAAATATTATTGAGTGGCAGAGCTTGTACTTGAACCTTCACCTGTCTGACTACAAAGCTAGGCTAATATTTTTTCTTCTATTTATTGCTAGCTCTTGTTCTTGTAACCCAAAATACCAGAATACATAGCTGGTGATTATGAATCTTAAATTGTCTGAGTTATTTGCCTTGTGTCAGACTGCTTCTCAGAACTAATTCCATCTCACTGCACTTTGGGTTTGCACATTCATTATTTCACCTTGCCCTCTGAGCTTGTGGGGCACATACAATTATACACATAAGTGAACCCATGCTAGGAGGAGTTAAATGGCATACCTAAGGTCACAGAGCTAATAAAAGCTTCTCTTGAGAGGTAGTATTTTAGGATGTTTAATTCACATGTATATTTTAAAAATCAAACTGAATTTAAACTCCAGGTATATATTTGAAACAACTACATTTCAAATGCCGTGTTTAAGTCAGTTGTATTTTTTCAATTCTCCTTTGCTTGTTTCCAGTGCACATAATGGCATTGACTGGGGCAAAAGAGGGAAAGGGTTCTGTGAGTGTGGGTCTATCTCTGTGCCATGCCTGTGAAAGATTTTTTTTTGGTTCTGGTCATCAGTGAAGCCTTTCGTCTAGGGATTGGCTTCTTACTTCTCTAGCGTTAGTGAAAATGATTTCTTCAAAGAAAACAGATGTACAACATGCAGCAAGGGCAGACACAGGCTGGGCCTTGTATTTGGCTGCAGCCCCAGTGGGGTCACAAAGTTATTTAAGAACATCCCTGAAATATTCTGCATCCCTTGGCCCCATTGTGGTCCATTATTTAAAAAGTAATCAAAACCAAAGAGGAATTAAATCCTCAAGAAACTATGGGAATCGAAGAAACCTGATTTACACTACTCAGTCATTTTTATAATCAAATTCAGTTTGCAGAAGCAAAGAAAAGCAGTTATTTATGGTAGACATATTTGAGCAGTTTTCACGGTCTCCAGATCTTTTGTCATCGATGGCAGAATAGCTCTGCATCCTAGCAGGCAAACTGCTTGCCATTATGACAGATACTTAATTATGGAAAAGGATTTTCTCACAATGGAGCAGAACAAGAACTGTGAGGTATTTCCTACTTAATATAACTATGGTATCTCTTTATTTTTAAACAAACCTCTACTTTATTCTATTTTGCATATCCTATGCTATCCATTTGAACATGTGGCTAATAAGTTACCAAGATTTGATTTTACCTGGGAAAATAATTTTTTAAAAACTATTACATGATGAAATGTTCAGAAAAGATGTATATATATTTCTGAATTCTTTGTTTATTTGAAAAGGGACAAAGACAGGTGGGAAAGTCTCTAACAAGTCCAGTCAATCTGCCATCTCACATGGAAATGAGCTGCAGAGACTCCTAAGTCCCAGTGCTGTGACAGAAGATAGCTTCCCATGTGAGCAAAGGCTCAGAAGGAGACACTTGTCCTTGCCTGAGGTTTCTGTGAGCAATAATTGAGAGAGCTGGTGCTTTTACTTATCCAGATAAGTAAACCTCTCTTTTGTCTGGTAGCTGTGTCCTGATTAAGGACACCCTCTTTTCTATAATTTCAGTCAAGGTGTCTTGACTAAGAGATACTAAGCTTGTAACCCAGCAAGGCCAATCTAAGTTGCTCTTTTGAATGGAGAGAACCCAATAGAGCAAGTATTTGGAAAAAATTACCTGCACACTCTCTCTTTCTCTCTGTTCTCATCATCCCAAGAGATGAACTAGTTCCTGAATAGGTGAGTTAAGGACTCCAGAGAAACAGAATCAGCATGTATAAATGTTTTGCAGCCTCAGATTGTGGATTGCAGAGTCTGAAAAGAACCAAGAATTGCATTCCTAAAATTGGGAACTAGATAAGGTAGTAGTGCAAATTCTAATCTGATTCTGAGTTTGAAAGCAGGAGAATTCAACCCTAAGCAAAGAGAGAAAATTCTCCTTCACTATCTTAAAACACACTTACTGCTGTTACAAAATATCACATTCTAGATAATTTATAAAGAGCTTAATTTATTTCCTCACATTTCTGAGGTCGGAAGTCCAAGATCAAGATGCCAGCAGATCCAAGATGTGGTGAGGACCCAGTTTCTCTGCTGACTCAGTATCAAAACAGCTCTCTTAAATTTTCTGTTAAGTGTGCTTTATAGCATTCCCTTTAACATTTAGACTCAATGCATTTATACTTTCTTTTTTTTTTATTCATTTGTTCACATGTGCATGCATTGTTTGGGGCATTTATACTTTCAATGTGATAACCTGGTACTGGTGGCACATGTCTGCAATCCTAGCTACTCATGAGGCAGAGATCAGGAGGATCATGGTTCAAAGCCAGCCTGGGGAAATAGTTTGTGAGATCTTATCTCAAAAAAAACCATTTCTAAAATGTGCTGGTGGAGTGCCTCAAGATGAAAGCCCTGAGTTTATCCCCCTGCCCCTGTACCACAAAAAAGGAAAAAAAAATGGTTATGTGGTAGGAAACCTACTCAATTTTTTTTTCTTGTAGGGAGCAAGTTTTCCCAACATGATTTAATGCAGTCTGTTCTTCATTTTCTCATATGTGTTGTTATAGACCAAGTTTCATCATGTATGTGTGATTGTTAGAGACTCTGGTTGATTTCACTGATCTCTCTTTTGCAAGATTAGCATGGATTTGCTATCAGTGGCTTTCTAATATGTGCTCAGGTATGTTAAGTAGATTTTACTTTTTAAATTGTTTTCCAGAGGTTTCTTAGCTACTCATTCCTTATTCCCCCATATTTATATGTGATGGACTTTCTAATATTCTCCAAAAATCTAACTGACAGTACTGCATTATGGTATTTATTAATTAATAATTAATATAAATCCTCAATTAACTAACAGGGAGAAATAACATTTAAAAAATATTAAGAAAGCCCATCCATAAATGTTATATCATGTAATTTATCTATTTTAATACAACTTTAACTGTTTCCATATTGGTCTTACTAGTTTGTTACCAAGTTAGTACCTAGATAAGATACCAATTTTCTTATTGTAAAATGCATTTCACTTTCCATTTCACATAGTATAACACCCAGACTTCTCCAGAACTCCTCTGTCTTCATCTTTTCTTTAGTTTATCTCAGTCTCTCTCTATTGTTTAAGGAATCAACTCAATGGATTGGGGATTAAGAAGTCCAAAATCTATAGACTTTACTCAAGTTTACACATAAAATTATCACACTGTTTAATGAAAATACACAGAGGAACACGATTGACATTTATATATTGAAAATACAGCAAGCTTCTGACTGATTCTAATTTGATTCTAATCTCTCTGAATCTCTTGCATCTTGGACATAAATAATGACATAGTCAGCATAAATGTAATTTGATCATTTTTTATCTCTCCAATGTTTGTGTACATAATTCTCTTTCATCTTTTTCAACTGACCATAATCTCTTTTGAGTTCTATTGTAAGAGGTGTGATTTTTTTTCTTGTTTCCAAACTTTTAATTAAATAAAATGTTTATGTAGACATTTGATGCATTTTAAAAGTTAAATGAACTATGTTATATGTCTAGTTTTCTAATTGCTTTTACTCATAATTAAATAGTATTTTTCATTAAATGCATTTTGACTCCTGATAAAATGATCATTTACATTTCTCCCTTTGAACACTTAAAAATATCATATTGTTAGATTTTCTAAGGTCAAATCATTCTTGCATTGCATCACATTTAGGACTTCTTAACTAAGTTCATAACTGAGATTGGCCTAGTTTTCTTTTGCCTTACTTATAAGGTTTTGATATTGAGGTTTTAGGCTCTTCCAGATCTGGATCACATGGACAGAAAAGAGGCAAGGGGAGGGTAAGAATTCTTACTTGACTTACCCTTTGATGGTGATCCACATTGGTACTTGCTAAACATGGCAGGTGTGTAGAATGATTTTTTTCTCCATGGAGTGCTCTTGTGGGACTTTTGGAGTTTTTCCAATGTTGGGACTATCCCAAGTCTCTACTTCTGATGAGAATTTATGCCTTTCTTGGTTCTGGTCACGGAGTGAAACTCATAGCTTCTTATTCCTAGCATCTGTTTATTCTTCTTGATGGTCTCTTTGAATAAGACTTATAACAAGTTCTATGTTATATGTGATCTATAGTTGGCTGATAGGAAATATTTATTCATTATCCCAATAAGATCCAGAAGTGCAGAATTCCCATTGCAGGAACCTCTATTTAACATCAAAACAATTAACTGCACCCTTTTAGATTTTCTAGATAAACCATAATGGTGGCACCCCAATGTGTTAAAGAATCACATCAAGCTCTAAATGAGCTAATCTAAGACCTTATATTAACTAAAAGTGGGTAGAATTCCATACCTACAACTGTCTAAAAGGATACGCTCTTTTAAAAACTGCTTATGTCTGATCCCTGATTCTTTCATGACTTTGAGGAATGTGAGGAGGTCTATGTGTCTCAAAATCTAATGTATAACCACTCGTCATAAATCCTGCATCTTACTTTGGAATACAGCATATGTTTTTTAACTGTAATTTAAAATGTCCTTTTGACTCTTTTATTATACATCTAATCACTCTTCTCTCAAATTGTTTTTTAAGTACTACTTCACCATTATCACAAAGGTACTTTCTAATGATTAGTGACAGTAAGTAATAGACTCTATGGTCTTCACTCCCTAAATGGACTATGGCTTATGGATGCTCTGCTAGAACCGAGCTTTGGAAGAGATTTGGTGGCTATGAAGAGTCTGTTACAGAATAAGTTGTGTGTGTGTATGTGTGCACATGAATGTGTGTGAGAGACACACACATGGAAAAGAAGAAAGAGAAAGAGTGTTCTGTTGACAAAAGAAAAGAAAACCATTAGACAAAATAAACTTAAGAGAGTTGATTTGAGCAAGAAGAATTCACAAATTGGGCAGTCCTCAGATCCAGAAGTGATTCAGAGAAGTCCACGCTTTACACTGGGAAGTGAGTATTTATAGACAGAAAAAGCCAGAAGAAAGCAGAAACAAGGAAGAAAAAAGTACCTTGGTCACTTTAAAGTTCTTTCCTTATAAAGATCAAAGCAGAAGGGATTTCCCTGTCATGCTGCCTTGTCTGTTTGGAGGTTGGGTTTTTACCTTTTCTTTTTGAGATTTCTCAAAAGGTCAGGGAAACAACTTAGTGTGAGTCTAGTGGCTTAGAACTTTGGGATGGTAATTTCATTCTGGTTTGGTCTGTTGCAGCTTAATGCAAGGGCTCAGTCCAAACAATGTCTTCCTACAAATTTATTTAACAGCACATATACATACTTGCCTTAGATTTTATTGGATTACCAGAGGGTCATTGGAATCAAAATGATTAAGAACTACCACCCACAAGGAATCAAAATAAATTCTTTTAAAAAAAATCATTCTTGGGGGAATTCCAAGATGGCGGCTAGAGGTAGGAAGCAGAAAGCGACCCTCCTATAGTGAAATCTTGGAGAGACGCTGGAGACACACTTTGCAGGCATAATCACCGAGAAAAGGCATAACTTTGACTCCTCCACATCTCCAGCCGGTGCAGAGAATCTCCACTTCACGTTAAACGGAGAACCGAGGAGGCCCCCGGGCCGCCAGTGGCCGGCGCCCATACGGCTCGGGAAGATGCGGACCAGGTGAGCTTCGCGGTACCGTGGTTCCCCCACAGACAAGCCTGGGCCAGAGCAGCATAGCCCCCTGGACAGACTGACCTCCACCAGGGGAAAAAAGAGAAACTGAGTACTAAGCAATAAGAACAGTTAAGACACGCTGGAAAGAGGGTGGGGCGCCCTGAGCGCTGAAGATTGGAGGAAGGGAATCCTTCCCGGGACTGTAAATAAACGAGCCGGGCGGGCCGGAGAGGCTCTGGCGGGAGCGGGGCGCGCCCAGCAACCAGGAGCGGGGATGCTTGTGAGAGGAGGGAAGACCCACTTCCCACGTGAACTGTAAATAAACACGCAGGCCTGACAACGTGGGGCAGTGTCGCCTTTCCCAGTGCTTGGAAAGGGAAAACCCTGTGGCAGAGGCCCCCCTCCCCCGCACAGGAGAACTCTGAGCAAACAAAGCCTGTGGGACCAGGTGAGTGCTAGCTCACCCCAGAGATCTGCATAAATAACGCCGCCAGCTACAGGCTGAGAGCAGCAGGCAGGCAAGCCACAGTTGCAGATACCACTCTCAGAACTGCCTCCAGACGCTTTTTTTTCTTTTTCTCCCTACCTTTGATGAGAGAACAACCGAATTACACCTGCAAGCCGAAAAACTTACTGAAACTGTATTGCATTTGAACTGGGGACACTTGGTGGGGCTTTTTTTTTTTTTTCTACTGTGTGTGTGTGAGTGTAGTTTTGTTCTACTTTATGCATCCCCTTTGATGAGAAAACTACAGAACAACATCTGAGGCACCAACTCCAGGACTGGAGATTGAGACGGACATCCAAATTATTAAGACTGAAATTGCATTGCATATAAACTTGGAAGTTTTTTGGTTTTTTGGTTTTTTTTGTTTTTTTTTAATTTTCTATTTTCCATTTTATTTTAATTCATTTTTATAAATAGATATTACTTTCATATACTTATTTTTTATTTTTTTATCTTTGATTTTCAATCCTCTCTCTGTCACTCTATTGTCTGTTCAGCTTACTGTCGATTAGTACACTAACACTCCCTGTTTATACCTTTGAAACTCTCTTGTCTGATACCTTGTTCTGCTTTCTCCCTCTTGTCTGTATATTTGTTTTCCCCTTTTCTTTAACTTCTTGCTTTCCATCTCAGCTCACTCTTCCATTCTCAATATTACCATTGTTATTATTACAAGCTAGAAAATACTTAATTACACACAGTACAGGGACAGTAACAACACCAAGGACAATGACAGGAAGACAGAAAAAACAAGGAAACCAGTTTCCCCACAGCAAAAAATTAGTACAGGAACCAGAGGGGAATGAAGAGAACAGAAACTCAGAGCCAGACTCCAACAAAATGAAGATAAACTATGCCAAAGGACCCAATGAAGCCTACAAGAATAATTTAAAAGAAGACATACTACAAGTACTCAATGAGAATTTTATAGAGATGATACTGGATAGGGTCAACCAAAATGTACAGGAGACACTCAAGAAATTCCAAGACAATAAAAATAGAGAATTTGAAAAAGCAAAAGAAGAAATAAAGGAAACCATAGAAGCACTGTATAAACACCAAAGTGAAAGAGAGAACACAATGAATAAATGGATAAATGAACTCAGGACAAAAATAGACAACAATAAAGAAGAAAACAGCCAGGATATGGAAAACCTCAGAAAAAAGAACGAAACAGAACTGCAAAACAAAACAGAAGGCCAATCCAGCAGAATAGAACAAACAGAAGACAGAATCTCAGAACTTGAAGATGAAATGGTAATTAAAGGAAAAACTGAAGAACTACTAATTAAACAACTCAAGACCTGTGAAAAGAAAATGCAAGAACTCACCGACTCCATCAAAAGACCAAACTTGAGAATCATGGGCATCGAAGAAGGAGAAGAGGTGCAAGCGAAGGGAATGCGTAATATATTCAACAAAATAATAACGGAAAATTTCCCAAATCTAGAGAAAGATATTCCCATACAAATGCAAGAGGCCTCCAGGACACCAAACAGACCAGATCAAAATAGAACTACTCCACGACATATCATCATTAAAACAACAAGTTCAGAAACTAAGGAAAGAATATTGAAGGCTGCAAGAGAGAAAAAACAAGTAACATACAAAGGTAAACCCATCAAAATCACAGCAGACTTCTCAACAGAAACATTAAAAGCAAGAAGAGCGTGGGGTGAGATCTTCCGGGCACTGAATGAAAATAACTTCAACCCCAGGATACTCTACCCAGCAAAGCTATCATTCAAAATAGATGGAGCAATAAAAGTCTTCCATGATAAGCAGAAACTAAAACAATATGTGACCACAAAGCCACCATTACAAAAGATTCTGCAAGGGATCCTGCACACAGAAAGTGACACCCAACTTAACCATGAAAAGGCAGGCAGCACCAAACCACAGGATAAGAAAAAGCAAGACAGTAGAGAGTAACATCAAGTTAGGTACACACAATCAAACCTTCAAACAACTAAGATAACTAAATGGCAGGAATCACCACATACCTATCAGTACTAACACTTAATGTTAATGGACTTAATTCACCCATCAAAAGACACCGTTTGACAAAATGGATTAAAAAAGAAGATCCAACAATTTGTTGCTTACAGGAGACTCATCTCACTGACAGAAATAAGCATATGCTTAGGATGAAAGGCTGGAAGAAGATTTACCAAGCCAATGGCCCCCAAAAACAAGCAGGAGTAGCAATACTTATCTCTGACAAAGTAGACTTCAAACCTACATTGATCAAACGAGATAAAGAAGAACATTCCATACTAATAAAAGGGGAAATAGACCAAAAGGAAATAATAATCATCAATCTGTACGCACCCAATGTCAACGCACCCAATTTCATCAAACATACCCTGAAAGACCTAAAAGCATATATAAACGCCAACACAGTGGTTGTGGGAGACTTTAACACTCCATTATCATCAATAGATAGGTCATCCAAACAAAAACTCAATAAAGAAATCCAAGATCTAAAATATGCAATAGATCAAGTGGACCTAGTAGATGTCTACAGAACATTTCATCCAACCTCTACACAATATACATTCTTCTCAGCAGCCCATGGAACCTTCTCCAAAATAGATCATATCCTAGGGCACAAAGCAAGTCTCAGCAAATATAAGAAAATAGAAATAATACCATGCATACTATCTGACCACAATGCAGTAAAAGTAGAACTCAACAACAAAAGTAAAGACAAAAAACATGCAAACAGCTGGAAACTAAATAACTCATTACTTAATGAAGAATGGATCATCGATGCAATAAAAGAGGAAATTAAAATGTTCCTGGAAGTCAATGAAAATGAAAACACAACCTACCGGAACCTATGGGACACAGCTAAGGCAGTCTTGAGAGGAAAGTTTATAGCCATGAGTGCATATATTAAAAAGATTGAAAGATCCCAAATCAATGACCTAAAGATACATCTCAAACTCCTAGAAAAACAAGAACAAGCAAATCCCAAAACAAATAGAAGGAGAGAAATAATAAAAATAAGAGCTGAAATCAACGAAATAGAAACCAAAAAAAACCATACAAAGAATTAATGAAACAAAAAGTTGGTTCTTGGAAAAAATAAACAAGATCGATAGACCCCTGGCAAACCTGACTAAAATGAGGAGAGAAAAAACCCAAATTAGTAGAATCAGGAATGCAAAAGGGGAGATAACAACAAACACCATGGAAGTCCAGGAAATCATCAGAGACTACTTTGAGAACCTATATTCAAATAAATTTGAAAATCTAAAAGAAATGGACAGATTTCTAGATATATATGATCATCCAAAACTGAACCAAGAGGAAATTAATCACCTGAATAGACCTATAACACAAAATGAAATTGAAGCAGCAATCAAGAGTCTCCCCAAAAAGAAAAGTCCAGGACCTGATGGATTCTCTGCTGAATTCTATCAGACCTTTAAAGAAGAACTGATACCAACCCTCCTTAAACTGTTCCATGAAATAGAAAGGGAAGGAAAACTGCCAAACACATTTTATGAAGCCACTATTACACTTATCCCAAAACCAGGCAAAGACACCTCCAAAAAGGAGAACTATAGGCCAATCTCCTTAATGAACATTGATGCAAAAATCCTCAATAAAATAATGGCAAATCGAATTCAGCAACACATCAAAAAGATTATTCACCACGACCAGGTAGGCTTCATCCCAGGGATGCAGGGGTGGTTCAACATACGAAAATCAATAAACGTAATAAACCACATTAACAGAAGCAAAGACAAAAACCACTTGATCATCTCAATAGATGCAGAAAAAGCCTTTGATAAGATCCAACATCATTTCATGATAAAAGCTCTAAGAAAACTAGGAATAGAAGGAAAGTTCCTCAACATTATAAAAGCTATATATGACAAACCTACAGCCAGCATTATACTTAACGGAGAAAAATTAAAACCATTCCCTCTAAAATCAGGAACCAGACAAGGATGCCCACTATCTCCACTCCTATTCAACATAGTACTGGAATTCCTAGCCAGAGCAATTAGGCAAGAAGAAGGAATAAAAGGAATACAAATAGGTAAAGAAACTGTCAAAATATCCCTATTTGCAGACGACACGATCCTATACCTTAAAGACCCAAAAAACTCTACTCAGAAGCTTCTAGACATCATCAATAGCTATAGCAAGGTAGCAGGATATAAAATCAACATAGAAAAATCATTAGCATTTCTATACACTAACAATGAGCAAACGGAAAAAGAATGTATGAAAACAATTCCATTTACAATAGCCTCAAAAAAAATCAAATACCTAGGTGTAAACCTAACAAAAGATGTGAAAGACCTCTACAAGGAAAACTATACACTTCTGAAGAAAGAGATTGAGGAAGACTATAGAAAGTGGAGAGATCTCCCATGCTCATGGATTGGTAGAATCAACATAGTAAAAATGTCTATACTCCCAAAAGTAATCTACATGTTTAATGCAATTCCCATCAAAATTCCAATGACATTCATTAAAGAGATTGAAAAATCTACTGTGAAATTTATATGGAAACACAAGAGGCCACGAATAGCCAAGGCAATACACAGTCAAAAGAACAATGCAGGAGGTATCACAATACCTGACTTCAAACTATATTACAAAGCAATAATAATAAAAACAGCATGGTACTGGCACAAAAACAGACATGAAGACCAGTGGAACAGAATAGAGGATCCAGATATGAAGCCACACAACTATAAGCAACTTATCTTTGACAAAGGAGCTAAAAATATACGATGGAGAAATAGCAGCCTCTTCAACAAAAACTGCTGGGAAAACTGGTTAGCAGTCTGCAAAAAACTGAAACTAGATCCAAGTATATCACCCTATACCAAGATTAACTCAAAATGGATCAAGGATCTTAATATCAGACCCCAAACTCTTAAGTTGATACAAGAAAGAGTAGGAAATACTCTGGAGATAGTAGGTATAGGTAAGAACTTTCTCAATGAAACCTCAGCAGCACAGCAACTAAGAGATAGCATAGATAAATGGGACCTCATAAAACTAAAAAGCTTCTGTTCATCAAAAGAAATGGTCTCTAAACTGAAGAGAACACCCACAGAGTGGGAGAAAATATTTGCCAATTATACATCAGACAAAGGACTGATAACCAGAATATACAGGGAACTTAAAAAACTAAATTCTCCCAAAACTAATGAACCAATAAAGAAATGGGCATGTGAACTAAACAGAACTTTCTCAAAAGAAGAAATTCAAATGGCCAGAAAACACATGAAAAAATGCTCACCATCTCTAGCAATAAAGGAAATGCAAATTAAAACCACACTAAGATTCCACCTCACCCTTGTTAGAATAGCCATCATCAGCAACACCACCAACAACAGGTGTTGGCGAGGATGCGGGGAAAAAGGAACCCTCTTACACTGTTGGTGGGAATGTAGACTAGTACAACCACTCTGGAAAAAAATTTGGAGGCTACTTAAAAAGCTGGACATCGATCTACCATTTGATCCAGCAATACCACTCTTGGGGATATACCCAAAAGACTGTTACTCCAGAGGCACCTGCACATCCATGTTTATTGCGGCACTATTCACAATAGCCAAGTTATGGAAACAGCCAAGATGCCCCAGCACTGACAAATGGATTAAGAAAATGTGGTATCTATACACAATGGAATTCTATGCAGCCATGAAGAAGAACGAAATGTTATCATTCGCTGGTAAATGGATGGAATTGGAGAACATCATTCTGAGTGAGGTTAGCCTGGCTCAAAAGACCAAAAATCGTATGTTCTCCCTCATATGTGGACATTAGATCAAGGGCAAACACAACAAGGGGATTGGACTATGAGCACATGATAAAAGCGAGAGCACACAAGGGAGGGGTGAGGATAGGTAAGACACCTAAAAAACTAGCTAGCATTTGTTGCCCTTAATGCAGAGAAACTAAAGCAGATACCTTAAAGCAACTGAGGCCAATAGGAAAAGGGGACCAGGAACTAGAGAAAAGGTTAGATTAAAAAGAATTAACCTAGAAGGTAACAGCCACGCACAGGAAATCAATGTGAGTCAATGCCCTGTATAGCTATCCTTATCTCAACCAGCAAAACCCCTTGTTCCTTCCTATTATTGCTTATACTCTCTCTACAACAAAATTTGAGATAAGGGCAAAATAGTTTCTGCTGGGTATTGAGTGGGGGAGCGGGAGAGGGTGGAGTGGGTGGTAAGGGAGGGGGTGGGGGCAGGGGGGAGAAATAAACCAAGCCTTGTATGCACATATGAATAATAAAAGAAAAATGAAAAAAAAAAAAAAAAAAGAAAAAAAAATCATTCTTTCTGTCTCTCAGTGAGAACACTTAAAGTCTACTCTTTTAGCAAATTTCAAGTATATAATGCAGTATTGTTAGCTGTAGTCACATGTGCTATACATTACCTTTCCAGTAATTATTCAACCTTCATCAGCGAAACCTTATATCCTTTGAGCAATATCTTACCATTCTACTATTTTAGATTCCAAAAACTTAGTAAAATCCTGTGGTGCTTGCCCTCTTGTGTCTGGTTTATTCACTTAGTGTAATATTGTTCAGGTTCATCCATGTTGTTGCAAATGACAGGATTTCCTTTGTTTTAAAGGCTGAATCCAAAATACAGTCTATTCCCAGGTATTTTAACCAAGCATTCTTTTACTTACAACCATCTGTCAATGTCTGCTCTTTAGCTTAGTAGATATTTTCATTTATATCTGGAAAAGTTGTTTTAGAATATATTTAAGAATGCTATATAATACCTTCTTACTTCATTAAAAACTTTCTTCAATTCAATTCTCTATTTTTATGCCTAATAAGACATGCCATCACTTCCTTTTTTATTGTTGTATGGCGGATAGATTTATAAAAGTTCTTAAAATATATCAAATATATGGTACTTGAGTCCACCCCTCCATTATTCTCCTTTATCCCCCCTTCCTCATTCCTGGAGTAGTTTCAACAGGTCTCATTTTTCCATTTATATACATGTGGATACAAAATTTGTACTATATTCTTGTTCCATAATTCTCTATCCTTGAGATAATTCAAATATGTGTGGAGGATGTGCTTTCTTTACATTTTCATGTTTTACTATTAATCTCAGTGTTCGAGGGATAGTTTTATTGAATTTAAATGAATCAAAATTAGTGGTCAAGAGATGCTTAAGAAAAAAAGGTAAATTAAGGTAGTGTGTAGTGTGGAAACATTAAAATCAAACGTATAAAGGCAGATTGAGGCATCACAAAATACTAGGCTGAGAAAACCTGACAGACCAAAATTGAGTCATGTCTACCTCATTGACCCCATATGACTTGCAAAATCCTATAATTTCCACCCTTGGGAGCTGTTATGTCCCTAGAATGACACATTCAAATCCTACAGAGGACCACCACAATCATCTCTTCCTTTCCCAAAAATTTCTTTGTTCTTTTCCTCTCCTGCTCTCTTTCTGAAAGCTGGTTTTGTATATTCTTTTAAATAACCCCAACCCTTTCTTACAAAGCAGCTTGTTACCTGACTGAACCAGTCTAAGTTCTTTTTGTTGTTGTTATTTTTGATAGTACTGAGGTATGAACTGGTAGTACTAGGTACTAACAGTAGAGCCACTCCGCCAGGCCTTTTGTGTTGGGTATTTTCAACAGTGTCTTCGGGAGTATTTTTCCTAGGCTAACTTCAAACCACGACCTTCTTGATCTCTGCCTCATGAGTAGCTAGGGTACAGGTGTGAACCACTGGCACCATGCAACCAGTCTAAATTCTTTGCAAACAAATTATTTAAGTCCCCTCCCCATGTATAGTATACTTTTTGCCTTAAACTTGTTTAAGCCTACCTGCAATTTGTGTCTCCTGAGTTGCAACTCTGATTAACCCAAATAAGCTGTGTGTTTCTTAATTAATTTGGGCCTCAATGTCTCTAATGGGTCTAAGTGGTGGTATGTGACAATGGTGTTAAAACTCATATCTTTTATCAAAAGCTTCTTTTTTTCAACCTGCCATTCCTTTATAAATCTCCCAATTCCACCTTGCATGACATCTTTCAATGATAATTCCTGCTACAAAAAAAGGTAGATAAAGAAAATATAAAGATTAGTTTTTATTCACAAGTATTGTCACCAGTGATAATGAGTCATTTGTGTCTCTTATACTTCTACTGTACCTCAAGGGAATCTGACAGTTTGGAGAGTGGTCCCACATTTATACTTGGGCTTTCCAGTTTCAAAGGCCAAGACTTGTTCTGTGGGACTTTGTAGCTAACTCCACTCTAGGGGAGAGACTTTTTTAAGCAGGTGCTCTTAGAGAAGTTGAAGTACTGATTTTGACACACAAATATTTTCTGAGAGTAAAAAATGGGGAATCTTAGTTTTAAACCCAGTAGGTAGATCAAGGAACAACCACGAGTGAAGTGAACTTCCAGAACCTCCTGGAGATTCTGGTGAAGATTTTTAAGTTTTTAATAGGCACCTATCACTTTTTATAAAAATGTTTTAACAGGGTATGTGTATAAATCCTCCTTATTTGGGTGGTTGAGCCCAGGAGTTTGGGGTTAACCTGAGCAGCAACACAGTGAGATTCATCCCAACGTGTGTGCACACACACACACACACACACACCCCAAATTTGAAGACTGATTTTGTAACCACATATTATATGGTGACACAAGTAAAATATAAAAGAGATTTATAAATATCTGCTTTTTTCATTTATTGTTCAAGAGATGAGTTTGACATGTGTCAAATTAAGCATCTAAGGGTTAACAAATATAATTATTAGGTGTTTATGCAAAGAATTAAGAGTAACAATAATAATAATAAGCACATTCTTATCAATATAGCAACTGGGGCATTTAAGGAAAAAAACAGAAAGTTCAAATTTGAAATTAAATATGCAGCTAAAAGTCAGTGAGATTTAGAATATCATCATATATTTGCCACATAAAATGGACACATAACCATTTTAGCAGTATTTACGCTTGTAAGTAAATTTGAATCTGCCCTTGCATCCATGTACTAGAAAAAAAATGAAGGCATTTGGGTTTGGTTTCTATGGAAACCTGCACTTTGGTTACTGATGGATTTCAAATGTATCATTTCTGGTTCCACAGGGACAATTTTTGAAGAAAAAAAGACAATGTAGCAGGAGAAGAATTCAAAATAATATGAAATGTTTCCTCAAATACTCGTTTTCTTTTCCGATATTATAGATATGAGAAATGTTGGGAAAGATTTCAAGTGGCTTTATTCAGTATGGAGGTGCCAAAAACTGTCTGAGTGGCTATAGCAGTAAGCAAAAGACAACATTTAATAAATTGATTTACACATAATTTTACTAACAGACTTCACTCATATTTAGATGCTTGAGTTTTAGTTATCTCCTTTTTGTTATTTTCTGATCTGTATTCATGACATAAATGGATTCTTGATATAGATTGTTGAAAAGTTTGTGCCTTTTTCTTGAAGACACATTTTTAAAAAGTCATTAACCTTTACTTAAACAAGTAGAGAACCTGGAGTTTGTTTCTGTGTTCATTGCTGGTTGGTTGTCATTGATTTCCAGACAAGGGTTTTAGGACCACAGAGATGGCTTTGCAGTGTTTTCAGCAGCAGCATTTGCAGTGTGACATGGTGAGGCAGCACTTTCACTAAGGGGCAACATTCACAAAATGATATTTTTTATGGTTCACTAACTCAATTAATTATCAGAAATATCTGAGTATGTGAGCCAGAGATAGAGGTTCATATAGGAACCTGGTAAGAGTAATATAAACCAGTTGAAGTTGCTACGCACTGGAGATAAAATTTGGGTTGATTATAAATTTAAATTAAAATATTTTAAGTTAGGTGAGGAAATATAATTTATTATTTAAGCTACAATGCCTAAAGCAATAGTGACATGCCCTCATGGCATTTTTTTACCAGTAGTTTTCATTTTGAATTAAAACATAATTACATCTTTACTTAAATTCTTACAGCCTTTGTATCTCAGTTCAATTGACACCTTATTAGAGATGTTTTCTATAACTTGAATATGACTAAGCTTTTATCTGTACATAATTATTATTTGCAGCAATTTTACATTTATTTGCAAGCTTTGTGAGTCTGCTGTCTGTACCACATTGAATGAATGAATGAATGAATGAGGAGGTAGTTAACTGATAACATTAATCTCTTCCTCTTCCCTATCCTTGTTTGTTTAATAAAAGTCAGGTAATACAACAGTGTTTTTTGCCTTCTCCTGTTTACTTCTATGTTCTGTAATTGCAAAAATTGTGAGCTTTCAAAGATCAAGGCAATATCAGGAAGTCTTAGGTATATGTCAGAAAGAGTTCAGAGATAAATGACAGAATCTATTGCAATGAATTATCCTAGTATTTTATTTTCCCTAGTAGCCCCTAGCTTTTTGAATATGGGGTCCAATTTAGGGTTTTATTTTCATCACTGCTATGTGAGAGTAAGTGCCTTGTTCTTATTAGGTTGTATCAATTACATTGCTTTCACTTATAGTAATGGGAAATCAATAGCTCAAGCATGAGTTAGAATATGTTGGGCAATGTGGCTAAGCTTGAGTCTAAATTTGAACAAAACTTTACTTCCATTTCTCCTGTTAATACAGTGTCTGCAATGATTCTGCCCTTTTCTTCTGAATACTATGATTTCAGAAGAGTGTAAAAATTGTGAACAAAAGACCCGAGCTTCACTCTAAATAGAATGAAGAAAAGAAAAGTAAAACAACAACAACGTGTGTACTCCTAATCAAATGCTGTGCTCAGGAGGATTGTCATTCACTGATTATCTTATCACACGTCACATGTTCTATTCCAAATTACAAAAGGAACTTTTTAGAAGAATCAGAGCTTTTCCCTGTAGGTGTAAGACTGGCCCTACTCAAACTAAATGACCTGCACACCCATGCTTATTGTGGCACTATTCACAATAGTCAAGTTATGGAAATAGCCAAGATGCCCCATGGAGGAATGGATTAACAAAATACGGTATTTATACACAATGGAATTTTATGTAGCCATGAAGAATAATGAAATCTTATCATTTGCAAGTAAATGGATGGAACTCGATAACATCATCCTGAGTGAGGTTGACCAGGCTCAGAAGACCAAAAATCGTATGTTCTCCCTCATATGAGGACTTTAGATCTAGGGCAAATGCAGTAATGTTGTTGGTCTTGTGTCACATGCTAAGGGGAGAGCACATATGGGAGGAATGGGGATAGACAGGAAACCCAAAACTTGAAAGTGTTTGCTGTCCCCACTGCAGAGGAGCTAATACAGTAACCGTAAAATGACAGGGGTCAATTTGGGAAGGTGACCAGGAAGTAGTGAAGAGATCTGGTAGAGATGAGTCAATTCAGGTTGTAATACACTTGTGCATGGAAGCAATGCTAAGACTCTCTCTGTACAGCTATCCTTATCTTAACTAGCAAAAATGCTTTGTCTTTCTTATTATTGCTTATGTCTATTCTTCAAGAAAATTGGAGAAAAGGGCAGAACAGGTTCTGCCTTGAAGCAAGGGGGTGGAGGTGAGAGGGAGGGGGCTGGGAGCAGGGGAGAGAAATGACCCAAACAATGTATGCACATATAAATAAATGAATAAAAAAAAGAGTTAATGGCAAAGTGTGAAATTAGTGTGAAAAAGGCAACTAAAAATGCTAACTATTCCTAAGGAAGTAGGAAAGATAGGACATTAAATATATTCAAGTTATCCTTCCTGGTGTAGTACCCATAGCACAAAAGCCATTTTTAGAGAAATGAAAGACGGGTTGAAGGTTGACATTTGGTAATCTGCATTTTGATAATTCTCATTAGTAAGGTGTGGTTATAGGTGGGTTGAATGAAAGTTCCTTTTTTTTTGCATGCCTCCTACAAGAAGTAAAAATGAAATCTTATGCATTTATAAATACTCTAGAAATTCTAGCTTCATTGACTATTACCCTAAAGCTAAACAGAAGTAAATACATCTTCAAGTGATTGAAGGTTATGAAAAGAAACTGAGTTGAAACTAAGTATCATTGTATAAATGTAGACAGCAAGTTAAAAAATATTTTTAACCATGTATGTTTCTCTAGACTGTGATAGATTGGTCTAACTATTGCATTTCTGTGAATCATAAAAATTTATCTTTGACTAGTTGAAGAGATAAAGGGAAAACCAAACACTCAGGTGTTGTCAATAGGAGTATTATGGGGGGCTCTGAAATTGGGTGAGGAAGCCAAGATTCTGGCAGTGACAAACTAAGACAGGAAGAAAGATGAAGAGTCCAAAAGGATTTGAAAAGGTGCAGCTCCTATTCACAATAGCCAAGTTATGGAAACAGCCAAGATGCCCCAGCACAGACGAATGGATTAAGAAAATGTGGTATCTATACACAATGGAATTTTATGCAGCCATGAAGAAGAACGAAATGTTATCATTCGCTGGTAAATGGATGGAACTGGAGAACATCATTCTGAGTGAGGTTAGCCTGGCCCAAAAGACCAAAAATCGTATGTTCTCCCTCATATGTGGACATTAGATCAAGGGCAAACACAACAACGGGATTGGACTATGAGCACATGATAAACGCGAGAGCACACAAGGGAGGGGTGAGGATAGGTAAGACACCTAAAAAACTAGCTAGCATTTGTTGCCCTTAATGCAGAGAAACTAAAGCAGATACCTTAAAAGCAACTGAGGCCAATAGGAAAAGGGGAACAGGTACTAGAGAAAAGGTGAGATCAAAAAGAATTAACCTAGAAGGTAACACCCACGCACAGGAAATCAATGTGAGTCAATGCCCTGTATAGCTATCCTTATCTCAACCAGCAAAAACCCTTGTTCCTTCCTATTAATGCTTATACTGTCTCTACAACAAAATTAGAGATAAGGGGAAAATAGTTTCTGCTGGGTATTGGGGGGGGGGCGGGAGGGGGTAGAGTGGGTGGTAAGGGAGGGGGTGGGGGCAGGGGGGAGAAATGAACCAAGCCTTGTATGCACATATGCACATATGAATAATAAAAGAAAAAAAAATAAATAAAT
The DNA here is from genome assembly GCF_047511655.1 of Castor canadensis. Classification (NCBI taxonomy): domain Eukaryota; kingdom Metazoa; phylum Chordata; class Mammalia; order Rodentia; family Castoridae; genus Castor; species Castor canadensis. The sequence goes on from NC_133386.1 coordinate 12,839,097, forward strand.
TTGGAAAATAGAGAAACAACAAAAAAAAGAAAAAGTGCAGCTCATTCAACTAGCCAAAGTAGTGGAGTTCTACCTACCCAAGCAACTTTGGAAGAGTAGAGATAGGAAAGTAATACAGGGTTTTGAGGGAAGCCTGTAAAAGAAGCCTGAATTCGGGATACAGAAATACCTAGAAGTGCAAACAAGGAGGCGCACATAAAGCTGGTATGGCTAAATCCTAACTTCCTACATTATCTGTGAACATCCACCTGTCTGCTAAATGCATGTTTTGAGCATCCTCATGATCGTTAGCAAGATGGTCCTGATTTTATCAAGGATCGCGCAACTGCCCTAATTGTGGGATTTATATGGCATCAAGGTGGATGATCTGTTCCTCACACCACAGGGCAGAGCCCTAATCCCTCCTAGGATATTAGCAAAAGTGAGGAGCTGTCTGCAAGACTGTAACTGGAGAATTGTGGAAATTATAGAGGAAACAAAATGCTTTGCCTTCAAATGGAATGGTCTTAGGGGAGGCAAAGGTGAGTGCCAAGTGTAAAAGCATGGTGCCCAATGAAATCTGAGAGTGCATGACCAGAAAGTGGAGTAAACATCATTCAGAGGCTGCAGTGCTGGTGGCAGGTAAAGCGGCTTCACATCAGTCATGCTGGATAAGTTTCCAGAGTCCTGAGAGAGACCCTCTCCTCATCTGTGAACTTGGGGTAATGACAAGTTCTCAGTCAGGGCAATTGTGAGGTGCGGGTGAGGTCAGGTCCAAAGCATGCCTATCAGAAAATAAGGCTTAAAAGTTGAAGTTGTTTTTATAATAGTACAAAAGTAGAAACTTAAGAACTCATGAGTTTGGAAAATGTTCAATTTAGGGGAATATTAGTATGAAAAGAATTCCATCATTTCCTGCAGATTTCAACGGTCAAAAATGTTTCTCTTTTTTTCCATCAGCATTGTTAATTTGTGGTGCCTTTCCATGATTAATTTCCATTTTGAGATTAAAAAAATACTTCTAGGACACAGTTCTGGGACTGCCATTGATAGATTGTGGGAACTAGAGAAAGTTTCTTAAACTTTACACATTTCTCTTCTAATCTATGGAATGATAGGTTACTAGGTTATACTAAAATCCTTTTCAGCTGTAACATTTGATGTGTTTAGCTTTTTTTTCCTCTTATTTTTCCCATTACTAAATGAAGAGAAATGACTCAGATGGAGTCCCATTAAAAGCAAGCTGATGGATTGATTAAGTTTGCCAGCATAAATTCTACTTTTCTTTAGGTTTGAGCCTTGGGGCGGTTGCATTAGAAATTATTTTCATGACTGACTGAATGGTAATAAAATTATCAACAGTTCCAGGGGAAAATGATTTCCATTCTTATGATTTTAAGATATGTGTCTATGAGGAAATGGCAATGAAATGAACGTCTCTTGCGGAATTCTGAAAAAAAACTTCCAGGAGGCCCACGACAATAAGACACAAGGGGATTTAAGGACAGAGTCACAGGAAAATTCCAGAAAGACATCTCAGAAGACCTTGTCCTCTCTGGATAGCTTATTCCATAAATGCTCAGAACATACAGACATTTACCCATTTGACCGATGGCGCAAGACATCTAAATACACCAGCATGAAGTCCTGGAGGGGGAAATAAAATGAAAGAGCAGGGCTGAGTTGTTCAAGAAAAGCAGCAGTGTTGGTGATTCACGGTGGATGTTTAGATTCAATGTGTTGTGAGCTATGTTCATCGGGATTTTGGACCTTGTGGTCCATCCTGAAGTAAACAGAGTAGCTTGCGCTCTTGGGAGGATTATTGGTTGCTCTGTGGTGTTACGAATACTTCTTCATTCCTGAGCCTTGGTTTTCTAATCTGCTGATGGGATTGTGGTGCATATAGCATAGAATGACTCTTTAGGTATTTAGTGGAGTCCTGTCAACAATCTGTAGCAGATTTCCAGCAATTTCATCTATGCTGAGTTTGGGTATCTTCCTGATCACAGCAGCTACCTGCTCTTCCACTCTTAACCCCCATGCTGCCTGTCTCTGCCTGTGAGCCAAGGTGACTTTACAAACCAAGGAACCACCTTACCTGTAACCTTGTTTGAAAAATGTTTTCAAACTCTTGGAAATGAAAGTAGATTGAATGAAGATTATTTTCTTTCTTGTAATCATCAGTCATTTCCTGGTGGTGATCTGGAGTTGCTGCTTGCAAGACTTCTCTTCCCTCTCCTCTTCTTCCTGTTTCTCCCCGCGTCTCGGTGTCTCTTCTTCCAGAGTCTTCAACTCTTGTTGTACCTGTAAATCAGGAGATCTTATAAGATTTGTTATAATTGCTGTCTAAATCCTCCTGATTTGCACAACACTGTATTATTTACACATCTTTTATTGACTAATACATGAGATTTAAATACAGATCTTGAAAATTTTTTTATCCTTTTTTAAAATTGTTTAATAGATTTCTCAGAAGTTAAATGATACATTTCTAAATATCCTAACCCTCTTCTTACCCAGACATGCATAGCTGAAATTGCATTAATTAATTAATTAATTCTGATAGCATCATACTTGGTTTCGTTAAGGCAGTACACAGATGCCACAGAACACATCATGATGACATACATGTGGTCAGCATTTCATGGCAAATGTGTGACCCTGTAGTTCCAGCATTTTCTAATAGGGGTAAAACTAGCAAAGACCAAAGCAAGTGTTAAGTGTTGGCTATTTTATAACATATACTTTAATATGGCAGTGCTCCTCCATATCTGTTACAAAAGCAGCCTGTCAGAGCTGATTCAGTCTCAGTAGTCTGGGAATTATAAGTGATAAGACTGCTTGCTGGAAATGTTTGGTCCTTTTAATTAAAGAACATTAAGGATTTCTGGTTTTGTATTTTGGTGTGGAGTTCAGTCTTCAGTGTGGCAGTGCTGAGATATGTGAGGATGAGCCACACTTTCTCCCAAGCTTCTAGAGACACATTGTCAGAAATAAAACATTATTTTGTACTTTTGAATATTGGACAGCGTTAAATAGAAACTAAACTTATCTAAAATTCATTTGAAATAATTGCTTAGTTTATACTTGTTACAATGTTATTTTCACCTATGTTCTTTGAATTGACACATATTTCCAGTGCTTCATGATAAGTTTCATTTAAAAATAGTATTACATTTACATGAAAGTGCAAAGACAGCACAGGAAGTTTGACTTATTCCCAATTCTAACTTCCCATGGTAGCAGCATCTTGTATTAATAGGGTACATTAGTAGCAACAAATGAACCAATACCAATGTATTATTAATTTAAATCATTTTATTAGATTTTCTTAGTTTTACAGTAGGTAAAACTAAGAAAAATGCCATCCATGATGATCCATCATATTTGCTGATCGTGTCCCTTAGGGAACTCTGGGCTCTGACAGTTTCTCACACTTTCCTTTTATTTATTTATTTTTTGTTGATGTTTAAGAGGACTACTGTTAGGTATATTGTGGAATATTTAGCAATAAGGATTTGTCTGATTTTTTCTCACGATTAGGTTAGGGGTAAGGGTTTGGGAAAGATGAATGTGATGGTGAAATGTCACCCTCGTCGCATTGCATCAAGTGTACACACATTCTCTCAGCATGACTTATTGTAAATGTTGACCCTGATCACCTGGGTGTGGTGGTGATTTTTAGTTTTCTCTATTTCAATGTTATTATTCTTCCCATTTCTCTTCCACACCATACTCTTTGGAAAGAAGTCACTCTTAAGATGTGGGGAGTTTTCCTCCTCACTCTTTGAGGGTGGACTTTTTTATGGATATTTACTTTATACTTTAGATTATAAGCCAGCAGTGCTTCTTTTATTCTGTTGCTCACATTGTTCCAGTTTTATAGTTGGAGTTTTTCCATTTGATGATTGTGTCCATTTGATGTACTAGTATAATGAGGGCTTTTTTTTCCTTTTCCCCTCCTTCTGCTTCTCCTTCTTTTTCTTGTTCTTCATGATCTCCTCCTGCTCCTCCTCTCTCTCTCTCTTTCTCTCTAACCCCCTTCTCTACCCTCTTCCACCTTCCTCCCTCTCTCCCTTGCATTTCCTCACTTTCTGGCACTATAAGATGCTCCAGGTTTACTTGCTGTATTTCACATCCAGGCTTGGATTTAACCATTTCCTTTTACCCCACTAAACAGTATTTGATTACATGGATGTACCAAGTTGTTTTTCAATTTTTCTACTGAAAGACATTTTGGTGCTTCCAGTTTGGGGTTATCATGAATAATGCTATTATATTAATTTGTGTATAGATTTTGCACAGACATAAATTTAGACATCACTTGATAAAAGAGTAAAAGTAGTGGTAAGACTATATTTACATTGTAATAAAGTACCAAGCCATCTTCCAAAGTGACTTTAACATTTTGCACTTCAATTAGCAAAGAATGAGAGCTCCTGTTGCTTTAAATTCAGGTCATTTATTGCTATGGTCAAATTTTAGGATAGTAGTCATTGTAATAGGTGTGTTGTATATCTTGTTGTTGTTTGTATTTCCCTAAACCAAATGATGTTGACCATCTTTTCATATGCTTAGTTGTCATTTGTATAACTTCTTTGATGAGTTATCCAAATATTTCCCCATTTTTAAATTGGGTTATTCATCTGTTCATTCATAAATTTAAAGACTTCTTCAAAAGAGCAAATTTATTGAATATTAAGTTTGTGAATTTTTTCCAGTCTTGGCTTCTCTCTTTGCACTCTTAACAGAAGAGGTTTATACTTTTAGTGAAGTCCAACTTCCCTATATTTTCATTAATGGATTTGCTCAACCCACCCCCCCCAAATATATGGCAACCACTAATCATCAAACACACAGATTTCTTTTAATGTTTGTATAATGTTGTGTTGCATATGGGAGTCTTTAATCCATTTTGAGTTAATTTTTATGAAGTATAGTCTCTGGGGCTGGCAGAGTGGCTCAAGTGGTAAAACTGCTTGCCTGGAAAGCATGAGGCCCTGAGTTTAAACCCCAGTGCCACAAAAAGAAGGAGATTATTTATAAGGTATAGTGTCTGTATCTAGGTTAATTTTCTTGCACATTGTGGTCTAATTGTCCTAGCACCATCTGTTAGAAAGACTAACTTTCCTCACTGAATTGCCCAGTGCTTATCAAAAATAAATTAATTTTTATTGTCTACTTCTAGGCTGTCTATTCTGTTCTATTGATCTATCCAATTATTCTTTCACAAATAGCACAGTGTCTTGATTACTGTAGCTTGATAACAAGCATTATCAAGCTTGTGAAAAATTTTTTGAGATTGTGTTGAATTAATAGATCAAGTTGGGAAGAGCTGACATGTTAACAATATAGAGTCTTCTAATCTATATATGCAGAATATTTCTCAATCTGGATTTTCATTGATATCATTCCCCAATATTTTTACATTTTCCATATAAAAATCTTGTTTGTGAAATCTATATATCTACCAATCTATCATCTATCTATCTATCTATCATCCATATATCTATCATCTATCTAATAAATATTTCACTTTGTGAAATTATACAAGCACTTTTATTCAAGTTGAAACTTAGGAAAACAATTGTCATTTGTATATTCACCTTGTGTACTTTGACCGGGCCATACTCATTTACTGGATTATTTGTTCCAGGAGAGCTTTTCTTTTTTTGCAAATAATTTATAATTTTCTACACATGCTATTATGTCCTCTGTGAATAAAGATGGTATTATTTCATATATATATATGAATATACAATGTTATATATTGAATATATGTATTACTGTTTCATATATATATATTATAATAGCTAGTAATTGACAATCTTGAGTAGGAATATTGAGAAAAGATACTCTTGCCTTCTTACAGATCTTAGGAGAAAGCTTTCAGTCTCTCACTTTAAGTTTGATGTTAGTTGTAGGTTTTCTAAATATTCTATTAAGTCAAGGAACTTCCTTTCCATTCTTAGCTTTTTGGGAGTATTTGCTACAATTGGGTTATGAATTTTGCCAAATGTTTTTTCTGCATTTATTGATATGGTGTCATGTACCTCTTCTTGTTCTGTCTGTTAATATAATAATGTTTATGGATTTACAAATTTGAATAAGTTCTTCATTCTTGAAATGAACCCCACTGATTAATAATGAATTAACTGCTCTATTTGTTGCTTGATGAGATTTGCTAATATTTGAATGGAATTTTAATATGTTCATAAGAGATATTGGTCAATAGTTTTAATATTCTTATGTCTGATATAGGTGTTAGGGAATAACTGCCCTTGTAGAATTGTTGGGAAGGTTTTCTCTCTCCTATGCTTCTGTTTTTTGGAAGAGAATATGAAGAGTTGGTTTCATTATTTCCTTAAGTGTCTGGAGAATATGTCAGCAAAATTATCTGGGTCTGGTGGCTTCTTTTGTGGAAGATTTTTAATTATTTGTCCAATTTCTATACCAGCTATACAAGCTTACATTTCTGTTATTTTATTTTATTTATTTATTTTTATTTTGGGTTAGGTGAAGGTGCATTGTGGCATTTACAAAAGTTATTATAATATATAATACTTGAATTCACTCTCTCTACCATTCTCCTTTATTTCTGGAATACATTCAACAGGTATCATTTTTCCACTTACGTACATATGTACACAGTATATATATTGCACTATATTCAACCTCTCATGCCCTTTCCCCACCTCTTCCCCTTCCCACTGGTACCAAATTTGGGTGAACTCAGTAGCTCATGTTTAAGAGAACTGGAATAGTTCATCTAAGTTATTGACTTGGTGGGCACAGAGCTGCCCACCAAGCTGCCCACCATCATCTATGTGATGAGCAGTGATTCTCCCTTGATGGACCTACTGTTTGCTATTTTTTGGCTTTGTCACCTTTAATCTTAAAGTTAAAAATAGACAAGCATGCAACTTAAAGCATCCACCTAAAACTGTGAATCAGGAAATAAATACCCAATATAAAGATTTATTACGAAAAATGACTGTCCTTTTAACTGTTTTTTGAGGTGATCTAAGTAATGGAAGGGTTTCTCTTTTAAAATTTGTAATGCGCTTTTACCACTAGCTTCTCCTTCCTGCTATTTAACTGAAGTGTTTTTTAATTTGTACAGTTCTTCAAGACATTCAAGCCTGCAACTTTCAGCCATCCCAGCTATACAAATGTGTTGAGACTTTTATAAATACAAATGTCAGCATTTTATTATAATAGGATCAAAGTTTTGTCCTTCTAGGTCATGAGTTCAGCAACACTGTGATATTTCCTCAAGATAGAGCTTAACTATCCATTATTTCATAATTGAAAAAAAATATTATTAATAACTGTATTTTATTTTGAGCTTGGTCAAAGAGAAGGGGATTTTGTGTTGCCTTTGAGAGCACAATTTGTCCAGGGATCCATATATTTTGCTGAGGATGTTGGTCATGGAATATAGACAAGTATTTCTTTTCCTTTGCTTTTTATTTTGAAGTTGAAGATCAAAGAAATAACTGACTAGTTATACACATTTGACACAGATAGCATAATAATGAAAGTGCATAAGCATGACCAAATATAATTTGACAAGTATGCCAGCATACAACCATTGGGATTGAAATCTCTGTTAAATACCAGCAGTATTTGATTTACCCTTACTTCCATTTCAGGTCAAAGTACACAATAATAAACCCCTCAGTTAATATCATTTCATTGATGGAAGAGCAAGTGTCATTTTCTCAGTCAAGATCACAGCAGTGACTTGTATTCTGTCTAATAACTGTTAAGACTTAACAGAGTAATATTGAAAATGACTCCTCTTAAACATAGGTCAAGCAATCTGAGAGTCCTTATATTTAAGCATTAATAATAGAATTATTTTTACTATATATTTTATTACTTCTAGTATAATTCTAAGTCAGAGAACTTTCATTGGAGTAAAAATTTATATATATATATATTATATATATATAATTTTTTTACAATGGCATGATGATTTGCCAAAATGGTTAGGAATCTAATGGTTAGAAGTGACCTGGTAACTTTTCTTATAAACTTTGATTCTGACATTGCATTAAGTTTCTGAGATTCAGTCTAGAAAGTCCTTATTGGAGTAAGTTTTATGCTTCTCTAAGACTCTAAGACTATATTGATATCAGATTAGCCAGGAAGAGCCTGGTGAAATAATTTTAGTAGTCAGAGCTACAACTGTGGCATATTGTGAGAATGAACCAATAAAACTCTTTTTTGGCCAATATTTGTGGAAAATCCTGTGGTTAGAACCAGCACTGCACTGGAATGGAGGCTCAGCACCCAGTCTGGAGGGTCAGAGCATCTGGATTCCTGTGGGAAATCATCCTTGCTTTTGCATATGGGCTGCAAAACAGCCCTTGTTACTGTTTGTCAGGCAGTTGACTTTCTTTAAAAGACGAAGTGGAGAAAGGCAATGTACTTTTTAGCTATTCTATAATATTTGTGCTATTTTTTATAAACTTGTTCCTTCATCATTTATTAAACTATTGTCTGGATTGACACAGGCCTTGCATTTTTAAGGAAGAAGAAAAAGAAGAATGAGAAATATTTTATTTAAATTCTTTATTTTTTTCAATTTTAGTTCATGTTTTATGTTCCATGGTATTGTATTCATGATAGGATTAATTTGAAGTTGGCTGACAACTTCCTTAAACTATCAGGAAAGAATGATAAAGGATGCAGGTTATAGTCATTTCTTAGAAATTAAAAAAATTTAAAATGCTTGAACCATAGCATGAAGTGGAAGGTATGATTTGCGTTGTAGTAAGCTGTTCCTTAGTTTCACTTATTGTAGGCTATTTAATGAGCCAGAACTAACTTTTGTTAACTATACTCACAGACAGTGCTTGTGTCTGAGAAAAGTGAGTCCCCACAGTGAAGTCAGAGGAAGCCCCTGTAAAAAGCTCCTGTGTTAAAGATGGGGCCCACCCAGGGTAGCACTATTAGGATAAGGTGGAACATTTGAGAAGCGGCTCTTCCACTTCTTCATCCAGCATCTTCCCTGCCATGATGACTTCTTTTTTTTAAGATGTAGAGAAGGAAAAATTGATCTTTCAACTACCTTAGAAGTACAATTTATCAGAATGTTTCTGTAAAGTCAAGTGTGTGTCTCTGAGAAAAGGATCAGGATTAAAACTGATAGAACTTTGAGTCTGTGTTCTAGAACCAGGTAAAAATTGGCAGAATCAATTTTAGTAAACTAACAATGTAACATTCCTTCTGTTACCATTATTTTTTAGTTAAAATTACGAAGCACATATATTAGGAAAAGGCCAGTGTTTTTTTAAAATTTAAACTTTTTAAAAAGTATTCATCTATTCAAGTATGAGATACTCGTTGTGGTTGGTGTCCAGGGTTCTTGCCTTCACAGGCCAAAGAATTGGCTGAAGCAGCTGATTGACTTGTGGGACAAGGCTGGCATACAAAGTAGGATTTATTTAGAGAAAGAAAAGGCTGCAGCTGGAGCAGTGCAGTGGAGCCCGGATTCTGGTGGCTCCCTGCTCAGGTGAAGGCTGGAGATTTTTATGGATACTGTAGCTCTGGGTTAGGGTAAGGGTTAGGTGGGTTCTTTCCATTGGCTGTGGATTTATGCATGAGTACTCTCTTGGATGATCTGGTCTGTTTGCCTCTTCTAGGAGGGAAACAACCTTGATAGCATTCCATTTATCAGCCATGTGGTAGATTTATGAGACCATGTAACTCCTCTGTGGTGTACAGTGCTCATAGTACTCTCTCCATGCTGTCCTGTAGGTCCCCAGACACAACACTACCTTGTGTTAGGAAAATGTCACACACCACACACAAAGGAGGCTCACGAGAGGTATCTCATATCCAAAAGTTTAATATTCAGGCTGGCTTGTTAAAAAAATGACTCAGCAGCTTCTCTCGGCGGATCTGGCCTTAAGTAGCATTTGGGAGAAAGCAAGGTCTAGGGACAGTGGGGCTTTGTTCTGCAAGGGATGAGACCAGCTGCTGATGCAAGGGCTAGGGGTGGGCAAAGAGAGGTGGTGGGAGATAAGGGACAGTGGGCTTTGTTCTGCAAGGGATGAGACCAGCTGCGGCTCAGGCTGCAGAATGGTGGCAAGGGGCAGTTCTTATCACCTTGAAAGTTACATGGTTAAACACAGGAACATTTCAGGAGTATAGGGAATTCAATAAGATTAAATTCTGGAAATTTCATTTTACAATAAACACCATCAGACAGCATTTGCTTACAGTGCAGCAGTAGCTGGCAACATGAGTTCATGCTTTGACTGACAATTCTGAGCTGATTCCTTTTAGAATACAGTGATTCTCCTGGTGGCTATAAACAGGAAGTTCTGAAATTTGTCATAAATGGTGATTTTCCTGGTACTTTCTGATGGAGAGTAGTTCCACTTACTCGGGCCTGATACCCTAACTCTTTGGTGCATATTAATCTTGATCACTGGCACCCACATTTTTTCTTGCATGTCTATCATAAATATATGCAGATAAGCAAAAGTGTCTCTAGGTTGCTAAATGTTGCTAAAGTGCTTTACTGTTCATAATTTATTTGCTTCTCCAAGATACTGATTGCTGACATTTTAAAGCCAAGTTTTGTTCTGTATACTTGCAGCTTAACTCTGGAGAGACAGATTTTCAGAGCTAGGCAAAAAAACTAGCTTTTGTTTTTTAGCCTTTTACGAGTTATAAAGATTTCGCATTCATATGGTCCCATTTAGCATCTATTGGACTTCTTCAGAATCAGCATGCATAGTCCTCTTTTTGCATTAGCCATGTGCTGGGAGACTTCCCTGTTGTAGTTTATTTTTGGTATAACAAACGATCACAAATCAGTGGCTTAAGACAGCACAAGTGTATTTTCTTATACTCCTGGGAGATCAGAAGTCCTAAAATCAAGGCATTGGCAAGGCTGTGTTCTTTCTGGAGTCTTTCATTGCTTTCCTTGTGCAGCCTCCAGAGGCCACCAGGGTTCCTAGATCTTCAAAGCCAGAAGCATGGCACCATCTGATCTCTCTTTCTGCATTCATTTCACTGTTCTTGCCTTCACGGGCCAGTGAACTGGCTCGTGAGGCAGCTGAGTGATGAGTCAAAGCCGGTATAAGAAGTAGGATTTCTTAGAAAGAAAGGAAAGGCTACAGCTAGAGCACTGCAGCAGAGCCCAGAAGCCAGTAACTGCCTGCTCAGGTGAAGGCTGGGGCTTTTTAAGGATGCTTTAACTCTGGTTTAGGGTATCAGTTTTGTGGATTTTTTCTATTGGCCATGTATTTGCACATGGGCTCTCTTAGATGAGCTGGTCTGTTTGCCCCTGATTGTGAGGGAGGGGAAACAACCTTAATAAACAAACCTTGATAAACAACCTGATAAACAAATTTTGTTTATCAGTCCTGTGGCAGATTTGTGAGACCCTGTATCTCCTCCTCAGAATGCAGGAATACAGGTTTATAACTCCTTCTCAGGGTGCAAGGCTCATTGTGTTCTCCACGGGGGATGGGCTACTTGCTCATCTGCCTTAGGTATCCAGACCCAACAATAGGGTCTTTTGAATAAATACATTGAAGCACTCAAATAGTCCAAATTATCATCCTATCACAGGATCCTTATTTTATTGAAAAAAATTTTTTTTGCTGTACTGGTGGTAGAACCCAGGGCTTCCACTGCTACCTCCCCACCCCCCAAGATCAAATTAATCACCTTTGCAAACCCCCTTTTGCATGTAAGGTAACACATTCCCAGGTTCTGGGGATTCAAATGTAAATATTCTTGGTGGGTGACTGGGAATCCCTTAGGCTACCACACCTATATTATTTCATTTAATCTTATGCTAACACTGTAGAGTGGCTATTTTTTTTTACACTATATAACAAGATTGAATAATTTGTTCAAGATAACAACATTTTAGTAGGTGGCAGACTGACCATCATACTCAGGTCTGTCTGCAAAGCCCCCCTGACTCTTCCTTACACACTGTCTCAACATGGCAACTTTTTTCCACTATCACATCCTTCAGGCATAAAAGGTGTCTAGAAAAGAAAGTTTCATACTATAGCTTACTAGAGATTTGTAATGTGCATGATGATTCTGTAAGCTCAAGATCACTTAAACAACAGAAGCAACAAAATACCCTGGTATTGAATTTGCCTTGACCCAACATTTCCTAAATTATCTGTGCAAGAACACTTCATATATTTATTTTTTGGGGGGTGGGGAAAATACACCTAAAAATCCACCCCAAACAGACACAGTTTAGTTGTATAGCCATTAGGCAGATTCTGAGTTCCCTATACAAAATTTGTATTGTTTTTACAGTAACCTTATTTCACTAAGTCCTCTCAGTTACTAATTGATAGGCCAGAACTTCAGGGTCAGATTTTATGACCAGTCATTATTCTGCTGACATATTCAAAATTCTGTATTAAAATTTGAATGTCACATACAAATTTTTTCTACTTCATTTTTGAAAATATAAGTTAGAATAGATATTTTTGCAAAGTAAAATTATTTGGATTTCTAATAATTACTGCCCATCTAGTTTAGCTGGTAATTTAAAAAATTTACTATTGGATTCATTCATGTTCTATCTGGCCCTATATGCATGTACACACACAAAAGCAACATGCTCGTTTAATGATACAATACGTCCCTTAACTGACATGTTCAAATGCTTCACTATTATTCTGATTAGTTAACACCTCTGCAACTACAAATTAGTATAGAAACAGAAACAAGAAAACAGATGCTTTGTACTAACTGGAATCAATACTTTTTAATGCAAAAGATTTTTTTTCCTCTTATTCTAAGAGAAAGAATTTTATCAGTAAGGCAGTTTGCCTTGCCTCTACCTAAATGCTGACCCTACTCAAATTGTCCATCAAATTGGGTACAACTAAGGCCAGTCCTTTATGATGTTTGAAAAGGTAAGGGTCGTTTGAAGGACACATAGAAGGAACTATAGAGAAGTGTTTTGAGAGCAGTCTGAACACTGTTTTTTAATGTTTCTCTCTGATGACCATGATACCTTGAGTTTGAGCAAGTATTTTTCATTTCTTTCCATGTATACTCAATAAATATATAACTGTCTGCTTTATGGTCAGTTGACGATTGGAATGTTAGGATATTTATCATTGTGAAGTTTACATTTTAACAAGGAAGGCAAAACAAATGTACAGAAAATGATTAATGATGGGTCTGAAATATGGATTATAGGAGGTCAACCATGGCCTAGGGTTTTTCTGAATAAGGCAGTGTGTGGTTCCTCCAATTTAAGAAGTCAGTTGTACTGAAAGGCTGGTAATAGAGGACAGCGCATCTGGGCTGGACTGTGCCATCAACACCAAACTGGTGGGACCCTTGTGTCTCACGGAGTGACATTTTCAGGGCTCTGGCCTGAGGGGCCAGTGCCTGGGACAAGCAAAGGCTGTGGCTCAGGGGCTGTGGACTTGGACTCCAAGCCAGGGCTGGGTGTGGGACATCGCTGGGACTGGGAGGCTGCTGTTGGTGCTAAGGACTCACTGAAGGTGGCAGACTGTCTGGGAGAGGTGGCACTGGCTGCTCTGATGGTAGCAGTGTGCTGGGAATGTATGGTGGGGGCACAGGCAGTTCATCTTCTGATCCCCTTGCAGAACAGGTTTGGTTGGCTTTTGGTCTTTAGGCTTCATTACCTTAATCATGAAAACTCTGCTCTGTCCCTTTTTGTTGTACAGAATCGGACCCAAGGGGGCATGGGCTGAGCCTCCTGAAGCCAGGAGTTGATATAGGGGAACTGATCGGGGTGTCCGGGGGTTCCTATTATGATCTGATAAATGGTCCTGACAGTCGGCAAATCTAGGGTACCTTCAGGGGGCCTGTTGACCCCAAAAGTGGGCCACTCCAACTCACACAGCATACACAGCCTTCTAGGAGACATTTTGATCCCATAATCTCCTGAGAACCCATTCTTAAAATGTTTAAGCATACACTCTAGAACTGTGGGTTTTGAGGAACTTCTGGCCATGGAAGTTAGAGGTATCCTCTATATCCATCCTATGTATTCTCCCCTTGCATTGGTGATGCAAAAGCAAACAAGGGTGGGTATCTCTTCAAGAGAAGAGACCAATCAGATGTCTGCCTGGCAGCATTCTGAAGGAACGTAGGTGCCTCTTAGCATCAATAGTGGGGTCAGCTTTGTGACTCCAGATCAGGTTGCCTGACACTGCCCTAAGCCATGTGAAGATCTCCATGGAACTACAGCACAGACCCACTTGGACTCCGTAGCTTTTCGGCTGTGGAGCCACAAACTTGAGCCTGAAGCAAGGACGAATCAGGCTGCTCATTCACACACACATTCACACCAGAAGTTATTAGTTTTCCTTCAGGGGAAGTCCCTGGACTGTGAAATTCCTCTTGGAGATTCCCAGAAGCTGATCAAATTCCCCTTCCACCCAGTAGGATGGGAACTGACTGAGAGCTGACTTTCCCCAGGGGCTTACCAAATCCGGACGAAATTGCCAGGTGACTTGGTCCACTTGTCTTTGGAGTCCAGTCAGGGCATGACTACTTAAAGGGTTGGGACACTGGGTGAGGGAAGACCCAGAATAGCATCAGGTGGTGCACTGCCTCGTTTGGTCCTGAGTCCCTCCATACTCTGGTGCAGCCCAGCTGCCAGCTGGCAGCTCAAGGGGCCAGAATGGTTGGTATCTCGCTGGGGCCTCCAGAAATGTTGTGGAAATATTGTAAGACAAGAAACCAAGTGACACTCAGACAAGTAGGAGAACTTTGATTTTTATTTATTTTATGCCAGTTGTCCCAGATGAGCTATTACTCAAAATTCTGGGCCCCAACAGTTAAACCACAGGATTTTTAAAGGGCCATGAAGAGGATCAGGTTAAGGGAATGTGTTGGTTGCTGATAGGTGGGCTCACACTGGGATTAGAGCAGCAGGGGGCCCTGTTTCAGAAGGTCTGTTTACACAGTGAGAAAAAGAAAGGTGGGAATGAGCAGAGGGGATCTATAGCGGGAAATCTGTCTGCAGAAGGAGACAAAGGAAAGGTGGGAATGGGCAGTTACCTCTGCATGGGGCCTTTTATCTTGGCCCTGGACACATTTTATGGCTTAACTGGCAATTTCATAATCTGCTTTGAGCCAATTTCCTCTTCAAAAGTGCAATTCTAAGCCTGACAATACTTTTATTTTGAAATAAGTTTATTTAAACTAGAGAATTTACTTAAATACAGTCCTCTAACTTAGCCAATTCAATTTAGAATGTATTTATTTACTAAACAATGGGACAAAAGCATGGTGATCAAATATGTTGAGATTGTATTTATTAGCATACATCAGCAGTACAAAGGGGTCACATTGTGATGACCCTTAGATGCCTACAGTCTACTTTCAACAAGTTGGTCCTTCCTCCTCCTTTGCCCTCCTGCCCTTCCCCCTTTTCAAACAATGTTTGATTTTATTATTTTAGCCTCATATACAGATATCTATCTATCTATCTATCTATCTATCATCTATTATACTTTCATCCTCATAACGCCCAATACCCTCTAAGACAATTGCTGTAATTAGATTATTAGCTAACAAATGTGAGCTTTATTGTGGGGCAAAAAATATAATTTCAACTCAGATTCTTTTCATCTTTTTCTCTAAACCCTTTTCCTCCAATTTTATTACATTCAATTTTTTTTCCATATTGCTAAGAAACATAGAGTCCATTTCCAGTGTTTTCTCCTATTACCATTTTACCTTTAATCAGTGAATCTCACAGAAATTTGAATATTTGAAAAATATACTTTTTGTCCAATTAAAATGTTTTGATTTTGTTTTCTGAGGAGTTTTTTTATTATGAAGATTAGATGTATTATTATTAATAATATAAACATAGAGATAGGTATAAAATGAAAAATTTTCCCCAACTTCATGGTCTATTTTATACCTTTTAGAGTAAAGGCTGTTTTCTCTGGCAGTGTGTGTGTGCGCACACATACACATGAACGAATAGAACTCTAATTGTTTCAAATGAATGATCTCACACATAGAGTTGAAGACATAAATAATATAGGCAGAATATACAGAATAATAAAATATTTACTCATCTCTAAAAATGTAAGTCTGCTAATACTGTTGAATACTGCTGAAGCCCCTGCATGAACCTTCCCAGTTCTCTTTCTGTCTCTTACCCCAGGATTAAAACTACCAGAGCCTGTGGTTATTGTTTCCTTCCTGTATTTTTAAGCAGTGTAGTGTCCAGTACTTTCAATCCTTGCATGCCACTGCATTCCACATTCCACCGAATATTTATCTGTTTTTATTGTTTCCCTTTGTGGAAGGGTGAATTTTCTTCTGAGCTTGTCTGCACAAGCACTAGGGAGCTGTCCATCTGGTTTCAGGTGCTCATGTTGCATGAGCTCAATGGCCAATAAACATTTCTGCACCTGCTCTTGAGTAGTCTGAGTCTCAGCCCAGGTTCTTTCCTACCGTCCACAGTTACCTCCAGTGCTAGAGTAAAGGACCACCAGCAGCAGGCTCTCCACAACTCTGGGGACACCACTCCCAAGCAGCACTCATCACTCCCACTAAATTTTAGTGACCTTCTCTACATCCTTTTGACTTCAGCAAGGCATTTAAAATAATAGATAAGTGTTTATACAGTTAAAATATAGGCTGTAGCAAGAATTTTAGAGGATTCCATTTGTTTTATAGCCTGAACTGGTTTGCTTTTTTCCCTTGCCCTTTCCATTAACAAACTTTTGAATACATTTGTGTGAAATGAATTTGTCTTTATTTTCTCAATTGTTGTATAGAAATACAATGAACAGATACTCTATTTACTTAACTGATACTATACCAGATATATATTTTTACAATGCATTTTCCTCTTTATTCCATCTATATAAAAGCCAAATTTGTTTTTCTCCATGATAATATCCAATTGTCCTAGCAATATTTATTTGTTATATTTTTCATCTATTTAAATACCATTATTTTAATAAATACTTGATTTGTTTGGGAGCTATTTTTTGTTTTTTTTCTTCCACTAGCATCAGATTAATTTTATCATGTAGTGATATTATAGCCTTTATATCTAGTAGCACAAATAACCTTAGCACACGGTTACTCATTTATTTTAGAATTATCCAAGATACACATATCATGTTTATTATTCTACATTAATTTTATAACCATTTTCTAAGTTAAGAGTTCATTGGAGTTAATTGGTTATATGTTACATTTAGAGATAAGTTTCTAGTTAATTTAGGAAGTTTACAAAATTTAGTCATTTTGTGCAGGTAGTCTCCATCTACTTCTGCAGCTGCAGTCTTCCCTGCCCCACCTGCTATATACTCTGTGAGGCTAACCTTACGGCACTCAGCACTCGTTTTCAATTGGCACTGCAATGGGCAGTGTAAAAGGCTGGCAGGCCATCAAGGGACTAGGGAAGTGTGGGATATGGGTATCTTTACTTCCTCTCAGGCTGGCCATCCTGAGGCTGAGCCTCTGTCCCTTAGGCCTCAGTGGGCAGCTCCCTTTTTGCTGTTCATTCTAAATTCAGATTATTAACCATTGTTTCCTCTTCATCCTTGGGGCCTATGTGAGGTTATGGCTGTCATTAATGATAACCCCAAGGTGCTTCATCTTCCCAGTTTATCACTCTGGGTCCTTTCAATGACTTCTTTAATTGTGATCTCTGACTCCTGTCAGGACCCTGCTGGTACACCACTCAAAACCAGAGTTTTCACCAATTTCATTTCATTGCTATTTTATGTTCTTCAGTAGTTTGCAATTTATTATAAAGTTTCTGTACACCTTTTTTGTCAAGTTTATTATTAGATTTTTTAAATTGAAGCTGCTATATGAACATTGCTAAATTCTATGTACTCTCTATGAGCCTTTCAGTTTGACTCTCTTTTTCACAGGATTTTCGGTTACGTGTTCAGGAATAGTCACATGTAGTTCTCAAACCTATGATGCCCTGGGGTGTATGTACATAGATAGATAAATAAATAGAGAAGTAGCTATTCTGGTAAAATTTTGCTCAGACATTATGTTTTGTAATTCTGCAACTAAGCAGATGACTAACTGAATACTCTGTCCTCACTGAATGTTAGGGATAATGAAATGATAACAATTCTGAATTAAACACAAAGCCTGAAGTTATTAAAGCAAAATCACAAACCCATGTCCACTATTGTATGCATCCATTCAGGTTTGAATTGATGGCAAGACACTTGTTAAAGCACTTCAAATGCAACAGGAGGGTTGGCCAGCATCACATCACTCTCTGCTGAAGTAACCAATCCATTTTTAAACATCAGAGCTCTTTGTCTCATCCTCAGGACCCTCAAAGCCTGGTCTGACATGGAACTAGAAAGTTTTCCATCTACAACTCTGGCCACTCATCTGCTGGCTGTTCTTACCTCCTTGACACCTCCACATTAGTGTGTTCTTGGGGTGGTACTCGGGTCTCTCATTGTTTGGACTTTGTTGTGGTCAGCTTCACTCTCAGTGTCACTTCTGATTCCAGCCAGGACTATGGCCAAAGGCCCCATGGCAGGCAACTACTCACTTCAGGCTCAGCTCTCACCTCATCTTTGCTTTTGACCCAAGGCTTCTAATTCAGGCTTGGGGCCTGTGTTTCAAGGACCTGATGCTCAGCTGAAGTTCTGGCGAAGTCTGCTGAGGGGCATACGTTGTTGAGCCTTCACCCACTAGGGATAAATATTTCTCCTCATCAACCCTCAAGTATGGTAATGCTGTAACACATTTTAGATGATTTTCAGAAGCTTCTAGTGGAAGTGTTAATGGCACTGGTGCAGTCTGTGATCAGAAGACTTCCAAATTCTTCGTATCCCACTGCGAAAAATCCATGGCAGGACACATGGGTATAAATGGAGTTTATTAAAAATTAGATAAGGGAAATACAAAGGCAAGCATGGTGTGGCCCAGGTGGAAGCTAGAAGCTGCTCTTCAAGTGCTTTTAAAACCTATGATAACTTATGGGAGGGGGAGGACCAGGTGATTTTTTTCAATAATCAGTGAGTGGGGAGGAGGCATGGGTGGTTCCTAGCCAGGTGAGCAGTGGTTTGTGAGCCAAAGCATGGTTAATCTAAGATGCAATATTCTTTATCTGAGTACCAAACTTTCCCTACTTTAGCCTGCCTCAGAAGCAAGCTCTGAAGGCCTCAGCCAGTGACCAGCTCTATAATATGGCTGTGTCAATTGACTTTTCCATAAACAGAATGCCTTGTCCTACTATGCTTTGTGAAACTTTATTTGTGAACCTGACAGGTAAGAAGTAGTATCTAAGTAGTTTTAACTTCTCTTATCGGGAGGGAGAGTAGGCATCTTTTCACACTATACAAGTCAACTGGATATGCTTCCATTGAATATCTATTGACAATATGCTGATCACGGGCCAAAGAATCTCATAAAGCTTAAGACATGCACTTCAGGAGCCTGCTTCAATGTTTCCTTGTCCATTACAGTTCTTCATTTTTATGTTTATCTCAGGTCCTATAGCAACAGTATTGCCATTGGATCTCTTAAGGTCCTCATTCCTGGATGAAAAAGAGCCAGTAGACATGCTCCAAAGCATTTCCACATGCTGTACCCAGTTCTGTGTCTTGCACCTGTCACTTACGGTATCACAGCCAACAGACCACAGTGCTCCCTTTGAATTTCTTGGGCACAGTAGTGGTTGGAAAGCATGATTAATGTAGCTTTGCCTCATCAATCACCTACTTCCCACTTTGTGATTTAGCTGGAGCCCACACTTCTGATATCAGGAAATTTCCTCTAGGATGTGCAGTCTCCCTTTGGGTTCTGCTGTATACACTTCCTGCTTTTCACATGATGGAGAGCCATCTTTGGGTTCCCTACCAATCCCAGGCTCCAGCAGACGTGTGACTCATGCTTCTCCAGCTCCATTTTCCTCTTTACTCTTTGGGAAAATAGTGTCATTACTAAACATAGGGGAAAGAAAGCATGCCAGGTAGGGTGTGTGTGAAGAAGTTGTCTTCTCCTCCCCAGGAGGGCCACAAAAGGGGAGAGGATATGGGGACCCCTTCACAAGGAGTGATGGTGTTCTTGTAGCTTCCTTGATCTGTAGGTCTAATTGATATTTTTAATTTTTTAAAGGAAATAGGCTATAACTTGATACTGGGTAAATATGAAAGTACAATGTTCTCATGTGTGCATCATCATGACTATTACTGTTTTAACATATCATCATTGCCTTCTTGTTGATATGGTGGTGCATATAATTTTTATGTGAACAATATCTCATTCCTGCTTAAGCACTAGCTATGAAAGAGAAATGACTTTTTAATTCACTTCTGAAAGCAACATCACTTCAGCCTCAGCCTTGATCTATATTGGAAGCATGTCAGATTTCTGATGAATGTTTGGGTAAGTCAGTCACAACCTCAAAGCTGACCTTGATTTTATAGTTTCCCACTATCAATATCAAATAAGGAATTTACGATGTGCCTATATAGTGTAGTTAAAATGTTTTGTATCTCAGTAGCTAATTAAGGAATATGACAAAGAACATGTTGCATTATGCAA
Organism: Castor canadensis; assembly: GCF_047511655.1. Classification (NCBI taxonomy): domain Eukaryota; kingdom Metazoa; phylum Chordata; class Mammalia; order Rodentia; family Castoridae; genus Castor; species Castor canadensis. The sequence goes on from NC_133386.1 coordinate 12,859,623, forward strand.
AAACAAATTGTGTCTAATTAACCACAAAAGGTCCCAGACTTCAGAGACTATACTGAAGGTCTAATGGAAGCTACATTAAAAAAATAACCACTGTTGTTCTCTCCTATAACAATATTGTACTTTGACAATTCTACTAAAACTTAGATAAGAAAGAATATCAGTATATCTATATAATATCACTGGATCTGAAATGTCCCCCAAAGCCATGTGGTCAAGGCATCTTTCCAAGTCTGTGACACTTTTATATGCTGATGAAACTGGGGCCTAGTGGGAGATTTTTCTCTGTGTTATTCAGCTTTCTATTGCTGTGAGAAAATACCTAAGAAAAATCAATCTGATGGAGGAAGATTTACTTCAGCTTTTGGTTTTATAAGTTTTAATCCATGGTCACTTGACCCCATCACTGTTGGCTTGTGGCAAGGTAGAATACTATGGCAGGGAGGGTGGGGAAGAGCAAAGCCACACTCCTCTTGGAGAGTGGAGGCTGGATAGCAAAAAGAGAGAGAAAGGGTTGGTGTCCCAATTTGTTCTTCAAAGACAGAAACCAAACGACCTTCTTTATTCAACTAAGTTCCATCTCCTCATGTTTCCACTACTTCCCTATAGTGCTGCCAGCTGGAGACTAAGCTTTCAACCCAGGGGCCTTGGGTGTTCTTTGCAGGTGCAAAGTATAACAGCAATTGTGGAACCTTGAGCTCTTTCTCTCTGCTTTTCACTTCCTGGACACCAGGAGGAGCAGTTTAGCACTACCAAGCGATACTTGTATGATGAGCTCCTCACCACAGGTCCAAAGCAATGGGGCCAACGATTCTGGAGGGAAACCTCCAAAACTGTGAACTAAACCCTTTCCTCTCTATAAGCTGATTTTCTCAGGCATTTTGTTGCAGTAAAGAAAGGTAACACACTATAGTATCACGGAACCAAGAATGAATCTCTGTCTTTCTATGTGCATGCATGTAAATATAAAATATTTTTGTTGTGCAGTTAAGGCTTTCTTATTGACCAGTTAAGGCTTTTTCACAAGCCTGTAATCCTAACCGCTCTGGAACCAAGTATTTGAAGGATTATGGTTCTAAGCCAATGCAGGCAAAAAATTAATGAGAATTCCTATCTCAACTGATGACTGCAAGAGGTGGCACACACATGTCTTATTTGTGCAGGGAAGCACAAATAAGAGAATCATGGTTCAGGCTGGCCTGGGCGTAAAGAGAGACCCTATCTCAAAAATAACCAAGGATAAAAGGGCTGGTGGAGTGGCTCAAGTGGTAAAGTGTCTGCCTAACAAGTGTGAGGCCTTGAGCTCAATCCCCACCTCTAAGACGCACTTAAAAAAAAGACTACCTAATTGTATAAGAATATATAGAACTATATAATATGAAAATACCACTATTGAGGTCTTTGTGTAATTTAGAAATTTAGATATAATAGCAAATCAAAATGAAGGCTGTTTTTCATTTTAAGTTATAAATCTAGTGATTTTGATGTTCTGAACATTAATTGTGTGTGCCCATATGCACACACACACACAGTCACACCAAGTGTAGTTTTCCTTCCTGTGGTAGAAGAATCAATGAGTGGATTGCTACTTTGGATGTAATTCTCACCAATAATGAAGAACTACACAGTTAGTGAAGTGAAAGTAATGGGAAATATGGGTAAAAGTCATTTTGCCATCATAAAGTTTGGGAAATAAAAAAATAAGATTTCACAAAATTTGGCAAGAACTTCAATATTACAAAAGAGTCTTTCAGAAAAATCAGAGAAAAGTAAATTTCATAAAAAGTTCTGCAATGAAATTTGGCTCAAGAAGTAAGGGAAAATTAATGAGACATTTTTATAACACAACTGATTCCAAAAAGAGTGAAAATGGGAGTTTTATAAATGTATATGTTCAAATGACTGCACATAAATGGTTTATAAAAATGATAGGCACATGTAAAAATGACCAAAGTAGTATTTATGCTCAAGCCAGAATTAAGTGAAACTTATATAGAGTTCTAGGAAAATAACTTGAAAATATATATGCAACAAGAGTAAACTTGTTTAAGGTAGATGGAAATAATAAAAACTAGGCAATCCCACTTAATTTTTCTTTAGTGAAAAGTGATGACTTGAATATAAACTGTCCCCCCCAAAAGTTGATGTGTAGAAGGCTGGGTTCCCAGCTGGTGGAATTATTGGGAGATGAGTGGATCATGAGGTCATTAGTCTTTTGATGAGTCCGTAGCTGAATGGGCTAGTAGGAGGAAGAGCCTTGTTAGAGGAAGGAGGTTGCTAGGGGCAGTCTTTGACATATATTGTCTTGACCCTTCTGCTCGCTCTGCTTCCTGGACACCAGGAGGTGAGCAATTGTACTCTACTCCAATCTTTGGCCTTAATGTTTTGCTTCACCACAGCCCAGAAACAATGATGCCAACTGAGCTTGGAATGAAACTTCTGAAACCATGGACAAAATGAATCTTTCCTCCTATAAGTTGTCACAGCAAAGAAAGTCTGGCTAATACAGAAAGTTATTGTTGACTAAAAACTATGGTTAAAAGAGAATGTAAGTCCAAGTTCCTTTAAGTGATGCCAGGTCCACATTAAATTCATCAGAAGAAACTAATAAAGTTGCTTGTTGAATTCTTTAAAAAGTGAACTGTTCTGGTTGTTGGGTACTATGACTTCCAAAGGCAGTTCTCAGCTCACATTTGCAGACTCTTGAACCCTGGGCCAACGTAAGAAAAGCCCCATGCTCTCAGGATCTGGGCTAATTTCAGTTTTCCAATCAAGCTGATTTGTCTGAACATACAGACTGGTTTCTAGTGTAGCATTATTCTCTTTTCTTTCTACCAGGAAAATCTCATTGACTTACTAAACTCCTTCTCAAATCTATTGAAATATTGCTGAATCTGGACAAACATTTATGAAAATATTTGAGAAACAATTCTGAAATTTCAGAGAACTCTTTTAATAAAATCTAATGTATAAAAAATCTCAATAATCCCTCCACTCGTTATCAATGTCCTGTAAATAACATCACTTGGTTTGAAAATTAATTTCATCCTAATGAGCTAGAGAAAATATTTTACTTCATTGTTTCATGCCTTTGGAAAAATTGAACTATTCTTGCCAAAGAAAAAGGTTATTTGAATGTAAATGCTATAGTAGAAGAATGAGCTGGTGCTCTACTGCTTGAGCCGAGCCACACCTACAGACCATTTTGCTCTGGTTACTTTGGAGATGAGGCATTGCAAACTATGTGCCTGGTCTGGCCTCACACTGTGATCCTCCTGATCCAAGTAGTCAGGACCCAGCGATGGGTCTTTTTTAAAAGACCAAAAACTAAATAAATAAATCTTATTTTAAAAGGTTGGGATGTCAGGCCAATAGAAGTTCAAGACTAGATCTCAAACATAAAACATATATAATCAGGAATCAGCTCTGAAAACTATGATTTGACATACACACATCTATCCAAACTAACACTACACAGAATACCTTAAGGTTAAACGGTTTGAGAAAACAAGACTGACCCCTGGAGAAGGAAGTGTATCTAATTTCCTAGGGAGTGCAAGCTTTTCCCCTTTTCAGGAAATTCCACTTTTATGTGATTCCCTGCTTTTCCTATAGTGATGAAGAATTTCAGTACTATTGCTTTTTCCTTCTTCCCCCCACTTCTTTCTGTCCCTCTGCTCCTCCTCTTACTTTTCTTATCCCTTCTCCCCCTGCTTTTGTCTTCTTTTCACCACTGTTGAATGGCATTCTGTTAATAGGATGAGATCTGTTTTGAACTTATAATGACTCATGAGACTGCTTACACCTCATTTGGTACTGGAAAGGAATGCATGGCATTTCAGGACTTTCTGATTCACTTCTCTCTGCCATATTTGCAAAGCTAGGAAGGATAACCTGAATTTTCCTAAACTTGTGAGCCTCCGTGCTACACCCTCACTATTGTGTTGCTGACTAAAGTATTTTGCTGCTTTGCCTTTGAATCTTTGTGTCAATATCCATTTTTACTATATAATTGATCTTAAGGAAGAGAGTGGCATCTTTGGGAGTAGATAATATAGCCTGTGACATCATTGTCAAGACTTTCTGCCAGCTACTCCTATACTCTGTGGCAGGAGATCAATACTTGAGGGTGATCCTAATTTGTCCAGAGCTAGGTTGCCTGAGTGAAACCTTCTGAGATAGTGGATGATGCTGATACTCTAGCCCTGAAAACTTAACAACTGCCTTTGAGTTCTTTGAAAAGTTCTGTATGCAGTTGCGTGTACTACTCTAACATTATTCTCATAAGAATGCTTTTGGTTGCAAAGCAGCAGAGAAAAGCATCTATTTCCCCTTCTTTGCAGTACACAAATCTCCTTTCAGAGTAAGTACAGCTCCCCAGATAAAGATCAATTTTATGCTAGCCACAGAATTTTTACTTGTTTGGGAAAAAGAAAAAACAGAGACTGAAAATCTTTCCAATCTCAACAGCAGAATCTGAGGAAACACATGTGGTTCCTGATTCTCAGATTATGAGGTTGTCATGGGTACTATCCATTCCATTCTCTGAACTTCCTGCTGATTTGTTTAATTCTCCATTTTCTTTAAATAAATACCCTTTCACACTTAAGACTGAATCATATTCTGTTACTCAAGACTAAGCAATCTTTTTAGATACAACTTTACAATTGGGAGTTGAGGCAAATCGCAATTTACTTTAATTGTTTACCTTCTATACCAACATTCTGTAAAATGGAAACAAATGTATGAATTTTACTTGATTAAAAATCATTCTGCTAATAACTGGGTCATCTGTTAATAACTTCATTAAATACAGAGGACATTGATATAAAGTAACATCTTCAATGATTTTGGGTGAGAAAAAAATCAAGTCTATTTTTCTAGAGGTTTCAAGAGCAGGGACAGGGAATGATTACTGGATAGAGGAGAAACATCTCAGACTTAATTTAGGTTTTTGATTTCTCGACATAGATAGTTAAGTCAATTGAATTGCCAAGTGATAGGATTTGAGACAAACTACTAACTTGGTAATTATATTTTCAAGTTGGCATTTCTAATTCTATTGATTCATTGAGGTATTTTAGGTTTGTGGTATTTAATTTCCATGCTTAATAATTGGATGTTTTCCTAATAGCTTTTATACATTCCATGGAAATATCTGAGTGTACTATTGCATGAGGTGAAATTAAAATGGAATTTCAAAACTTCCTCAATAAGGTAAGACCAGTCCTTCCTGCTGTGTTTCAGTATGATATAGACATTGGTCATTGTGTTTCAATGTATCGTCCTTTTGTTCCTGAATGGAGGCTGAGATGGGACTGTTGAAGATAGTCTCCTTCTTAATGACTACTCTTTGAAGAAATTGTCTTAAAAAAAAAGTGTGGCTCGTTAAAATGTTTCTAATTTCTGAGTAGTGGAAAACACTTTTGTACATGGTTTTCTTTGGTGCTTCAATCTTGAAGATGTGTGAAGGAAACTAAAGAGTGAAATTAAAAGGGACTTCCCATGTAAATAGTCACAGAATGTATCGTTCTATCTTTAGTTAAGTTTTACTTAAGTGATTGGTTAGCTAGGCAGTTAATTATGAAAGGGTCCTAGTAACTAGTTTTAACTTTTTAGTTGTTTGTATTTCTTCTGAACCATTCTTTGGTTCAGTTCATTTCAAGTTATAATCACACAGTAAGTCTTTTATTTATTGTAATATTCTAGCAACTCAGAATATATGTTAGTGTTTGTAGATGTTGATGGAAAGAGAGATGAAAGAAAACAAAAATTTTAACTTCTAACTTCTGTCTGAAGACTGTTAATGTTTAGCAATGCTATAGTTCAACCTGGACATACTTAAAACAAATTGGATGGCCATGACATTTTCTTTCTGCTCCTAGTATTATAGTTTTTGGACTCATCCTCTGTCTATACATTCATATCTTTATTAGTAGTTAGAAAGACTATAGCCTAGGATACACTCCTAAAATGGGGAATTTAATTATACATTTAAGTTTACATTTATTTTTATCTGATACCTAAAAACATAAAATTATATATATATTTACAGAGTACCTTGTGATATTTTGATTTATAAAATCAATATATGTTTTAAGCAGTTTAAACATAGCTGTCTCCTCAAATGTGATTCATTTTTATATAGCAAAAACATTCAAACACCTCATTTTTTATATTATTGCATTAAATATCTCTGAACTACTTAACATTAATATTACTTGACTAGTTGACTAATATTAATTAATATCAATTGACTAAAATTAATTAATAGTAATATCAATTAGTATTAATTGACTAATATTAATAGCTAAAGAAAATTTCTGGTGCATCACAGGATAAAGCTAATCATTGGCAAACTCAATACAGTATATGACATTTTATTAGAGAGATGTACTTCAGAAACTTAATTGAATTCTAGCAAAAAAATCAGAATGTGGATGTCCTAGAGAATTCTTTATTTTTCTTTATTTTTTTTTCATTTTTCTTTTATTATTCATATGTGCATACAAGGCTTGGTTCATTTCTCCCCCCTGCCCCCACCCCCTCCCTTACCACCCGCTCCACCCCCTCCCTCCCCCCCCCCCCCCCCGCAATACCCAGAAGAAACTATTTTGCCCTTATTTCTAATTTTGTTGTAGAGAGAGTAGAAGCAATAATAGGAAGGAACAAGGGTTTTTGCTGGTTGAGATAAGGATAGCTATACAGGGCATTGACTCACATTGATTTCCTGTGCGTGGGTGTTACCTTCTAGGTTAATTCTTTTTGATCTAACCTTTCCTCTAGTACCTGTTCCCCTTTTCCTATTGGCCTCAGTTGCTTTAAGGTATCTGCTTTAGTTTCTCTGCGTTAAGGGCAACAAATGCTAGCTAGTTTTTAGGTGTCTTACCTATCCTCACCCCTCCCTTGTGTGCTCTCGCTTTTATCATGTGCTCGTAGTCCAATCCCCTTGTTGTGTTTGCCCTTGATCTAATGTCCACATATGAGGGAGAACATACCATTTTTGTTTTTTTGAGCCAGGCTAACCTCACTCAGAATGATGTTCTCCAATTCCATCCATTTACCAGCGAATGATAACATTTCGCTCTTCTTCATGGCTGCATAAAATTCCATTGTGTATAGATACCACATTTTCTTAATCCATTCGTCAGTGGTGGGGCATCTTGGCTGTTTCCATAACTTGGCTATTGTGAATAGTGCCGCAATAAACATGGATGTGCAGGTGCCTCTGGAGTAACAGTCTTTTGGGTATATCCCCAAGAGTGGTATTGCTGGATCAAATGGTAGATCGATGTCCAGCTTTTTAAGTAGCCTCCAAATTTTTTTCCAGAGTGGTTGTACTAGTCTACATTCCCACCAACAGTGTAAGAGGGTTCCTTTTTCCCCGCATCCTCACCAACACCTGTTTTTGGTGGTGTTGCTGATGATGGCTATTCTAACAGGGGTGAGGTGGAATCTTAGCGTGGTTTTAATTTGCATTTCCTTTATTGCTAGAGATGGTGAGCATTTTTTTATGTGTTTTCTGGCCATTTGAATTTCTTCTTTTGAGAAAGTTCTGTTTAGTTCACGTGCCCATTTCTTTATTGGTTCATTAGTTTTGGGACAATTTAGTTTTTTAAGTTCCCTATATATTCTGGTTATCAGTCCTTTGTCTGATGTATAGTTGGCAAATATTTTCTCCCACTCTGTGGGTGTTCTCTTCAGTTTAGAGACCATTTCTTTTGATGAACAGAAGCTTTTTAGTTTTATGAGGTCCCATTTATCTATGCTATCTCTTAGTTGCTGTGCTGCTGGGGTTTCATTGAGAAAGTTCTTACCTATACCAACTAACTCCAGAGTATTTCCTACTCTTTCTTGTATCAACTTAAGAGTTTGGGGTCTGATATTAAGATCCTTGATCCATTTTGAGTTAATCTTGGTATAGGGTGATATACATGGATCTAGTTTCAGTTTTTTGCAGTCTGCTAACCAGTTTTCCCAGCAGTTTTTGTTGAAGAGGCTGCTATTTCTCCATTGTATATTTTTAGATCCTTTGTCAAAGATAAGTTGCTTATAGTTGTGTGGCTTCATATCTGGATCCTCTATTCTGATTTACTGGTCTTCATGTCTGTTTTTGTGCCAGTACCATGCTGTTTTTTATTGCTATTGCTTTGTAATATAGTTTGAAGTCAGGGATTGTGATACCTCCTGCATTGTTCTTTTGACTGAGTATTGCCTTGGCTATTCGTGGCCTCTTGTGTTTCCATATAAATTTAACAGTAGATTTTTCAATCTCTTTAATGAATGTCATTGGAATTTTGATGGGAATTGCATTAAACATGTAGATTACTTTGGGGAGTATTGACATTTTTACTATGTTGATTCTACCAATCCATGAGCATGGGAGATCTCTCCACTTTCTATAGTCTTCCTCAATCTCTTTCTTCAGAAGTGTATAGTTTTCCTTGTAGAGGTCTTTCACATCTTTTGTTAGGTTTACACCTAGGTATTTGATTTTTTTTGAGGCTATTGTAAATGGAATTGTTTTCATACATTCTTTTTCCGTTTGCTCATTGTTAGTGTATAGAAATGCTAATGATTTTTCTATGTTGATTTTATATCCTGCTACCTTGCTATAGCTATTGATGATGTCTAGAAGCTTCTGAGTAGAGTTTTTTGGGTCTTTAAGGTATAGGATCATGTCGTCTGCAAATAGGGATATTTTGACAGTTTCTTTACCTATTTGTATTCCTTTTATTCCTTCTTCTTGCCTAATTGCTCTGGCTAGGAATTCCATTACTATGCTGAATAGGAGTGGAGATAGTGGGCATCCTTGTCTGGTTCCTGATTTTAGAGGGAATGGTTTTAATTTTTCTCCGTTAAGTCTAATGCTGGCTGTAGGTTTGTCATATATAGCTTTTATAATGTTGAGGAACTTTCCTTCTATTCCTAGTTTTCTTAGAGCTTTTATCATGAAATGATGTTGGATCTTATCAAAGGCTTTTTCTGCATCTATTGAGATGATCAAGTGGTTTTTGTCTTTGCTTCTGTTAATGTGGTTTATTACGTATATAGATTTTCATATGTTGAACCACCCCTGCATCCCTGGGATGAAGCCTACTTGGTAGTGGTGAATAATCTTTTTGATGTGTTGCTGAATTCGGTTTACCATTATTTTGTTGAGGATTTTTGCATCAATGTTCATTAAGGAGATTGGCCTATAGTTCTCCATTTTGGAGGTGTCTTTGCCTGGTTTTGGAATACGTGTAATACTGGCTTCATAAAATGTGTTTGGTAGTTTTCCTTCCCTTTCTATTCCGTGGAACAGTTTAAGGAGGGCTGGTATCAGTTCTTCTTTAAGGGTCTGATAGAATTCAGCAGAGAATCCATCAGGTGCTGGACTTTTCTTTTTGGGGAGACTCTTGATTGCTGCTTCAATTTCATTTTGTGTTATAGGTCTATTCAGGTGATTAGTGTCCTCTTGGTTCAGTTTTGGATGATCATATGTATCTAGAAATCTGTCCATTTCTTTAAGATTTTCAAATTTATTTGAATATAGGTTCTCAAAGTAGTCTCTGATGATTTCCTGGACTTCCATGGTGTTTGTTGTTATCTCCCCTTTTGCATTCCTGATTTTACTGATCTGGTTTTTTTCTCTTCTCATTTTAGTCAGGTTTCCCAGGGGTCTATCGATCTTGTTTATTTTTTCAAAGATCCAGCTTTTTGTTTCATTAATTCTTTGTATGGTTTTTTTTGGTTTCTATTTCATTGATTTCAGCTCTTATTTTTATTATTTCTCTCCTATTTGTTTTGGGATTTGCTTGTTCTTGTTTTTCTAGGAGTTTGAGATGTATCATTAGGTCATTGATTTGGGATCTTTCAATCTTTTTAATATATGCACTCATGGCTATAAACTTTCCTCTCATGACTGCCTTAGCTGTGTCCCATAGGTTCCGGTAGGTTGTGTTTTCATTTTCATTGACTTCCAGGAACTTTTTAATTTCCTCTTTTATTGCATCAATGATCCATTCTTCATTAAGTAATGAGTTATTTAGTTTCCAGCTGTTTGCATGTTTTTTGTCTTTACTTTTGTTGTTGAGTTCTACTTTTACTGCATTGTGGTCAGATAGTATGCACGGTATTATTTCTATTTTCTTATATTTACTGAGGCTTGCTTTGTGCCCTAAGATATGATCTATTTTGGAGAAGGTTCCATGGGCTGCTGAGAAGAATGTATATTGTGTAGAGGTTGGATGAAATGTTCTGTAGACATCTACTAGGGCCACTTGATCTATTGCATATTTTAGATCTTGGATTCCTTTATTGAGTTTTTGTTTGGATGACCTATCTATGGATGATAATGGAGTGTTAAAGTCTCCCACAACCACTGTGTTGGCGTTTATATATGCTTTTAGGTCTTTCAGGGTATGTTTGATGAAATTGGGTGCGTTGACATTGGGTGCGTACAGATTGATGATTATTATTTCCTTTTGGTCTATTTCCCCTTTTATTAGTATGGAATGTCCTTCTTTATCTCGTTTGATCAATGTAGGTTTGAAGTCTACTTTGTCAGAGATAAGTATTGCTACTCCTGCCTGTTTTCGGGGGCCATTGGCTTGGTAAATCTTCTTCCAGCCTTTCATCCTAAGCATATACTTATTTCTGTCGGTGAGATGAGTCTCCTGTAAGCAACAAATTGTTGGATCTTCTTTTTTAATCCATTTTGTCAAAAGGTGTCTTTTGATGGGTGAATTAAGTCCATTAACATTAAGCGTTAGTACTGATAGGTATGTGGTGATTCCCGCCATTTAGTTGTCTTAGTTGTTTGAAGGTTTGATTGTGTGTACCTAACTTGATGTTACTCTCTACTGTCTTGCTTTTTTTTATCCTGTGGTTTGGTGCTGCCTGCCTTTTCATGGTTAAGTTGGGTGTCACTTTCTGTGTACAGGATCCCTTGCAGAATCTTTTGTAATGTTGGCTTTGTGGTCACATATTGTTTTAGTTTCTGCTTATCATGGAAGACTTTTATTGCTCCATCTATTTTGAATGATAGCTTTGCTGGGTAGAGTATCCTGGGGTTGAAGTTATTTTCATTCAGTGCCCGGAAGATCTCACCCCACGCTCTTCTTGCTTTTAATGTTTCTGTTGAGAAGTCTGCTGTGATTTTGATGGGTTTACCTTTGTATGTTACTTGTTTTTTCTCTCTTACAGCCTTCAATATTCTTTCCTTAGTTTCTGAACTTGTTGTTTTAATGATGATATGTCGGGGAGTAGTTCTATTTTGATCTGGTCTGTTTGGTGTCCTGGAGGCCTCTTGCATTTGTATGGGAATATCTTTCTCTAGATTTGGGAAATTTTCCGTTATTATTATGTTGAATATATTACGCATTCCCTTCACTTGCACCTCTTCTCCCTCTTCGATGCCCATGATTCTCAAGTTTGGTCTTTTGATGGAGTCAGTGAGTTCTTGTATTTTCTTTTCACAGGTCTTGAGTTGTTTAATTAATAGTTCTTCAGTTTTTCCTTTAATTACCATTTCATCTTCAAGTTCTGAGATTCTGTCTTCTGTTTGTTCTATTCTGCTGGATTGGCCTTCCGTTTTGTTTTGCAGTTCTGTTTCGTTCTTTTTTCTGAGGTTTTCCATATCCTGGCAGTTTTCTTCTTTATTGTTGTCTATTTTTGTCCTGAGTTCATTTATCCGTTTATTCATTGTGTTCTCTCTTTCACTTTGGTGTTTATACAGTGCTTCTCTGGTTTCCTTTATTTCTTCTTTTGCTTTTTCAAATTCTCTATTTTTATTGTCTTGGAATTTCTTGAGTGTCTCCTGTACATTTTGGTTGACCCTATCCAGTATCATCTCTATAAAATTCTCATTGAGTACTTGTGGGCTTCTTTGGGTCCTTTGACATAGTTTATCTTCATTTTGTTGGAACTGGATCTGAGTTTCTGTCCTCTTCATTCCCCTCTGGTTCCTGTATTAATTTTTTGCTGTAGGGAAACTGGTTTCCCTGTTTTTTCTGTCTTCCTGTCATTGTCATTGGTGTTGTTACTGTCCCTGTACTGTGTGCAATTAAGTACTTTCTAGCTTGTAATAATAACAATGGTAATATTTAGAATGGAAGAGTGAGCTGAGATGGAAAGAAAGAAGTTAAAGAAAAGGGGAAAACAAATATACAGACAAGAGGGAGAAAGCAGAACAAGGTATCAGACAGGAGAGTTTCAAAGGTATAAACGGGGAGTGTTAGTGTACTAATCGACAGTAAGCTGAACAGACATTAGAGAGACAGAGAGAGGATTGAAAATCAAAGATAAAAAAATAAAAAATAAGTAAATGAAAGAAATATCTATATATAAAAATGAATTAAAATAAAATGGAAAATAGAAAATTAAAAAAAAAAAACCCAAAAAACTTCCAAGTTTATATGCAATGCAGTTTCAGTCTTAATAATTTGGGTGTCCATCTCAATCTCCAGTCCTGGAGTTGGTGCCTCAGATGTTGTTCTGTAGTTGTCTCATCAAAGGGGATGCATAAAGTAGAACAAAACTACACACTCACACACACACACACACACACACAGCCCCACCAAGTGTCCCCAGTTCAAATGCAATACAGTTTCAGTAAGTTTTTCGGTTTGCAGGTGTAATTCGGTTGTTCTCTCATCAAAGGTAGGGAGAAAAAGAAAAAAAAAAAAGCATCTGGAGACAGTTCTGAGAGTGGTATCTGCAACTGTGGCTTGCCTGCCTGCTGCTCTCAGCCTGTAGCTGGCGGAGTTATTTATGCAGATGTCTGGGGTGAGCTAGCACTCACCTGGTCCCACAGGCTTTGTTTGCTCAGAGTTCTCCTGTGCGGGAGCCTCTGTTACAGGCTTTCCCCTTTCCAAGCCCTGGGAAAGGTGACACTGCCCCTGCACTGTCAGGCCTGTGTGTTTATTTATAGTTCATGTGGGAGGTGGGTCTTCCCCCCTCTCCTCTGAAGTTTTCCTCCCACTGCCACTTTCAGAAGCTTTCCTGCTCCTGCTTACTGGGCGGTGCTGCTGCTCCTGCCAGCCGCCATGTTTGTTTACAGTTCACGTGGGAAGTGGGTCTTCCCTCCTCTCCTGTGGAGTTTTCCTCCCTCCTCTCACAAGCTTCCCCGCTCCTGGTTGCTGGGTGCGCGCCCCGCTCCCGCCAGAGGCTCTCTGGCCTGCCTGGCTTGTTTATTTACAGTCCCGGGAAGAGTTCCCTTCCCCCAATCTTCAGCACTCAGGGTGCCCCACCCTCTTTCCAGCGTGTCTTAACTGTTCTTATTGCTTATTACTCAGTTTCTCTTTTTTTTTTTCCCGGGTGGACGTCAGTCTGTCCAGGGGGCTATGCTGCTCTGGCCCAGGCTTGTCTGTGGGGCTACCGCGGTACCACGAAGCTCACCTGGTCCGCGTCTTCCCAAGCTATATGGGCGCCGGCCACTGGCAGCCCCGGGGCCCCTCCTCGTTTCTTTATTTAACGTGAAGTGGAGATTCTCTGTACCGACTAGAGATGTGGAGGGATCAAAGTTATGCCTTTTCTCGGTGATTATGCCTGCAAAGTGTGTCTCCAGCGTCTCTCCAAGATTTCACTATAGGAGGGTCGCTTTCTGCTTCCTACCTCTAGCTGCCATCTTGGAATTCCTCCGAGAATTCTTTACTCAAAGGAAGCTATTCGTGACTACACTTGGTAGGGCACAGTCCACTCATCACATGAACATACACTCTCGTCCTAGAGTCAGTTCATATTTCTTAAATTTTATTGCACTTTATAGGAACAGATCCAGACAAAAAGAATTCTAATAAGTCAATCTTTTAATTGTATGGCTACCAACAGTCACATGTGAAAAACAATGCCATCAGGAGCAATGCCACGTGAGGCATTTTGTTTGTGGATAACTGCCTCACACTTCCTAGGCTGTGTAGAACATAATAAGGACTCAATAAAATTTTGTTATGTGAAAGAGTTAATTGGAAAATTGTTTTTATATGTCTGTCCAAGTTTGGTTGAACACTGAGTTCTAGGCTTAAAATATTTTAATCTAGCAGTTTTGTATGTATTTTTGTGTTCTATTTCCCACTATGACAAATGAATTTCTGATGATTCTTATTTTTTTTTGTTTGTAGAAATCCATTTTCCTTCTGGAAATATGAGACTTTTATCCTTATCTCTGAAATTACGAAATATGAGACTTTTATCCTTATCTCTGAAATTATGAAATTCTGAAATCTTACTATATTATGTGTTTTTCTTCTTTTTTAGTTTAAACTTTTTGAAATCCAGAGAGTGCACTCTAAAGACTCAAGTCTTCTTTTTAGCTGCAGAAAGCAGTTTTCTATAATTATAGTATCTTCTTCTGAGAATTCCTTGCATGAATTTCTTGTTTCAAAATTCCTTCACTGCTTCGCTCATGCCTGCTTTCTTTTCATCTTCTTTGAACTTGTGGAGAATTTGAGCATGATTTCTATATCATCCTAACATTCTCTATGAGCATTTTAAAGTATTTTTTTAAGACGTCAACTTCAGAGCAAATATTTCTAGTGCCAGCTAGAAATATGGCCCAGCTATTCCAAATCAATACTTCAATTAATAACCCTTTTATCACTTTAAGGCTGACTCAGGTCTTTGTTCTTTTGTCCTAAGTTTGAATTATTTTTGGAATTACTTAAAATTCTACAGTAGTTGTATGTTTGATTTTCTTTACTATTGTTCTCTGTTAACTCAGAATCATTTATTTTCCATTTTCCAAGAGATTTAAAGTTTCAGGCTTTCTAGTGGTATCATTTCTTATATTCTAATCTTATCATACATTTGATTTGCTGAAATATCTTTTTTGCGTGTTTAAGAATAATTTGTGACAAATCTTCATAAGAGGACTTAGTGGGTGTGCTTGATTTGTTACTTTGAGCCAATCGCAATTTAATCATAGGTCTCCCTATGAACTAGGAGTTAAAAACAAGTGGAAAAGTTCAGTTCTAGAATTTTACATATTATATATAATTGATTTTAATTAACCGGTCTTCTTTGTGACATTATTAGCATGAAGTTCTTTGGTTGCATTCAATAGAATAATCTTTTATCTACATTAAATAACAAGAGAATTGGCAGAAGAATATGGGGTGGCTCAAAGAGTCTGAGGATAAAGAAAAATCAGTTCCAAAATGTGTAGATGGCAAAAGTCCAGAAATCTATGTGTAGAAGCTAATGACCATCTTATTAGAACATTTTAACTGTGAAAGATATAGACCTACTCTTTTAGTCTCTGTATTATTTTGCTGAAGATGAAAATTCCAGGGACAGAACTTCGGATTGACTGCTTGGTTTAAGGGTCATCTGTATGGCAAGGTTAAACATTCATTCCGAGAGTGACTCAAGCAAAGATCTCCAAAGCAAACTCAGGATGCTATTACCCAAGATGAAGGAATGGATGTTGGGCAGTCAAACTTCCTGGAGTCCTGGGCTTATTTATTTATCTAATGTCCATTCTCAGACCCAGTACTGGGTCAATGTGCACCATGCAAATTATAGTCAGTGAGCGATTCACTGTTATGACTGCACTCAGCTTCACTCCTCCTTACTACTGTCATTGCATTCCTCTATATAACAGATCAAAGATTGTTTCCTTAGATTATTAGCACCATTCAACTAAGACTGCAACTATGTTTTCCTATTTATCTTTAAGACAGTGATAGGACAAATGACAAGATAAAGTATCTCATAAAGCAAAATATCAGTAATTAAGAACATTTGGGGAAAGGTCAATCTAAAGTAGAGATGCCTGTCTTACAGACTATTTTAATTGCAAATATCTATTGTAATTAGAAGGACTATTGGTAAGAAACTTTTACCAACTAGAATCTTTTAAGGTCACTTTTAATTAAAGGCACATTTGTAATTAGTGCATTCTAAATAGAGATGTTAGGAGTCCCTGAAGGTATTTAGCTTCTTTATTCTCTTAAGGAAGTCAAATACTTTAAAATATCACTTTTAATTTGTTTTATAAGTGCTTTCTTCAGAGTTCATGCATACATTTCAATCTCTCTGATTAAATTATCATAAATGTCAGTGGGTATGTGCAAATACATGCAGTTTTACTCTGTTTGAACAGGAATTTTTCACACACAAATAAATAAGTGTAATGAAATAATGTAACATATGAATAAGGATATACTGTGTGATAGACACTCTAGGTGCTAGGGATGCAGTGGTTAATATAATGATATGTTCTGACTATGTGGGGCAGGAGTCTATTTGGAACCTCCACTCTATATAACCAATTCTCTTCTTGCATTCAGTTTGATTACGATACTAACCAAATTATTTTATAGTTTTAGAAGTTCATCTATTTCAAGGATGAAATTACATATTGTACATATTAGTGACAAAGTAAAATGATTCAAACATTGCTTCATGTTGTCTGCATTGATGTAGTCCCTAAGCACATTTGGCTAGTGGGAAAATGAAATGTAGGCAGGGCAAGGCGAGCTAAAATTTTAATTTTATTTAATTTAAATTAATTTAAGTTTAAATTTAATGAGCTATGTGTGGCTTGTGACTGCCCTATTGAACAGAACAGCTTTTATTATTTTTTTTCACAGTGCTGGGGTTTGACCTCAGGGCCACATGCTTGCCAGGCAAGTACTGTATCACTTGAGCCATGCCTCCAGATGAACAAATGAGAAGTAGGGGAGAATCAAATACTACAAAAACAACAAAATGGCAAAAATTATTGTATATATTTCCATAATGACTGAATGATAATTATTTCAATCCTCCAATCAAAAGAAACAGACTAGCAAATTGTATTAGAAAACAATACCCTATGAATTATTGTCTACAAGAAATGTAAATAGCAGGCATAGACAAACCCAGGCTTAAAGTAAAAAGATGGGAAAAAGAATGTCTAAGTGAATGGAATCTGAAAGCAAGCAGCAATAGCTATACTCAATCTGACAAAGAAGACTTCAAACCAAAATTAATCAAAAGAGATTATAAAGGGAGCAATCCATTGGAGAATATAACAATTGTAAACATATATGCACCAAACATTGCTGAAATCAATTTCATGAAACAAACAATACTGAACATAAAAGCACAGATAGATCCCAATGCAATAAAAATGGGTAACTCTAATGCCCCACTCTTATCAATAGATAGATCATCCAGACAAAAAAAAATCAATAACAAAACTTCAGAATTAAATGACATTAAAGGTCAAATAGACTTAACAGACATGTACAGAATATTCTACCAAAAAACTGAGGAATATATATACATCTTAGCAGTTGATGGTGCATTCTTCAAAACTGATCATATTTTAGGACAAAAAGTAAGTCTTAACAAAGATAAGAAAACTGAAACCCCTTCTTGTATTTTATAGACCACAATGGAATAAAACTAGAAATGAAAATATAAGAGAAAATATTTAAACAGATAGAGAATGAACAATTCACTTTTGAATGATCAATGAGTCATCAAAGAAATAAGGAGTCCTAAAATTAGGTGAAAATGGATATGTAATTTACCAGAACCTTAGGGGCACAGAAACGGCAATGATGAAAAGAAAGTTTATACCTGTGGGTGTCTACATTAAAAAATCAGAGGGATCTCAAGTAAATGACCTAATGGATCACCTCAAGCTCTTAGAAAAAGAGCAAGTCAAACCCCAAAACAGTAGGTGGAAAGAAATAATAAAAATAAGGGCAGAAATTAATGAAATGGAGACTTGAAAGAACAATACAAAGAATCAATGAAACAAAAAGTTGGTTCTTGAAAAGGTAAACAAGATTGACGAACCCTTAGTCAAACAACCAAAAGAGAGAGGGAAAGACCCAAATTAATAAAATTAGTGATGAGAAAGGGAATATTTTGAAAACTACCAATAAAATTCAGAGAATCATTATGGAATACTTCAAATACATATTCTAAGAGACTGGAAAATCTAGAAGAAATTAATAAGTATTAGTTGCATATGATCTACTACATTGAACCAAGAGATATAAACCACCTAAACATTTCTATAACAAGCAAGGAAATTAAAATAGTAACAAAGAGTCTCCCAAAAAGAAGGCCCAGTATTTCTCTCAGATGAATTCAGTGCTGGATTCTATCAGACCTCTACAGAAAACTGATATCAATGCTCCTCAGACAATTCTATAAAACAGAATGGAAGGGAACACTACCAAACTCATTCTATAAAGCCAGTATTGCTGTGATATCAAAACTGGGTAAGAACATGACCAGAAAAAAAAATTACAGCAATTTCTTTGATGAACATAGTCACAAAACTTCTCAATAACATGTCTACAAATTCATTTCACCAACATATTAAAAATATGATCAGTCACAATCAATTTGATTTCATTTCAGGGATGCAGGGATGTTTCAATATATGCAAACTGATTAATGTAATTCAGTGCATAAACTGAATAAAGGACAAAAATTACATGATCATCTCAATAGATGCAAAAAATGCCTTTGACAAAATTCAACATTCTTTCATGATAAAAGTGCCAAGGAAATTAGGAATAGAGGGAATGTACCTCCCCATATAAAAAGCTGTATGTGATAAAACTTACAGCCAACATCAGAACTGAAACCATTTTCTCTAAAGTGAGAGATGAGATAAGGGTGTTCATGCTATTTGTTCTTATTCAATATAGTCCTTGAACTCATAGCTAGGGCAATAAGGCAAGAGAAAGAAATAATGAAGATACACATAGGAAAAGAAGAAATCACATTATCAATAAATGTAGATGATAAGAACCTATTACTTAAAGGACCCTAAAACTAACAGAGCTGATAAACTCTTTGATTAAAATAGCAGAGCACAAATAATCAACATACAACAATTAGTGCCTTTTCTGTATATCAATATGAACTGGCTGGGAAAGAAATTAGGAAAGCAATCCCATTCACAATAGCCTCAAAAAATAAATACCTAGGAATAAACATAACTAAGGAGGTGAAAGACCTCTGCAATAAAAATTATCAAATTATAAAGAATAAGACATTAGAAAGTGGAAAGACCTCTGAGGTTCATGAATCATACAATTAATACTATGAAAATGACTGTACTATTGAAAGCAACTACACATTCAATGCCATGCTATTTTCAAAGAAATAGGAAAATCAACGCCAAAATTTATATGGAAGTAAAAAAGGCTCTGAATAGCTAAAGTAACCCTGAACAAAAAGAGTGATGCTGGAGATATGACATAACCTGATGTCAAATTACACTACAGACTCACAGTAACAAAAATCACAATGCTGGCACAAAGCAGGCACATAAACCAATAGAATAGAGTAGAAGTTCTAGAAATAAGCACACACACAGCTATAGACATCTGAGTTTTGACTAAGGTGACAAAAACATACAGTGAAGAAAAGACAGTCTCTTCACAAATGGTGTGGGAAGAGTGGATATTCACACATAGAACTGAAACTATACCTCTATCTCTCATCTCATACAAGAAATAAAGCAAAACAGATAAAAAATCTTAATGTAAGATCTGAAACTCTGAAAGTGCAAGGGGAAAACCCTTGAAGTCCTTTATGAATAGGACTCTGATTACTCAGGGAATCAGAGCAAGAATTGGCAATGGGATTTCGTCACATAAAAAGGTTCTATGACAGCTGTTGAATAAAAGGTGGTGGAGACAGAAAATATTCAAATACACAGAGATTGAACAACACACTGCTGAATGACCAGTGGGCGACTGAAAACAAAGGGAAGAAATCAAAACGTTCTTAGAATCTAATGAAAATATACAACCTATCAGAATCTGTGGGACACTGCAAAGGCCATGCTAAGTGAAGAGTTTATATCTATAAGTGCTTATATTAAAAAAAAAAAACCCAGAGAATTCTTAAATAAATAACCTAATGATGCACCTTAAGCTTTTATCAAAAACAACCCCCAAAGAATCAACATTTCAATGAAGAAATGAATTAAACAGGGAATTCTCACAGGAAGAATTCCAGTAAATACAGGAAGAAGCCTTCAGATTCTCTGGCTACGAAAGAGTTGCAAATAAAAAATACAATAAGAGTTCACCTCACCCTAATTAAAATGGGCATATTCAAGGGCATTAACAAAACAGTACATGCTGGTAAGTATGTGGGAAAACAAGAACCCTTATACACTTTGGTGGGAATACAAATTAGTACAACCATTATGGAAAGCAGTGTGAAGATTCCCCAAAAAGCTAAAGATAGAACTGCCTTATGATGCAGTGATACCATTTCTGGGTATTCTACCCAAAGGAACGTAAGTCAGAATACAATAGAGACACCTGTACACTGAGGTTCATCACAGCACTATTCACAATAGATGCCGCACAACTGATGAATGGATCAAGAAAATGTGGTATATATACACAGTGAAATTTTATTCAGCCATGAGTAATAATGACATGTGGTTTGAAGGTAAATGGATGCAATTGGAGGACATCATGTTAAGTGAAGTAAGCCAGACTCAGAAAGACAAAGACCACATGTTTTCTCTCATACGTGGAAGACAGATCCAAAAGATAAACAAAATCAAGCATGATCATGTACAAACTCATATGTAGAACATGTTTGTATGGAACTTGGGGAAGGAAGGAAAGGAAAAGAGAATGATACAGCATCAAAAATATCATAAAACATAACAACTGTGAAAGTAGAAGATGAAAGGCATATGTTGAAAGCTGTTGAAAAATGAGGGGTGGGAGGTAAAGGAGTAAAGTAGAGAAATAAGAGGAGTGAACAGACCAAAGTAAAGTATACTCATAGCAGGGATACATTGAGAAACCCCTTTGAATAGTGACTTAAATAATGAATGACAGGAGTATAAAATAGGTACAGTGTGTGTGTGGGGGGCACTTGTAGGAGGGGGGAGGGTGAATGAAGGAGACTAAGGTGAGAGTATATGGTTGATGGAATTCATATACTTATATGAAATAGAACAAAGAAACGTCTTACAATTGCTTTAAGTGTGGTGGGGAGGGGGTTGAGGGGGAGAGATGGTGGGGGTGATCTAACCAATGAACAATATTATCTTATTTGGAATTCTCACCATGAATCTTTTCTGTACAATGAATATATCCTAACAAAAAAATATAATAAAAGGGGGTGAAGGGGAGAGGGTAAGGGAGAGTAACAGAGGAGGCTAATCTAATTAAAATACAATATATTCACAGGTAACATACCATGGTGAAATTCCTTTGAACAATGAACATACACTCAAAAAATGAAGGACGTGAGTGTAAACCAGGTCCTGTTATGGGGTGGATACTAGTGGGAGGAAGGAGGGTAAAAGGAGAGTGAATATGATTGATGTATGAAAAATGAAAATAGAACAATGAAGCTATTGAAATAATTTTAAGTAGGGGAAGGATGATGAGGGAGAATGATGGCAGACCGAACTGAAACAAGGTACACGTAAGCATATATGGAAATGTCACAATGAACCACTCCGTACAACTAATATATGCTAATAAAAATGTTACCAAAATTAAAAAGTTTCTTTACAGATAAGGAAATAATTGACAGAATCAAGATACAACCTTGATTCTGGGAAAAAAATTTTGCCAACTATTCACTGGCTAAAGGATTAATATACAGAATAAAAATTTAACACCAAAAGAACAAACAATCCAATAAGTCAGTAAATGAATAAGCAGACAGTTCTAAAAGAAGTACAAACTGCTAACAAATACATGAAGAAATGTTCAACCTTCTGAGCCATAAAGAAACACGAATCAAAAAAACATTGTGATCCCACCTCTGCCCTAGTCAGAATGGCAGTCATCAAGAAGACAAGCAGCAGATGCTGACAAGGATGGAGGGGGACAGGAAACTTATACACTGTTGTCTGAATGTGGATCAGTGCAGCTATTATGTAAATCAGTATAGAAGGGGGTCCTCAAAAAGCTGAAGCTATAACCTCTGCTTCCATATGATCCTGCTACACCACTCCTAGGCATGTATCTGAAGGATATAAGTCAGCACTAAATTGAGGCACCTGCACACCATGTCAACAGCAGTACTATTCATAATAGGCAAACCATGGCATCAATCCAGGTGTACAACAACAGAAGAAGGTACGAAGGAAACGTGGCGTACGTACACAACGGAGTATCACTCGGCCATGAAGAAGAATGCAATTGAGTTGTTTGCAGGAAAATGGGTGGACAGGAGGCATCATGATAAGTGGAATAAGCTGGGCCGAGAAAGACAAATCTCACATGTCCTGTCTCATATGTGGAATCTAGACCTGTGGAAATGTATTATCGGAGTGTAAGACAGGGACTGTTTCCAGGAGGGAAGCCAGGGGAGGTAGGAGGGTGAAAGGAGAGGTGAACATGATCAAAGTACTTTACACACATGCATGAAGATAGAATAATGAAACATACTAAAATTGTTTAAAAAGTGGCAAAAATGGGGGTAAGAAAAGTAATATAGAGTATGAATTTGGTCAAAATATCTGATCTGTATATATGGAAATGTCACAATGAAACCCATTTATATAATTAATATGAAAGAATAATAAATAAGCATAGTAATTTCATTTACTACGGCTAAATGGGCTGTATGGTAGTTGTAGTTTAGTTTAACTTTATGTTGCACTTGAGCTAAATGTCACATTTTGTAGAAACCCCAGGTCACGCTTTATCGAGTTTAGAAAAATAAAGTTTTATACCTGCAATTCCTGTGTCTCCCATATCTATGAAGTATATCTAATAAAATAAATGTGGAAACTAAGAATTCTTGCTAAACTAAACCTTGTTTAGACGATTTGTTTTCTATTTATGTATGTGGATAATTTAAGGTTTCTCCTCATACTCCATCATTCTATGAACTGAACTTTTGCCTTATATTACAGATGACTGTATCTTCTTTATGATTTTTTCAGTTTCTTCCTCAACAAACAGCTCGCACATCTGAGCACTTACAACTCCTTCTCTGTGGGTGATAGCTGACATTTTTACTAATTTTTATACTTGTATGTTATTACCATCTCATTGTTTCTTATTACTATTGTACCTGAATTTTAGGATAATATACACAAGTGTATATTTGTAATCATGAAACTATACACATACATACACACACGCATGCACATGTTGATATAGTACTTTATATGAAATACTGAACATGTCTGCCTAGGAATACAGGAATGTTGAGTGGTGGTTGACAAACTATTGGTGTTTGAAGTACTCGGCCTAAATCTGTCACTTAAAATTATCAGTATCCTATGACTTTGTTCCCTGAAGTACATAGAATATGAGTCATTACAGATATCTCATCTGAGCTTTATATTTCCTTGCACTTATGATTTTTCCTTTTCTTGCTAAATGTGTAGGAGAAACTGTCCATTTATAAATTGGGAGATTAAAAATTACTCAGATGGTTTTCTTTTTGGCAGTACTAGGGTTTGAACTCAGGTTCCCCTGCTTGTTAGCTTGCTAAGCAGGTGCTGTACAACCTGAATCACTCTGCCAGACTTGCTTTTCATGTTGGGTATTTTCAAGGTAGGGTCTAGTGAACTATTTGCCCTGCTCTGACTTTGAACTGCGATCTTCCTGATCTTTGCCTCCCAGCTAGGATTACAGGTGTGGCCACTGGGGCCTGACTATTCATATGTTTTCTATTTATTCTTTCTCTATCTTTGTACCCTCTTCCTCCCTCTCTTGCTCTCTGTGTTTATATATACATGCATGTGCTTGATATAAGACTTTAAAATTTCAGATTTTAGTGAAACAAAAATAAATGCATGTCCTCTTCACAAAAGAATTTAGGATCAAACATAATGAATCTCATAGAACAAAATGAAATAATAACCTATGGTTTGAAATATTTATAATTGTTATGATATTAAATCTAAGAAATGCATAATGCAAAATAATTTTGGTCCTCCCAATTTTTATTTCATTTCTAATAAAATATTTTAGAAAAATGTAATTTATTTATATAAGTTCTACTTTGTGAATGTTCTCAAAATTATTATACATTTAGTAAGACTTAGAAATCAGCACAATTCTTGGCATTATTAGCTCTGAGAATGAAGAAAGCTGTAAACACTATCCCATTATAAATGAGTAAAGTGAACTATAGGGAGATTTAATAACTTGTATGGAATTTTTATTTTTGGTTGGGTTTTTTGTTGTTTGTTTTGCAGTACTGGGGATTAAATTTAGGGCCTTACACTAGACAAATGCACTACTCTTTGAGCCATGCTCCCATTCTTTTTGTTTTTCAGACTGAGTCTGGAGGTCAATTTTATCTGAGCTGGCTTTGAATCTTGATTCACCAACCTCTGTCTCCCAAGTAGCTGGGATGTCAAGAATGTTCCACCATACCCAGCCTACGTATGGAATCCGGTATCCAGCACAAGATTGTCCATCCAGGTGGTGAGGCAACAATCTCAAATCGTGTCTCCACTAGAATTACAGAGTGTGATACTTAGTGCCTTAGACGGTACTCCTCTGTACTACTTTGCTCCATATTTATAGAGTTTTATACTTTTTGAGGGATTATAAGCTAATTATCGATTTGCAAATACTCCAGTTGAAGAAAGTTAAAAAATGCTTTTCTAGCATATCAAGACCAAAGTGTTTATTCTTAACTTGGTTCCCTCCCCTCATACTAAATCTAACCTTCCACAAATTTTGATTAGCTATTAATGATTATGACTAAGAGGAAAAAAGTGTAAATTTGTAAACTCTGGATTTTTGAGGCTTAAGATGTTTAGTTGAGATATTCAGGGAATTTAATAAAATGTGATGGCCTACCTATAACTTTAAACTCTTCAGAGTCACATTTGCAGTTGTAATTATATGGCCTTATCGAAAACATGGGCACACCAATCAATTACCCAGCCTAAGAGAGAGAGGGGATAAGCTGTAGGATTTTTGAAATTTATCAAGATTGATGAATTGTCTTCTCTCCCATTTGAGTTTGATGTCAAGTAATTTGTGTTCTAATTTCAGGTTCTGGCACTTATTTTTAGCAACCAATACAGTGTAAGCAATCATGGCCTCATGGGAAGAGAGATCATAGCCTTTGGAACAACACCGGAATTAGGCTAAATCCAGGTACTTTTATTTTCTAGCTTAGTGACATTAGCAATTTACCTTTCTAAAATGTAGTTTACTCATCTGTCAGGTGAGATTACTGTGAAGAGTACATATGCAAATATATGTAAAACATTTAGCATAGTAGTGACTTTCCAAAGTATAGGCAATCCTTAACTGAATGGGTCCAAAGCAACACTATTTCAGATTTTTTTTTGCCATGCTACAACTTTCTCAATTCTCAAGTGCAAATTCATGCCAAATATTTCATTAAATATCAAGTAGATTGAAAAATTTGTGTCATTTTCAATTAATTTACTTTTGAAGTACTGGAGATTAAACTCAGGGCTTCATGCTTGCTAGGCAAGGGCTCTGCTACCTGAGACATGACTCCAACCCTTTTACTTTTTCAGTTGGTTTTCCGATACAGTCTTGTACTTTTGTCTGGGTTGGCTTTATACCAAGATCCTTTTACCTCCCCCTCCAGAGTAGCTGGGATTGCAGGTATGGTCCATCATGCACAACCCACAATTAATTATTCTCATTGCTCCCTTGCTATTATAAAAGCTTGAGTTAAAAGGGTTCTTCTAATTATTTTTAAAGACAAATATTTGATTCAATTTAAACCAACTGACCATTTAATAAAAAATTTCTTTTTCTCAAACTGTGTAGGTCATGTAAACAGTGAGCCCAGCACAAGACAACTGAATGAGGCTCATTGCTCTTTGCATTTATAACAGGTTAGCACCTTGCTATGTTTCCTTTAAAAGCGCCTCTAGTTTGCTGAACACAGGGGACACATAACTGCTCCCTGCAGAAGGTAGCATCATGATGATCATACCACACAGCTTAGTTGTTATGAGCAAAAATAATTTATTCTGCTAATTTCTGATCTCTACCAATAAATGGTACCCGCTTTCTAACATCTTTATTGAGATAGAAATGACATAATAAAATTCACTTATTTGAAGCATATGTCTCAGTGATTTTTAGTATATCAACAGTTGTGCAAATATTACCATACTTAATCTTAGATAGATGCCAAAAATTTGTAAGCAAAAATCCAAGAAATAATGTGCACTAATCTCTAGTCAAATATACTTGTGACATTTTAAAAGGCAAAAATACTTAAAACGTGGACAACTTTTTTTTTTCTTTTATTATTAATATGTGCATACAAGGCTTGGTTCATTTCTCCCCCCTGCCCCCACCCCCTCCCTTACCACCCACTCCGCCCCCTCCCTCTCCCCCCTACCCCCTCAATACCCAGCAGAAACTATTTTGCCCTTATTTCTAATTTTGTTGTAGAGAGAGTATAAGCCATAATAGGAAGGAACAAGGGTTTTTGCTGGTTGAGATAAGGATAGCTATACAGGGCATTGACTCACATTGATTTCCTGTGCCTGTGTGTTACCTTCTAGGTTAATTCTTTTTGATCTACCCTTTTCTCTAGTTCCTGGTCCCCAAAAAGTGGACAACTTTTATCAGCCCCGAAGTAACTCTCATATCCATCAGCCCTCACACTCTCTACTTTCCTCTTTAGTATGTACCATTAGTGTGCCCATCAAGTTCTAAGCAAGCACTAATTTATTTTCTGTCCCTATTAAACCCAAAATGGAATCATCCAATATGTGTTCCTTCATGTCATATAGCAAAATGTTTCCAACACTCATCCATGTTATTCATTATATCCATATTTCATTTCTTTTTATTTCCTAATATTCTGTTGTATACCATATCACATTATGTTCATTAATTCATTTATGACCATTTGGGTTCTTTCCATTGTGTGGTGGTTATAAATAATGTTTCTATGAACACTCATATGTAAGCTTTTATGTGGACATATGTTTTCATTTCTTCTGGGCACGTAGGAGTACAATTGCCAAGTCACATAGTAACTCTAGGCCTTACATTTTTTGTGGAACTGCCAAATTGCTTCTTCCTAATGTGGCAGCACCATTGGTACCCATTTTTTATTAAGGATTAAAATCAAGTACAATTTGAAAAACATTGGTATTGCCCCAGATTTGAGGTTCTTTGACAGTTGGCTTTAAGGGTGTATCCTTAGATAGAATTGAGTCTTTCTAATCTTCTAGGAAGTTTGGTGGAGTTGAGCTGCTACTGAGCAACATTCCACTTTTCTCTCTAATTCCTAGAGAAATAAGAACATCCAACCCTTTACGAGATACTTTTAGAGTTAGATGAATGTTATTGGCTTTGAAGGAAATTAGGTTATTTGGATTTTTTAAATTAACCTGTGACATCAGGGAGGTATCAGAAAGCTACAGCAAATAATTGAATTTATTTAAAAAGTACCAATAAGGTGGCAAAACAGAAATGAAATGACTGTTTGCCTGCTATTCTGCAACACCAGTGAAAGAAAAACAAACTGCAAGTTTTTAGCAAAGCCTGCACAACAATAGCAGTTCATAGAATTTGGAGAAAACTACCATGAGGAGATGAAGGAAACTACCTTTTTTTAAAACTATGTCTTCTCCATGGTCAGATAACTCTACACTTGATGCAGTGGTAGAGCCAAATGTAATTCATGTTATTTACAATCTGATTCACTCAGGAGGCTGGGACAGATGAAGTTATTCCTTGTCAAATCCATCACTTCCTGCCAGTGACAAGAATTTTTAATTAAGTGAAAGTTACTTATATTTAAAGATATGCAGCTAAAGACATTGTTTCAGTTTATAATCAATTAGTTTTCAGAGTGGCCTGTTATTTTCCTTGAGCTCAAAAAATAAATGCTTAAACTTGATCACTAACTGTTGTTAACTCTTAAGAAACAATTCATTGTGTTGAATTGGTGTGAAAATATGGTGAAGATCAAGTTAGAAATCAGGCTTTATATCAAAGGATATCCATGATAAAAGGTAATGTGGCTCATTTCCAGGTCAATCAGCCATCGAGTTCCTGCAGTTCACTGAATTGCAGGACCACTGAACGCATCTCCAACGCAGCCCCTTAGAATAACCTGTTCTATGGCATTTCCTGGCACTTGGCATCACAATCACTAAGATTAAGATATCCTGTAGTTGTATACCCGTCTATATGATATTGACTTAGATTCATAAACTACACCCTCTTGTCCACACTATTTGTAGGTAGTGAATTAAGTTCCCACAGTGCTTTAATGGTCAATGGACACTTTCACTACATTTTTTTTCTTTATAAGGAAAAATATGTTTGCAAATAACTTTCATGCAAACTCAAAAAAAAAAAAAAACATGCTATAAGAGCCTGAAGCTGAAGAAAGTCTGCCATCTGTTTTTATTTTGGAATAAATAAGCAGAGGACTGTACACTGAAAATAACCAGAGAATAAATGAATGCACACAGACATTTAAGCTGCAGCAAAGTCTGTTAGTTCCTGTCATCCGTCTAAGTCAGTTAATTTCCACTGAAATGGGTGTTTGTATTAAATAAGGAGAGCTGTTTACAGACCAGGCAATCCGTTAATGTCACGCAACAAAAGAAAATTATATGCTCTGCATAAAGTATTTTTGAAAAGGCAAACTAGGCCATGAGCGATTTTGATGGTGCATTAAACATTTCATTTTTGCCCTCTCAAGTGCTGTGGCCATGGCCACAGGTACATATCAATTGCTGGTATGGAAGAAATTTTAGTGATAGCAACTATAGAGTTATAGAGTTACAAACTTTTTAATATGCTAAGTCATACCACAAGGGAAGTTAATGAGATAACAGTATATGAATATCCTGCCATTTTTGAGGTTGATGATATAGTTAAAGGCCAGTGGGGTACTGGAATATAATTATTGATGTTGGAATAATGGTACAGAGTCTAGAACTTAACAATAATACCATCAACTTAAGAGGAGAAGATAAAAATCACTATGTAGTGTTGAATAACAGAGAAAAGAGAAAAATAGTAGTGAAAAAGTTTAGAAGAAAACACCTATTTTGGAGGCTGAAAGCATGCAGAAATGGTCTTATTTCCCCTCTAATTGTTAAGACATGTAACAGTACTTCAAGAGTATTGGAACACTACTTTTGCATTCCCAGGATGCATATTGGTCCTACATAGTCAAGCACTATTACAATTAAGACTGCAAGAGGGTGAAGTTTATGAATCTAAGTCAATATCATATAGACAGGTATACAACTACAAGATATCTTAATCTTAGTGATTGTGATGCTGAGTGCCGGGAAATGCCATAGAACAGGTTATTCTAAGGGGCTGCGTTGGAGATGCGTTCAGTGGTCCTGCAATTCAGTGAACTGCAGGAACTCGATGGCTGATTGACCTGGAAATGAGCCGCATTACCTTTTATCATGGATATCCTTTGATATAAAGCCTGCTTTTAATTCTAGCATCCAAAACCTATGCATAAATAAGACAATAATAGCTACAACATGCACCATGTACATATTTGTTGAATCAAAATAAAATGCATTCAGTTTCATGACTTCTAGGAAATACTAAATCTTATTTTAAAGGTGATACAAGTGGCAGGACAACATATGGAACATAGTCTATTGTTTATCAGATCCCCAAACACTGAGCTCTGGCTCACTTGCTAATTCAACTTGACTTAATACTGTTTGGAATGGGAGATGACATGTTGCATAACAGAACACTTGGCAGGTCCAGTTGGCCAGTTTCCTTCAACAATTTGCTTCAGGGAATCCTTAGTATCTGTACTAATCTTTAAATGTGACTATTTTAATTTGGGGTGACAAAGCATGATATTGATTGGTGAGATCAATGTACTGTTCACAAATCTAACACCTTTATCTGAAATAAGCACAGAGCCTTTGCTAGAACCAACCATTTCTGGAAAATTCGTGTTTCATAAATAATAGATGCTAAGCTATTTTTCTTGTGGCAGTCATTTAAAATGGAAGTATGAGTCTTTTGAAGTATGCTGAAATGAAATCACTTTTGATTAAGAAGTTCCTTCTAATCTAAATATTCTTACAGAGTAAAGAAGAGTTTATGACTAAGCTTCCTCATTTATAACTCAAGAAATGTCACCCAGTAAGGATAGTTAGAATTCACTGGCCATTTGTATCAACATCAGGATTAATAAACATGGGGAATAAGGTGAATTCAAGTCATATAAGGTAAAACGGACAGTTTTGTAAGCACTTTTTTCATTTATAGAACTTTTGTACATCCTTCTTTTAAAAAAAATAAACAAAAAAAGACTATTTTCAGAGCAGTTCTGTGCTCATAGCAATACTGAGTGAATGTTACAGCAATTTCAAATGTAGTCTCTGACCTCACACATCCATCACTTCTTCATTATCAACATCCTTCACCAGAGAGGCACATTTATTACAGCTGATTAACTTATGTTGTCACATCATTGTCACCTAGAGTTTACAGTTTACACTGGAGTTCACCTGGTGTTGTATACTCTATGGTTTAGGACAAACGTACAATGATAGGTATCCACTCTTGTAGTATGCAGAGTTGTTTCCTTCTCCTAAAAAACCTCTGTGTGCCTCTTCCTCAAACCTTTCTCCCTAAGTTCCTGGAAACCACTGATTCTTTTCCTGTTCTCATAGTTTTGCCTTTCTCGGGAAGTAATAAAGTTGGAATCATGCAGTATGTAACTTTTACAAATTGTCTTCTTTCACTTAATAGCAGGCATTCAATTTTCCTGTGTGGTTTCTTATGACTTCATAACTAATTTTTTTAGTGATAAATACTATTTCATTACCTAGATTTATCCTAGATTAGTTATCCACTTATTTACTGAGACGCATTTTTGTTGCTTCCACGTTTGGGGAATTATGAATAAAGCCATCATTGATGTGTGCAGGTTTTTGCATAGTCACAATTTTTCAGCTTTCCTGAATGAAAACCAGTGGTCATTCAGGCTTTTGTTATATGCTGGCTTGTATGATAAGAATATGGTTTAGTTTTGTAAGAACCTGCTAAACTGTCTCCCAAAGCAGTGGTACAATTTTGTATTCCCATCAGCAATGAATGATAGTTCCTATTGCCATGTCTTTGCCAGTATTTGTTGTTTTCATTGCATTCTCTTTTAAAACATGAGATTTGGTGATCACATTTATCCCATCATTGCTTTCAGATGTTATCACGACAGCATCTCTAGTTGTGTCAGTATCTCATTCTCTGGTGGTTTCAGGTTCAGTTCTTCAGAACCTGTGAATTTTGTCTGAGAATGTAAAACTCTCTGACAGGAACGTTGCTGTGTTTCCTTGTAGAAATCTATTCCTTATAACAGCTACCGGGGAGAATTCAGTATACAGTGATGTCATTGTTATAGTGAGCAACATCCACCACCTTAATTCATCAAAGCAACTTTAATTCAAACCAATGTTGAATGAGCCCACTGTATACCAGGTCCTCTGCTAGACTGTGAAGGTCCAGTGATGGACAGTTATGTCATAATAGCTACATTTTGGAGCTTATGATTTAATAAAGAAGACATATTTTAATCAAATAATCATACAAACAAACCTATAATTAATATAATGATAAATTCTGTGATGAAAAACACAGAATTATTATATTATATATATAATATATATATATAATAAAGAGATATAAGCTATAGTTTGGCTGAATGTGATGTATGGTGTGTATGGGGAAATGGAGGGCAGGAAAAATGTCCGAAACAGAGCAATCACTGGGCTAGAATCTAAAGGATGAGATGGAAGTCAGAAGTGATCTTGTGATTTTGAGTGTGGATTCTGACTTCAGAGCACATGCAACCATTCTGCATTTGATGAGAATAGTGGCTGTTGATGTATCACAACCGTTTTCTTCATTGGAAATTGCCCTCAGTCTCAGGAAACTATATTTCTCAACATTTTATCTCTTTCCTCTGTCAGAGGCATCCTGTAGCCAATAGTAGATATGGACACACCGGAATATTGCCCCTTTACTTCTGTTTGAGACAACTCTGGTAGGTCTTCTCTTAGGATTGCCTGAGACATCAGTTACAACTCTATTGTAGAGCTGCTTTTCCCTCTGCCCAGTACTGTTTCCTTTTATTTCCTTCTAATTATCCTTCCCAAGATCACTTCCTAATAAATTTCTGTGTATTATTCTCTGCCTCCATCTGTTTTCAGGTGATTCAACTGAAAGGAGTTGGTACTGGGGGGAGGGTCCTAGGAAGCAAGATCCAAAGGATCTTTGTTGAAAAGCCCATTTGCCTACTAAGTTCTAAAGGAGAACATTATTCTTATGAAAAAGATAAAGACTATGCTCTTGAGAGAGGCAATACCATCAATGAGAAACACTTTGGTGCTTCTTCTCTATAGAGTAGTATTCCATGAAAGCATGATGAGGAGTTTACATAACAATACAGACCAGGGGAGGTATATACCTGTCAGAAGCAAGGGTGAAGGAGGGTGGGTACAAAGTTACTGTAATGTATTGAAACATCAAAATGTAGCCAGAAGGTTTTAATAAATAGGGAACTTTGGAGGTGGTGATTTAGAGCACTGTGATTTTAGCACAAGATAGATGGGGAGCTAACAAGAGTAATACTCCATTCATAGAATCACAGGGAATCAAAGATGGCTGATCAGTAACCTAAATGTAGTTGCCATGTGCTTGACCTTAGATATTCCTCAATATGGAATTCTTCTACTGAGGAAAGATTAGGTGTCTATCAGGAAGAACCCTGTAATGCTGTGACAACAATATTCATTAGTAGTTCCCCACTGTTTCTAAATGGATCTCTAGCAATTTACTTAAATAATCATACATTGGCAAAAGGGAGATACCCACCTATTTCTAGGATTATAAGACACAGTCTGTGTTGACATTGATATCCAAGTACACAAATTTTACCTTAGTCTCCCATTTGATTGTGGTTCATGGAACACAGGTAACAGATTATTCATGGAGTTAATCTAACTCATGACTTCACTGGATTTAAGACTCTTACTTTTTATTTTCATGATCATTAAATGTATACTTGGTATGGATATAGTTAGTAGTTGGCAGAACCTTCCTCTTGTTTTCTTGACCTAGGACTGAGAGTAGAATGGTGACACTTGCCATCACTCCCAATTTTCTCTAGGAAATTGTAATATTTGTCCCTATAGCTAGAAGCTCTGTGGGTCCTGGTTCTCTGACTGGATAGTATTGACACTAGGGGGCAAGGAATACTACATTTTAAGCTAACTCTTTCATTCAGTTATTTCGATCTTTTCATAACAGGGGTGAGAAGTCAAGGAACAGAGTATACCCAAAAGGAGAAATTGGCAAAGATAAGCAGAAGTAGGTAAGAAAATTGATGCATAATGGGCACAGGGTAGAATGTGTTCTACTGAAGCATCTCTTGGTGCTCTGTTGAATGGTTTTAATGATAAATCGAAAAATACAGAGTCATTATCCGAGAAGGTCATAGTGAACATGGGGCTTCAGACCCCTGACAGAGTAGGCACCCCCCCAACAGGGAAGTCATAACCTAAACCAAAGAGGGCTCAGCTAAGGGTGAAGGTAATCTAAAATGAGTATCAGGGGAAAAGTTTGTGAGATTTAGTAGTGACCTTGCGATTGACTGCAACACATAGATTTTGGCATCCCACTTTGAAGTTCATTAGGAAATAAGACCAATCAGCACCCATGGGGAAAACTTCTAAAAGAAATAAGTAAAATGTGAGGTTACAAGTGATCTGGGGAACATCACTGACAATGCTTTTTCAAGGCCAATGTACCAGTCCCTCAACTGCTAGGAAAACCAGTTGCTGACAGGTCACAACTGTATCTTTCACTGGGAACTGCATTTGGAAACATGAAGCTGCAATGATAAAGATATGCCCTTTCCCAGGAGATAGGTTCTGGTTAGTGATCATTATGACTATATGAACAACCAGAAAGTTACCACTTAGAGCTAACCCAAATGACTATTCACATTCCACAGCTCTACCTGGAGAAGTGGAAGCCTTAACTGCAACCACATTGTAATTCGGCTTCTCTTTTGACCAGCTCTCCCTTCTGTACTTCTTACAGGTGTAAAATCAAGAATACACCTCCACAGTGATGAGATCATGATCAGATAAGATTATTATACTTAAAAGGAAAGAACTAAAGAGCTCACACATGTCACCCTCTTTGGAGACAAGCACTGAGGAAAGGCCAATTTAATTGACTGACACCTTGATCACAACTTTTAGCCTTCAGAATTGAGACAAATAAACTTCTGTGGTTTAATCCATGTAATACATCATCTGAGACAATTTACAGGGAACTCAAATTAAGACACACACTCAAATATTCAAGAGCCAGTTGCCTAAATGAGTCCAGAGCTCAAAAGACAATGGGGGGTCATGTGGTAGAGTTTGGGAAGGACTTTCAGATGTTCTGACAATAATTTTAAAGGGAAAGACTTTGAAAGATGTATATGTGAAGAGGACAGAAAGACTCATAACTTATAAAAATGAACACTTTTCTTATCAAGGTTTTTCTGTATACAATTAAGTATCCACTTAGAACTTCTATATTAGTTGGGTTTCTGCTGCAATGATAAATACCTGAGATAAATCAGCTTCTAAGGAGGAAAGTTTTATTTTGACTTACAGTTGCACAAGCTTCAGTCCATAGTCACTTGGCTCCATCACTTCGAGCCATCATGACAGCACGGAGAGAATGCATGGCAGAGGCCTGTTTGCCTCATAGAAGCCAGGAAGAAAAGAGGGAGAGAGGAAGGGCTTAGGGGCCAAGGATCCCCTTCAAATGCTTGTCTTTGTGATCTAACTTGCTTTCACTGGGCCCCATTTCCTAATGTTTTCCTTACCACCCAATAGCTCCATAGGCTGGTGAGCAAGTCTTTAGCATATGTACATTTAGGGAATATTTGAGATATAAACCATAACATTCTTCCCCTAGCACTCAAAGGACCATGTCCATCTCACAATGAGCAATACCTCCAAGAGCTCCCAAAGTCTGAATTCTTTTAGCATTGCTCAAAAGTCTAAGTTCAAAGTTTCCTCTGAGACTCAAGGCGACAGAATGATCTTCTCTTTCCAGACATTCTATATTGCTAACATTTCTAACTTTCAGGACACCCCATTGGAACTTTAGCATCACTCTGGTAGCTTCATGCTCACTCTATCAGGGGCTTCTTTCAGGACATCTGACACTGCCACACACTGAGTAGCTTCCCAGGCCTTCCTTTGAAATCTGGGTGGAAGCTTCCATGACCCTACAACTCTTGCATTCAGTGTGCTTTCAAAACCACTGTCAAGTGCATGATGCAGCATCATCTGTTTCCTGGGAGAACTGTGACACGATCCACTCAAACATGGCTGCCGTGGCCTCTGAGAGCTTCAGTCGCTGAACAGGGGAAATGAATTGTGCGGTAACAATTTCCTCTTTGAGTAGAGCGCTGAGGGACTCTCCTTTTAAAGAAATTCTTTGAAATGAGTTTGTACTTTTGCACCGTTGAGAGTGTAATGTTGGGGTCTTACTGATTTCTAAAACTCCCTAAAGGCATCTTTCTTATTTTTCTGGATGAAAGCATTTGGCTTCTTTTAATGGAGATATTCACCACACCCTCCTTAACTGCAATTTTAAGCATGTTTCTTTTCTGGCCAAACTGTGACTTTTTCAAACTTTTCTGCTTTACCTTTTCTCCCTATTTTCACTGTAAATCTGGCATAAAGCCCCCAGAAATACTCATGCCACTGCTTGAATGCTGGGCTGCCTTGAAATTTCCTCTGCCAAATAAATTACCCCATGGCCTTAATACTCAGCCTCACACAGTCTCATGGCATGGACATAATGAAGAAAAATTCTTTACCATAATGTAACATCAGTGTCTCTCTCATCTAACTCCCAGTAGAGTCCCCATGCCATTTTACCTCATCATTGAAGCCATTACTATTAGCATTTTATCAGCCTCTGGTTTTCTAAGCACTCACCAGAACTGACCATTAAATCTGATTATAAAATTCTAGTATTTTTCTAGCCTGTATCTTGAAACTTTTCTAAATTTCTTCCACATACCAAGTCCAAAGGCTTCTGAGCCACATAGTCAGGTATGGTTATAGCAACAGTCTCACTTCTTAGTACTAATTTTCTATGTTAGTCAGGTTTCTACCTCTGTGATAAAATACCTGGGATAAACAACTTATAAGAAGGAAAGATATGTTTGGGATCATGGTTTCAGAAGTTTCTAGTCCTGATCGTGTGGCATCATTTTGGGCCTGGGGTAACATGGGGCATTATGGTGGGAGTGTGTGGCAGAGGGGGTCCACTCACCTGATGGCAACTAAGAAACAAAGAAAAGAGGAAAGGGAAAGGCTATGCTTACAATATCCCCTTCAAAGTCACCCCCAGTGACCTAATTTCCTCTTACCTCCTAAAGGTTTCACCACATCCCAGTGGTACATCAGACTAGAAACCAAGACTTGAGCATATGGACCTCCAGGAGACATTTAAGATCCCAACATAGCAACTTCCAATTGATTTTGGCAATAGAAAACATTTGGATTACTATTACCTTTGTAAACTGCACTGCAATACTAGAGACAGGTAAATTTATAGTTCTATCACTGAATCAATCTTTTTCAAATCTCTTAGCAAGTACTCAGACCAACATAGTGTATAAAACTAATGCTAGAGTATTAAGAGGAACCATACACCCCAACCTTCAGAACCAACCATTATTTGGACCTTAAGTATAGAGGGAAAAGAGACACATGGACTAAGATGGAGGGAAGAATTTAAAAGAATTAAAACTGAAAACAATGAAAAACAGATAAAGGGTGATGGCAGAAAGCAGAAAGTTTTAAAAGAAGTAAAGATAAAAGACATTCTGTTAAAGATCATTTGTTCATTAATGAAGGAGGAATGCTAAGGGCATTCATTTATTGAAGAGTGCCAGCAGCAGCTCTGTCTGTCTCTGTCTCTCTCTGTCTCTCTCTCTTTCTTTCACACACACACGCACACAGAGCCATAACTCAACCCATCTCTTTTCACTTTCATTTTATTAACTTTGTCCTACAAATAGTATGTCCATAGCCAGCCTCTAAATAAACAGATGCCTCCCAAGAGTTGTTGGCCAAGGTCTTTCTCTGCAATAGGAAAGGGTTTGAAATCCATCTCTCTGTTGCTGTTCTTCTATTAGTTAATTCTAAAATTAAATCCAGAGTGATCTTTTTAATGTCAATTAAAATATAAATTTTCTCTGAGGTAAAAATGTTCCTTTATATTTTGTCCTCAGCAAATTCAAATCATCCTGAATGGGTAGGTCTGTAAAGTGGAGTTCAGGTTTTAAACAATGTTCTCTGTGTTCTAACCTTTCCTCTTCATCCGTAAAGTTCATTATTCTCAGACAAATTAGTTTAAATACCTTTGCAGTTACTGCCAAATAATGGATATTAGGTTTAATAGGTTTTTACTTGCTTTGGGATTTAAGAGTTATTATATTTTCTTTATCTAGGAGTATTGTTTTCTCATTTCATGGTACAAAATATATTATATCAAAATCTAGTTTTTAAGAGACTGGTTTAACAGAAACCTGTAATTTCAGATACATCTGAGCACCCCTGATTTTTCCATCCGTTGGGATGTGACTTAAACCTGGAGCAGCATGGTTCAGCTATAGGAGTCTTCAGAGTGAGTTCTAGGATTCATTTATCTTTCCCTACTACAGAATATACTGATAATCATACAAAAGCTGCTTTTTCATTTTTAAATTTTTTATTCATTTCTTTTCCTCTCAAAATAATTTCCCTCCCAATGTCTGTTACAACATGTGACTAGAAAATGTCCCACTTTTGCTGGCTTTCAGTTCTTCCACATGTTCTCACCTGGGAGTTCTGGAATCTTTCCAGAGCTATAGCTTTAAGCAGTACCAAGCTATGCCAGTTTTCAAAAGTTATTTTGTAGTTATTTTTCTTATTTTTGCAAAATTAGTTTGACTACATTGTATTATATAACAGTGAGTCCCAGTGTCAAATATTTACCAAGCATTTCTAAATGGACAGCAGCATGCTATCCATTTAAAATGGAGTCTTGCTATATTTTAAGATGATTGCATAGTCAGAGACGTTTCAGCATTATACATAAAATGTGTTTCTTTTTCCCGCAGCTGTTTTCTCAGTCTGGGTATGGAAATGCATTAGGTTCCTAGGCTAGCAAATCAGTTTCTTCCCTACTGTGTAGTCACATCTTCAGGCATTTTAACAGAAAAGGGTGAATGCATTGAGCTTAACCTAAAAACTCATCACTTTGCTTGAGAAAGAAAAACTCATATACATTCAAAATTCTCTTTTCTATGATTATAGATAAAATTCCTCTAAAACATTTTGTAAACTGAAAATGAAAATGTTTCATTCTCTGAAGAGTCTTTTACTGTAGTGAATTTGAGGTTGCTGCTGACTTCCTCCAAGATAGTAAACCTATCTTCGAGTTGTCTTCCAAACCATGCAGTGGAATCTTCCAGTCATATTATTTGCATAGGACTGTAACCTAACTCTGACCAACTGCTTTACACCTGTTTTCCTTTGCAGATAATCTATTTTCTGGGAGAGGAACAAAGTGGGGAGTAAATGCAAATATAGAGGCCTGGTGTGGTCCCTGGGAACATGTTACTTTGACATAGTTACCGGACAACACAAATTGTCTTTTATACATATACTGTACAGATCCCTTAAAGACTACTCATTACACATACACAAAGCAAATCAAATCACATTATGCAATGATTTTAGGTCAAAAGGTTATTTTCATAGGTATTATAAAATAAGATCCTTAGCTGACATCTGTCCAGTGTGGAACTTATCACTGATACTTCCATAGGACAAATCAATAAGGTTAGGAGAGATGAAATGGGGTACTGAAATTAAACAATCCTGGGGATAACAGTCCTCTGTTTCTCTGCTGTTCTTACTGCATTGAGATGAAATGGGGTACTGAAATTAAACAATCCTGGGGATAACAGTCCTCTGTTTCTCTGCTGTTCTTACTGCATTGAGATGAAATGGGGTACTGAAATTAAACAATCCTGGGGATAACAGTCCTGTGTTTCTCTGCTGTTCTTACTGCATTGATTTTGGGATATACCCAAAATCAAGATTACTGCCCTGAATCATAACGGAAATTTTAAGTAGTCCTAAAGCATGGCAGAATTCCTTTATTCTGATTATAGTAACCCATTTTACTAGCTATATGTATTCCACAATAGCTACACAATAAAATTTATTTTTAAACAGATAAGTAACTCAAACTATGATGATACAGTTCTTCATTCTGAAAAAACAAAGAGAAACATACAATAAGAAATCTAACTTCTCCCTTCTCGCATTATTTGGTCATCTAGAAGGTCACTAGCTTTACTTTATTTTCTTCAGACTTGCTGTCATTCTCTGCAAAGTACAGTAAACTGTTATTTAACATCTTGCTTCAAAACAGCATCAAATCCCTTATGTTCGTATCTGAATTAGATCAAAACAGTTGGTCTATGTCTGACAACTTCACACTCACAGACTTGATAAGAAAAACCACTTTCTAAATAGCCTTTTATGCTAAAATTTATTTGTCTAAAACTTTAAAAAAATCTTCTATCCTGGTGTTACAAAAGAATTGTCAACATGAGATAAAATCTCCTGAACTGATGCCCTGTTCAGTAGAACAGGAAGCTCAAAATCCTCAAAGTATCTAATTACATTTTCAGATATTTAATAGAGCATGTGAGGTAAGAAAGTTTAGCCTAAATATGAAAAAAAAATTCCCTGGCCTGGTTTTTTATATCCATCTTTGTCCCATCTTCCTGCTTTGTGTGTCTCTGGGTTTGGAACACATGATTTTTCAGATGAGAAGTGAGAGCTATACCTTAATCCTAACAAAGTCTATTGCATTTTTTGTCATAGACTTATTTGGGAAACTATGTAAATTCAGCATACTTTGGGCACCTTCCAGATACTAACTTATTAGCTAGACATACCTATGTTACAATGTTTAATTTTTTCAAAACAACCCTATGAAGAAGTCATTATTAGACAACACCCTATGGAGGAGGTGATTGTAACAACTCAGCCTCAGAGACCTAGGCAAATTACACACAGTTCTGTAACCCTTAGGTGACTGAACAAACATTTGAATCCCGACATCTCTAGGAAATTCTGCAGTATCTCCATTATTATTTGTTGTTATTATGCTCAGATAACTGCTGAATTCCACGGTTCACTATTTTAGTATTCTTATCTTGATTTCCATCAATCTGCTACTTACTATAGTTTCGAATGACCCAGTGGTCATTGCTGAAACAAACAGGCGTCTGGTCTTAGCAGAAGCACTTTCATGACCCTGCCTTTCATGCGGCCACTCTGCTTCAATTTCTTATTTCCATGGTAGCAACTTTTCCTGAAAAGCCATTTAAAAACATTCAGAAGTCTGTGCCATAGAGGCAATCAGTTATAGAGCTGGCTTTGCAAGTTATTGCTCTTATGATAACAGAATGTTACCTTAGAAGGCAAAGATGTTGAGGAGAACTCTTTCATGTAGAGAGAAATCAATATTTCAGAACAGTGGACAATGACCTTGTGAAAGCGTATGACTAAAAATTCCACACAGTGTCTTCCATGCTTTTCTATTCTTTTTGAGCCTGATCCTCTCTGACATGCTCTGATGTATGTGGACTGGACCAGAAATGGAATGATAAAGTTATACAGAACTCAAGAGATCAAGTTAAGGGTCCAGTTTACTGATGCTATAAGGATTGGAAGTCCAGGAGTTTCAAACCAAAGGAGAGTCAGGAAAAGTTTAGATTGTTGTGGTTAAAAAGTGATTTGGAGTCTACAAACCAGGAGACATGGATGGTGGGAATGTCCGGAGAGAGACTGTAGGGAGGGCGTATTGACACCATAATAATTAGATCTTGTCTGTCAAGGAGTTAAAACTCTGCTTCACAAAATTTGGAGTGTCTGAAAGTGTACTGTTATAGCAAGAAAGCTTTATGAGTTAGATTCTGCCGTGGAGACTTGATCAGGCCTTTGTCTATTTAGTACTTATGTAGCTTGGTCTTAGATCTCTCCCACAGTCTCATGTCATCTGAATTCTTTCATTTTGTCTCCTGTTTATAACTGCCCCTTACCTTGTGAGAACTCTTTAATGTGTCCTAGCCAAGATGTCTTCAGTTTTAGATCCACATACCTCATGATCTGCTGGGAATTTATATCTGAATATCTCAGTAGCACCTTAAAATCACAATGATTCCTACTCTGAAACTAATTCACTCCACCTTCTTATTCTCACTCCATAAAAACCACTTCTCTGTCCCATGTTCCACCTCTTGGGTAATGGCAACATTCTTTTTCTAGGTATCTTATCCCAAAGCACAGGATTTAGGCTTAAAAATCTGTCAATTCTGTCTAACTCTTGGCTTGCTCTCAAATTTACATCTTTCTCTCCAATTCTGTCCATCACTTCCTATAGTCTTTGAACTTGTCTCTTTTCTACTTTTAGAGCTTCTGATAAGTTATTCTTCCTATTTCAAGTTTTAGTCATCCCATTTATTCTACCATGTCATGGTATTTCTTCTCTGTTTAGAGTTCTTTTTGGGTTCCTTATTTCTTACATGACACAATTCATGAGTCTCCACAATCTAACTTCTTCCTACCATCAGCATTGTTTCCCATCAGTCTTTGCCATAATTGTATTTAACTTTTATTTTTCTCTATGCATAATGGTCATGGAATTTTCTCCTACAGACTCTTTTTTTATGGACTATCATATTTTTTCTGAGCTAGTTTTCTTGCTGAACTCGTACTTAAAGAATCAGCCTTCTGTCATATATTATTTGAAGTACACCTTTGCTACCTCACTTATAATTGACCGTTAACTTCTCCACCTTTTCCTAGTTTACCTTATATGCACTTCTGGCACTGCTTCACTCTATATTCACCTGCAGCTATGTATAGTCCTGATTCTGTAGTTTGTCTTCATGTTCTTTCAAAAACAAGAGCAGTGTTCTATTAATCTAATAAAAATGATTTTATTTCTAAATAGGAAATACCCTAGCTAGATCCTTGCCTATAATTCACAACTACTCCAGAGGCAGAGAAGGGAGGATTGTGGTTTGAGGTCACCCCAGAAAAAGTTAGTGAGACCTTATCCTAAAAATAAGCCAGGAGTGGTGGTACGTGGTTGTGGTCTTAGCTCCTCAGGAGGCAGAAGTAGGAGGATCACTGCTCTAGGCCAGCCTGGGCGACAGCATGAAGCCCTATCTGTTAAACAAACTGGAAAGCAAATGGATCGAGGGCATGGGTCAAGTAGATAAGCATTCTGAGTTCAGTTCCCAGTATCACACATGTGTGCGCACACACACACACACACACACACACCCTAAGTAAAACTAGCCTGGGTAGAGGGGGATGTGAGTGTGTTGGGGAATGGGGTAGAGGAATGTATATTAGTGCATATCTTTTGGAAATCCCAGGGAGGCAAATCTAGCTTCTTGAATAGAAGATGCAGACTTTCAGACAGTTTTGTGAGTTTCCTCTCTTTCTCCATCTCCATCTTTATCTTTCTGTATTGTGTTGGTAGCATCTGTCTCTGCTGGACTCACCCCTAGTCAGAGATCTCTAATACATCTCTCTCTTTTTTGTGTGTGTGGAATTGGGGTTTGAACTCAGGACTCTGTGCTTGCAAAGCATACATAGCTCTCTTAAAGAGGTAATTCCTTTTAAGAAAGGTAAGGTAGGTGCTGGTAGCTTTGGACTCACATAATCTTAACTTTAATCATAGAAGAAAACGAGATGCTTTCTCCTTCCAATGTTTTCAGAGCAATCCCTGGAAAGATTCTGACTGCCCTGAATCTGACTGGTCAGGCTCCCTGCCTACTCCCATAGCTGGTGTTTAAGTGTTGTATTATTTGCCTGAATTACATGGAGTGGCAGTGTGGCCGGCCGTTCATCGGAGAAAGAGAAACAGCAAATGACGTAAGGGCACTACACAAGAAAACAGAAAAAAAATGCTGTATATAAGAAAACAATTTCTTGCATTAATGCATAATTGAATATAGGTAATTTTTAGTCTATCATAGAGAAGTAAAAAGTAACTAATGACAACTAAAGACTGAGAAAGGGAAAAAAGGAAAACATCCCTGGGAGTGATTTGACAGCCTGGGAGTTGTATATTTGTTATTACTATTATTTCACAATTCAGAGGTTTTAGTATATCATGAAGCTGTGCAGTCATCATCACTATTTAATTTTAGGACACTTTCATCCCCCTCAAAAATAAGCCCATATCCATGAATAGTGTAACTCTTTTATTCCTACTTTTCTTTTAGTCATTTCTCTATTTAGTTCACTAATTCACACATATTTGGGTAATTTTGATTTTTATATAGATAACTGATATTCTTTGAAATTTTATAGATTTATTCTTTATAAACAATAAATTTAAATTCTTACTTT
This sequence comes from Castor canadensis, assembly GCF_047511655.1. Classification (NCBI taxonomy): domain Eukaryota; kingdom Metazoa; phylum Chordata; class Mammalia; order Rodentia; family Castoridae; genus Castor; species Castor canadensis. The sequence continues at coordinate 12,903,046 of NC_133386.1, forward strand.
TCTGTTATTTAATGACTTCTTTTCTGTTTTTTAGGACCTATATGGAATTAAAATCCAAACCTTCCACAAAACTGACATAATGAAAACACACTAGAATTCGAAGTGCCCTAATATAAAGAGGTGGATGGAGCCTCCCACTGGCCTGCTGTCGTATCCGCATCTCCAGTGCCATTTGTAGAAAGCAGGCAGCAAGGACATTTCAAAACGCTGTTGAGGGTCTCTGGCTTGTGGTGTTTTGCTGGGGTTCGGGAAAGGATGGAGTACATCTGTTAGGGAGATGTGGAGGTGCTCTTAACTAGGGCCATTCATATTTCTTAGCTGAGAAAAGAAAAAATAGTGAGGATTACAAGTGGGCAAATGTTCTACAGAAAAGTTTTAATGACTCCAAAACATGAGAGCTAGCAAAACCAGGTAATATTTCCTGTGTCCCAGGCACTGAAGACCTTGTGTTTACTATTGGTGTAGTCCTCATAACAGTCCTGCAAGGTCAGTGTTACAATCATTCTTATTTTAAAAATAAAGATGTTAATACATGCAGCTATGAAAATGCAGTCAGATTTAAACCCAAGAAGTTAGGTCCCAGCACTTACATCATTACCAATGTACAGTGTTGCTTTTCAGATTCTGTGAAAAGATATAGGTATTTTGTAGCTTTTAAGCTCTGTTCTAGTTTGTCTTATGTGTTATTTTATTTATTTCCTAACATACAAGAGAATAGACTTGGACAATATAGGTGATGTTAATATCTGTTTTTCAGGTGGAGAAATAGAAGAACCAGAAGGTAAGGTTATAGTTCCAGGATTACAAGACTGATAAATGTGCATCATCAATACAGATCCCTACATCCAGAAATACTGAGTCAGAATTTCTGGTGGTATCTCCTATTAATGGGATTTGTTGAGCACTCTGAGAAGGTTTTTGCAGACACTAGGATTTGATAATCACTGTCTTAGGGGCCAAAATTCTTTTAATTTAGAATAGGTGCTCATCTTTGTACTTCAAATTAGAAAAGCATTATTTATATGTACAGAGCACTTTTAATGAATTACTCAATTAACTCAACAAACTGAGTGAATACCTGCCATCTGTCAAGTACTTCACTAAACTACTGAGCTCAAAGTTGAATAAGACATGGTCTTTGCTCTCAAGGTTATTAGAAAATAGTAGGAGAAAAAGGTGGAAAGATATATAATTATAATACGTAGAGCATTGCAACAGAGATTTGGTTAAAAGGCTAAGTGAACAAATAGGAAATACCTGATTCTGCTGGTGAGAGTCCAGGAAAATTTACACAGAGGATCACGTTCCAGATGGAACTTGCAGAATTTATAAGAAGTCAGCAAGAAAAGAATAAGCTTTCAGGAAGAGTACAAATGGAAACATATGGGAATATGAAAGGGACACTGTGTTTAAGTTGCTTTGGGATGTTTATTAGGGATAGATGCCTGGGTGTGTTTTAGAATGGCTGAGAGTGGGAAAGAGAGCACATTTTGGGGAGACTATGTGTTTTGAACCAGTGAGAGAATTTTGGCCTGAAAATATTGTAACTGCAGCTGAATCAGATCTAAGGTAATGTATTCATTATTTCATGAATGTGGAAATTCCAGATATGTGTTGATTGATTTTATGACTTGGCAGTGTCATCAAATTCCAATGTCTATCTTCTTACTCTCTCGGGTAGTGTCTGCTTCATCCTAAGAATGATTTTCTGTTCTTGATCAAACCCAGCCATAATTAGTGTTTCAATCTCTCATAAGAATAGGATTATAAGGACTGATGTCTTGATAGGGCAGGTAAACATCTTAATATTCAGACGTGTTAGGTTGCTCATTGGCTATTATGCTAATTATCTGTTTCTGCGTAACAGATAACTTCAGTTTGAACAGCAAATATTTCCCATTTCACATAGGTTCCATGAGCCTGGAATTTGTGAGTGGCTCAGCTCAGAGGCTGTGGTCACCATGTCAGATGGAGCTAGAGATGCACGAAGACCTACAGGAGTTGAAGGATCCATTTCCAGTAGAGTTCATTCACATGGGAGGCAAATTGCAATCAAGGATTCCCACATAGATGCTATTCTAAAATGGCTCCATGTTCTGTGTGACAACTAGGAATCAGTCGTGCTCTCCATACAAGCTACTAGTTTTTCTGCTCACATTCAAAATCTACTACTAGAAAATAAGAAAAAAAGGTTAAGTACTAAAGAAACACATTCTAGAAGTTGTAATCTCAGTAACTAAAAGTCCTTCAAAGGTTGCAATGTGAGCAGGTGTGTGGTGGTTCACACTTATAATCCCAGTTACTTAGAAGGCAGAAATGGGAGGATTGCAGTTTGAAGCCAGCCCAGGCAAAAAGTTAACCAGACATCATCTCAACAAGCTGCGCATGGTGTCACACATCATTAATTCTAGCTCTGTGAGAATAGAGCCCCAGGTCAAAAAGTGAGACATTGAACAATAACTAAAAGTAGAAAGGGCTGCAGATATGGCTCAAGTGGTAGAAAGCTCAGGGTCCTTAGTTCAAATCTTAGTACTACCTGTGTGGGAAAGTACTATTCTGGCACTTGCTAGAATTGACAGTTTTCAAATGTAATCCATAGATTTGCCTCTTTTTTTTTTTTTTTTTTTTGCAGTCCTGGAGACTGAACACACAGCCTTATGTATGCAAGTGTTCCACCATTTGAACCACATCCCAGCCATTTGTACTTTGTTTCTGAGATAAACTCTTGCTGATTTTGCCTGGGCTAACCTTGAGCTCATGATCTTCCTGCCTCTGTCTCTCAGGTAGCTGGGATTACAGATGTGCCTCACCACACTGAGTAGGTTCATCCTCTCAGAGCAAGATAGATAGTTTCACATTGCAGATCAGCTGAGACGACCACACAGGACAAATGCCTGTGACATACTCTACACTCCAGCTTGTCTTTTTATCATGGAAATGTGGCAGTCATTCCTTGCAAATTGAAAATAAGCTTACTAGAGTTTGATCCTAAATACATTCTATTTGAGACAGACTTCTTTGAAATGATATTAACAAGTGTTCAAAGTACCCTTCACACCATGCTTGGCTGTTTATGCTATGTTAATATGCTGCTTAGCTATTACAGAGGGGTCTCAAAGGAAAACCAGAAACATTTAAAATTATTAGAGTAATGCGTACTTTTTAATAAAAACCCAAAAAGAAAAGGAAAACTTTGTTCATATTTTTATTGGTGAGATGTCAGTCTTTATTTATTTATTTGGTGGTACTGAGGTTTGAACTTGGGCCTTGGGCTTGGGAGGCTCTACTACTTGAGCCACGTCCCCAGCTCCCAGTCTTTGTTTTGCTAAATATATACATAGATGTGTGAGTATACAAAGACTATGTAATTTGCCTTGCCTAACTTGTATATGCCTTCCTGTGCTTTGAGATTTATTTTATTGATGTATTTTAATGAGAACTTTGAGTAATACCATGTGGATATATCACAATTAATGTTACCAACTTTCTATTATTATTAGTATTAATCAGCTTCATGTCACAATAACAAAATACCAGAGGCAATTAATTTATAATGGAAAAGTTTTATTTTGGTGGGAGCAAGTGGTTCAGCAAACAACTCATTTCATAAGCCAGGAAGCAGAGAGAAGAGACAAAGAGAGAGAGATGTTGGATGGGGCAGGGGCAAAAGAGGGGAGGATCTTACCATTTCCTTTGTAGGCATTTCTCAGATGACCTAAGGACCTCAGACCAGGCACATCTCCTACAGATCCACAGCACATCCTTATAGGGACTGACTCTTGCTAGATTTTAATCATCATATATTAAAACATAATTGTTCATAAATCTGTGTACATGATGTCATTTTTCCCCTTGGGTAAGACCTAAGGTTTTGCTTCATGTGTGTTGAATTATCTAAGATGATGCTGTGATTTCAGCTGTATGCTTGCACGGCATGGTATTTATCATTTACAAATAGCACAAATCTTACAAAGAGAATTTTGTTTTCATTTTAATTCTTTAAATTTTTAGTGAAGATTAATATTTTATACAGTTACAGTATACTTACCTTTCTTCTGCCATTATTGCATGTTTATTTGCACATCTTTGGTTCTTCATCTATTGGAACATTACATATGTAGGTCTTATTTGTTGAAGAAAGCACTTTTTATTAAAATGCTAGATAACTTGCTATTCACTCAGCAAACATTCTTTTCAGGAGGGCAGCCTGGAGTTTGAACTCAGGGCCTCATGCTTGCTAGGCAGGCATTCTATTACTTAAGCCATTCCCCAGTCCTCCACAAGCATTTTCAAACAAATTTTTATTTGACTTCTGTTTGTATTTATGATGTTTTTGTTAAATAGTTAATTCTAATTTCCAATATCCATCCATATTTATCTTGACGATATTTTGCCCTAGTCATATACATAAATCAGTTATGTTTATCTACTTTTCTATCCTGTAACTGCATAATCCAGCTGGAATTTATTTTGCTGTATGATATGTATTAGGGACTTATATACTGTGTTTTTTGCAATATGTGGAAAGTTGTTTGTATGAACTGGGAATGCTTTGTCTTTGTCATCATACTCTTTCAGAACTGTAATTCTACTCCTATGACTTTATTTTAGGGAAATCAGAGACACAACCAAGATGCATATGTAAGAGTATTTTACATAACATACTTTACTAATAGCAAAACAATAGAAGCAACCTAAATAAACAATAATACTAAATTATAAATAAAAAATACAATAGAAAACCATATAACTACTGGAGTCAGCAGTTTAATACTGGAAAAGTATTGAAGATATAATTTTAAATGGAAATAGCTGGTTACAGAAGTTTCTGTACAGAATAATTTGTCTTCCATAGATTATGTTCAAATTATCTTTTATTTGAAATATGTTCTGTAATTTTAAGTTTTTCAACATGAATATGAATAGCTCATTAAGTTTAAAGCACAATAATGATTTTCAAAATATGAGGGTGTGATTGTAAAATCAAAGAGAAGTGACCTTTTTCTTCATATGTACTTTTTAATGATTAATTATGAACTTGCTTCATGGATAGCTTCAAGGGTGCATACCGAGGTTTAGTCACTACAATTAATGAGCACGCATGAGTGTTGTAATTAAAATGACAGAAGCAGTTATTGGCTCATTAATATTTATGTTGGGATACAGTCAGTGGTAATTTAAGAAATGATTTTCTGAAGTTCTTTCATGCAACAAATCAACAGAGTTTTTTGCATTGGCAGATTCTGTAAACAAACAGTAAAATATAATAGCGTTATAGAGGAGGACTAGTTCATGTTCAAACATACCCCACAATTCACATTCAAACCCTACAATTCATGTTCAAAGCTTACAATGGAATGAATGTATTTTATCATTCAGGTCTGATTTGCTTTTCATGGAAAAATAAGCTTCTCCTGAAGTTACTTCAAAGTATTATTTCAATTGCTTATCTCCTTGTATACATCATATATATATATCAACCTCATAATATATCAACCTCATATGATTGTTTATGCATTTTCAATTGAATCAAATTTTTCAGTCATATCTATATGGCACAAATACCTAGCACCTCAAATGTAATTAACTTCCAATATTTCTATTAAGTCATCAAAATAAGGTTTTCCTGTCTAGCATGTATTTCCTTGTACCTATTAGCCACTAGGTAAATACTACTGAGTTAGGTTTTTAACATACATGATTGGACTCAGAGTCAGCATGGAATGAATGATCCACACACAGAGCCCCACAGTAGAACAGCCCTGTTCTTAGTTTAATTCTATTGTTGTTAATGTCTTGGAATTTTCAAGTTTTTGGAAAAATGGTCCAGCATTTTAAGTTTGCATTGAGTTCTATAACTCAATGAAGCCAACCTTGATAATATTGGTTAGGAATTTTTGGAGCAAGCAACAATAATATCAAACTGCAGCTGAGACTGGTCTAAAGAGGAAATCTGGGGAGAGGTTTATATCAGATGTTCTCTGGGAATGTGTGACTCCCAGGAAAGACATTGTCCCTGACTTGTCCTTTTTAATCAGGCTGTGCTTTGTCAGTATTGGTTCTGATCTCAGCCCCTTCAGCGCTCATGTTTTGGAGCCAAAGTGGTTTCCAGCAGCTCCATTCTTATCTGGGGGAAGGAAGACTATCTCTTCCACAAACCGTTCAACCAAAGCTCTGGACTTCATTATGGTTGGCGTAACTGAATCAGCCTCTTTAAAACTCTCTGAGATGAGGAAGAGAATGTAATGCTGCTGATCAGAAGAGGTCTGAGCTAATGATGGCTTGGAGTTGGCTATTCCTGAAATTGCATTATTCAAAAATGAATGAAATCAGGGCACTCCTGATGAGAAAAAGGAATTTTTTATTGGATGGATAAACCCTATTTTGATGACTTTACAGAGAAATTAGAAGTTAATTCTAAAAATAAAAAACAATTTTATGGAATAAAATTTTAGTTAAATAAAATTTTTTTAAATAAAATTATTTGAGAGAGTGGAAAAGGGTATATAAATTATTTCTTTATAAGTTTGTTTTATGTTCTCTGCTATGTAGCCAAAGGTTGAATATTTGATTGACCAGTCAAAGGATTTAATAAGCTAGAATGGGATTATTTTCCATACAAAAAATAGTGGCTCCAGTGGCACAATCCATTAACTTGTGGCACTTATACAAAAGATAGATACTAAGCTCAACATGGCTGTCTAACTGAGAAAGATGCCCTACTGAAGGGTTAGAATTGGGCATTTGCTACTGAGAAGGCAAAGTATTTGGGGATTTGGTGTATCTGTAACTTGCCATAATTGAAAGTATATCAGGTATTCTATTATTTCAAAGCAATCAGAGTCAAATTAGTACAAAGCAATGACAGTTCACAATGCTGCAGCTTTTTTCCCCTTGCAAACTAAAATTAGATGCAGCTTTTCTTCTTTCAACAGAACTAAAGGCTATGTAATTTGTAAGTCAGGCTAGAAGCATTATTCTTACTCTACTAAGTCTTATTAACTTTCCTTTCCAGTGACATTATTTTAGTTAATGACTGGAACAAAGCAAATGAAATGCCTAATAGAAGAGTAGTTTCATGAAGTTGAGGTCATTTCTAAAACACAGTGTGATCATTCTTAATGTGAATTTCTATTGCTATTAGCTGACCAGTCAATATGAGTCAGTCTGTTATTGGTAGAAAATGTACCAATTCAAAATTCACATAACAATAATATTCCAAAGTAGAAAATGGTTACATCTTTTAGATAAATGTAGCTTTGGTATTTTTTAAAGACAAAAAGCCTATGCTTGATTTTAGGTCAATACAGTCACCTTACAATAGTTCTTAGGAACAGAAATTCAACTGTTCGATTATTAATGTATAGTGGAGGAAATAATTCTTTTTCTAGTAAAATGATCCAAGTGAGGGAGCTGAATGAAATCGGTATGTAAGTAAGCAAGGAAAGTCACAACCCACATAACTTTATGTTGGACAACACCTGGGGACTTTGGAAGCAGAGTTTTCTATCTTCAGTGGGTGAGTAGATGTTCTGCGGAGGAATTGGGAGAGTGGATGATGTTCTGCGGAGCAATTGGGAGAGTGGATGATGTTCTGCGGAGCAATTGGGAGAGTGGATGATGTTCTGCGGAGCAATTGGGAGAGTGGATGATGTTCTGCGGAGCAATTGGGAGAGTGGATGATGTTCTGCGGAGCAATTGGGAGAGTGGATGATGTTCTGCGGAGCAATTGGGAGAGTGGATGATGTTCTGCGGAGGAATTGGGTGAGTGGATGATGTTCTGCGGAGGAATTGGGAGAGTGGATGATGTTCTGCGGAGCAATTGGGAGAGTGGATGATGTTCTGCGGAGCAATTGGGAGAGTGGATGTTCTGCGGAGGAATTGGGAGAGTGGATGTTCTGCAGAGGAATTATTCCTCCTCCCAAGCACAGGGAGAAGAACTCAAAGGCTGAATTTTCTCTTTTCAGGGGCGTAGTATACCCAGACATTGGGATGGTCATTCCAGTACTTTGTGCTTTCTTCATTCAAGCTCCACTCAGTGAAGCCAATACTTTCTATTGAGAGAGAGAAAATGGAGATACTATATTTTAATCTATTTTTTATTCATTTCAAAATTAAAGATTTAAGGTGATTAGTAGATAGTTTAGAATTTGAGGTACATGGTATTAGAACAAAAGGATCCTGCTGGACAAGGTGTATGTGAAATTATACTGAGAGGAAAACTTCATTCATTTATTGGTTATTCATTTAACACACACTTATAGAACACCTGCCCCACACCAGGTTCTGTGTTAAGACATAGCATAGATTCCCATTACTGAGGGATTTTTAATTTAGAAGAGAGAAATAGCTAAGCATGTACATGGAAAAACAAATTCTAGATGAAATTAATATAGATTTTAGCAGAAAACAAAAGAGGACTTGGTCACCAATGTTTAGAGATGCAAAAGCAAGTTTTTCAAAGGAGACTGGGATGACTTTATTTTGGGGGCCTGTATCAGATAATTAGGAGTTTGAAGGAAAGACAGTTGTCATCCCCTGTGGGTCTCTGCCTCTGTCATTACTGGAAAGCCATCAGCCAAAGAAAGAAAAAGGCCTGAGCAAAGGGTATTCAAATACCTACCAAAGGTTGCTGCTTCTTCCATACACAGCACATGATGTCAACAAGTAATACTCATTGAATGTTGGATGAGTCACGATGAATGCCTTTACTTTCAAGGAACCTGAGTCAAAATGCATGCATCAGATCTTGTGAGACTACTGGGACAGTAGAACTCACTCTAGCAGGTGAGGGAAAGGCTTTACATAATGTCTCAGAGGAACAGAAGGACTTTTATTAGGCAAAGAGAGTCATTGTATATAGTCATGGGACAAGAGAGAACTGTTGTTTTGGATAGCTGATGTAGCAAGGTTCAAGTTCAGGTAGGGAAAGGACTTTGGTGTTGTGACTGAGGAAGCTGAGACAGAGAAAAGTTTTGTTTATATACAATATTAAGAGTGAAGGAGTGGCTCAAGTGGTAGAGCACTTGCTTAGCTAGCAAAAGGCCCTGTGTTTGGTGCAGTCCTGAAAAAAAAAAGGTTAAAGGAAGACCAAACAGAAGATTTTGCTTATTTATTTATTTATTTGTTTATTTACCTACATACTGACTTATTTTGATAGAGGGTCTCACTATGTAACCCAGGATGGCCTTGACCACACAATCCTCCTGCCTCCTTCTCCCAAAAGCATGGCTTTCATGTGAATATGACCATGCCTGGCTCACAGAGGAGCAGCCTCATAGGTTTCCATAAAGGAGGGGTGTTTTCTGAAATCTTCATGACTTTGATTTTTAGTCTCTGTGTGTTCCTGAATACTCTGCATCTGCCTTTGCATGCCTTATCTCATTCATTTCCTCCACAAGCTACTGAAGTAATTTTATCATCTTCATTTTACTAAGGGATAAACTAATGATTGGAGAAAATATCTTCCCAGAGGTCTCACACAACTAGTAAGCAGCAGTGGAACGTGAGTCAGCAGAAGGTGACATTTGTCTACACAAGCCCTGGGGAGCTTTCATTTCTTTTCCTGCTCACTGCATTTGCAAATGATGTACTTGCTTCTGCATAGCCTTTTTTTTTTTTCTTGCAGTGTATAGCTGACCTGAAGTTTCACCTTGCTGCCTTTAGGCTGAGGTTCAAATGGAATTATCAGGTTTTAAGCAACTAGGCTTAAATGAACTAGCTGTATGTAAAGCAGGCACTGTCTCCTCCATTTCATTTCAATTGGTACCCACTGGGCTCTAACATGAATAACATCTTTTCCTGGATCTGTTCTATGTTCATTTGTCAGTGTAGTGAATTATAATCAATATTCTCCTACCTAGTCTTTTTCTTCTTACTACATAAAGACCCAGGACGACTCCAGCAGTACATGAGAAAACAACAGTACTGATGGTTCACAAATTTTAAAGGAATGACTCTCTATAACAGCAATCTGATTGGAAAGATGGACAAAAGATCTTAGGAATCATTTTCTTAGTTAGATTGTGTGTGTGTGTGTCTGTGTGTGTGTGTGTGTGTGTGTGTGTGTGTGTGTGTGTGTGTGTGTGAGGGGAGTTACTTGAAAGTCTTCTATCATCATCCAAATAAAATCAATAATATACTTGCTAATTTCCCCACCTTAATTTAAAAAGAACAACTTGCTTTCTTGAAGCAACTCTTGTGTAATGCTTTTCCAAGTTATTGCTGCAAAGACTTCTGTAAGTTATATCTCCAGGTGAGAGAGTTGATAAATTGTCAGACTAGGGCAGCTGCCAGATGTCTGTTCCTCCTAGAACTTATCTATTAAACACAGAGTCAGGCCCAATGCAGGGTATCTGAGGACAAAGAACTCTTAAATCTCTACTAAAATGTTTTCTTCTAAGACTTTGTTTTCATCATTTTTAAAGACCTAATACTTATAATACCTGTACTTTGTAGCAAGGACAAAATAGCATTTATTCCAGCTCCATTAATCTGTCAAACCAGACAGCCTCTGGGCTTAGTTAACCTTTGAAATCAATGGTGATGAGTGAATGACAGGATAAGCATATTTTCAAGGTGTTATCTCATCTTATGTACTGTTTTTAAGCACTTCAGAAATCTCCATTTACTAAAGGTATGTTAATTGAAGATCATTGTAATTTCTTAATGTCATTTTTCCTAGACAATATTTCATAGCAACTGGACAAAGAGTTGGAAATCTGATCTGTGTCATATACTAGGTGTGAGGTTTTGGATGAATCAGTAAATATTCCAGGTACATCGATTTCTCCCTCCCTTCCTTCCTTCCTTCCTCCCTTCCTTCCTTCTTTCCTTTCTTCCATGCTGGAGATTGAACTCAGGGCCTCATAATTGCTAAAGCCCTCCCTCTGTCACTGAATTACACCCTCAGCCTTTCTTGCTCATTTTTAAGGGATATAATGATTTTTCTAACTTACATAATTGTGATAAGAATTAAAAGAAATATCTGTGATAACCTTTGAGAACTAGATAAACCTAACCAAAGGTAAGGAACAAATATATAACTTCAAGACTTTTTTCAAAACCAAGAAGATTTAAGTACTCATGTATTTTTGGATTCATAACTTTCTTAATCTCACTAAATAGTTTGCTCACTGTCATATTACTGATATCTTTGTGTCTCTTTCTGTATTCTAATCTCACCTAGTTTCTTGATGGCAAAGTCATTGCCTTTTCATTTTGATCTGAGAAAGCTAATTCACTGAGTAGGCATTGTTATAAAAGAGTAGCTGTTTTAACAAATGGTGCTAAGCAATTGGCAAGGGAGACCAACTTTTACTTTTAGATTTTTTTTTCCATTTTCCTCCTTCTTGTCTCTTGATCTGTCTATCTTGGAGTAGCCTTTCAAGTAGGTGCTTATTAATTCTTAATGAATATATAATATAAAGGGTGTTTTCATAGATAGAAATGTTTGGAAGAAGAAAAGAGGAAAACTCAGAAGTTCCAAAATGAACATAGGACACTATAAAATCAGTCAGCAATTCAGACAGTGAGAGTCAGGAGAGGCAGTTTAGAAATAAGAGCTCCAAAAATCACACCAAAATGTGGTGGCCTTCAGTGTCTTCTTTTTTTTGGATATTCCAATCACATGTTTATCACAGCAGCTCTGTATTCAAATAGATTTTGGTAAAGTCTATTATGATAATGCAATTTAAATGACCCCAAAATGAAGAGTTAAAGAAATAAAATGATGGTAATGAAATGTATAATGCTAATTCCAGAACTACTGAAAGAAAAAAATCATGAATAAATTTGCTTCTTGAGAAATATGTACACATGAAAAGGCAGAGGACATATTTTAAAAGTATGAAATTTATAAAATCTACTTTCTAATGATTTTAATATTCTGAAATGTTACTACCTTCTAAAGTAGGTTATGAACCACAGTTTTCAAAACCATGACAGGCAAGAGCTGGAGGTATGGCTTAAGTGGTAGAGTGCTTGCTTAGTAAGGACAAGTTCCAGTTCAAGCCCCAGTACCACCAAGAAAAAGAAAGAAAAGGAATGATGACATGCATACACAAAATTGTGATACTCATTTTACATTTTCATTTTGCTTCATAGATATTATTATTGCTGGTTTAGAAATATAAATTTCTAAAATTTTAAATACTTTGCTATTTTAAAGGGTAGATACTTTACTTACATAGATATTTTTAGATTTGCTTTTCTTACAAACTAAATGATGTAAGAAAGCACCAGAGAGCACATTTTAGTCCATTTCAAATATAGAATGAGTGTTTTAGAAAAGTGCTCTCTTTTTTGACAGATAAGAGATAGCTGAAACAAAGTACTGCAACGAAAGTGAAAATCTCTCTTAAAGAGGTCAATTTAGTGAGTTAGTTAGAGCATAGAAAGTAATCTGGAAACAAAAACAGTGCCTACAAAACTGTGATGGTGTTAAAGCCCATCTCTTTAATGATTTTAATTCACTTTTCATCATTCTGTCATTTCACAGTCAAATTGGGTTGCAAGAGAGAGGTTGGGTCAATTTGGATTTGGCATATCATTAGTGTATACACATGGTGTCAATCTATGTGACCGTCAGCTGTTCCAACCTGGCTGCTGTCCTATGTGCCTACTGTCAAAACCAGAAGAAAGACTAGAATCAAAATAGAAAAACTGGGACGATACATTTTTAAAAAATATACTAGACTTACTCCTCTTTTTTAAGTTTATTTTTTATTTTTATTTTTGGTAGGACTAAGATTTGAACTCAAGGCTTCACACTTGTGAGGCAGGTACACTACCACTTGACTCATCCCCTCAGCCCTTTTGCTCTGTTTATTTTTGAACAGGGTCTTGCTTTGTAACCTGGGGTTGGCTTAGAACCATGATTCTCCTGATCTTAGGCTCCTGTTGGGATGACAAGCTTGAGTGTGTGGTGCCCAGTTCATAGAGCTATTCTTAAAGATTTTAAACTTAAAAATCCCTCGAAACTGGAGCAAATGACATTAAGAAAAATAAAAAGTTTAAAACTCTTGATCTAGTTCTTTTTATTTTACAAAAGTAATTGAAATTTTGAGAAGTAAAAGAACTTGCTCACTATTCCATAGTTGCTATATTAGAGTCAGGGAAAGGACTTAAAAGTCTACATTACCAATCCCAAACCACTCACATTATAGAAACTTACAAAACAAATGCAAAATATATCTGGAAAATGCACATATGGTGGCATGCTAAAAATTCTTTTACATTACAATTGAAAGAACAAATTTAAAGAACACTAGTGAAAGTCTACATTTTACTCTTAGGATAGTATCACAAAAAATGGATCATGGGCAAATCCAAGGTAGTTGTCAGGAAGGACCAACAGACTTACTACTTGTGTCACAGGGGCAAGAACAACATAGGAGCAAAGGTGTAGCCTTAAATTTTAACTTTGTTGTCTTAATAAGTATGGATTTACTAAAAGATGTTGAGGACACTGAGGACTGTAAACCACCACCACCACCACAACAGAATGGCAAACTTGAAATTTCTACTTTTGAAAAGAGTAACATAAGACTAGGTTTATTCTCCTCCCACAAGCAGCTAATATACTGGACAAATTAGATGTCTTTCAAACTATTGAACATTAGTTGAAAGAAAAGATAATGATCCCTGAGAATAGTAAACTGATGAAGTGAGCTCTATGATGGCCCCAGTTTGTTGACTGGAGATAATAATGTCAGGTAATAGCTCATAGATGGCAATCCCAGGCAGAGTTTGGAGATTTTCTGATGTGGAAATATGGAGATAAAAGTTTGGGAAGATAAAGTAACTGAATTTCAGAACAAAGAGATATACAAGGAGAGGGAACTCTGGAGATTTACAGAGTGTCTTCATTAAGGGGTCGCCTTAGTGCTGGCCAGGGCATGCATGTCTAAAAACTACCTGAGACTAGCAAAGATCCAACAGAAAGTGTTAGAGAGAACAAAGACCACAGAGTAGACTGGTCTGAGACTAGCACTTCTTCCAAGAATCAAGAGGAAAATATCATAATCTCAGAACATTGATAATTCAGGGCACTTAGAAAGGTTTTTGTCTTATCAGTGGGGGAAAATTAGCCTAACTCCAAGTATTACTCTAGTCTTCACTAACAGAACTTAAATAAAAAACCAAAAAACAATAAAATAAAACTACTTCCAAGTAATTTACCTGAGTCTCAGAACAAAGTTGAGAATTTTTTCGGTAATTCAAAAATTTCCAACTAGGTCAAATTCATAATGCTTAGTATCAAATTAAAAAGTGCCAGCCCTATGAAAAAACATTAATGAACAACACAGCATGAAAAGATAAATCACTTATCTGCGATCTACCTAGAGACCAGATGGATAGTGAAAGTAATAGGGAAGGGCATTAAGATATATTAATTTTATTCCATTTGTTGAAAAGACAGAGGTAAAATGAACACAGTAAACAGAAACATTAAGAAGTAAAAGAGACCCAAATCAAACTACTAGGGATGAAAATTGCTATACCTGAATTAAAACTCGGACTGGATGAGATAATGACAGATTAGATATTGCAAGAGAACATTTAGCAATTTTATAATATGAAACATGCAGAGGGAAAAACTGAAAGGAAAAAAAATCAGACATTCTGTTAAATGAAATAAGCGAAGTGAAGAAAGACAAACACAACATGGTTTCACCTCTTTGTGGAATCTAAAAAAAGAAACAGAAAATAGGATAGTGATTATCAGGAACTGGGGATGAAGATTGGCGAGATACTGGTCCAAGGATATAAAATTGCAGTTAGGAGGAATAAATTCAAGAAACCTATTGTACAAATTGGTGCGTATGGTTAATGTCAATGTATTTCATGCTGGAACATTCTAAGGGAATAGATTTGAAGTGTTTTCAGTCCCTCCAAAATGGTTAGTATGTCAGCTGATGCACAATGCTCAGTCAATTCACAATGCATGCACACTGGAAAATATCACACCTTGAACTCTATAAATGTATACAATCTTTTCCTTTACTTTTAAGTAATTAATTAAGATAGAGTATAAGTGAAGTATGGAGAAAATTCAATTTTCCAAATATGTACATAATTTGAGTCCCTGAAAAGTGCAGGAGGTTATTTTTAAAGAAAACTAAGAATGTATATTTAAACACCTGCAGCTAACTCAGTTCTTAATGATGGAAGACTGTGTGTTTCCCATTAAGATCAAGAGCAAAGTCAAGTCACCTGTTTTAACCTTTTCTAGCCAACATTTTCTGGAGTTTTTAGTATGTGCAATGAGGCAACAAAACTAGGTACATCTAAATTGGAAAAGAAGAAATAAAACTGTATTTGTCTGCAGGTGACATGATTAATACCAGAGAAAACTGTATGACCTTAACAAAAAGCTACAGAAATAAATGAGTTTAGTGAAATTACAGAATATATGTTCAACTAAACAAATTATAATTTAATATGCTAGAACAAATGTTGATTTTATTTTGATATGCTAATAACAAACATTGCAAAATGCAATTTACAATGCCATCAAAAATGTGAATTATTTAGAGCTAAATATGGTACATGTGTAAGACCTGTGCATGAAACGACAAAATATTGCTGAGAGAAACTGTGGATGACCTCAATAAATAGATATATCATGCTCATGGATGGTAAGATTTAACTTCTACCTTTTTTTGACCTAAACATTCAACATAATTCCAAGAAAAATTACAGTGAGATTTGCTTTTTAGAAATTGACTGTCTATCTATTCAAGGCTTATAAAGATACACAGACCAAAACATTTTGATATGCTGTCAAAATACACAAATACATTAATAGAACAGAAAAGCAGTTCAGAAATTTTAGAAATATCCCTATATACCCATGGTCAATTGCTATTTTTTCTTCCTTGGGAGTTGGGCACTGGGGATTAGACCAAGGACTTGCACATGCTACTACTAAGCTACATTATCAGTCTCGGTTTTTTGTCTCAAGATCTCACAATGTAGGTCAAACTGGCTTTGAAATTGCTGTGTGGCCCAGACTGGCCTTGAACTCATGATCCTCCTGCCTCTGTTTCCCAAGTGCTGTGATTACAGGTGTGAGCCACCATGCTCAGCCTCAATTGATTTGCAGCTGAGTTGTAAAGAAACCATTGTCTTTCCACAGCTCAGTGGAATAGAGCTACGCTCTATTAGAGTAATTGAGCGTAGAACACTTCAATATCCACATGTAAAAACCAAAAACCAGGAAGAAAACATACAAAAAAAAATACTTCATTCCCTATACCATGTACAAAATGAACTAAAAATTGAAGGAAGAAGCTTAAAAAGAATAAAACACACAGGTTAAATGTTGTAATTATTGTATTTTATGTATTATTAGATGATTTTTTATTTTTAAAACTCGTCTTTGAAATTGGTTTGTAATTTAAAATCAATGACATCTCACAGTTACCATCAGTCAGGAGTCAGTCACAGGAAAGTTGTTATTTCCTGCACATATGTTAATTTGATTATAGTTGTGATGGTCTGTGTATAGTCCCGCCAACAGATGTACCTTAGTATTAAAAATATAAAACTATTTTAGCCCTACCTAGTATAGGAAAACTATATTTGAATTTAAATTTGATTTTTGCCAATCTTTCCAAAGTATTGTGAGCTAGCTTTGTCAAGTAAGATTTTATATCCATTTGTGGAGTGTTCTATATCAAAAAGTGACATAACTATAAAGAGAGAGCATTTCTTTCTTTTTTCATTATCATATTGTTTTTGTGCTGGATTACACTGAGACATTTACAAAAGTTTTTGCAATATATTATAGTTGAATTCACCCTCTCCATCATTCTCCTTTATCCCCAGCCCAGCCCTCCATCCCTGGAATAGTTTCAACAGGTCTCATTTGTCCATTTTCATGCATAAGTACCTAATATTTCTATCATATTAACCCTCCTACACCCTTTCCTTATATTCTTCCTCTTCCCATTGGTGCCAATCCCCAGAGAAAACCTGTTTTACCTTCCTGTTGTCCATTTTTGAATAAAAAGGCATTTTTGTTTGTAGAAGAGAGCTATACAGGGAGTTTCCTTGTGACATTTCCTTGTGTATTTGTATTATAACCGGAACTGTTTCATCCTCTCTATTTTTATCCTTCCTACCTTAGTCCTCTTTTTATGATGATTTCAACAGGCTTACAAATTCTATGTTCATTATTGTATAGAAATTTCATCCAGCTGATAGCTACAGAATGACTACTGCAAAAGTTCATACTTGTAAGAACATGAGGGGACAGAAATCATTAGTAACAGTATTAATCTTGGATGTCAATAATATTTTAAAGAATATAGTCTTCAAATATTTAGACATACATGTTGCATCACCTAATTACTGCAACAACACTGTGAAAATGAATTATTATGATAATTTTCCAAAAGAATCAATGGAGAGCTAGGTTAAATGATATGCTGAGTATCACTCAACCAGGATGTGGGAGAGCTAAGAAATGCAGTATTGGAAGTATTGGAAGTATTGGTGCCATGCCTCCTGATTTTGTCTTCACTTACATTCTTAGGCAGCTTTCACTTAATAGGGGGATAAGTGACAAAAACTATAGCAAATGTAGGAACAAGAGGCCAGGGTGCTCAGAAGGTGATCATGTCTGGAGAGAGAGAAAAGAGGACATTTCAAGTTGTTAAAATTTTAATTGGGTCTTGAACTATTTTAGTAGGTAGATCTAAAGAAGGAGACATTTCAATTGGAATGAATTATAGGACATGAGGCACAGAAATGGCAAAGCACAGCGCAGGCTTGAAGAAATTTCATGTAACTCATTAATTTTTTTTAGCGTAGGTCTATGCAAGAGAACAGAAGGGAAAAAAAAAAAACTTTGAAGGACAGAATAGGGCCCCATTATGGAGGGTCTTAGTCACAAAGGTGAGAACCTCTTGTGTATTTTATTAGGTTTGGGTCAAAAAAAGTTGTGGGCTTGGGAGTTTTGTGTAAAGAAGGGCTATGTTAGCTGAGTTTCCTTTAAGCTTAATATGGCAGTTGGGTATAGACTGGATTAAAGTAGAGGAACAATAAATCAAAAAGAAATGTTAGAAGGCTGAGCTATGATTATGGCTTTGAGAATGTGCTGTATGGATAATAAATCTGGACTGTTATTTGCTTCAGCAGGCAGACTTTTGAGAGAAGAGGAAGATGGTGAAAGAAAAGGGAAAGGGGGGGAAGAGAGAGAGAGAGAAAGAAACTGACTCTTAATGGGTGAGTTCTATTTTTTCAGAGGTCATGAAGAAAATTTCTGGCGAAAAATAACTAATTTTTCTGTTTTATACAGAATAAAAGAAAACAAAGCTATACCTTAATGAAAATCTATCTATCTATCTATCTATCCATCCATCATCCATCTACCTGTTATTTTCTATCATCTGTCTTTTTCTTACTGGTTTAGGAATGAATTTATTAGTGGACAGATTTTTCTAACTTTATGGCCACATTTTGAGCAAAATTCCTTCCCTTTCCTAAGCTTAAATTTCCTTCTCTGTAAAATAGAGATAGCACGATCCCTCTGAATTGTTATTGTAATTAATGGAATAAAATATTATAATATTTAGAATAATCTTTCATCATATTCAGCATTTAATATATGTGACCATATACATATACATCTATTTACAAATGTATAAGTACATTTGTAGGTGAGTTATCGATGCTGCTGACTCTGTGTCTGGTTTGGGAACTAATCACAGCACTGACAATGACAGTTATTGAAAATATTATCCTGTGGAAGAAGTTAATGTTCCATGCTTTTTGAGTCCTTTTCCATTTGATGCCTACTTCTAGCCTGGAGATCCCCTAAATTCTTAGATCTTACCCAGGGTTCTCATTTTGGAACTCTCTAGCTCTTAGTACCAAGAGACCTCCCTAATTTGTTTATTCTTGGGATCCTTATGATACCTTCATGGATTTACAAGTGGATTGTTATTGATTAATGAGTTTGTTTTTTCAGATAAGAGATTTACATTTATCTGAAGCTATTAATGCTTTAAGCTAATGTTCTCAAATTTGAATTTGCATCAACATCAGAATCATGGTAAAACTGTTGGTTGGGCCCCCCTCCCAGTTTCTGATTTAGTCAGATTAGAGTGGGACCTGAGAAGATGTATTTCTGACACATTTCCAGGGGACACTGATGGTGTTGGTGAAGGTACTAAGCTAATGGGATTCCATTAGGAGTTTAAAGTGTCACAACTAAGTCATTAATTAAGGCATTTGGTGCTAAGACAAACTTTCAGTACTTCTTTAAGAAAATAGGTGGAGATAACTTGGCAGTTGAATGATGTACCATTAACAATATAATATACACTACAATATCAATGTATATACAACATAATATACAAAATAATATAATATGATATATATATATATTATTAGAAAGCCTGGAAGATGTTTCCCCATAGTTAGTCTCTAGCTTTTTTATTCAACAGGAATTTCTATAGGTGTGTGGCACTCTCACTTCAGGGACTCTACATTTAACAATAATATAAGTATTCCCAAAACATGTTTTATTTAGATTTATATGTGATTTCTAGAGGTGTGAAATAATACAAATAATCCCTGTCTTCTTGGACTTCCTCAAGCATCAATGTGCAGCCATTAGGATGGATAGAAATCAAGAAAATGCCAACTCCTCTGCAGTTGGTATTACAGTATAAGACTACACCCAAAACTCAGGGATAGTTTTGAGACCTCGTGAATACAGATGAAATGAAGGGGGAATTTGAGTTCCATGTCACAGGGTTGTCTTAGTCTATCTGAATAGTTCAGATGATTATATTTCTTCCAAATTTTCCACATAATAACTTCAATTTTCTGCATCTACTCTGCATACATATGCCTAGCTAGTATCCAACAACAGCTTTTTGGACCATTATCAGAAGTATCTTGGAACAATCGGCAATTGCATGAAAATTCATGCTTTGAAGGGAGTAATTATATACACAGGTATCAAACAATATGTGTTCTGAAGCACTCATTTAAACAGATTATAAATAATTGCCCCAAATTACAGTGAGATTTTCTAACCTGAATGTCCCACAGGTTGAGTTTTAGTCCAATACAAGCTGAGCTTCAAAGCCTCCTTTTGGTTGCTGAGAGCCTGTTGACAACGGTTCTTCTGCAGACATTGGTCACATTACACAGAGTTCCTTCTCCCTTCCTGCACACCAAATCTCCTCTACTCTCCACAGCAAGCTCATTTGCCTCACCCTTTCTCCTTCTGCAACATTTCTTCAACTCTGAAATCTCATTTGAGCCTTTGGTGTCTTGGTGCACGTTTGTATTTTGCCACATTTAAAAATAAGTTATTCTCAATGTAGCTTTAAATTTTCTCAGTGCTTTAATAAAATTTCCTATCAATTGTGTCATGTGTGTGAATTTGGTAGCTATGTTAAAAATAAATAAGTTAAAACAGATGGCTGTTAGATGTGGTTGTGTATACTCATACTCGCTGGCCTTTTACCTTTTTCATCTTCCAACCCCCTTTCCTTTTCTCTAAATCCAGTCTCTTTACTTAAGCAACATTTTATTGCACCCGTGTCCCACTAAGTGCCTTTTGTGCTTTGTTTCTAGATGTAATAAACTAATTATGGATATTAATAACAGAGATGACAATATCATTTTGCTCCTTGTTCCCACTCTGCAGTTTCTTTAAGCATTAGGTCGCCTTTGTAAAGGGAATAGTTGGACCATTAGCTCTTTGCAGAAATGGCCTGAAATTATCTAAGGAAGACAAAGCTAGAGGATTTACTGAACTGCTAGAAAATGTCTCAGCCATTTGTGATCTACAGTCACCAGTGCCAATGGGAAAGACGGTTTTGAAATATCTTCAGTCTTATGAATGTTTTCCTTGACTTTTACATTCTATATATTTATGTAAGCATATACCAGCAATTCATAATGTCTTATAAAAATAAAGATACTGAAATAACTTTGAACTGAGAGAAAACCTTGCATAGAATTGATTGGCTAGGGTATAGTGAACTTGATGAGTTTAACGAGGGAGAAAAGGATTATGGTGAAAGGATTTTTTAATTTTTTTTTTGATGTACATAATAAGGCACAAAACGATTTTTATGAAAGAAAGCCACGATGAAGTGGAACAGTGGTTTAGGTACAGATCTGTCATGGGGCTTTCTCTGGCCAGTCCTCCTGGTTCTATGTCCTCTGGAATGAATTTGGATATGAGCCTGACATATAGTTTGGCACAAAATAATCACTATGTAGTGAAAGAAGGTGCTATTCAAGCCCTAAGTCTCATCCTTTCAGTGGGAAATATTTCACTTCATTGAAAATCTGATCATAAACGACTTCACTCCATTTCTCATCCACTCCATTTGCAAACATATCTGCATCTCTGTGGGTCTCTTTTGTTACCTCTAAAGATTTATTGGGTCAGAGTCTCTGCTCCAAGACAACCTGTTTACTTGTGCTCTTAATCACCTTCTCTCCTGCTTCTCTAGTGAATGGGTCTCATGACACAGGCTGCATCTCCTTGTCTTCCTCCCTTCTCTAAGTTACTTGCAATCTTTCAATTTATAGTTAATCCTTTCCTGTCAACATTCACTTCCAAACTCTCAAACTCCTTCATCTCCAATCCTACCAGCACTGTTTCATAACACTCATTGAGGATGTGAGAAGCCTCCTGTTTTGTATGGTTACAATAAGGTGATCAAACAATGGCTTCATGAATCATGAAGGTTATTGTCAGAAAAGAGTGTATTTCCCCTTAGGTTCACAGTATTTAGAGATGGGAGGAGGAGTTAACAAATCTTAATGGGAAAAGCACCCTGATAGAGAAGGCCGGTTAAACATAGTGGGTGAGTTATAAGATTTCTAGTTTAGTTGTTCCTTTAGGATTGAGACAGGCTGTTGTGGAAAGTAAACTTATTGAAGACTGACATATAACTTTATATGAGAAACTGTCTTGACCTACACAGTGAAGATCTGTAACAATAGGTCCGAATGCCAGAGGGCAGCGCAGGTATTGGTAGAATAGGCTTCCAAAAACAGTAGGGTATAGCCCTGTGGCAGCCAGAGCTGGTGGTCTCAGAAGAGCAGTTGACAGAGCCTTGCCTGCCCTGCTTAGAGTGTCTGCCAAAATCCTAAATTTATATGTATCTTGAAGTCCAGTGGTTGAAGTCAGTAGCTTCCATAAATGGACTGATAAGATTTCATGTCATAGCTTGGTATGGTGGTACACACTGTAAACCTAGCTATTGTGGAGAAAGGACGATAGTAAGTTCAAAGCCAGAGTGGGCAAAATTAGCAAGATTCTAACTCAGAAACAAAAATACAAGAGCAAAAGGACTGAGGGCATGAGTCAAGTGGCAGAGTGCATGCCTAGCATGTGTTACTCCCTGTTCCTTCCCCCTCCGAAAGATGTCACAGTCCCAAGGGGAGGTCATAAGTCCTAACTTATGGGAGGGCAAAACATGTCACTCACTCACATAACAAACTATGTAAGTGCTTGGAATTACTCAAAGCTGCATAATACTTACAGCTGATGTCTTTGACTTCAGGGTAGCTCCTCTTACACCTATTGTCCACATAGCTGCCAAAGTTGACACCCAGGATGTTATGCTTTATTTTTACACAGCAAGGACTCAGCATAAGGACTGGAACATGATAAGACTTAAAACATGTTACCTGAATGAATGCCTGTTTGACCGAGGTGAGCTGGGTGTACATAGGAGTTGCATTTCTACCGCTTGAACACTCCCTCTGTTAGCACCACCTCAACACTTCGGTATTCTCTTCTTGGACCTCCTGGTTGGTAATATTTTCTGATTCTAACTTTCTCTGTCCTTCTGAAAGGATGGAAATTCTTTACATATAGCCTCACGCTAGTCAGCATTTCTTCAACTTTGAAGGCTCCCCAGTACTTCAAAAAAACAAACCAAGCCTCTTTGGTAAAGTCCTCTTGAACCTCCAAATTATAGCTTGCATCATTCCCAACCATATCACCCACTGTCATCTTATTCTTCTAAAAGCTCTCTCACACTCTTAGCGCAATAGATTTTTTATTGCTTTATGAGAGAAACTTGACATTTTATGCCACGGTGACTACTCTACAAACTTACTGATATTCCAAAAGTTATTTGCTGAGAAGGAAATTTTGGGAATGATTTTATAAACTAAGTCTCTTTCATGGAACAATACTGTTATCTGAGCTGGCCTGTGCCAGATTCTTGAGTTGTAGAAGCAATTTATCCTCCAATCATAATTCTTGAAAAGCAGCCTATGTAACTCCTCAAATGTCCTCTTCTCCTTTGAAAAGAATCTCCAAACCCTCCTCTTCCCTAATGGTACACATGCTGGTTTCCACTGGAATCTGTGCTCCTGGGGTTGCAGTTCTGAGACTCACATAAATGTCTTTTTGCTTCACAATTCATCTGAGGGTCTTTGCCTGACACTTTCTGTACACCACCATCTTGTTCCTTGTGTATTTTTCTCGTCTTTTCTAATTATGTCAAGGAATGTCTCAATTACAGCATCTCATCAAAATTCCTCCTAGTTATCTCAACTCAGTTTAGATGTCTAAAATTTCTCTGAATGTCTAAAGTCTTTATAATTTTTAGCAGTCTTTGGAAACAAATGTATTCCTTCTTTAAAAATTACTGGGATGGGTATGGTGGCCCATGGTTATAATCCCAGCTACTCAGGAGGTATAGATTGGGAGGATCACAGTTGTGGCAAGGCAAAAAGTTAATGTCATCTCATCTCAACAAACAAGCAGTACATGGTGGCCTGTTCTTCTGATCCTAGCTAAGCAGAAGATGGTAGACAGGAGGATTGTGGTCTGAGGCTGGCCCTTGGCAAAATGCAAGGTTTTACTTAAAAAATAGCTAAAGGACAAAAAGGCGTGGGGAATGGCTTGGGTAGAAGAGTGCCTGGCTACCAAGCCAGAGGCCCCAAGCTCAAACTCCAATACTGAAAAGGAACATAGTTACTTATGAAATTTTCTAAAAACAAATTTCTACTTCACAGACTTGGAATGGGTTTTTCATAGCAGATATTCAATATTGTTGGCAGTGATGACAGTAGACTTAAAAAATAACACTGTCTCTTGAAGAAAGAAATTAAAACTGGTTTGTTTTGTTAGAGAACATTTTCAGCCAGTTTTGTTGGTAAAAAGTAATTTGAATTAACAGAATTATACATCATTGAGAACCAAGAACCAGTCAAGATCTTTCAGTTGAATGGATTTTGGAAATTATGATGCTCTAAAAACCCATTAAATCAGCCTATTTGATTAATGGAAATTAAATTCACATTAAGATACTCACATCTACATTTTTGGCATTTATTATAATCTTCAGGCTTATCTTAATTTAAATAAAATGAGATGTGGCTTTACTATAAATTAATAATTTTTTCTAGAACACTGATAGCGGTCTGACTGACAGCTTTACACTGCGTAGACAAAAGAGCAATACATTTCATTTATTGGAGACAAGCAATTATCAAGAGTTGAGTAAGAAACTGGATTGGTATATTGAAAGTAAATGTTATAAAAGTATAGTAAGATTTTACTTAACACCGCACAATGTTTCATTTCCTGCTAGAAGGTAGATGTATTAGGGAATATTGAGATGTATTTATCTATCTTGCTTCTGAAAAACAAAAATGATTAGACTGAAACACATGAGTAGGAAGTAAGTGCTAGTTGCCTGGTCTCTGGAGTCAGATTACTTGAGTTCAAATCCAGACAACTTTTTTTTTCATCTCAGATTATTCATTTGAACTGGGATACAGAATATTTGCTCATAGAATTCTTATGAGGATTAAATAATGTCTTAATATTTGCAAGTACCTAGAACACTGACAAGCACAAAATGCAATTATTTGTTAAATACCATCATTCAAAGTATCAGGAAAAAAGATTTCTTTATATATGGGATTTATTTACACAATGGGATCACAATTACATTAAACTGATGGATGATTTCTCAATTGCAACAAAGCTGCTAGGAAATCCTTTGTGATACTTTCAAGTTCCCAAGAAAAATATAGTCAAATTAGAATTCTCTATATAGCTAAGTGCTTATTAAAATAGGTCTGGGTATAAAAGTGACTATATCTAGACTTTGTCTTCAATTTCAGACACAGGGCTTCAAAAACTTTTGGAATTTCCTGTGATAGCCATGGCGTTTGTTGTTTCTAATAAAACTCTTTCAAGCATAGGAGTTCCTGCTAACAAGGTACTCATGGTAGGCCCTTAGATAATCTCAAGTGAGGGGCTACAGATTTAATCTTGGTCAGTATTTGGCCACTGGAAGAGCCACTCTAGAAAGACTTTTCAAGAGCTCAATTACATGGCCAATGATTTAATAAGACACCGAACTCTAGACATTCAAACCTGGAGAACCTCTTGTTTAGAAAACACAAGCACATGTCAGAATGGGGATGCACCCTGAATCCAGGGGGAGAAGGCATGGTTGCTCAGTGTTCGGACTCCTTCCAGACCTGACTTTTCCATGTAGCTGTTCCTGAGTGGTTTCACTTATCATAAAACTGTGATGATGATACAGTGCTTTAAGCACATTCTGCAAGTTGTTCTGTAGAATTATCAAATCTGAGGAAGTCAATCTCTGAATTTATAGCTCATTTTTCAAAGGATAGGTGGCTTAGAGACTTGCAGCAGGCATCTGAGGTGGAGGCATTATTGTGAGGACTCGGTTATAACCTATGGGATGCTGTCCAGATGGTGTCAGAATGAATTGGATTACAGGGTACCCAGCTGATATCACAGAATTGATGTCAAAACAAGAATCAACACAATTTGTAGATAAAAAAAAAGAAAAAAACTTACCATCTGTGCAACTTTATAAAAATTCCACCAAAGGAGGAATTGTAGCAAGAAATAAACTTGGAACTGTAAGGAGTTGTATGCAGAAAGTAATACAGACTGATGATAAAGGGTGAAATTTGTTGGTAACTCTAACTCATAATTAGCAAAGGCAAAAATCTATTTTATGCTAAAAATAGCTTTCACTAAAAATTTAGATACTATTAACGATGTAAGAATGATGTTTTAAGGATGGTTATGATAATTATGTCTTTGGTCTGATTGGGAGACAGAGACTTCAATTTATTTTAGATTTTGTTCAGAAAACATACAATATCTATACCTTACTCCATAAATCAATGTATCTATATTGGAATCAGGATGAAACTATTAAAACCCTAGAAACTAATTATGTTACTTCTAAAATACAGAAGAAAAAGAGAACAAAGAACACTTTGAATCTAACTTAAAAATGGACAAGTAAAAGAAAATAATAAAATAAGTTTGCCTAAATAAATTTGTGAGTAAATAAAACAAATATCTGCTAAATAAAAATCCAAAATTACAACAGTACAATAAAAATAAAAAAGAATCCAAAATTAGGTTGCATAAATAAATGCATATGCTTCAGCTATGTTAATAAGTGAAAAGAAATGATTCAACATAGAAATATTATATCTGGTTAAATATGACCAGCTGTTTCAAGAGACGAGTGCAAACAAAATCAGAAAGATTGTACATGTAGTATGAGAAAAATATATGCAAGTAAAATACCAATCAAAATTCAACTTAAGTGGCAATATTAACCTCAGGTAAAATGGCACTAAAGAATTTAATGTAAAAACTATCAGATAAAGAATATCATATTAGGGTGAAGAGAAACAATTCACTATCTATCTTGAATATTGCACCGAAGATGGAAACCATGTAAATATAAACATGTAGCATGGAAAACAATGCATACAGATTTATAAGCAGAAATGATCAGATATTTGATTATATAGAAGGATTATTATTTTTCTTAGGAGCTGCTATATGAAGAAAACTAAAAGAAAAAAAGTCCAGTGGATCTATAGAAGATTGAATAGGAATTTCAAACACTGCTGAAGAAGCAGAAGTGAGAGACCAGAAGAGAAAGATCTAATAATATTTCAACTATAAAGATATAAAAATACATAATTAATAAGAGCACAAACATGCACACAGAGAACATTTGCAAACATTAAAAATGATCATGGGAAGGATAACAAAGGAAATCCCAATAAGTTATAAACAGTGAAGTAACATAGGTCATTCTCTCACCACAGTACCATGCAAATTGGAAGGCATTATTTAAAACAAGGAAACAGAGCACTCACCATATATTTGGACAGAATGAAAAGCCTCCAACCATGTCTTTAGTGTTCAAGACTTTCCTTGCTCTCTTTCCATTTCTCTGTGTGGTCAAAATCAATAATGTGAGTGGATAAAGAGTTCTACAAATATTTTGGAATATTTTTTAACTCAAAGAATAAGGCTATGAAAGAGTTTTTCTTTTTTTATCATATTCATATGTGCATACAATGTTTGGGTCATTTCTCCTCCCTTCACCTGACCCCTCCCTTCCCCTCCTCCCCCCCTCAACCCTCTCCTTCCCTTACCCCCTCCCCCTGACCCCCTCCCTCCCTTACCCCTCCCCCCCACCCACTCCCTCTTTTATCCCCTCCCCCCACCCGCTCCCTCCCTTACACCCTCCCCCCACCCACTCCCTCCTTTACCCCCTTTCCCCTACCTGCTCCGTCCCTTACACCTTCTAACCCCTTGCTACCAGGTAGAAACGATTTTGCCCTTATCTCTAATTTTGTTGAAGAGAGAGTATAAACAATAATAGGAAGGAACAAGGGTTTTTGCTGGTTGAGATAAGGATAGCTATACAGGGAGTTGACTCACAATGATTTCCTGTGCATGTGTGTTACCTTCTAGGTTAATACTTCATGATCTAACCTTTTCTCTAGTTCCTGGTCCCCTTCTCCTATTGGCCTCTGTCACTTTAAAGTATCTACTTTAGTTTCTCTGCGTTGAGGGCAACAAATGCTATCTAGTTTTTTGGGTGTTTTACCTATCCTCATACCTTCCTTGTATGTTCTCGCTTTATCATGTGATAAAAGTCCAATCCCCTGTTGTGTTTGCCCTTAATCTAATGTCCACATATGAGGGAAAACATACGATTTTTGGTCTTTTGGGCCAGGCTAACATCACTCAGAATGATGTTCTCCAGTTCAATCCATTTACCTGCGAATGATAACATTTCGTTCTTCTTCATGGCTGCATAAAATTCCATTGTGTATAAATACCACATTTTCTTAATCCATTCGTCAGTAGTGGGGCATCTTGGCTGTTTCCATAACTTGGCTATTGTGAATAGTGCCACAATAAGCATGGGTGTGCAGGTGCCTCTGGAGTAACCTGTGTCACATTCTTTTGGGAATATCCCCAAGAGTGGTATTGCTGGAACATATGGTAGATCAATGTTTAGATTTTTAAGAAGCCTCTAAATTTTTTCCCAGAGTGGTTGTACTAGTCTACATTCCCACCAACAGTGTAAGAGGGTTCCTTTTTCCCCAAATCCTCACCAACACCTGTTGTTGGTGGTGTTGCTGATGATGGCTATTCTAACAGGGGTGAGGTGGAATCTTAGTGTGGTTTTAATTTGCATTTCCTTTATTGCTAGAGATGGTGAGCATTTTTTCATGTGTTTTTTGGCCGTCTGAATTTCTCCTTTGAGAAAGTTTTGTTTAGTTCACTTGCCCATTTCTTTATTGGTTCATTAATTTTGGGAGAATTTAGTTTTTTGAGTTCCCTATATATTCTAATTATCAGTCCTTTGTCTCATGTTAGTTGGAAAATATTTTCTCCCACTTTGTGGGTGTTCTCTTCAGTTTAGAGACCATTTCTTTTGATGAACAGAAGCTTTTTAGTTTTATGAGGTCCCATTTGTCTATACTATCTCTTAGTTGCTGAACTGCTGGGGTTCCATTGAGAAAGTTCTTGCCTAAACCTATTAGTTCCAAAGTATTTCCTACTCTTTCCTGTACCAACTTTAGAGTTTGGGGTCTGATACTAAGATCCTTGATCCATTTCGAGTTAATATTGGTATAGGGTGATAAACATGGATCTATCTTCAGTGTTTTGCAGACTGCTAACCAGTTTTCCCAACAGTTTTTGTTAAAGAGGCTGTCTTTTCTCCATTGTATATTTTTAGCACCTTTGTCAAAGATAAGTTGGTTATAGTTGTGTGGCTTCATATCTGGGTCCTCTATTCTGTTCCACTGGTCTTCATGTCTGTTTTTGTGCCAGTACCATGCTGTTTTTATTGTTATTGCTTTGTAATATAGTTTGAAGTCAGGTATCGTGATACCTCCAGCATTGTTCTTTTGACTGAGTATTGCCTTGGCTATTCGTGGTCTCTTGTGTTTCCATATAAATTTAATGGTAGATTTTTCAATCTCTTTAATGAATGTCATTGGAATTTTGATGGGAATTGCATTAAACATGTAGATTACTTTTGGGAGTATGGACATTTTTACTATGTTGATTCTACCAATCCATGAGCATGGGAGATCTCTCCACTCTCTATAGTCTTCCTCAATCTCTTTCTTCAGATGTTTATAGTTTACCTTGTAGAGATCATTCACATCTTTTCTTAGGTTTACACCTAGGTATTTGAGTTTTTTTGAGGCTATTGTAAATGGAATTGTTTTCAAATATTCTTTTTCAGTTTGTTCATTATTAGTGTATAGAAATGCTAATGATTTTTCTATGTTGATTTTATATCCTGCTATCTTGCTATAGCTATTGATGGTGTCTAGGAGCTTTTGAGTAGAGTTTTTTGGGTCTTTAAGGTATAGGGATATTTTGACAGTTTCTTTACCTATTTGTATTCCTTTTATTCCTTCTTCTTGCCTAATTGCTCTGGCTAGGAATTCCAGTACTATGTTGAATAGGAGTGGAGATAGTGAGCATCCTTGTCTCATTACTGATTTTAGAGGGAATGGTTTTAGTTTTTCACCACTAAGTATAATGCTGGCTGTAGGTTTGTCATATATAGCTTTTATAATGTTGAGGTACTTTCCTTCTATTCCTAGTTTTCTTAGAGCTTTTATCATGAAATGGTGTTGGATCTTATCTAAGGCTTTTTCTGCATCTATTGAGATGATCAAGTGGTTTTTGTCTTTGCTTCTGTTAATGTGGTTTATTACTTTTATTGATTTTTTGTATGTTGAACCACCCCTGCATCCCTGGGATGAAGCCTACTTGGTCGTGGTGAATAATCTTTTTGATGTGTTGCTGAATTCGGTTTGCCATTATTTTGTTGAGGATTTTTGCATCAATGTTCATTAAGGAGATTGGCCTACAGTTCTCCTTTTTGGAGGTGTCTTTGCCTGGTTTTGGGATAAGTGTAATACTGGCTTCATAAAATGTGTTTGGCAGTTTTCCTTCCCTTTCTATTTCATGGAACAGTTTAAGGAGGGTTGGTATCAGTTCTTCTTTAAAGGTCTGATAGAATTCAGCAGAGAATCCATCAGGTGCTGGACTTTTCTTTCTGGGGAGACTCTTGATTGCTGCTTCAATTTCATTTTGTGTTATAGGTCTATTCAGGTGATTAATTTCCTCTTGGTTCAGTTTTGGATGATCATATGTATCTAGAAATCTGTCCATTTCTTTAAGATTTTCAAATTTATTTGAATATAGGTTCTCAAAGTAGTCTCTGATGATTTCCTGGGCTTCCATGGTGTTTGTTGTTATCTCCCCTTTTGCATTCCTAATTCTACTAATTTGGGTTTTTTCTCTCCTCATTTTAGTCAGGTTTGCCAGGGGTCTATCGATCTCGTTTATTTTTTCAAAGATCCAGCTTTTTGTTTCATTAATTCTTTGTATGGTTTTTTTGGTTTCTATTTCGTTGATTTCAGCTCTTATTTTTATTATTTCTCTCCTTCTATTTGTTTTGGGATTTGCTTGTTCTTGTTTTTCTAGGAGTTTGAGATGTATCATTAGGTCATTTATTTGGGATCTTTCAATCTTTTTAATATATGCACTCATGGCTATAAACTTTCCTCTCAAGACTGCCTTAGCTGTGTCCCATAGGTTCCGGTAGGTTGTGTTTTCATTTTCATTGACTTCCAGGAACTTTTTAATTTCCTCTTTTATTGCATCGATGATCCACTCTTCATTAAGTAATGAGTTATTTAGTTTCCAGCTGTTTGCATGTTTTTTGTCTTTACTTTTGTTGTTGAGTTCTACTTTTACTGCACTGTGGTCAGATAGTATGCATGGTATTATTTCTATTTTCTTATATTTACTGAGGCTTGCTTTGTGCCCTAAGATATGATCTATTTTGGAGAAGGTTCCATGGGCTGCTGAGAAGAATATATATTGTGTAGAGGTTGGATGAAATGTTCTGTAGACATCTACTAGGGCCACTTGATCTATTGCATATTTTAGATCTTGGATTTCTTTATTGAGTTTTTGTTTGGATGACCTATCTATGGATGATAATGGAGTGTTAAAGTCTCCCACAACCACTGTGTTGGCGTTTATATATGCTTTTAGGTCTTTCAGGGTATGTTTGATGAAATTGGGTGCGTTGACATTGGGTGCATACAGATTGATGATTATTATTTCCTTTTGGTCTATTTCCCCTTTTATTAGTATGGAATGTCCTTCTTTATCTCATTTGATCAATGTAGGTTTGAAGTCTACTTTGTCAGAGATAAGTATTGCTACTCCTGCCTGTTTTCAGGGGCCATTGTCTTGGTAAATCTTCTTCCAGCCTTTCATCCTAAGCCTACGCTTATTTCTGTCGGTGAGATGGGTCTCCTGTAAGCAACAAATTGTTGGATCTTCCTTTTTAATCCAGTCCGTCAAACAGTGCCTTTTGGGAGAATTAAGTCCATTAACATTAAGTGTTAGTACTGATAGGTATGTGGTGATTCCTGTCATTTAGGTGTCTTAGTTGTTTGAAGGTTTGATTGTGTGTACCTAACTTGATGTTACTCTCTACTGTCTTGCTTTTTCTTTTCCTGTAGTTTGGTGCTGCCTGCCCTTTCATGGTTATGTGGGTTTGACTTTCTGTGTGCAGAATCCCTTGAAGAGTCTTTTGTAGTGGTGGCTTTGTGTTCACACATTGTTTTAGTTTTTGCTTATCATGGAAGACTTTTATTGCTCCATCTATTTTGAATGATAGTTTTGCTGGGTAGAGTATTCTGGGGTTGAAGTTATTTTCATTCAGTGTCCAGAAGATCTCACACCAAGCTCTTCTTGCTTTTAATGTCTCTGCTGAGAAGTCTGCTGTGTTTTTGATGGGTCTACCTGTGTATGTTATTTGTTTTTTCTCTCTTACAGCCTTCAATATTCTTTCCCTAGTTTCTGAAGTTGTTGTTTTAATGATGATATGTCGTGGAGTAGTTCTATTTTGATCTGGTCTGTTTGGTGTTCTGGATGCCTCGTGCACCTATATGGGCATAGATTTCTCTAGATTTGGGAAATTTTCTGTAATTATTTTTTTGACTATATTACACATTCCCTTTGCTTGCACCTCTTCTCCTTCTTCAATGCCCATGATTCTCAGGTTTGGTCTTTTGATGGAGTTGGTGAGTTCTTGCATTTTCTTTTCACAGGTCTTGAGTTATTTAACTAATAGTTCTTCAGTTTTTCCTTTAATTACCATTTCATCTTTGAGTTCTCAGATTCTGTCTTCTCCTTGTTCTAGCCTGCTGGACTGGCCTTTCATTTTGTTTTGCCTTTCTGTTTTGTTCTTTTTTCTAAGGTTTTCTGTATCCTGAGTCGTTTCTTCTTTAATGTTGTCTATTTTTGTCCTGAATTCATTTATCTCTTTATTAGTCATGTTCTTTGTTTCACTTTGGTGTTTATACAGTGCTTCTACTGTTTCCTTTATTTGTTTTTGTGCTTTTTCAAATTCTCTATTTTTGTTGTCTTGGAATTTCTTGAGTGTCTCCTGTACATTTTGGTTGACCATATCCAGTATCATCTCTATAAAATTCTCATTGATTACTTGCAGGATTTCTTCTTGCAGGTTGCTCTTGTGGGCTTCATTGGGTTCTTTGGCATAGTTTATCTTCGTTTTATTGGAGTCTGGATCTGAGTATCTGTTTTCTTCATTTCCCTCTGGTTCCTGTACTAATTTATTGGTGTTGGGAAAATGGTTTCCCTCTTTTTTCCATCTTCCCATCATTGCCCTTGCTATTGTTACTGTCCCTGTACTTTTTACAATTAAGTATTTTCTAGTTTGTAATAATAACAATGGTGATATCTAGAATGGAAGGGTGAGAGGAGAGGGAAAGCAAAGAAAGTAAAGAAAAAGGGAAAAACAAACAAACAAACAAAGTAAAAGAAGCCAAAACAAACAAACAACAACAAAAAAAACAGTGTTGAAGAAATAAACAGGGAGAGATAGTGTACTAATCAACTGTAAGCTGAAAAGGCATTAGACAGACAGGGAGAGGATTAAAAAAAAAAAAAACCCAAGTTCTAATGCAATAAAGTTTCATTCTTAATAATTTTGGTGTTAGTTCCTCAGCTTCCAATCCTGGAGATGGTGTCTCAGAATTAGTTCTGTCATTGTCTCATCAAAGGGGAAAAAAACCCAACAAAACAAACCAAACAAACAAACAAACAAAAAAACCCCAAATATCCCAAATTCAAATGCAGTCCAGTTTCAGTAAGTCTTTCAGCATGTGGTTGTAGTTCGGTCATTGTCTCATCGAAGGAAACCTCTGGGGGTGCTGAGGTACCCTGGCCAGCTTTGGCCTTGGTCACCATGACGACCACAAAGTTCTTCTCATCAATGCGGTAGTCACTGATGGGGACATCGTCACTCAAGATCTTGCTGGCATAGATGAGCTTCTGTCCAGCCACAGGGAAAGCATCCCAGCCCTTCTCAGCTTCTATCTTCTCCTTCAGTACCTTTACCATCTTGTCAGGCTCCATGGGGATCTTGAAAGTCTGCTGCTGCAGAATTTTGAGCATGATGGTTAATGGCCATGGCAGAGCCCAAGCAATGCGGCAGCCCTGGGATCCTCACACAGCATGCAACTCACGCCAC
The DNA here is from genome assembly GCF_047511655.1 of Castor canadensis. Taxonomy (NCBI): domain Eukaryota; kingdom Metazoa; phylum Chordata; class Mammalia; order Rodentia; family Castoridae; genus Castor; species Castor canadensis. Next base: position 12,936,966 of record NC_133386.1, read on the forward strand.
CGCCAAGGGCCAAGTCAAGAATTTCTCAAAGACTACCAGCAGTGTCACTTTTTTCAAATGTTCTATAACATAAGCAAATATTTTACAAAATAGAAAAATGTGAATAACTTGAAAGGAATGACTTTATATGCAAAACATAACATAAAAGTAAAAAAAAAGGACACTCCTCTATTATCCTTTTCTACCTTCTCTATCAATATCAATAGATATTGTCATGATAAAGTTTGATATGTATTATTATTTAATGATATGTATTATTATTTAATGTACATAATAATGCAAATCTGCCTACTAATATTCAATAGTGCTTTCCTGAAAATTGCCTTACACTTTTCATTTGTGCTGCATAAAAAATGTCTTCGCTCAATTCCTCCAAGCACATTGAATGTGTAGCAACTTATTTTGGAATTAGCATGCACTTTTCTAACAGACGTTACCTCATTTGTACTGCAATTTCTAGATCTTTTCATGTTATGTACCATCTACTGAGAGCTCGGTAGTTCTTCTTACACCACTTTGTCCAGCATATGTTCCCTCCTTTTGTGATCTCTGTAAGTCATAACACAAATTTTGACAAGGTAAATATTCATATCAGCATTATAATTTTATTTGGATTTCTAAGTACTTGTATCAGTTAAGAGGAAATAATTTGGTATAATTAAAATTAAAAAGTTTAAACTTTTATAGCATCGAGTCCCATGATGAGAACATGAAAATTATTGATAAGAATATATTTTGAGTTCCTTTTTATGTTCTCTACAATGCAGCCATGAAACTTCACTGAATAAGTCTATCACACATCAACACAAGACACTCTCATATAAGTCCATCTGAAATTCTTGATTTGTTAGATTTAGTTCTTTATCAACATGAAAAAATCACATTTGGGTCAATCCAAGTGTTTGACTATGTAATGTATAAAGGAGAAACTTGGAAGCTCTTGAATAATGTAGCTGAACCAAACCAAGCTTTAAAGCTATACTTGAGCACACCCATTTCATTCATTCACTCATTCATTCATTCTTCATTCATTAATTCACTCTTTCACTCATTTATTTTTTATTCCACAAATATTATATTTGCTAAGAAAGAATAAGGGATAGACCCTGCCTTTATGGACTGAGTTTTTAAACTGTTAATAGGACTTGCAGTTAGCATTTTTCGTGTACTCAGATGTCAAGGGACTTCTAATTAACATATATCCTGTTAATTCTGTTTATATGTATGAGGATTTATTTTGGGAACTGACTCAAAAGTATTGAGGCCTACGTTACCTTCTGTAAGTTAACAAATCAAAAAGCTAATGTTATATTTAATTGAGTTTGGGTCTAAAAGTCTGAGGACCAAGGAAACCAGTTTTGCAACTCTCAGTGCCAGGATGAAGGGTGGGATGAGGGGGCTGGTATGAGGGTTGGAGTCCAAAGACCTGAGAACCTAGAGTTGTGAGGTTTCAGGACAGAAGGTCATAGGTAATCTGACTTTAAAACAGAGGGAAAATTTGTCCTTCTTTCCTCTTTTGTTCTTTCTGGGCCCTCAACATGAATGATGCTCACTCACGTTGGTGAGGAGTATATCTTCTTTACTGAGTCTACTGATTCAAATGTTAGTCTCTTCTGGCAATACCCTGACACACTTGGTACCAGTGTTTAACCAGTTAGCTGGCTATGCCTTAAGTACAATCTACTGACTCAAAAGTAACCATCACACAAGGTATTTTCTGGACTGAAATATAATAATGATAATTACATTCTTGAGGTTTTGCTGTACAGTCTGTATTGTACAAAGTGCTTAATATATACATAATAATTTTGTTTAGGTATTTCAAATTGGGAATTAATGTTGCAAAATGAGGTTGGTGTAAGTCATTGTATAGGCTCTCTGGTTTGTTATTAGAGGTACTTGGAAAATTACAAGAATTGAAGAGGAACTTTGGAGAACATAGACATAGTGACTCTTACAGTGTCATTAAAGGAGATTTTCCCTTCACTGTCATGGGTAGGACAGAGGACAAACATGGGTATTGGGAATGACGCTTCATTATAATTTCATGTGGAAGATCAATTTAGGTCCAGTTGAGATCCAGTGCTTCAGTAATAGAATAAGTTTTGAGTTGTTAGAAATTCCTTTGTAGCTGTTGTTGAAACAAAGTCATATTTAGCTAAGGTTATGACTGGCTGAGAACTGTGAGTGGATCTTTTTACTGATTGGTGGAAATGCTTAAATGCAATACCAATATCTATTGGCTTAGAAAGCAGAACAGAAATCAGCTTATAGAAAGGGCATATGGAACTAGCAAATGACATGTTATCTACAGAAATGGAAACACATTTCCTTTTGTGCCTAGCTGGGGTATGTAAACTCTTTCTCATCTGGTATATCCCAACTAGAATAATATGGGTCCTAAGCAGGATGTCAAATGTAGCCTTATTTTTGAGAGTGGATCCACTTGAAGGGAGTGTGTTCATTTATCACTTATTTTTCTGTGATCATTCACTTTCTACTCTAGTGAGCATTGACTAAAGCTACTGCATTTGTAAGTGAGATAAATATTGAGAATAACTGACTCAAAGATGGCACTACAAGGTTTGAGGGTCCAGATATATTGAATAATCTCCCTTTTAACTTGGTACGACTTAGTTAGGAAACCTTCCTGGAAATACCATTAGAAACTTATATGCCTGTTGTAAGAAGGCTCTACGCTGACACTTCATCATCTATTCAGTAATGCAAGTCCATTTCTTTAGCTAATCTGTACTTTCTCTACCACAGATCCTTGGAATAAACTGAAACACTACTGAATATTTATAATTGTTTAGTTTCTGAAAGTGGGTTATTTGAAGGTTAAGATGATACATACATGTATACATACATATGTATAATCTCATTAAATTTTTCTGTTTATGTGAGATATTACCAGACCAACTTCATACATGAGGAAAGCAGTTTAGGGAGATAACCTGTCTACATGTCACACAACTCATTTGCAGTAATGCGAGAATTAAAACCCATGTGTATGTGATTTCAGGGTCAAGTGCTCCATTGTTGAATAGTACTTCTATACAAAATTATATAAATGATAAATATAGAGCCTCAGAGAATGGGCATAATCAAGACTGAGACCCCTCACTCAGCCTTCTATGGATCAAAAGTTCACAGTGCTTGAGCACTTCCAGTGACTCAGTCACGGGGGAGCTCACTTCTTTGTTGAATTCCTCTAATTTAAAAATCCCATCTTATAATAAATTTAAATCTTCCTCCTATGACTTCTGACTTTTAGGCACTGTTTTCTCCTCTAGAAAAATAAATCTTCCTTTCCCTGAACATTATAACTTAGTTTTGAACCTATGTTTGGGGCTTTACATTGAGCCCTCTGAAATAATAAAAAGCACTTTAGGGTGACTTACTTTGACATTGAAAAAGGAATTTTTTATTAAAGTCTGTATTTTGTTTCATTGAAAAACTAAATAGCAATCTCATCTGAATGACTTTTAAAATAAAACCTGAACTATAGCTTACAATAAAATTAGACTTTCTTTTCAGGCCTTGAAAATCATTAAAAACCATATCTTATTTCATTAAATTACTAAAAGAATGTCTTTTTAGTCAAGAGATTAAACTACCATTAACAATATGCATTTTGACATTGCTACCAAAATATTACATTATTTTTTCCTTCATTCCATAAAGTTCAAACACTCAGGTAAAAATTTTCTTTTATCTTCTTTTTTTTTTTTTTCATTTTTCTTTTATTATTCATATGTGCATACAAGGATTGGTTCATTTCTCCCCAATGCCCCCACCCCCTCCCTTACCACCCACTCCGCCCCCTCCCTCTCCCCCCCCAATACCCAGCAGAAACTATTTTGCCCTTATTTCTAATTTTGTTGTAGAGAGAGTATAAGCAATAATAGGAAGGAACAAGGGTTTTTGCTGGTTGAGATAAGGATAGCTATACAGGGCATTGACTCACATTGATTTCCTGTGCGTGGGTGTTACCTTCTAGGTTAATTCTTTTTGATCTAACCTTTTCTCTAGTACCTGTTCCCCTTTTCCTATTGGCCTCAGTTGCTTTAAGGTATCTGCTTTAGTTTCTCTGCGTTAAGGGCAACAAATGCTAGCTAGTTTTTTAGGTGTCTTACCTATCCTCATCCCTCCCTTGTGTGCTCTCGCTTTTATCATGTGCTCATAGTCCAATCCCATTGTTGTGTTTGCCCTTGATCTAATGTCCACATATGAGGGAGAACATACGATTTTTGGTCTTTTGAGCCAGGCTAACCTCACTCAGAATGATGTTCTCCAATTCCATCCATTTACCAGCGAATGATAACATTTCGCTCTTCTTCATGGCTGCATAAAATTCCATTGTGTATAGGTACCACATTTTCTTAATCCATTCGTCAGTGGTGGGACATCTTGGCTGTTTCCATAACTTGGCTATTGTGAATAGTGCCGCAATAAACATGGATGTGCAGGTGCCTCTGGAGTAACAGTCTTTTGGGTATATCCCCAAGAGTGGTATTGCTGGATCAAATGGTAGATCGATGTCCAGCTTTTTAAGTAGCCTCCAAATTTTTTTCCAGAGTGGTTGTACTAGTCTACATTCCCACCAACAGTGGGAATCCTTGCCAACACCTGTTGTTGGTGGTGTTGCTGATGATGGCTATTCTAACAGGGGTGAGGTGGAATCTTAGTTTTAATTTGCATTTAATTTGCATTTGCATTTCCTTTATTGCTAGAGATGGTGAGCATTTTTTCATGTGTTTTCTGGCCATTTGAATTTCTTCTTTTGAGAAAGTTCTGTTTAGTTCACATGCCCATTTCTTTATTGGTTCATTAGTTTTGGGAGAATTTAGTTTTTTAAGTTCCCTGTATATTCTGGTTATCAGTCCTTTGTCTGATGTATAGTTGGCAAATATTTTCTCCCACTCTGTTGGTGTTCTCTTCAGTTTAGAGACCATTTCTTTTGATGAACAGAAGCTTTTTAGTTTTATGAGGTCCCATTTATCTATGCTATCTCTTAGTTGCTGTGCTGCTGGGGTTTCATTGAGAAAGTTCTTACCTATACCTACTAACTCCAGAGTATTTCCTACTCTTTCCTGTATCAACTTAAGAGTTTGGGGTCTGATATTAAGATCCTTGATCCATTTTGAGTTAATCTTGGTATAGGGTGATATACATGGATCTAGTTTCAGTTTTTTGCAGACTGCTAACCAGTTTTCCCAGCAGTTTTTGTTGAAGAGGCTGTCTTTTCTCCATTGTATATTTTTAGCTCCTTTGTCAAAGATAAGTTGCTTATAGTTGTGTGGCTTCGTATCTGGATCTTCTATTCTGTTCCACTGGTCTTCATGTCTGTTTTTGTGCCAGTACCATGCTGTTTTTATTGTTATTGCTTTGAAATATAGTTTGAAGTCAGGTATTGTGATACCTCCTGCATAGTTCTTTTGACTGAGTATTGCCTTGGCTATTCGTGGCCTCTTGTGTTTCCATATAAATTTAACAGTAGATTTTCAATCTCTTTAATGAATGTCATTGGAATTTTGATGGGAATTGCATTAAACATGTAGATTACTTTGGGGAGTATTGACATTTTTACTACGTTGATTGTACCAATCCATGAGCATGGGAGATCTCTCCACTTTCTATAGTCTTCCTCAATCTCTTTCTTCAGAAGTGTATAGTTTTCCTTGTAGAGGTCTTTCACATCTTTTGTTAGGTTTACACCTAGGTATTTGATTTTTTTTGAGGCTATTGTAAATGGAATTGTTTTCATATATTCTCTTTCAGTTTGTTCATTATTAGTGTATAGAAATGCTAATGATTTTTCTATGTTGATTTTATATCCTGCTACCTTGCTATAGCTATTGATGATGTCTAGAAGCTTCTGAGTAGAGTTTTTTGGGTGTTTAAGGTATAGGATCATGTCATCTGCAAATAGGGATATTTTGACAGTTTCTTTACCTATTTGTATTCCTTTTATTCCTTCTTCTTGCCTAATTGCTCTGGCTAGGAATTCCAGTACTATGTTGAATAGGAGTGGAGATAGTGGGCATCCTTGTCTCATTACTGATTTTAGAGGGAATGGTTTTAGTTTTTCACCACTAAGTATAATGCTGGCTGTAGGTTTGTCATATATAGCTTTTATAATGTTGAGGTACTTTCCTTCTATTCCTAGTTTTCTTAGAGCTTTTATCATGAAATGGTGTTGGATCTTATCTAAGGCTTTTTCTGCATCTATTGAGATGATCAAGTGGTTTTTGTCTTTGCTTCTGTTAATGTGGTTTATTACTTTTATTGATTTTTTGTATGTTGAACCACCCCTGCATCCCTGGGATGAAGCCTACTTGGTCGTGGTGAATAATCTTTTTGATGTGTTGCTGAATTCGGTTTGCCATTATTTTGTTGAGGATTTTTGCATCAATGTTCATTAAGGAGATTGGCCTACAGTTCTCCTTTTTGGAGGTGTCTTTGCCTGGTTTTGGGATAAGTGTAATACTGGCTTCATAAAATGTGTTTGGCAGTTTTCCTTCCCTTTCTATTTCATGGAACAGTTTAAGGAGGGTTGGTATCAGTTCTTCTTTAAAGGTCTGATAGAATTCAGCAGAGAATCCATCAGGTGCTGGACTTTTCTTTCTGGGGAGACTCTTGATTGCTGCTTCAATTTCATTTTGTGTTATAGGTCTATTCAGGTGATTAATTTCCTCTTGGTTCAGTTTTGGATGATCATATGTATCTAGAAATCTGTCCATTTCTTTAAGATTTTCAAATTTATTTGAATATAGGTTCTCAAAGTAGTCTCTGATGATTTCCTGGGCTTCCATGGTGTTTGTTGTTATCTCCCCTTTTGCATTCCTAATTCTACTAATTTGGGTTTTTTCTCTCCTCATTTTAGTCAGGTTTGCCAGGGGTCTATCGATCTCGTTTATTTTTTCAAAGATCCAGCTTTTTGTTTCATTAATTCTTTGTATGGTTTTTTTGGTTTCTATTTCGTTGATTTCAGCTCTTATTTTTATTATTTCTCTCCTTCTATTTGTTTTGGGATTTGCTTGTTCTTGTTTTTCTAGGAGTTTGAGATGTATCATTAGGTCATTTATTTGGGATCTTTCAATCTTTTTAATATATGCACTCATGGCTATAAACTTTCCTCTCAAGACTGCCTTAGCTGTGTCCCATAGGTTCCGGTAGGTTGTGTTTTCATTTTCATTGACTTCCAGGAACTTTTTAATTTCCTCTTTTATTGCATCGATGATCCACTCTTCATTAAGTAATGAGTTATTTAGTTTCCAGCTGTTTGCATGTTTTTTGTCTTTACTTTTGTTGTTGAGTTCTACTTTTACTGCACTGTGGTCAGATAGTATGCATGGTATTATTTCTATTTTCTTATATTTACTGAGGCTTGCTTTGTGCCCTAAGATATGATCTATTTTGGAGAAGGTTCCATGGGCTGCTGAGAAGAATATATATTGTGTAGAGGTTGGATGAAATGTTCTGTAGACATCTACTAGGGCCACTTGATCTATTGCATATTTTAGATCTTGGATTTCTTTATTGAGTTTTTGTTTGGATGACCTATCTATGGATGATAATGGAGTGTTAAAGTCTCCCACAACCACTGTGTTGGCGTTTATATATGCTTTTAGGTCTTTCAGGGTATGTTTGATGAAATTGGGTGCATTGACATTGGGTGCATACAGATTGATGATTATTATTTCCTTTTGGTCTATTTCCCCTTTTATTAGTATGGAATGTCCTTCTTTATCTCGTTTGATCAATGTAGGTTTGAAGTCTACTTTGTCAGAGATAAGTATTGCTACTCCTGCTTGTTTTCGGGGGCCATTGGCTTGGTAAATCTTCTTCCAGCCTTTCATCCTAACCATATGCTTATTTCTGTCGGTGAGATGAGTCTCCTGTAAGCAACAAATTGTTGGATCTTCTTTTTTAATCCATTTTGTCAAACGGTGTCTTTTGATGGGTGAATTAAGTCCATTAACATTAAGAGTTAGTAATTATAGGTATGTGGTGATTCCTGCCATTTAGTTGTCTTAGTTATTTGAAGGTTTGATTGTGTGTACCTAACTTGATGTTACTCTCTACTGCCTTGCTTTTTCTTTTCCTGTGGTTTGGTGCTGCCTGCCTTTTCATGGTTAAGTTGGGTGTCACTTTCTGTGTGCAGGATCCCTTGCAGAATCTTTTGTAATGGTGGCTTTGTGGTCACATATTGTTTTAGTTTCTGCTTATCATGGAAGACTTTTATAGCTCCATTTATTTTGAACGATAGCTTTGCTGGGTAGAGTATCCTGGGGTTGAAGTTATTTTCATTCAGTGCCCGGAAGATCTCACCCCACGCTCTTCTTGCTTTTAATGTTTCTGTTGAGAAGTCTGCTGTGATTTTGATGGGTTTACCTTTGTATGTTACTTGTTTTTTCTCTCTTACAGCCTTCAATATTCTTTCCTTAGTTTCTGAACTTGTTGTTTTAATGATGATATGTCGTGGAGTAGTTCTATTTTGATCTGGTCTGTTTGGTGTCCTGGAGGCCTCTTGCATTTGTATGGGAATATCTTTCTCTAGATTTGGGAAATTTTCCGTTATTATTATGTTGAATATATTACGCATTCCCTTTGCTTGCACCTCTTCTCCTTCTTCGATGCCCATGATTCTCAAGTTTGGTCTTTTGATGGAGTCAGTGAGTTCTTGCATTTTCTTTTCACAGGTCTTGAGTTGTTTAATTAATAGTTCTTCGGTTTTTCCTTTAATTACCATTTCATCTTCAAGTTCTGAGATTCTGTCTTCTGTTTGTTCTATTCTGCTGAATCGGCCTTCCATTTTGTTTTGCAGTTCTGTTTCATTCTTTTTTCTGAGGTTTTCCATATCCTGGCAGATTTCTTCTTTATTGTTGTCTATTTTTGTCCTGAGTTCATTTATCCGTTTATTCATTGTGTTCTCTCTTTCACTTTGGTGTTCATACAGTGCTTCTATGGTTTCCTTTATTTCTTCTTTTGCTTTTTCAAATTCTCTATTTTTATTGTCTTGGAATTTCTTGAGTGTCTCCTGTACATTTTGGTTGTCCCTATCCAGTATCATCTCTATAAAATTCTCATTGAGTACTTGTAGTATGTCTTCTTTTAAATTATTCTTGTGGGCTTCATTGGGTCCTTTGACATAGTTTATCTTCATTTTGTTGGAGTCTGGATCTGAATTTCTGTTCTCTTCATTCCCCTCTGGTTCCTGTACTAATTTTTTTGCTGTGGGGAAACTGGTTTCCCTGTTTTTTCTGTCTTCCCGTCATTGTCGTTGGTGTTGTTACTGTCCCTGTACTGTGTGCAATTAAGTACTTTCTAGCTTGTAATAATAATAATGGTAATATTTAGAATGGAAGAGTGAGCTGAGATGGAAAGCAAGAAGTTAAAGAAAAGGGGAAAACAAATATACAGACAAGAGGGAGAAAGCAGAACAAGGTATCAGACAGGAGAGTTTCAAAGGTATAAACAGGGAGTGTTAGTGTACTAATCGACAGTAAGCTGAACAGACATTAGAGAGACAGAGAGAGGATTGAAAATCAAAGATAAAAAAATAAAAAATAAGTAAATGAAAGTAATATCTATATATAAAAATGAATTAAAATAAAATGGAAAATAGAAAATTCAAAAAAAAAAAAACCCAAAAAACTTCCAAGTTTATATGCAATGCAGTTTCAGTCTTAATAATTTGGGTGTCCATCTCAATCTCCAGTCCTGGAGTTGGTGCCTCAGATGTTGTTCTGTAGTTGTCTCATCAAAGGGGATGCATAAAGTAGAACAAAACTACACACTCACACACACACACACACACACACACACACACGCACACACACAAAAGCCCCACCAAGTGTCCCCAGTTCAAATGCAATACAGTTTCAGTAAGTTTTTCGGCTTTCAGGTGTAATTCGGTTGTTCTCTCATCAAAGGTAGGGAGAAAAACAAAAAAAAGTGTCTAGAGACAGTTCTGAGAGTGGTATCTGCTGTGGCTTGCCTGCCTGCTGCTCTCAGCCTGTAGCTGGCGGAGTCATTTATGCAGATCTCTGGGGTGAGCTAGCACTCACCTGGTCCCACAGGCTTTGTTTGCTCAGAGTTCTCCTGTGCGGGAGCCTCTGCTACAGGCTTTCCCCTTTCCAAGCACTGGGAAAGGTAACACTGCCCCGCGTTGTCAGGCCTGCGTGTTTATTTACAGTTCATGTGGGAGCCCCTCTCCTCTGAAGTTTTCCTCCCACTGCCACTTTCAGCAGCTTTCCTGTTCCTGCTTACTGGGCGGTGCTGCTGCTCCTGCCGTCCACCATGTTTGTTTACAGTTCACATGGGAAGTGGGTCTTCCCTCCTCTCACAAGCTTCCCCACTCCTGGTTGCTGGGCGCACGCCCCGCTCCCGCCAGAGGCTCTCCGGCCCACCCGGCTTGTTTATTTACAGTACCGGGAAGGATTCCCTTCCCCCAATCTTCAGCGCTCAGGGCGCCCCACCCTCTTTCCAGCGTCTTAACTGTTCTTATTGCTTATTACTCAGTTTCTCTTTTTTTCCCGGGTGGACGTCAGTCTGTCCAGGGGGCTATCCTGCTCTGGCCCAGGCTTGTCTGTGGGGCTACCGCGGTACCACGAAGCTCACCTGGTCCGCGTCTTCCCAAGCCGTATGGGCGCCGGCCACTGGCGGCCCCAGGGGCCCTCCTCGTTTCTTTATTTAACGTGAAGTGGAGATTCTCTGCACTGGCTGGAGATGTGGAGGGGTCAAATTTATGCCTTTTCTCAGTGATTATGCCTGCAAAGTGTGTCTCCAGCATCTCTCCAAGATTTCACTATAGGAGGGTCGCTTTCTGCTTCCTACCTCTAGCCGCCATCTTGGAATCCTCAAAAATTTTCTTTTAATTTCCAGAAACTGGTTGAACAATACAGCAGAATATAATCATAGTTTAGCATTTTGGGTTTTTTTTTGGGGGGGAGGGGCTGCATAGAATTTGTTTCATTAGCTATTTAAAATAAATTGATGGTTTTTGCCAGTCATGATGATACATGTCGCTTTGGGGGTAAAATGATATTAAGTGCTTTGAAATTGAGCTGAGGGTTCTCCTCCCTCCCTCCCTCTCTCCCTCCCTCCTTCCCTTCCTTTCTCCCTCTTATGCTTATCCTCCTTCTTCTTCCTCCTCTTCATCCTGCTCCCCTTTCTTGCATAGCTTCATAGTTTAATTTGCAATGTCTGTTTCAATATATGTGAATTAAGCAGAACATAGACATTTCTTCATTTTTTTAAATTGAGCAAGTACTGATTTGGGAATCATGGAATAGAACTGAACTGAATGGTGTGAGCTGCTTTTCTGATCATTCTCCATTAATCACTTATCCTTGTGGCAAGAATCTGCTGAGTCAATGACTCAGATTTCAGCAGCTGCCAGACCTCTATTTCTCCTTAAAATTATCTTCAAGATAAAGTCAGGCTGAGGGTACAGATTGTGTAAACTGAAACTCCATGATATTTTAAAAATAGCTCTTGTCCTCTACAGATGTGTTTGAGAGGCAATGCCCCACTTACAAAAAATGGTGAGTTTACAATTTTCATGCACTCAGTTTTTATGGAAATTTGCCATTTTTACTTTGTAGTATTGGTGAAACTTAACTGATACCCATATTAATATGGGATTTGAAATAAAGCTTTTTGTGAAGGTTAAGTTAGACATGTACATAATATATGTGTATATATGTATGTATGTTTATATATTACACATATGCACATATATAAAATATGCCAGGTGAACAAGTGTGTAAGTATATTTTCTACTACAGAATGTATGCTTAAAGTACTTATAAAACACTGATTTTCTCAAGTGGTGCTTGTACATAGTAAGAAATTCTGACTCCGACATGAAAGCCTCAGTCTTGCAATTATTTGATATGGAGACTTGGGCAAATCATCTAAGCTCTTTGAGCCTTGTGCATTCATCTGTAAAATTAAGCTGATAAACCTATTTTACTCAAATCACAAGAGTATCGACTGGATAAAAAGAAATGATAAAGTATAATTAAAGTGGCAATAACTAAGTTAATTTAAAAATATTATTATCTTTATTATTTCACATCCACTTCAGTTGAATTTCTACAATTTTGTTAGGTTGCCTTCATATCATAGATGGTCATGTGTCTAAACCACAATGTGCAGTTAAGACCACGTTAATGGGAGTACATACTGTGCTTGCAACTATGGGCCACATTTCAATCAGACATGGCCTCTGGGCACATTGCAATGTAGCGAAGGATGCAGACAAGTACTACAGAATATATTATGAAAGAGTTTTTAAGAAGTGCAATGGAAAACAGGGAAGGACAAGTTAGTTAAATTAATTCCAGTGAGATGTCAAAGATCTCATGGAGAATACAGGGTTTGTTCTTGAAAAGTGGGGACAGCTGATAACTGTCAATTACAAATTCAGAAGAGAGATTTGGGTCATTCTTTTGTTCATATTGCAAAAAATAATCACAACGGAACTACTGAGAATTAACTAAACATTAATGAAGATAAGTGAGAGCAAATTTACAAGAAAATCACCAAAGGCATAATTAAGTGCCTTCCCTAATATTTATTTATGTTTTTCTTTATTAATTTATCTGAAAGATCAACAGCTCCTTTTAGAGCTTTTTCCCAGTACTTGGTTCTAGTAATTGTCAAAATATCCCAAGAGGGATGACTGTCTCTGCTGCAAGTTAGCAAGACAAGCTACCTCCTTTTGTGAGCTTTTCAACCTTTCTGCAATTAGAACTCCTGCTTCTTCCAGACTTGACAAAGGTAGACAAAGATAAGAGCAGCAGAAATGGGATAAAATTGTGTGGCAAATAGTTACAAATTTGTAATCAATGGTTTCTTTCTGTTTTCCAAAATGAACGCATTTCCAGGACACTGATTTGGGGAGTATGTTATTTTTTTGTTTGTTTGTTTTTGGCATTGGAAGGCCAAGGGAAACATTTACTTTGAATAACTGACTCTTTAGTAAACTTTTTAGTGATACTTGCAACAATGTTTTCAAATATAGTGGAATTGTTTAATAAAAATAACATCTTTGATACCAAACCATATTGACTCAAGTTGAATCATGCAGGCAGATATATGTATATTTGAAAATGTTAAATTTACTACAGATACATTTTAGAAAATGTAGGGAATAGAGACAATAAACTATCCCAACTTATTCCAAATGCTGCTTGTATTATGGAATCTCTCTTTTTACATTTTTCACAATATATTTACTATTTACTAGTCTGTCTGCCACTCTATTCTCTACAGCATATCTGTAGCATTGCAGCCATATATCTTGTTTTTATTATATAGTTATGAAAGTTTTGATCTTAGTATGATATCAAATCATACAAATTATGGATTGTTATAGCTATATATTTTCATAATATTGTGTCTTACTGTAGGATTTTTAGGATAATTTCAGGATATTTTATTGAATCATAAGTATACATAGAGAAAAATACTTATACATAGGTCTTGGTGAAATAAGTTGGTAAATATATTTGAATAATTTTACAGGTCTAGATTACAAAAAATATAGCATAATAAAACCCAATATTCTCAGTGTCTCTTTTATCATCCCTAGTTTCTTTGTTAATTGATTAAGGAAATGCTGATCACTATATGCACTCAATTATTTTGTTTGCTAGCTCCTGAACATGGGAGCTTACATCATCTGAGGAAAACTTCAGATTCCTCATGGAAAAATTTGAAATAATTCAACCATCTGAAAACGTTTTGATATTTAAGTGAAAAAGTACGTTTAGTAAGTCGTCTTATTTAGCATGCCTTCAATTGGTAATTATTCAATTGATTAGGTTTGCATTTTTAAAAATAATAGGGATGTTCAAGTTTCTCTGAAATATTTGGAGGTCAACAGATTATTATTTTTTTTTTTGGTTGCATCTGTTTTCACATGATTATGTGGCAGTGCTATAAGCAGACGCAGACATCAGAAGAGGGACACCAGGTACAGGTACTCTGCGTCTTGGGTGGAAGCCTCTCTTCCTGGGCCACTTTGGATCAGTTTCAGTGGATCCCGCCCATGAGCCATGGCTTCCTGTGCTGATCGCTTTAACATCTGTAACTCATGGTGACACAGTTATGGTTAGTAGTAACACAACTTTGCTAAGGAGACATTTCATATTCTTTTTTTATTGTGCTGAGTGAAGATACATTGTGGCATTTCCAAAAGTCCTTATAACAGTACTTGAATTCACCCCTTCCACCATTCTCCTTTATCCTCCTCCCCCATTCCAGAAATAGTTTCAACAGGTATCATTTTTATACTTACATACATGTGTACATAGTATTTTCACTCTCTTACACCCTTTCCCCCACACCACCTCCCGCCACCCTGCCGCAGGACCTGTTATTCCCTCCTGTTCTCCAATTTTGCAGAAGAAAAAAGAAAAAAAATGACATTTTTGTTTGTTTATGATAGCTACACAAGGAGTTTCCTTGTGATATTTCCATGTATATATGTATTATAACCCGAATTAGTTCATCTCTATTTTTCTTCATTCTACCTTAGTCCCTTTCTTATGGTGGTTTCAACCAGTTTAAAAATTCTATGTTCATTCTTGTATAGGATACATCAACCATATTCACCTTCTTAACTTCCTTCTTTTATCCTCTTCCCCCATTAGCGTGAACTCTTTTTCGCAATATAGCTATATTTGTATTAGGTCTATATTCCACATATGAGAGAAAATATGTGACTTTTGGCTTTCTGAAACTGGCTACCTTCACTTTAGATGATGTTCTTCAGTTCCATCCATTTACCTGCAAATGACAAAATTTCATTCTTCTTTGTGTCTGAGTAAAATTCTATTGTGTATAAATACCACATTTTCTTAATCCATTCATTGGTAGTGGGGCATCTTGGCTGTTTCCATAGCTTAGCTATTGTGAATAGTGCTCCAATAAACATAGGTGTTCAAGTGCCTTTATTGTAACCTGACTTAACATTCCTTTGGATTTCATATTCTTTATTTGCTACTTGCCTTGTGATTTTATAGTCACCTTTTGAGGCCACTTAACATTTAGTCCCCATGGTTCAACTTTTACATTCTAGGCTGACCACATGAAGGACACTTTTTGTTATTCTAAGGTATGCTGCCAGGCATTATTATTCTGGATACTTTGCAAGGCAGTTTTAGAGTTTAACATTGAAATTGGCGAACTTCAGGTAAAGAAGATTGCCTCCATAATGTCATTGGGCTTTATCCCAAGAAAAAGGGAATTCTGCAGCAGTCTTTAGACTTTAAACTCAATTTGGCTCTTCCTTGGGTCTTTGTCTTGCTGACTCACCTTTCAGACTTTGGACTTGGTAGTCTCTGTGATCGTGATAGTGAATTTCTTGAAATAAATCTTTCTAAATATACACACACATCAATCCCATTTCTCTGGAGAACACTGACTAATACAATCAATAGTAGAGGAAATACCTTTCATGATTGAGTGGCTTATCCAAAAGCTATTGGCTTGACAGTATTTCAACTATGTCTCCCATTTTGCAGCTTGTCTCATTTATGTGATATCCCTGCTGCTGGAATCTTGAAGAAGAGAATAATGAGATAAAAAGTGCAAAAACCAAAACAATAACAAAAAAAACCACACAGCAAACTTCTGATCACTTAGTGTCCTGTCCATGAAGACCCTTCTTTCATTTCCTTTTGAATGAGAGCATTTTAATAGATTTTTAATAAAGTACACCTGGAGAGGGGGAAATTTTCTCTTGAATTTTGTAGAACTTCCATTTGTTTTAGGAAGATAACTAATCTAGTTTATTCAATTCTAGGACACAGAGTAGAATATATAATATATTTTCTAGAAGACAAATGGCTTTTATTAAGTAGTTGGGAACATGAGAGTCATCCCCTCTGTGTTCTTTCTCTGCCCATGCAGCAGCAAGGAGCTAAATCATAACTGACACTGAGTGGAACTCTTGAATTCTAGAACAGGAAACTGAGCAGTGACCACTGTGGCATCAACACCCAGGACTGCAGTGGCTCCCAGGATCCTTGGGGAGGGCAGCGTGTGGCAGTCTGGGGTAATGGCTGTCTTCCCATCTGCATCACACTCTGGATCACCTGATCTCTGAAGCAGCACGTTCTTTAGTTTCTGCCAGCTTTCTACACTAATTTGATCCACACACCTTCCTTCCTTCTTCCAGTCCATTTGCATCTAAATATATGTCACAGATTCTTCTCAATCCAACCTCTTCTGCTCTGGAATTTGAAAATTTTCTCTCAGATTTTGGTTAAAAAGTTAAACAACTAAAAATGTTTGCTATCCTTAGATAACAAACTAGAATGGTTGTTGATTGCTTATCCTCCTGTTTGTCTTTATGAGGTGACTATGAGGCAGGACTCAAAACACATGGTAGCCATTTTTACCTGGGTTCTTTGTGTTACCGATCAACATAGAAAGGGTTTCTCTTTTCAAAACTGGTAGTTACTTATATTTTTCTGTGGTTGAACAGTAAGAATATAACTTACTGTTTAAACTGGCTATTGATTAAAAATTCATGCAATTTTTATTATTTAGCTGTACATCAATCAGCCTTAGCTCTAGATAAACAAAATCTTTTCCACATAAATCATCTGTAATATACTGTTTGTGAAGTCAAGAGTTGTAGTGATTATAATTATATCTTCTTTTGTGCTTGCATTTTCTTCTCCTCAACATCCTACGTCTTTTTAAGATGAAAAAGCAAATTAATTCTCTGCCTTCTAAGAAAGTGCAATATAGGATCAACCATGGAAAGTTATTTTTTGAAAGACTTGATACACTATACCTCAGTCAGTGTACCAATGTTACACGCAAAAGCACAATGGAACATAGTAAGATTTTAAATGTAAATCACAAAAAGAAACCTACTCTAGTCAAGGAGCTTCAAACTACTGGCCACTGGACAATCTGTCAGGACATGCTGCTTGATTTTACAAAATGTATCAGGACACATCCACAGCCCTTTCACTTTACCATGCATTGTCCTTGGATATTTTCACTTTGCAGGGCTGGAATCGAGCAACAGAGACTATCTGGCCCACAAAATGAATGTATTTCCTCTAATAATTTAAGTAAAGGTTTTACAACCTCTGATATGGACTATCACCTCTGAATTCAAAGCACTATTAATATAAATAAAGAAGTCTCAATATACTATTGGGTGAAACTGTTGAAAGATAAGTGAAAGTTTAAAAAAGGAAATTAGAGTGAAAAAATAGATGGAGAAATATCAAAAGTAGAGATAAGAATAAGAAAATATAAAAAGAAAAATAACCCCATCTTGGTTATGAGTGGTATAGTACCCTTTCCTAGAAGATCCCATGGACATCACACCTCTGCACTAGGAATTTTCTATTCATAGTTAAACCCACGAGCCTGGCCTTGACAATCAACTGTTCAGAGGTTTTGAGGGGATAACGGTGATGCTGACCAACAAATCATGCTCAAGTCTGTATTCTCTAATACTATATCAATTCACCATTTGATGAATTATGGAATTTACCTGAAAAATAGTATTCTGAAAGTGTTGCTATTGAGAGTTCTGGGTTCAGCCAGTAATCTTTTTTATTAAAAAAATTAGATTTCATCCATCTTTTTTGAAAGAGAAACTAAAGAGCAATCATTTCCTCACAGCATATTTCTGCATAAAATGCCAGACTCTTATCTGTTCTTAGAAACAGTTTTAAATTTGAATTGAGAATCTGATATAACTATAATAGCAGCTTCACATGGCAGAACCTTAATTGGAACTGAGAATGAAGTGTTTGGGGGTGAGCATAGATTCACACTTTATTTTTGTTCATAGAAAAAGGGTAAATATTTGAGTATGTTAGCAGAAAGTACTTATGTAGGTTTGAACACAACAAAACTTAAATTTTAAAAGCATAGATTCTGTCACTTAGGGAAATAGTTTTCAGAGGATAAAGTTTTCCCCCAAAATACATTTGTAAATGAGCATTCCTATGTAAATTAAATGTAGACCGACAAGTTCAAAGTATTCTTATCATGTACTAATCATTGGCTTTGGGTGCGTCACTTTGTGTGTATTCCTGCATGAGTAAAGTCAAGTGTGTCATACCCTATTTCATAGTGACTTTATAAACAAGTAAATAACTTGCAAAAAGCATTTATCACAGAACTTGGTATATAATAAATAATAGAGCATATGAGGTTGGATTTACTTTTTAACATCATGTAAGTTTCTACAATAGAAACTAGATACAATACATATTTTTTGTGAAGCCTCTGAAACTATTAGATAATTAGAGTTGGTTGCTTCCATTGGTGATACAAAAGCATGGATTGGAGCAAGAGAGACTGTCTCTCCGACACCTCCTAAGTAAACCTAAAATCTAAGTAGAAATAGTATTTTCAGAGTTTGCTTGCTTCCCTAGTACAGTTACATGAGCCAGACGTCTTTCATCATGAATAAGTAGAAGATGAGAAAAAATGCATACAGTAACTTTTTTAGATGTCGGCCATCTGGCAGTTCAACACCATGATCTCTAAGAGAAGAGAGCTAGGAGAACTGGAGGCCCTGTCCCAGTGGCATGCAAGGGGGAAGTACTAGGCAGAGCAAGAGACTTGCAGAGTCAAGGAGAAATCAAGATCAACATTCAGGGCAGCTAAGTGGAATGGAGGAGCACTGAAGATGACAGGACTAAGCAGAAAAAATGCTCCTGAGTCTGCTCAGCATTCAGAAAACTTACCAGAAAAAACAGCATAACCAAGAGTCACTTCTTGGATGAAACCCTTGAGCAACTTCCTATTTTTCTAAAAAGCTCTGTAACTAATCAAGAAAATATTTCTGGTGGATTTAGGTGTGTTTCAACCAAACAATATGTGAATCTTAGACATCTGTTTTTTTTTTTTATCGATGATTACCTTTGAATTTTTGGAAATCAGGAATCCTTTCAAAGAAAGGTCTTATTTGTGTTTCATTTTCCTTGTTACGCTAAAACCCAAAGAATAACATGATTATCACCAGAGTAAGATTAAGTTGAGAAAGGTTGATTATAACACTATTTCCATAGTAAAGATAAGCTATCCTGATATTCTTGGCAAATCTTTATTTATATTCAAATGAGCATTTTTCTTAGGAGGTTTATTGGCTATGAGGAAATGGTATGACTATTTCTAGTATCCAAATACTTGATCAGTAATTCATCACAAAGTTCTTTTGTAGACTAGATGTGACTTCCATTTCAACCTAATATTTCAACAACTTTGTCAATTAATTGAATTTGCCTTTAAATATCCCGGCTTATATCCCTGACCCTACAAGATCTTTAAAAAGCTATGATAACATTTGATTTTACAGTGTTTTTGCGTAGTATTTGCAAAGTGACAAAATAATTTATTTTAGAAGTTGTGCCTATGTGAAATTATCTTTTTTCTTTTCTTTCTTTTTTTTTTTTTGGTGATACTATGGATTGATCTCTGGACCTTGGAGTTTGCTAGGCAAGTGTTCTTTCACCTGAGCAACACTCCCAATCTTTTTCCTTAATTTCTTTTTCATGTAGGGTCTCATACATTTGCCCTGGGTGTGCTCTGCTAGTGTTCCTCCTGTATCTGCTTCTTGAATAGTTGATATTACAGACATGCACAAATACACCCAGCTGGAATTAACTTTAAATAAGTGTTGTATGATGTCTCAATGCATGTAGTTTTAACTCTTAGGATTTATTTTTAACATATGATTTTTTAAAATAAAGCTTTGTATAAATAAATGGAGTCTAAACTTTTATTCCAAGTATTTTTTTATTTTTATTTTTTGCCATTTCTTTTTTGGTCCTGAGATCGAACCCAGGGCCTTGTGCACGCTAGGCAAGCACTCTATCACTGAGCTACGTCCTAGCCCGCCAAGTATTTTTTAAAACAATCTCAAACTTACAAAAACAGTTGCATGTAAAGAACAAGTTTATTTTCCCCTGAAACATTAGAAAGGATGTGCCAATCTGAGATCCTAATATCTTTGAATGCTTTGAGTGCATTTCCTAAAAACAAGAATGTTCTCCACATTACCACAATACTATGACAAATAAGAAAAATAACATTGGTACATTTCTACCACCTAATCATCATGCCCATTCAAGTCTCACAATTTTCCCAGGAGAGAAAAGATCTAATTCAGAATCAAGCCTTTCATTTAGTTGTCATGTCTCTTTAGTCTCTTTCAGTCTAGAACAGTTCTTAAATCTTTGGGGTTTTTTGATATTTTTGAAAACTCTGAGCCAGTTATTTTGTTAAATGTCAATTTTAATTTGCCTGATGTTTCCTTGAGATTAGATACAGCTTGTCCGTCTTTGGTAGGGATATAACAGAAATGGTGCTCACTGCTCATTATGTATAAGCAGCACACATTTTGATTTGTCCCATTTCTGACAATGTCATTTTGATCACTTGACTTAGCTGCTATCTGCCTGCATTTTTTCCCTTTTGTTATTTATATTTTGAAAGTAGGCACCTACTCTGTTCCTTACTAAACTTTGTTAACTTAAATTTTATTTTCAAAATTATCATGTTATTATTCATATTTGTGCTCAAATTGTCCCAGCTCTAACCAGAAAGGGTCATTCAAGCTAGCTTTTCTGTTCTCCTTACCTGCCTCCATTATTTTCTGAGTACTTCTTTGCTTTCTTCTATAACAAGAAGTACTAGGCTCATCTTGTACTTCTCTACTCCATCCCTGGATTCAGTCATTTCTCCGAGAACCAGCTATTATTATTATTATTTTTAGAGAGGAAAAATGACATGTGGAAGCCGAGGTCTGCTGCTAGGAGTGTTCAAGGCTATTGTGGGGAGGACCTAAGTCATTTTCAGTGGACAGACTTAGGGATATGTGTACAGGCACAATGACATGTTTACTTTTGTTATAGATTTTATTTGTTTATTCATTTATACTTTCCTTTCTCTGAGCTCTGACTTCCTACTCAGAGCTACCCCTTCCACAAAGAATCCCCTCTTATCTCACTTGGACCAAACAATTTCTGCCAGGCCACATGACTCCAAGTGGATTCCTTTCACATTCCCTTCAAAATGGTGTTAAAGTTGAATTATTCAGGATGTTAAAAGAAAGTGAAGAGAAGAGAGTGTAGAAAAGAAAGAGGCGATATTATTTCACATACTCTGAGAAGTCATAACAAGACAAAATTAAATGAACAAAAATATATTATGAGAAAATATGTATGAGACAAAATGGGGAGGGGGCCAAGAGAGGCTGGAAGAAGCATCATCAGACTATATATATATTCAGGCCATAAGTGAAAGAGAGAAGGAAGGAAGGTTTGATAAAACATTTTGGATTGCAGTACAAGTCTAAGAAAAATCTGATAGGGCCATCTGAATATTTAGGCTGACAGCCTTGTAGTCTTGTGTTTCCTGAGAACAGGCATTCCTTGGTATCTTGGCAGTGCTCAATTGTTGTCAGAAAACAGCATGTGAGAGGCATGACGGGCATAAATAAGGTGATGGATTTTAGAACGAGGCAAGCAGGGCCATCTGTCAGCTATGCAGTTGGAGGAGAGAGAGAATTTGTTATGGGGTTGATATCAACAATCTGTTGATATAATTTTATTTCTAATCCTTTTTAATAAAATTCTTATTTAAAAAAATGAAAATTAGGAAAAGTCTGCATATCACTTGTAAATATTTTGGTGAAATACAATTTCATCCATAGAAGTTTCCATTTGACATGCTTGTTAAAATTTAATCAAGGATATAGGTGGATTATTTTGTCCATTTGGCCCTTAAAACAATGCCATATTGTCTTAGTTATAAGAGGCTTAATACTACATCTTCAAATTAACAGGACAAGTCCCCCTACATTTTGTTTTCTTTCAAAGTTACTCTGGACATTTGAAGTCTTAAAATTCAGATAAATTTTATAATAAGTTCCTATGAAACAGTGTGTAGGAATTTTGACTGTTGAATTGAGTCTGTAAATGTGTCTCAGGAAAATTAGCGTGTTAATACTGAGTGATCTGATTTTTGAATATTGAACACTACCCATTTATTTAAGATTGTCCTTGATTTCTCTTAGCAGTATTTTATAATTATCATTGAAAAGTTCTTAGGCATATTTTGTTAAATTTATCCCTAAATATACAAATTGTTTTACTGCTATTGTGAACTGTATTTTAAAATTTTCATTTTCATCTAGACAGTTAATACTTCATAGACCTACAAATGATTTTTGCATATGATCCATTTATCCAGAAATCTTTATAAATTCACTTAATTCTTTATTCTAATTTTGTGTGTTTCTTAGGATCATTTTTCTTCAATATAGAAATTAATCTGAATTTTAAATGTTAAGCAATCTTTGCATTTCTGTATAAACAACTTGATCATGATATATTATTAATTATAGATGTTTTGGTGTTCTATTCACAAATATTTTGTTATGGAAATTTATATCCTTATTGATTTATTAATTGTCTTTATTGCCTATCTGTTTTCTTTTTATTAATTACTGCTGTTAGCTGTATTATTTAAACTTTGTGTTTTATTTCTTCTTCTTTTTCTAGCTTGCTTAAAGTACAGGTTATATTATTGATTCTAAACTTTCTTCATTTTTAATATAAGAATTAAAGTATATTATTTTCTTGTAGTTCGTTCCACACATATTTAGGTTTGAACTCAGAGCAATGTGCTTGCTGGAATGACAGGCATGTACCACCATGCCCAGCTATTTATATTGAGATGAGTTCTTGTGAACTTCTTATCTGGGCTGGCCTTGAACTATGTCCTTTAGATCTTGGCCTCCTAAGTAGCTGGCATTACAGATGTGAACCACCACACCCAGCCTGTGATTTCTTTTAATGACACCTGCTCTACTCAGAACTATGTTTAATTTTTAAATATGTCAATATTGTCTGTCACTGATTTCTAATTTAATGCCTTTTTTATCAGAAAATATCCTGCATAATAATTTCAATAATTTTACATTTATGGAGATTGTTTTTTGGCCCAAGATGCCAATTTTTACAGTGTTTTATTTTAAGGGGAGTGTACTGGGCTGTGTCTAAGTAGAGTGCCTCTAAATTCCAGTTAAATCAAAGATTAATAGTGTTGTTAAGCTTCTATGCCATTCATGATCTTCTATCAATTATTTGTTTCTATCAATTACTGAAATAAAAATGCTAATAATTTAAACCTTAATCATAGATTTGTCTATTTATTTTTTCAATTTTGCCTGTCTGTGCTTTATACATTTAGGAAACCTGTAATTAGATCAATATACATGTAAGATTGTTGCATTTTGTAAGGAATGAGATCTTCACGGCTACATGATGTCTCCCTTCACCTCTAGAAATTTTTCTTGGTCAGAAGCCTACTTTGACATAGCATAACACCTCAAATTTCTTATGGTTAGCTTTTCCAGGATATAGTGATTTTTACATTTTTAAAAACTTTTAACCTACTTATATCTTTAAATTTAAACTTTTATCTTTGCAGATTACATAAAGTGGGACTTCGTTTTTATCCAACCAGTTGACCAGTCTTTTGCTTGGACTCTTTTGGCCATGTACTTTTAATGTAACTTCATAGACTGTATTAACGCCTGCTCTTTTGTATTGGTTGTTTATATATTACAACTTTCGCTCTTTTTTTTTTTGACCTCTTTTTCATTCTTTGAATGCTTTTTCTCATTCCATTTTATCATTAATATTGGTTTTTTAATTAGTACTTCTAGTTTTAAAATAAATTTTAGTGGTTTCTCTAGAAATTATAAAAATTTGTAAATTATTACAAGAAGTTCAAAATAAATATCCTAGCACTTCTAATGTGTTGTAAGAATTTCAAGAACTACAACTCTGCTTTCCCCTTCTGTCTTTGGTCTTTTAAGGGTAATTATTTTTCTGGACACTAACATTAAATTTTGTTTTAATTTCATAACTTTAAAAATGTATTTTAGCATCTTCTGGCTGTGATATATTGAGACAGGAGTTATGCAGGCATTCTTTCTTTTTCTTTTAATTTACTATTACCTTTATTTTGATTGATTTTCAGAAATTTAATGATGAAGTTTCTTGATGTGGGTTTTCTGGTATCTCTTTTAATTAAAAATTGAGCTGCTTGAATTGGAATCTTTATATAAAAGGGAAATTTGCAGACAGATCCACACGCAAGAGAATGTCTTATTAAGCAAAAGGTAGAAATTGGTGATGCAACAGAAGCTAGGAACACCAGAAGGTAGCCCTGCAAAGGAACCAACCAACCCTGACAATGTCTTCATCTCTGATTTCTAGCTTCTGACTCTGAGAGAATAAATCCCTTTGCTGTAAGCTACTGAGTTCATGCTACTTTGTTACAGCAGCTAGAGTGAAGTAGTATAGGTGGGTTTCCATTTTTACAATCAAATGTGTAAAATTTTTGGCCAGTGTAACTTCAAATATTTGTAAAACAAAAGGACCCCTTCACAGGGGTCCTTTTGCAAATTTCTGAAGTTCTTTCTGTTTAGGTGAACAAAAAGAAGTCATGTTAGGATTGGAAACTTCATCCGTGCAGACAGATTACTGACATCCTACCAGTCACTGGAAGGACCACATCTAGCACCAAGGAAATGACACGTGCCACCTTGCCTGGGGTCCAGAGCTGAGCAACTTATCTCCCAGATTACCACTTACCTCCTCTAGCTTCCCTGAGCAATTTACCTACCTAAGTTCCTGTTTTGTAGCCATCTGCATCACAAATGGCTGCAGTGTCTCTCAGTGTCCTCCAAGTTTTGTATACTTAATTCAAAAAGACTACTGTCCTCTGTGTGCTTTAGATCCCACTCTGCACCACAATTCAGACATGCACTTAGACTGAAAGCCAGGGCAGTCACAAGGTTCTTTCAGGAACCACAATTCTGTGTCCTCGACTATGACTGAAGAGTTGTTTTATAAGGTGTATCTATTTTTATTTACCTAGCAGGGTTTTTCTTTTTATGACAAAAGGATGAATTTTATCCCATTTACTCCACCACAAAATCTGGCTTCATTATATATTTTAAGAGGTCTTACAATGGCATTATCTCGTATTTAGATATAGATGTATTTTCTAAATTTTATGTTTAGAAAATAGCTTTATCTCTGTGTATTCAAGATTCAGAAGCCAGTTTTGATAAATCAGTAGAAATCAAGTTCCAGTATGTATTAATACCTGTCAGCCATTTGAAAACACAATATATAAAATCAGCTCATTCTAAACTTTAAGAAGCAGCATTATTATTGAAAATCTAAGGATTTTTGTGATTTTCTTTTGTATTTACAAGCATAAGTATTTTAATTTTTTTATTTGGTCTCCTTAAAATCATAACTATCTTTAGTCTTACTTAAAGAGTGCCCCAAAAGACATTAATTGGGAATCATTTAATCATCAGAAGTGTTTACATAAGTATAAATAAAAGCTAACCATTGCATGCTAGAGATATGCCTTCTTTTTGTTTGAAAGCTTTCCTTGATGAATGAATTAGCTTTAGTTCAAACTCAAATCACACAAGCAGACAGGGTTTCACCAATGGTTATGAAAATAGAAAAACATTTTAATGCTTGGTTCACATGTCAGGAAATATCAAAATCTTCAGAAAAACACAACTGCACAAATTAAATAAATAAGGAAACAGATTCCAGACTTTTTGTCAGGTGTCACCTGACCAAGACGAGACCCAGTATCTGACACCTTCCATATGTCAACTGTCTAACTCAAAATCAGGTTTCACCATTGACGTTGTCAGAATCAGACTGAGCTACAAAACAGAGTAACGCAGCAAAGCCAAAGAACTTAGTCACCACATATGAGATTTGCCAGAAGAGCAGAACAAAACTGAGGTGAGAGCTCACCTGGGCCCATGCACACAAGGTGCTGTCACAGTACATGTTTCTGTTGCTCCTGTGGCAGAACATGGGGAGATTAGAACTCAATGGAACGTTCGAGAAAGGCTGTCAAAGGAGACTCAGAGACAAATGCATTTAGAAAAAAACAAAGAATGCAAGTGAGTCAGATTTTAGGAGGAAATATTTGCCAAATATAAAACACAGCAAATGAAAACTTAAAATTAATTAAATGGCTTAGTAAGTATTTATCTACTCAAGGGTTGAAAATGTAATTGTTTTGAATGTTTGTCATATCCACGCTCATAAATAATGTGACCTATCTTCCAATCATAGCATATCAAAAATTAACAATGAAAATGTATTTGCGAGGAAGTCTAGTTTAAGGAAAATATCAAAATGTTATTACTGGGAGGATAAGAATAATCAGGATGACTCCCTTCCTTTCGATTTATCATAGGATGCCTTTTCCCCCCGACTGTGGTATATGAGGTATTTACTTGTATTGGCAGCAGAACAAACATAAGGTAGCACAATCTACACAAACCGTTATCTATGCTCTTCAGTCAAGTTTCTCGTATGTAAAAAGTGGACAATAATCAACTTATACTTATCAGAGAATTGTTTCAAAGATTAAACTAGTGAACAACAGGGCTGGCAGTATGGTAGGTAATATAAAAACACTTGCTGGTATTGTTGTCACAGTGACAGAAATAATACAAGGGGGAAGGAAAAACAGGAGACTGTCCACAATGATGTCCTTAAGTAAGTGAGAACAATCAAATGAGTCTTGGTGTCAGGGGAAAGGGAGTTTGGACAGAAGCGTAAGGGTGTGTCCATACTAGCACGACTCACGGCAAGCGTGCCAGTGCGACACAGGGAAAGAGTTTATAAGAAGTTTTCTCTTGACTGTCAAATTTTCTCCATAACTAGAAACTTATCTCATCAGCATGGGTTCCACTCTTGTTGAATGCAAAGCCAAAATCAAACATGGCCAAGATATAAATGAGTGGGCGAAGATATGTTACCTGCAGCAGGTAAGGAAACATGGAGATTATTTCCAATGCAATGCTCTCTTCAAACAAAGGAAACATGGGGATTTTGTTTTGGGGGTCTACACATGTAGGATTGGACTATAGGAGCAGGCACATTCCCAAGCATGCTCAGTTTAAGGCCATAGTTTAAGAAGGAAAGATGGCAGACACATTTTTGAACAATTTCACAGGTCTAGATTACACGGATCTAACATCAGAAAGTTTTGATATTCCATTTCTATTTTATCATCCCTATTTTCTTTGTTAATTATTTAAGGAAATGCTGATCAATATATATGGTAAATTATTTTACTTGCTAGCTCCTGAATTTGGGGGGGTTAGATTATCTGGAAAATCTCAGTTTCCTTATGGAAAATTTGGAAAAAATTTGCCTTTTAAAAATATTGTGATATTTAAATAAGATAATATGTGTAGTAAGTCTTCTTATTCAGTGGGCACTCAATTGATAGCTATTAACTTTAAATTGGTTTAATTCGCATTTTTAAGAGTAATGATGCTAAAGTTTTTCTGAAATGTTTGGAGGTCATTGGATTTTTTATTGTCATTCACACATTAATATATGTTTTCTTATAACTATGTGGCAGTGCTAGAATCAGGCACAGACATCATTGGAGGGCTCTCAGGGGCCCTTGCCAGGTATTCTGGGTGGAAGCCTACTTGGGCTACTTTGGATCAGTCCTGGTTTCAATGGTCTGCATCCATTAACCTTGGCTCCTTCCCCTGATTCTTTCAACTTCTCACAACTGATAACAGCACAGTTACATAGTTATATAGTATAAAAGCTCAAGAATATGAGCACATATTCAAACATTGCAATGGTAGACAGGGACTCTCTGGGTCATGCTTAGCCTGCATCATAAAGATGGTGACATAAGTGCCTCTGACACACACAGTTTCCTCCAAAACATTTTAAAATTTCTTTTATTTTGTATTTATTTGTAATTGTTTATACATTTATTCATGTGTGTATACATTGTTAGGACCATCTCCTTCCCCTCCCCCCAACCCCCTCTCCCTTCCCTCCACACCTCCCCCCCCCCACTTCCAGGGGTTCTCTGATTTTGTTGAAAAGAAAACATAAGAAATAATAAGAAAGACATGGCATTTTTGTTAGTTTGAGATAAGGATAGCTGTATATACAGAGAGATTCCTAGCATTGCTTCCACACACATGTGTATTGCAACCCTCATTGGTTCATCTCTACCAGACCTCTCCACTATTTCCTGGTCACCTTCCCATAGTGGCCTCTGCCAGTTTAAGATTACCTTATTCACTCCTCTACAGTGGGCACATCAAACACTTTCAAGTTTTAGGTTTCTTTCCCTTTCCCTATTCCTCAAGTACGTGTTTTCCCCTTAGTGTATGACCCATGTCCAATAATATTACTGCATTTGTTTTAGGTCTATAATCCATATATGAGGAAGAACATACAATTTTTGGCCTTCTGAGCCTGGCTAACTTCGCTTAAGATGATGTTCTCCAGTTCCATCCATTTACATGTGAATGACAAAATTTCATTTTTCTTTGTGGCTGAATAAAATTCTATCTTACTATTTTCTATTGTGTATAAATGCCATACTTTCTTAATCCATTTATCGGTTATTCTCCAAAACATTTTAATTGAAAGAGAAGAAAGGACACTTTGATGGTACACGAGTTTGTGAGTTTGTCCCTAAAGTGCCTGCCTTACTTAGTGGCTAGAAAAAAGTAGAATAAATTGAGAAAAATAATATAGTAGGATACTGGAGGCTAATCTGAAATACCAAGGCTTATGGTAGGGAATATTATTGGCATAACCTGAATATGTAGTTCTCTATATATTTATGGGATTTTAGATCCAAAGTCCAATTCTACTTTATGTTGGATTTAACTGCTTCAAACAACTTAAAGAGGTGTGCTTTTTATTCTTTTCATACATTAACTGTAATAACTGTAAGTAGTGTTATTTATCCACCAGGATATTTTTAATACATTTTAACAAATTCAAAAGAAATTCTTGGTGAAAATAAGTATATTATCTTATAGGTACACCTAACTTATAGATAGGTGAATATGGTTTTAATCTAAAATATAATAGCAGAAAGATTTAGCAACAGTGAAGGTCTACCTGAGGTTATGAATAAAAATGAAACCATCCCCACAAGGTTCAGTAGGTACAAAACATCTGGAGATTTAGACATAACCAGGATTACCAAGACAGACAGACATTATTAGTAATGTTATGTTCTAAGAGAAAGTGGCTGCAGAAGTTAGGGTACAATATTTGGGAGGAAAGGGAGTCAAACTGGATAGTCTGTATGTTGTATGGACTTTGATATCCAATGTTGGTAAATCATAGCCTCATGCATCCTGAAATCTTAGAAATGTTTTGTAAAACCATCAGTTTTGGCAAGTCTAATGCTTATGAAAGAAAGATTCATAAGTGTGGCAGCCTTTTCATACCTAAGATGTGATATAGGGATATCATACTAAGTCACGTAATAGAGATGTTGTTCATGTCACTTTTGGAAGAATGATGATCACAGGATAGAAATGAGACCTGGATCTTTTCCTCTTCACAATCCAGTGATGCATTCTCAATATACTCTGAACCTGAATAAGTCAGGTATCATGTGTGAATACGGTTGATGTACTTCCTATACAAGTATGAATAAGGAATTTCTAAACCTGTTGAAATCACCATAAGGAGACTAAGGTAGAAACGAGAAAAATGGAGGGGATGAAGTAATTTGGGATATAATACATATAAACATGAAAATGTTATAAGGAAACTCCCTGTCCAGCTATCTTAAATAAATGAAAATGTCTTTTTCAAAAAGGAAGGACAGGAAGGTAAAACAGATCCTTCTAGAGGTTGGTACCAGTGGGAGGCAAGAAGATATAAGGAAAGGGTGAAAAAGGGTAACACATTAGTACATGGAAGCAATGCTAGGAATCTCTCAACTAGCTATCCCTTAACTCAACTAGCAAAAACACTTTGTCTTCATTATTATGCTTATGTCTTCTCTTCAACAAAATTAGAGATAAGAGCAGAACAGGTTCTGCCTGGCAATGAGGGGGGGGATGGGGGAGAGGGTGGAGTAGGAGGATAGGGGTGAGAAATGATCCAAACAATGTATGCACATGTGAATAAATGAATAATAAAATATTTTTTAAAAAGGGTGAATATGGTGGAAATGCTATGTACTCATGTATGAAAATGGAAAAAAATGAGACCTGTTGAAACTATTCTAAGAAACGGGGGGAGGAAGGATAAAGAAGAATGACGGAAGGGGTAAATTTAATGAAGATATATTATAAGCACTTCTGTAAATGTCACAATGTACCCCCAGTACAACAATAATATGATACTAAAAATAAAATTTTTAAAAAAGTGTCATGGGCCTCTGAGAATAGAAATTCATTGATGTATCCTTTCCAAGAATACATTTTTAAGAGTTTGATATTTTTAAGAGTAAGAATTAGAAGTTACCAACCACATTATAGAGGTGCTGAAAGTCTGGAATTTGATTAGAAAGACCAGCTATAAATCTGGTTTGACTTTAACTTAAAATATTGAAAGTACGTGAAAGATTTTCTTCATCCTTTCATCTTTGAATGATGCATGAAATTCCTACTTTCCTTTATGATATTCATTTTAGCAGATACTCATTTTCTAGTTTACAAAATAAAAGGCATGCAAAACATTTCTAAAATCATCTAATGAGATAGATAAGGGAAAGCACTGTGTGACCAAACTCGTTTGTCTATCTGTAGTGGAATTCTTAACTCTACCTTGTTAAAGTGACAGGAATGACAGGAGTGACAGGAGCGAGGCCTCCACTATTACTGGATTGCTCTCTCATGTTTAAGAGCCTTTACTTTGCAGCAGAATCAGGAACATAGGACACTATTTCAAGAGCATTATTGGCACAACCTCGACATTTTGTTGATGTATCAACAGTGGATTACATTTGTGCCCAGTTTTTACTTGGTGTTGGAAATAAATCTTGCCAGCAGCTTTGAAGATGTAATGATTGTGGCTTTTTTATTATATATTTCTCTGTCTACATTTAATTAAAAACAAGAAGTTATTTATCTACTGGGCTATATTTATACAGCAATATTCTAACTGTAAATTTAAACCTTAAAAAATGATCCCTTCTGGCAATAAACACAATCTTTTCCATATTTACCTGCTTAGCAGCTATGCTAAAATGAGAAGTGTTAGTCAGCATTACTGTGAAAGTTTACCTAGGTCTTTGAAAACAGAGCAAACTAGATTAAAATTTAAATTTCAACTGATCTGCATATAAGCCATCAGAATTTGGTGTTGATAGTTATAATTTTCTAGTTGATAAAGTTGTTTTGTTTTAACAATCGAGAAGTAAATTGAGTCATGATCTCAGAACTAAGTAATTGGCTTCCTTAAGAGCATATTCTCTTACTCTTCACTTCAGTTTAAAAAGGACTCCATTATTTTAACAAGGAGGCCAGGTGAATTTGTGTTTGCATCCTGAGTTCAGGATAGACTTGTTCTTCTGGGTAAGAGTTATTCTTGTTTTACCAAAAAGAATGGTTTACTAATTTTAACTGTTATGGGTACTTTTCATTAAGTAGAGTGGTAGATAATGTTTTGAAATAATTAGTATTATTATAATTAAAATTTACTATTTGCCTATCTAAAAGTTGGTCTAGCTAGTGCTATTTTTCTTACCCAAATAGTGAATCTTTGGCAGAGATGAATGATCTGTATAAGTCTGCATTTTTCACAATGACTTATGACATTTTGTTTCTTGAGAACCCTACGAAGTATTGTGGATTAAGTTTGGCAACAACTCGGAATAGAAGGCGCTTTCTTTTGAAACATCATTCAGCATAGACAACGACCTCCTGCTCTGTCCCTGTTATTGTTATAATTTGAATGTGGAATGCCCCTAAAGGTCCATGTGTTAAAGGCTTGGTGTTATTGGGAGGCAGTATAAACTTTAAGGATTTTGGCCAAGTCTAGTGTCTTCCAGTCATTGGAGAAGAACTCTTAAAGGAAACCATGAGACCCTGGCCTCTCTCTCTGTATCTCTTTCTTTCTGTCTGTCTCTCTCTCTGAGTCTCTGTCTCTGTGTCTCTCTCTCTGTCCTTGTCTCTCTCTCTCTGTCTCTCTCTCTCCCTCTCTCTCTCTCTGGCTTCCTCACCATGAGGTAAGAGGTTTTATTTTGCCACATGATATGGTACCTCACCACAGGCCCAAAGTAGCAGGACCAACTGAACAATTGAACGTAGTTTGAAGCCTCCCAGCTACAATGAACCTTTCTCCTTATAAGGTATTTTTAATAGTGACAGGAAGCTTATTAATAGAAAAATTGGTACTGAGAAGTGGAGCCTTTACCATTTCTATATAAGTGACAATATTGAGATGTTTTTGGACTTGGTTTGTAGAAGTTTGAAAAATTTTGGAGGAGTGAGCCAGTGAAAGTCTAAGATGTAAGCAGAGCTTAATTCATGATTCTGCTGGGGACTCCAAAGGTGAGAATTCTTATAAGAATGCAAACAGCAAAGAACATACTGATGAGGTTTCTGATGAAAACAAAATTCTATGGGGAATTTTACTGAATGCCACCCTTGTTACACAATGGTAAAGGATTTGAATGCATTTTGTCCATGCCCCGAGACTTTGTGGGATTCTAAACTTTAAGGCAATGACTAGTATATTTGGCAGAGGAAATTTCAAGTCAGTAATTTTTAGACAGTGGCATGAATATTACTGGCTGCTTTTCGCCAAATTTACTGAGATTTAGGAGCAAAATGGAGCAAATTAGAAACATTTGAAAATTTTCAACCTGGCCAGAAAAGGACCACTTGTAAAAATATAGCCAAACACAATGTGGTTGCTAAAGAGATCACTGATATTAAAAAGAAGCCAAGTGATTTACATCAGGGCAATAGAAAAGATGCTGGGAGGAGGAAGTTACAAAGCAACAGAGTCACCGTCAACACAGGCACAAAAAGCATAGAAATGCAAGCTTGTCTCAAAGATTTTCCAGGGCAGAGTCTTTTGAGAAAAAAACCAAGGGTTTTCTTTTCATGCATCATTGTATTAGCCAGTAAGGCACACAGAGGCTGTTGAGCCCAGGTACAGAATATGCCAGTTGCAGACCTGGGCATTGTCTACATGATTCTGGTTTTGCAAGAGTTAGGAGGTCATGGAAGTTTCCATTGAGATGTCAAAGGAAAGCCTGGGAGGCCAATCAGTGTGTGGCAAGATCAGAGTTTCTAAAAGCAGTCCCTGAAAGGTGGGACTTGAAGTTGTTGGAGCAAAGCCAAAGCTAAGTTAGAGATGCTAGGAACATAGAACACCTGCAGAGGAAGCAATAGGCAATGTGCAAAGCCAGCCTAAGTGTGGCCATATAGATCTGCAATCCACAAAGCTATAATAGAGGGCTTGCCTAAGTCCTTGGGAACCTACACTTGTCACAAATGTACCCTGAATGCTGGATATGGAGTTAAAGGATTTAATGTTTTCCCTGTGGAATTTTGTTGTTGTTTTGGTCTGATCCCTCCTTGCTGTTTTCCCCATTGCTCCCTTTTTTGGAATGGGAATGTTTGTGCTGTGACACTGTACCTTGGAAATATGCAACTTTGTTTTTGATTTTTACAGAGGATCATAGAAGAGTGTGCCTTGAGTCTCAAAGAGACTTTGGACTTGAACTTCTTAAGCAATATTTTAAAAGTTAAGACTTTAGAGCTTTGGGAATGGACCTAGTTTATTTTGCATTATGAGATGGAGATGAGTCTTTGAGGGCCAGTAGAATGCTATAATTTGAATATGAAACATACCTTGAAGGTCCATGAGTTAAAGGCTTAGACCCCTGCTAGGCATTACTGAGAAGTAGCAGAAAGTTTAAGAGGTGGGGGTTTAGTTAGATGTCTTCCAGGCATGCACTGGAAGGAGATTGTGGGAATCCCAGACTCTCTCTTTGGCTTCTTGTTCTTTTGAGGTGAATATTTTTGTACTGGCATGTGCTCCTGTCATGATGTGGTGCCTTACCACAGGCCCAAAGCACTAGGGCCCACAGACCATAGAAAAAACTTCCAAAACTGTAAGCCAAATAAACATTTTTTTCTCCATAAGTTATCTCAGGTATTTATTATAGTGATAGAAAGCTGACTAATGAAGTAGGAAGCTCTTCTCGGTATTCAATTTTGTGTTTTAGTCTTAGACTTTCCTATTTTATGTGTGGCCAGGATTGGCTAATGTGTATTTATTTTTTTAATGGAACAACCTTCTCAGCATGTCTTTGCATTATATCTGTAGAGCCCTGGTGGCACACACTGGACTGTTTGGGCTTCTTATGAAATATGCAGGGTATGAAATATGTTGGATTTTAAACATGGTGAGTTGGATATTTTCATAAAACAATTAGACAGAGATTTCAGGACTTAATTAATATACATAGATGTGAAGCTAAATCCACTTTTAAAAGAAAAAGAGAGCCTCAAATAGTTTATTTTTAAAATGAGATATGTGTTAACTACTTATGTGCCAAGGGAAAGAACCAGTTTGAAATGAGAACATTTGTCTTTAATTTGATCACTCAATGTTAAGATGTGGTATCTTTGAGTTTATACTATTTGGAGTTTGCTGAGCTATAGTATGTCTAGATTAATGTTTTTCATCAAATTTGGGAAAGTTTTTGGATGCATTTTGTCCATGCCCTCAGACATGTATCTTATGATACATACTTGTGTGCATATTTATTCTCTCATTTACATTTTTGTAAGTGGGTGCCAGATTTTAAATGTTCCCCTTGCTCCACAGAAACAAAAGACATGGAAGATCAATGTTGCAATGATTTGGCTCTTCATAGAAAGTTATCCTCAACACTTTCCCTATCCTAGGATTTCTATTGATCTGACTTTTGGCTTCTGTGCATAGTTCAAATTCTTGTTATTTGTGCAATTATTTATTCATGTTTTTTATACACTTTCAGAGATAGTTTATGGAAAGTTGTTCAAACTTTATCTTGTGCTAATGATAGAAACAGAAGAAATCTGACAGAAATAGAAGTTAAATAAATTTCACCAGCATTTTCTGTCTCATGTTTTTTCTCCACAAGTAGTAATAAAACTTTAAAATCAAAGTTCCTTGGTTAATTTTGCAGTGGGAATTTTCTATTCTCTCTACTTATGTCCATGTTTTTCAGCTCTATTGAGAAGAAATACTACATGAAGAGCAATGGAATAATACCTATTTATACCTATAGTAACATTTCAAAGATATTAAAGGTTTTCATTATGTCTAGCCATGTACTCTAACCCTAGTATGTAATTTCATTAAGAAGGGGAACTAAGCACTGTAGATATGGCTCCAATGGCAGAGCTCTTGCCTAGCATATGGCAGGCCCTGGGTTCAAATCTTCAGTACTGCAGAAAATAAGTAAACAAATAATTAAAATTCAAAAAAAAAATAAGGGGAACTCATTTGTTTAGATCTGTTAAAAAATGATGCAGTGACTAATGTGAAGCGCTCTCAGTTAGAGATTAAGATATTGCCTACTATTTCCTGTTTATGATTAACTGTCATCTATCTATCATCTTCTATCTCCATATACATATTCACACAGAATACTCTTTTGAAAATTGTCTTATCTTTGTCTAGAAAGCAAACAATGTATTATACATTTAGATATTAGAGTAGTCTAGAAGTATAAAATGTATTACACTTTTCACATTTTGCTTTTACGAACATTGCATTTATGAGTAATCAGTCATGCCAATTCACCCTTTAAGTTTAAACATGGCCTTATAAAACTTCTTAACATGGTACACTGGACAGTCTCTGCTAATTGATCATAGCTGGCACAGCATACAAAACTTATCTGCCATCTGTGATTAATGAACATGTTATTATTTATGTAATAAAATTTAAAAATCTGAAGAGAAAACTAAAAGATGTCTAAAACCAAGAGTATCCGAAATTGTTAAACCCAACCACTCTTTTATACATATATATCCATTTGTCTTGATTTAACTATTTAAGCAATTATAAGATATAATCTGATTCTTTTACTTTTAATATAAATTGATCATAATTTCTTGATTCAAGGTCCTCTAGTGTATTCTGGTTTGCAGGTATTGATGCTTTGGAAGTCAAGGTCAAATTGCACATTATCTTAGTGTCCTAGAAAAACACGAGTTGGTAGAGTTTCATCTGAGATGAGAGAATCAATGTTATGGGAGTTACCCCAGAGAATCAAGATTTAATTTGAAGATGATATAAAATCCTGTAAAGCTCTCTGAACTCTACTAAGTTGAGAATTGTAGCAATGAGTGCTTAAGTTTTAGGGACATAGCTAAGGTAAAATGATATGGGAATTTCCTGAACTGTCTTTACAGGTTAATCTGCCTTACCTAAATGACTCTTCTCATGGAGTAAGTTTAAAGAAATCATGAACAAAGTTATTATCTCTTGAACTACAGAGTCTTAAGTGACATTTAATACACCTTCTAATACACCTCATTTGTACTGTGAAACTCATTTGACCATGAAAAATGTTGCCACTTTCATTTCACTTTATCCTACAAAGCACTATTATGTGAAAAACAAATACCTCATCATGTTGTTAGATGTACTTAATAGAAACATTTTTGAGAACTTAATTCTGATCCTCTCGTATGTAATTAACTAAAACTTATTTTCATTTTTATCACTAGAAGTGTTTTTATATGCAACTTCATTTGATCAAAGTGCCACATAACATATTACCCATTCTTGACATTTTAAAGTTAATTATTCTTTCTCTGTTTGTTTGCTCTTCCAGGTTATAATCCTCTGCCTCAAGATCAAAAAGATGTCATAAAGTTAAAGCATTAGATTTTTGAGGTCAAAGCCAGAAAATGTTCAATAATAAATAAAGCATTGAGTTCTATGACTGTAACAGACTCTCCCGGTACCCACAAAGATTATAGTCTAGTAAAGAATACAGAAAATAAAAGAGACAATTAAAATAAATGGGGCTCTCAAAGGAATGAAATCTACACTTAGGTAAAGAGAGCCTTTATTCAAAAGAATGATTGTAATAAAAGGAGGGGTGCTGTTATAAAAGCAGGGAGCTTACTGCAATAAGAAGGGGCTCCAACTATCTAGTCTGAAATCATCTTGAAGGTCAGGCAGAAAGGGCTTTTCTTTTATAGAGAAGAGAAAATAAAGCAAGAAAGAACCAGGTGCAGGGGAGTGGGAACAGGTGATGTGATTGAAAAATTGATGTTTTTTCCTCTGGTTGGTGATTCTCTCTGTAGAGGCCTCTAGGGACGAGATATACTATGTCCTTATCTGAACAAGATCAGAGTTTGGGTTGGAAGAAGAAAAAAGCCTGACTGAAGTTTGATCAAATCAAGTTAGTGGACATTTTATTCTGATTGATTAGTATATACAAATAGTTGAACTCATCATTTATCATACAAGGAATGGAAGTACCAAGGGCTTATGTATGGCCTATTCCTAGGTGAACAAGAGGGTTATCCCTGAGTCTTATCTAAATCCTATTGGGCAGTTCTTTTCCTCAAGCTATGTTCTAGAACACAGAGGGTGAGATTTCTTTATCCCTGTTTTACAGGAGTACAGCTCTGATAACATTGTGTGTATTATTCTACATTATTCATTATCAAAGCAATGATGGCAGATTTTCTGAGCACCATGGGATGAAACAGAGGGACTCAAGGAAGACTGAGTGCAATCTCTGATGTTAAGAATTAGTGGGAGCTAAAGAGGCTGGGGGTTCAGTGAATTAATTATAGGCAAAATATATGGTCTTTGCAGATTGTGCTCCTGAGAAAGCCCAAAATACATTCTCTACAGATGCATGGCATGCATAATTATATTTTCATTTTTGTGTATATTCATGCAGTTGTAATTTCACTTAGTTTGGGAGTCAGGGAGAGAGTGAGGTTGATTCAGAAGGTTTAGCCAATGGCGGAACTCCAGTGCCTCATATTGAGTCAGAAATTGCATGAGCATTCAGCCAGAATTCAAAGCATAACTCAGTGTTAAGTAGAAGGAGGGGAATAGACATTCACCAGACACACATGCAGTGAGGAGAGGAAGTATGGG
The DNA here is from genome assembly GCF_047511655.1 of Castor canadensis. Taxonomy (NCBI): domain Eukaryota; kingdom Metazoa; phylum Chordata; class Mammalia; order Rodentia; family Castoridae; genus Castor; species Castor canadensis. The sequence continues at coordinate 12,974,966 of NC_133386.1, forward strand.
ATTTGAGGCCTCTGGCCTGTTAGTCCCTGAATCCGGATTGGAAGAAGATCAAGAGGTCTGGATCTCGATTCTAGGACCAGGGGAAAAATTCTTTCCAAGCCTCCTGACCTATTGTTAGGATTACATCTTCTAAGTAAATTGTTTTCTGATTTGGTCAGATTGAACTCAGAATTGAAGGTAGTACTTTGCCTTTCATAATGATATTTATACTGTGCAGAATGATTGGTGTATTTTAACTAATTGATTCCTTCCAGAAAACTTTTTAAGTTTGGTACTGCCATTATCCACAGGTATTTACTAGTAAGAAAACTGGGACTAAGAGATTTCATAATTTCTTCAGGCTGCAGACAATTAATAAAGACACTCCCATTCCACACTCAGTCAACCCTGCTCCTAAGTCTGAGTTCATCACTGTTACCCCACTGGGTTGTCACTCAATGATGAAACACCATTGTAACCAAAGTTAGAGGAGCAAAAGGAGGTATGATGGGACTTGTAGGGCTGTGATGTGCCTGAAGATCAAGTGCAGAGTGTACCATGTCTCAGATCTTTGAGCTCCTTCCAAAGTTCCAAATTTCAGAAATGTTTATTTGAGCATGGGGAAGAAGACGTTAGTCTCTGGTCCACAGAGTTCTATTGCAGTCATTATTGCTTCAGAGAAACATTGAGAAGAATGAAGAAACAAGAGTTCTTCATCTAAGAACTCTTGTACTCCTCTTTGCTACCAAGACTGTTTTAATATTTTTTCCTACTGTACCTATTCTTTATTTAGACCTTTGAAAAATTGAGTCTTAGCTTTTTTTTGTAAGTGCAAGTTATTCTATATTGATTTATAAATTTTCAAGACTTCAATTATAACTTAAATAATTATAACTTATTTTCCTCAGTTATTTTCTGGTACTTAGAGGAAGAAAACCTCGAAAATCCCTAAAGTGAGAGCACAGAACAATATTAAGAGAAGAACATAGCCAGAAAAGAAACCTTTTATTTTTTCAACAATGTTTTCTACACTGGACTGAGGCTAAGACCTGAGCTGAAAGGCAGTTTGCTATCTGATACAGTGGCTACTGATAAGGGGGTTGGGACAGAGAGTCCTATCTCTGATTCTCAGAGTGTCTTCAAATAGTAAATCAACCAATACATGCTATCTGCACTAGCTTTCAGCAAATCATCCTTCTTTTAAAAATCTAAAACAGTACTTCATCCAGAGATAAAGTGTCACACAATATTTTTTCTACTTAGATTTTAATGGAAGTTGTTAAGTTTTTAAAGAGCTGACACCTTAGGAAGGACAATGAAATCCATCACTGTCAATCAACTGGCTGAGCTACTGACTCATAAATCTATTTGATTTTCTCTTTCTGTGAGACTATTAGAAAACGGCTCCACATGGTCCACAGAGTTTTCTTGCACTGCTGTTTCATAGAAACATTTTGGAAATAGGAGCTAAGATTCTATCCAAAACTTTAAGAAGTCCTTCATCTAAAAGCACTTATACCTTTCTTTGCTATGAAGATTATTTTCATATTTTTTGTACTGCATCTACTCTATTTAGACCTTTACAAAATAGTAGTAGTGATGAAGTCAATATAAAATTTTAATTTTTGTACATCTAGAGAACATAGAATACATGATCATAGGAAGGCTATAGTGGGGCCGAGTAACTTCTTTTTTCTTTTATAGTTTGAGCATATTTCATTGTCCTTCTAGGAATACCCAAAATGCTTTCTTATTTCTTCTGCACAACTTTATCACTGTCATAGAGATTGTTAAACATCTCTGCCATTAGCACATTGCTTTAGGTACTTACAAAAAACGGACAACCAAGTCTAGCAAAATGACACTGTCACTGTTTAATGAACATGCCTTCACTACCACCACATCAGCTGGACTAGTTTTACTAAATTAATATTTATTTGATATATTAAAGTTATAGAAAATAAAATGTAATACACACTCACCTACTTGCCATCAGAATTAGCAGTTGTTTACATTATATTCTATTTACCTCGTATCTTTGAGAAATTAAAATATACATATATTTATAGAAAGTTGAAACTTCATTTATGTCCTACTTCCAAAAATTTCTTTGTCTTCATACCTCCTAATCTTCTGACAACCATTGTGAAAATTATAGTGGGTTTCCTTCTAAGCTAGTTTTCATGCTTCTACATAAGTGACCATAAATAATTTTTTCATGGATTATTAAAAAAAACCCGGTAATACATAAACTGCATTTATCATCCTGTAATGTAATGCTCAATATTACACCAACCTTTTTATAACTGGAAGAATCTCTTTAAACAAACATCAATAGCTATGACAATGAAAGGACCCTACAATGCTATTTTTTTTTAAGTATTAAGCAGGTACATTTTTTGTAGCCAAGATAGGGAAAAGGAACTTAATAAAAAAGTATGACTGAACTGAGAAGCCAAGATGGACACGGGGCAGTGTCTTGTGATAAGGCTAATCGTTATAAAAATGCCGACTTCAACTACATTGGAGGCCAGCTGCTAGGGAAAGCATTTGACTCTTCCCACATGCTCTAATGGAGGGAGTCTCTGGGGTGGTAATTCAATTTGCCACATATTCAGGTTGGTTCAGCCCAGGTCTTGGAATGCAAAGGACAGAGTATCAGTGTGAATGATCATAAATGCACAGCACTCAAAATTGGAAGTGCAGTGTAGCCTTGAACACAATGATGGGAAAGGATTCCCTGTCAGTGGCCTACCTGGTTGGCTTTTGTCAGGAGCTATTTGTTTAAAAGCATGACATGCAGTGGATTCAGTTTCAGTGTGGATGCTATGAGAGAAGAACAGGGACCTGCCTACCCACGTGAACCAAGGACAGTGGGCCCACTCCAAAGGACCAACAAATATATGTGGAAGTGCACACATGCATATCATTTTTAACAGCAGCTAATGTGTTTCTAAAGGTTAGAGTATTTCTGTTTGCCTTAAGTTTAATTTTGTGGTTGAAATGTTGAGAGATACACTTCTCCAAGCAATAATTCATGAATAACCAACACCTAATATCCCAAACACTATTACATACTTTAATTGAATTTCAGCTTTTTTGGCATTTTATAAGTTTCCCACTCAGAGTTTTTATTTTCCATGAATTTGAATTATAGAAATGTGGGAGAAGGAAAAAACTCTACTGCATTTATTCAAGTTAAAATTTCAGAAACTAGAATCTTCCATTAAATATAGACCAAAAAGGTGAAACTCCTTATCTGAACATCTTCTATGCATTTATACCCAACCTTTTAATATAATCTCTCAAATCTGAACTCTCCCCTAATAGTTGATAAGGTGTCTTCTGCCTGTAGGACTATGTGTACATCCTCTGAGACCCTATTGTGTTTTTAAAAATAATAGTTTCATCTTTTAACAGTTTTTGTCTCTCCTCTTAGAGTCATTGACATATTTTGTATAAATATATATATATATACATATACATATATATATATAATGTATCTCATTATATTTTAAATTGCTGTGGAATGGAACTCTGTTGAATTAAATTTTCCATCCTTTACAGTGTCTCACAATATCAACACATAGTGAGCACCTTGTAAATATGAATTGAATGAATAAGTACTTAAACAAATACATGAATACCCCAAGACAAGCATTAACCAACAGTAATTGACAAATACATGCAAAATACAAAATGAAATAAATTCCTCACACTGATTACCAGTTTGACTATTTTTTTTTTTAGGGGAGACTGCGAACACAGTCCCCCACTACCACAAATTATGCAGTTGAGTTTCCCGCATTTGGGGAAATTGCAAATGTCAGCACATCCGGAGTGCAATGGATAAGCCTCGCCCTGGGAAAACCACCTTCTTGATCATGGTATCTCCCCTGCCAGATCAGTATCCAGTTTGACTATTTTATTAGACAACCATAGAGAATAGAAAGTATGGATAATTTTTTTCTGTACTAGTTTTAGGTATATAATACTCAAAATCAAAGATATTTCTCTTTATGTATCTACGTGTTCATCAAGGTGAGGGGATGCCCAGCAGAAAGAATGAATCATCATTTCAGATATAGTCAGCCCACCCTATTCATGGACTTATTACTGCAGTTTTGACCAAGTGGGGTAAAATAATTCATAATAAATTTTAAGAAATCAAAAGAAATTTCAAAAACAAAAACATTTTAAACCCGAGTACATGCATCACACAGCTCAGTTGATGAGAAGTTCTCAATCCTGTGCCATGTTATCATCAGTCATATTTCTGCTGAGTGTTTCCTTGTCCTTAATATTGTGAAAATACAGTGTGCTTCCTCCAGTGCAAATGGTGCCCAAAACGCAAAGTATAAGTTATGGTAATCTTCCCCAGACAAAAAAGGGCAATAATGTGGTTAGTTGAAGTGATGAAGGAAAGTTTGAGATTTGTTGAAAGGAGGCATGTCTTTGGGGAAGCTGGGTGGCATTATGGGAAAAGTGAATCAAGAATCCACAGTACAGTGCTGAACTCTGTGAACCTGAGCATTCATGGTTTTTCTTCAACCAAGGTGTCCTTGTAACCATTGACCTATCTATACCAAGGATCTGTTGTATAAGTTCCATGTGCTCCTTTACAGAGGACACTGCTAAAATGCACTGCTAAGTGACAATCATTGTACTTATACAAACCTGGAAGGTCTAGCCTACTATACACCTAGGATATATTCCTGGTGTAGCTTATTGCTCCTAAGCTAACAAGTCAGTGCCACATGTTACATACTGAATACCAAAGGCAACTGTAACACTATCTAAACACATCTAATCATACAGAAAGTGCAATAAACATTCAGCATGGAAGATTTTAAAAAAAAAGTACATCTTTATAGGGCACTTGCAGAACTGGAAATTGTCCCTGCTAGTGAGTGATGAGTATGCAGAAGACCTAGGACCTTAGTGTGTGCTGCAGTAGACTATAGAATTACTGTGCACTTAGTCTAGAATAAATTCATGAATTTCTCTTCAACAATAAATTACTTAGTTTACTGTAAATTTTTACTTTATAAACTTCTACTATTTTACATTTTTGACTTTTGTAATAACACTTAGCTTAAAATGAAACCACATTGTACAGCTCTACAAACATGTTTTCTTTCTTTATATTCTTATTTCCATCCTATAAAATCTTTGCTTAAAAACTGTAACTTCTTGCTTAAGCTTCTGAATATTTCACTTTCTGGTAATGCTTTCCTAAAGGTAGCCAGGACAGACCAACAAATACTTGTCCTCTCTTCCTAGAGTTCCTGATCATTAGTTACCCAAGTAACTATAGAGATTTGACTGACCAATTGTGTTGTTATATAATATGATCTTCAGTTTTCTGTCCTATGTTGGCTAAATCCTGGAATAAGATTGTCTTTCACTCCATCCTCAGCTCTCCGACACTGAATCTCTTAATTAGAAAGGATTAATCTTAGGTATCTTCACTAGCTCCAGTACTTAGCTGTTGGATTTCAAACTGTAAGTACTTACTTTATTTTGCATAAGTAAATCACCTGGATTAAATCCTAGCCGTTACATAGCTGGGGAGGGTGGCAGTTTAGGACATCTTTATTTACTCTTATCCAGTACTTTTCCCTCAAATATAAAATGAAGAGGTTGGATGAGTCACCTGCCAGCTGAAATCTTACACATTCCCAATGATCTCTGCTTGTTTTCTCTTTATCTTCAGACAACTTCCTCATAGAATAGGTTATATATAAAATCAATGACAGGAATTATTCATACATTCCCTCTCCCTTTCTTCCTTTTTCGGTCATTCATTTGAAAGTCTGCATTTCTTTTTCTTGCCAGTGTTTGTAAAGAACTTGTGAAGATGAGTAAAATGCCATCCATGCTTTCAGTGAGCTGTCATAAAAATTATGAATATAGCATTATTACCAATTAGTATGTTCTTACATTTTATGTGCTTTAATGGTGATTTGTACAAAGTGCTTTGAAGAGAGTTTATCTTCCTAATGGAGATCAAGTAAAGCATTGAACAGAAAGAACATCTGGGCTGAGCTCTGGAAAATAAATGGGACTCAGTAAGAATAAAAGCATAGGGGAGGTCATTCCAGGCAAAGAAACAGCTTGTGGAAAAGTCATGAAGCTATGCAGATGCTTGCTTGTTTCAGGACTGAAGATCCATCTAGAGTATGGAAAGTACTATTATTTTGTAAGAGTAGTAGAACATAAGATAAAAGAAATAACATAAAATTACCTTTATTCCTTATTGTTTGAGAAAAAAAATTTGTGATTTTGAAATTTCTTTTCTGAAGTTTATTAGCTGTTTTCTAATCCATTACTTTCAATCACTTGTTAATCTTTTTTATTTTGAATAGATTCTTTTTTTTTAGGTTTTTTTTTTCCTTTTTCTTTTATTATTCATATGTGCATACAAGGCTTGGTTCATTTCTCCTCCCTGCCCCCACCCCCTCCCTTACCACCCACTCCGCCCCCTCCCTCTCCCCCCCAATCTTTTATCTTTAGTAAAAAATATACTGTAGTTCATGAAATTCCTGTAGGAAGATGCTTGCTTTTATGTAATTCTTTTGTGAGTCCCAATTTCATTTCCTTTCATATAAACTTGTGGGAAATTCTTGCAGATTGGTTCTAAGATCAACATCCAAAGCAGGAATGCACAGGATTGCATTGTTAAGGAAGCATTTGTAGATCCTACTTTCCTCTTTTTTTCTTCCCAAGTTAATTTACTATCCCTCAGCTAGCAAAGAGGGAAGAGACAATGGGTAGTAACTTTTCAGCATTTCTGAAGAAAAATAATGAATGTTGTTCTCCCCAGAAGGCTCATTGAAGAAATGACATAAACGTCAGAGAGACTATTCAATAATGGAGAATAATGTTTGAAAAACATTAGATGTAGATGTTCAGAATTACTGCTACTCAAGCATTTGTTAAAAGAGAATCAAAGTTGTCAGCCAGAAGCAAATGACCAAGAGTTAAAAGACTGACATAAAAAGTACTGATAGTGCTAATGATCTTTTGAACTATTTTATTTGGATGCTATAAGCATCTATCTTACAAACTTGCCTCCTTCTTCTAGTTCCAGAATCCATCTGAAGAGTCAATTTTCTTCTCACCTACAAGGAATCGAGAAATAGTGGCATGCAGTCTACGAGCATTGGGAAGCAAACCTCCCAGAATGTGTTAGAGCTGTGGACTGGCAAGCGCCAGATGGGAAATAAACAGTCAGAGGCTCACGGGCATTCAGTGGAACTGAATTCTCAGAGGTAAAAGCAAAGAAGCAGAGCTAAATGTCAGGCTTTAGTGTTTGGTTTGCACTTTTAAGGCACATCATGGTGGGGACTGCAGCAGGGTAGGACAATTAATGTGCAAAAAGACAAAATTATCCAAAGGAAAAAAATCATGCTCAATTTGCTCTGCACTAGTGAAATCTGTTAGACTCCAGCCATTCCTGGGGTGTGCATGTTCTCCAGTGCAAAATTCTTACTGTTGAAAAGCAAAGATTCTGAAGGATTTTTTTCAGTATGAATCTATGTACCATTCATTTTTTTTTTCCTTTTTAAAATAAAGAAATGGCTTTGCTTACTTCTAGTGGTCTGTGATTCCATCAGTTGGTGGAATGCAGCTATGGATGTTTTCTGACAATCTGATAGGTAAGGGTGGAATCCCATCTCTCTCACAAGTTTCTGTACAGTTTTGTATTGTTTCTTGTGCTTGATACAGTTCAAGTGATGGAAGAAAATTAATTTCTTTAATAAAAATATCTACAACAGTAGTGTGAAAAACACAAATATATATACTTGTTTTTCTGTTTTGGAGGAAAAGGAATTCTAGTTGAATAGATTGTTGGATGAGCTAATAACAAACCCAGTTTTTTCATGACTCTTCACTGTGGTCTTGTTCTCAGGTGCATTCACACACACTCACATACCAACTATATACACACGTACACGCACAAACACATGACCATTCCAGGGGAGGAGAAGTAATAGCAGTGATCAGATTTAAAATATACATGTATGTATATAAGACACTAATACATATCAAATATATAAATTGATTTGATGTTTTAATATCTCATGACTTGTATACTAACTTCTATTAGTCTGTTATAGAAACTAAATACTATGAAATCATATTTTTCAGTAGTTTCTTCTGCTGTGAATTTACAAACAAAACAGAGAAGCAGGTATGTATTCCTGATTGAATTCACAATATATAAATTAGTAACATAAACACCCTGTACATAATTTCAATAGTTTCAAGACTTTAATTTAAATATATTTATTATAGACAATGTCAGGGTTACAGTAAACATGAGTTTTGTTATTATCACTCTGTCTTAAGGAGAGTAAAATAAAACTTAAATTATAATGTATAGCCAAAATATTTTGGGGAATAGTGGATGAAGGTTTTGAATGCAGTTTGTCGATATTTTGCTGTTTACCCAGGAATGCCTAATTCTACCCTTTCTTCATTTTTCCTCATGAAGGAGTTCCCTGAATAGATTATTCAGAAAACAAGCAATATCCAAGTGATACATGAAATTCTATTTTATTTACATCTCTACAAGTTCTAGGTAACTCCCAAAGACTATTTGGTGAAGATTTTGTTACAAACTGGGAATCAAATTTTAAGAAACTCATTCTGTTTACAGCACATTGTTAAATCACTTGGTTTAACACTTGATTGTAGATTAAAATCCCAGTGACAAGCTTAAAAGTAGTATCAAGGGCAGAGAGAAGCTTTGCCTCCCAGGAAACACTTGCTGTGCACATTGCATGATTGCAAAAGAATCAGAAAAAGTGTCTGTCCTCAATCTGTTCACTCAATCTGTGATGCATTTTGCAGTGCGTCAAAGCCTTTAATCATAAAATTAAACCTATAATTCCCTTGCACTTATCCGTGGAAAAAATAATCCAATTTAAACACAAACTAAGGTCCAATTTGGCATTTCAAAACATTTACTTTTAAAAGGTCAGAAAAAAAAATGTCAACAACAGCTGGGTACTGGTGGCGCATGCCTGTAATCCTAGCTACTCCAGAGGCAGAGACCAGAAGGATTGCAGTTCAAAGCCAGCCTCAGGCAAATAGTTTGTGAGACCTTACCTCAAAAAAAACCCATCACCAAAAACAAGTTCAGTGGAGTGATTGGACTTCAAACCCCATCACTGCAAAAAAAAATGTTAACAACAAAAACATTGGTGAAAATGACATAGGATTCTCTGCATTTTCTTTTTCTATTTAAATGTATTAAATAAAAGTTAATGTATAATAATATCATCATGATGAAATGGTTGTTTTACTTTTACTGTAGACAGAATTGTTTCATGAGTTAATATGTGGAGCAGCTGACAAAGTCTTCCCAAGGTAGTTGGACTTTGCATTTTGCTGGACATACAGAGTATAAATGTTCATATTTCTTTAATTTCAAAACTAAGACAAGATGGAGAAAACTATATAAGTAAACTAATATCTGCCAGAATAAAAATGTTTAAGTCTATGCATGGAGGTTTTTTGATTAGTATTTTAAGGAATTGTAGCCAAATCCTTCTCAGAATGTTTAGGAAATGAGATAATGAGAACTCAAATACTCATCATGCATGAACACTAATGATAGAATACTGTATGGCGTCTCGATGCTACTGAAGGAAATCTGAGTCTCTTTTCATAAATCATAAATGAGACAGTGCTTAAGAATTAGTAACAAGTTTGTCATCTTTCACATTTTTGCAAAAATGATCTTTTAATAAAAATCAATTTAAAGCACCTGGAGTACAAAATATTTAAGTAGCAGTGACTACAGTTTATCAGAAACAATTCCTCTCAAACACCTTTAATTTTTGTCTCTGTGGAAATGACTTACCTTGAATATGGGAAGAAATTCACTCAAGAAAACAGCACATATTTGCATTTGGTAGGATATAATTAAATTATATTAAAGTAATTATAAAAGTAGAGTCAAATTCATATGGCACCCTTTTTATTTAGTTAGTTAGTTTTTGAGACAAGGTCTTGTTACATAAGCAAGACTGGTCTTGAACTTGTGATTTTCCTGCCTCTGCCTTCCAAGAGCTGGAATGACAGGCATATACAAGTATGTGGTCTAATGACACATTTATGCTTACATTTAAATTGCATTTTACACACATAAAAACCATTAAAATGAATCCAAAACACATATAAAACTGATGTTTTAAACCATGTGTGATATTAGATAAGATTACATATTTCTTTAAAATTCATTTCTCAATTGGTAGAAACACTAATTTTTTGAAGAAATTTTAAACAATATTGTGCTCATTTATAACTCATTTTCTTTTGAGAGAAAGGAATTTGAATTACAGCATAAATGCAGAATTTTTTTTACTCCAAGTCTATTTTTTTGTCAATTGGTGATAAGTGCTGGTGATTTGGATTGCAAGGATGTTGAGTTTTATTCTGTATACAGAACACTGGGAGATACATGGATAAAACTACAAAGTGTAGCATTTACGTACTTTTAATTTAGTGCTTTGTTTGATTATATGTGTCACCTAAGTTCTCATACATTTTAATTACCTGTGTATCTGTTAATCTTGAAACCAATCTGCATTTGTTGTCTTATGAGTCTACCTTCCTCTGGTAATAGCTTACCTTTGGACATTCATCTAGTACTTGAGAAGTGTTAAGATAATCAGTCTTGCTGCTACTCTGTTTATAAATTTCAAATGAATGAGGCTTGGAAAGGTTGAACAGCTCAGTCAGATTCACAGCAATGTTGAAATATGGTTGAACCCTTTTGACCTTTCCTTTGATCCCATTGAGCTTGGAGCTCTGGTCTTGAAGATGGAGGGAATGAAGCAGTCATCCCTGAAACTGAAGCCAGTGGATCCAGAGCCTTCTCCTCCATCCGTGTTTTGTCCATTCGATGTGCCAACTCGAGGTAGAAAGAATGAAAAATAAAAGCATTATTGCTTTCCACTTTTTTGTCTCTAAACACAATGTTTGTTTTGGAGAGAAAAGAAACAACTATACTTCCAAGTCTTATTTTCAAGGCATAAAACATCACATTTAAAATGCATATTCATACAAAGAAAAACAACTAGGTTATTAACTGCTAAAGACTTTTATCTAAATATTTAACTTTAGCCTAAGCATGAATTTTCCTGGTCCTAATTTCATATTCTTGTCACAAATTAAGTCTTCTGCTAAAAGAAATGAATTGGGAGGCCATTTGGCCGAAGCAACTCCAGTGTCCTGGGTTCCTACAGAAGCAAATCAAAATTCATCCCACTGTAACTGGTCATATTCTTGGCCAATCAGAAACCTCCAACTCCTCTCTGAGGACTTTCCATTGGAACAATCCAAATAAGGAAACTGTTCTGCCTTAACCAATCTAATATTTTCATTGCTTTGCTGCTGCTTTCACTCTTTGTCTTCCCTTACACCCCTTAGGTGGAGCCTCTGCCACTCTCATGGTGCTCAATTCACCAATCACTGCTTAGAAATGCTCTTCACATTTTAATGAACCTCAATTTATTTTTTACTTTTGTTCCCTATTCATTGAAGTGCATTTATCTCTGTTGTTTCTCCTGAAATTTGTTCTGATCTGGCTTTTAAAGTTATCGTACTCCAGAACTCTTTAAGCATGCAACTTCTTTTTGGTGTCATGGCTTTCATTTTTAGCATTATAAAATCATGAAGACTATACATAAAGAATAGAAAATTCTACAAAAGCCTTTCATCATCTGATCTCTATTAGATGTCTGCACAATGTCTGCAGCCTTTGATTTTCCATGTGAGTCACTAGTGATTGTTTAAACACATACACGAACAAGAAACCTTTAATTTTCAAGAAAATCAAAAGTTACAGTTAAATAATTAAAATCCAGAGATATGCACAAGACTATTTAAAATGGTGATTCAGGGATAGGGCTGTAATTCAATGGTAGAATGTTTGCCCAGGGTGTGTGAGGCCCTGTATTGGATCCCTAGATCTGGAGAAAAGTGGTGATTCAATTTTTTTAAAGTTTTTAAACAGAGGTACTAGTTCTGTACAATAATGGATATAGATTATGTTAATTGCAAGTACAAGGTTTCCATAAATTTTTATATATTCACTCATTTGTCAATGATCCAGGTCAAAATGTAAACATTTCCATTGTCCTGAAGGCTTCCTTGTATGCTTGTCCATCATTATCTTCCAACAATGGCAGCTACTATTTTGACTTCTATGGCCAGAGATTAGTTTTGTCTATTACTGAACTTCCCAAAACTTTGACTCCAATGTAGGCACTCTGTCTTGTCTATTTTTCCTGCTCAGTGTCTGTGTGTGAGATTCTTGTCTCAGGTAGCTGTGGTCATGCATTATCAGGGTATAACACTCTGGGAGCAAAAGTCATGATTCTATACTTACAGTTTTGACCAAAACCTTAGAAAGATAATATATGATATTTCCAGACAATTTATAATCAACAAATCTTGAAATTAAGGAAACACATTTTATAAAAGTTTTTAACAGGATGTATTGTCTGTATCCTGTTTTTAATGATTTTCTTTTCATTATAATAAAATGCTTCCTGCTTTATTTACTTTCTCTCTTGTGAAAGACAATAACTACTTTCAATTTTATAGGAGAAACGATAAAAGAATTGTTTCCTCCCATGAGACCTAGTTAACTGCATTCTTTCTTAAAATAAGGTGTGTTGTTTTAGTGATGTCACTTATGAAGTAGTTAATCTGTGCATGAAAAGACAAGGAAGTGATGAAATAAATGGTGACAGAAGATCATTACATCTAGTTTTCATATTTGAGTTGTTAGCTGAATTCTGAAAATGCATGAGTATTATTTAATGTGCCTTTTGAGATCGCAAGAAATATTGATACTGATAATATTCCATCTAATACAAAATAATAATCACTAAAATTGCAAACCATATAAATAATGAAATATTATTATTGTCAAAGATAACAATTACAATGAACCCATGCAAATTTAGACTTCATAAAGTGAAGGAAAGATAAACAGCCCATACCTAAAAGTGTACACGGTACAAAATTTAACCTAGAAAATATGTGGGGGATTTCTCATAAAACAAAACTCAAAATGGGAAAAGTTATATTTAGTAAAACCCGATGTCATTAAATAAACCAATAAATGATTTATTGCAAAGTGTATTGGGAAAAAGATTTACCTAGGGAAATGTAATTTTATAAAATTCAAAGAAAATGGGAAAGTTGTAATCTTTATATTAGAAATTAATTAGTGCAAAAGCAACAGCAAAAATCCTATTTAAAATCAGCCAAAATGATTGCAATATTCATTTATTTTATGGAACAAAATTCTAGGTTTAGATAGTCTGGATTTTGCATAATAGTTATGAAACCAACCAACATACTTTAATTTTCCTGTGTTTTTGCTCAGGGTGGGAGGATATCCACTGCTTCTGCTGCACCCTGTGTGTTTTACAAGGTAGGAGAAAAGAAAGAAGACAAAAGACACAAAGGACAGAGGCTAACGTTACATTCTAGCAAAATCTACATGTTCTTCTTTTTCACTGGCCTGGCCACTCCCAGCAGCAAGACCATTTGAACCACTGAGTCTTACAGCTTTTCTATCTAGAAAGTACAGATTGTAGAGGAGAAGAGGACTTTGAATGACATGAGGAGACTCATCCAGCCTCTACTACGTGGTTCCACTGCTCTCTCTTGAAAACTAAACAAAGAATTAAATTGATTCAAGGGCATCCTTTACATGAATAATTTATATTAAAGTTTGCACAATTTTAAACTGAAAATTTTTGATTTATAAACAGAGTAAAATGGCAGCGTAGACATTCCCAGTGGTCCAAATGATGTGAACAAAATGAGGATGATTTTCTATGCTAGCCACTAACAAAAAAGCAGAATCTTGGGAATGTGTCTAATGACAGTGAAAGTACACTAACCATAGCAATAAATCCTTAGTTTTAGAATCCATGAAACACAGATTCCTTAGAGAAGTAGATGAAGCCATGGAAGACTGCTGTCCTACACGTTGTGTTTCAGAGCTACCAATTCCTCTTTTCAGCTGAGTGTCTTTTGGCTCTGCATTTGTTAAGTGTCTGTGTCTTTAATTTACCAACAATGTTTTGTTTATGTAAATTGTATTACATAGGGTTTTGTTGATTTCCCCTATGTTAAAATATATAGCTTTGCTTTCTCAGTTTTTCTTTCTTATCCTAAGATACTTTACTAAAAATGTCTGTAAAATGATATTAATTTAAAATTTTTTGTTATCTTCATATTTAGCCTATTCTTATAAAATCTTACCAATCACTCAATTTTCATTTGTTGAGAACATGATAATCTGTATTAATCTGTTTCTACTCCATCTTTTTATTTTAAGGATACTGGAGAATTGGTTTCAGCAGGGAGAGAGGCAGAACATTTTATTTATTTATTTATTCATTCATTCATTCATTTATGTATTGTGTGTGTTTAATAAATGTAAAGTCTTGTTGCAGTCCCTCTGAAAAATGAACAGATGATTTTTTGTATGACAGTACTGAGATTTGAACTCAGGGCATCAGGCTTGCTAGGTAGGAGGTCTACCACTTGAGTCACACCCCCAGCCTTTTTGTGCCTTAATTATTTTTCAGATAGGGTCCCATGTTTTTTCCCCAGGGCTGGCCTTTGACCATAATCCTCCTACATATGTCTTACATGTTGGTGGGGGTCACAGGTATATAACACCATACCCAGTTTATTAATTTAAAAAGGGTTTTGCTAACTTTTTGTCTGGGCTGTCCTGAAATGTGATCCTTCTGATCTTTGCCTCCTGAGTAGCTGGAATTATAGACATAAGCCCACATACCAGACTGAAGCAGGGCATTTCTTAGGTTAATTTTATAATAAATTCACTAGATCCACTTAAGATAATTTTGGAAGATGTGCTATTTCTATTCTGACATTCATAGATGTGCAGGGTGATAAACATGGATCTAGTTTCAGTTTTTTGCAATTGGATAACCACTTTTTCCAATATTTGTTGAAGAGGCTGTCTTTTCTTCATCATATATTTTTGGCACCTTTGTCAAAAATAAGGTGGGTATAGTTGTGTGGATTCATATCCAGGTCCTCTATTCTGTTCCACTGGTCTTCTTGTCTGTTTTTGTGCAAGTACCATGCTGTTTTTATTGCTATTGCTTTGTAATATAGTTTGAAGTTGGGTGTTGTGATATCTCCAGCATTGCTCTTTTTGCTGAGTATTGCCTCGCCTATTTGTGGTCTCTTGTTTTTCCAAATGAACTTTAGGGTAGATTTTTCGATCTCAGTGATGAATGTTATTGGGATTTTGATGGAATTGCATTAAACATGTAGATTGCTTTTGGTAGCATAGCCATTTTACTATGTTGATTCTACCAATCCATGAGCATGGGAGATCTCTCCACATTCTGTAATCTTCCTCGATCTCTTTCTTTAGGGGTCTTATAGTTCTCCTTGTAGAGGTCGTTCACATCCTTTGTTAAGTTTACTCCTAGGCATTTAATTTTTTTTAAGACTATTGTAAATGGAATTGTTTCCATATATTATTTCTCAATTTGTTCGCTATTGGTATATAGAAAAGCTAAGGATTTTTTTAAATTGATTTTGTATCCTGTCACCTTGCTGTAGCTGTTTATGGTGTCTAGGAGTTTTTGGGTAGAGTTTTTTGGGTCTTTAAAGTATAGAATCCTATCATCTGCAAATAGGGATATTTTGACAGTTTCTTTACCTATTTGTATTCCTTTTATTTCTTCTTCTTGTCTAATTGCTCTGGCTAGGAATTACAGGACTATGTTGAATAGGAGTGGAGAGAGTAGGCACCCTTGTCTCATTCTGATTTTAGGAGAAATGGTTTCAGTTTTTCACCATTAAGTATGATATTGGCTGTAGGTTTGTCATAAATAGCCTTTACATAGTTGAGGTACTTTCCTTCTATTCCTAGTTTTCTTAGAGATTTTATCATGAAGTGGTGTTAGATTTTATTGAAGGCATTTTCTGCATCTATTGAGATGATCAAGTGGTTTTGTCTTTTCTTCTGTTAATGTGGTGTATTACATTTATAGATTTGTGTATGTTGAACCACAAATGCAACCCCGGGATGAAGAGAACTTGGTCGTGGTGAATGATCTTTCTGATATGTTGTTGGATTTGGTTTGCCATTATTTTGTTGAGGATTTTTGTATCGATGCTCTTTGAGGAGATTGGCCTATAGTTCTCCTTTTTGGGGGTATCTTTGTCTGGTTTTGGGATAAATGTAATACTGGCTTCATAAAATGAGTTAGGCACTAATCCTTCCCTTTCTATTTTGTAGAACAGTTGAGGAGAGTTGGTATCAGTTCTTCTTTAAAGGTCTGATAGAATTCAGCAGAGAATGCATCAGGTCCTGGACTTTTCTTTTTTGGGAGACTCTTTCTATTTTCTTATATTTGCTGAGGCTTGCTTTGTGCTCTAAGATATGATCAATTTTGGAGAATGTTCCATGGGCTGTTGAGAAGAAGGCATATTATGCAGAAGTTGTGTGAAATATTCTGTAGACATCAGCTAGGTCCATTTGATCTATGGTGTGATTTATTTCTAGGGTTTCTTTATTGATTTTTTGTTTTGATGACCTATCTATTGGTGATAGGAGGATATTAAAGTCTCCCACTACCACTGTATTGGAGTCTGTATATGCTTTTAGTTCCTTCAGAGCATGTTTGATGAATTTGAGTGCATTGATGTTGGGTGCATTATAGGTTGATAAGTTGTTATTTCCTTTTGGAGTATTTCACCTTTATAGTATGGAGTGTCCTTCTTTATCTTGTTTGATCAATGTAAGTTTGAAATGTACTTTGTCCAAGATAAGTATTGCTTCTCCTGCCATTGGCTTGTTAAATCTTCTTCCAGCCTTTCACTCTAAGCTAGTGATTGTGTCTGTTGATGAGCTGGGTCTCCTGTATCAACAGATTGTTGGATCTTCTTTTTTAATCCAGTTTGCCAAATGGTGTCTTTTGATGGGGGAATTAATTCTGTTAACATTCAGTGTTAGTATTGATAGGTATGTGGTGATTCCTATCATTTAGTTGTTTTTGTTGTTTAAGGGCTTGCTGGTGTGCAGCTGAATTAATGTTACTTTCTGACTCATTGTCTTTTCTTCTCCTGTGGTTTGGCACTGCCTGCCCTTTCATGTTTTTATTTGCTTTCATTTTCTGTGTGCAGAATTCCTTGCAGAATCTTTTGTAGTTGTGGATTGGTGTTCCATCTATTTTGAATGATGGTTTTGTTGGGTAGAGTATCCTAGGGTTGAAGTTATTTTCATTCAGTGCCCAGAATACCTCACTCCATGCTCTTTTTGCTTTTAAGGTTTCCATTGAGAAATCTGCTGTGATTTTGATGGGTTTACCTTTGTATGTTATTTATTTTTTCTCTCTTACAGCCTTCAATATTCTTTCTCTATTCCTGTGCTTGTTGTTTTAATGATAATGTGTTGTGTAGTTCTATTTTGGTCAAGTCTGTTTGGTGTCCTGGAGGCTTCCTGTACCTGAATGGGCATAGCTTTCTCTAGATTTGGGAAAATTCTGTTATTATTTTGTTCAATATATTACAAATTTGCTTACACTTCTTCTTCAATGCCCATGATTATCAAGTTTGGTCTTTTGATGGAGTTGGTGAGTTCTTGTATATTCCTTTCACAGGTCTTGAGTTATTTGACTAATAGTTCTTCAGTTTTTCCTTTAATTTCCATTTCATCTTCAAGTTCTGAGATGCTGTCTTCTGCTTGTTCTAGTCTGGTAGAATGGCCTTCCATTGTGTTTTGTATTTCTGTTTCATTCTTTTTTCTGAGGTTTTCCATATCATAGATTATTTCCTCTTTAATATTATCAATTTTTGTCTTTAATTCATTTATTTCTTTATTTACAGTGTTCTCTGTTTCACTTCGGTGTTTATTTAGGGCTCCTATGAGTTCATTTGTTTGTTTCTGTGACTTCTCAAATTCTTTATTTTTGGTGTCTTGGAATTTCTTGAGTGCCTCTTGTACATTTTGGTTTACCTTATCTAGTAACATCTCCATGAAATTCTCAGTGATTGCTTGTAAGATTTCTTCTTTCAGAGATTTTTATTGGCTTCCTTGGGTTCCTTGGCATTGTTTTTCTTTGTTTTGTTGGAGTCTGCACATGGGTATCTGTTTTCTTCATTTCCCTCTGAATCCTGTATTAAATTATTTTTGGGGGGAGAACGGTTTCCATCACTTTTTTGTCTTCCCATCACTGCACTTGGTACTGTGTAACTATGTTCTTGGTAGGCTATTGGTGGTTTTAGCCACCTGTTTTCTTTCCCTTGGTTTAATTTTGTTTTGTGGATGTGTTGGGTTTTTAGGTTAGTGTATGTATGCTATTTCTGTCCCTGGTCTGTGTGTAATTTAGTATTATCTAACTCACAATAGTAAAACAAAACAAAACAAACAAAACCAAAACCAAAACAAACAAACAAAAAACCCAAAGAAATCAACAGGGAAAGATGGGCAAACACACACAAACAAACTAGGAGCAAAACAAACAAACACACACAAAAATGCCAGGTTCAGGAAAAATAGAATTTCAGTCTTTGTCATTCTGGTGTTAGCCCTTCATCATCCAGTCTTGGTGTTGGTATTTAAGCAGAGGCTCTGTCTTAGTTTTGCCAGCTGGTTGGGGAGTCTTGACAGTTTTTTTTTTTTTTTTCAGTGGCAGCTGCTTAGTCAGCTCATTCCTCAGTGAGATGTGGCTTGTCCTTAGGTTCCGGAGTTCAGCTCTGTAGCCCCCCAGACATCCTGCTTTGGAGTTTGGTTTTCAGTGTGCTGGTTTACTGGGGGCTTGTTTCTTTGCCTTGCCTCCTTTCTCTGGAGCAAGGTCAGTGATCCATCAGCTGGCCCCCTGCTTTCAGCATGTTGTGATGATTTGCTGATTGTTTTTCAATTTTTCAGTGTTGTTTGACTTTGGATGTTGCTCACTGGCTCAGGAGATCAGCTTGGTGGACTGCTACCTACCCAATTTCAGGCAGTGGCTTATCACCCACCCACTGTCAGCCCTTCTACTTTTCCAGCCTTTGTATACTTTACTGAAAGTTCATGTGGAGGTCAGCTCCTTGCCCCATTCCCCTTATCCAGTGTCCTTACAACACTCTTCCCCTCTGCTGTGTGTTCATTTTCAGTTCCTTGTTTATTGTTCAGGTTTTTTTTTTTGTGGGGCTGGGGGTCAGTCTGTCCAGGGGACTTTGCTGGTTTATCTCAGGGGTGGCTGTGGGAATACAGTGTGACACTTGGTGCTCACCTGTTGATCTGCTGAATGTCTCCCAAGCAGGTTTGGAGCTGGTGTCTGGTGGCAGGGGAGCCCTCCTGTTTCTCAGTGTAATGTGGTGTGTAGAAGCTTTTTACAGGCAGAGGTTCGGGGTGATGACATTTTGATTCTTCTTGGTGCTTTATTTATGCCAAGGGTGGCTCCAGCTTCTCAGCAAGATTTTTGATTTACAAAGCTCACACTGCCTGCTTCTGTACTCCAGTTGCCATTGTGGATCCCTCCACATCATGTTCCTATTGCAGGGTTGGGCACAGAGCTTGTAGTCATCAGTTTTTTTTAATGTTGTTAAATGTATACTGCTGTCTGGTGAGCAATTGAAAACACTCGACATGGCTGTCTTCTGACTATCATACAAGGGTAATCTAGGAAGACTAATTCAAATCAGTGAAAGTTCACATGTAAACAAGGAAAGTAACTGCTGTGCTCTGAGCATGAGATGTCCAAGACATGATTGTCTGGGGCAGGAGAGGACTCCACCACAGCAACTCTGAAAACCACATCATGAAGGTAGCAGTGGAGGGGAGAAGGTGTTCTGTATCACAAGGTGGAGGAAAGCCAGAGTGATAGCCTTTTATAAACACTGCAACAACAGAAGTGGATTCTTGCAGAAAATGTCCTCTCCAAGGAAAAAGAAAATTTAGAAGTTAAATATGAAATGTGGAGAGAGAATCAAATCTTAGCAGGATTGTTTTGTGTGGTTCCAAGAAGGGCAACAGATCTAGTGTCAAACAGAGGTACACATCTATGTTCTATCACTTAGGAATCAATGAAAAAGAACATCTTAGAAAAAAAACCAAGGGCATTTAACAAGTAAGCTTAGCTATTACAAAATGGTACATTGATTAAAATAATTTTAGTTCACCATTTCTCTTATTCTTATCAACCTTCCATGCTTACTGGACAGAATAAGTAATTGTCACCACTCTCATTTCATCCATGGGAATACCTTCTTGGCACTTTCTCTGTATACAGAATTAGCTGTAATATCATAGCATGCAAGTAGTGGAGGTAGAAAGAGAATGGAATCCTCCCAATTCTCTAGTCATTCAATTACCAATCTAATTGATAAAGTATATTTTCCTGTGGAAAATCTATTAAAGACCCAATTTTTTGATTTAGGATCAAATAGAGCCTAAAATAAACCTTTATTTTGTTTTAAAATAAGCAGTTGTTTCTCATTACAGTGTTATTATTACTGGTAGTAGTGTTAAATATTTAATAGATTAGAAATAATAAATGTTAAATAGTTTCACTTTTAAAAAATGTCCAGACTGATCCCTATGAGGTTGCATGGTTGTTTTGATATTTGCTTTTCCCTTCCAAGACTCAAGCAAGGTTGCAATCTTCCCTCTGGGGAATTTACCTTCAGAATATGTTCCCTGGAGCAATAGTTAAATCTGATGTTAATATTAACTCTGACATGATGAGTGTGAACACTTATTTTTTAACAATTGGGAAACATTGGTGTAAACAAAGTTACAAAGGATTCTTTACCATGTGAATTTGCAGAGTCTTTAATAAGTAAAAGTGCACGGTAAATCTCTAAGGGGAAAACAGTCTGCAGTGTACTCAAAACTTATTTGGTCACGAACATTTTTTATTCCTAAGAGAATTGCATTGGAATAGTTTGTCGTTTGGGGAAATACTGCTTTAATGTGCATTCAGTCAAGGCAGCTCAGTTTCACTAAGGTCTGGGTAAGCTTTGTAAGTAATAGAAATTCTAAATTATGTTAAACCAAAGCCAAAAGACAATCAGATTTTTTTCTTCTTACTCTCTACTTAGTTGAGAAACATTTCTGGTTGCACTCTTAGGCATGTTCATATACACACACACACACTGACATTTATATGTATTTATACACATGTATAACTGTATATATGTGTATATATTTTTTCAAGAAAATAATTTGATTTTATATATGCTACAAATATATTTTTAATGTACATATTTATCTGATCTTGGATATAAATCCTATATTGAATTCAAGCATATTTGACCAATTTTACTTTATGTTTTAGAATTTTATATTTAAGGGAATTCTTAAAATGGGGTCACACTAGGAAGCTAATGATGTTTTATCCCATTATTTATAGTGTTATCAATTTAAGTGAAGTGAAATAGAATCAATGTAGTACTCACAGGAAAGAAATCAGATATAACATTAAATATTAAACTGAGTTACAAATATAAACTGTAAAATAAAAACCCAGAAGGTATTGTTTCTAAGGAATATAGAGGAGGAAAAAAACACTAACAACGAGCATCTCTTTTTATGTCTACAAAACTATTTCTCTATGTTTTTAATCCTTCTTTTCTTCCTTCCTCCCTTCCTCCTTCCCTCCTTGTCCAATGTCTAATGTCTGCATATATGCATGTCTATCTCTACATTTATATTTATCTCTATATATCTACATCAATGTCCATATCTACATGTCTATGTCTTATCTATCACTGTCTACTTATCTGTCACCTATTTTTCCTAACTGGAGAATTGAAGGCATTTTTAGGGAGATGAGGCTAAACAAAGTATGAGTGGGAGCTCTGGGTATTTCTGGAGTAGGTGCATTCCAGGCAGAGAAGCAGCAAGTGACCAGATGGAGGATGATCAACTGTGCACAGCACTGCTGCAGCAGTGAGCAATGGAAGAATGATCAGAAACATGCTAGGCACCAGGAGTCAGACCATGTAGAATTTTGCTTTTCTTTCTAATAAAACACAAATTTTTTGGAAATTTTGATTTTTTTCCAATGCTGAACCATTGGAAGGTTAAGCCCAGTCTTTTACAATGTCTGATTCTTAATATAAACGGATTAGTCTGGATCTAATTTGCATAATTACCAAGTTTGTAACTAGAGAAAAGGTGATTAGCAGATCTAGTGTTCATACCAGAAAAGACCTGTTGGCATTGTGTCCATAACTGTCTCTTTCTAGCACTACCCTTCTTGGTCAAGAACCATCATCTGTCCACATACCCAAAACCTGATGCTGCTTTTTTCTCACTTAAAATTCTTTAATGGTCTATCTATACCATGGCCTCTTATTCTGTCCAGTAGTCTTTTGTGACCTTCCATCTTTCCACTTCTTTTTATAATTTTTCCCTTATTCTTATTAATTAGAATCAATGAAATAAAATTATTTGAGTTTCATGAAAAAGAAAATCTTATTGATCACTTATGGTTCTTTAAAATGATTTTTTTTCCTTTGCCTGGAATGTCCTTCCAATAAATCATTTATAGAGTAAATTTATTACTTTTCATTTAATAGTAAGCACAAAACATATCTTTAAGAAGTCTTAATTGACTGCCCCAGGAGGGTGTCTGTCTTTTTTTGGTCCCCCTATAATATATTATGCCTTTCTCTGTCATTGTCTTCACCACCTGGATTACAAGTTACTTTTCTCATTGCTGTGAACAAAATACCTGAGAAGACAACTTAAAGAAGGAAAGATTTGTTTTGGCTTACAGCTTCAGAAGGCTCAGATTTTGGTCACTGGGCCCAGCCTCTTGGGCAGAGCATCACAGTTGTGGGAGTGTGTAACAGAGGACAGCTGCTCACCTCATAGCAGACTGAAGCAGAGAGAGGGAGATGAAGTGACCAGGAACAAGATACCCCCAAAGTGTCTATCCCCAGTGACCTACTTTCTCTAGCTTCTTGCTTAGGTTCCCAGAACACTCAAAAGAATACCACCAACTGGTGACCAGTCCCAAACACATGAATCTATGGGGAATATTTCATACTCAAACCATAGCACCATGTATGAAAATGTTTGTTTTTAAATATAGAGAATGCTGTGTGTGGTGGTGCACATCTGCAATTCCAGCACTAGGGAGACCAAGGCAGGAAGATTGTGAGTTCAAGGTCAGCCTGGGCTACTACCCCCACAGCAACACCAATAGCAACAATAATAACAAAATTTTTTCAAATTTAAGGATTTGTGTTATTTAAATTGTGTTATCTGCTCCACCCATGGTTTTCAGTCAACAACGGAGCTACATACCTGAGGTACATTTGGAATTGCATAGGTTTATTTTTGTGTTAAAATTACTAGGAATGAACTACTATCCGTAAGGAGTTAAAGATGCTATATACCATTTTAAAGCAGAAGATTCTCAATGAAGAATTATTCCATAAACATAACAGCCAGTCCTGCCTACACACCAATGAACAACATATTAAAGGATTTTTTTTTAATTACATGAATTGGAACAAATAAAAGTACCAACCATCTGAAAAATAAGTTAAGAATTTTTAGGACATTCATGTGATCAAATGCTAAATAACCATTAAAATTAAGTCTTCATGGAAAAACATGTATTATTATTTGAAAAATCAATTGAAAAACTGGGAATTCATTCAATGGCTGTAAAACGTGATTCTATGTTGAATATTTTTGTTAAAAAAAGAAATTATTGGAACAATTGGTGAAAGTTGATCAAGGTCTCAATGGAACAGATACATAAATTTTTCTTGTAATATTACTGTATTTTTTCCATTTGAAGCATTTACAAGATAAAGAGTAAAAAGTGCCCAAAAGAATGAGAAAAAGTCTAATGATTAAAATAGAGACAACAGGGTTGGTGGACTAACTCAAGTGGTAGAGTGCTGCCCTGAATTTAAACCCCAGTATCACCAAAAAAATTAAATAGGGATAATAAAACTAACAAAAATTATGAAAACAATCTGGGTTCCTGAGTTATAAGAAAGCTGCCTATACCACTTCTAGATTTATGTAAACTAGAAAGAAACTTTTTACATGAACTAGAAAGAAACACCAAGATTTTAGTATCTGTTTCTTGATTACTAAAAATGTGGAGACATTAAAGTAGATATGACCATAATAAAGCTTAAAGCTTGTGGTATTGGCTTAGTGGAAGGTTGCCAGGAAACTAATAGCAGAATCTGAAAGATAAGACATCTGTGTTGGTATGTTTGTCATCTATTGCAGTTTAGAAGACAGAACATGTGCTCTAGGGAAGTAGGATAGAAAACAGAAGAAAGGTGGAAGAATATAGAGCTTACCATTGGCCAACCTCAGCATGGCGTGACAAGAAGGAAATACGTCCATGAAAGAATTCATCAGTTTGCAAGCAAAAAGTCCATAAAAGGAATAGAGAAATCTATGAAATTCAGGGCTTTGTAGGAGACTGAGCAAACCCTGGCCAACAGGGTGAAATCAACCATTCATCTGATTTCTGAACAGCTGTTTGTAATAGCATGGGAACACCACTGGCCCTTCCCCCAAATAATGCCAGCCCCTGCTTTATTGAACTGGAACAGCTCAGTGCAGTTAGAGTGCAGGTAATTAGGACTGGAGCGTGGATACTGGCAAGATGTTTCAAATTCATTAGTACACTCACATGCTTTTATGTTACACCTCCTAGGGTCTTATCAAAAGAAGGCAGGTGGAAGTGAAATATTGGTCTTTCCACGTTAAGAACTGTTGATAGCCTGTGTTCTCTCTTCTCCTTTCCCCATGACCATGGAGGGTGGGCTGAGGCTCTTGGCATTGCAGAAGAAAGAACGGATTGCAGAATCACTGCCTAGAGTGGATCCGTGCAGAATAATGACTTGAAGTGCACTGAATTTGAGTGAGAAGCATTTGTTGTGATAAATCATTGAGGTAATAGGGTCTAATCCAGCAGTATCTCTGTCACTCCTACACTGTAATTCTATTTAGTACAACTCAATGAACACACACCATGTTCCTAGGTTGTGAATTCTTACAGGGCATTCGGTTATGAGCCTACAACATTTGTTAACACAAAAATGAGTGAGGCTGTGCCCTGGCCTTCATTCAAGTAGAATAATGATGCAAATAGAAAAAAAATAGCTTAATAAAAGCAACCTAAGGGGGTAAATAGTCCTCTAAGGTTGAGAAGAAGGAAAAGGATACTCATCGAACAGAAGTAGCAAACTTCACGAAGTACATGTGCTAAAGTATGAGCTATAATTTCGACAGACTCATAGGAAATAATTTAAAAAATAAAATTTGGAGATAACAGAGTTTAAAATCAGGGCCTTGTGCTTGCTAGGCAGGCACTCTACCACTTGAGCCATGATCCCAACACTTTTTGCTTTAGTTATTTTTCAGGTGGGTTCTGGTGCTTCTGCCTGGGGCTGACTTCAGACTGAGATTCTCTTTCCTATACCTTCCATGTGTGCCTGGTATTGCAGCTGTGTGCCACCATGCCAGGGTTATGGATTAAAATGGTGTCTTGCTAACTTTATGCCCAGATAGCCTGGAACCATGATTCTCCTGAACTCCACTTCCCACATGGTCTCATGTCTCCTTGCATAGTAAGGTGTACAAAAGAGAACAGATGGAGGTAAAGTGGCAAGCATCCTACATGTCACAACAAGTTTCTACAAATAATTTCATGTGAATTTGGAGACTATTGGAGGCTCTTCTGACTGTATGAAAACCCCACTTGTTTAGAAACTTAAAAAGTTCCTCAGAAAACCAATGTACCAACATGTAAGAATTGCCATGGGGGTTTGAATATTTCCTTCAATTTGTCTAAACTTTAGACAGCTTTCTTTCTAAATCTAGGCCCCTGACTTTCCTTTTCTTAGAAAATTTCTTTAGAGAACTTGTTATTGCAATAATTGCAAATACTTCTCTGTTCTTTTGAAGCAAATATCTTCTTATTCTGGGGTTGAACTCAGGGCCCACACCCCAAGTACTTTTGGTTTTACTTCATGTTTTAGATGGAGTCTCATGCTTTTTCCAGGGCTGGCTTCACACCACCATCCTTCTGCCTCCACCTCCGGAATGCAGGAGTACAGGCATGTACCACCACTTTCTACTTAGCTGAAGTAAATCTTTCTAAAAAGTCTCTGGCCTATTTTACAAGCCAGGAACATCTTTCTCAAGGACCTGGGAGCCATCTCTTTGAAGCACAATCACTAAAGAAGATGGTCCCCAGTCTCTGTGATCCAATAGGAGCCTGAATTCAACAAGCACTTTGCCCCATGTTGTAAAACTATCTCAAGTCATAATGATGAGAAAATGTTGACTTTTTTTCTTTGCATAAATCCTAGTAGCAAACACAGATGGCCCATGATCTTCTACGCACACAGCACTGCAAAGTATTCACTCTTGCAATGGCTTTAAACAAAGTCTTCTTTCCTTATTTAATTTTTTCCCAGTGCAATGTTTGCTTTGGCAAGACTAACTGCTGACAGTAGGCATTAAGTAGTAATTATGCTACTCCTTGTTCCATTGTACACACAGTGTCTTCTGAACCTGTGGCAATGGGATATGCTTTATATTCACCTTCTGATCATGTTTATTTATTGCCCATTGCAAAAAAAACCCCACAATCTGTGACTTGTTCTTTCTACAACTGTTACGGAGACACAGACTGCTGTCTAAGGTGGCTGGATGTGGTGGACCAGCTAACATGCTCTGTGATTCCTTTGTCTAGGCTGTCTTCTCAGATAAGCAAGAACCTAGATAATGAACCTGAACTCATTTTCTGAGGACTAGGGATAGAGGGTGTAGTAGGGCAGTGTAGGTTATCAGAGAAGAATATGGAAATTAAACAAGTGAGCTAAAAGCAAATTCAGCCATATGATCATAGGGTTGATCTCAGATGGGACAAAGAAGATGGAAATTGAACTTGGAGGGATTTGCTGACTGGTTGGAAATGAGCAACAGGGTCCTTTTCTGTGCTCCCTAACTTAGCCTGGGCAGAGCCAGAGCCCTTTAGGCAGTCAGTCTTTAATTGCCTTTCCATTTTATCTTTTGTGGGTCACATCCCAAACCTGCTCCGGAATTACTGCTGGAAAAAATCAAATAATGTCATGGGTCGGTGGTGCTGGAGTGACAATACTTTCTCAGTTCAGGCTGGGCTGTAGTATGCTCAGTAAAGATTAAATGAAGTCTAACAGTTTTTCAGTATGGCTAATTTAAATCTTTAATGTTAGTTTTGCTTTTCCTGTCTTTGGAAAGAAAATTATTTCCATTTCAACATATTTTCTCTTTTTTCCAAAGACCATCTTTGCATTCCATCTCTTATCTTCTTTAAGACCTTATTTCATGCATTATCTCTTTTCTTTAGTGTTTAAATTCACTACCTTATTTTTCCAATTGACATATTTCTCTCTCCCTCACACTTTTCTCTTCCCTTCCCTTTCACACACACACACACTCACACACACACACACACACACACACTCTCTCTCTCTCACACACACACACACACATACACAATTTATCCTTCTAGCTAATGTTTTATTAATCCATTGTAATGGTTAATCTTGATTGTCAGCTTGATTGGATTGAGAAACACCTAGGTGATTATGTGTTTCACTAATATGTGTGGTTTGTCTGTAAGGGAGTTCCTCAGGTGTTTAGATCGGGGGGGCCTCTGATGTAAGCAATGGCTTAATTCATGGATGGATTCAAAATGTGTAGACTACTGGGAGGTGGCAGAAATGGGGAAAGGTGAGCCCTGGCTGGAAGAGGTAGGTCATTGCAGGTGTGTCCTTAGGGATATCTTGTGCTGGCCTCTTCTGTTACTGCTCTGTTTTTCTTTCTATCTGCCATGATGTGAGCTGCCTTGCCATGCCTGTGCTGCCCTGATGGAACGACACCTCTGGAACCACGAACAACTTGTTCTGTCTGGTGTTTTGGTCACAGCAGTGAACAGCTGACTAACACATCATCCTTCATATTATGTTTGTAGAAGTAGTTTCTACCTTGACTATTGTCTCCCACCTCGTGGTTAATCACAGCACATTGACCTTTTGCTTCTGCCTTAAGTCCACTGAAAGTATTCTTGCCATGCATACAAATGACTATTTTATTTTTGCTAAAGGCAGTACATAATTTTTCATTTTATATTACTTTAGATTATTCCCTTTATCCAACTCTCTCCTTCCTCAAGTTTTTGTATCACAACACTGTATCTCCGTTCTCTTCACAAATATAGCTCTTCTTTCCTAGTTTTTATGCTGATGTTATTTCCTCTACGTCTACTATTTACAAAAGCACTAATTTCTTCACTGTTCTTTCTCTAGCTCCATTTGGCTCTTTTTCTTCCTTCCTTCCCTCCCTCCCTTCCTTCCCCTCCTCCTCCTCCTCCTAATCTCCCCTCCCCTCCCCTCTCCTACTCTCTTTTCCTCTCCTCCTCTCCTTTTCACTCCCTTTCCCTCCCCTCTCCTCTTTCTCCTTCTTTTGAGGCAGAGTCTCATTATATAGTCCAGACTGACCTTGAACTCATAACCCTCTTGCTTCCCCATCCTGAGTACTGAGATTTCAGGTCTTTGGGATGATGCTGGCCTCCTGTTTACATTTTCACCTGAACATTCTCTGTTGGCCAAAAATTCACTCACCTATGTGCAACAGTTCTTTCTGTTCCTCCTGTTCTAGTCCTCATCTGAGACACTGACATCACTATTCACTATGAAAGTAAGAACATTTGGAGGGATGAAAGTCTTAGTGATACTTGTCTGACAGCTTAACACTGAGGTTGTTATGAAGTCTCAGAGCTTGTTTCTGATTCTGCTCTTTCTACGTTGCTGAAAATTCAGGAATCCAAATTTCAATTTATTTTCATCTTACCTCATTTGTGGTTCTTTCTTTAGCCTCCATTGTCAGTTTATTTTCTTGTCCATGAAGTCTTGACCATTACTGGTGTTTGGATTCAGTTCCTTGGAACTCCTGTCCTCATTGGTTATCCTCACAGTCTTCATGATCTTTTTCAGACTTGTGATTTTAAAATGTTAAAGGCTTCCAAATTTATTCCTCTATTCTAAGTTTTAGCCTAAAAACCAGACTCATATATCTACCGCATACAATTTAAATTTTAATTTGAACTTTTTCTACATTTTTTTGAATTATTTAATTAATTGTACAAAAATGTGAGACTTCCATATATGGCATACAATGTAGTGTAATCATATTCACCCCTCATTACCCTTTCTTACCCTTCCTCTTTCCTCCCACTTTTCCCCTCCCCCATTATTAATAGTCCCATGTTTTATTTCATGTCCTCTTCTTCTTCTCCACCCCTTCAAAGATCAACCTTTATTTCTTCTCATTTGCCATACCTGACTCCTTCTCTGATGGTGGCAGTACAAATTTCCCCTTCCTTGGTCCAGAATTTTGAGCCTGTGTTTTTACTCACACTTCACATTCCACCTTTCAGGTTGTCCTGACGACTCTACTTTCAAATAACTCCATAATTTGACTAATTTTCATCAAGTTCACTGTCTTCATCCAGGTTCTACCTGTATTGCTGTGTAAAACTCTGAAGTAGTCAGGCAGATTTGACCTTTGTCTTCCACTGTATGGTTCATTTTTGGCACAGAAAGATGAGTAATTATTTTAAAATGTTAAGTTTAATTGTTCTTTGTTCAAAACTGTACAGAACATCTTCATTTCTTTTGGAATCATAGGCAATAATTTTCTTATCGTCTAAAAGTTCTTCCAGGATCTATTCCCTTCCTCTACAATAAATCTGACTGGATTCACTTTTGCTTATTTTCTCACTTTGCTGAGACAATACCAGCCATTTTAAAATTAATTAAACATTTCTGGCTTGTTCTTGCCTTAGAACATTTGCACAGATTTTTACTTTGTCTGGAAAATTCTCCCTTGAAGAGAGACTATGAGCATTGGTCTTCTCAGAGCTCTCTTGTCAGCAGTGTACTTTTATCTTTTTTTTAACCTTTAGCATACTTGGTGACATATACTCCTAAATGTCTTCTTCCTTTAGTATTCCTTTTGGGGTTGGGGATTAGAACTCCCTTTCACCAAAACATGAAAACTGAGAATGTTTGAGTCAGTCTGTTTTCCATTGCTTTGGTGAAATATTGAGGCTATTTTATGAAGGTATTTTATAAAGAAAATAGGTTTATTTATCTCACAGCTTGGGAAACTGAAAGTCAAACTTTATAAGGTTCTCTCATGGTCCTCTCTGAATTCATCACATCACAGCAAATGAAATCAAAATGGCAGAGTGTGCATGAGAGGAAGAATTCACATAACAAGATGTGAAGCCAGAGACAGTGAGGAACAAGCATCCAAAACATGTGCCCTTCGAGAACACAGTTAAACCCCTATATAAGCTGTAGAATCACAGTTTTCTATTACTCCTACAGCTTCTCAATGAGGCCTGGTTAATGTTGCAACCTCACCCCCCACCGCTCATCTCTTTGATAGCTGCATTTATTTGCATTTTAACATAGTATCGTCGGTCTTGTTAGTCCTATTATGTGTTACTTATAAAGTGTAAGCTTCCCAGAGACAGAAAATTTAGCCAGTTTTTGTCACTAAAGTACCCCTAAAACACTATCTGACACATTGTAGGCACTCAATAAATATTTGTAGATTGAATAAATGAAATATTTTCTCCACATTCTGCACCATTCTTTGAAATCATGTTCCCTATTAAAAACCTGTGAACTCAATTAATCACAAGAAAACAGCTCAATATCCATAAATAATAAATTGTCATGAACTCCTTAGTGCTGTGTACTATATTTACTTTAATTTTTATTGTATGTTGATAAATAGGATATATACATCTATGGGGTACAAAATATTCTTATGATTTATTAATACAATATGGAAAGATTAAGTTAACTGACATATTTTCCATGTAAAATGTTTAACATTTTTTGAAATAAGAACATTAGAAATTTATTTTCTTAGTGATTGTACTGAAAAGAACTCAAGTATTTGCTATATTCACCATGCTTATGCAATTAACATTGAAAAAAAAAATTTGACTTGTCCAGGTGCTGTGACTCAAGTCTTTAATCCTAGTACTCAGGAGGTAGAGATTGGGAAGACCCCAATCTTAACCAATGGCTGGATGTGGTGGCATGGGACTTTCATCTCAGCTATGTGGGAAGCATAATAGAAGGATTAGAATGCAACCAGCCCAAGCATAAAGGAAGACATTATCTCAAATACAGCCAAAAAGCAAAATGGACTAGAGACATGGTTCAAGAGGTAGAATGCCTGACTAGCAAGCACAAGAGCCTGAGTTCAAACTACACCACTGCCGTAAAAAGGTCAAACTTACTGCTCCTGTGTGACTGATGCTTTGTACACTTTGAATATCATCTCGTCATTCCTCCCGTCCTCAGCCTGTCTTTGCTTTCTGCATCTGCAAGCTCAATTATTTTAGATTTCATGTATAAGTGAGAACATGTGATATTTGTATTTCTGATTTGGCTTATTTCACTTACATAATATTCCACAACTTCATTTGGGTTGCAATGAAGCAATTACTTCTGTTTAAATGCTAAATAGCATTCCACTATGCGTGACATATAGTTGACCCTCTGTATGTTGAGGTTCCCTTTAGCAGCTTCAATTCACCAAGGACCATTTTTTTTTTTTTTAACTGTACTGGGGTTTGAATCCAAGGCCTCACATTTGCTAGGTAGATACTCTAACCCTTGTACCATATCCTACTCCTGTTTTGCTTTTTTAGTTATTTTCTGGGTAGGGTCTCATATTTTTGATCAGGGCCAACTTCAGACCAGGATTTTTCTAGCTACAGTCTCCTGTGTAGCTGAGATGACAGGCACACATCACTACACTGGCTTATTTGTTGAGATGGGGGTCTTAGTAAATTTTTGCCTAGGTTGGCCACAAACTGTGATACTCCCAATCTCTACTGATGCACAGATGACACGCACAGGAATTTTCAGCTGTTCAGGGTTTTTGGGTCCACTCTGAGAATGAAAGCACAGGCAGACTCCGGCAGCAGAGGTTGGAAGATTTTATTTGTAGAGAAGAGAAGAGAAAGGTTGCATGGGGCATGCAGGGGGACCCAGAAACTGCGGTCCTGTAGGTCAGGTTGGAGATAGGGTTTTATATCCTTTTTTGTGTATTGCCCGAGGGTGCAGACATGTCTCAGGTGCAAACAGACATTTATTGGGAAGGAGAAGTGTCTCCTTGGCCAATTATCACCTTTTGGGACCTCCTGCAGTTCGCCCTTCACTACCATTCAAGTAGCTGGGATGACAGGCATGAGCCAGTGCTCCCAGCCTAATATTGGAAAAACATTCATCTGTACTGAATGTGTCATTTTTCCCTTGTTACTGTTTCCTGAACAATATAATCTAATAGCTATACATTGCAATTACATCATGTCAGGAATTGTAAGTAATCTAGAGATGTCTTAATAATCTAGAAGAGAATGTGGGTAGGCCATATGTAAATATTATGCCATTTTATGTAAGGACTCCAGCATCCACACATATTGGGAGCCAGGGCTCCTGGAACCAATCCGTGAGGATACTAATGGATGACTGCATACTCTGTTTTATTTATCTGTTCATCCCTTAATGCACACTTCAGTTGATCTCATAACTTGGTTTTTATACATAGTGCTGCAATGAACATGAAAGTGTGGATACCTGTTTGATATACTGATTTAAAATGTTTAGAATAAACACCCAGTGGTGGGTTGCTGATCATACAGTACTTTTATTTGTGGTTTTTTGAAGAACTTCTGTATTGTTTTCCAAAATGCTAGTGCTAATTTGCATTCTTAATAACAGTGTACAGGGTTCCCTTTTCTCCACATCTGTTCTTTTGTCTTTTGATAATAAATATTCTAGCAGGTGTGAAGTGGTGTCTTATTGTGATTTTAATTTACATCACTTTAATGATTAGTAGTGGTCAGCAATTTTTAAAATGTATTTGTTATCTATTTGCATGCCTTCTTTTGCAACATGTTTATCAAGGTTTCATGCCCCTTTCTTAATCAGGTTATTTGTTTTCTGTGGATAGAGTTGTTTGTGTTCATCAAAATTATAGGTATCAATCCAGGGCGGATGTATAGATTGCAAATATTTTCTCTCAGTCTGTAGATTAACATGGCTATTTCCTTGGATGTACGGAAGCTTTCTATTTTGATTCAACCCCAGTCATCTGTCATCAGTTTTGTTGTCTGGGTTTTTAGGATCAAATATAAAAAAGAAATTTTCCAGACCAACATTGTCTAGATTTCCTTCTAGTAATTTTATAGATTCATGCTTAAAAGTTCTTAATTTTTTTGAATTGAGTTTTAAATATGGTATGAAATATAGCCCAATTTTATTCTTTTGCAAGTGTTGTGGGTTTTATGTGAGTTTAATGAGAACATACTTTTCCTTCAAAAACTGTACAAATCATACCACAAATTATAGATTTATTTCAAATTTGAGCTTTATGTTCTAATAATCTGTGCAGATAATGTACAATCAGTGGCTATCATTGATCTGTCATTATCTGTTGGTAATTAATGCCCCAAACATTTCAATAGAGAACTTAGAAATATGACTAAATATGATATATGAATTAAAGAAGTTGTATTTTGTTAAACATGAACCAAACTACAGCTTCACAAATTTTATAAATAATATAGCCAAATATGATGCCCTCTGTGCACTTGGTCAAAGTGGATGTAAAGAATTTTTTGATATATTCTTACTTACGTGTGTACACATTTTTTGCACCATATTCACCCTCCTACATCTTTTCCCCAACACCTCCCCCTTCCACTGGTACTATCCCTCCTCCCTGGGTAGGACTTGTTTCTCCTTCCTGTTCTCCGATTTTGTAGAAGAAAAAAAGAGAAAAGATAAAATGAAAAATGTGACATTTTAGCTTGTTTGAGATAAAGTTAGCTACACAGAGAGTTGCCTTGTGATATTTCCATGTATGTATGTGTTATAACCCAAATTGGTTTATCTCCTCTAATTTTCTTCATTCTACCTTAGTCTCTTTCTTATGGTAGTTGTGATATGCAGGGGAGCTCAGGTGGTGAGTGTCCTTGTTCGGTGCTTAGATGGAAATCAAAGGTGGACTTCAGCAGCAAAGGTCAGAGAAGTTTTATTTGTAGAGAAGAGAAAGGAAAGGCCCATGGAGCCATGCAGCAGGACTTGGAAACTGGCAGTCCCCTGGGTCAGGTTGGAAATTGTGTTTTAT
Organism: Castor canadensis; assembly: GCF_047511655.1. Classification (NCBI taxonomy): domain Eukaryota; kingdom Metazoa; phylum Chordata; class Mammalia; order Rodentia; family Castoridae; genus Castor; species Castor canadensis. The sequence goes on from NC_133386.1 coordinate 13,009,215, forward strand.
AGCTTTTTTTATTCCCTGAGGGTTGAGATTTTGGCATGAACTGATGTGAAAGAGAAGTGTCTCCCTGATGGGAACAGATGTTTCTTGGGAAGGAGAAGGGGTATTGTTTCCTCTAGCTAATTGACACCTTTTGGGACTACATGAACCACCCTAGTCCGCCTTTTGGTTTCAGTCAGTTTAAGATTTCTACATTCATGCTTGTATAGTGAGTATATCAACCCTGTATGGGTTCCAAGTTTCCCTATTCCTTCAGTGTGTGACCTCCCTTTGGTGTGACCAGTGTTTCATAATGTTGTTACATTTGTTTTAGGTCTATATTCCACAAATGAGAGAGAACACGCAACTTTTGGCCTTCTGAGCCTGGCTGACTTCACTTAAGATGATGTTCTCCAGTTCCATCCATTTACCTGCGAATTACAAAACATCATTCTTCTTTGTGGCTGAGTAAAATTCCACTGTATATAAATACTACATTTTTTGCAATCCATTCATCAGTAGTGGAGCATCTAGGCTGTTTCCATAGCTTAGCTTTGGTGAATAATGCTGCAATAAACATGGGTGTGCAGGTGCTTTTGTTGTAAGCTAACTCACAATCTTTTGGGTATATCCCTAGGAGTGGTATTGCTGGATCCCATGGCAGGTCTATTTTTAGCTTTTTAAGGAGTCTCCATACTGTTTTCCATAGTGGTTATACTAGCTTACATTTCCACCAGTTGTATGAGGGTTCCTTTCCCCATCCCATCCTCACCAACATTTGTTGTCGTTTGTGTTCTTGATGGTAGCTATTATAATAGGAGAAAGGTGGAATCTTACGTGGTTTTGATTTGCATTTCCTTTATGGCCAGGGAAGATGAACAATTTTTTCATGTTTTTTAACCATTTGGACTTCTACCTTTGAAAAGACTCTGTTCAGTTCATTTCCCCATTTCTTCATTGAGTCATTGATTTTTTGGGAGTTTAGTTTTTTTGAGCTCCCTGTATATTATGTTGTCAACTACTTGTCAGATGAATAGCTGGCAAAGATTTTCTCCCATTCTGTGGGTGATCACTTCAGTTTGGAGACCATTTCTTTTGTTGTCAGAAGCTTTTTCATGTAGTACCATTTGTCGATCTTTTCTCTTAGTTGCTGAGCCGCTTGAGTTCTGCTGAGGAAGTCCTTGCCTATGCCTATTGCCTCCAGTGTATTCCCTCCTCTTTCTTGCACTAACTTCAAGGATCAGGTCTTATATTAAGGTCTATAATCCACTTTGACTTGATAATAGTACATAGTGATATACATGGGTCTAGTTTCAGTTTTCTGCAGGTAGATACCCAGTTTTCCCACCAACATTTGCAGAAGAGACTGTCTTTACTCCATTGTATGTTTTTGGAAACTTTGTCAAAAATTAGGTGAGCGTAGCTGCATGGATTTTTTTTTTAACAATTTCATTTTTTTTATTGTTATGCTGTGTGGGGGTACATTGTAGCATTTACAAAAGTTCTTACAATGTATCAAATATATCATACTTGAATTCACCCCCTCTTCTGCTCTCTTCTACCTCCCTCCCCTCATTCCTGGAATAGTTTCACCAGGGATCATTTTTGCATTTACATACATGTGTACTTGAATTGTTTATTGAAATATTAGTTCAATATTTGATTATTGACTATATGTAATCATCATTTAGAGTTTAATATGTCTCAGTTCTATACGAGTTTTCTGTCCTCTAATGCATCAGAAACAATAATAATGAAGGTAAAAGATGTAGCTCATAAAGAAGCAATGGTAATCAAATAAGACATCATTAATATAATTAATGTTCTTTTTAATTTTTTTAGTGGTACTGGGGTTTGAACTTAGGGTCTTGTGCTTACTAGGCAGGCGTCGTATTACTTGAGCCACACTCCCAGCCCTTTTTGATAATGTGTGGGCGAGTCCGGATCACAGTCCTTTTACTTACACTTCCAGCATAGCTGTGTTGACAGGTGCATGCCACTGTGCCCAGCCTTTATTGGTTGAGATGGAATCTTGCTGATTTTTTGCCCAAGCTGGCTTTGAACTGAGATCTCTTTTTTTTTATTTTATTATTCATATGTGCATACAAGGCTTGGGTCATTTCTCCCCCCTGCCCCCACTCCCTCCCTTACCACCCACTCCGCCCCCTCCCTCTCCCCCCACCCCCTCAATACCCAGCAGAAACTATTTTGCCCTTATTTCTAATTTTGTTGTAGAGAGAGTATAAGCCATAATAGGAAGGAACAAGGGTTTTTGTTGATTGAGATAAGGATAGCTATACAGGGCATTGACTCACATTGATTTCCTGTGCATGTGTGTTACCTTCTAGGTTAATTCTTTTTGATCTCACCTTTTCTCTAGTTCCTGGTCCCCTTTTCCTATTGGCCTCAGTTGCTTTTAAGGTATCTACTTTAGTTTCTCTGCATTAAGGGCAACAAATGCTAGCTAATTTTTTAGGTGTCTTACCTATCCTCACCCCTCCCTTGTGTGCTCTCGCTTTTATCATGTGCTCAAAGTCCAATCCCATTGTTGTGTTTGCCCTTGATCTTTATCCACATATGAGGGAGAACATACAATTTTTGGTCTTTTGGGCCAGGCTAACCTCACTCAGAATGATGTTCTCCAATTCCATCCATTTATCAGCGAATGATAACATTTCGTTCTTCTTCATGGCAGCTGCATGGATTTTTATCCGAGTCTTCTATTCTGTTCCACCGGTCTTTGTATATGTTTTTGTGCCAGTACCATGCTGTTTTTATTGCTATGGGTCTGTAGTATAGTTTGAAGTCAGGTATTGTGATACCTCCAGCATTGCTCTTTTTGCTCAGTATTGCCTTGTCTATTAGCAGTCTTTTGTGCTTCCAGATAAACTTTAGGGTTGATTTTTCAATCTCTGCAATGAATGTCATTGGTAGTATGGTCATCGTTTAAATATGTTGATTTTACCAATCCATGAACATGGTAGAACTTTGCATCTTCTGTAGTCTTCTTTGATTTCTTTCTTCAGTGGTTTGTAGTTTTCCTTGTAGAGGTCATTCACATCCTTTGTTAAGTTTATTCCTACATATGTGATTTTTTTGAAGCTGTAATAAATGGAATTGTTTTCCAATATTCTTTCTCAATTTGTTTTTTATTGGTGTATAGAAAGGCTACTGCTTTTTATAAGTTGATTTTGTATTCTGCTACTTTGAGGAGTGCAGAGTTCTATATGATGTCTATTAGGTTTATTTGGCTATAGAATTGTTCAAATCTACCATTTTTAATAGATTTTTGTTAACATAAACTATCCAGTGTTAGAAGTGAGGTATTGAATTTGTCTATTGTTGTATTGCTGTTTGTCTCCTCATAGCTATGAACGTTTGCTTTGCATGTGTATTAATCATTTTTAATACCTGATACAGACTGCTGCCAAAGTAAAGGGAGGTTAATTTAGCTTACAGCTATGGAGGTGCAATGTACAAGATTGTGCAGCCCCATTGGTTTGGTCTTTGGTGAGGGTGGTGAATGGCAGCACACAGTGATAGAAGCACATGTAGGATCAAATGGTCACATCTCAACCACAACAAAAAGAGAAAATGGGTAGGACCCCAGTCCCTTTCAAGAGCTCCCCTCCCAATGGCCTAAAAACCTTTCACAAGTCCCTACCTCCTGAAGATTCAAACACTTCCCAATAGTACCACCATGGGAAACAAGTCTTTAAGATATGGGACTTTGGGTGAGATTCAACATCCATAACATTGCATGTTTAGGTGTTTCAGTGTTTTTAGTGCACATGTGTATAAATATAATTGTTACATGAGCAATATGAATATGATAATAATTTATCATTGTATTAATGGCTTCCTTTGTCCTTTTTTCTTGTACAGTTTTTGTCTTAAAGAACATTTTGTCTGGCATTAATGTGGTTACCCCTGCTCTTTTTGCTTTCCATTTGCATGCACTTTTTCAATCCCTTCACTTTCATTCTATGTGTGTCCTTAGAACTGCAGTAAGACTCTTGTAGGCAGCAAATAGCTGGGTTTTATTTATCTATTCAGCCATTCTGTGTCTTTTTAGTGGGCAATTTAATCCATTTATATTCAAGGTGGTTACTTTATAGGTAAGGATGATGTCTGATTCTTTTGTAGATCTTTTGTTTGTTTACTTCCCTCTGTATTTTTTGTTATGTAATAGTTTTCTGTAGTAATATGCCTTTATTATGTTCTTTTAATATTTTGTACACTTATTATAAGTTTTGCTTTGTGGTTATCATGAGGCTTAGATAAAAAATATAGTTCTAACAGGTTACTTTAAGTGAAAAACAAGTTCAGTTGCATACAAAAACAGTTTTATGATTTGATGTCACGATTTACTTTTTATAATGTGTATCCCTTAACAAATTATTATAGCTCCAGTTATGTTCAATATTTTGTCTTTCAACATTTATAGTAGGGGTATCAGGGACTGACACACCACTATTGCAATATTATATTATTTTACATTTTACCAGGTACTGGTGAACTTTGTACTTTCCTATGTTTTCATGTTGCTAATTAGTGTCCTTTACCTAAACTTGAAGAATTCCCTTTTGCATGTCATGGAAGGTAGATGTAGTAGTGATCTTTTTCAGTTTTTAAAATTTTTTAAAAACTCTTTTAGTTGTGCTAAGATCTATTCCACAGTCTCTTCCAAGTGCTGTGTCACTGAGCAATGTCTTCAGACTTTTTTTTTTAACAGTTATTTTAGACAGGCTTTCACTAAATTGCCCAGACCGGTCAGCCTTAAACTTGCAATTCTCCTCTTCAGCCTGCCACATGGCTGAGATTACAGGTGTGTGCCACTCTTGGCAGGTTTTTTTCTCAGCTTTTGTTTGTCTGGGAAAGTATCTCTTTGTTTCTGAAAAGAACCTTTCTGGGTGAAATATTCTTGGTTGGCATGGATTATTTTCTTTCATCACTTTGAATCTACCATCTCACTCTCTGTTAGACTGCAAAGATTTTGCTGAGAAAGCCATTGACAGCCTTATGGAGTTCTTTGCATGTGATGATCTTTCTTCTCTTGCCATTTTCAAGATTCTCTTTGTCTTTGATTACAATAGTTCTTTAGACTTCTATGAACTGAACCCAGTTGGAGTATTTTGAACTTTCTGAACTTTGATATTTATATCTGTTCCTAAATTTGGAAAGTTTTCAGCTAGTTTTTTTTAAATAAGCATTTTTCCTACTTTATTCATTTTTCTCTTTGGTAAAGTTTAACAATGTGATTATTATCTCTTTTAATACTGTTTCATAAATCCCACAGCTTTCTCTATTCTTTTTATTTATTTTTCTCCTCCAGTTGTACATTTTCACATAGTCTGTCTTGAATTGTGGAGGGCCTGTAGTCCTGTCGTCAGAGGTGAGGGTGGCAGTGATACCAGGGTATAGGGATTCTCATGTGGGTGTTGGGGAGAAAGATACACTGACTTGGTGCATGGCACATCTCAGTATAGTGGTGTTTCATCTGCATGCAGTTATGGAGATGGTCTAGGGAATATTCAGAATCTAAGGCTCCAAGGCCTAGATTGAGGGTAGTGTATAATAGTTCTGGTGCATTTCAAGCTCAAGTGCATACAATTCAACTTCAGATTTGGAATCAGAAACACAAGCAAGTGTGGAGTAACCACTGATCCAGGGTCTGGGATGTGGCACCTTAGAGAAGTCACACCTCTGGCATAGGGAATAGAGAGGCATAATGGCTCTCCGCCTTGGGCGGCATAATAGTGGCTTCTTCTTGAGAGGGGGAAGAAGAGCAAAATCTTCTTATTCAGTGGTTCTGAATCAAATGCAGATACTTGTTACCTCAGCGGCAAAAGATGCCTGTGTTCTCTGCAGAGCAGGTCACTGGAGACCACAGAGTGGAACCCCCCTGACTTATGGCAGATACTGATAAGCCTCCATCATTCTTTGTTCTAGCCACGTTCAGGTGTCTCAGGTATGCTAGTCTCCTCACTGATACTTTCTACATAACTATTCTCTGTTTATTTGTTCCATTGTGTAGCTACAGATTTGTAAATGTTCCTTCATATACTTTCAAGGTTGTTGTCATTTGTAGATAATTGTATACTTACTATTTTTGTGAAGGGAAAATGACTTGTATCTCCTTCTCCACCAAATTGCTGACATCACATCTAACAAATATTTTATGGAGCTTGGAAGATTAATTCTAAAATCTCAATTTGATGACTGGTGATGTGGTTCAAGTGGTACAGTACCTTACAATGTACTGAGTTTAACTTTCAGTACCAACAAAAAAATCCTATATTTGGAAGCTGAGATACTTTGTAGGGAAAAATAAAAATAAAAAATGTCTTCATTCTATCAGTTATTCAGAATGATATTAAACAATGATAGAGCATGCTTTGGCCAAGAAACAATAAATATGTCAATGAATAAACAGGGTTCAGAGACCAACTTACATTAAAGACATTAACATTGGAGATGGCCTTATAAAACATTTGGGAAGGCTTGGACCTTGCAATGACAAGAGTCACAAATGCATTCTTGCATAATGAAGAGACCTACTTCATACCAGGAAAATTATAACTTGAATCCAAATAGCTAAATGGTAAATGTCTTAGAAAAATATCTCTGTAAACTCCTGTTATTGCAGAATTGCTCAGAGAAACAGCACCAGCCAGCATTAGGGCAAAGATTGATACAACAGAGCATGCTGAAACTGAAACCATCTCTGTAACAAATGATACAAAAATAAAGTGAAAACACGAAGCACAGCCTGGTAGAAGAAAAGAAAGAATTAGCACCCAAGATTTGAAATAACCTCAATAAGTAAATGGGACAACACAATTTATTAGAAAAATGAGCTAAGTTCATGAAAAAGTAATCAATAATAAAGCAAATCTAAAAATATTCAAACTCATTATTAATGGGAGATGTGCAAATTAAAATAGCTTTACATATCTTGTCTATCAATTTTAACAAATTCTAGCAAAACCAAGAGCATGCAATGGTGTGTAGTTTAATACAGACTCCCATAAACTGCTGATGGAGGGAAAGCAACTTGACGTTGCCTATTTGAATCAGGACAAGCTGCTAGATAAACATCCTGGTTTCTACCCCAGGAAAATAGTCATACTAGTACCCAGTGAGACAGATTTGAGAACACTCATCCTAGGATTGTTTGCTACTAAAACAATGGTAACTAGTTGACTATCTACTTATAAAGGAATAGCTAATTTTGCATTCATAAAGTTAAATGTTATCTGAAAATTCAAAAAGTAAACTAAATTTACAGATTTTTGATAAATCTCTAAAACATGCCAAAATATATAAAAATGAATATTTTTGAATCATATTTATGTATAGTTATAAATTACACAATGTTAAATGGTGCAGAACAATGTTTCATATTGTGGGTAATTATTCATATAACAATAATGTAAGAAGACACTTGAGAATGATGAACCCAACTTACAATATCAGTTGTCAATAAGGATGGGTACAGTGATTAAAGTGAAGGATGCACGGAATAGTCCATGTCTAGGGAGAAGACACAGGTGGGAGCCAATTATGATAGCAAAACAGAAACAGAAAGTCGTTGCGTTCCTGTGCTATTTACAACCTGAAGCCCACCCCAGCTAGACCTTCATGCTGGAACACAAAGTGATTTTGCTTTGGTGTTTTCTTTTAATGCAGGGAATAGGATCTTAACTGAACTAAGGGTAACTTACACTTTTACTATATATCCAAAGCAATTTCAGGTTGAAAGACAACAGAGTATTTCATTTTACCGAAGGTCATAACGAATATAGGGATTATTATGTCTTTCCTAGGTAATGGTGGATACTTTTCTATAATCAATCCTAAAAATTAAAGGCAAACTAACTTTGAAATACCTTAAATGAAATACTCAACATGAATTTTATACCATTATTCTAAAGTAATGTTGATTTATATAATGGAAGCCAGTCATGGTAATACACTCCTGTAATACAAGCACTCAGGAGGCTGAGACAGGAGAGTCATGAGTTCAAGGTCAGTCTGGGCTGCATACCAAGACCCTGTCACAAAACAAAAACAAAACAAAAATATGTGGTCTCAGATTGAAGGGGCAGCCCACAGAATGGGAGAAAATCTTTGCCAGCTATACATCTGAGAAGGGATTAATAATTAGATTACATAAGGAGCTCAAACAACTAAACTCCCCAAAAATCAATGACCCAATGAAGAAATGAGCAAATGAATTGAACAGAGTTTTTTCTAAGGAAAAAGTCCACATTAAGATTCCACCTCACTTGTGTTAGAATGGCTATCATCAAGAACACAAACAACAACAAATGTTGACAAGGATGTGGGGAAAAAACACTTGTGGAAATGTAAATTAGTACAACCACTATGGAAAACAATATGGAAGTTCCTCATAAACTAAAAATAGACCTGCCATATGATCCAGCCATTCCACTTATAGATCTACCCGAAGGAATGTCAGTCAGGTTACAATAAAGGCACCTGCACACCCATGTTTATTGCAGCACTATTCACCAAAGCTAAGCTATGGAAACAGCCAAGATGCCCCACAACTGATGAATGGATTACGAAAATGTAGTATTTGTATACAATGGAATTTTATTCAGCCACAAAGAAGAATGAAATTTTGTCATTTGCAGGTAAATTGATGGAACCGGAAAATATCTTCATAAGTGAAGTTAGCCAGGTTCAGAAAGCCAAAGACCACATGTTTTCTCTCATATGTGGAATATAGACCTAACACAAATACAAGAAATATTATGGAAAACAGGTCATGCTAAGGGGAGGTCACGTTCAAGAGAAGGAGGTAAAAGAAGGAAGTTAAGAAGGTGAATATGGTTGATCTACTCCCTATATAAGAATGAATATAGAATTTTGAAATCACGAAGGACAGGAAAGTAAAACAGGTCCTTCTAGGGGTTGGTACTAGTGAGGAGTGGGGAGGATATAAGGAAAGGGTGAAGGAGGATAAATATGGTGGAAATATTCTGCACTCATGTTGAAAATGGAAAAATGAGACCTGTTGAAACTATTCCAGGCATGGGACAAAGGGCAATGAAGAAGAATGATGGAGGGGGTGGATTCAAATATGATATAGTGTAAGAACTTTTGTAAATGTCACAATGTACCCCAAGTATAACAAAACAACAATAATAATAAAATGAAAAGATAAATATAAACCTGAAAAAAACCAAAAATGTAATGAAATTATCATTTTTTAGAGAAATTTACTATTGTTTTCATTGAGGTATGTAATTTTGTATAAGAGAGACCAAATAAAAATTAAAAGAGAAAGCATCTGCAAGCATTAAAATGAAGCTGCTTTACCTAAGGAAAAAAAGGTAATGATAAAAAGAAATAGCACTGATGGCCCTGAAGTACTATTAGTAAAGCTGGTGTGTGTCTGGCATGGTTTTCACTCAATTAGGTTTTCTAAATACCCATGCCAACACCCATTTAATGGAGTCCATTTAAAACATAAAAAATACTTTTATCATAGTATGCTGTCATGCACTAGTAGTGAAAACTCATGGATAGCTTGGGAAACTGCTAGAAAAATTAATGAAATCTCACACCACCATAATACTTCCCATATTATATAAAACTTTGATGAAAAATATTAAAAAATGTCATAGTATAGTGATATGAAGCAAAGCTAATTCAATTTTTAAAAACCAGCATGATGTCATATTGAGGTAAAGTTTAAACCTAGACAGAACCAGGAAATTTAAAAATAAAAGTTAAATATTGTGAAGTCTGTCCATCATTTTTGATGTATAGTTATTATATTATTTTCAATTCTACTTATCTTTACCATGTGACAATTAAGCCTCTGCTTTTAAACACAATAGTTGTGGACTGGGAAATGAAAACAACACAGGAAGATGCTCCCTTTGCCAGTGTCCTAACTGAAATACAAATCTTCGTAAGGTAACCAGACATGGTCATGTTCACCACAGGTCGGTTGAGTATCTATGCTGATGATTCTTTTAAAGTAATTATGTTAAGAAGCCACATAGTCCCTTTTGTAGAAAAATACAAATGTGGAGTAGTTTACTACAGTTCTTCCTTAATGGACTTGAATATACAATAATGAATTAAAGACAATCTTATGAAGGAAAAGAGTTTACTTTCTTTTTTATGAGCATATACTATTTACTTTTTTGTGTGTATTATTCCAAAAGAAAGAAGTAACATACTGTATGCCTCCTTATAATGTCCTTATTCACTGTTCCAGAGGAGGGCACTCTCCCCAGCAGGCCCCAGTGTGGCCTGTGAAGAATCAGAGATCCGCCTGTTCTAGCTCCATCACTCTGCAGTGTAATGAGCTTGCACTTCCCTGGGAAAGCAGTAAGGTGGAAAATTGCGCAAGGAGTTCCCTTCTTTTATTCATCCTTTTCCTTGTCACAGAGCCCGTGTCCTGCCTTGGATGAGTGTAGGGAACTTTAGATCACTTGTTGATGAATGAATACAGCCGCTTTCACTGCTGTTTTCCTATGTCAGGAGTTCCTGTGTTTCTGTAGTCGGGGCTTTAGTCAATGAATTTTCCCATTTCAAAGAACAAACTCTCCAATGGGCAGGTTTAGGCATTGATACCAGAAACACCCATGTGAGCATTCATTCCTTGAGAAATTGAATTGACTTGAGCTGAAAGTGCACATCCCTTAGCAAGGATATTTACTCGTACATGAGCTCTCCAATGTTTAGCCATGCATGGAGTGATGGAAGGCTTCAAAGCTCGAGGTGATTCAGCTAAATGTTTCCTCCTTGAGAAGTTCTGTTTTTATCAATAGCTACCTCTTTAACCTTAAACAAGAGTATATTTCAAGATATGTCTCTGCCTCTCTCTCTCTCTCTCTCTCTCTCTCTCTCTCACACACACACACACACACACACCCATTTTGATTAAATAAATAAAATAATTCTTGGCTCAACACAAAGACATATATATTCTATTTTGGAAGTATTGTTTCATATTTGTGGATGAGAAAGCACTCCCTCCATTGCATGCTTCCTAAAGAGTTGATCTATCCTGGATATCTTTAAGATAAATGTAGTAAAAATATAAAATTAGGATTTTATCCCTAACTTAATTTATTAAAGCACTCATTAAATCATTCATACATTCTTTAACCAATTTTTTCATTAAAATTCTCCAAATATGTAGAGTATGTTTATGATTGCTTACATCTATAAGTAAATGTCTGTACCTCCTATATTGTCTCTGTCCCTCGTTTGTTTTTCCAAGAAGAGAAGAGTTAACACATTTTGGTTATTACCCTCAGACATATTCTATGCATACACAAATGCACACATATTGAATATTACCTCAATATTTTAATTTTAAAAATAGTATACTCTGGCATCTTGATTTTTCCTTTACTTATAGAACTTGAGCATCAATGGTTATCACTATACATAAAACTGATCAATGTTTTTAAAGATTATAATTTATTAAATGGATTTCATAATTTTTTAACATTTTTAACTCAGAAAAAATATTTTCCTGATATTTTATGATTTTTGCAATTATTATCAGTATGTTAGTATTTCAATAAATATAATTATGTAATTATTACATTATATGAAGTAACAAAATAACTCCAAGTAAATGTAAAAAAAATTAGTAGGGTCATTGAACAATACAAAATCAATTATATATACCTTACAAAAAACATACTTTAAAGTAATTAAAAAGAGTATAGAAAAGTAAAGATACACCAAGTACAACATAACCCTGTCATCTTCTCCAAATGGAGAGGCCATGTGAGGTCAGATAAAATTGACTTCAGAGCCAAAAGATTTATTGAAACTTATATGTCCAAATAATATAGTTTATTAATCTTCAAATTCTGTTTCTTTTCTGTATTTTTAAATAAGCTTTATTTGCACCATAAAAATCCATACTTACTCATCATTATGTGTTATCTACGGATGTATTTATGGTAGATGGCAGAATTAGGTAGTTGCAACAGAGACCATAGATCCTGAAAAGTATAAAATTTTACTATCTGACACTTTACTGAAAAAAACTGTGAGTTCTAATGCTGATTCAAAATATATGTAAAGAAGCAGACACGATGATGTAAACAGACCTTAATGGGTGATTCTGATGGGCACTCAGAAGACCAAAAATTGAGGACAGTAAAGACTGCTCATAAAGTTTCAGGTGAAAAGGGGAAGTTGGGAATTGCACTAAAGGCCATTTCTGTGCATCCTCTGGGCTTTCTTCCTCTTCACTACCCTTAGCATCTGTTATTGGGGGGATGTTTACCTTTGGAAGATTCATGTTAGCTTGTTTTTTTTTTTTCATATTTCTTGTTCTTCTGCATTGACATTTAGACAGCTGAGACCAAATCCATCTGTTGGAAGTTTTAATCACCAGTGGTCTTATGGTGGAAGAATTTTCAGTGTTCAGGTAGGACTCTGTAGTGGTAGGGCTGCAGTATATTTTCTCACCACTGGACTATGGGACAGCTTCATAGGCAAACTTTTGCCCATAGGTCCAAGTCACCAGGCTTGGTCCCCGACACCATTCAGATGGAGAAATAGTTGGAGTCTCTAGTGTTTCCTTGTGTATGGATTTATGTTATATGTGGGTTTAGGGTGGGGCTGATCAAGGGTCAGTTATCCACTGCTGTGCTGTTGGCACCTTAGAAGCTTTCCTGCTTTGTATCCTGGAAACCAATGTCGGCTTCATGGCCCTTTTTAGTCTATGGATGAAGCAAGTTGCTACACAGGTTCCCCCCCCCATTGTTCTCCCTGGGGAAACTCATATGCGACCCTCAGGGTGTCCCCCTAAATGTGCCTGATATGGTAAACAAATAGTGCCCTGAGCTTTGCCCTGGTGGTAGAGAACTGAGGGACTCAGGTGCTGTGCCTTCAAGTCTCTTTTATTTCAGACCCCACCGAGAAGTTTGCTACCCTGGAGAAGGGATGAAATTGAGAGATATGGGGTAAGCCCAGGTCCTGTGCTTAGAGCTCTCAGCCTCACCTGGCAGCAAATTCACAAAGCTGTCAGAAAGCTCATGGATGCTGGGTACTGTGCCAGTCATGGGCTTGGTGCTGTTTCTGCAGTAACCCCCAGGCACTTGGGCTTGTTTGAGGAGGGAGGGTGGGAACACCAACCAGGCCCTTCACTGCCTGAGCTCCTGGTGCTGCTTCAGTTTCTCAGCTAGCCCTGTTAAAGCCCCTCCCTCTCTATGACCTCTTTTTGTGGCTGTCTCCCACCCAGGCCCTGTGACTACGTTTCCCAGAACTCCTTGAGCTGCAACTGTGTCTTGATTTTCAGAGTTCTCTGGATGGCTCAGTCTCAAAGGCTGCCTGGTTGCAGCTATCCTGTGGGGAGCTCCTGAAACCTGAGCTGTCTGCCTGCTGAGGTTAAGTGCTTTGTTTCTGAAATTATCCGTAGGCAATGGAAATGCTCTCATCAGGTAGGGCAGAGCCATTGACCACTGGGCCTTTCCCTAACATGTTCCTACTAATTTCTCAGTTCATACAGAGTCAGTGCCTCTCCTTCTCCATGAGCCTGTCATGGATGTCCAGTCTCAAACACAGGCTAGTGTGATAAGACACTATATCCCTGAGCTACAGTTGCTCCTTTTTTCAAGACCTCCAAGTATCTCAGTTTCAAGCTGGTGGCCCCCTGTCAAGATGGGGTCTCACCACAGCAGTTTGAAGGACAGGGAATGAAAGGTTGCTTTGTCTGATGCTGGCCTATCACACTGGGGAGACTTCCAGTGCTATCAAAACTGCACACTGAGGCTTAAAGTTTGTGGGAAGTGTGGTTTTTGTCCCACAGCTAAGGTCTGGCAGTCCATTGCAGAGGCCGCCTGTTTTTTTCTTGAGGTGGAGCCTTCGGTTTGCCCTCCCCTGGGTACTGGAGCTGCAAACTGTTTCTTAATTTACTCTGCCCCTTTTCTCTTTCACCATATTTTTCAGCTGCCCTGTCCCTTTTCTGTGGCTTTCAGTGCTCTTTCTTTCATTTGCTGTTTTGACTATAGTTTCCCGTTGTTACCAGGCTCTTCTCATTCACAGAATCTGACAGAGAAAGCTACTACTTCTCCACCATCTTGCCCTCTGTAATTTCATTTGAAATGGAAACATTTATAAGAAAACATAGCTAACCAAAATTAGTGGAAGAAATAATAGCTATGTGACACATATACTTGCTAGAGACATTGACTCTATCACTTAAAACCACTCCCAAGCAATCAACAAACATGAACTCACCAAGAAATCCATTGGTGAATTCTTTTCAGTATTTGTGTATTGAGTTAGAAATCAATGATACAAGGCCAGGTGGCATGGCTCACAGCTGTAATCCTAGCTCTTCAGGAGGTAGAGATTGGGAGTTTCGCACTTTGAGGTCATCCCAGGCAAAAAAGGAAAGAAGGAAAGAAGGGATACTAAGATAGCTAATTAAGCTAAATACATCTACAAGCTAAATAGCACATATAACTGGAAATTAAATGTTTTAAGTTTTATTAAAATAACATAAAAACTCATAAAGTAGGAAAAAAATCTATCAAAATATGTGCATAGCCTCTGCTGAAAACTAAAGTATATCAGAAAGACATTAAAGAATACTTAAGTATATGCAGAAGTATGCCATATTTGTGGATATAAATACATCTGTGTGAGACACTGTCTTGCTATGTATTCCAGGCTGGTCTTGAACTCTCTATCCTCCTGCCTCAGCTTCCTAAGTGCTTTGATTACAGGCATGTACCACCTTACCCAGGTGCACTCTGGAGTTTTGCAGAGAAGTCTTCTAGAGTCTTTGATTGAATCTGTTAATCTTTATTTTTTTTTCATTTATTCACATGTGCATACATTGTCTGGGCCATATCCCCCACCCCCCACCTCCCACCCCAACCTCTCCCCCTCAACCCCCCTCACTCCCAGGCAGAACCTGTTCTGCCCTTATCTCTAATTTTGTTAAAGAGAAGACATAAACAATAATAAGAAAGACAAAGCGTTTTTGCTAGTTGATATAAGGATAGCTATACAGAGAGAATCCTAGCATTGCTTCCATGCACAAGTGTGTTACATCCCAAGCTGATTCATCTCTAACTGATCTTTTCACTAGTTCCTGATCCCCTTCTCATTTGATCTGTGGTGCATTAAACTTTCTGTATTAGTTCCTCTGCAGTGGGGACATCAAACACTTTCATGTTTTGGGTTTTCACCTATCCCCATACCTCCTGTGTGTGCTCTCCCCTTATCATGGAACGCAAGTCCGACCACATTGCTATATTTGCCCTAGATCTAAAGTCTGCATATGAGGGAGAACATACAATTTTTGGCTAACCTTGCTCAGAATGATGTTCTCCACTTCCATCCATTTACTTGCAAATGATAACATTTCATTCTTCTTCATGGCTGAGTAAAATTCCATTGTGCATAAATACCACATTTTCTTGATCCACTCATCATTAGTGGGGCATCTTGGCTGTTTCCATAACTTGGCTATTGTGAATAGTGCCGCAATAAACATGGGTGTGCAGGTGCCTCTGGAGTAACCTGTGTTGCATTCCTTTGGGTATATCCCCAGGAGTGGGATTGCTGGATCATATGGCAGATCTATGTTTAGATTTTTAAGAAGCCTCTGCAAATAGGGATATTTTGACAGTTTCTTTACCTATGTGTATTCCTTTTATTTCTTCTTCTTGCCTGATTGCTCTGGCTAGGAATTCCAGTACTATGTTGAAAAGGAGTGAGCATAGTGGGCACCCTTGTCTCATTCCTGATTTTAGGGGAAATGGTTTCAGTTTTTCACCATTAAGTATGATGTTGCCTGTAGGTTTGCCATATATAGCCTTTACAATGTTGAGGTACATTCCTTCTATTCCTAGTTTTCTTAGAGCTTTTATCATGAAGTGGTGTTGGATCTTGTTGAAGGCATTTTCTGCACCTATTGAGAAGATCAAGTGGTTTTTTTGTATTTGCATCTACTAATATGCTGTATTCAATTAATAAATTTGCATCCCTGGGATGAAGCCAACTTGGTCATGCTGAATGATCTTTCTGATGTGTTGTTGGATTCCGTTTGCCATTATTTTATTGAGGATTTTTGTATCGATGTTCATTAAGTAGATTGGCCTATAGTTCTCCTTTTTGGAGGTGTCTTTGTCTGGTTTTGGGCTGAATGTAATACTGGCTTCATAAAATGAGTTAGGTAGTATTCCTTCTCTTTCTATTTCATGGAACAGTTTAAGGAAGGTTGGTATTATTTCTTCTTTAAAGGTCTGATAGAATTCAGCAGAGAATCCATCATGTCCTGGACTTTCTTTTTTGGGAAACTCTTAATTGCTGCTTCAATTTCATTTTGTATTATAGATCTCTCCAGGTGATTAATGTACTCTTGGTTCAATTTTGGATGGTCATAAGTATCTAGAAATCTGTCTGTTTCTTCAAGATTTTCAAATTTATTAGAATAGAGGTTCTAGTCTCTGATGATTTCCTGGATTTTCATGGTGTTTGTTGTTTTCTCCCCTTTTGCATTTCGATTTTACTGATTTGGGTTTTTTCTCCTCATTTTAGTCCGATTTGCCATGGGTCTGTCAAATTTATTTGTTTTTTCAAAGAACAAATTTTTTGTTTCACTGATTCTTTTTATGGTTTTTTTTTTTTTTTTGGTTTCTATTTCATTGATTTTGGCCCTTATTTTTATTATTTCTCTCTTTCTGTTTGTTTTAGGATTTGCTTGTTTCTTGTTTTCCTAGGAGTTTGAAATGTAGCATTAGATCACTGATTTGTGATCTTTCTGTCCTTTTAATATATGCACTCATGGCTATAAACTTTCCCCTCAGGACTGCCTTTGCTGTGTCCCATAGGTTCCATTAGGTAATGTTTTCATTTCCATTAACTTCCAGGAAACTTTTAATTTCCTCTTTTATTTCATCAATGACCCACTGATCATCGAACAATGTGTTGTTCAGCTTCCAACTATTTGCATGTTTTTTACTGTTGTTTTTGTTGTTGAGTTATAGTTTTAATACATTGTGATCAGATAGAATGCATGGAATTATTTCTATTTTCTTATATTTGCTGAGGCTTGCTTTGTGCCCTAAGATATGATCAATTTTGGAGAAGGTCCCATGGGCTGCTGAAAATAATGTATATTGTGCAGAAGTTGTATGAAATATTCTGTAGACATCATCTAGGTCCATTTGATCTATGGTGTGATTTAGATCTAGGATTACTCTATTGATTTTTTGTTTGGATGACCTATCTATTGGTGATAGGGGGATATTAGATATTAAAGTCTCCCACTACCACTGTGTTAAGAATTTACATATGCTTTTAGGTCCTTCAGAGTACGTTTGATGAAATTGTGTGCATTGATGTGAGGTGCATATAGGTTGATAATTATTATTTCCTTTTTGTGTATTTCCCTTTTTATTAGTATGGAATGTCCTTCTTTATCTCATTTGTTCGATGTAGGTTTGAAGTCTACTTTGTCTGAGATAAGTATTGCTACTCCTGCCTGTTTTCAGGGCCATCGGCTTAGTAAATGTTCTTCCAGTGTTTCACCCTAAGCCAGTACTTTTTTCTGTCAATAAGGTGGGTCTCCTGTAAGCAACAGATTGTTGGATCTTCCTTTTTAATCCAGCTTGCCAAAGGGTGCCTTTTGATGGGGGAATTAAGTCCATTAACATTCAGTGTTAGTATTGATAGGTATGTCGTCATTCCTGCCATTTAGTTGTCTTAGTTGTTTATGGGTTTGATTGTGTGCAGCTGAATCAATGTTATTCTCTACTTTCTTGCCTTTTCTCCTCCTGTGGTTTGGTATTGCCTCTCCTTTCATGGTTTTTGTGATTTCATTTTCTATGTGCAGAATTCCTTGAAGAACCTTTTGTAGTGGTGTCTTGGTGGTCATATATTGTTTTAATTTCTGCTTATCATGGAAGACTTTTATTACTCCACCTATTTTGAATGATAGTTTTGCTGGGTAGAGTATCCTAGGGTTGAAGTTATTTTCATTCAGTGCCTGGAATACATCACTGCATACTCTTCTTGCTTTTAAGTTTTCCGTTAAGAAATCTGCTGTAATTTTGATGGTTTACCTTTGTATGCCATTTGTTTTTTCTCTCTTACAGCTTTCAATATTCTTTCTCTATTCTCTGTGCTTGTTGTTTTAATGATAATATGTTGTGGGTGGTTCTATTTTGGTCAAGTCTGTTTGGTGTCCTGGAGTCTTCCTGTACCTGAATGGGTATAGTCTTCTCTAGATTTGGAAAATTTTCTGTAATTATTTTGTGGAATATATTATGAATCCCTTTTGCTTGCATCTATTCTCCTTCATCAATGCCCATGATTCTCAGGTTTGGTCTTTTGATGGAGTCAGTGAGTTCTTGCATTTTCTTTTCACAGGTTTTGAGTTGTTTAAGTAATAGTTCTTCAGTTTTTCCTTTAATTTCCATTTCATCTTCAAGTTCTGAGATTCTGTCTTCTGCTTGTTTTAGTCTGCTGGAGTTGCCTTCCATTCTGCATTTTATTTCTGTTTCATTCTTTTTTCTGAGGTTTTTCCATATCATGGGTCACATTCTCTTTAATAGAACAATTTTTGTTCTTAATTAATTTATCTCTATTTAGGTGTTCTCTGTTTCACTTTAGTATTTATTTAGGGCTCCTATGAGTTCACTTATTTGTTTTTGTGTCTTCTCATATTCTTTATTTTTGCTGTCTTTGAATTTCTTGAGTGACTCTTGTATGTTTTGGGTGACCTTGTCTAGTAACATCTCCATGAAATTCTCAAGTCATTTCTTGCAGGATTCCTTCTTTCAGAGTGTTCTTGTGGGCTTTGTTGGGTTCCTTGGGATAGTCTATCTTTGTTTTTTTGTGTGGAACTGGGTATCCATTTTCTTCATTGTGGACCACTGTCTGCCCTATTTCAGGTAGTGGTTCATCACTTGCCTACTGTCAGCTGTCTACTTTTGCAGGCTTTGTTTACTGGAAGTTTGCACGGAGATCAGCTACTTGCCCCTACCACCTTCTCCAGTGTGCTCAGAGCACCCCACCCTCTCTGCTGTGTGTCATTTTCAGTTCCTTATTATTCAGTTTTTTTTGTGGGGTGGGGGTCAGCCTGTTCAGGGGGCTATGCTGGTTTATCCCAGGGATGGCTGTGGGAGTACCGCATACCACTTATTTCCTCACTTGTTAGAATGCATCCCCTAAGCAGGTTTGGACTGGCATCTGGTGGTGTGGGAGCCCTCCTGTTTTCTCAGTGTAACGTGGCGTGGAGAAGCTTTGTGCAGGCTGAGAGTTCGGGGTGTTGGAGCTTTGCTTTTTCTTGGTGGTTTTTTTCTGCCAAGTGTGGCTCCAGTGTCTCAGCAAGATTTTTGATTTATGGAGCTCATGCTGTCTGCTTCCTCCCTCTAGTCAGCATCTTGGATTCACCTGAATCTGTTAATCTTTAAAATATCTGTTTTAGTTTTGTGATTCAGCCTTGGGAACCTGCAGTGACATTCCTGTCAGTGCAGTAAGCAGGCCAGCTTCTTCAGCAGGGACCAGGGGGTGCCACCCACAGAAGCCAAGGCAGGCTGCAGAGTCGCTGCCCAAGCTGCCCGCAAGAAGTCTCTGAGCTGCCCACCACTGCCCCACGCACCTGGAATGGCAGGAGTCATGTCCTTAGGCTCCTTCTGGTTTGTTATTGTATGAGAGGAGAATGCCAAAGGCTAGGAAAAGAACTACCAGAAAGCAATAGGCCAAACAATGCCTGGTGTTCACACCAGACAAGATGTATGTCATGCATGTTCCCATCAACCTAAATAGGAAGACCTTGCTAACAAGAGCATTGAGAACAAACATCAAAAGGGCACAAGTCTTGATTAGCTGAAGTTCAATGCTATTCTGGATCTGTCATAGGAAGCTTGAATACAAAGTCCCAAAAAGATTAAACTAATTCTGAAGTAACTTAACTGCACACCAAAGGCATGTGACTTCAAGTACTACTTAAAAGAACAACAAAATTTATCAATAAAAAACTCATAATGGAAAAGATTAAATATAATAAGTCCTTGTAATTTCTAAAGAAATAAGAAAATGGTATCTGTAACTAAGAAGCCATGAATCAACAGAAATTCACTTATAGATGATGGAACCTTCACATATAGGACCAAAATAATAACAACACCAAATTATAACAAGTATACAGAGAAATGAGTCATTGATACATTGCTGGTAGAATAAAAAAGTACAGCCACTTTGGAATTTGGCATTTTATCAGTCTAAACATGCAGTTATTGGACAGCACAGCAACTGAATTCTTGGACCTTAATCCCTGAGAAATTAAAACAAATGTACATACGAAAACCTGCATGCCAGTGTTGATTGAACCTTTATTTTTAACATCTGAAATTGGACTCAGTCCTGTTATCATTCAACAAATGAATGGTTAAACAAAGTTTGATATGTACATACCACAGAACTCCATTTAGCAATACAAAGGAATAAATCACCAAAACATACAATACCTTGGATAAATTGTGTTGAATAAAAGGCAAACACAAAAGCTTATTTGGGGACAGGGAGGTGACCCAAACAATGTGTACACATGTGAGTAAATGTAAAAATGATACAATAAAAAAAGAGCTTATGTACACAATGGAGCATTAAGCATAAAGAAGCATGAAATTATGCCATCTTCAGAAAAATGGATGAAACTGGAGATCATAATATTGAATTAAATCAACCAAGTTGAAAGAGCCAAATATTGCATGTTTTCACACATATGTGGACTATAGGATTAAAATGATAGAAAATAATAATACTGGGAATTGAGTGCAAAGGGGACACTGTGGGGGTGGGAGTTCAATGGGAAGAAGAAGGGAAATGAAAAGGGTGTGGAGGGTGTAGAGGATCAAAGAATGTTACTTACATATGTATGAAGACAGTGTAAAGAAACTTATCAAATATTATTTTTTAAAGGGAGGAAGGAGGAAGTTTGGTAAAAGAGAATATAATACAGGGTATAAACTTGTTCAAAATACACTGCATGCATATATGGAATTTTCCACAAAACCTTCTTGTGCTATTAATAAGTCCTATTTTTTTAAAAACGTTTAGTTTTTTATTGCAATAATATGATATTTTTGAAATGACAAAATTTTAGGAAAGGAAGGTACAGCACTTTTTTCCAGGGAATCAAAGGAGGGACAAGTAGGAGGCAGGCGTGGTTGTAATAAGGGCAATGAGCAGGTTTCTTGTCCGGATAGACTATTTTTTTTGTAGGTTCATCACTTTATTCTTTTTTTATTATATTCATATGTGCATACAACGTTTGGGTCATTTCTTCCCCCTTCCCCCAGCCCCCTTTCTTACCCCACCCCTGCTCCCTCCCTTACCCCCCAAACCCCTCGCTACTGTGCAGAAACTATTTTGCCCTTATCTCTAATTCTGTTGAAGAGAGAGTATAAGCAATAATAGGAAGGAACAAGGGTTTTTGCTGGTTGAGATAAGGATAGCTATACAGGGAGTTGACTCGCATTGATTCCCTGTGCATGTGTGTTAGTATCATCACGGTGGCAGTGAATACAAGAATCTGTTAGTAATAAAGCTGTGCAGGACTTAATGAGTGCTGCACCCAGACACACACGCACAATGAAGCACAAGTGACCTGGGAATTCTGAGCAAGATTGAGCAAGACTGACGGAATATATTAGTGCCCAAAAATCCTGATCATACTACTCTACTACATTTTTTTCTCAGACCATAACCATTGGGTGTAAATGAGCAAAGAACATCAGGGATTAGCATTATTATTTTTATAATTTTGAATGTACAATTATCTCAATACCTCATCAGGATGAATGGGATTCTTAGGGAGCCGTGATGGGAGGTTCCTGGGAAGCAGCAATTAACCAATTATTATGTGAGCTTTTAAAAATATTTATATAGCCAGTGTGGTCATACATGTCTGTACTAGAAGAATATTATCTAAGAAAACCTAACTCCTCTATCCTGATTAATTATAGAAAAGAGAGGTAGGTAAAATTTGCATAATAAGTTTTAGTTATACAGATAAGTGTAGAAGGTAGGGACAGCTTTTATTTATATCATAGTCACAAAAAGTCAGAATTATATGTATTCTAGAAAACCTTATCCAGCTCTATCTTTATTGATTCATTTATTTGTGTAACTACAGCTTCAAAACCAACTTTATTGTTATTGACATGCATTAGTTATATAAATTAATTAGGTTCAGTGTGATATTACCTAACATGCACTGATTGAATCCAGTCACAATTACCCCACACCTCCACATCCCTCCCTATCTCTAGTTGTCACTATTCTACTTACAGGTTGATTTGAAGCTTCCACATATGAAAGAAAATGAGTGTCTAACTTGTGTTGCTTGACATAAAGTTCTCCAGTTCCATCCATTTTGTTGCAAATGAGCAGAATCTGTTCTTTTTTATGACTTAGCAGTATTCTTTTGTGTCTGTATATCACATTTTCTTCATTTATCTGTTGATGGGCACATAAGCAGATTCCACATTAGTCCTTGTGATTAGTGCCACGTAACATGAACCCGAAGGCATTTCCTTAGTATTCTTTTTCATTTCCTTTGGATATGCATCCAGAAGTAAAATACCTCAGTCATATGTAAGATCTACTTCGAGTTTTTTTGAGAGACTTCTGTACTGTTCAACATAATAACTATACTAATCTACATTCCCAGCAACACTGTATGAATTCATTTTTCTTCACATCCTGATCCAGCACTTACTTACTTTTATTTAGTTGAGAAGATGTTGACCTGGAGAGGGTTTTCCAGGATTTTGGGTTTGGGTTAAGTATTGGGTTCTGTATCTTCAAAAGTTTGCATTGCCATATTTTTCTGTTAACAAAAAATTAATAATATATCCATTTATCAGAGATTAATGCCTTATGAAAACAAGATTAGAAGAACAGGAGACAATCCTACTACTGTGGAATTTTTGTGTATAATGCTCTTCAAAATATATTTGCCTTTATTTGTCAAGTATCTTCTGATGGAAAAAAATAGGGGGGTTAATGGAGATCTTCAGGCTCAGAAGGTAAAGGATTGTTCCAAGTATATTATTGCACAAGCCTATAAAAACAAGAGGAAAGTGATAATAAAAGGTTAATAATTAATGTGAAATATGAAAATCCTCTTTGCTGACATCTCACATTTTTCCAAAAATACTTATTTTTTTCTTTTGACATGGAATTTTAGAAGTAATCAGAGGCAATGGCACATTTCTTACATTCAGTTGTAATCATCAGAATCTCAAAATGAACAAACTCTCCTCATACACTCTATTTCCATTTGAAGTAATGATAATGTCCCCCTACAATTATGATATTGTACTAAATCAAGTTGCTCTGATTTTAAAATATAGCCATTGCATCCTGTGATAGGCTAAGGAAAGCCAAAGTGGAGAATTTTATTCTTGTTTTCTTTACCCCTTTCACGTTCTGCTAAATGACATAAACAAAAAGACATTTAGTGATCTTAGAATTCAAATGCAATTTAATGACCATTACTTTGTGGCTGGTCTTTAACAAATGACATTTACTGATGCAGGGTACCCATCAGGCAAATTATGCCCTCTGTAACCACAGCATTGCACCACTGCACTGGACGTATTTTCAGAGATCAGAGACATCTTTGTTTAGACACATGGGAACAGCAACAATGTGTTTTCAAGATTGCCTCCCCTATCATTAACTCGCTTGTTCCTCATTTTTCTTCATTTGAAAATACTGATTATTTAAAACATACTCCAACTTTCTCAAGAATTTAATGAATGATGTGGGAGAGAGGTTGTGAGTACAGATTGAGAGAACCATATCCTATTAGGATATTTCTGAACTTTGCTGAAATTGAATATATATTTTATTATATATGAAAATTTCTATTTCCTCTTCTATCTTAAGACAAGGCCCACTATAAGCATAGGCTGAACCAAAGACTATTTCTACTCCACAGACTGAAAAAGGGAATAGGATGAAGCCTTATTTTCATCGCCTACTTATAATTTTATCCCCAAATACTCTCATTTTCCAGAATGTGAGCACCATGTGGTTTGCATTTAAGGACTTATTGAAGAAGTAGTTGGAGTGTGTATGTGAAAAGGATAGAAAAGAATATTGATTGTACAGAATCATTTGAGAAATGTGAGCATGTCTTTAGACATAGAAAAGAGATGATTGCAGTGAGGGATGAAACACAAATCAGACGTAGCTGAATTATCACAGTGTTAATGTTGTCTAGAGCAGTATGGGACTGCAGCTGAGATTGCTGGTGACACATCCAGGTTTTGAAGTCCTGTCTCCACGCATCATCTTTGGGTTCTGAATCCTTGCTGCTAATGACTCATGTCTGTGACCTGCAGAGGGTGACCTTTGGTGATTTGAGTTGGAAATGTACTGCTGAAAAAAGCCAGATTCCTTCACTCCAAAAGGATGACCTTTCAAGATATGACCAACTTTCCCAAGCTCCCCAGAAGTGCACAGGCATTGTGCTTTTTGCTCAGTTTCTTTCCATTGTTTCTGCTGCTTCCACACTTAGTTTCTTTCTCTTGAGAGCACCTTTAGATTCTGTGCTCAAATGCTTCATGCCAGAGTCTGCTTCTGAAAAACACAGGCTAAGACAGGTATAGTTTATTAGATGGAGACTCAGGAGACATGGTAAGATGCAGTGTTTGTAGTCAAAGAGACAGGAAATCCAACAGACAGCAAAGAAATATGTGAAGCTTAAGTGAAGGAGGGCTGGAAGACAGTGACATTTTAAAGATTTTTCCAATTTATTGTAGAAGTACTTTGGAACCATTTTGTTAGAACATAGCAATGTTTTAGAAAATTTGTTCTTGGCAAGGGCTGAGAAGTTTGGCAAGAAGGTGAGGTGGTGGCAAAAGTAGAAATAATTGAGCATAGGAGGAGACCTTGGTGACACAGTGTGATGGAGGCTTAAGAGACTAGAATATTCCAGAAGGCAGTGGGGTAGCTGGAAGCAAGGGGAAAATAGAACATGCAGTGATTGTGCATGACAAGGCAGAAAGATCATGGAAGTTTTCAAAAAATTCTTTTCTTTTAACAACAAGAACATGTTTTAGTTTTTCCAAACACAAATACAGAAGTTTGCACATTTTGCAAACATGGCTTCAAAGCATTTCTATATGGAATGCTTTCTGCTTTAATCACACATAAACGTAGAAGTGTACCCACAGTGTGATGCTGGCTCATTAAGGATTCACCTTGCATACATTCATCACTTAAAGAAGGAAAATGATTAGTCATACTGGAACTGTTATTGCCAAGGTAACTTTTTATAAGTGGATAATTTTTCTCAAAAGAGAGAACTTCGGTAGTTCACAAATTTCTAAATTGCATCACCACTGTTTGCAAATCGAATTCCACTGCTCCTACTTGCAGTTGACTCCCTCTGATCCAGGAAATGATAGTGGAACCCCTCCCTCACCATGACTTTCTGTTAGGGAAACCATAAATGTTATCAGAACATGGGCAGTCTTCACTCTTTGCTAAGAACAAAAGTCACAGTGAGTGAAACTGGAATACTCCTTATCCTTGGCTTTCTTTTTAAAAATTAGAATCCTCCCAAAATATGGGTACTTACTTTTAAGTGGAATTTACATGACAGTTCGGGTAGGGGTGTCTCTTTTTCTACTTCAAAGCATGAGATTTAAGATTATCTACCTAGGATATATGCTTTATGCATATACAGTCAATCATATATCAAAATTTATTTTTCATTTTACTCAAACTTCAATAATAAGCATACTTGACATAAAATTGATTCTCATTCATAAAATTGATATCCTTCACTTCAAGAGAACAAAGCACCCAAATTTGACCTTCCTGAGGGTAGATGTATGTGATGATGTATGTGCATGAGGGATCCAAATCCATTTGATAGATGAGTCACACAATAAAAGTATTCTTTAGTATTTCCCAAGCACAAAGCATCTTTATTTTAAAAGTCACTTTCCAACAATATCCTAAACACATATCAGGTCTCTCAAAAATGTGCACATAAAAGTCAGACTATGAAATGGGGTTGAAGTGAAATGAAAAGAAATGGAAATAGTATTAGTTTCAGCAGTACTTTCTTGTCTCTCTCCCTCCCCACTCCAGACTTCCATGAACAGACTGTACTTTATTTTGTGAATTATAGTCTTGATCCTTCAGTGCCTAACCATTGCCCAGGTCTAGCAGTCACTGATTTTGAGCAAATTATATTATACTTTTTTTTTCTTTTCCATGAGGTGGTCAAGCTTTCATTCAGTGGATTTAGTTTGTAACACAGATTATAAAGAAAATTAATAAAAATTACCACCTATTCAACACCTTTCATAATCAGATTCTGGCACCATTAATACTAAATGAATCTAAGAAATTACTAAGAATGTCAAGTTTTCTATTTTTTAATGCCAGAAAATCTTTTTATTTGTTGTATGCTAAATAGCAAGAGTTCCAAAGTGACTGAAAATGCAATGTATCCTATACCTGCATTGTTGATCCCTTAAAAATTAGAGATCACATATTTATAGTGGTACAGTATATTTTAATAACATTAAAATTTAATATTAATGCAATAATATTTGACAATATTTAAAATAATTTAATACTATTATACATTTTAATAATGTATAAATGTATACTGATGAAATCATATACTTTCACTTTTTCAAGGAATCACTCTATGACTTCTTTTGGGCATACCCAAATTTACAGTATCACTACTTTTGTGCTTTAAGGTCATTATTAAGTTAAAGGTTACTTAAACACAAGCACTGTTATACCATGACACTTGATATGATAAACTGAGATGGCAACTAAGTAGCTAACAAGTGGACAGTGTATATAGCTTGGATCCACTGGACAAAGGGATGATTCATACCTCAGGTAGGACAGAGCAGAATGGTGAGAGATGTCATCGTGCTAGTCAGAGTGGCATATAATTTAATACGCATTCATCGTTTATCTCTTAAAATTTACATTTAATATTTTTGACTTGCCAAGGAGGATGGATAACAGAAATTATGGATAGTGAAGTCATGGATGAAGAGATTACTATTATTGGAAATAAAGAGAGCCTGTTTTACACAAAGCTATTGTCTAAATGTCTGCATTACTGAAATATAGTCCCCAGTGTGAAGGTACTAACAGGGGATAGCTAGATGCTGATTACGTCACTAGGCAGAGCCCTCATAAATAAGGTTAGTGCCCTTATAATTGGAACCCCAGAAGGCTTCCTTGTGCCTTCCAGCATGCAAGGACACTGAGAGAAAACACCATCTTCTGAGCCAGGGAGAAGACCTGCACCAGACAATGAATTTGCTGGTGACTTGCTCTTGAACTTCAAAACCTCTAGAAATCTGAAAAACAGATTTCTGTTGCTTAGAAGACACGAAGTTCATAATATTTTGTTAAATATTTTTTCCAAATGATTTAAGACACCTCACTTGCATGAAAGACTATAAACTTTCAATATTATCATAAATAAATGATCATCACCGTACTCCAAAAAGAGCAGATAACTTTATTTGTTCATAATCAGAGAAATGATAACTCACTGTAATTGTCTTTTACCTGCTACTATACATATTTTCTTTTTCTTTTTCTCTTTCTTCTCTCTCTCTCTCTCTCTTTCTCTTTGCTTTTTTGAGAAAGGGATTAGCTATGTAATCTAGGCTAGTCTCAAACTCATGATCCTCCTCAAGTGCTGGAATTACAGGTGTGAGTTACCAAGCCCAGCTACCATGCTGTATTTTCCTCTTGACTTTCTGAGATTGATAACCAAATTTTAATTTCACTTTTTATGTAGAAAAAAATCGTGTACTCTTAGAAATATGGTGATCTACTCAGAATCTGTAGATTCTTAATTCACTATTCTTGTAGAACTCTGAGCTATGAGAAAATGAGAATTCCATGCAGTAACCACAAAGCATATTCATTTTTATTGTGCCACAGGAGGAGCTGAAAATTCATAGTGGATGTGAGCTCAAAAGAAAACTGTGAACTCATAATTGTAGTACTGCAGAAAATTGTTCTTATTCTTTATCTGAAATTGGTAAACTCACCCAAAAATATTAGTCTCTGAAAATGATACCTGTTCCCTTGTCCAGGGATAAGAACCCTAACCACTCCATTAGTTGGGCCAGCTGTGAATACAGCATCAGGATTGCACATAGAGTGCAAAGCACATGGTAGCCCTTTTGTCTGATTTTCTCATTTTTTATTCTCTGGGGTCTTTGCAACTCTAAGGCATTTATAAAAAGAAACATTCTATCACCCTGCCACATTCATTTGTAAACATTAATTGCCATTAGTATTTCTAGACTTTCATTTCATATTCTCAGTCTCCCACAGTGGTAAGAATTTCAGCAGCATCATGTCCTTAATGTACTGTAAGGATGATCAGTAAGAGTACTTGAAGCTGTTTCATTGCTCTAGTACTGATATTAACTGGGCAATAGTGCCCAGGATATTCCCATCTTCTTCATCTAACTTGAGGAAAGCAAGTAACAGGAACACAAGTTCTGAGAGATCGAATTCAAAAGTCAGCCTCATTGTCTGCACATTTCATGCTAGTTAACATTCTAAGGCTGCTTTATTCAGGAGTTTTAGTAATAAAATTGTAAAGACAAGGTACTTATATCCTGATGTAAAACATAAGAAATTACATTAGGAAAATTAGCTCAGTAATTTATTGGAAAGCCTGCTTTTCATAATTGAATAGTAGCTGTGTATTTTAACTTTTGATGTATTAAAAATAGTGAGTTTTAATTGGAAGAGATTATAAATGAGTGCTGTTTCAAAATGGCAACCAAAACATTTTAATCATGAATTTCTCCATACTTTGGAAAGGATTTGAGCTATTGCACATAGGAAGGATTATATACACACATAAATAAAATAAAATTTTAAAATGAATAAAATAAATAAATGAAACTTATCTTTGAGATAGACTATATACATACATAAATAAAACCATAGTCCTAACATAGTCATAGAAAAAGAATCAGAGGAATAAGGGATTATAGGCGATAATGATGAAATACTGTCTTCCCTCTCCACCTGTATGTTCTGCATCATTACATGCATACTAAACATGTACAATCTTTTTGTCATGATTCCCTAAACAATAAAGTATAACAACAATTTATATAATATTAACTTTGTCTTAGGTACTGTTAGTAATATATAAATGATTTACAGTATATATGAGGATATGTAATATGTGTAGTTACATGCAAATTCTCCACCACTTTATAGAAGGGACCTCAACATTCTCCATCATTGGAGTCCTTGAACCAGTCCTCTTCAGATACCTAGGGACAACTGTAATTAGTAATTAGAGATTTCTCTAATTTCCATTTCTTGGAAAATAAGTCAAAACAAGTAATATGTTATATCACATAGTTTTTGACAAGAATGAATTAAATGAATGCATAAAAATTAAAACAGAAAAAACTTTTCTTTGAACTAAGCTGAAGGAGAAGTTTATGTGGGTTTGAATAGGAGAAAAACTGGGCTACACTAGACAATTAGTTTCTAAAATGTCATTTAAAAATGCTAAGGAGTTCCAGAAATTCAGGTTGAAGTAGTGATCAACAGCACATACTAAATTAAAAAATAGAACGTTTCTTTAGAGAACTGAGAATTTAGAGTTCAGGTGTTTGTTTCTAATAAATGAATATAAAATGAAGTTCAGGAAAATAAAAATAAAGATTAACATCCAGTAGGCACTCTCTCAGATATTAGATATATTAAATGAGCCTTGTAAAGGCACTATATTTTCTTTATTTTAATCAGTTCATGCTCTGCTTTCCTTCAAATATCATGCTGAAGATAAAGGCATTAGATATGAGTAATGGGAACTCATCCTCCTGTAAATTTTTTAATGGATGACATGTTATCACTCAATGAACTCAAGCAGTTCAATATGAGAAAATTCTTTGAATATCAACACTGAACCTTCTCCAAAACTTTCACACACTTTTTGGTCATGGTACCAAGTGGCATTGCCAGATTCATTAGAAGCAAGACTTTATTCTAGAAAGAAAAAGTAAGTGAACTTCAGCAGTAGCACCCACACTTGATGAGATAACTAAGGATGTTTCAATGTTTGGATGTCTAGTTAAAATCAATGATGTAATTATGTCACACCTCATGCATAAGTTGCTTTTCCTAATGGTGCACAGGATTTGAAGATGAAAATATTTTATTTTCATACTTATCTGAGGTTCACTTTCACATTTCAAGGTACGAAGTCAGTTAACTTAAACAAAAACCTAAAAAGAAGTGACCAAACATCTAATACCCATCAGTGTTTGTTAAATTGTAAAACTGCAAAGAGTAGGGAAGGTTATAAACTATCATAGATTTGCTCATAAATGAACACAGCCACACTCATTTCCAAGTGATTGGTAGAGGTTTCAAGGACATTGTTCCAAGAACTTGCAATTTGTCCTCTTTCCTTTGGGCAAGACTGGTGTCTGTCTCACACCTGAAAGGTCTACATTGGAAACAGAAAGTAAAAGATGGTGTTTAGAAGGTGACAATAATTAATGACAACATCCAATTAGTCTTAGGAGATGGGAAATATTTTAAGATAACTCTATTAAAGAATTCCATGTAGCTGTGAGTGGGTGTACAGGTGTGTGTGCATGTATTTAAGGATTCTAACATATTTTGTCAGGACATTTCAGGGTAGAGTCTGCTAGGGATGGAGAAGAGGGATGACAGGTTGGAGGGATTGTACACAAGCAACCCAGGAAAGCACCAAGGCAGAGCATCCTTGATCGAGAACCATCATTCCAGTGAACCAGAGTTAGGGCTGACACTCCACCTCATGAGCTTCACTTGTCTCATGACAAGTGAATTCCAGGAGTTCAAAAACAAGCAAAGTAGGTGTAGAAGAGAGGCGGAGTTCTATCTATTCAAGAAAAACTTTCATAAACAAAGGCAGGCAGACTTAAGTGACTATCTCAAATCAGGTTGGTTTTATAAGTTGGGCTGTTTAATGTGCAACATTGTTCAAAGAACATCAAAATATAAGGGAATTTCTATTTCAAATTGAAAGGAAAGATACACCTCTCCTTTAGCTAAAGCCACCTGTTGCAGCCAGAATAGACTAAGCTCAACCGACTAGAATTAACCTGACTCTTTGGGGTACACCTAAAAGGAGGAATTGGGAATAGAGAATATTCATCCTCACAACATACTTTTATCACAGAAAGGTTTTCACAGTTCTTAGAATCTTTTCTATACTTTCCTCATTAAATAAAAATGTATAAAAACTTAAAAGCTTATATTAAAGCACAAAAATCAGAAGTTCTTAACAAAAATAGTTCATGAAATAAATTGTATATTTAAGGCTATATGATACAACTCAATTTTAAATTAACCACCAATCAGTGAGAAAAGGATGAAATGTTATACTAAGCTGTATTAGTACATCAAATAATCAATGAAAAATTGAAACAGTTGGCCTGGCATGGTAGTACACACTTGTAATTCCAGGTAATCAGGAGATGGAGGCAGAAAGATCAAGAGTTTGAGCAGAGTCCAGGCAAAGTTAGCAAAATAAAACAAAATACAAACAAAGGGCTAAAGGTATGGGTCAAGTAGAGTGCTATCTTGAATGCATGAGGACCTGGGTTCAATCCCCAGTACTACCACACACACACACACACACAGACACACACACACACACACACACACACACACACAATTCAATCAGCTGTATGTTATTTATCTTAAGATATTAGTTATCAATTAGAAAGAGAATAATAAGTAGAGTCATAACACCTGAATAAAAAACTGTGAGTGAAAAATTTCCAAATCTGTAAATAGAAAAAGATTTTATAAGACATGAATGTGATGACAACAAAATAAAAGCAAATTGCGAAGATGTTTCAACAAATACCAGACACAAAATCGAAAACAAAATGTATATTTCACTCATTCATCTTAATTCGTTCATTCATTCATTCATCAAGTGCTCAAAACACAGACTGTAGTGTTCTATGTCATAGACTATGTCATGGTCAATGTCATTCTATGGCACCTACATTTCAATGGGATAGCAGACAACGGACAGAGAATTCTGACATGAAAATCATATCCGACAAAGAAGAAATACAAAGGGTCAAAACACAAAGAAGACATTCACCATTATAAACGGTAAAAGAAATGCAATTTTAAAAGAGGGTTTAAATTTTTTTTTAATTCAATTGACAAACGGTGAATAAATGTGATAATTCAGGTCTAGATATTAGTCTGTAAGAATTTTCTTACTTGAAATGATGAAATTTTAAGTTGAAACGTGCATCTAGTGGTTTTCCTTTTTTTTTTTGCCAATGCTGGGGTTTGAACTCATGGCCTCATGCTTGCTAGGCAGGCACTCTACCACTTGAGCTACTCCACCAGCCCCTGAAATGTGCACATCTAAAAGGTAGGAAGCAGAGTAGGTAGATTGAGGCACTAAATAAAGGTAATGAACAGAATGGACAGAATGAAATGATAAAGAAATAAGGAACTGAAAATAAAAATAACCCTGCATGTATTCACATCACTTCACAGGACCTCTCTGTAAATGATCTGTTACATCAGCGTCCCCATGTACCAAAGCCATTGACTCTTCTCCACCTACATGGCAAACATGTCATATTTCTATTTTCTGTCACTTCTTGACAACTTGGAAATACCAGCAATGAGAAAGTGATCAAGCATCCCTAAATTCTGCTATTTCATGGTCTCTGCCCTTCCACAAATATCCCTTTTCCCTTTCCTCCTGGGAAATTCTTTTTATTTCAAATTTAAGGTCATAATTAGCTTTTCCAGAGAGCTTTCCTTAACCATTTCCTTCCTACCAAAAATAGAGTTAAGCACATTTTTAAAAACTGAGTACTCTATCTACTTTTGATATTTTGCATTTGAATTTTAATCGTGATTAGTCTTCACAAGTCAAAAGAGACAGCCTCATGACCAGGAATTACAATGCTCTGCTTTGGAAGAATATTTTGTAAATAGTAAGTACTCTGTAAATGCTGAGTTTTGATGACTGGAAGATGGGAGAAACAAATAGACAAATACTTAGACACTTATGGATTTTAAATATTTCTCATACATCAGGTCATGAGCTCTTATACCACATTAAGTTAGGCTAATTAAGTTCATTTAGAACCAAGAAAATTAAGAGTCTGAAAAGTATAATGATAATCAGGAATAGAGGTTCAAGTTTTCTGGCTGTGGGATCCCTATAACCATGTTAGGAGGGCATCTGGCTTTGAAGTAACAATTCCTGATGGACAAGGATTCCATGAATGTGTGTAACTAAAGCAGAAAGAAATGAAGGTAACTCAAGGAATGGCATTTTGTTGCTATCTAGATTGTAATATTTCACATCCCTCTCAGAAACAATCATAAAAAGACTTCCTCGAAGAGCTGAATTTCCTCCAATCACTATTAACCACATTTCTGTCAAAGGCAACTACTTATTACCAATGAATTAATGTTGCTTAGGGAACATTTACTTCCTAAGTCAATTTTTATTCAGAAATTTCAGACACTTGATTAAGTTAATATAGATTTCCCATTACTTAGGCTAGCAGTCTCATGTCACCAGGTATCTACACAGCCTGCAGACTGGATGACAACTTTTTATCTAAAGAGCTAATTTTAAGAAGTTTAAGATTCATTAAATATTGTTTAATGTAACTGAAACCTTAGACATTATCACTAGCTCTCTTATATTTAAGTTAAAAAAAATAAAGAAACTAGGGAGTGAAATAATTTGTTTAAAATGACAAAGTTTCAATAGTTCTAGAAATTGTTGACCTCAGGTCTCCCAAATTTGTTTTACTCCTTGTCTACTCAATTATTTTAGGCAAATCAGTCAGTATATTTTTGCATCAACTTTTTTTCCAAAAATTTGGTTTTATATCAACAACCTACCCTCCTATGAAAAAATTCTGGACGTTTTATTTTAACAGTGCTCCATTTTAACCCAGGAAAGAGGCTTGCATATCATCATTTCTTTCCAAATAAAATTTTACTTTCAGGAAGAGGAGGCAGCCAAGATTTGACCCAGAAAACCCACTATATATTTGCTTATTCTTTAGTTGAAAATAACTTCGAAGAGATTCTACTTTGTTATTTTTATATAAATATTTTTAGGATATATTTGTTATACCGAGGGGATTCATAGTAAAAATTCCATTGCCCCCATTGTCTCTCCCCCTCAACCCCCTCCCTATATGATCATGCTTGTTTTGTGTATAAGTGAATCGTTTGGATCTGTCTTCCATGTGTGAAAGAAAACATGTGGCCTTCATCTTTCGGAGCCTGACTTTCTCCACTTAACATTGATGTCCTCCAATTGTATCCATTTTCCTTCAAGCACCATGTCATTATTCCTTATGACTAAGACTCCACTGTGTATATATATGTACCACATTTTCTTGAGCCAATCATCAGTTGGAGGGCATTTGGGTATTTCCAAAGATTGGCTGTTGTGAATAGTGCTTCAATGAACACAGGTGTACAGGTGTCTCTATTGTATCTAGTTTACATTCCTTTGGATAAATGCCCAGGAGGGGTATCACTGGATCATAAGGCAGTTCTACCTTTAGCTTTTCGAGGAATCTCCATACTGCTTTCTATAATGGTTGTACTAATTTGCATTCCCACCAGCAGTGTGTAAGGGTTCCTGTTTAGCCACGTCCTTGCCAGCATTTGTTGTTGTTATCCCTGATTATGGTCACTCTAACAGGGGTGAGATGAAATCTAAGTGTTGTTTTGATTTGCACCTCTTTTATAATGAGGAAAGTTGAACACTTCTTCATGTATTTACTGGTCATTACCTTTTCCTTTGAGAATTCCCAGTTTAATTCATGTGTCCTTTTCTTCATTGGGATGTTGATTCTTTGGGGGTTGAGTTTTTTGAGCTCCCAATAGATTCTGGATATTAGTCCCAGATATTGGATGAGTAGCTGGCAAAGATTTTCTCCCAATCTGTGGGCTACATGTTGAATGCAATCTCTACCTAAATTACGATATTCTGCACAGTAATAGAAAAAAATCAATCCTGAAATACATATGGAAACACAAAAGACCTCAAATAGTGCAGGCTTTGAAAGTAACTTGTGGCATCAATTTGAAATGAATTCCTTCAGTCTTTGAAAAACAGTTTTCAGCAAAAAAAGTAGTATCAATTTAAATTTACTTGTCTAATCTTTTAATTCCTGTATTTAGTTACCATTTTTGCTTTACCCAGTTTCTGGTTTTAGCTCTGGATTCTGGGATTTTCTGCGCTTTGTTGACCTCCATGTTAAATTTAATTTTCTTCTCAATTGTATCAAATTTATGATCATAGCATCTGGAGACAAAAGGCATGGGTGAAAATCAAGTTTTGGATACTAACTAGCTGTGAAAAGTTGGGGAAAAAAACATTCAAATTTCCTGAGCTTAGTTTCCACCTGATCAATGTAGAGAAGGTTGGTATCTATTTCATGGGGTGGTCTTAGCATTATATGAATTATTTCATTTAAAATATTTAGCAGATTACATAATATTGGATAACTCTTTAGTAAATGTTAATGTGAGAATCACAATTACACAAATCTTTATGAATATGGAAAATGACAAATATGATCTGTCTCTAAGGATAACCACATGTGAAATAATAGGGCATAGGCATTTTCTTACAGCCCTTTATTAAATATTCATTTAAAATAAATAAAATTGCAAAAGAATTTTGAACCCAAATCACTGTAATATTGCCTCTATAAAAACATTACAACAAGTATTATGAAGGTAAAAGTCTTCCTAAATTAGATTAAAAATAAGAATGTAATGGTTGATCATATTCATAAATATAACAAGGGTTTCATTTTAATGAGAAAACCTGACACATCTTACTCCACAAAAATGTCATCAAATTATTTTCCTTAGCTGGGAAAACACACAGCTAGAGCATGAAACATGAATACCTTTCTGATGCAAGTACTTCAGAAACTTTAGTGGGGTATAAATAAAACCTGAGTGTGATTCAGTGTAGTGACTCAGAGGAACCTGAAAATAATTTCACATTTTCTACCAAGTGAAAAATGCTCTCTGCAAAGATGTCTACTGATGTACTGTAACAGCAAATTGAATGTATAATCAAATAAGTTACCCCCTGCTTGTTAAATACATGATTCCTACTTGAATATTTAATACAACAACTCATTTGTGCAGAGTTCAGCTCTGTGATGAGGTCAGTGGTGAGGACTCTGTGTGCAATCATTATTTTCTGGAGCTCATAGTGGTTGGGAAATTGAGAAATGGAAAAGGTTCTGATGCTTCTCAGAGCACCTGCTCTCTAATGCAATGTAAGAAAATTGAAACTGCCTTTTCTACCAGCTGAGGATTTTCCCCTTTTTTTTTAATTATTTTTTTTCTTCATTGTTGTGACGGGTACGTTGTAGCATTTACAATGGTTCTTACAATGTATCAAATATATCATGCATGAATTTACCTCCTCTACCATTCTCCTTCATCCCTCTCCCCCAATTCCTGGAGTTGTTTCAACAGTATCATTTTTGCATTTACTTACACGTATACACATTTTTTGCACCACATTCACCCTCCTACCTGCTTTCCCCAAACCCCCCCCTCCCAATGGTGCAGCACTATCCCCTGGGCAGGACTTGTTCTGTCCTCCTGTTCTCTAACTTTGTAGAAGAAAAAAGAGAAAAGATAAAATGAAAAACATGACATTTTAGCTTATTTGAGATAAGGGTAGCTACACAGGGAGTTTCCTTGTGATGTTTCCATGTGCATTCATTTGTATTATAATTTAATTTGTATTTAATTTAATTTTCTTCATTCTACCTTAGTCTCTTTCCTACAGTAATTTCAGCCGGTTTAAGATTTCTATATTTATTTTTGTATGGAGAGTATATCAACCCTATTCAGGTTCTTAGTTTCCCTACCCCTCCTGTGCATGACCTCTCCTTAGTGTGACCAGTTTTCATAATATTGTTGTATTTGTAGTTGGTCTATATTCCACATATGAGAGAGAACGTGTGGCTTTTGGCCTTCTGAATGTAGCTGACTTCATTTAAAATAATGTTCTCCAGCTCCATCCATGTACCTGCAAATGACAAAATTTCATTCTTCTTTTTGGCTGAGTAAAATTCCATTGTGTATAAATACCACATTTTCTTAATCAATTCATCAGTAGTGGGGCATCTAGGCTGTTTTCATAGCTTAGCTATTGTGAATATCTGCTGCCCTGGATATCTGTAGCTTTGCCTATGTCTCTCTGGGCAGGTACATCTGTTTTCCTTTGTTTTGAATTCCCTGACGACTATAGCCAAGGGAAGAAGATGGAAAAAAATGTCTTCAAGCTTGGCATTAAAGATTCTTCTTTAATTCTCTTGGGCACTTTCTTTTCTGTATTCATTAAATGCCCCCTTTGGAAAGATATGATATGGTCATTTAATTACTAATGCTTAATATATCTGAATAACTATAGGTCAAGAGGGAAATGATTTTTATAATTATTTTTATGTGTTCAACTCATGGAACCAACATGAAAATTGTGCTATCTTTATACATCATAAAGGTTTTTTTTTTCTAAATTTCAACACAAAGAATTAGGTACATTACTTATGTTTTGTCATCCAGTCAAAAAATAGTGACACTTTAGTGATATTGTTCACCATTAAATTCTACCCAGTTGATACTTTTATGAAGCCAAAATAAATATGTTATATCGAGTAATACATTTTATATATTATTTTATAATATATTTTTATTTCTAATAATTCATAGCTAATCTCTTTTTATACCACTTTCCTTTAGATATTGGGCATTTTGTCAAACTAAATATAGTAAAACTTTACTCAGCAATAATATATAACAACCAATGAGACAGCTGAAATTGTTTGGGCTGGGTCAAGTTAACTCTAATTGTGTGAAAGCATCATTGATCCAGAGTTGATATCTGGGGAGATAAGGCACACAGAAGGCAGACAGCAGTTGGGGGTCAGGAGAAACTCTTACTACCGAGTTGATTAAAATGATACTTTGCCAATATAAGAAACACTAGAAGGGTGGCATGATTTGCTGGGATTTGAAGAATTTATTACAAGGTAGGGATGACTTTAAATGGATAAATTTCAGTAGCTATATGCACCTTTCTGTAGGATGCCTTGTAGAAGAATTTCAGATTGTTAAATGGAATTATACCCCATGTGTTCTTTAGGTTCTCAGGGCATCCCCATGCCTCTGTTTTCCTTTGGATCTTAGGGGCTCCAACACAACTGAGGGCTCCAGCTGCATTGGTAATGGCTTCAGAATGCAAATTCCTTCACCTTAGCTAAGGTGCAATTCAGGTGCCATGGATGCTTGAGAGAAACTCTCTTCACAGGGATGATGGAGGCAGGAGAGTGCAGGCAGGACCATGGGAGAACTTGGAAGCTCTGGCTGAGAGTGAGAATGCCAACAATTCCATCCCCTTCCTCTTTCTTAATGTAGGTAATGTGACTGGACTCTAATTGGGGATGGGGGCAGTATCTACTCTGGTTCTTTATGGGAGGAACTGAAACCCGCACGGCAAGGATTGAGTCAGAAAGCAATGTGCCACACATGTTTTTCTAATTAGATGTCAGCTGACACCACATGTGACAGTCAGAGTCAGCTCACCATGATGGTCAAGCTTAAGGGACCTACAGAGCAACTGCTTGTCTTTTCTGTTTCTTTAAGGATCAGTTTGATAGGAGGAAAGTGAAGATTCTGAAAGAAGTTGTATTTTAGGAAGGCAGCTTTAAGTGTTACATTTGGTCATAGATCAGTAGGTAAACTCCCTGAAACCTAATTTATCACACAAACTGACAGGTATTTTTGTTGCTAAATATAGCATAGTGTTAGGAAATACTGAGTTCTATAAATATCATATGTATAGAAAAGAGTAATATCTGTCAGAAAAAAATTACTTCTATGTATGGTGACATTAAAAGTATATCAGGACAAAAGAATATCAGGAAAATATTTTCAATATTTTATGCAATGCCATTTTTCTAAAATGGTAATAAAAATCTGATATTATATCTGTACATAAATAGTATTTTTGAAAGACCATCATCCCAAACACATACTTACATAAAAATGAGGGAACATTCAAAGACTGTAAATAGTGAAAAATAAAGTAAAATTACCAGTGAAAAGCATGGAAATGCTATGAATATCTTCAAAGTGACAGAGTTCTGTCGTATGGCCAGTGGCATATTACAGAAAAGCACAATCCATTTAATAACTTCATAACTCTTTTTCTTGTATTCAGTAAAAATAGTGACTGGGTTTCTGCCTTCTGATATTTTCATTATTCAGGAAATCACAGGAGAAATTTTGAAAAGCGGAATACAGTGCTAAAGCGATTTAAGAGGAGCTTGGGATAATTACAAGGAAACAGACCTGCTAAAGTTTAGAAGGTAATTTTCTAGTTCTCATCTTCAAGTGTTTTCTGGGGAGGTGAAAACCATTAGACAGCTGTGACTATAAAATGGAGTGGCATCACAGAAGGTGAGAATAAGTCAGTTGATTACCGGTATCTCAACAGCAATCTGAAAAGAAAATTCAGACGCAACATACAAAGTATCTTCATTTTTTTGTATGTTTGGTAGTATTGAATTCAGGGCCTCAGTCAGTACTCTATACCTCCTGCCCTTTTTGTGTTAGTTATTTTTCAGATAGAGTCTCATGTTTTTTCCCAGGGCTAGCATCAGACTGTGATCTTCCTATTATACCTCCTGCACAGCTGGGGTTACAAGTATGTGCCATCATGCCTGACTTGTTTGCTGAGATTGGGGGCTGGGGGTGGGTCATGTTAGCTTTTTGCCTGGATTGGCCTCAAATCGTGATCCTCTGGATTTTGTCTTCCCAAGTGGGATTACAGGTGTACACTGCCATGCCTGACCTAGTTTTGTATGTTTTTGTTTTGTTTTCTTTGTTTTTGATGGAGTAACAGGAACTACATTTAACTTCCTGCTATAAGAAAATAGGAGAACTGGGGAAAATGTATAAAATAGCAGTTGTAGATATTGGAAAACAGGCACTCCAGGACTGTAATCTGTGAGAGAAAATGATAAATGAGCATTTAATGGTTTCTGGCTTTATTCCCAAAGGCAGTCTAGAGAGAAGGGCAGTTTGGGCATCTCAGCCACAGTAGGATAATCTCATTGTGTCTAGGAAGGAAAATGGGAGTTAGCGACACTGAGGAAAAAACAGGTAGAGACCCAGCCATGTGGGAACACTACACCACACAAGAGTCCTAAAGATCCTTGCCAGGATGGAGGAGCTCTGAACCTTTGCTCAATAAAACATGTGCATGTAAAAGTTAACACTCTGTGAAGTTAGGCAAAGGGTGAGTCTGGAGTTTTTGCTGAAAACAAAGATGTGTACACATTGGTTGAACACAACAAGGTCTGGCATAAAAGCAACTGGGGAACCCTGAGGTGACTAGATCTCTAGAGCTTGAATGATTTTGAGTCCTAACTCTTCTCAGCGGGAAGCCTCTTCAGCCATTCAATGAACTCAGTAGAGATGACAGAATGACAAGCTGTGATAGTTGGGTTGACTCCTCCCTAGAGCAAGGCCACCATATATTCAACCAAACAAAGATTATAAATAAGTCCTAGAAGGACCAGTTGAACCACAGGTAATTTAACTGATTACTCAATCAAGCCTAACACTTGTATAAAAAGAAAACAAAATCCAGATAACCAACAATGCAAAATCAAAATATTTAGTACCCACCAAAATTCACTAGATGACAAAAGAAAAATATGATTCATAGTCATGTGAAAAATCAGTCAAGAAAAGGAGTCAGTTTATAAATAAATCAAACACTAAGTTGGAGGGAGAAAACCTGAAGTTGTCCTACCTGAGCCAGGGCTCAGTTCCTTCCTCCCTTAGAGACACCTAAGGTCTGGAGTTGGCTTTTTACCCTACAACTTCAGGTTAGAAAAAAGTTGTTAGTTGGCACTTATCCACACTTTTTACTACCCTAAGTGTGGGAGCAAATCTCTACACTTTAGTACTTTTAGTATTCTTTTAGTCATTAAAATGTATAATATACTATTATATTTTATAACTGTATTCCCTGAATGGCATTGTCTAGTCGTTGTTGATTTACTTTTAGTTTAGGGTAAAATGACACCTTTAAAATATTGAGCATATCCATCAATAAAATGAAAGCTTTCTAATTATTCAATCTTTTATAATAACAAAATTAAGGATTTTCATTTTTTAATATAAGACATCTTGTTAGATATGCACTTTATACCAAGGAATTTTTGCTATTTAAAATTTAATTTTCTTCTTTAATTCTTTTTGGTGGAACTGGGGTTTGAACTCAGGGTTTTCGGCTTGCTACACAGGTACACTACTACTTGAGTCATGCCACCAGCCCCTTTTTGCTTTAGTTATTTTTCAAATAGGGTCTTACCATTTTTATGCAGACTGGCCTGGAACCTCAGTCCTCCTGATTGTCACCTCCTTGGTAACTGGGATTACAAGTGTGAGCCATCATGCTTGACCTTTTAATTTATTTTCCAATTGATTATCGCTCTGCATAAAGACATGTTTCATTCATTTATCATTCATAACTCTACAGATTCTCTTGAGTTTTCTAGGAATACAATCATCTCAATCTCAAATAGGAGCAGTAGAGCATCTTATTTTCAATTTAAAATTTACTCTTTCTTTTCTTGTGATTTTGTACTGATTAAAGAATACCTCCAATACAAAGATGAGTGCTTGTAGTGCTGGCTAGGGAATTATTGCATTGTATTTTTCTTTAATGGAAATGCTTCTACTATCTCAACATTAAGCATAATACTTACCATAGGTTTCTGTTAGCTAACTTTTGTGATTGTCAACAAATTTATGTTTCAGTTCTGAGAATCGTGAACCAATGTAGTTATTTATAAAAATGCTTCTCACTTCCAGCTGAGAGAAAGTTTTGTTTTTAGTATTTGCCTAATCTATATTGAGAAGAATACTACTGTGGAACAATTTGTACAACCTCAAGATAATGTCACTTGGTCACGAGGCTTTAGCTCCTGGAGGCCTGTGTGCTCATTATTCTAGTTGGCACCTGAACCAACAAGAGTTGTGTAATGAAGTTATGTTGTCCTCTGGACTCATTTCCTAATATAGCAGTTTCCTGTGCTTGTATTCTCTGTAACAATGCCGTTTCTCCACCCATCAGCCAAATCAAGCAGAACCAAGAAGGAGCTCTGCAAATTCCCAGCAAGACCCTTACACCATCATACACACTCCTCTCTCAGCCCAACTAATGACCTCTCTACCACAGTCTGCCTCCATGATCAATAGGACTGATCCTTTATTCTGTTTTATTCCTGATCATGTTGGAAATCAAGAAGCCTGCAACTTCCAGGTTTTCTCATGTGTACTCAAATGAGTATGTGCATCCCCACACGTGATTTTTCTCACTTTTCACGAAGTGTACCCAACCATGCATTTGCCTTCTGAATCTTCTAATAAATAAATAACAGAATCCCCCATAATCTCACCTTCTTCCTTGGGTATTTTAACTTATCCTAAAAAAAAAAGAGCACCTAACTATCTCTGTCTGACAACACTACTTCCTGAATTGGTCTCTTAAATGGAAGCTGAGTTTTTAAATTTATAATTATTTGTCAGGGAGGGTCTCATGCATTTGCCAAGGCTGACATGAACTGTGATTCTCTTACTTAGGCCTCCCACATTGCTGGGATTGCATGCATACACCAACTCAGCCAGACTGTTGTGGCTGATTTATCTATTATTGTCATGGGACTGGGTTTTGAATAGAGAAATTTCCTTTGTTCCTTATTGTCAATACTAGGCCACTGTCTTTAAAAGCTCCCTGCTTAGAAGTCCACACAAATGTCATGTATATCCATCAGTTTCATAGACTGTTCCCCATTCAGGTTTTAGTCAATTTCACCATGAGCGCCTCTCATTTCATGAAGAATTTAACTTCTGTACCAATTCTATCCAACATTATCTCATAACTCTTAGTGATGCCAGTATCTTTTAGATAATTCAGGCTATATCCTAAACTTTCCACTCCTTGAAAATTTCTACCACAATAATCTTGTCTTCCATCCCATGTAAGTCTCTCTCTTCCAAGTTCATATTGAAGGCTCTGTTACAACCCACAACTGCACTGCCCCTATGAGCAAACTCTGAAGCATCCCTGTCTTTTCTGCTTTAATTCACTGCCTCTGGGACTCTGACTCCCATAATTCCTTAGCTTGGTGGAGACCTACTCTATGGACTTGCCATCTCACCAACTTGCAGCCCTTTTCCATTCTCTTTAGATTAACTCCATTGCATGTATTCACCAGTCCTTAGGCCCTGCCTCTTCTGACTAAACACATGTAGCATGTCACCATCCCAGGTTGAATTAACAGATTACTGACTATCACAGGGAGGACTGAACTGAAAAACACACTATAATGATTGGTTTCAGGCTGCATTATGACCCTTATCTTTCAGTGAGCCCTTAAGACTTTCTAGAAACCAATTGTATCTTCTTCTCTTGATTTATTCTCTTCTCATCTAGATGACTAATTCACAGGCATATTGAATAATAATTTCAAGTACCTCACACATTTCTTGTTCCCACCCTCTTCTTCCTACTGCATTTTTATTTTTCCCAATAGCATCAAATGTTCTAATACTTATGGTTTTGTTCCCTTCTCTTTATTTCCAGCTGATGTTCTGTTTTAGTCAGTAAAAAATATATTTGCATTTCCCCTTCTCTTTATCTTTCTGTGATGTTCTAACACTTGAATATTTTTTCTACTCTTTTCCACTCTGTGAACTACAAATTAAACTCCATGATAACAGCACATTTGCCTATTTTGTTCATTATTGAGTCCTTTCTGCCTAGGGTAGTACCTGGCATAAAGTCTCGGCACTTAACTACGAACATTGCCTAAATTTGGAAAGTGATTTCTTTCTTTGATGGTTTACAAAAACATGACTGTTAATTCATTTAGCACTAACATCTTTCAAAAGGATGAATATATTTTTCAACTGCATTAAGGTCAGAGTTTAATAAGTTTGTGTATACCTGAAAAAGGCTTATATGACCTACAAATTTCTCTATATGTAAGTTAAAGTTAATTTTTATTTTTACATATCAGTTACCAATCACTAATTGCTTAATGGTATACTCTGTTAGGCACTGAAGTGTTAATACTGGGTCCTGATTGTCCCTGTAAGCATACAAAAGGTGCAGATACCTCAGAGACAGTAGAATAGGGGCCAGGGATGTAGCTCAATGTAGAGCATTTGCCTAGGATGCAGAAGACCCTGCGTTTCTCTTCTATCCCATTGTCTTGCCTCATTTTTCTCCAGCATGGACACTAAATTTTACCACATGCTTGTTTATCATCCCAGGGAATGAAAGACTCTTAGAGGTTAGTCAGACACTAACACTTGTGTGCTCTGGATATTAATAAATATTTGGTTTGACAAAAGCCTGATGAATTAGAGAAATCCTAAAACCATTTAGCCAGTGAATGACTCTTCTAGTCCATCTGTGAGATTTAATCATGTAATCTCAGAGATCTATTCTCGTGAAAGTTTCCTAAGATCTTAATTACTATGGTAAGATGGACAACTGCTTTCTGGGCTAGAGGGAGGGCAGGGATAAACAGAAGCTAGGAGTAATTGCTTTTATGATTCCCCCAAATGTGTGCAATTTTATTACACTAAGCATGTCAAGGGGCAAACTGAAAGCCATGTTACAATATTAACATGGCTACAATACTTTGATTAATGATACCACATTCCTGTTTACAAAAGTGTTCTTTCTCTGAAGTAGAATCCACAGTGAAAGAATCTCTGATTTAAGTGTTAACCTGTGGCCGAGTGAAATTTTGACAGAGTATTAGAACAATTTCTTC
Source organism: Castor canadensis (assembly GCF_047511655.1). Lineage (NCBI taxonomy): Eukaryota > Metazoa > Chordata > Mammalia > Rodentia > Castoridae > Castor > Castor canadensis. The sequence continues at coordinate 13,054,187 of NC_133386.1, forward strand.
CCTTGAAGGTGACTCACTTTCTATCAGAGTTAATGTCCAACAAGGAAAATCAGAGCTTTGTCTGTAAGTCAAGAGAAATGTATTCTTCTTTTGCTATGTGTGGATAAATCAATTCTGTCAAAATTGTTTACATATGGAATATATTAAGGCGATTTCAATTCCAATAGTACTAAAAAAGCTGTATTTTAATTCTGGTCTTGCTGCTTATGAACTAGGATGTAGGATAAGTAGATTATTCTCTGTGCTTCTGCTTCTCTTACCTACAAAATAAGTAGGGTGTTTTGATGATGATCTATGTTTGCTGTCTTCTTTTTGTACCACTCCAGATCACCAAGGAAGAAAAATAGGGTGAAGATAAGCCAGTTGAGTACAGTCTCATAACTGTAAAGTGGCAAGGCTGAAATGTAGCCTAATTTTGATACTTGAGCCTGTGGTTCTAAGGAGTACCACTCTTATCACTTCTCCCACTGTACCTCACCATCACATTCACTTCCTCAAGACATTGTTTTATGCCTAAAATGTGTGTCAAGTGGGTCTCATTCTGTTATTGTCATGTGTCAGGATTAGAGAAGTTGAGGTGCTCATAAACGATAGGAAAGAGTTAAGGGAAAGAAGCAGCTATGTGATAAAAGAGCTCCACAAATATGCAATTCTACATAAATCCCTTCTGAGTGCTAGACTGTGTATGTGCAAACTAGACTCAAATGAGCAAACAATGAGTAGGTGTTGTAAATGGAATATTTCCAGAGGTAATACAACATGGGATCACCCAAGATCTGATTGTCCAACATGGAACGTCTTTAGTGGATCCATAAAGTATTCAGTGGAAATGATCATTTTATAATCAATATGGTCACCTTTTACAATTCAAATAATTACTTTCTAATACAACATCACTATGAAATTTCAGGAACTGTGTTTTTTTTTTCCATTTTCTAAGTATTTTTTTATTGTTGTGCTGGGTGGGAGTACATTTTGGAATTTACAAATGTTCTTACAATATATTAAAGATATCATACTTGAACTCACCCCCTCCACATTCTCTTTTATGCCCCTTTCCCCCCATTCCTGGAATTGTTTCATTTGTCCATTTACATACATGTGTATGGGGGATGGCAGGGTAATATAGTGCAAATACTGTGTACACATGTATGTAAAAGGAACTGTGTTTATGTTTGCATTTGCTATTTCTTTTATCACCAAAGGGTACTACTTTGTTTCAAGTTCATCAAAGAAGATTGATTCTAATACAATAAGAGATTTTCAGGCATATGGTGCTGCATTTTGTGAACAAGGTTCATAGAGAAGTTAAAACTGAAAAAAAATGGTAAGAAAATAAATTCATCATGGGCTGGAGGATCCTTCTGTCTCCTGTGCCTAAGACCCAAAGCCACAACACAGAACACATAAGTGGGAGGAACTGGAAGGAAGACTTTTTCTATTCAGAGTTAATTCTTAGTGATTTGGTATAGGGCCTATAAGCCTATAAGCTATAAAGTATAAAAATGTAAAAGCAATCCTATATGGCAATGTTACTGAAATCATCTACTTTAAAGAATTCACATTTTTTTCCCTCACAGAACACAATCTAAATATATTTTTAAGTGACTTTGGTGTATGTTGGTGGTGCTTAGTATTACAGGTAGTCCAAAAGAAGAAAAAAAATCCTTGTATTCCTGTCATATGTTCATTTTTTTATACTTGAGATGTCAGTCACATCCATTAAGTCAACTTTTATTGAGTGAGTTGCATGTAATCAATATGTAGCATATCTGCTCTATTCAAAGTAATGTTTTCCAAAACTCTTATAAATCAAATTTATGATTTATAAACTTGTTTATTTGCTGATGGCTGGATTAAGATTAAACATTGTTCTAAATCATTTGGAAGAACCAAACTATTTAATCCTCACATCATCCTCATAGGGAAGGTAAGTAATTTGCTCACAAAGTTAATATTTAATAGCTTGTAGTCTAACTCCAAAGTCACAATCTTAAATTATCTCACTCATAAATACATTTTAATATAAATAACAAACAAATAGAGAGTATACCATTAATAATAATTACTAATGAACATTTCTTGGCATTTGTCATTACAATTGATTTAAAGGAGAGGGTAGGTATTATGAAATTAGGACTAAAACTGGATCATAAAATAACACAGATACATTGACAATAGAGATCTCTTCTACTGTGAATTTAAAGACAAAGAAAAAAATGTTGTGCAATGGTTTAAGATAACCCCAAGTCCTAGGCCCTGTGTGTACAGGGTGCCCTTGACACTCATTCCAGCAAGAATAGAGAAGAAGAGACACATTTATTTAAATTTGATACCTCCCAATACCATGATCCTTGCACTACAATAATTTCTTTTTCAGTTGTGTGGAGATGGTTGAGTTTTCACCAGGGAAAATTGTTCATAAAATGCTCATATTATCAGGTAAAATGGGTTGTTCAGTTCAGGTAAAACTGAAGCATTTAATCATCTGAGTGTCTCAAGAACCGAACTGAAAACTAGTAACAGCTGCCCTGTGTAAGTGGCTTCAAACTCCTGGTCCATTAACCAATTTTGTTGTAAAATGTGGTTTGGAAAGAGTCACTATGGATGGCTTTTTTGGGCAAAGACAGGTAAATAAGCAAAATAAGTAGAAATTCCAACAAGTTAATATAGCCTGATTTATTTTATTTTATTATTTTTCTTCCTTCTTCCATTTTGCAAAGGTTAATTTTTTCTAGTTTATAGGAAAGCATTTTCTTGAAGACCTTTTTATTTTTTGCTTTTCAACTTTGCAGAGCATAGTTATTTAGAATTTCTCTTGCAGCTTTAATTCTTAATTAAAATTTAATCTTAAGGAGAAAAATAGTCCAGATGGTCTATATTCATTATTTGATTCTTTGAGTGTCTCCTTTGTTGTTCACTTATAAAATCCTGGTTGTATTATATTATCTCATCTGCAGTCTGCAGTCTCATTAAAATTCATCATAATCTCCTGAAAAAATCACCACGATAAATCATTCCTTATTTCTTAGGTTGCTTCATCAAGTTCCTACTTTCCTCACAGGAATTTTACAGAATAATAAAGCTTTTAAAAGATTATTTTTCATTTGTAAATTCATATATCTGAAACACTGTGAACCTAAAACTTTTCTGAGTTTTCACTAAGTACATGAGGTTTAAGGTACATGAAGCAGTATCTTTTGATCCTGTATTTTAGTATTGGCTGTCTCATGGTATGTTATTCTTAGCTCATCTAAATGACCTCAAAGTGAGATAGCACATTCTAGCCATCAAATACCAGATGAAGAAATAAAAATGTGATTGTTGAATGATGAATCACAGTCAATAACATTTTTCTAAGGGAATGCACTGATTTGATTCTCAATGCAGAACCAAAAATATTCTCTTAAATCAGTTGATAGGTTTTTTTTTTAAGGAGATTCTTTATAAAACTTAATGGCTCATTAGGGCTTCCAAAAAGTACTTAGGAATGATATTCAGATAATGTAATAATTTTTTTCTTTTTTTACCAAATGACTGACACTAAGATCAGAGGTCAACCTAAGTTCAAAGTGGATAGGAAAATTAAATTAAAATATTATGTATTTAAAAAATCCAGTTAGCACAAATGTCCTGAGATACAGAGCTCAAAATCTGAGCAGTAAGTTTAGGGAGAATTAAAATAAACATTGTGAGTATATGCAATACAAAAATGAGTAAATTGTGTCTAGTAAGAAAGAAGTGTATGAATAGAAGCTGTAGGAGTCTCTGTTCCCATTTCTTGTATGGGAAATAGGAAATGTTTCTCCCTTTTGTTTCTCTATTTCTCCCCACTTTTATACTGTTATGTTAAATTCCTTTCTTAATAAACCTTGATATTATTTTTACTACATTTTCACATCTTGCCTGAATTCTTCTCTCGCCAGACTTAAAAACCAAAGTATATACCAGCATTAAACTTACTCCAGTAACATTTTTGGTGCTGTGACTCAGGTCTAATACATCTGTTTCTACAAGAAAATAGAAGACATCCTCCTGCTTCTGTCCAAGTTGAGGACTGCTAATTCTCTCCACTCTGCAAGTGCTTATCTATTTGGGTTCTGACTGCTTTTTCTTTATCACCCAATGTTATCTTTGGATGGGTTAGGGTTTCTTCCCTAAGACTGTGCCATTCCTACTGGGTTACTAAGTACCAGCTGCTTTCTTTTCCTATGCAGTGCTCAGTTAGATCTCTAGCCTGCTTTTTCTGACCTTCAGGCTTTATAAAATTTGCCCATAATGGATCCCTTCTTCTCTCTGCCCTGATGCTCCAATTTTTTGGATTGGGCTTCTCCCCTTTTAGGCCACCACCTCAGAGAAAAACTTGTTTCAAATCTGATTATCTCCCATTATTAAGGCCCAGTCTTTCAAAGAAATCCACTTTGTACTATCCTGGTCTCAATTAGATGGAATTCCTCATGCTATAGGAGACACAGGCAAAGCAGGTCTATTCCTTGAGACGGATCACAGAGGAACAGATGCTGGAAGAAAAAGAGGCACCAGGGGAAGAAAATTAGAAAAGAGTTCATTACACTAATTTTCCACTCACCAAAAGCCTGCTTCAAAAGTGACCCCAAAGGTTCACCTAGTTCATGGGTGGATCGGAGGTAAAGGGAGAAGGGAGCCCTGCCCATGACCTAGACTCTCTTATCTGTAGTGGTCATTTCCTCCACCAGTCCTACTCCAAACCTGTCACATCTCCTCTCTGGTGGCCATCCAAGTAAGAACAACAAAGAAAAAGATGGAAGAAGAGAAAGGAAAAGGAAAAGAAGTCCTGCTCAGGTCATTTTGTGGGGCTCCTTCTCTGCCCCAACCTCCTTATTTTTTGGCATCCAATGCTAAAAGATTTCAGACCATCAATCCAAGAAAGGATGCTCTGCCTGGATGTTGACAATTGGCTCTTTTACTTTCTTCCAGATGAGGGAACATGTCATCATCTATTCCTGCAGACTCACCTCTAGGTTGCATTCTTTGTAATGTGGCATGGTGGACTTACAATAAATTGTCAGGTCAAGAAGTCTGGACTTCAGAAGACATGATTACTTGATCTTTTCTATCCTCTAAATGATCTGGGATTCCCTATATCCAAGCCTTCAGGTTCCTCTCACAGGATCCAGATCTGTAGGAAGGATGCTGGATGAGCCTGGCCTCTCCAGACATTCTAGATGATTCCTAGCTCTCTTCTGTTCTTGTCTGCTACTTATTCAGTTCCTTGGTCTTTCTTTTTCTCCCTCTAGTACTTTCCATGTGGGTGTGGTTTCTCCCATTCACCTTATAGGCATTTTTTTGTCTGTCACTAGTCAGAAAGGCTCATTATCTGATTCTATGGAGACCTCCAAGTTTAAACTCCACAAAGGTCTAATGGATCCTCTCTGATATATTTCCTAAGGAAATAAACCTCTTTTCTTGTCTTGGCTTGGCTATTCTGCCATCTGGCCTGGGGGAGTCTTTGAACCTCCTCAAACATTTTCTCCTTTTCTTGATGCTGGTTAAAGTCCAGACCAATTCACAAGCCTTCCAGTCATCTTACCTCACTGCCCAGGCTATCCTCTCGTTTGAAAGAGCCCATTAAATTGGTTCCATCCTTTTCAGGGCTAACAAAAGAAAAAGAAAATTTCCCTTTCATTTGTCCTGTGTTTGTTGTTTGTTTGGTGCTTATATGCTATATGTAACGTGGTTTTATGTACCATATAAAAGCTCTTTGGAAAATCTTTTGGTCTCAAGAAATGCCGCTGCTGTGACAGGGCTGGTGTGCTTTTTCCAGTGGTCCAACTTCACACAGCAACCATGTTTGCCATGATGCTAGGATGGCAGGCAAACGTTTGCACCATCTTGTTACCCTCTAGGGTAGATTATAATTAACTTGTGGCTAAAAGGTCTAAGAATTCTCTAAATTGATATAATTGTGTGTATGTAGACATTATGTATTGGGTAAAAACTTTAGCCCCTGGAATTCCAGAAAACAACTGATTAGTTGTTGTAGCTGTTGTTCAGATATTTTTCATTTTTTATGCACACGTTAGTATTGGCATGCTTAATTTATATAAACATCTGTAGAAGGATTTTTAAAGTGCTATTATAAAGCTAATATATAAAAGAAATTGGTTGTCTTATCTCAATCCAGTCTAAAATGCAGGCATTCAGGAATTAACTCTCAAGTTCAGATTAAAGGAAGAAAGTAACCCTTTTAAAACTTAAAGTGGCAAAAGAGAGCTTAAAATTTGGTTGTTCAGATAAATATTAATCTGCTTCTAATGATATCTGAGGCTATTAACAAATATGTTTTTGTAAATTACTATTGTATAAAAACAATTTAATATTGCTTTCATCTTCTTTCTTCATTAAAATACAAGGCTACTAAGAGTTTTGTTTTATTGAGAAAGAAAAAATTTTGCCTAATTTCAAGATGCCAAAGGAGACAAAAATGTAACAAGTAGGAAAGTATATATTTTTTATATTTGTATAAGAAGTATATATTTTTTTAAAAGGAAAGAGAAATGCTTTTAGATTTCTTTTTTCTTCTTCTTCTTTTGCATCACTGGGGCTTGAATTCAGGGCCTCATGCTTGCTAGACAGGCACTTTACCATTTGACCCACTCCACCAGCGAGAAATGCTTTTGGATAAGACAGGATTTTGTAAAGTAAACTTTATCTTTAAGGATTTCTCTATAATGGAAAACCAGAATAAGACAAAAAACAGAACACTCAGCAAATGTTGCAAAGGCTACAAGTGGTCCTAAGTACATAAAAGATAGAATTTACAAAAAGTTTATATGTATGGGATGAAGTTGACTGTAGTTTTAAAGTTATCTAAGAATTTTCTGAAAGATTTAACATACTGATGTAAAACTAATAGCCATTCTCTATGTCTAAAATAATTGAGGCTAGCTTAAAAATGTTGTTCTGCTCTTAATAATATTTGCTAAAAACTGGCTTAAATGAAAGATTTTTGCTTTTTCAAGATAATTGCTTATATTCTCTGATTTTTGTGAGGGTTTTAGCTACTGAGGAAATTGAGTAGACTCTAAATAAAATTTCATTTAAGGGTCTGTTGATGTTAAGTCTTCTAATGACCACCTCATAATTGTGGTTGAAGAAGTATTGTGGTTGATATCTCTGACTAATGATATATTATACAAAAGTTTTATCTAAATATTGAGCAAATGTTTACAAAATTCAAAATGTGTAAGTTTATACGTACAATGAACAGCTGATGTAATGCTCCCTTTTATCCAAGCTGTACTGCACCTAAACCTTCTACACATAAAAATGGTCAGTAGGGCTACTGACATTTCTGCTATTTATGGTCTTGCCATTCACATGGGAGTGGCCTGCCATTTGTGTAGCCACACTGTTTGTAACCTGTACTATATATATTTGTCTTGGCTGGATAAACATTTTTATATATGTGAGATATACTTATACGTTAAGCTATCTGGGGTCCTGGTATTGTTCCCCTAACTTGGAAGATCTAGGGTTTTGATTTTTGTTAGGGCAGTATTCTTGTTATCTTTCCTATCAAAAGATTCAGGTTTTATTCCAAAAATAAAATAAAATTAATATATATATGTATGCCATATACAAAACTGATACTAACTGTTGCTGTCTCCTTTGTAACTATATTTTTGTGCTCTCTGATATATAAGCCTTCTAAAAGGCAACGTTTGGAAAAGTGCTGTACCAAGCTTGGGTGCTCCAAATTAAAATTAAATCTGTTAATGATGGTAGTTATTTACAAGTTCATATACAGGTGTTACAAATTGTAACAAGGAGAGCTTGATGGCGCTGATGTAATTGTGTAAGTCAAAACATCCTAAAACGCTATATACAATAAAAAACTAAAGTACTGTCTATCACTAAACGTTTAAAATTTCTAACAATGACTGTTCTAAGATTTTTTGTCATCTGCAGTTTGGATCCTTCTCTAAGGCATTTACAATCAAATTCATGGAAAATATCTCTAGCAAGTACTTATTTCTCACACATTTGTTTCTTATATATTTGCTTTTATTGGTTTGTTATATATTTTTCTTGTAAAACTTTGTAACTTTGATCTATTGACATTCTAGAGAAGTACAACTTCTAACAAACTAAGGAACATTTTTTAAGATATCAGGACATTACCTACAAAGCAGACAAAATCAAGCTTAATAGACTTGAGGTAAGCGCAGCCTTGGAGCCCTCCATTTGAGCCTTTTTGTTGATTAATTTTGGCCAAAAGGGTCTTAATGGCACTGATTCCCACCTGACCTGCTTTGTCACTCTCCTCTAATGTAGGACCAAATCAGACCAACCAAGATATCTTATTCCTATAATAAGGAAATACTTATTGGGACAAAGTTATCCCATTGAGGAGGGACCATTCAAAAACAGTTTAAAAGAAAACTGTTCAGACAAGGGAAAGTTGTCTGATTTCAAATGTAGTCACTTGTGCCCTGCTCATCTAAATGCAATTAAAATCAAGAGGTTACAAAAATGTGGTTCATAAACATGATTACCTGATGCCCATGCCTATCTACTTTCCAATAGCCAAAAACTTACATCCATACTTTTCTATTACCTTCTATTTCTATAGTTCCAAGACAAATCCAGATACTCCTATTTAACCTTATATTAATGTTTTTACCAAGTTCATTTTCTCTTGTTTCCAGGCTAGAAAACTACAAATGCTACAACTCAAGGGTTATCTTCACTAAACTTTGAGCATGGCTTCTCCTCCCCAGCTACTGCTGGCTATGCTAGCCAAAGGACATGACCCAATCTATAAGGACCCCTGAATCATTCATGACTTGGGGTTCCAGCTTTCTTTATCCACAGAAACCAAAGACAAGAGACTTCTGATATAGGCCTACACCCCCTACCAGCAGGTAGTAGCCAAAGACTAAATAAAACTTCCTATTTCCTAAAAAATTTCAGGGTCTTTAATCCTTGAGTGGGAATATTAGGTAATAGTTAGCTATGTGTGATGGCTGAGATGGGATAGATAGATGAGGAGACAGGGAAATTACACTATTTTAATAAACACTACAAGGGCCAGATGTAGACATTAAAACTGGAAAGTAATAACTAAAAAGTCAAAGCAACTGGGAATGCCCTCCCATTTCCATTTAGATGTTAAGTTTCAAGAACTGGGAGATATATACAGGGATGTCTGCATCCTCTTTCCTCTTTGAGATGTTAACAAGCTGTAAGGCTCCTTGAATGGATAGAAGGAGTAGCTTGTCTGTCAAAGGGAAGTTCTAAATAATACCTATTTTCCCTGTGTTATGGGAAGACTTGAATGACATCTCCCTGTTTTAACATACATCACAGTCACCCACATCCATTATTTTAATGATTAGAAGTTACCAGACATAACCATGTGTATTTCAACTGGGAAAATATGAGACTAAGAGAGGAGGACCACCATTTTGAGAATCTCCTCCCATTTTTTGCATGAGGAGCATGAAATATTTCTCCCTATCTTTCTTTTCCCATTTCTCCCCACTTTTATCCTACTATACTAAATTCCTTTCCTAATAAACTTCACTACTACTTTAATACTACAAAAAAAGAAAAGAATGTGTATTGTTGCAAGATTTTCTAGAGTCAAACTGAATTTTAAGGGTAACATTCATAAGCAGTGGCATTGCCCATTACAGACATTATAATAACAAGGTATTTAATGTATTTAATGCATTGATTATGATGCTTCCTTATTGAACTATGAAACAACTACCATAAAATGTCATTTTTTTTTTTTTTTTATTGTTTTATTATTCATATGTGCATGTAAGGTTTGGGTCATTTCTCCCCCCTGCCCTCACCCCCTCCCTTACCACCCACTCCTCCCCCTCCCTGTCCCCCCCACCCTCTCGATACCCAGCAGAAACTATTTTGCCCTTATCTCTAATTTTGTTGTAGAGAGAGTATAAGCAATAATAGGAAGGAACAAGTGTTTTTGCTGGTTGAGATAAGGATAGCTATACAGGGAGTTGACTCACATTAATTTCCTGTGCGTGGGTGTTACCTTCTAGGTTAATTCTTCTTGATCTAAACTTTTCTCTAATTCCTGGTCCCCTTTTCCTATTGGCCTCAGTTGCTTTTAAGGTATCTGCTTTAGTTTCTCTGCATTAAGGGCAACAAATGCTAGCTAGTTTTTTAGGTGTCTTACCTATCCTCACCCCTCCCTTGTGTGCTCTCGCTTTTATCATGTGCTCATAGTCCAATCCCCTTGTTGTGTTTGCCCTTGATCTAATGTCCACATATGAGGGAGAACATACAATTTTTGGTCTTTTGGGCCAGGCTAACCTCACTCAGAATGATGTTCTCCAATTCCATCCATTTACCAGTGAATGATAACATTTCGTTCTTCTTCATGGCTGCATAAAATTCCATGTGTATAGATACCACATTTTCTTAATCCATTCTTGGGGCATCTTGGCTGTTTCCATAAATTGGATATTGTGAATAGTGCTGCAATAAACATGGGTGTGCAGGTGCCTCTGGAGTAACCTGTGTCACAGTCTTTTGGGTATATCCCCAAGAGTGGTATTCCTGGATCAAATGGTAGATCATCATTTCTTAATTCTCATCTCAGCCACTGTGAGTTTCAAACTAATTTTTCACTTAATTCATTCCACAGCAACTAGAGACATAAGAGTTCAATTTTAGAGCTGTGAACATGGGACACTAGCAAAGCATCAGTGAGTGAATTAAACCAGTGATTTGTCAAAACTGCCCTGAGCAAATGATTATAAGCATTACACACTTTAAATATTTTCATTATTTTAAATTAATATAAATGAACCAAGAAACTGATAGGTAGCAGTTAGACATAAGTGGTGGCCATAAGAGGCGATAAAGGAATTATATTATTTTAATAAATATTTAAAGGACCAGACTCTGACATTGGAACAAGGAGAACCAAAACAGCTAGGCTCCTCCTATCTTTTAGATGCTAAAGTTACACGAACAGGGAGACTAAGAGGAGTTACCTGCTCTGCTTTTCTTTTTGAGATGTTAAACAAGCTACCAGGATCCTTGGATGGGTAGACAATAATGAATGGGACGTTCTAAAGTATACCTGTTGTCTCTGTGACTTGGGTGGGAAGTGGGTGTGATTGGGTGTGATGTGGTAAGTTAACATTCAGCCATCTGAGACCCAGACTCACTGTTTTGTCAGCCATCTCAGCCACCCAAACCCACTATCTTTGACCACATGTGTTCCCCCAGCTCTCCAGTATAAGACTGAGACATTTTGAGTCTTTGCTCACATTTCCTGCACGAGGAACAGGAAATACCTCTCTATTTTCTACCCCCGACCCTGTTCTCACTCTAAAGACAACCTGCTTTTAGTTTATTCCTTTCCTCTCCTAATAAACTTAACTGTTACTTTTACTAAATCTTTGTGTCTTGCTTGAATTCTCCTGCAGGACACAAGAACTGATGTAGTCTTCAGGACTATTTTTTTCTGGTAATAAACTGTGTGGAAAGGACCAATTACTACATCTCTGTATAAGGTGAGACAATCTATTCAAGAGGAAAGCAGGAGGTTAAAGGTCATAAAAATACTAGTAACAACAGGGTTTTATTGCTTACCTCAGATCAGTTATATAAGTTAAAATATATTTAGGAACAATCAAATTGTTCTTCTGTTGCAGAATGAGTCATACAGGGAAACAAAATGAGGAGATAAAATGAAAGATGGAGGTTTTCATTAGTTTTTACACTATATAGTTCTGAAATACAAATAGAAATATATTGCAGTCAGTCTGGCCTTAATCCTGTTTGAAAACAAATTTGTTCCAGTGTGACTAAAATATTTGGGAGCAATTTGAGCAAAACATGGACTTCATGTTTGCTTATGGTGATGTTATCTTGCAAAATACACTTGGCTAGCTAGACAGTTATACCTAGCTGAACCTAATGTCATAAAAAACACGTAAAACACACTTATGTACACATCTCAAACAGCCACCAGCTACTTCAGCTCATTGTGCATATATTTAGTCACACCCTTCTATGTTTGGTATTAGTAATTTATGTCCAATTTCAGATAACCATTCTCCATTATTTCACAAAAATTCACTTTAGACAGTCACTCTAGTCTTTTGTAAGAAAAGTAACATATTTATTATATTACACAAATATTAACATATTTGTGTGTTTTTAAAACAAACATGTAAAATTGTGTCACTATTTGTCTTCTTGTTTTTTTTATGTATGACAATGTTTTCTTAACTACATTGTTACTTACATTTCCCAAAGTGTTAGGAAGGCATGTCATGTTATAGCAGAATTGATTATATTTTATGCTAATTAGTTAATACAGGGAAACATTTTTCTTATTTTGTTAAATTTGAGGAGACAGAAAAATAAGCTTTAGACAAACACACAGAGCACATTCCTGTAGTCCCCCCTAAGACAGGAGGATCACAAGGCCAACCTGAGCTACATGGTAAGACCCTGCCTCAAAAAAAAAAAAAAATCAAAAAACTGGAAAAATCTCATTAGATAACTCAAAACACGTTAATGTCTACAAAAATATCTATTTTACTACCATGAACATTTATCATAGTAGCTCAGTCCTATAAAGAATTCATTTAATATGAAGTTTTACTATGAATTAAAAAAATAAATTAGTATGTTTGAACAGATACCATGCCAGTTTATTTTTTTTGGCAAACGTTTGTAGAATGACAGAAAATGTTGATGAAAAAATTTGAATAGAAGATAAATTGAACGTGAAGTCTTCTAGCGACTCTCATAAATTCATTGATTTGAACTTGGTTAATACTTGACATCTTTAAAGTATGTTTTGAAGAATTTTAGGACAGGTATTATTTTCATTATTATGTAAGAGGACAGTTAATGGTGATCAAGTTAAAATTCATTAAGCAATAAATCATATTTTAGCACCATTTTTTCCTTATGCAAGGATATTAGATTTGATAGGCAACTTTGACTGCAAATCTCAGATGCCCTAATTCTTCCTTTAATTTGTGAGTTTTTTTCCTTTTGAAGGCATCCTCTCCACCTTGCTTATCAGTGTAAATTGCTTAAAATAGGTATCACTAGCAATATTTTCATTCCTAGATTTAAATTTCAAAGGATAGTGTTGATAACCTCTATCCAAAAATCACCAGTAACAAACCTATTGTCAAATAAATTTGGGTTTATTGGTTCATTATAATGAAGTAGACAACATACTGTGTGGAACTGTGCAGTTCCTCAGTAACAGGGTGTGAGGAAGCTATATAGGATTTAAGCTTGTGTTAGGCGATTTGGGGAAGAATTCAAAGTCTGGTGGTTGTGCTAGGATTGCATATTAAATGTAGAGGTTGGTCTATGGTTGAGTATCATAAAATTTTTATCTAGAAATCAGGACAAATGCATTAGGACTAAGCACTAGGTACAGAAACAAATAATTCATACAAGCTAGGAGAAGGACACGATGAACCAATTTTATGATTGGCTTATTGTAATCTTGTCTAGTGTGGATGGTCTGTAAAATTGTTTATGATCAACATGAGAACACTGTGGTCTAACTATTAATGCCAGGCTAGTCCTGTGGGATAGTTTTCAAAGACTAATCTCTTATATTCTTATTATATTAAAGTCGCCCACATATTTTTCTTTATATATTTCATACATAATGATATTTTCAATTAACCAATTGTTAATATTATTATTATATAGAGTACATCTTGATATAAGAGCATTTTGTCAGATATAGTATCTAAAAGGAATATCATATATAACTTTCTACTTTTTAAAGTATTTTTCTGGCTATAATAGTTGCTGTAATTTTTTCTATTCCTTTATTTTCAATATTTCTATTTTTTCAAAGTGTGTCTCTGTAAGCTCCATCTCTCTCTCCATAAAGTACCTTATTCTAGTAACATTTACTATCATTAATTGTATATTGTTTTTCTGCCATTTCATATATATGTATTTTAATTACTTACTGGTATATAATAAACTACTACACATTTAGCACCTTGAAACAATGCATATTTATTATCTCATAATAAAGTCTAGATCTTTGCCCCCTCTTCCCTTGCATATGCTAAAATATTAACCCTAATAGTAATGGTACTAGGAGGTGGAGTCTTTGAAAAATGATTAGGACATGAAGGTCAAGCCATCATGAATGGAATTTGTATTGGTACAAAAAAGAAAACTGCTTCATCCCTTCTTGTTAGGATAAGGCAAGAAGGACTGTCTGTGAGGAAGTAAGTCCTCATCAAATATCCGATGTGCTGGGCTTTTTGATCTTGGACTTTTCAGCCTCTGGAACTGTGAGAAATAAATTTCTATCATTTATGAGACACCCAGTTTATGGTGTTGTGTAATAGCAGTTCAAATGGACTCAGATATTTCCCAATAGGTAGGTCATTACTCCAGGCACAGATTATCTGAATAAGTTATCTGCTTCAGGATTTCTCCCAAACCTGAATCAAGTTGATTGTTGAATTGTTCTCATTTCAAGATATGATTGGGGAAGATTTTTACTTCCAAGCTCAGGGAGGGTTATATTTCTTAATGGCAGTTGGATTTGGAGCAGGGGGGCTCAATTCTTCTCTAGCAGTTAGTCAGAGGGCTTCTTCAGTTCCTTGTTACATAGGGCTCCCAACATGACAGCTTGCTTAATCAGAATAATCATGAAAGAAGAGAAGGAGAGAAAGAGAATATGAATATGAAAGGAAGATGGATGGATGGAAGTCACAATATTCTAATATTGAATACAACATCCCCTTGCATGTATTAAATGGTACATAGTAAGGGGTTTCTTCTTGGCATTTCTATATGTGCATATAATGAATGTACTTTAATCATATTCTCTACCTCTATTACTCTTTCTTATCACCCCTTCTGCCTCCCCCTTTTCCCTTCCACTTCTCTTGTAGTTCCCCCTTTTATTTTTATTTTGATTGTTTTGTTTTGATTTGTTTTCCTCTAGCTTCCACAAATTAGAGAAAACTTGTAATACATGTTTTTGTGGGACTGGCTTGTTTCACTTAACATCATGATTTCCAGTTACATCCATTTTCCAGAATACAACATAATTTCATTGTAATAGCTGAGTACCACTCCATTGTGTATATATACCACATTTTCTTTATTCATTGATCCATTCATGGGCACCTAGCCTGAGTTCATAATTTGGCTATTGTGAACAGTGCCATGACAAACAGGGACTTTTCATATAAGAAGCAGAGCTCTTAAGTGTAAGACAATTGGAAAATCAATAATAATATGTCTAAGTGATATGCATCTGTTTGATAGCACTTAAAATTTTATGAGTACTTGTTGCTATGGGCTGAATGTTTCTGTTCCCCAAAATTCATTTGTGGAAACTTTAATCTCTCATGTGATGCTGTTTAAAGATTGAGACTTTGGGAGGCAATTAGATAATGAAGGTGAAACCCTGATGATGTGTGGAATTAATGCCTTTATTGGAAAACACAGGTGAGAGCTCACTTTCTGTCTCTCTTTCTGCCATGGAAAGATACAAGAAGATGGCGTTTTGCTGCAAACAAGTGACAGGTCTCTCCAAGGAAGTACCTGCACCTTGGTCTTCCTATCCCCTAATACGCTGAGAAATAAACATTGGTCATTTAAGCCACCTAGTCTGTGGTATTTTTGTTATAGTAACTCCAAATCAATGAGAGAGTTGTAAATAAGAGATTCTGAAAAATTATTATTTAAAACATACTTCTGATTTTGTTTTGATTTAAATAATAACTATTCAGAGTGAAAAATTTTAAATACTGATCACCAATTCAAATACAAAGATATTTATTTTACCTAAATGACTGCTTGATAGTCTTAGGAATTATTTAGAAATACCACATCTGTTCATGTTGACTTATCAACTCAAACTTTCCTACTCACAGTATCTACCATAGCACCTTATGATATCAAACATCTCAAAATGTATTATAACATATGCTTTTGCTTTAAAACTGAATAAAATAATTGTAATAAGTAAGTAGAAGAAAAACTGACTCAAAAGAATAAGCTAACATTTCTGATTCATAGTTTGCAAAGAGTTAATGCTTCAAAGAAGTGAGCACTGCTGAAACAATCCCTTTTGTGGCCAGAAACATCGATTGCAAACAGCCCTGGGAGAAGTAATCATCTTTTTTCATTTCTCCAGGATAAACAACTTTTCCCTATTCATCTCCATTTGTTGAAAATATTTCAACATTTTTAACAAGTCAAATCATTGCTATACATAGGCACAATTATTTTTAGTGGATAAACAAGATCGAATGAGCTCATTTTCGTTTTATGTTGACTTCCTTTAATTGAATGCTTTTGAATGAATGAGAAAGGAACTGTTTGTAAAATTATGAAAAATTTTACTTTGTGTAGTGCTTTCAGTTTATAAAGACTTTTTTCACTTTCAAAAATATAGGCAGATGTTATCTTAATTGATTCTTTCAGCAGTCTTTTGAAGTAGATGAGGTAGGTATAATTTTAAACCCCAGGTCTTCCTGTGAAATCAAATTAAAATGAAGTCATCCTTCCTAAGTAGAATAGTTTAAAATCCACCATATAAAGCATTCTAAGGTTTAATTTCTCTCAGTTAAGGAGATTTATTTTAAACTAGTAGCCTTGATTGTTCAATGATCTCCAGAGGGTTAACAGCACTAACATACAAAATCTTCCCTCTGCAAAGGTTTCTTTTTTTTTTTTTCATTTTTCTTTTATTATTCATATGTGCATACAAGGTTTGGGTCATTTCTCCCCCCTGCCCCCACCCCCTCCCTTACCACCCACTCCACCCCCTCCCGCTCCCCCCCTCAATACCCAGCAGAAACTATTTTGCTCTTATCTCTAATTTTGTTGTAGAGAGAGTATAAGCAATAATAGGAAGGAACAAGGGGTTTTGCTGGTTGAGATAAGGATAGCTATACAGGGCATTGACTCACATTGATTTCCTGTGCGTGGGTGTTACCTTCTAGGTTAATTCTTTTTGATCTAACCTTTTCTCTAGTACCTGTTCCCCTTTTCCTATTGGCCTCAGTTGCTTTAAGGATCTGCTTTAGTTTCTCTGCGTTAAGGGCAACAAATGCTAGCTAGTTTTTTAGGTGTCTTACCTATCCTCACCCCTCCCTTGTGTGCTCTCGCTTTTATCATGTGCTCATAGTCCAATCCCCTTGTTGTGTTTGCCCTTGATCTAATGTCCACATATGAGGGAGAACATACGATTTTTGGTCCTTTGGGCCAGGCTAACCTCACTCAGAATGATGTTCTCCAATTCCATCCATTTACCAGCGAATGATAACATTTCGTTCTTCTTCATGGCTGCATAAAATTCCATTGTGTATAGATACCACATTTTCTTAATCCATTCGTCAGTGGTGGGGCATCTTGGCTGTTTCCATTTGTGTCTATACTGCTGGCTCTTTTTGACCACCAGTATGTCTTTCACACTTTCTAATGACATACGTTTGTGATCAAAGTCCTTTGGAAGATAAGAACATGGGATAGTGTCATCCTTATAATCTACACACAGACTATGTATGCCTATGTAACTTTCTCATCAAAGGTACAACTTGATAAAATTGCTTTGATCAGTCCCATTGATGATGAGGATTTAAGTTGGTAATTAAAAAGGCAATTTGGGAATTAATGGAAGCTACTAATTCAGCACATCAAACCATTAAAGGGGCTGATAAAAAGGAAAAGTAAATATATACATAATAACTCATCGCGAAATCCCAGTCTGGCACCATTTTAAGTAAAGATTTAATAACAATTAGAAAGTCTTTGCAATTTTCCTCCCAAACTAAAATTAGATGACTTCAAAATTCAATACAAACACAAAATCTTGTTTATTTTATTCATGGGATGGGTCCTTCCTCTTTCCTGCAAAAGTATACAGATAAATAGATATATTTGTTTTTAATAGAATAAAATGATGTAGGCCTATTTTTCTATAGCTGTTAAATAGAAACTTAAAAAAATACTTAATAAGATTTTTGATGCATATTCACATTGCATTATTTATTCTATGTGTTACTTAATAATTTGAAACACTGTATAGAAACAAACAAACAAAACAGCACAATGTGAGGCTGGCAGAATGGCTCAAGTGGTAGAGTACCTGCCTACCAAGCATGAGACCCTGAGTTCAAATCCTAATACCACCAAATAAATAAATAATAAAATAACACAATGAGTTGAGTCCTTCTGTGATGTTTTAACTATCAAGGAAACTAGGTTCTGAGTTTTCCAAGCTACATAGGTAGTATGTGAATCTATATTTGCTTGGCTCTAAAACACTTAACTCTACCCTTGTTATTCTGATTATGGTGTTTTGGTAACTATTCCTAGGTATTCATATCAGAATGGTTGCCTTCAGAAATTGAGGCAGACAATTTAATAGTCATGAATCACAATACTCATCAGGAAGATTAATTGATCCTTGAAGATCTTCTTTTTCAATTGCTGCTAGTGAAACTATTATGAGGTCTTTTGAATCTTCATAGATAGCTTGAATTATCAGAAGGAATATTTGAAATATAAATGATATTAAGATACTTATAAAGTTATAATATTTACTCAGAAGAATCTATGTTTATTTAAAATTATTTATATGTTTTATTTAATCTTATAAATAAGACTATACTTAAAGGAGAGCATGCACTAATAAGGTAACATGCTTATTATTTTTTAAAAAAAGATCAAGTATATCCCCTATAGGAATGAAGAATAGTCCTAGTAACTAAATCTGAAATTTCTAGGTACACTCAAACTCTTTTGTTCTTAATTTAGCCTTGATTAATATGCTTAATTTGTAACATTACCAGAAGGCAATGGTTGTAATTTATATACCCATGTAAGAAATTCAAGGATTTCCTAGTATATTTGTTTAATATATGAATTCAAAATAAAAACATTGAAAAAATTAGTGTAGGTACACAAATAAAAATTATGTGACTTTTTCTTTTTGTGGTTAAAACATCTATTCATTTTGATATCAGTGTCACTTGAACATATAAGGCTTACATAAATATCTGAAATACATTAAAATTCACAATAGTATGGTATTCTTCAGTTTTTATTTAGACACTTTACAAGATCCATTAGATTGAGGACTTTTATGGCTGTATTCTAATCAAACAAGTGTGCTCAACTTAAAACTTGTAGGTATTTACACATGAAATCCTCCATGCAACTGAACTAAGGGATAAATAGTAGTGAAAAGTAAATAAAATTACTAAATATTTCATAAAATCAATTTACTTTGAATTGTTAGCCAGTGAACTATTTGGCTGTAATTATCATATATATATATCATATATATATGATGCTGTTAAATGCTTTAGGTAGTCAAAGAATTAAAATTAAAGATGTTTGTCCTATGCAAAAATTTATTTTCAATTTAGCAACTCACACACACACACACAATTGTGAAATGACCATGTATGGTTGGATGCCAACAAACTGGTTAAACAGAAAGCTGCTCCAGACCTTGTTCCTCCACAGATACTGACTTAACAACAATATTGACTTAAGAACAATGCCCACAATGTTCTGATGAGAACTCTAGAAGCTAGTTAAGAGGTTGCATGACCCCAACCAAACACAGAGCCAGTAAAAGCTGTATTGAAAAGGGTGAAAAAAAGGCACTGTATTTCACCTTCAGTGGCCTTTCCCCCAAGCTGGCATAGCTTGGGGCAATCAAGAGGAAATGTTCAAATATGCCACTTTTCCTTTATGAGGAACAGAGAAGAATGGAACATCTATCCAATGCTCTGGCTTTTGGGGGCTGCTGAAAGGACTGATTTCTACTTTGCCTAACTCACATCACTGGTGGAGAACTGCCATACTTTTCAATGCCTCAAGGTTGATGAGCATTTGGAAAGGAAGGATTAGTGACTTCTTGAAACATCAGAGAACTAAGGCTACTATAGACAGAAAAGTAAACAAACTGACCTACCTTTGTAATGGGGAAATTATAGCCACATGCCAAAAAAAAAAAAAAAAAAAGTTGCACATTCTCAGAAAAGACAAGAGAGGTCCCCCAAATCTCCAGCTAGACTGAGTGGTGAACTCTTTCTACATGAGCCCGGTCCATAAAACCCAGAAGAGGTGGCTGTCTTTGCAGATGCCCAAATACCAGCAAAATTAAAAAGATGTATGAATAAATAAGAAAAAGTGATCAAGTCAAATATAAAGCTAAACCTCTCTAAACTTACCCTATAAAAAAGATGGTCTATGAATTACCTGACAAACAATTCAAAATAACTTTCTAAAGAAGCTCAATGTGCTAAAAAAGAAAATAGAGAAGTGCTTATGTGAAAAGTGATGTCCTGAAATCTCAGGAAGGAAATGGACACCCAAAACATGAAAGCATTTGATGTCCCCACTCCAGAGGAATTAATACAGAAACCTTAAAGTGACAGAGGTCAACATGAGAAGGAGATCAGGAACCAGTGTAAAGATCAGTTAGAGATGAATCAATCTGGGTTGTAACATATTTGTACATGAAAGCAATGCTAGGAATCTCTCTGTATAGCTGTCCTTATCTCAACTAGCAAAAATGCTTTGTCTTTCTTATTATTGCTTACTTTTACTCTTCAACGGAACTGGAGAAAAGCGCAGAACAGGTTCTTCCTGGAAGGGAGGCTGGGAGAGGGAGGGGGCAGGGGCAGGAGGGAGAAATGACCCAAGCAATGTATGCACATGTGAATAAACGAATAATAAGAGAATAAAAAATTTTTAAAGACTATGAAAAAAAGGAAATGGACATTTAAGTTTGCGAAGCTTAATGGACTATACATAAGGAGTCCAACACACTATTCAGAACGTCCAAAGTCAAAGACACAAAGAGAATTTTGAAGCAGAGAATCTGATCACATATAATGATCAGATTATATGTCATCAGATCATCTGTCATTTTTCCAGCAGAAATCTTACAGGCCAGAAAATAGTGGGATAATATACTCAAAGTGTTGAAATTAAAAAGAAAAAACTCTAAATCAAGAACACAAAACCAAGCAAAATTGTCCTTTAAAAGTGAAGGAGAAATAAAGACTTTCCTAGATAAGCCAAATCTGGGGGAATTTATCACCATTAGACCTGCCATCTGAGAAATGCTAAAGTGAGTCCTTTAAGTTTACATAAAATCATACTAGGCTATAACACCAATGGATGTAAACACATAAAGTACTCTGATAACGATGAATGTATTGATGAATGCAAAATCCTATAATACTACTAGATTGATGCAGAAATCTCTTTTAATTCTGGCACTGAATTTAAAATATGAAAACATAAAAGTAGCTAGACTACCATGTTAATGGATATACAATATGCAAAGTTGCAATTTGTTAATAAAAATGAAAATGCAGACTACATAAGTTAATGGGATATGGCAAAAATGCAATTCTTTTTGGGGAGTGGCAGTACTGGGGGTTGAATTCAGGGCCTCAGGTTTGCTAGGCAAACACTCTACTATTTGAGCCACACCCCAGGCCTGCAAAAAAGCAATTCTAAAAGGATAGATTATAGTGGTAAAGGCACTATATTAAAAATTTAGCAACATCTCAAATCAATACCTTAATTTTATGCCCCAGATATGAGAAAAAAAGGACAAACTAAATTCAAAGTGAGCAGGAGAAAGGAGATTATAAAGATTAGAACATAAAAAATTGAAATGAAATGAGGGTAGAAAAATAGAAGATATGAAATATTTAGACCTGGGTTTTAAAACAGCAGTAGATTTGAAAACCTATTAGCTAAATTAAGAAAAAAAAGAGTCAAATATAAAAAACAGGAAATGACAGATGATGCCAAAGAAATAAAAAAGATTATGAGACCATACTGAATACTCATATATCAAAACCTGGATATCCTAGTAGAAATGGAAAAATTCCTAGAAACATGCCACCTCTGGTGAATGAATAATGAAGATATAAAAAAACTGACTGAAATATAACTAGATTGAGTCAATAAATAAAACCAACCAATAATGAGAAGACTAGGATGAGACAAATTTGCTGGAGAATTTTGCCAAAATGTATAAAGAGGAATTAACAATAACAATTCCCAGAGTCTTCCAAGAAATGAAACGGTGGGGTTATTTGCAAACTCATTTCATGAGGCCAGCATTATCCTGTTATCAAAGCCACAGAAAGATATTACAAGAAAAGAAAATGCAGATCAAATCCTTAATCAATATTGATCCAAAAATCTTCAACAAAATACTAGAAAGTCAAATTAAATGGCACCTCAGAAATGGTTATTTAACTGGAGACTGTGAGGAGCAGATAATAAGAAGTCTATGAGAACCTGACATAAGCACAGCTGTGCTCAGTGATCTACAGGCTGAGTTTGGCATGGCCCCAGCTGCAGAAGAGAGTGAGAAGCAAAATGCAGCACAATTGCTTTTCCTAAGTTGTTTACTTCAGAGGAGTAGAGAGCAGGTTCTCTTGTTACAATGTCACGACCCTCCCAGAGAACTGCTGCTCCACCTCCTTGTTTACCACTGGATATAAAAGACTCACTGAAGGAGGACAGTAGGTTTTTTGATGGGGGTTGATTGATTGGTGGGCTGCTGAGTTATGCTAGAGATTAGAGGAAACATGGGACAGTACAAGTCTAAGGGCCAAACCTTTAAGAGAGATTAAAGGGACAGTGTGAGTCTGAGGGCTGAGACTTTTAAGAGATTAAAGAAAACATGGGACAGAGCAAGTCTAGGGAAAGACACTTTAAAGAATAGAAAAGAAGCAAGGTTTTAAAGAATAATAAAGCAGTAAGGCCTTAAAGAATAGAAAAGAAAAGAAGCAAGGTAAAAGAAGAGCTAATAGAGAAAAGAAGCAACAAGGCTGCTGTGCGTCTCCATCTGAGTGCCCCGCACACCTGACCCCAACTTTCTGCATGTCCGTCTTCTGTTGTTTGTTCTTTCTGCATCTCCAGTCCCCCCAGTTAGATCAGGAGGAACAGAGCATGAGAAAGCTCGCTGCAGGAGACAGAGGAAACTTTTTTCTTGGAATACAGACATCATTCTGTATGTGAAATCCATCACTGGAGTAGAGTACATTGAACAAACGCAGCCATCAAGTCATTTGAGGAAGAAATAATACCTGACAAAATTGAACACCCTTTCATGATAAAAAAAATACTCAAAGTTAGGAATAAAAGGAAATTACCTCAATATCATAAAAGCCACATGTGAAAAAACAGAGCTAGCATCATGCTCAGTGATGAAAAACTGAAAGCCTTCCTTCTAAGATCAAGAACACAGAGTATAAACCATTCTCTTCACTTCTATTCAGTACAGCAGAAGAAGTCCTAGCAGGGCATTTAGGCAAGAAAAAGAGATTAAAGGAAGAGACAAAACTATCTCTGTTTGTAGATAACATGCTTTATATCCAGTAATCACAAGATTCTAGAAACAAGTTGTTAAATTAATAAACAAATGTGGTTATTTCAGATGCAGAGTCAACATCCAAACATCACTTGCTTTTATTGTACTGGCAATGAACAATCCAGAAAAGGGAATTTTGAAAACAACTCCACTTATGATAGCAACAAAAATAATAAAATACTTAGGAATAAACTGAACCATGGAAGCAAATGACATGTATGCTAAAAACTGCACACTATTGCTAAAAGGAATTAAACACACAAATACCTGGAAAGACAGCCCTTGTTCAAGAGTGGAAGATTAAATGTGGTAAAACACATGGACTTTGAAAAGTGATCTATGGATCCAATACAATGCCTGTGAAAATCCTGGTGCCACTATTTTCACAATAGGAAAAAAGAATAAAAAAATTCATATGGAATCTCAAAAGACCCACAAATAATCAAAACACTACTACTGATAGAATAAAACTGGAAGCCTAAAAATTTTGATTCCAAAACATGCTATTATGCTACAGCAATCAAAATAGCATCATGCTGGCATAAAAGCAGACATTTGACCAAAGAAACAGAACAGGTTCCCAGAAGTAAATTCTAGCATATATGCTCAAAAGACTGTTGACAAGCCTGCCAACTGTACACCAAAGGAAGATGAGAGTCTCTTCAACAAATGGGATAAGAAAACTGGATCTATACTTACAAAAGAAACATGTTGGTCCTTTATCTTACAGCGTATACAAAAATTATCTCGAAATGGGTCAAAGATGCAAACATTGGACCTTAAGTTGTAAACTCAGAGAAAACATGTGCAAAAATCTTCATGCAAAAATGATAAATTAAGAAAAAAATAAAATTCTATAAAAAATAAATCAGTGAGCAAAGCAAATAAAAACCAAATCTTCATGCCTTTTAGTTTACAAATGATATCTTCAATACACTAAAGCACAGGCATCAAAAAAAAAATTTAAATGAGAATACTTCAAACTTAAGAACTTCTACACAGCAAAGGGAGCCATCAACACAGAGAAAAGCAATCTATGGAATGAAAAAAATTACAGATCATATATCTGATAAGGAATTAATACTCATAATATAAGGAACTCCTGAACTTCTTTATAAACTGATGGGAAAAATGAGCAAATGATTTGAATAGATCTTTCCTCAAAGAAAATATCCTAATTAGCATATGAAAAGATACTCAACATAACTAATCATCAGGGAAATGCATATCAAAGTGAGATGTGGCCTTAACATCTCCTGTTAGTATGGCCACTACCAAAAAAAAAAAAGAGAGAGAGAGAGAAAAAGAGAGGAAGGGAGGGGAGGGGAGAGGAGAGGAGGAGAGGAGAGGACAGAGGAGAGAGAAAGAAGAAGAAGAAGAAAGAGAAGGAGAAGAAGAAGAAAAGAAGAGGAGGAGAAAAGGAAAGAAAAGAAGGAAGAAAGGAAAAAGAAAGAAGGAAAGAAAGAAAGAAAAAAACCAAGTGTTGGTGACTATGTGGGAAAATTGTAATCACTTCCAGATTGAAGCACCAAATAACATCTTTGGTTGTGCTGGAATTGGATATATTTCCTGTGTATTTTCCCATCTCTCAATGTGTGTTTCTAAACATGTGGGATGAGACACAAACACACAAAGATGATCGTATGTAATAAATTACTATAGGCACAAACAAAATATCTACATTCTCTTTTACCCTATAGATGAGTGTTTGGGTATGTTATCTATGGGTATATATGGAAGAATGGGAGTTATTAGGAAATATATTATCAATACAGTGTTCTTTGCAATTTAAAGTATCAGGTTACATTACGCATGATCTGTAGAGACATCTTGAAAACTAATTCTCATTTATTGTGACTCATGCCTGAATAAATTTAAAAGCTTCACTGACAGTACAGCAAAGCTTATATACAACAATGCCTCTTTCTATATAACAACACTCCCAAATCTTAGTGACTGAAACAATAAGAATTGATTATTGGCTATGAGTCCATGAATCAGATGGGAAATGTGCTAATATGGACAGACAAGTTTGACTAGTATCATCTAGACTCACTAATGTGTATGTGGTCGGCTGAAAGGGCTTGTTAGTAGATAATGGCCGGCTAGGAAATCTGTTTTAATATACCTGGCTATCACCTGGGGTAATTGGTTCATGAATCTCTTCAATGTGTAGCCCAAGTTGGTGTCTCTACCTCCCAAGTGCTTGGATTAGAGGCATGAACCACCACAGCTGGGTGGAGGACTTTTTAAGTCAACAGCTGATTTCCAAGAGCAAGAGAATAAAGCCAAAATTGGTATAAACACTTTCTCAAGTTAATGTTTAAATCATATTTGGTATCCTATTGACCAAATAAGCTACAAGGACAGCCCTGATTCAAGAGCTGAAAAGTCGCATTGCAGAGGACAGGTATATAAATAGGGCTGCGTAAATAATGAAGGACATTTTTGCAATAAACATTCCATTTATATTAGCGAAAATGTTAGATATATCAGGTAACCAATGACTATAGGGTCGAGGTAGAGTCAACAAGATTCTGGGAATTTAAAGAGCTGTCCAATGTTTCCTGAAGGATAAGTAAACACTTGTGCTTGAATTTGCATCATCATTTGGGAAATTCTTTTAACCCCTGTATTATTAACTGCTAACTTATGCTTTCCTTAGTGGTATCAAGAATAATTCTTTTGACTACAATATGGTATAAAATTAAGTTTACAAGGAAATGGACTTGATGAACCAATTTTTAGAGTAAAACTGGAGTCCACTTATCTAAAATCATTTTCATGTGAAAATTAAATTTCAACTAATGGCACCATTGGTGTAGAGAAAATTGTGAAGTGGTTACTGATTGATTGAGTCTTGGAAACTCTATTTTGAAAATGGATTTAGACAGAATTCTATGTTCTCAAATTATATATGAGAAGCATTTCAATGCCTAGCTATTGATGAAGTGTTTCTGAGAAGTAAATTTATGTTCTTATCAGTTAAGTTAAAACTGTAGGATTTAGGGCCCTTGGAATGAAAGAGGAGGATGGAAGTAGTGTACTTACTAGGAACTGAGGTTTTAAGAATAATGGATATGTATCTGGAAAAAGCTGACTAAAAAAACCAGATTTTAGGAACTAATAGAGTACTGCAATTCACTGTATGTGTTAACTTATGTGCCCAAGTGTTTGGTCCAAAACCGTTCCAGATGTTGCAATAAATGTATTTAAAAATGTGATTGACATTTAAATCAGTAGACTTTTGAGCAAAACAGACTACCCTCCATAATGAGGGGCAAACTTCGTCTGATCTGTTAAAGGCCACAGAGAAAAAGATCTGCAATTCCCTGAGGAAGATGGAACTCTACCTCTAAGCCACCCACATTTAAGAGCATTAACTCTTTACGGGATCTCCTTTCAGACTGGTCAGCTTCCAGAACCACAGGAGCTAATTTAAAAAAAAAGTGCTCTTCTCTCTCTCTCTCTGTCCTTCTGTGTGTATATGTATATTTACATACATTCCTATGCGTATTTTCTCTGGAGACCCTTGAGTAACGCAGGGAGTTTAGAGAGGACAGCCTACTTTATTCCTTGATGCAATGGTTATTTCCAGAGCCTAAGGATAAACATTTCATAGAAGCAAAACTAATTTGCAGAAGAATTTGTTATGTATGGATGGTTTATCATTTACTTTATTGAAATGATCGTACTTGGTGTATCAATTTTAGTTTAATTTATAAATTAACTTTTATGACTACTTATTTTATCTCAGAAAAACTATTATGTATGGTTATACAAATTATTTTCTAAACAAGAGATTGAGCTGAGGGCCAAATGGGACCAAAGGAAAATCTTTGCAGTAAAATGAACATTATACAAATTGTGTACTGGGGAAATGAGGTTCACCCTCCTATTTGGAGTCCTTACATTTGTACCAGGTAACTTTCACTTGCTAAGCTGTGATTCCATGGAGTTTTTGTCTACCTAGAGTGATTCCTTTCCTGAATTTTCATAGAAATTATGTATGTGGCAGAATTAGTCTTATCCCTAATTATTGAGAACTGGATACTTACGTTTAGTAATGAGAAAGTGTTCTTAAATGGTTCAGCATGAAAGCAATAGACATATTTCACACTAAGCTTAAAACCTAAGTGTGCACAAATGAATAAATATGGACTGAAATGTAATGATTTTTCCTTTAGTTAAAATATTGGTTTACAATTTCATAAGAAAATGTATGATTTTTACTCAGGTTTACATGAAATCTTAATTTTGGGGCAAAACTAGAGTTTGAACTTGTGGCCCTGTGCTTGCTAGGCAGGCGCTCTACAACTTCAGTCATGCCTCCAGCCCTTTTTGCTTCCTTTATTTTTCAGGTAGTGTCTCATGCTTCTGCTAGGGGCTGGCCTCAGACTGCAGTCCCTCTACATCTGCCTTCGGTTTGGCTGAGATTATAAATTGCCACCTTGTCTTGCCTAAATCTTAATTTTTTAAAATGGTATTTCCAGTAAGATTTTTTAAAGTGATTTGCTTCAATAAAACAATTTGTTTAATAAATCAGGTTATTATCTTGCCTTAATTGATTAATGTTGATTCTTTAATTCAAAGTTGAAAAACCAGATTAAGTATATTATATTCTAAGCTGTAATTTATTTACATTAATCAGTGACATTCTTTTAATAATCTAGTTATAAGTCTTATGTCACAAAATGAAATGGAGCTTTAATAACATCAAATTATGTCAAACCTAGTGTGTCAATAGTTATGCATAAACTCATTATTTATCAATTACAACACTTAAATGTTTTCCCATAGTATTTAAATGTTTATTTTAATTATTTTCCATGGTTTTATAACCATTATTCTAGTCACTGTTATGGATATTTTAAAATTAGTCACATTTCCTTATTGACTTTACTCATATCTACTGTCATTACTCGTTAAGAATGTTAAAGTCCTTGAGCCTATATTACCAACACTTTCACCTTTCTACCTCCCATCTTTGTTTAGTCATTACGAATTCTACCTTCATAAGCTCCTTCATCCTTTTTCATGCTCCCAATTCTTTTATCACAAAAGCTGTTGGAATACTTCTATCCTGATCTTTCTGCTGTGTAGCAATATTCTATCAGTGAAGAACGGATAAGCAAAACATACGTGCGTGTGTGTGTGTGTGTGTGTGTGTGTGTGTGTGTGCATGCTGGCTTATGTTTGTGTAAACTAAGTGAAAGCTGTGGAGTGATATATGCCAGTCTGTTACTCTTGGGAACCTTAGGAGGTTGGCAGTGGGAGAAACAGGAAGATTTTACATCATAAATCTTCACAATATTTCACTGTTAAAAAAAGCAAAACCCCACAGTTTTGAAGGTTCTTTACTAATTACCATTATGGTGATGTTTTTATATTGTATCAAAGCCACAGCATAGAGCCAATTTCTCAAAGTCTCTTTGTATAACAAGCTTAGTGGATAATTGCCAGTTGAAAGCCAAGTGAGGTCAGTTCACAGTAGAGCTTTTTTCCTGGTAAAAGTATATTTTGAGGAGACATGCAAGTTGGCTTGTAATTTAGAAAAGCACAATGATTATGCAATGATTATGTTAAAATCATAAATATATGTAATATTTACACATTTACAATAATCATGTAAATTAATTCTAATTAAAAATGGCATTTTAAATAAACAGCAGCCACAAATGCATGTACATACCTTTATTGTTGAAACAAAAGTGCTCACAATTTTACCTTAGTTTGACTTAATCATTTCTAAAGGAAGGGAACTTCTGTAATTATCAGACTAGGATATGTAAATGAGCCCATTACCATAAAGATGTTATTAGTGAAACAATTGGAGATTGTACACATGGGAGGAAAGGGGGACGTTTCTTCTTTTAAGGTTTTCTCTGAGGTATAATTGAAACTGAATCTATTTTGGTAATATATTCTGAGTGTACTTATATGCATTTAGTTTGTTCAGAGTAAAATTGCATTTCTTAGTCCAACCTAAAATATTCAGGATACCTGTATGTGTATATTTGTGCATTTGTATATTTGTGTTCTTGTGCATGAACACATATACATGTATTTATGAATATTTTTATAAAGAATTGTCCAGAAATTCCCATTCATTTTCCTTTCTGTCTTGTATCACAGAATTTTTACAGATGATAGATCATTCTTTCAGGCTTCATTGAATCTTCTCTAGTCACAATAACCTTTTCCAACCAGGTAGGGAATCAGTTTAAGGAGAGTTATAGCAAATCAGGAAATTGTTGAGTTCTGCAAATGTAAGAGAGGCCCCAAGTTTATTAGAAAGAAAAAAATCAATATCAATATAAAATGTTACAGGGCATAAGTGGTTTTTTTAATTTCAAACTGCAGAGAATACTTGAGCATTCCAGAGATAATCAGATTTGCTTTCTGTGATCCAACTGTGCTGATGCAAAAGCAAAGCTGAGGTCTTGGAGCTGACAAAGAGGCCTCAAAACAGCAGAAGAGAATTGTGCACATGGACTCTAGTCTTCCCTTTGTGACTCGTATTTAGCTCTGGAAGCAAACTCTGAGTTCCCTTAGAACAATCTTCTTGTTGTCCAAGTGAAGAAGCTTTGCCACAACAAGCTTAATTGCCAAGGACCATAGGTCAGGTCATGGCAGATGACGGAATAGAACTCAGGGCCCCAGATTTCCAAGCTGGTTCTCTGTGCAAGTTGGATCCTCCACTCCTCGCTTCTATAGCGCTCATAGCAACATTCCAATATCAGTGTAGGAAGCGAAATGGAGGAGATGAGAATGGCATAAAGAGGAAAGTCTGGAACCTTCTTTATGTCCTACCTAACAAAAACATAAAGAGTGCTGAAGCCCTGTCTTTGGAAAACCACTAACTGAGAGTTCATAGACTTGGTGGAGATTCACCTGTTCTTTCCTTTCATCCAGCTTCAGCAACAATTGACTCCAGGCATTCACCTTACTGGGCCATGTTTTTCCTTACAAAGTTGGTGAGCTCTCTTAAGTTGAATAGAACATATTCTAAGACAGAATATATTGTAAGACATAAACTTTCATAATCTTATGGATTTCAGAAGTTATCTAATAAATGTCAAATATTTATTACAACTCTTAATTTTATAAATTGATATTTTTCAGCATCATTTTTAGAACTGAAGACACAAAAAATGGAAAAACTTCCCATGCTCAGGGGTTGCAAGAATTGATATTTTTAAAATGTCCATATTGATCCATAGACTATGCAATCATCATCAAAATACCAATATTATTATTCATAGAACTAGAAACAGACAATCCTAAAGTTCATTTGGAAACACAAAAACCACAAGTATCCAAAACAATCTTGAGCAAAAAGAGCAAGCTGGAGTCATCACAATTCCTGATTTCACAACATACTACAGAGAATGCCATGTTTTACAATCTAAAACATGGCATTGGCATAGAAATAGACACAAAGACCAATGGAAGAGATTAGAGATCTGACAAATAAACCCATGCATTTATAGACAACAGATTCTTGAAAGAAGTGCCAAAAACAACACAGGGAAAGGACTGTCTTTAAATAACAGTGCTGGGAAAATCGAATATATACATGCAGAAGAGTCTATCTAGACCCCATTTCTCACTCTGAAAAAAAGTTATCAAAGACCTAAATGCAAAACTTGAAACTCCAAAACTACTAGAAGAAAAAATAGGGGAAAATACTTCAAGACATTGATACAGACTATGATTTTTCTGATAGGACTCAAAAATCACAGGTAACCAAAGTAAATGTTGACAAATGGGTTTACATCAAACTAAAAAGCATGGTAAGGGAAGCAATCAACAAAGTGATAACCTATATAGAATGGGAGAAAATATTTGTCATGGATCATCTGACAGGTTTATGTGTAGCATACATAATGAACTCTAAACGCTTAACAACAAAAACAACAAGTAATCAAATTTAAAAATGGACAAGTGATCTGAGAAGACATTTTTTATTTTTGACATAGGGTCTAACTTTTTATACTTGGTTGCCTCAAACTCACTATGTAGCCCAGGCTGGCCTTGAACTCATGATCCCTTCTTCCTTGGCCTCCATAGTTCTGGGATTACAGATGTGCTTCCGTATCCAACTGAACAGCCAGTTCTCAAACGAAACACAAATGGACAATAAGGACCTGAAAAATATTTCAATATCATTTGTATCAAGGAAATGCAAGTCAGAACTATAGTGAGATACAATCTCACTCCTGTTAGAATGGCTCCTATTTTAAAACATCACACTGTTTAGGATGTGGAGAAAAAGTAACTCTTATATACTTCCGTGGGAAAGTAAATTAGTAGAGCAATTATGGAGGGCAGTATGGAGTTCCTTAAAAAAAATATAGATATACCATATGATCCAGCTATCCCACTTCCAGGAACATATCCCAAAGAAATAAAATCAGCATACCAAAGGGATCCCTACATGTTCATATTTATGTAGCACTATTCTAACACAAGATAACTAAGATAGGGAATCAGCCTAGGAGTCCATCAACATAGGAAAAGGTAAAGAAAATGTGGCATATACACACAATCGAGTATTATTTAGCACTCAAGAGGAATAAAATCCTATCATGTGGAGGACATTATATTAAGGGAAAGAAGTCAGACACAGAAAGAAAAGTACTGCATGTTCTCTCTCATGAGGAAGCTATTGAAAGTAAAATAGTGATTACTAGGGTTTGGGAAGAGGATACGTGGGAAAGGGAGGTTGGAAAAAGAGAGGTTTGAGTCAGTCACACTGTGTGCATATATGGAGATACCAAACCAAACTAGGTATAATTAATGCAAGTTAGAAAAACAAAGAGACTGAAAAAGATTAAGGAAATTACAAAGACTGCTAACTGTCTACCAAAAGTTTGTGCCTGATCTTTCATAGAAGATGTTTGCTTCAGGGAAGGGGCTTCCTTCCAAGAACTTCACATCCCTGCTTCCTCAAGTTTGCTGGGAGCTTTTGACTTTATTCCAGCCAGTGGAACATCTAGTCAATGATGGGCAACCCTTCAAGACTTATTCCCAAAAGCCTTCTCCCAGGATGTCCCTTTTGATTTTTTCCTGACTGGCTGCCTATCACAGAGAGGCTCTCAGGACAACCTGGGAAACTCCCCAGTAGAAGTTTGCACAGCCTGTCTCAGCCTGAATCTGTGACATACACTCAGCCCACCCTGCAGATCTGTGTACCATTTGGTGCTAGTTAGTCACGATTGGGAAGTAAACTCACCCTGTGTTTGATCTACTCGATACCATGTGATTCTTGTGTTTCAGCAGCTAGGCAACCCCAACAAATGCAAAGAAAAATTCAAGGTAAACACAATACTATCCAATCTACATCTTGGCTTTAAGGATAAAATGTAATTGTTCTTATAATATTAGGAGTCATATGTAGATGTAGATATGCTCATACATTTGTGATTATTTCATAATTTTTTAAAAATAATTTATGAAAACAGAAAATGTAAAATCATTAGGAGCCATTTACTTTGTCTCTTAATTTCATCAGTCAAGGAATTAAGACCTTGAGATATGTAATACATTATGCAAATTCATGCTAATACATGATGAAAACAGGTCTTTTTTGACTTCTACTAGACTGTTTATTAAGATAAACTGGATTTTTTCTGGAATAATAACTGTAAGTACATTTTTCCCTCTCAACAATTGTTGGTGTGGTTTTCCCAGCAAAATGGGTATTCAAAAAAATGTTGGTTAGTTGATTCATGAGCTTAGGACTCAAATAAAAACTAATTCAGACAAAATTTACATAAATTTATTATAGCAATGAATTGAGTTAGTAGAATATAATTTTATAAGAAAATTTAAACTACTTCATTACAAAATGAAAATAGACTTTCTGTATTCACATAATGAATTTTAAACATATTAAATGTTCAAAGCTTTTTCTTTCAACTAAAGTCCAATACAAATTACAAAACATTTTCTGTGTAACAAGTTGATAAATATGATATATTTTCTAAGTTGAAATGTGGACTGTCTGGCTTGAAATAAGTATAACAAAACAGTAATAAATTAGAAAGTAGCTACAATGAGCATATTTCAACACTATTTGAATTTATAGTTTTGCATATATGTTTATAACTTATTTCCATATTAAACTTTTCATGTATCAGTGTAGCTATAGATACACTGTGTAAATGAGTAAATGTAGACAAACACTAGATTTTAGGTCTAGTTTTCAGTTGTCTAATTCATTATTTATCATGTGATCGGTTAAGGATAAAATTGTAGCAGATTTCTGAAAAATGATAACTTAGCGATAGCTGAATTTTTTAAATAAAAACCCTATCTAACCACTTTTACATTTAAAGTTACATTTATACTTTATAATAATATTCTCATAGTTTTAGTTTCCAAATTGATAGACTTATAATTTCATCTGTGGACAGAAGTTAATGAAGAATTCTCTCCACAGACTAATTAAAATATAAGTGAGACGGATTTTACAGAACAGCCGCACAAATCAAATTACTTTCTTAAACGATTGATTTAAGTGTTACATGTTTAAATATTATGTAAAATAGCCTGCTTGTATTTGAGCAGAATTAAGTTTTTGAATACGTGCAATAGAAAATACATTTTTAATTTACGCTTTGGATTATGATCTCACAGTATCACAAAACTGTCAAAACATTTTTCCTGGTGAAGGTTTTCAGAAAGCTAAATTGTACTTGCTACCTTTACTTGACTTTTATAACAAATAATCTTACATAATAAGATCATTTTTAAAATCAAAGTGACAAAACCCAAATCTCTGCCAAAACCAAAAATAAGTAGGAATCTTGAAGATAAGTTTTCTCCTTCTCCTTTGTGTTTTTCTCTACAAGATATTAAAAAGGAGGTCAGACATGATGGTGCATGTCTTTAATCCCAGCTACCTGGAGATGGAGGAATGAGGATCATGATCCGAGGCTAGCATGGGCAACAGAGGGAGACTCTGTATGATAAAACTAAACAGCAGTGGGACAAGGGTGTGTTCCAATCTCCTTCTACAAGTGTGAGGCCCTGAGTTCACACCTCCATCCCACCAAAAAAAGAAAGAAAGAAAATACACTACAAAGGGAAGCCTCTGAATGTGGTCCTTATGAGCCGTTCTGCTTAAATACACAAACCTGGAAAGTGAACCTGTCCTTTGGGGTGCTGATTTTGAAGAAGTATTTCACTTCCAGGGCTCAACATAGATAGCAGATGAGTCTTCCAAAGACTTGACCATGTGATCATGAAGAAATTAAATGAGATGCAACTGAATTATCTTATAAACTTTTTTTACACTACTATTTAATAGTGAAAATGATTGAACTAGTATTTAAATAGGGTAAATGTCATGAATATAACATTGGGGGAAAATGCCACTCAAATCAACTTCAAAATAGTTGTTTTACTAAAAATAGAACTGCCATTTGATCCAGCAATACCACTCCTAGGGATTTACCCAAAGGACTGGAGTCAGGGTAGAATAAAGGCACCTGCACACCCATGTTTATTGGAGCATTATTCACAATAGTTAAGCTCTGGAAACAGCCAAGATACCCCACTGCATGAAGAAAAATGTGATGTTTACATACAGTGGAATTTATTCAGCCATAAAGAAGAATGAAATTTTATTGTTTGTAGGTAAATGGATGGAACTGGTGAAGCTTGGTGAAATTAGCCAGGCTCAGAAAACCAAAGGAAGTATGTTTTCACTCATATGTGGAATTTAGACCCAATACAAATACAAGAAATATTATGAAAAACAGGTCACACTAAGGGGAGGTCACATATGAGAGAGGGAGGGTGAAAGAAGGAAGTTAAGAAGGTGAATATGGTTGATGTACTTCCTATACAAGAATGACTATAGAATTTTTAAACATGTTGAAATCACCATAAGAAGGGGACTAAGGTAGGAAAGAGAAAGAGGGAATGAACCAATCTAGGTTATAATACATATATTCATGGAAATGTCACAATGAAACACCTTGCATGATTATCTTAAAGAAAAATATCATTTTTTTTATAGAAACAGACAACAGGAAGGTAAAACAGGTCTTGCATGGAGCAGGGGTGGCAGTGGGACAGGGGAGGATATGAGGAAAGGGGGTCAGAGGGTGACTATGATGGAAATGCTCTGTACACATGTACGAAAATGGAAAAATGATACCTGTTGAAGCTGCTTCAGGAATAGGGGAGGAGGGATAAAGGAGAATGGTGGAGAGGGTGAATTCAACTATGATACTTTGGAAGAAATGTTGTAAATGTCACAATGTATCCCCAGTACAACAATAATAAAAATAAAAACATGAAAAATAAAATCAATTAAAAATTAAATAAAACAAAGTGGAGATGGTAATAAAAATAGTTGCTTTAAAAAATAAAATTAGATATAAAAACTCTACATATAACATACAGCACACATATGCCTGTGTATGCATTAAAACTAAAACTGTGAGTAAGTGACAAGCACATGACCTTCTATGAAGCAGTGTGTACAGGACTGGGAGGCAGTGTTGAAGAGAATGCAGATCAAATTGCCAGATGACTGGATAATCATCTATATCTTAACTTATGTGATGGGCACTCTAGATCCTCTTACTTTTAATATTTATATGAACAACTATGCTGTTATTTTACTGTAACACTTGATGTGTATAAATGTTTTCCTGATAAACATAACAGATTGGAAAATGAATGGAAGGCCTGATTCCTTAGGAAAAAAATTAAAGAGCTACTAATGAATAAAGTACCAAATGAAGTTGTGCTAAATATTCATTTCTTCTTCTAAAAAGAAAGTTGGTGATTTATTGCATGCTAAAAGCAGCATTCATGTTAATGGGTTTGCCTCAGTATGACCAGTGAGGACAGAAATATGAGACTAGGTTTCTTTTTTTTTTCTTTTGCTATTTCTGTGTCTCTACATTCCTGATGCACTAGGTAACTAAATCTAAAAATCAAACTTAAAATCCACTAGTTAAAGTTTCTCAAATTCAGGACAGGGATAGAATGAGCTGAATAAGGCAAGTACCACATTTGTACTGCTTGTGCAGTTAAAGGACATGCCCCAAAGTGTCAGTCATCCAGCTAAAGTATTTCATTTTAGTATTTTAAAGTATTTCATTATTATTTTTAAAATGTAATGGGAAAAATCCATAAGGAACAATCAAAATTTTAAGAAAAATATCAATTCTGGATTGTTATTGATCTCTTAATTAAATCATTTTTCCAAACCCAGAGGCTATGAAGAAACAACAGACACAAAAACTAAATGGCCAATGGTAATGATAAAGTATGCATAACAAAATTCCTATGAAACTCCCCAAAACCCAGAAAAATTGTATATAAACTGACTATAAAACAGCTTATAAGTGAGTAATTCAATGTATGGAGTTGGCAAATAATGTGAAATCTCAAGAAAAAAAACTATAAATGTTCAATTAGTAGATAAAGATGTTTAATTTCATAAATAAGGAAACACATCAAACAAAATATAATCTATAATAAATATATAATAAAATATAATCTATATATAATTACATAAGTTATAAACTGTTATAATAGAAAATATATAACTAATAAAAGTTAATAATAGTTAATAAAAGTTATTAACTAATAACTAATAAAAGTTAATAAAGAAATAATTGACATTTAATAGCTTAGGATATTTTAAAATTTAAGCATCATGTGTGAATCATAATGGAATTTAATTGGGAATTATTAAAAATCATAGAATAAAATAATGAAAAACCAATCTCAAACTGTTGAATACTTCTGTTTAAGGAAAGTGAGAGGTTTTCCATTCAGGGTACAGAAATTTCAGTTCTGAAAGGTTTCCCAGAAACTAACTGATCAAAGGACATCACATAAAAAGCAGTTCATTGCAGGAAAAATTGTATTTGTGAAAAAAAGTTAAGTGGCATTGGTCAAAAAATTAGAAGCCACACATTTAGACACACATTTATATTCATTTTTATCAATTTGGAGATATTGCCATCCAATCTTATCTGAATAATCAAGTTACTAAATAGGATTCACACAAGGATCTCAGGCTCTGTAAATATCACAAGGATATTTTTTGAGTTAAGGTGTTAGAAAATTTTTGAAGAATGTTCACCATAATATTATTACAAGTCATCCTGTGTGGGTAGATTAAGGGTAATTTTCACTTTTTAGGCTTTTTTGTATTGCCTGTAAGATTAGTTTTGTAACTTTACTATGTTAAATTGATCAAAATGTAATTTAAGAATCTAAGGAAGACATTTTCATTAAAATTCTCATCTGTCATAAGGCTGTCCAAAGAAGGTAATTAATTTGACCAAAGTTAACATTTTACATGTGCTTTAAGTAGGAACAATGAAAGCAAGCACTTCAGCTGGTGCACTGAGATGAATTCCTTGGCCTTGTGTATTTCCTGTGTAGAGGAAAGCTTCAGTGTGCTTTGCTTTGTCTGATATACACTAGATACTTGTTTTGGTGTTACTGGGATTTGAATTCAGGGCCTTGCACTTGCCAGGCAAGTGGCTTTACCACTTAAGCCACCCCACCAGCCCTTTTTGTGCTGATTATTTTTTGAGAGTCGACCTTTAAGCCTGGGTTTTGTGCTTCCTCATGTAGTTGGGATGACAAGGTGTGTGCACTGCATCTGTGCAGGCTGAAGTTTTTTATGCAATAAATTCTCAAGAGGAAGTAGTGTTAATTTACATACTTAAGATAAATGCAAATATGACACAGGTTTTGCAAAATGTGATAGCATGAATGTTTAAGAATGTATCTTAGTCCCTCGTGTAAATAGACATGGAAGTCCCTCCTTCTCCCTGGGACTTGTGTTCCAAGACCTCCTGGTGCATGCCTGAACCTATGGTTAGTACTGAGCCCATTATATACTATTAGCCTCTGCTTTTTCTGTCCATGGTAAAGTTTAATTTATAAATTAGGGCCCGGTGTGAATAACAATACTACTAATAAAATAAAATACTCACAACAATATATTGTAATACAACATATGTGCCCTATCCCGCTCAAAATATAATATTATACTTTCACTTTTTCACTTAACAGAAGAGCTTGTTGGTTTTCCTTGCGTTCCCTGGCTATCACGACTCTTTCTAAAGGTTAGTTGAATCCAAGCCCTGGGGTATCATGATGGTCACCATGACAATGGGGAAGGCTACTCAGTGTATACAGTGTGGACAAAGGAATGAGTCACATCCTGCACAAGATGGTAGAAGAATTCCTCATGCTGCACACGATAGCATGCAATTTAAAACTATGGATTGTTTATTTCTGGAATTTTCCATTTCATATTTTTGGACTACAGGTAACTGAAACCATGGAAAAAGAAACCACAGCTGAGGTGAGACCACTGTTGAGAGACCAACCGAGAAGTCTTTATTAGAGAGCTCCAGTTTATGCGGCACCTCTTGGAGCCAAATTGATGCAATTCCTACTGTTCTGCGCAGAAGGTCCTGACAGGTGTGCGTGGCTTTAGGGTACACAGCGGGGCAGACAAGCACTACCAGAAACTGAAATGTACTGTCCAGTTTTTTTCTTTCTTGCAAAGGACAATTTTAAACAAAATTTACTTGTGATATCAGCATCAAAATTATTAAAAACAAAGAAAGAAACTCTATTTGATTTCATGAGCAAAGTGTGGAAAACTAAGTGTGGTAGGACTATAAAAATGCATCAAATGTACTCCACAGGGCAATCCTCATAATATAATTAATAAGTCCTTATTCTGGAGAATAAAGAAGTGAGTGCATATTGGGGAGATAGCTCAGCCACTTTGCATATTCTATATTTAAATATTATTATGGCTGCTGCTGTCATTATTGCAGTTTTGTTGTTTTTTCTTTAAATATTTGGTGAATTCATATGACGAAGGTTGAAAATTGCAAAATTTAACAGCCACCCTTTCATTATGTCCCCAAAGATTCTAGCTCATTAACTTATTGGTCAATACTCACAGATTCACATTAGATATGATGAAAAAGGGTGAATATTTCCATAATTTATTGCTTAGATTTTTTAATGTTAATATATTTGAGGTTAATATTATTATCTGGTAAATTTCTAGCCTTTAGTTGAACTGTTGTGAAGCCAGAGTTTTTTAAACTAAATGGTTACTAGCTTTTTCCAAAACTGATTTAAAGGATGAAGTCCTGTCATTTGTTATTATTATTGTAATTTCGTTATTTTTAAAAATAACATTTTTACTGAGGGATATCCTTGATAAATACTTGAAATTAAGTGTTTTACCTACGTTCAGCTCTAGACAAATTGATTCTCTATACATTTATTTTCTTCACTTTATGGACAAGAAAACTTGAATCAAACATGGTGTGAATCTCATCTTAAGTGAAGTTAGCAAGGTTCAGAAAGCCAAAAGTCACATGTTCTCTCTCATATTTGAAATATAGACCTAATAGGATACAGAAACAGGCCATGCTAAGGGAAGGTCACATACGAGAGAGGAAAGGTAAAAGAAGGAAGTTAAGATGGTGAATATGATTGATGTACTTCCTACACAAGAATGAACATAGAATTTTTAAACCTGTTGAAATCACCATAAAGCAGACAAAGGTAGAAAAGAAAAAAATAGAAGGGATGAACCAATTCAGGTTATAATACATTTATACATGGTAATATCACAAGGAAACTCCCTGTGTAGTTTTCTTAAACAAAAATGTCATTTTTTTCCTGTTACAAAATTGGAGAATAGGACGGCCAAACAGGTCCTGTTTGGGGGGGGCTGGTATCAGTGTTGGGGAGATGTGAGGAAAGGGTGAAGGTAGTGAATACGGTACAAATGGCGTGCACACAAGTACACAATGGAAAAAGTATACCTGCTGCTACTATTCCAGGAATGGGGAAGGGGAAAAATAAAGGAGAATGATGGAAGGGGTGAATTCAAGTATGATATATTTGATATATTGTAGGAACTTTTGCAAATGACACAATGTACTCCCACCAGGCACAACAATAATAATAATTTAAAAAAGATTAATTCCATGACATTGCTACATGGCAGAACCACTGATCACAGGCCAGAGTTCTGATCTAACATTCCTACTCCTGATGCTGAGGGATGGAGGCTTGCTGCTCAACAGCACAAAGTGCCAGTTATGTGAGAAGGAGTAAGTTTGAGAGATCTGTTGTGTGACATTGTGCCTAAA
This sequence comes from Castor canadensis, assembly GCF_047511655.1. NCBI lineage: Eukaryota > Metazoa > Chordata > Mammalia > Rodentia > Castoridae > Castor > Castor canadensis. Next base: position 13,094,777 of record NC_133386.1, read on the forward strand.
GTCGATACTGTATTGTGAACTTAAAATGAATCACTAGTATATACCTCAAGTTAACTGTTCTTACCACTGTAGAAAAGTCAAGTCCATATTTTTATTAGTATTCATTCTAAAATAACAGACTGGGACCAAAAACAAAACAAAACAAAAACACAGTCAAAAATTAGTAATGAAGTAAAAATAGCAAAATTCAAGAAATTGTGCATTTTAATGTGATCCAAAACTCCATTACCAGTATCATGCAGTTGGCCAGATATGTTTGTCTGTTATGACATTGAAAATTAGAGTTCTCATAGCTATGAAAAAAAACCCTCTCCAAGGAGAGGTGCCTGCCTTAGGTGTGTCTGCAGTTCATCATTTATGTCTCTGTCACAGGGTTTCTCCTCACACTGAAGTTCACTTTGTCCTTGGTGTTGAGGAGTTTTATGAATAATCTCAGCCCATCATGTTTGATAAATACAAAAAGCTATAAAAATGTGGAAAGTGCTAATAAGATCATTCATGCAGTTAAAATGAAAATAGAGGCAGCAATCATTTAAAACCTCAAAGGAGAGAAAAATGACATATGTTACCCATGCTTATGAAAAAATATATTATTCCAAAGTAGGAAATATTCTAAAAAGCATAGGGTAACTGATGCAACATTAAGTAATTCAGCCAACAATAATCAGTGAGGAAAGTGACTAATTAAATAATGACATTTTTGAGTGTGTGCCTGAAGGACTATTTACGAAGTCAGTAGCTAATTTGCAAAATTTTAATTTAGAGAAAGTTTAAGAAGATTAGTATCCAGGCTGAAAATGCTACCCATGAGAGATTTGACCCAAAACACATGATTTTACATGTTCAAGATTCAACTCTGAAAAATCAAAAAGAGTAGAAAGCAGTAAGGTGCTAAGCAGCTCTCTGGATGGAATAGTCAGGAGAGGATGCTACCAGTCTCATCAGATATTTCAGGGAAAGGGCTGAAATGGTAGAGCTCAAGTGGTAGAGCGCCTGCCTTGCAAGTGTGAGGCCCTGAGTTCAAACCCCAGTATTGTAAAAAAAAAAAAAAAATACTTCAGGGCAGAACACACTGCTTTGCTTTGGGAAAAGTTGAACATGGCAATACATCTGCAAATAGAGGAAGAATATTCTAGATTTGAAGGACTTGAGAGACAGATTGGTTTCCATTTGGCCTACAAAGAAAGTTTGAGCAGCCCTTGGAACTCAACCTTTCTTAAATAATTCAAGATACAGATACAGCTAAAGATTAAGTATAGATGTATTGCTCCACATAGTATATTTTTATTTAACTTATAGATAATACAATATGAACCAAGAATGTAAACCACAAATGTGTTTTCTCATTTTTTGAGGTAATTACAACTGACATGCAGTTACCACAAATAGTACTAAAAGATGTCTGGTCCCCTAATGGTGTCATCTTTCGAAAGAACAGTGCAATGTAGATCCAATTCCCTCTCGCCCTCACTGCCTTCTTAACTGTAGCACTGAACCACTAATGTGTTTTGCATTTCTATAAATTTGTCATTTAAAAAAATGTTATGTGTATGAAATCACAGAGTTTGTTACTTTTGTAATGGCTTTTGTTTCCAATCACCATAATTCTGTGGAGATTCATCCAGGTTACTGTGTTTACCAGTAGTATGACCTTTTTTTGCTGAATAATGTTCTGTGGTATGAATGTTTTGCAGCTACTTGAAGAATCTCTTGGTTATTTCCATTTTGGGTCTATAACAAACAAAATAACTTGTGTGTGCAGATTTTAGAATAAATATGCAATTTCATTTCACTGGAATACACATGGAGGTCTTTAAATGCAGGGTTGAATGGGCAATTGCATGTTAAGATTTTAAAGAAAATGTCAAATTGTCTACTTAGAATGACTATGCTGTTTTATATTTCCACTGGAAATGTACAAGTTTCTGCATAAATTAACCAGAATTTGATAAATGTCAGCATCTTTCTTTACTTTTAGCCATTTGGATTGACGTTTTAAATACTTCATTGTTATTTTCATTTGCACGTGTCTAATAGCTAATGATATTGTACATGTTTTCATATTTACTTGTCACATGTTTTAACTTTTGTTATCTTAATGGACTTTGCCTATTTTCTAGTTGGCTTTTTTTTTCTGTGAAGTTTTGAAATATACTTGTCCTTACTTGTCTTTTACCAGATTCACGGATGTTTTTTTTACTCTGTAGCTTATTTTCTCATCATCTTAGCAATCTTTTGGAAGGGAAAAAAAGTTTTGGTTTTGATAAAGTCCAATTTATCAGTCTTCTATAGATTATGCTTTTGGTGGAATTCATTACCAAGTTTTAAATTTCAAAGATTTTTTCTCACATACTTTTTCCAAAAGTTGTGAGCTTCATATTTGAATTCCTGATTCACTTTGAGTTAATTTCTATATGAGGTTTAAGTTTGAAGTGGGAGTTCACGGGTTTTGCTTTACTATGAATTTCCATCTGCTCCAGCACCATTGGTGGTCTTACCACAATTGGCTTTGTACCATTCTTGTCAAAATCAGTGGGCAAATTGATGACGGTCTGTTTCTGGTTTTCCTGTCTATTGGTCTAAATCTTTATGCCTTCATTATCAACATGCAGTCTTGATTACTATATAAGTTTCTAAATAAGGTAAACATTTCTGTTACTTTAATAAAAGAAACATTTCACTTTATTAATTCTCTTAAAAGTAATTTAATGAATTATAGTTTCCTTGAATGTCCATACAAATTTTAGAATATTTTTCTGTAGATCTATAAAAACTCATAGTGGGATTTAGTAGGAATTACATCATTTTGAGGAAATTAACATATTTGCTATGATGAGTCTTCCATTGAAGTCTGTCATTTATTTGTACTTCTTTGATTCTCATCACCACTGGTATGAAGTTTTCAGCCTAAAAGTCCTAACATACCTTACTGGATTTACATATGAACATTTCATTTTGTTAAATGATTGTTATTTCAATTACATTTTAATTTTCATGTCTGTTCACCTGTTCACTGACAGTATGTGGAAATGTAATTGACTTTCATGTGTTGAAATTGTATCGTGTGTCCTTCTTGAATTCAATAATTAGTTCTAAGGAGGTTTTGTTTTTGTCTATTCTTTGGGGCTATTTTAAAAATCATGTCACTTACAAATAGACTTTTGTCTCCCTTCCTAACTTGTATGCTTTTAATTTCCTTTGTTTCTCTCTCATTATTCAGGCTATATGTCCTCAACAAAATTGACCAATACTGGTGGGATAGTCCCAATCTTAGAGGTAATGCACTTTGGTTTTCACCATTAAGTAAATGTTACATGTGGGACTTTTGCAGGTGCCATTTATTAAGGTGAAGAACTTCCCCTCCACCATTGGACTTTCTGAGAGTTTAAATCATGTGAAGATTCCGAGCATTAAATACTTGTCTTTTTTCACTTATACAATAGTGAGGGGAAATGGCAACCAAGTCATTATGTGTGTATTGACCATTCTAGTGCCTCTTCCATGGATTTCCTGTTTATACACTTTGATCACTTTTCTTTTCTGATGGTGTTGTTCCTTTGCATTTTGAGGTGTGTTTTTATATACTTAGGATATTAGTTTTATGGGCTACTTGTATTGCAAATGCTTATATTTATCTCTGGTTCATTTTTATGTCAAACACATATTTTATCTGTGGCTTCCCTCTTCTTGGTAACATTTTAAATTAGCATATATTAGTTGTTGGGAGGGGGTCATTGTGACATTTACATATGTGCTTATAATGTATCTTAATTAGGTTCACCCCCTCCATCATTCTACCTCATATTTCTCCCCCTTCTTAGAAAATTTCATTGTTTTATTTTCATACACATATACTAACTACATTGACCATATTCGCTCTCCTTCACCCTCTCTATTTACCATCCTCCCTTCCATTGGTACCCATTCACAGACTGGGCTTGTTTTCCTTCCTGTCCTTCATTTTTTAAAAGTGTATATTGATTTGTTCAAGGCGATTTCACCTTAGTATTTCACACATGTATATATCATACCTTAATCAGATTAACCCCCCATTACTCACTCTTTATCTCCTGGATCCCGTATTATTAAACAGCTCTGAATGCATTTCATTGTATTATTTTCTTACACAGATGCAATGCATTTTGATATTTTCTTTCTCTTTTCCTCTCATTCCTTCCACCACTCTCAGACAGACCCACTATTACAATCATGCAGTTAAAATTTCAGTATCAATATATTTAGTTTTAAATTTAACTTAGGTAGAGTACTTCATTGAGGTTTAAAAAAATGTTATTGCAATATTTTAAAAAGCTAATGCAAAAAATCAATGATGTACAAATAAAATATTTTTAAAAAGGAAAAGATTCAACCTACTTCTATGAAAATTCATACTGAAGTCTGAAGTAAAAAGAAAAATCAGTAATATGAAGAGTTATGATATTTTCCCTATTGGCATTTTAATTTTTATTTTCCTATGACTAAAAGTTTATTGAATGGTTGGTTGCTCTACATCAATAGGTATGAGTATATGATTATCTTCTGTAGTATAATGAATAGTATAATGTCATAGAAATATTTCCAAAGCCAAGATATCTTCTAATTCATAATTTGATGACATTTGTTGATAATTTGTTGATTTTTTAGAATGGTAGATTTGGTGTGGAAAATTTTTGTTTTTATTTTTTCTCTATATGTAAATTAAGACCTTTTCTTTCTTAAAATATGTTCTTTGGTTTGTAAGGGATTGTTTTTGCATTTTAGATTTATAACTTTTGATATGCCTTAATTATCTTCTATTTAAATGTTTTTAGAACTTACCTTATATGTCTAGCTTAATCTAGGTTTTTTTCTATTTTTACATATGATTTTTACGTTTTAAAATTACTTATATTTTTTGGTTTATTCTCTTTCCCAGTATTGTTTTAATTCGTTTGGTAAGCTAAAGAGAGAATTATTAACAGAGAAACTTAATTTTTTTCCACCATGTTTTCTTGTATCGCTAATGATTGTTCTAGTATTACTGTTTTTCTCCCTGAAGTTCATTCTTTTCAAAAGGTATGTTTGCAGAAAGCATTCACTTTAGTTTGTATGAAAATAGCCTGTTCTGAAAAGGTAATTTTTCATGACATCCCATTCTAAGTTGGCAAATATTTCCTCTTAGAACTGTTTAGGTGTCATCCATTGTTTTGGCATTCTCTCTTGTTGATAAGGTAGTTGTCAGTAAAATTTTAATTTTGTGTCACAATTTATGTTATTGGCTCACACTCAAGGTGGCATCTTCTATTTTGTTAGTTATTTAATAGGATGAGTTTTTGAATAAGTTTCCTTCTAGAGTACGCTTTTAGAAAGGATGTGCATTTGCAGCTTCTGGGTGACTGAGATGCTGCCACACTTTGACCCATTTCTATTTATTTATAGAATAGTGTTTCACAGATGAAGCAGGCAGTATCCATTTGAATTAAATTCTGGTACATGTAAGCCCTGTGTTGAAATTCCTAAGGGGAGACTTTCTCACCCTCACTGAGAGTCAGTTTTCTTCTCTTATTAAAACTAATTACTTCCAAGAACATATTTTAGAGAGAGCATTTTTCTTAGCAGGTTGTAGATGTATGTGAAGATTGCAATTTAGACTTTTGCCTTATTCAGATTTCTCTTGTGTCTCCTGAGCCATCTTTAAATACAAGAATTTTTCTAATGCATATCCAAAAATGCCACAGTGAAATTGCATTTTCTACTTAAATTGACCACTCTGGTTTTCAGGATTCTTGTTTTGTTTGTCTATTTACTTTTGTTTCTATTTTTTATTTTGTTTTTGGTTTTGTGCTGGAGATTTTATTTATATTCTTTGAAACTCTGAATTGTATTTAAACATGTGTTTTGTAGTAATTCATCAACAGAACATTTGCTCTCTACACAGACGTTTGTTTTTTTTTTCTGGATTGACTTGCCTACTTTGTTACCAGTTATTGAAATACAAAATCTGTTTATTTACTGATCAGCATATGTTAGTTATCATTTCTATTTTGAAACACAATAATTGTGCTTCAGTTTTTTTTTCTTGTAAATACAGTGCCATGTACATAGTGTGGACATTGGCAGTTTTACTTAGTCATTTCTCTAGTAACCAGCATCCAAGTTGCACACTGTAATTTCTACATGCAGGAGTAAAGTCAACACACTTACATATGCTTCCCTACAAAGATGAAATGTTTCTCTAGGGCAGAGACAGGATTTTGGAATCACACAGCAGGATCACGTTCTTCAGTCCTAATGAACTGGCTTTGCATCCTGACATTGAGACATGTGTCAGTTTCCCTGGAGCCTGTTCAATCCTCCAGGATTTCAGTGTGGCTGATTAACTGGATGAGAGATGACACAGTTCACCATTAGGCTGTAGTCACACATAGTGATTGGCAATTTATTATCATGTTTGTGAATTACCTATTTTCACTATTTGTCTGTATACTTGTGTTTTGCTTGATAATGTGAAGAACTTATGGATCCTTTCTTCACATCAACCTGTTTGTGATGTGTCACAAGTGCTATCTCCCAGCAATGAAGAGAGAAAGTGACTGCACTGGCTTCACAAGGATTTCAGGTTTCTTTGCCCAATTGCTTTTGTTCTGAACTGCATCTCATCTGAACTTCTTCAGAGGAAAAAAAAAACAAAACAAAAGAGAATATTGAGCAGAATTTAGTGGGTAATAATGAGAATTTCTCCTCTTATAATTTCTGCAAAGCTGTCAGTATTCTTTAAGCATTTCTGATGGTGTTCTTATAATTAATAGTCCACTCAGAAAGAAAAGATAAGGGTAGTTTTTATTTTTTTCATTGTTCTTTGTAAGAATATCCATACTTTTAGCCACTCCAACAAAATTCTGGAGAAAATGACACATTAATTTTATAAATACAATCTGTTCATTAACTTTCATAGTTCACAAAATATTCTTTTAACATAGAAAAATATTTAATAGTTAATAGTTAAATGCCTCTTGGGAACTTGAGTATTATTTTAGCATTACTAATAAAATAGTAACAATAATTTAGTATTTGAAAATAGTACTAATAATAAACCTATAAAACTGTTACTCAGTAAATATCTGAAGCTGTAATCCTAAATAGCAGGCAGAAAGACATGTCATAGGAATATACTGGTAACCCACTTAATATCACAAAAATATCAAACCCATGAAAACTTCAAATCCCATCATAACCATAAATGGATTTTCTTAGTATCTTTCAAACAGAATTGTAAGTGAAAAATAATTTGAACGATTTTTAGATAATGAAAAATGCAAGTGAAAATTTCTCTGAGAAAATAGTAATTATTGTTTGGGCAGTCCACCATGTCATTTCAGATTTGAGTATTTGAATTCTTCTACCAACACACTCCCATGCCCTTTGTTTCACATCTTTCCTTGTTACCCTCACCCTGCAACCACTCCTTGGTGTTATACTAATTTTTATATAAGAAACTTATACCTACATAAGCTATAAGTATTCCAAACAACCAAGGTCAAGAGCAGAGGTAAAAGTTATGTGTATATACAATAATTCTGATGAAGAAAATGATAGTACTAATAGTGTGATCTATATTTCCAAAGACATGTAAAGAAATGCAGAGTTTATATATTAATTATTTCCTGCTCAAATAATGCTGTATAATAAACCAAAGTTGTTTTCAATCACCAACAACAATTATCTCTCATTAGTTTGTTAGCTGAGCTGTTTTGCTGAGCCAGGTTTGACTGAGCCTGGCTGGGTTTTCTCATACATCTGTAGAGAGTTGGTTTGGTGAGCCAGGGGCTAGCTGGTCTAATATGGCCTTTGCTGGGCAATTGGGATCTCTTCCATGTGCCTCATAGTCCTCAAGCAAGCCAGCTGGGCACATTCTTGGATTAGTGGCAGGGGTTCAGAAAAGAAGAAGAAATTTGCAAGTCAAATTCAAGCCTCTATTGTCATCAAGTGTGTTAACATTTATTGCCAAGGCAAGTCAGAAGGACTAGCCATGAGTCAGTGTGAGAAGGAACTAAATAGCTTCAGAGCAAAGGATCATGATTCATGAAAGCCTGTGAGGTGGGCCTTCATACAATCAACCTACTTAAGTAGAAACTAATTTTTGTAGTAGATAGAACCTACAATTTTAGATTTTTATTTCACACATAGAATTATAAAATTAAAAGTCCCTATTCATTTGTTTCACTACCAAAATGGGACTTTGATCAAAGAATGAGACATTTAATAATATTTCATGTTAAATAGCTTAATAAGTGATAATAGGATTTATCAGGATGGAAATATGCTGACTTATTTGTAGAGTATTAGGTTCAGCTATATAAATAAAATCTTACAAAAGTATCAAGGCCTATTATTTGTATAAAAATTAAAATCTCCTCTGTATAAGATCTTATACCAATGACTTGTGATAAAAAGACAAATGGTACAAAATTATTTGAAGCATCTTCAACTACTCTAATAGAAACACTGGGATAAAAACTATTTTTGTTACAACATATGAATTTTTTTGATGTTCCTAAGAAATTGGGACAATTCTTGTCTCACAATAGTATCAAAATCCTACATTCTGTCAAATCTTTTAAAAGTTTAGTATTAAGAAAGAGAAATATTTAAAAATTCCTGGTCAGATTTAATCTGAAGGAAAATATGGCAAGAAAAGTATGAGTGTTTAAATCGAGGAAAGTGAAAAAGAAAAATTTAATAAGTGGATAAAAACCAAATGGTGCAAAACTAAACAAAAATTATGTCTAACATGAACATCAAAATCTTTTATTTAGATTTCCAAATTTAACTAAGCAATTGAGTTGGAAACAAATATCATTGCAGTGAGTATTATTTATGAAATTTGTCTTTAAAAATATTTGTTATACTTTGCAATAGATTTTAAATATTGGTTTCTACCCTCCCATCTCTTCTTTTAACTCCTCATCCAACTCCTCTTTCTTCATTTCCAGACAAATATAAAATAGGCCTTTTGCCCGAGATTTAAAATAGAGGAAAAATTAAGGTAAATAATTTATAGCTGAAATGAAAAATTAAAGCAAATCAACTATTAGTAATGAGAAAATATGGAGGGAGGGTAGAATTGATATGTATGGTGGCATATTCATAGTGAAACTGTCACAAAAATTATACTACCAAGCCAGTTCTAAGAACCTTGAAAAAACACACTAAAAATTACAATTTCCTGTTAAAAATGATATCTTTTGATAATAGAAACATCAGTGTTTCTGGTCCAATCTGAAAATTGTCTTATGTATTTTTTAAAATTGCAAATAATTATAGATGATAATAAATCATATTGTCACTATTAATCTTTATTCTGTTTTTAGCTTAGCAAGATAAATTTAGAACTTTTTTAAAGCCAGGATCTTGTTCTGTGCTTGTTCTACATAAAATGATGTCTTAGGGAAAACCTTTAGCTTCCTGTGCTAAGATCAAAACTAATGCAGGCAGGAAAAAAAGTCTGTTTCAGATTGTTTTTCCTTAAATGTTTGCAGAACTAGCTGGGCACCAATGGTTCACACCTGTCATCGTAGCTACTTGGGAGACAGAGATCAGGAGGGTCACAGTTCAAGGCCAATCTGGACAAATAGTTCAGAAAACCCACCCCATCTCCAAAATAACCAGAGCAAACTGGACTGGAGGTGTGGCTCAAGCAGAAGAGCACCTGCTTTGCAAGTGCAAAACCCTGAGCTCAAACCCTAGTCCCACCAAAATAAAAAAGCTAGGATATTAAGAAAATAAATATATATATTTCCAGATAATATATTCAATTTGTGAAAATTACAAAATTAGCATATATTAATATGAGTAAGACTCTCAAGCTTGTGACATAGGAAAAGCAACTTTTGGAAGAATTGAATATATAAACTTTTACCTCAGGTAATATTTTTACAAATTCATAAGTTTAATTAATTACCTAACCTATTAAAATGTACTAGAGAGAATTTTACCTCATGTACATTTGGGTACACAGAGTATTCTGTCGTATTTTAATGGACTATTCACGGACATTGATGCCTTCATCGTGTATATGGTCAGCACTCCCTTTGTCAAATACAGAGTACATGAAAACTCCATGATTAATTAGCCTTCAAGGATGCTTTTTCTGTCTTAAAATGTATTTTCTGGGATGTCTGAAGAAATGCAGTAAAGACAGAAAATGGTCCTGTAGCATAGATTCAATGACACTATCTTGTGAGCCAGACCACTTGGTAGCCAGCTGGCAAACACGTACAAGTATTAAAACTTTCACAACTTGTGCCCCAGATTAGAGTAATGACAGAAGAAAATACACCAAAGGAAAGGTTAAGGATTATTAATCACCAACTGAAGATCAAGTGTGAAAGTCAAAGGACTTCCTAGAATGCACATAAAGAGATCACCTTCTGCAACTAGGGACAAAAAATCTGAGGGCCAATCTCTTTCCTTACTTGTCAGGGTGCAAGGGATGGTTTTATGGTTTGGGTATCAATTGTCCCCACACACCATGTGTTGAAGGCTTAGTTGCTACTCTGTGGCACTTTTAGGAGGAAGTGGAACATTTGGGGTGGGGCTTAGCTGAAGAAAAGTCACTGTGGTCATGTCCTTGCAAAGGACATTGGGACACCAGCCCCTGCCTCTTTCTCTCTGCTTCCTAGACACTGTTAGGTGAGCAGATTGCTCTGCCATGTGTTTTCCAGCATGATTCACTGCCCCGCCACAGGCCTATTGAAGACAGGACAGTTGCTCTCAGCCCAGCAGTGTCACACCAATGATCAGGACTACCTAGTGCTTATGCATTATCACTTGACACTATGTGCTCGGTACTACTTATTATCAGAATCCAGCTTAACAGGAAAACAGCAGTTTGGTCCTTGGGTTGTTTTCAGGATTAAAAGAAGTATGATTTGAAAACTTAGAAAAGTAGCTTGTAAACGTGCTAGCTCATGAATAGTTCATAATTATTACAAGATCAGTGCAATTATGTATTTTGTGTGCCAAAACAAGACAATGCACCTAATTTCTGTATGTTTTGTAAAGAAATTTCAAAACAAAGATAAACAGAAGATGTTTTTACTAGGCATCTATTGGGGAGGAATCTACTGGAAAGAGATGCAAACAAGTTGCTTTAGAATTATTGAGGGGAGTTTTTGTGCACAAAAGATGTGATGAAAGATTCCTACTACTTAACACATTAAAAAGATTACTACTACTTAACACATTGAATATTAATTAAAAATCAATATTAACCTTTAATGCATTAAAATGGCTTTTCTTAAAATTGAAGTTCATCACCCAAATTTATTTCTCTATTTATAAGTCAAGCAAATTTCACAGTCATTCTGGGTAGTACTGAGGAGCTCTGTTAGGCAAGAACTCTCCTACTTCAGACACACCCTGGTCCTAATCATTTCTAAAGAGAGTTTTACACGCTTTTTAATTTGTCTTAAATAAGTTAAGAAGCCTACATAAATTTAACATGCTTAGACTTCTATATAATCATTTCCATTACCCAGCAAGTAAAGGTATCTACATTGTAACAACTTTTATAAACCTAGTAGGTTAAATGATACATACAAATGAGACATCTTATTGAAAGTTTCTGTAATATTTACAAAATTCACAAATGTACTTATACCTTTTTCTCAGGACCATATATGTAAGCCAATTACTTAATTATGCATTTTATTTTATTTATTTTTTTTTTTGGTGGAACTGGGGTTTGAACTCAGGGCTTCATGCTTGCAAAGCAGGTGCTGTACCACATAAACCACACCTCCAGTCCTAATTATGCATTTTAAATTAGAATTGTTACCCTAATGTCTAACACACTGTAATAGGCCAAATTCTCTTACAGAGCATGAATAGTTAACACTGAAATATTCTAACCCTTTTAACTATATTTCAACAAAATGGAAATACTGTAAGTTCTTTTTACTTAAGTTTGATACTAAGATTAATGAGCTCAAGTTTTACCTTGTTCCTTAAGTAAAGGCTTCCTTAAGTGAGGGCTTGTTGAACTGTTTCAAACTCTAATTTATTTTTTTTTGGCTTTCAAAATGGACAGGTCTATTGACCTGCGTATATGAATACTGAGTTTTCTCTCAGTTGTATCTCATCTATTGTTAAAGTAGACTGGAAGGAATTCTTTATTTCTTCTGTCTTTTTTATTAGTACTTAGTTGATTTATTCATTTGCATCAATTCCATTTGCCTCTGGCTTACACCTTCTCCTCTCTGCTGGAACACCCAACAGTTTATGCATGTCACTTTTTCCTCTGGATGCTCAATCATATTATTAGTACTTTCATGCCCCTATCTGGTCATTCCAGCATCATATCTCAGTCTCTTTTTGTTGATTTTTTAATCTCTTGAAAGCAAGTTTTTTCCCCTTTGTGTTGTAGGTACGTGTCTCAGTTTTTGATTGAATGTCATCCATGATGTGTAGTGTAAGGATTCCCCCTCATAAAGGACAGGTGATAGATTGAGTTAATGTGATCAGGAGTTGAACTTGGTTACAACTTTACTGATGACTTTGCATTGCTTAAGGGATCAGTTTTCTTAGTAACACTGTGCTTTAAGTGAGTTGTGGGATAGCAGGAGGAATTACGCCACCCGTGCTCCTTACTCTTGATCATGCTACCTAGGTCTGTGTCTCAGAGGTTGCCTTTCTTCATGCCCCTCTCCTCAGTCCAGCTGGAAATCACTGTCTCTTTTTTCTCAGTGCTAGGCTGGTAGCAAGGTCAGAAGTCCTCTGCTGTGCTGATCTAGTCTCTTCTGTGCCTCCTTTCTTAACATTTCTGTTTCTGTCTTCCATGGCAACAAGCTCTTCCTTTTACCTGTAATTGAACTTGGGAAGGTTTTTTTTGCTCCTCACCCAGGAGTAGCAGACTTTTATTTGTTGTTGGTGCAGTGTTAACAACACTTAGAGATTCCCCCTCTCAGTGGTAGAGGGATTGTCTTGTCTTTCTTCTCCATAACAACAGATGGATGGTGGGTCCTTATAGGAACAAGATGAAGCAAGGCTTTTGCTTCATCACAAAGAAGAGAAAGTGTCTGGGTAAGCAGACATGGCTTCTCATCTCCCCTTTCAGATATTTCCAAATCTCTCCTGCACTTTTGAGTCTCCAAGGTGACCTCTCTACTCCCTTGCCTTGTCTTCAAGCTTTCTTATTGTGTCCTGGTGTAAACAAACCATTGAATGGTTAACTCCTTTGTGTTTGGTGAACAGTTCCAAACATGCTAGCATGAAGTCTTTCAGAATTCAGTATACCGTAGCTATTTCTTCTTATCTAACTTTCCCAAAGGCCAACTCTACCGACTGTGTTCTGCCAATGATGAATATGTACATGTTTCTCATTTCTCTTTAGGTGGAATTTTCACTTCTTGGAATTCATTTCAGTTAGTTTCCTTGCTACCTCAACTCTTTGATGGGCTCATAACTTATTGTTTAAGCTGGGAGTGGTTGGGCATTCCTCCAATCCCAACTACTGAGACAGGGGAGTCAGAAGCATCACAAATTTGAGGACAACCTGGTGAAGATTTAGCAAGACTCTACTTCAAAAACAAAAACAAAAAACTGGGTTATGCATAAATGATAACACTTGTTGGGCAAGTGTTTCATATTATTATGTTTTAGATTATTTCCTTTTTCTTATAGTTTGAGTGTGTATAACTCTTAAGCTCTCCCTCTGTTAAGAGTTTATTACATTTTTAATGGCTACAGAATCTATTGTGTGGCCCTACTTCTCCATTCTTATCTTGCTTACTTGAGTTTTCTCTCCTTTTGTGTTCACGTGACTTGGTAGGAGTTTATTAATTTTATTATTGTTTTGAAAGAAGTAATTTTCAACTTTAGTAATTTCCTCTAAGTTTTGTAGTTCATATTTTATATATTTTGATTCTATTTGTTGATTTTAATTTTTGTCTTCATTTTCTAGCTTTTAGAGTTGAGAAAGTTTAGGTTATACCTAAGCTATAGGTGTTCTGAGGTATAGATTACACCTATAAAAAAGCATTAAAAGTTGGCAATCTCCCTAAAAGCTTGGCTTCAGCCACAAAAAATAAAATTTTCTACATTGTAACAACTTTTATAATCCTAGTAAGTTAAATGATACATACAAATGAGTCATCTTATTAAAAGTTTTAACAATATTTCAAGCTTCAAGAGTGTACTTATACCCTTTTTGTGCTTTCATTAGTCTTAATTGAGTTTGAAATAATTGTGATTTCACCTTATATTTATAGATTTGTTTCAAAATGTGTTTCAATTTCTAAAAATCTGGGCATTTTCTTTTTTGTCTGTGAAAGTTAATTTTGTCAATTTGATTGGAATAGGAAGCACCCCTTTGGGTGTATGCATGAGGGTATTCTAGAGGGATTAACTAAAGAGGGAAGACCCACCCTGAATTCAGGTGGCACCATCCCATGGGCTGGGGAAAGCGGACAAAGAAGGAAGCCTGCAGCACAGCAACTCTCTGTGCTTTCCTTCCACCACAAGCTGAAGAAACAGCTTTGCACAAAGCTCTTACCACCATGATGCTCTGCCTAAGTGGCTGGGATCAAGCAGCCATGGGCTGAATCTTCTGAAACCCTGAGCCAAAATAAATCCTTCTTTCCTTAAGTTGTGCATATCAGGTGTTTTGTCACAGTGATGAAAAGTCCACTGACATAGAAAATTTGTACCAAGAGAAGTAGAGACATTGCAGTGACTAAACCTACTTTGTGGTTCTTAAGACTTTGGAACTGTTTTGTGGGAGGAATTTGGAAACCTTGGAAAAGCTGACTAGAGTGCCTAGAATGCTGTAAGAAGAATTTAATGGGAAATTCTGGAGGAATAGAAATGCAGCCTGCTCATGAGGTTCAAGATGGAAATGAAGATTCTATTGGGAATGGGACTGGAGGGCATTCATGTTAAACCATATCAAAGATCTCAGAAACTTTGTCCGTGCCTGTAGACTGTGAGTGAATCTAAATTTGAAAGTAATAGACCAATTAATTTGGTGGAAGAAAAGTCAAGAGCTGTAACATGGATCTTGCTGGCTGCTTTTAGCCAATCATGCAGGAAAAATTGGGAGCAAGAAGCAGAGAGGAAAGATATGAAAATGTGGAGAGCAGGGTATGAGAAGCCTATGAGAACTTGACATAAGCACAACTATGTCAAATAATCTGCAGGCTGAGTTGGCACAGCCCCAGGCACAGAAGGGGGTGAGGGCAAAATGCAGCACAGCTGCTTTTCCTAAGATGTTTATAGTCAGAGAGTAGTGATCGCAGGTTCCTTCTGTTCCCCATGACTACAATGTCATGCCCACCAGAGAACTGTTGCTCCACCTCCTTGTTTGCCACTGCATATAATAAACTTGCTGGAGGTGGACGAGGCTGTTGTGTGTCTCCTTCTGAGTGCCCAGTCCACCTGACCCCAGCTTTCTGCATGTTTGTCTTCTGTCTTTTGTCCTTTCTTAATCTCCCATCACTCCCAGTTAGGTTTCTAGGACAAGCTTGCTCAGGTCATGAGATGAAAATATTGCAGTTTGGTCAGGAAGGTCTCCATAAAGTTGGGCCTTTAGTTGGAAGACCTGGTTGCTGAAAAGATGATCTCAACTGAAAAGAAGCCAGAAAAATACATTTTATTTGATCCCAAAGCAAAGGATAAGTGTCACTGTAAGTTTATTAAGCTTTGATTTCCCATGAAACTGATGGATGAATCCTGTATCTTGTAAAACTCAAGTTTAAACACACACACACACACACACACACACACACACACACACTGTTTCCTGCTACAATTTATTTTATTTTAAATTGAATATCCTAATTTCACATTCTCTTGAATAAAGGTAGAAAAGACACAGTAAGGTTAGAAGGAAGTGCAGTCTCTCTTGCATTGGAAATACCATTTCTATGACATAAAACATGTTTCACTGTTGTTCTAAAATAGGCATTAGCAAACTGGAAATCATGGGTCCAATCTAGCTTTCTACTGATTTCTTAAAGCTTTATTGAATACAGCCATATGAAATGTTTGTGTATTGTTCATGACTTCATCACAACACCTGTGTGTTGTACTTATGACAGAGATGTACTGACTTCCAAAGCTTAAGATAATCATTTTTGTGGGGTTTTTTGTGAGGTTATTGAGACAAGGTCTTACTATGAAGTCTAGGCTGATGTTGAACTTGCACCCCTCCCCTCCTGCCTCTGGCTCACCAGTTCTGAGATTACAGGTGTGCACTGCTATGCCCAGTAATCTGAAATAAGTATTACTCAACACTTTACATCAAACTTTACTGACCACAGTCTATCATTTTGAAAAGACAATTAACTGAAACATACAGCTTTTAAACATACAATAAAAGTGAAAAAATAATAGATCAGCACAAATGCAAAGAAGTAAAGCAAATTATAAATTTTAAAATAAATGCTGGTGTGATATGGGTGTAATAATTACTCTTCATTAGGATAAAGGGACTGAATATGTTATTCTGGCATATGGATTATTCAAATTAAATCCATCAATTTAAACTGTAGTTCTACTCCTCCTGTTGTTTCTTGAAGATAGATGATGAAATTCCCATATTAAAGACAGACAATGCTTTCCCTACACTAAGGGACAAGTGATATCCTTATCTTCAAGGGTGGGAAGCGAAAACCAAGAGAATACTATACAGTCCTTGTTAGAATAACTTCTCTTTTAAACTATCCACATAATTTTGTCCCATTTTTTTCAATTTACTATTTTTGTTCAATTCAATATGTAAGAAACCATCTCTCACTGTTTCTTTAGGTCTTCATTTCTTTATGAGGGCTCACATGGAAAACTTGTACTATGTTTTTCTCCTGCTCATCTATTATGTCAATTAATTCTCAGACCCAGTCAGGACCCTAAGAAGATGGAAGTAGAGGTTTTTACACTCCTCAGTGGCATTTGGGAATTAGAAAAGTTAGAAATGATCTCTCAATGCCAGGATTTGACTTTGTCCTTTGGGCTTTTAGGTTCCTCATCTCTAACTGTATTATTTAAAATCCTGTCATGCTTAGCTTCATATGTGATGTCATAGTATCAAGACTCATATGCTAATGGTGGAAGTGTTTTTCTCACATATAAATCCTTAAACGAAGGATTTTCTTGCTTGGGCATCATCTTGGGAAGCTGTCTACACTTTTTCATAGATTTTTCTGCATCTGTTCCAAATTGCTAATGAGCTGTTCTGGGATATGAAGGAATGACATTATAGCAGGAATCAGCCCTCTGGGAGTTCTCTTCCAAATGTGAGTGTGCTTTGCTCAAGAATACATTTCTGATATGCAGAAAGGGATTGGCTTTATGTTAAACAGGAAAATGAAGCATCCACCATGCAATATTACCTGAAATTCACCACTACTTTTTAAAGCTTCTGTTTACCCTATAATTTTCTCTCCCATGACAAAGGATAAGCTATCTCTGTAATTTAGCTTGCAGGAACAATAACTTGCTTTTAGGTTTTATTTTTCACATTTTTATTAGAAACATTTAAATGTTTTGCCAACAAAGTGAGTAGTTTTACAAAATTTTCAAGTCATTTTGGCAATTAAGCTGTTATAAAAAATAAAGCAATGTCTCGCAATTCAGATTTTAATATCAACCATACCAATCAAAATTGTATCTGAAATACAATCATCAAAGTATATCACAATATGACTTTAAAATCAAAGTACAAGTTAAACTTAATTACTAAGCTACTTAAATATAAATTTAATTGTGACATAAGTTTTAACCTATAAAATTAACATATATTTAAAAAGGTAACTACGATTGTTTGCACGGGTATGAGAGTAAGGTCCTTTGTAATTGTTCATTGGACTTAAAACTCACACAGCATTATCAAGAACCTTCTTGGTTATACGTTGCAGATGTATTCACCAATAATTTTCTCTTGTAAGAAAAATCTACACCTATAAGAATATATCTTGAAGAAATCAGACATGTGGTCCATGAATTATTTACTAATTGCATATAAAACAAATATAAGAAACCACTTAAATATCCAACAATATGTAAAAATGTTAAATTTATTAAGTGTAAAGGGAAAATGAAATGCCATGCATACATTAAATGCATGATTTTAAATTCATGCCAAAATGTTAATGATATAAAAATTAAAATCACATCATATAAATTATATCATTAGGTTCCTTTTGGCTGTACTGGGGTTTGAATTCTGTGACCTGGGACACATAATTTTTTAGGATTTTTTTTTTTTAGATAGAGTCTCGCAATTTTGCCCAAGCAGATCTGGACCATGATCCACCTGTCTACAGCCTCCCACAAAGCAGGGACTACAAGTGTTTGCCACCACATCCTTCTTATTGGTTGAAATGGGATCTTGGTAACTTTTTGCCTGACTGGCCTCAAATAGTGATCCTATGGATCTCCACCTCCTGAGTAACTGGAATTACAGATGTGAGCCCCTGCACCTGGCCTCTGTTTTCCTTTTCATACCATCAGGTACTGGATGAATTTTCTGTAATTTTATAGCATGCTTGCATAATCAGAGTAAAAGCAATGTTTTACTAAAAATGAAATGTAAATTTCCTATAAATCATTAAATCAAGGAACAAGATATATGCTGTGGTAAAAGACGAATGAAATGAACCATCTCTACAATGAGTTATTGGAAAGTAGTAGGACATGACCTTGTCATTGAATGAGGGGGATATTATATCAACATTGATACGTAAAATAGCATTGTGAAAAAACTTAACTGTGATAAGAAACAAATTAAAGCAAAGTAGAATATAGCTTATATAGTGCAGATGCATGTGATGTAAAGGAATAGGCTAATGTTTAATTAGAAAAATTCTGGGCAGTGAAACACAGTACCATCAGAATGCAAAGTAGGATATCCATGTGTGCAATCATGTGTGAGTGTGTGCATTCACACACACACACACACATACATACACATACATGTAATAGATGAAATGGGAATGAGTACCTAGGATGAGTGAGAAAAATAAAGAATATCAGGAAAGATGATTCCATACTTAGAAAGGCGTGAAAAATGATTGTAAAGTTTTGAGATTTTATATCTGCAGTGTCACCATTAGGAAATGAATGAGAAAGCACAGAGCCCCTAATAAATACTGAGGTTCTTTATCTGAAAGCCAATGCTCAATTTTAGAAGCAATTAGATCTGCCATTGCAGAGCAGGTTTGGGTTTCCTTCCTCCAATCACCCCTACTTTCTTCTCAGTGATCTTGTCCTGTTTTTGTATTATATATAAGAAAACTAATATAACCAGAATCCTGGTAACAGGCATAAGTAACATAAGCTGAAATCAACTAGGGAATAAGTGAAAACACACTATATATTCAGACTTATTTCTGTAGAGTGCTATAATAATGATAATTGAAAGTCAGGACACAGTGAAAGTAACACAGGGAAGCCATTTATTGCCTATTTAATGATAATTGCTGTTTGCTTATATATTTGTTTTTTAATACTCCAGTTTTGCATAAGATTAGGCTCACCTGACATAATGCAATTCTTCTGAGAGCTGTGTTTGTGTATTAAAGATACAATAATTAGTGTCTATTTTCCTTATTCAAGTTGGAATATATTTTAGTATCTTGATCTGTTTGCTGGAGTGCATTAAAGTGTAATTGCATTTAATGTGGGAAAAAAAGTAGAAAAACTAATAAGAATGAATTGTTAATAATTTAATTCTTACAATCCAACCATGAAAGGATTATTTCAGGTGGTACAGGAGATTGAACTGAAAGAGAACCATACTTGCTGGCTTTGCAGACCCCCACCCGGGGTCAATGATACCATCAGCTGCAAGGTTGAGCTGACAGTCCTGCTGACTGTCTGTGTAGCTAGAGTCACAGAGATAAACCAGAGCACCAGCCTATAAACTGGCAATAAGGAAAAGCTGGTGGTTTTTCTCAAAAGTCCCTACCTGCAGCAAGAATGCGCTGAGAATGAGGTGACAAATACAACCAAGTCACAGAAGCTCAAAATGCGTACTCCAGGGACCAGTGAACTTTGGAGGCAGGGGGAATAAAGGGGAAATAAAGGAGCAGTAAAAAGAGAAACACAAAGCATTTCAGAGGATTACTGGTTGGTTTCCACATAACTGCAGCCTTTACTTTCTCCTTGTGCCAGTAAAGACTTCTTACTTTAACTCTCTTCCTAGCTTTAATTCCTTAAGGCTTAGAGAACAAGAACCTAAGGTAGCCAGCGTCTCCAGCACATTCATCAGGGCCTCATGTTTACGGGGTAAGTACTCCACCACTTGAGCCACACCCCTGTGCATGTGAAGGGCTTTTTAGCTGAGAAATGGGTTTTCCAGTGATCAGAAACTTGCTCAATATTAAGAGATAAAGCTGGGATTTGAACACAGAAGAAGCCAAAACTTGAGATTTGACTCACATAGATTTTTTTTCTCATAACAAAATGGGAAGAATTCTGACCTACAAAATCCAAGTTGTCTTATAATTTATTGAGAGGAAACAGTGCTTTATAGTGTGCAGGCCTGGGACCTAAGCTGTTTACATTCAATTGTGCATCAATTTTGCTATTAACTGTGTGAACTTGGGCAATTTAACACTGTTTCAATTTCTTACCTGTTACATAGAGGGTAACAACAGGCCCTTCTTCCTGATAATGTTGTATCAAATGCTTTAACATACCCTAACATGTAGAAGTACCAAGCCTGAAGAATTCAATAAGTATAAGTTTATAATAGTGACTTAATCTTGTAATGTCCATATATTGTTACGTACAAAGCTAAAATTCTGTGTAATCAGGCAGAATCTCAGAGGAAAGAAGTAAAGAAATAAGTAATTAATAAAATGATGTATTTACAAAATTATATCCTATAGTTTATAATCTTAAGAAGTTGAGCTTTAATTAATGGTGAATCTTGGGATCACAGCAAACAAATTTCTATGCACTTTGATAGGCTTGTGATCTGAAATATCTGCGATCAGATATACATCACTCAGGAAGTTTACTAACCTTACAGTGTTCCACAACCCACTATACAACAACGAACCTGCTTCTTTTTTGTGAAATTAATACTATCCTAAAAATAGTAATTTTAGGAACTGATTTATGAATTTCAGGAATTCTCAAACACAGACCCACCTCAAAAGGAAGATAAGATTCATAGAAAAGAATACCCAAATAACCATGTTATTAAATTTGTGCTCCAACAGACATAGATGACACTTTATTCTCGTATTCTAGAAAATTTGTGCAATTCAAATCAAATGTGTGAAAGCAATGTTCTTTTGATTCACCAAATTGCTATTCTGTAATAGCAATATACTGAAATGTTCATATTTATATTTTAAGCCAGATGGTAGGTGAGATTCTATAATGAGCTATTGCTTTGAAGGGGAAAATTGTACAAAGCATAGTTCTTTGGAATAATCAAATGGACTAACTCTGAAGTAGAAATGTGGAGACTGTGGTCTGGGCTCTGGTTGAGAATTGGGTAAAAACTTTACCTGTTGTCTTTATCTGTTGAGTATTCGTTACCATTACTTGCCTCCTACACATACGTATGAAATGAAATAAGTTTAAATGTTTCATAAAATAGAAACTACAAAGGAAAAGATGAGTCTGACAACAATATTAAAAAGATCCATTCAAAACCAAGTACCAGGTCATAAAAATTAATAGCTACCAAATGCAGCAAAGGCTATACAGACTTTCAGTTATTATGTCATTGCTCTGTGATAACACAGACGTATCCACCTGTATACAGGGACTCCTCACAAAGGACAATTTCCCTTCTTTAGTTTAAGTTTTTGATAAAATATTATTTTCCAAAATCATCTGGCTATGAGACAAAATATAATAATATAGGAAATTGTGTTTTGTACATCTACATAATACTATAAACTGTCCTACTGTGATAAGTATGGAAAATAAATAATTGTAGCCTTAACATAGAAAGATTTCCTACAGATTAATTTTAATGATACTAGGTTTCATATTAGGTTGTTCTTGCTTTGCTTCCCAGATATATCTTTTTTTTGGGGGGGTGGGGACTGGATTCATTTTCGTTTCCATGGTTCTGGGAAGTTACCAGCCCTGATACCAAACTCCCAGTCAAAAAAGTAAGCATTGGCTAATGTAAGGAAATGGAATTCTCCTGAGATCTGAAGATATTAGAGGTACTTGGAGCCATGAAATTGAATGTTTCTGGTCTCTGCTTTGAAGGTTTCTTAGATACCATACCTCCTGTCTATCCTGAACCCTGACTATTCCACTCTTTTAAAATCTGTATAGTACTCTCTATTATATTAATAGGACTTTTACATTTTTGGTATAAGTTACCCAGAATTGCTTTATCATATGGGCAAAGAAAAAATGTCACTCAAAATCACTGAAATGGACATGAGAATCCCATACGTAATTCAGAAAACAGGGAAATAAAGTATATATAAGAATAAAATGGTACTGCAAATGTGGCTCAGTGGTAGAGCACCTGCCTTGCATGTGCAGGGCCCTGGGTTCAATCCCCAGCACTGTACAAAAGAAGAAAAAAGTAAAAAAGAACAAACTACTCAATCTTATGAGAATTCAGAGATATACAAGTAAAATCAGTAGGTGAGGTAAGAACTTGTTTAAGTACCCTGCAATGGTTCCCCTAATCTCATGCAGAATCTTAACAATTCATGGCCTATAAAACCATTTGACTTCTCAGTTAATATTCTGCCATCTGCAAGTTTCTCCTATTTCCTCTTCTTGCCCATACTGGACTCATTGTTTCTCAGACATCCTAGGCATTTTACAGTCTTGAAAATTTCCCTTGACTTATTCCTTCTGCTCCCTGCAACTTTACCCTTGACTAACCTCCTTATGACCTTCTTTGCTTAAAAATTTGATACACTAAGTTAATACTTCGACCTGCCATTGCCTATAGGTTCTTATTCCTTGGACTCCAACCTAATATGGTCTTTATAGATAGCACTTATTTCATTTTAACATGATATGTAATGTAATTGGTTATGCATATTGTATTTTCTTAATCTTGCCCTAATGCGTAGCTTCATGGAGTCAAGGATCTATGTCTCTTTTGCACAGTGACACATCATGAGGCATTAGATGAGTGTGTAAGACACAGTCACTACTCAGTAACAGAATGAGATGTATTCTATTTTAGCTTACACAATTAGCAAACCTAAATGATGAAGATGTGGTTAAATGGAAAAGGGATTGTAGCTTTATGGAAAAGCATCCAGAACTCAGAACCAGATTGCTTTGTTTCAGACATTAGCTCCACCATCTGCCCCCATCTAATCTTGAGATATTTATATATTTGTGACAGTTTAGTCAATTGGAAGGGATAGCAAAATCTATAGTATATGACTACTGTGATGATCCCATATTATATTATTCTGCTTTCTGTTGCAGCTAACAAAAAACCTGAGGCTGAGTACTTTATAAAAAGAAGTTTATTTAGCTCACAGTTCCCCAGATTCAAGATTTTGGCACAGGCATCTTCCTGGCTCTGGCTGAGCCTTGTAGCACAAGACATTACAATGGTGGAATTGTGTGCAAAAATGGCTAGCAGTGTGTGCAGAGTGCAGGGTGCAGAAGTAGGCTCCCATATAACAACCCATGCTCACAAGAATAAAGTTGGGTCCTGCAAGAACTAAATTAATCCCTTCTGAAGGTGGTGCTCCCAATAATCTAATTATTTTCCCCCAGACCTCACTTCTTAAAGATTCTACCACTGCTCAACCTTACCACACTGGAGACTAATCTTCCAGAACATGAAAAATGGGGACAAATCACATTTGAGCCATGACATTCTATGACTAGTCCTCAAGACTCATGTCCTTGTCACAATGCAAAGTATAGAAATATAGCTATTCCAACTCCCGTAGTCCCAAAGTCTTAAATGCATTCCAGTATTGCTTAAAAGTCCAAAGTCATACCTGAGACTCAGGCAAATTCCTTCTAGCTGTGAGCCTATAAACAAACAAACAAGCAAATAAGCAACAACAAAAAATTTAAAAAGCAAAACCAAACACAAGCTATTTACTCCTTCAAACACACACTGGTATGACAGGGACAGGATAAGAATTCTTACTCCAAAGGGAAGGAAGAAGACAGTAGGAAAGATCAATCACTCCAAAGCCAGATCAGAACCTGGTGGGGAAAACATTAACTCTTAACCTCCCAGTCCAGCACACTGTGCACACTGCAGAGCATAGGCTCTCAAGGCATCAGGCAGCCCTATGCCTACACCTAGGCTGGTTGCACCTATACGGATGCTGTCATGGCTGCCTTTGCACATTGCCTGTGGCTCTCCCGGATGGGTATTGCACACTGCTAAGTCTCATAAGCAGAAGTCCTGCTCCCATGGTGTTAATAGACATTCCAGTACAGAATGTCTGCAATAGTTTTCCTTCAAAAGCTCAGACCTGAAGAACTGACAGCGCGTGGATGTACCAAGGAGCATGCTGTGTGGCAAGTGACTCACACAAAAGAGGATTGAGAGAAGACAACATGCTCCCTTAAAACAAAGCCATTTGTGCTAAGTGTGGTAGTTCCTAGCTGCAATCCCAGCACTCTAAAGGCTGAGTTGGGAAGATTGAGAGTTTGAGGACGGTCTAGGCTACCTATGTGTCACAAAAAGCAAAACAAACAAACAAACCCCCTCATTCCCATGGGAACTGACAGGAATCTTACAAGAGCTACACTAAGACTTTCCTAACTTAGTGCCCCCAATGGCCTAATTACCTCCCACTAGACCCCAACTCTTTAAAAGTTGTACCAACTTTCAGCATTGACACACTGAGAACCAAGCTTCCAGCACATGAACCTTTGAGGAATGAAGCACAAACTGTAGCACATGAAAGCATTTGAATTACTACCTAGCACAACTGCTGGGGGCATGGCTGAATTGGTGAAGTATGTGTCTAGCAAGCTCGAGGCTCTGAGCTCAAACCAAGTACCACCACCATCAAAAAGAAAATTTAATTAGGGACTGGAGGCGGGGCTCAAAGTGGTGAGCACTTGGCCCTCAGGCTTAAGGGCCTGAATTCAATCCCCCTCAGTACTGCAAAATAAATGAATACTGCTTAGCACACAAAAAGCACTCAATAAACCTTAGCTTTAATAGCATATGACTTGTGCAAAGAAAGTTTATTGAACTTATTTCTGGAAAAGAAATGAATGGTACTTGATCCACTAAATCTCAAAGTCAAAATTAAAATATATTAATAAAGGTGAATAAATTAACAAATATTAATGTGAATTTAAAATATGAGAACTATTCCAGAATTTGACAACCAAAACAGCTATGTAAATCATATTTTAGTTATGAAATTATTTCTACAGAAATATTGTGACAATAGCTAGATAAGTTTCTGTTATGTGAAAAAAGTAGAATATATTTTACAATCCTATAATCTGAAATACATAAGAACAGTGAATAATAGTAATTTTAAAACTAGCAAAATAAAACAATTTCTTTCAGTATACCTTTATAGAGAGTTTGAAATATGCTTTGCAGTCTTTTTCTGCTGTATTAGTTTTATAATCATAAATTTTGTTACAAGGTAATTCATCTAAATACCCTGAATTCTCTGGAGACTTAAGCCTATTATTTAATTGTTATATGCTGTTTTATAACACTGCATCAGTTTTAGGAGTTGCATCTCTCCTACTGGCTCTTTTGTATCTGAGGAAAATCAGTGTAGAATGTGTTTAGAAATGTATCTGTAGTCTCCAATGTTTATTGAAAAGGGAGGTGCCCCGTGTACCTGAATTAAAACCAACCAGAAATTTTTCCAAGCCAAATGCAGCCTTAGTAATGAGAGATTTAATTCGCCATCGTCAACATTTGCATTGCATGATTGCTTATTTTTCTCTAGAGGGCATCTACATTGCAAAAGTATGGCCTATAATCTGAAAACAAAATTCTCAAAAATTTTTCAGTATGTATTTTAACATTTTAGAAAAGAAAATGCTCAATAACTTTATCCAAAGGTATGTATTTGAATAGGAAAAATTTCTATCAAGTGCACCTTGGAAAATCACTGTAGGTAGAAGGCTATGTTAATTAGTATGTTTCTGTCTTGTTAACATTCTCAGTTTATTTCGAATTTTTGAAAGTTTTGAGGGAAAAGACCTATGGAACCTAATGTGAAATATTTAGTAGGTTAACTAGTATTGAAGATTTTTACTGTTTTATAAGTGGATATTTGAATGATAAACATGTCATTAACCTGCTGTCTTAAAATGTTCACACATACACAACTATGGAGAGTAATTCTACCATATAAAAATATTTATTTTAATACTGAGTTTCAGTTAAGTGATAAAAAACAGTATTAAAAGTCTTGGAAAGGTGGAGGGTTTTTTGGTTGTTTTTTAAATTAAAACTGTGTCATACAGTGTTTCACCGTCCCTGACTTGGGAATTATAATAGCACTATTTTGGATGTAGCTCTACCGAAATGTGGCAATGCTATTTTGTTTTACTAACAAGCTCTGGAATATTTAGCAGTTATTTTCACTGGCACAAGAGCCTTTTGTGTTAAACAATTTAAACTTTCAAATCAAAAATTTTATGGTTCAATGTCTTGGCATAAAGATACTGAAGGGAATGTAACATACAATTAATATGTGGTTTTATATAAAAAGACATAAATTGCCATGTTATGGTCTGCCTTGAAACACACAATGAAGCGTATTAGTGTGTTCTGTGATTCTTTATGAAACTTTCAGATTGTGTTTTTGTGTCTGCTGTTGCCTGTCTTTTGGGCTAGAATACAGCACAGTTAAATGCAGTTATCATCTCATTAAATGCAGATGCAGAGAAAATGTCTACTGCTGCAACTAACCTTTTGTATGTTTTATGACTGTTATTTTCCAAAGCTGTTCCTACCTTACCACGAGGATTTATGGATTGTTATGTATTATAAATGTTCTATATGAGACAGACTACCGTGTTTCTTCTCATTTATTAAGACTTAAGTAGAAAAATAAACTAATTTTAATACTAAAAAAAAACAAGGTAATTCATCTGACTATGCAATAAACAACTTCATTTCCCACATACAGTCTCAATCACATGAATGTATTGTACAAAACTTGTGAGAGAAGTTACAAAATATAGTGCTTTATGGGACTGACATACGTGAGTTTCTAGCAGCAATATATTTCTTTTTAAAACATGTGATGCTGTGATAGGGAATTCCATCACATTGTCTTGCAGTCCACAGAGTGAAAATGTCTAATGTCTGCCTATACATTTTTAAATAATATCATTATTAAAGTTTCAGTTAAACCTCAAAAACTCCATAGTGTTACTTGGTAACCATGGTTGACTGGTTCAAATGTTTCAAATGAATGTTCTAAATGCAAACCTTTTAAATATTTCCTCAAGGCACAGAGACAGCTATTGACTTGTTTCATCTCTAATATATAAAGAGCTTGGAAGCCATTATTCTCATCTCTACAATAAGTAGAACCTGGAAAAACTGAAAATCAAATATTTTTATTGATCCCATAAAAGAACGGAGGTCACAGTAAAGTCACTTCTCCAAATCTGAAGAGGCAAATATTTCCCAAGACAGCAACAAAAATGCCCTCGCCTGAAGCAGAATCCACCAGAGCTATAAACTAGAAGGAAGACTTAAATGTGTGCATGGTCTGGCTGACAGAGGGCAAGCACCAGAGTTGGAGGCTCCCAGGAACATATTTCAGGGGACCTCTGATGATTTCACTGGCCTTATTACCAGGATCTCATGGTGAGAGCTCATAACAATCCCTCTGTAACCCCAACAGGGGAAAGGAAAAAACATAACTATTTTTAAACAGACTCATAGCCTTCTCTACTTGACAAAGGCCCACCTGCCAGGGAATAAGACCTTGCCAAAGTTTAGTCTGAAACCTTATCCTAGTCAAAGGAAGGGCAAATCTTCCCATCTTTGCCTTTTCTAGTCTTCTTACCTAGGGTAGTGGGACAGAAATTGCCAGTGGGATCAGGTGTTAAATCAGGAATGTTACATCCAGGGAAACAGGTAAGAAGCAGGGCCAGGGAGCCTCACATGGCTGATGGGAGATTGAAAACTTGTGAGGACTACAGCAGCCTGAGGCAGGTCCACTGAGTGCCTGAGAATTAACTGGAATGGGAAAGGGCAGATCTCATCCTTCATTCCATCCCTTTGCACCAACAGGGCTCCAGAACGAAGAGCAGTGGGTTGCAGGGCCAGGCCTGCAGCACAGACTCTCCAAGAAGTGCTTAGGAAAGAAATGGGGCAAAGGCTCAAGATTGAAAAGGAAACACTGGGCAAATTGTACTCTCTGGTACCTTTAGCTATAGTGAGCATGCAACGCAGGTCAACCCACAATCAAATTAGCATGAATTCTCATACTGTGCACCTCAGTCCCATTTATTTAATAAAGTAAGTCTTCCTTTCAATAAAAAAAAAAAAAAAAAAGAACTGACAAGGTCTCCCATAAAGGCAAGAATGAAAACAGTCTGAAGAGAGGAACCTGTCCTCAGTCACCCTCACATAAGACACATATGTTGGATCATTAGACAGGCAATTTAAAAGTAACTGATTAATATGCTAAGAGCTCTGATGGAAAAACTATAGAACGTGAAAGAGCAAATGAGTAATATGAGCAGAGATAGAAACTCTGATAAAAAAAGAAATGCTAAACTTTAAAAAAAAACTAGTGAAACAAAGGGTGATTTCTGTGGACTAATTGGTAGACTTTGCACAGAACAAAACACAGTTTAGTAAACACAAAACCCATCATCAGGTAAATGTGAAATCAAAACTACATGGACATACAATCTCAACTCAGGTAGAATGGCTGCTAGCAGAAAGACAAAATATAAATAACAAGTGTGGCAAGAATGTGGAGAAAGAGGAACTCTTAGTGGGAATGCAAATCACTACAGCCATTACAGAAAACAGTGGGGAGGTTCCTTCAAATACAAATATGCAACTACAGTATGAACCACTTACTTCATGATTGGGTATATATACAAAGGAAAAGAGATTCATACTTCCAGGAGATACCTGCACTTCCATGTATACTGTGTGCTATAGCACTGTTCACAAAGCAAAGATATGGAATCAAATGAGATATCCATCAATAGGTGAGTCAATATAAATATACATGTATAACAAAATATTACTTGTCCAAAATATTACTTGTCCATTACATGTCTATTTTAACAAATGAAATCTTGTCATTTGTGGCAACATAGATGGAACTACAGAACATTAAGTGAAAGAAGCCATGCACCGAAAGACAAATGCAGCATGTTCTCACTCACATATGGAAGGAAGTTTCAAAAAGTTGATTTCAAAGTTGAGGGTAGAACAGTGTTAACTAGAGACTAAGAAAACTAGGGAATTATGTGCACTTATTTTCTGTTAGTCAAATTTTAAAAAAATCTTTAGGAAGATGGAAAAATACATTGGGAATTTTGAAAAATAGGGGAAGATTCAATAATTATTATAATCATATGATATATAGCAATATTATACACTGCCACCAAATAAAAAAATAAAATGAAAAATCAGAAATGAAAGAATTATCTAGTGTTATGAACACTAGAAGGATAATTAGGGAATACTATGAATATATGAACAGCCTATTGACCATGAATTTGATAACTTATGTGATGTGAACCTACTCCAAGAAAAACACAATCCACCAACAAGAAATAGATACATAATGTCATATGTCTATTAAAGAAGTTGAATTAATTATTCAAAACTTCCAAAACTACAAAGTCCAGGCCCATCTGGTGTCAGTAGTGAATTTTAGTGAAAATTAAAGAAGAAATAATATCATCTACCCACAATCTCATTCAGAAAACAAAAGCAGGGAAAATGGCTTGCGATTCATTAGAATCACCCCATTATCCTACCACCCCTGGTATCACAAAGCAGGACAGGAAAGGAAGCCTAAAATCAGTGTTTCTCACCAACATATATGTGAACAAAATATTCCTTAGCAAATCAGATCCATCAATATCAGCAAAGGATAAAGCTGATATTGTAAGTAGTTCATTTCTAGAAATATAGAAATATTTTCTATACATCAATCATATTACTCCTGATACTAGTAGACTGCATGAAAGAAGGTATGTGGTTATGTCACAGAGGCATAAAAGATTTGAGAAGACTTAATACCTAATATGTAAAAACTAGGGATATGGAGCAGAATTCTCCATATTCTTCAAAAGCATGTATTCATCACAGAAGATAAACAGGAAGGTGAAGCAGGCAGCAAACAGATCTGGCAATCTTTTGTAGTACTGGGCAAACCCCACTTTTGGATTAATTTCAAAGAAAATAATAAAGGAGAAACAATAATACAATAATCTAGATAAGGATAATAAATGATAAAAAATTAAATGCTCCAATCATTTCAGAATAATTTTAATTGTGAAAGTTTGGCAAAAGAAAATTTACATGCAACCTTGATCATGTTTAGAGCACTATCAACTGTCACTTTATTTGCATGTTGCAGTTATAAAGAGTTTCAGAGATGACATAGAAAAGATATTTGGCAACCAGCTCTCTGATAGACCAGCTCCTCCTCTTTCTCCCTTGGCTCCAGTTGTTCACTGTTCAAGGTATCTGGTAAGAGTGATTTTCTCTTAGCAGCTATAAACCAGTCTGCTTCAAATCTGAGGAGTGCTTCTTAAGTCTGCAGTGACCTCATACACGAGACATTTTTGTAGCAGTCAGACAGAACTGATCATATCCAACCTTAGGACAATGCATTCTTCATACTAAAATGTGGTGGGACACACTCAGCATTCGTAGCACTGGGAAGCAGGAAAGCTGCCCATGATAGGCTCATGGCCTGGGTGTCACAGTTATTCTCTTCTATCACCCAGTGCTTGCACACTGTCCTGGGATTCAACCTTTCTAGGTTTTGGAAAGGAGAAGGAATAATGCCAAATACTGTCTCAACTGTTACTCCTTTTGAATTGTATTTTCAAATGGGCACTTATTTCTAAATGGAAATGGGGCAGATTTTTCCATATTCTTCAAAAGCATGTACTCAAATAAAATAATATTTTATATAAAATTTTTAAGAATGCCATCACGACCTCATTGCATTGTCACTTCCTCATTGAAAAATCACAGAACCTCTGGATAATAATCATACTTAAAATGTTAGTGAGAAAATTAAATGAATTACCTTGTCAAAGTTCCTTGAACAGTACTTTGCACTTTTTGATGACGGGTTGAATTGTGTGTCCTCCAAAGTTTCTATGCTGAAGTTCGAATTCCAGAGCTTCAGAATAAAACTGTGTTTAAATGAGGTCCTCAGGAAGGATCCTATTCCAGTATAACAGACGTCCCTGTAAGAATTTGGACACAACACGCAGAGAGAAGATAATCTGAAAAAACAGGAAGAAGAAAACCACCTGCAAGCAAAGAGGGCTGTGTACAACACACTTTCACAGCCCTCAGGAGGAACCAATCCTGCTAACATCCTGACCTTGGACCTGCAGCTTCCAGAATTGTGAAAAAAACAAATCTCTGTTGCTTGAACCACTGAGTCCGAAATACCTTGTTAAAGCAGTCTTAGCAGCCTCATAAAGGCATTAACTTTATTAGTTATAATCAGTAGCTTCTTCAAGAATGTAGGCCATTTACTCTCTCTGTGAATTTAACCTTTGCATGTGAGGTGATTAGAAAATAATATTATTTTCTAGGAAATAGATCTTCTGTTTCACTTTCATTAAATAGAAGTCTCTCAGTAAATCCCAGGTATTTAAAGCATAGAATTTGGTGAATTCATATTATGGCCCCAGCAACTCTCTTCTTTCTGCTGCTACAGTGACTTCAACACCCATGTCTTATTCCCATTCCTCCTGTTCGAACTACATTCACTTTTCTGAATCAATCATTTGTTAGAAGTCAGAAAAGAGCTTAATTCCCAGTTCAGAAGCATAAGTATCATTGTATAACTGTAGTTAAGACTGTATATAGTTCCATGTAAAAAACCTTCTAACTTTCCCCTGAATCCTTTAAAATATCATACACGTAATATCACACTATTCTAAATTTGGTGGATTATGCAGGGCTTGTTTTCTAAAATATAGAAAGAAGTACAGGTCTTTTATTTTTAATTTTTTGTAAGTGTATATTGATTTTACAAAGAGATTCAACAGTGGTATTCACAGATGTATATATTGTACTTTAATCAGATTAACTCCCTCTATTGCTCTCTTTTCCTCTTTCCCCCCCATTTTTCAGCAGCTTTTAGTGGGTTTCCTTATGCAGCTTCATAGAGAGACACAATGGATTTCAATTACTGTTCACCCTCATTATTATCTTTCCCTGTCCCTTCTCCCCATCTTCCCAACAGTCCCATAAGTACAATCATGTTTTTTAATACATATACATGTGCATAATCTTTTAGGTCTAACTTCCACATATGAAAGAAAACATCCAATCTTTGTTCTTCTGAGTCTGGCTTATATCACTTAACATGCTGATCTACAGTTCTGTCCATTTCCCTGCAAATGATATAAAAGTTTCATTCATAAAAGAATTTCATTTTTCTTTATGGCAAAATAATACTCCATGAAGAAATGTTCAACATACCTGGTAAAAACAGGAAATGCATACCACAACATTGTCACCCCAGTCATCAAGAACACAAGCAACAATAAATGCTGAAGAGGATGTGGGAAAAATAAACCTTGATACACTGGTGGTGGGAATGTAAATTAGTACAGCCATTATGGAAATCAGTATGGAGATTTCTCAAAACACTACAAAATAGAGCTACCATCATATCCAGTGATACCACTCCTGGCCATATCTCCAAAGAAATGTAAGTCAGCATACAGTAGAGGCACCTGTACACCCATGTATACTGTGGCACTGTTTGCAGTACCCAACCTATGGACACAGCTTAGATGCTCTTTGACTAATGAATGGATTTGTCAATTGTGAAGTTGGTGGTTACGATGGCATGGATTTTTATAGTTTAAACAATCTGAGAACTCATTTTTCATGCATGTGGCTAACCTTAGGCAAGCCACAGAAATAGTAAATAAATACCTTGCCTGGTTTCCACAGAAGAGCAAAGGAATTAGCTCAAGTCCTGTGATACATAGCACTTGCTCTTTCTACTCATCAAACATCAATAATCAAAATGAAAGCTATCTTCAAATGAGAGAAGGAATTTAGTGATAGGAAAACCTGAAATTATTTTGTTCTAAATCAAAAGAAATCATGTTTAGTTCTACTCTGCCTTGTGTATGACTAAACACAATTCTTCCATGATAACACCTGATCACTCTCCAAACACTTTGAGAAATTGAAACAGCATAGCAGGAAAATGTTGATGTCTGTGGCTTTTAAACTAAACACTTCCAGTGATAAAATAGCTAACTGGCCCCCAAAGGCTCAAAATGACAGAAAAAGAGACATGTTCCTATTACTACAGAGCAGTCTTTAACACTAGTGAAATGATTTCAAAATACCCCTACGTTTAGAGTTAAGATTGTAATAGTCTGGACCAAATAGTTCAGTTATCATTTCTTTAAAGTACCCTAATCACTGAGTATATTAGTAGAGTAACAAAATGTAAAATGGAGGTCCTTACTCTTTTATGGAATGAAACAAATTCATGCTCCTATGGTTTTCAGCAACATAAATATGCCAATTTTTTTTCTGCTCTAACAAAACAACTGAAACATGAATAAAACTATTCAAAATATTATGCTACTTTTAATAAAAGAAACTTGCACATGTGTGAGCCATTTATATATATATATATTCAATATATATATATTTATTCAGTATATATATATACATATATATATATACTGAATAAAAGGTCCATATTGCATTAATCTCTTTCCAGGACATTACGCAGAGTAATAAAAAAGTACAATGATGAAAGTGTCCTTAGAGGAAAGTGGTGTATTCTACCTAAAAATCCTCCTGGGTTGTAAAACTGTTCTTTTCTCAAGTCTTCAGGTCAAAAAGACAGACTTTTCTGGTATTTAGAGAAATATAGAATTTTGACTAAGATATGCTTCTCATTCTGATATTTCAGTCTCTTTCTTCCACTGAAAATATTTCCATGGATGGGTGACTTCAAAATTATTGGACTTCCTCCCCGCTTTCAGTAGCTGGCTATGGAACAGGAAAACAGCATTGCATTTTGTTGCATTCCTACAGTTTTAATGTGTCTCCAGTAACAGTTCTCTTCTTTATCTTCCTATCCATGTGGAAGGACAATCTATGTAACTCAAAAAAATCTTTAGTGAAATTATCATTTGATGACCCGATCCATTTCTTTTCCTTTAGAATGACAGAACTAATTTGCAAATGGCGAGAACATGACTGTCACCCTCATTTATTTGGAATCCTTTGGCAGCACAAGAACATCTTTCTTACCCAGCATGACTTTGAACAGGAAGGTACTTTGTTTGGCAGGAGAGATAATCACATTGACTGAGCCAAACCACAGGCTTAGAAAAATCGATCTCCAGGGAGAAGCAGAAGCCCTTCATCAATTCCAACTCAGATCATCTTGGAAGAAATAGAGTGACTCATTTCTCTAAATGACTTCCAAAGAGTCTGTACAGCATATGAAAAGATTGTTACTTGATCACACTTTTCTCTATATTAGTTACTTGGCCATTAACTCACCATTAGC
The DNA here is from genome assembly GCF_047511655.1 of Castor canadensis. Classification (NCBI taxonomy): domain Eukaryota; kingdom Metazoa; phylum Chordata; class Mammalia; order Rodentia; family Castoridae; genus Castor; species Castor canadensis. The sequence goes on from NC_133386.1 coordinate 13,129,456, forward strand.
CACACGTGAGCAATGGGCAAAGCTATCCTAGAGACAGATTAAAGCTGTTATCTCTCAAACGTTAAGGGAGACTAAATAAAAATATGGCAAATGAGCTGCAATAGGAAAGGCTTGTCCAGTGTTTCTGTTTATTAGCAGAATGACCTTTCTCTTATCCTTGTCTTTGAAGAGAGAAAAGCCAAACCGTGAAAAGCTTTTTATTTATTTATTTGCTTGTGAGAGGGTGATCACCCAGGTCTGGAAAGTCTTTCTCTTTGATTATCAAAACCTTTAACCTGAAAATAAAAAGCATCTGTTTCATGGTTCCTCTAGAAAGTTTTGTTAAACATTACTCTATTCCCCACCAACTCCAAATCCCGACCATCCCAACCTATTTATTCTCCCCATAAAGTCTTCAACCTTCATTCTTAATTCTCTTCGGAATTCTCCCTCTGTGAGGCTGTACATTGTTCAATGGCAGAGAACTTGCATCATTTGTGTCCAATTTCCATTCCCTGGTGTAATGTCTGCCACATTTACAATGATAAATTTATATGTGCTGTAATATATGTACTAATGGACAAAACCCCTTCAGTTTTCTCCCAATTTATTTTATGAGTGTGTAAGCCATCATCACAATTACTTATAAAATTATAAAGATATTCTGTGAGATTCTTATATGAAAGAAAAAGAACCATTTGGGTAGGATTTTTTTAATCTCTGTTAGGCTGTGTTCTGAATTTTTCTTCTTTCTTTGTGAAAATTATGTTGACCCAATTTGGTACATCCTGCCATGATGTTGTCACTCACCAATTATATCATTTTCCTGACACAGGGAACTTGTCTTCAGTACTTAACAGTGAGCTTACACAAAGTCACCCGAAATGCAGTCCATATGCATTGAGCCTATGGGTCAATCTCTCCCTAGCCCTCCTGTTATTCTTCTTATCCAAGAAATAAATATAAATTCTGTTTTTTTTTAACTGTACTATACCCCTACTCCTGAAATTTTTAGAAAAAAATGCCTTCAATTATTTTAAGAAGAGAGTAGTGTAGAAATTTTGTCCACATGGGTAGAATATGCCTTAAAAACTCCAAGGACCTTTTACTTTTTCATAAACAAAAGTAAGTAAGTAGGAAAGCAGGAAAAATCTATCAGGCTCAAATGAAATATTTAAGTTCCTAAGTAAATGTTCAGTAAGCACAGCAATGACTGAGAGGCTTACCATGTAAACAGCATTTGTAATAAAAGATCTCCTGGTGTTTCACACAATGGTTTATTTCTATTGCGTTTACTGTCTGTACACGCTTACTTGTCACTGAGCCTATGTCGTTTGTATTAATTGTATTTGTCCAACATAACTCTGTACCCATTGAGGGCAGTGTTTATGTTTGCCCAGGCCTACTGTCTGAGGAACAGCATTTTTTTCTGAAATCTTAAATTCCTTCTTGTGTGGTTCTCACAGTTGGCTCTAAATGTAAATTTATAGTCATTGGTTTCTGATGTATACTCCCCTGCAAAATGTTCCTGCTTCATGTTCACGCACCCAGGAATGCTGCTTGCTAAACTGACCTAACTTGGATCAGCTTACAGTCTGTAAGGATTTTCAAGATAAAGATGTTGTTAAAGAAAGCACACATGTGCACACACACACCCCTTCTAATTATGTTTTTTTTTAAATCTACTCTGCGTTCATGTGTTCAGCTGATCTGTTAAAAACTTGATTTGTGTTCTCACCTTTGAAAGTGACTAGGAGTTTACCAACTCCTATGAGAAATGGATTAAATCAGTGATCCTGAAGCCTTGGATCAACTGGGTATTTTGAAATCAAAACACAATGCACAAAAGCCAGCATCTTTGACCTTTCATGTCTACATGAATTACCTGAGGTACTTTGAAAACACAAGTCTTGAATGTGGTGAAGCCTGAGATTCTGGCTATTTGCATGCTCTGAGATGAAACACACCTGCAAAAACAAGACCACACTTTGAGTGGCAAGCCCTCTGGACTCATTTACCACCTAGGTAGTCACTGTGTCCCATGTTGAGGCCAGGCACTTCCTGTTTTGAAGCTGTTCTGGGAAGCTAGAGACAACTACTTAGGCAACTTCCCTAGTCCAGCGTTTGAGAATCAAAGGACCAAATGGTTTTTCACTAACTCAGTTTCTGTGATTAAATATTCTTTGTTCTAACAAGGTACTTTACATACAATAGTTCTGATAAAGGTATTTGTTGTGCATTGAAATGAAAACAAGAGATTTGAAGTTGTATTTTAAGGTAACTTACATGATGTAATACTCATCAGTGCTAAAACTGAAAACATGGAGAGCAGAAATCAATGTGTACTGCACTATTAACTCTGCATGGCAGCAGTGGGCAAGTTGAAATGACTAAGCATTATTTTTCATCAATACCTGAAAATTTTTAAATGATAGTACAAAACCTGCTGTCATTAGCTTGTGAGATACATCACTATGATGTATCTCTAGCATGGTTAATATCCTATGCCTGACATGTTGCCATTCATCAGGTTTTATTATCTAATTTCAATTTGAGAAGCATTCCCTTCAACTCAGTATTAAATTATTAATGAAAACTTTGAAAGAATGATAAATTATATAAAACCACGTAACTCTTATTGATCAAAGATTAGCTGGGACAGTGGTGAGAAACAAATTGTCAAGCAAATGAATACTATTAAATTTTGTATGGTAGGTATCTACAAAGTACCATCAAAAATGTATTTCATATACTCACTCAATGTCCAGAGGATTCAGAATCACATTTTTAGCACTAGGAATCGAGATCTCTCAGTCTCTAGCATCTGACTTGCAATCATGATTGAAGTTCCAGAAATCATTCCACTTAGGGAATATATTGATGTGATTTTATACTAATTGTTCTGTGGACATACGATTAGTGTTGCTCATTGATGGCTGGGGCTATTGGTGCTTACATTTTCTGTGGAAGTTAGCACACTGGATTGCATTTATCAGTTCAATAAATCCATCCTTGTAGTGTGTCTGGGAGTTCTTACAGTACCACAGGGAATAGAGCCAAGGGCTGGGAGATGCTTTATATTCTACCTAAAGTCTTTCTTGATGAAAAGCTTAGGCAAGTATTTACCTAAATAAGAAGGGATTTCTTTTTTATAATTTTTGACATCGATTCATCATATCCTTGCAATGACTGATGCTAAAGGAAGATAGCACTATATTTCCAGATCTAATTTAATGGCATAAATAGAAGAAATTACAGAGCATAAGAAAATTTGATCTCTTGATTTCAACTACATAAATAGGTATTTAAAATCTTTATTATACCCTTGCTACCAGTCACTTAAAATTGTACTGATGATTTCTGGAACTTTCTATATTATATTTCATCTCATTTGTGACAATAAAGGCAAAGTAACCATAATATCTTAACATTTAAAATCTTAGCAAGAGTCTTTCTAAATTTCTTCCAAATCCCTCAGACTATGCTTAAATTATCAATAAGCACCATCAACTATGGGCATATGACATTCCCATCTTATTATACAGAATACAAATCCTCCAAATAATATCATCCACCATATCTACTTACTTCCTGTGTTGGTCAGGAGACTCATATATTTCACAGTTTAAAAATAATAACAGGAAAGTTGTTAGATATGAACTTTCATTCATTTTCTAACATGTATACAGTTTGTAATGCATACCAAACTGAGGGAAGAGAAAGAAAAACATGTTTCTAAGGAATTATTTTAACTGAAACATGCAACTCGTCTGCTGTGTTATTTCTGAGTCTTAAATAGTTCCTGAGCCTTACATAATTAGATAGGGTAAACTATACATGCCTCCAGTGCCTCCCAGTTCTGACCCAATTGGACAATTTTTTCCAGGTGTATTTGAGTCAGGTATATTTTTATCTACTTTCTAGCACATATGAATTTTTTTCATTTGTTTCCTTGGGATTTTAAGTTTTAGTTCACTACTTACTACAAACATTTTGCTTTTCTCAAAAACGCTTTATAAGGATATAACTATTGATTCTAGAGTCAGTCTCTCTAAATCAGATGGTATTGATCTGCAAGCATCAGCAATTATTCTCTATGCTAAGGCTGCTAGCAGAAGTGCATTTTAAACCACTTCTGATGAAGAAAACTCCCTGACTTGGGATCTAAATTACAAAAATAATCACTCATGTGTGAAGTCTCTTTACTTACCAACTCCTCAGTGAGGCCATTTAATAGCTCTCAGTTAACAGTGGTTCAGAGTGCAAGTCCATAATCCCTTATGGACATTTTGTGGTGTTCTAAATAGGTGAGAGTTGGGAAATAACTCAAATTGTACATACATTTTTAAACAAAATGCACGTGGAAATTATACAAAACATACTCTTAAAGGGTAAAGGACTATAGAAAACTAACAGATTGTTTCTGGGCTGGTGAAATAATATGGTTGATATCTTCAGAAAATGTAGAAGGGAGAATGAAATTCAGATGATCGTACAAACTTCATGAATTTGGAAATGTTTTAATACAGACTACATAAAACAGAGGAAATTAATGTTATGCCTAATCACAAATTCCTATAAAACAATGAGGAGACAGTGATTATCAGCATCATTAAGAGGTGTATCAAACATGACACCTGACCTAGACTTTTGCTACTCATTGAGAGATAGCATGAGCCAAACTTTAAAGTGCAGCATACAGTGTAAAGGGGACTTGGGACAAACAGTGTAACATAAATAAACACAGACAAGCAGATTATCCTACAATCTAGATACAAATTTTATTTCTTCTTAAAACTGCTTTTTTAAAAAAAAAATAGGACTTGAGAATGAAGCCAGGGTGTTAGCTCTACAAAGTTATTTTTGCAGTTATTAAAACTGCAAAAGAAGATATGAAAAATGACTAACGAAAGTCCTTTCAACATAATATGATGATGAAAAGGGAAGATCATGAATGATGACGTCAGCCATCAGTGTGCCACCATGTCATTGGATGTTTGTCATGTTCCTGTTAAATGTAATACAGAAAATGTATCCCAAAGTGAGTTTCATGGGAATCAGAATAATTATTTTCAATGCTGAATTAAAAGTAATATCCCAAGGTCACAAGAAAAGCCAACTACATATTATAGTATGGCGGGTAGAGCTTTATAATCATCATTTAAAATAAATACCCCAAACTATGCTGATGCAAACAAATACCTACTATGATTACAAGACACCAGTGGTCACATACATACAGAAAAATAGACATGTGTATGTGCACATGTACATGAATATGTTCATGTATGTTTATTAATTACATGTGTCTATATATGTATTGTTATATACACACTGAAACATGTTTAACTCTAAGTGTATAACATACACATGCTGTCCTGTTCCTCATCGCTTTTAATTTCTGTCATCAGTAGGGCAATATAAGCACACTAGGTTACTTTGTTGTCTACCTGCTTTCATCTCTCCATGGACAGCCAGAAAGCACTGATTGTCATTCATATTCACTTGGGCTGACTAATAGTAAGTTTATCACCTTGCCCTAGGGTTTTGTTATTTAAGTAACAAAAATAATTAGTTGTAGTAATAATCTGTGCACATAATGTGAACATAGATAGAACCTCTAACAAAAGACAATTTTGTATTCATAGCTAACAACCTCTACCATCTAATCATTTAATTGTTCTTGAATGACTTTCAAAATGGATTTTTACATTCTAAAGTGATAGTCTACAGTGAGAAAGGTCTTGCCATATTGGATTTACATGGTGATGAGATCCTGAATTTCTTATGTTTCAAAAATGCAAACTCATTTAGAAGTCTCAATAATAGATTATTATTGGAGCTCCTCTTAAGAAATATCATCTTGAAATACTGACAAATTTTAAAGTTAAGTTGCAATAATAGTAAAAATATTAAAGATTCCATTTCCATAAGATAATCTGTATTTGGTAACTATCACTTTTTTAAAATGAGTTCATGTTTATCTGAAGAAAAAGAAATGGAATTATTGTAAAAAAAACTATGTTACAATTCTGTCAGTATGTATGCATTACCACATTACTGGTAGCAAGCAATTAATGATGCAGCTTGTGCCGACAATTATTTGTTTAAATTGTGTTAAAATGTTTTTTCTTATAATCCAGTTATATGAACAAATTAGTCTGCCAAATTAAGAAGGAAGCCATGTTTTTGTTGTTTTGGTTTCTCCTAATCAAACTTAAATGTTTTGTGATTGCTTTTGAATGGTTTTGTGTGTACATTATTAATCAAGTATATTTCAGGTTAATGTAGTTTATGTAATAGATTGGTTCACTATTCTTATATTCAAATGTGTTCCTCTAAAAGAATTTGCATATGTTTTCCATTCTGCTGAGCAGTGGTCTTAAAGGAATGAGGACACACTCAGTTTTCCTGATCTAGGAGATGTCAGTATTTCTGGTGGCTGCAAATTTATCCTGGGATCTCAGCTACGATTTTAACTAGGAGCCAATAAATGTGACAGCAGCATCTGAGTGATCCTTTCTGGCTGTGCCATTCTCTGAGTAGCCCAATTCTGAGGGTTGTTCTGAGAATTCTTCTGGGAAATTTCTTAAATAACCTGTACCTGCCAATCTGCAGAGAATTTTATAAACTTTGCTACATGTTAAAATGGCTAGAATGCTTTCTGTCTTTTGCGGATGAACCCTTACTAGTAGATTAATGAAATTTTAGTGGAAGTTGAAAACTTTAGTATCATTTTTATAATATTAATTGGGACATTATGCAAATATGAACTTCTATACAAATGAACCCTTCTCCATATAGAACGAAAGACTCCAATAGTAAAAATGAATTATTCATCTTCTATGCAAACTCATTCATCACCACTAATCATATATATGTATATATATATGTATGTGTATGTATATATATACATATGTGAAATAACAAGTGTGGATCTTTTTAAAATACAGGGTTGCAAATTGAATCAAATAAAGAACAACTAAAGCTTTACTTATTGTCATAAATGTCCTTTCTGAGCCAAGTACAGTAATCATGTATTTTAAATATTGTAGCAGATAATCACCCAACTTGCTTCCACCATCAGTAACATGACTGCAAAAAAAGGGACAAGATCAAGCTGCTCTGTGTGTATGTGTATGTGTGTTGTAGAGATATAACCTGTATTTGCCTAATAGGTTTTATCTCCCAAAGTGACATAAAATATTTATATACATTAAGTTAATTAATTTGGACAATGATCATTTTATATCAACATAGTGGCAGCATCAAATCAACTATAGTTTTCTCTGGAAAAAATTTTAAATAAAATCCAGTGTATTAAGTTTGTCCTCACAGAGCTTATGTCTTGACTACTGGTGATCTTAGCCTACTTACTCCTACTAGCTAGGGCCTGTAATTTAATATGCAGCATTGCACTTTTCTTTGGTGTAATTTTATTATTAGAAGAAAATGAAAAACCTTACCATTGAAGTGTTATGTCCATATTTGAATGTAACAACATTTTCTGGTCACCATCTACTGTGGTAAGTGTAGGTGTTAAGACTTAGGTGCTCTGGGCAGGCAGAACTGAGAAGAGACTGGGTCTTCCCATGCAGAGTCCCCACTCTGGACTGTGTCCACATATATATTCCATGAAGTCATACAGTCTTTCTTTTTATGAAGCAGTGTAAGTAATCATTTTTCATAGTAAAATGAAAAAAGAGTAAAAACTGTACATTCATTTTCACAAAACTTACTCCAATAAATGTAGGTTATTCTAGCTAGTCCTCCAAGTTAGTAGAGCAAATCTGGTTCATTTTCAAACCTTGTCTCAATATTAATCCAGTGGGATTCTATGTAATATGTGAGAGCCTAAAAAAGAAGATCATTGTCTGAAAATAGCATTTGAAACTACAAGAAATTATTGCAACTCATATTTGAAAGGTGAGGAAGCAAATTAATTTTAATACAACTCATTTTTCATTTCACTCATTTAAAGAGAGTAATTTAATTTGAAAAGATCAAATGAGTAGATGGAAATATTAGTTTCCAAATACTCAGCAGGAAGGTATTGGTAATGAAAAGAAACTTGGCTTTCATCTTTATGATGTGTCAACTGTAACATTTTAATGAATAGAGAAATTTATATGGAGCCATATATCAAATATGCCATTTGATATTAAGGTCATCCTTTAAAGAAGATTCAGGTTTTCTCAAATTATGTTCAACTGTGAAGTACTTTTTTATTTCTAGTTTACTGTCAATTATATATTAGTATAATCAAAAGTAGATAAAAACCAAAAATAAAACAACAATGTTAGTTTTTCTCTTAATTATATTTTAGTAATTAGAGGCATCTCTTTGCAGTTAGTAAAAATAGGGTCCTTAAATGACATTATAAGCAATCTTTGCTTCCCTCAACTAACGTATAATAAGTCTGATTTTTGAGAAGACATGATTTCAAGACTGTTTGATTTGATCCAATGAGGCATTAGCTTGGTCTAAGGGCAGTTCTCTGAAATGTGAAGTGACATGGCTGATTGTACAGTCATCACTTGCATCCTGGGCATTTGCTTGGTGGCCAGTGCAGGAATCTGGAAAAAGGCAATGCTACTCTCCCTCTGCACTGAACACCTTAAACACATTATATTACAGTTTGATACACTGACTTCATTGCAATTTAGCTGGGAGAAAAAATAAGAAAGTTATCCATCTGGATGCATGAATTTGAATTGAAGATCTGGTAGTTATTTTAGCAATGAATACCAGAGAAATACTTATAGCATTCCCGTATTGGAAATGTATAACAATCAATAAGATAAACAAACTAGAAAGTGATTTGGGAACTTTACATAAGAAAAATATCAATATTAAAAGTACAACCAAGAGAATAATATGCCTCTGGATTTACTATCAAGAAGAAAGCATTTCATTTATATACCAAAAACTCAATAATACATGTTAAAACTAATTTTCCCCTTTGACCTTAGAAAAATTATACTCTCTGACTTGCTGAACACAAAATGAAATGAAAGGCTTTTTTGTTTTGTTTCAACTTGCTGTGTGGCTGCTCTTCCTTGCCTTTACAGATTTCCTCCTCTAGGAGTCCTCCATGGTGGATGAGCATTAAAACTCACTGTGGCTCCTTTAAAAATAATGATTCTAGGGTACTGCTTCTAGGAATTCTAAGTGGTTGATCTTTGTTGAACTTGAAATTGTGTGCTTAATCTATCCTATGTTACTCTAATGTGTAAGGGTTTCCCTGGACAAAAAAAAGAATCTATTTGCCTCCTCAAAAGTAACCTGCTTTTAATCATCCTAATTTCTAGGTTCCAAATGAGATTTATATCTTAAATGGAACAACTGATCCTGTTAAAACTGTATATCAGAGTCAGGTTTGTGGTATGGATGAAAGCTGCAACTGTGGAGAGGAAAGATGAGAAGTCTACATTCTTAAACTTATAAAGAATGTTTCAAGTGATTAATATGTAATTATTGAGTCTTAGTATTACCTTCAATAAATGTTTAAGCTTTTTATTGCACTGTAACATGTATTGTGCAATATTCACTAAAATCTTCAGTTATCTTGGAAAATGTTTTATCTTTTTTTTTATTATTGTTGTGCTGGGGGTACATTGTGATACATGATTTTTTTAAATTTATTTTTATTGTTTTATTATTCATATGTGCATACAATGCTTGGGTCATTTCTCCCCCCTGCCCCCACCCCCTCCCTTACCCCCCACTCTATCCCCTCCCTCTCCCCCCCACCCCCTCAATACACAGCAGAAACTATTTTGCCCTTAGCTCTAATTTTGCTGAAGAGAGAATATAAGCAATAATAAGAAGGAACACGGGTTTTTGCTAGTTGAGATAAGGATAGCTAAACAGGGAGTTGACTCATATTAATTTCCTGTGCATGTGTGTTACCTTCTAGGTTAATTCTTTTTGATCTAACCTTTTCTCTAGTTCCTGGTCCCCTTCTCCTATTGGCCTCAGTTGCTTTTAAGGTATCTGCTTTAGTTTCTCTGCATTAAGGGCAACAAATGATAGGTAATTTTTTAGGTGTCTTACCTATCCTCATATCTCTCTTGTGTGCACTCGCTTCTATCTTGTGATCAAAGTCCAATCACCTTGTTGTGTTTGCCCTTGATCTAATGTCCACATATGAGGGAGAACATATGATTTTTGGTCTTTTGGGCCAGGCTAAGAATGATGTTCTCCAATTCCATCCATTTACCAGCAAATGATAACATTTCGTTCTTCTTCATGGCTGCATAAAATTCCATTGTGTATAAATACCACATTTTCTTAATCCATTCGTCGGTGGTGGAGCATCTTGGCTGTTTCCATAACTTGGCTATTGTGAATAGTGCCGCAATAAACATGGGTGTGCAGGTGCCTCTGGTGTAACCTGTGTCACAGTCTTTTGGGTATATCCCCAAGAGTGGTATTGCTGGATCAAATGGTAGATCGATGTCTAGCTTTTTAAGTAGCCTCCAAATATTTTCCCAGAGTGGTTGTACTACTTTACATTCCCACCAACAGTGTAAGAGGGTTCCTTTTTTCCTGCATCCTCAACACCTGTTGTTGGTGGTGTTGCTAATGATGGCTATTCTAACAGGTGTGAGGTGGAATCTTAGTGTGGTTTTAATTTGCATTTCCTTTATTGCTAGAGATGGTGAGCATTTTTTCATGTGTTTTTTGGCCATTTGAATTTCTTCTTTTGAGAAAGTTCTGTTTAGTTCACTTGCCCATTTCTTTATTGGTTCATTAGTTTTGGGAGAATTTAGTTTTTTAAGTTCCCTATATATTATGATTATCAGTCCTTTGTCTGATGTGTAGCTGGCAAATATTTTCTCCTACTCTGTGGGTGTTCTCTTCAGTTTAGAGACCATTTCTTTTGATGAACAGAAGCTTTTTAGTTTTATGAGGTCCCATTTATCTATGCTGTCTCTTAGTTGCTGTGCTGCTGGGGTTTCGTTGAGGAAATTCTTACCTATACCTACTAACTCCAGAGTATTTCCTACTCTTTCCTGTGATACCATGATTTTTAGAGTTGGGTAAATTTGTCTTATGGTGATGAGGGAAGGAAGAAATATGTAAACTACTTAAATTTTAAAAAGTGAGTTTATTTTGTAATATAAATGTAGACTCTGAAACAAGGATAGTATTTTTCCTGCCATACACTCCCATTCTTCTTATAAAACCAAATATGTATATTTGACTATTATCAGTAGCTTGGTAGACTGCATGTCCTCATAAAATATTAGCAATAGTGATGGAAAAATTAATGCCACTCAAGTCTCTTTCACAACATAACCTTGTTATTGTTGACATTTGGAATATGTTTCCAATTTTAAGGTACAGGTAATGCATACAATTTCAGCATAAGACCTAGCTCTCATAGAAAACCATACTCAGGACTCCAATCTCCTTAAGCAAAGGCTTAAGTAACTCAGAACGCTGAGCAGTGTAGACAAACACTCATTTAAAATACAATTTCCCAGGCATGAATAATACTGCTAGATGGTGTAATAGCATACTCAATCATCCATGATTGCTTGTGGTCTAGGCAGAGGAGATAGGTGGGTGCTGTAATAATGGGTGATATGGAGACCACAAAATAATGTGCTTGAAGAATATATAGCCATCCTCCAACATCTCAAAAGTCTCAGTCCTTAGGTGTCTACATTGGAATAAACCCCTTTCTACATCACTATAAGTTTGGTCTCTGTGACCAATAGCTTGATGATTAAGTGACAGCGTATTACTTTCCAGAGTAGTAGCTTGTATCTTTCTCTTGGATCCCTTGTTCTGGGAAAGCCATAAGCAACCACAGGAGAGGCCCACGTAGAGAGGCACAGAAACTTCATATCAGCAGAAGTGTGAGTGGAATTGGTTGCAGTAGCTTCAACCCCAGTTAAGTCTGAGGTGACTGAATTTCTGGACAACCACTTGACTGCAATTCAGGAGACACCTTCATCTACAAGTATCTGCCTAAGCTACTGCTTGATCCCTAAACTTCAAACATGCTTTTTGGCAATTTTAAGCTGCTGATTTGGGGAGATTAATTCTTACATACCTATACATGAATACAGAGACTATAAGGGAGAAGGGGGAGGAGAAAATATGTTGAAACTAGAGAGCTAGAAGAAATCTTGAAACAGAATATTTGAAATAGGACTTAGGGATGTCTAAGTAGCAGAGAGGCATAGGCATCCTTGGTGCCTGGAAGTCTGAGTCGACACAGAATAGTTGGACTATCATGGCTCTGACTGATGAAACTTCCTTGTACACATATAGGACTGTCTGTCAAGGTTGACACTGTGGATGGCTTTGGATGCCAGTCTGAAGAGTGTATATATTATCTGCTAGAAATCTGTGTATCTGGAAAACAATTCCAGCAACTTTGGGCAATGAATTAGAAGAAAAACCAGTACAAGGAACATCAGCAAGTGAACTGTCAGGGGAATAATGAGGCCCGCAACAGCTTTGGCTGGGAAAGAAGAAGGAAACGAAAGAACAACTTGGTAGATGCTGTGCGGGCCTAATTGAAATGGGTGATGGCTGACTTGATGAAAGGAAGGAAGAAAGATGGACAGCAATGATTTGCATTCAGCCCTTGGGTCATGGAAGAAGGGTGATTGATTCCATTAATTTAACACTAGGAACACAGGGGAGGGAAGTTTGGGAGAGGATGATGGACACTAACAAGGCATATGACTAATAAAGCATTACATTTGTGCAGCACTTTGGCATTTGCAAAGTCATCTGGAGCCATTATACCATTTGTTCCTTACAATGATGGTATAGAGAAAGGGCAAATCTCTCCCTCTGGGAGATGAAGAAAACCAAGGCAATTAAGTGTAATTAACTTGGTCAAGGTCACAGAACTGGCAAAGAGAAGATAAAGAATAACATCCTGACCAATTCATGCATCCTGACCAATTGCTGTATATCTTCCATTACATTTAACTGGTAATACAATCGCTAACGTATTTTTTAAAGGTATACATATCTGTGTGAGTTTTCGGTAAGAGGGAGTAAAGGAAGACAGGATGGCAGTAAAGGTCTTCTGTAGAACTCTAGACTTATGATCTAGAAAATTAGACAATCATCTCAGATTCAACCATTTCAAGGATCAATCATCAGCTACAGGAATCTAGATGTCTATATATAGACTGCTAACTTTCCCTTGTCCTTTCTCAGCTTCCCTGCAAAAGCTTTTTCAGTTTTCTCTTAGGAAAATCAACTTTTCTTCACATCTTTCAAAGGATATTCAGATCTTTGAAACTACCTGCAAGTTAAGAATCAACTTAAACTATACAGAAAGAATGATTCATTCTTAGTATGCATTATTTCTTAGGTAAGATCTCTCATATTAGAGGTTTAACTACTCCTACTGACTAAAATTCCAGTAGCACACTAGGAATTCAACTAACTCTTATATTTATTTTAAACTCAAAGTAGATATTCTAATTACACTGAAGTGTTTTAAAATAATAATATGAACTTGTTAATATTTTATCTATATATTAAGAAAAGACAGTTTAGTAGGTTAACCAAATCACTGGACAATTGTAAGGAAGTAACATTCCAAATCCCAAGGTCCTTTAAATGTGTGTCTTTTTTGGCAGAAAATTATATCACAAGAAGTTGTTCTCTTTGAAACAGAATGTTTACAATATTGTTATGAATAATTTGGTTCAATCAAGTTTAAGTCTTTGGTGACCACTCTGCATTGATGAGCATTATGCTAAGGCAATTTAGGAGAGAAAGTGTGGAGATATTCCTGAATCCTAAAGAAAAACTTCACTGAGAAACCACATTATTTAAGGCAGAACTTAAAGAACGGAGGGGATTTGAAGATATGATCAATGTCAAAGAGGTCCAGGCACACAGAACAGAAAAGGCAATCAAGTGAGAGAGAGTTGATGCATTTCCTGATGTTTAAGTAGGTTTTTGTTATTAGAAAAATAACATAAGGAGCAATTAAGGCACGGGATGGACAGGCATCAGATGGTAAGACATCTTAGATGTGAAACAGACAGTTAGATTTTCTCAGCTGTAAAGACTCATTTATACAATGGCAAAATGAAATAAGACTGGAGTATTTTGACTATCAGTTGGAGTCAGTTTGAAAGACTAGAAAGAGATAAAGACAGAGGGAGAGAATCTTTTATGTCCTAGTGAGAGGAGAGAGGCCAGAATTAAATCTGAAAAGGAGAGAAGCATACGGGTTATTGAGAAGGAAGAAGGAGTGAGTCTGATTGAAGTGAATGGGTAGGTAATGGTGACAATGTTCATAGTTGTTTTTCAGTAAGGTGTGTAAAAACTGAGCATGTCAACCTCAAAGAGCAGTTTTCTGCAGCCCTAGCTAGCTCATGAAAACAAGATATATCCTGAAGAATCTTGCATTGTGACTTTAAAAGAAGAAAAAATAGAACCTGGGGAAGTTGGAAAGATGGGGAGTTCAGTCAAGTTAAATTGGGGAACTCAGAGAAACAGAAGCAATAAGGAAAATTGAGTGAACATTAGCTTTAAACATTAGCTTTGTTCTGATGTAACAAAGAACAATGGAGACTATAGTTGAACATATATGCTAAAATAATGAGAGCAAAATTACGAACCCTAAGAATGAGAAATAAGGAAAAGAACATGGTGAAATGTGGAACATAATGAAGTTTATAGTGGGTGACATGAGAGGAAAAGCAAATTCCAAACTTCAGAGTTGCTCTGACAAATGTGGAAACATTCCACAATTTAACTCAAGAAAATTCAGATTGAGAAAATCTGCTTTGTTCCACTATGGAAGAAAACCATTGTGATTCCCTTGTGGGGTTCACATGTTCTCCTATGCAGTCTCCTTTTATAAAAGAACATCACCTCCTGACAGTCCAAATCAGATGTTCACAACTTCCCAGATAACTGTCTCGCCAGGTGTGTGAAGATCACTGGCCAGCCATTCTACTTCCCGTTAAAATCTTCTTTTAGAAGCAACAATGCTAAAGAGAGATTCAATTCATTTTCCCCAGTTTCAATTTAAGATATTTCTTTCTTAGCATTAAACTCACATTTTGATAAAGCTTTCTTTATCTTTAATTATGGTAGGTTTAGTGTCTAGAGCGCATTGACTTTCCTCCAGATAATTGATTGATCTGAGCATGCTAGACGTTCAGCATGAGAAAGGGTAACGAGACCTTTCTCACAGCATTCAATCAAAGAGGCATCTTTCATTATAAGTCTTACCTACAGGTACTCCAAACTGTATGTCCCAAAAGTCAACTTTTTCTAAGACAAAAAGACTGAAGAATAGTTTTGTTTTATTTAAGTTAATGCCTAAGTCATTTCTACTCGAGTTGTTTGAAACTACCACCGAAATCTCTTATTTTGGGCAGTGATCCTTTTCTTGAGAGTATCACTTAGTATATAGAAAATTTTCTTCAGGACTTGCAATACTGTAGGAATTAGCAAAGCTGTTTTTATTAATATGTACTAATTGTACACATGGATTGGGTGCAGTGTGATAGTTCAATGTATGTATTTGCCATGTTCTGATCAAATTAGCATGTCTGTCTCTTTACTGTTTCTTTATGTTTAGAGACTTTTGAGCAGCAATCCTCTAGCTCTTCATAAAACATATAACAGGTTATTGTGAACTATAGTCATCTCAAAATGCTGTTTGACATCAAATCTTCTTTCTTCTTACTGAACTTTGCTATTCTTTATCCAAAATCCCTTTATCTACTTTCATCCCTACCCCGTAAACATAATTCTGGTAAACATAATTCTGCATTCAAGTTGACATTTGGAGGTATTTTTGTTTTGTTTGCTTTTAGGGGGGGTTAATTTTTTTTGTAGTACTAGGATTGAACTTGGGATCTCACATGAACTAGATAGACATTCCATCACTTCTGTTGCTGCAAATAGTGGGATTTCAATGTTCTGTGTGACTGAATAATATTACATTGCATGTGCATGCCACATTTTAAATTATTTCACCTGTTAATGGATACCTAGGTTGACTCCATATCTCAGCTCTTATGAACAGTACTGCAATAAATATGGGCATACAGGTATCTCTTTGTATACTGATTTCATTACCTCTGCATATATACCCAGTGGTAGAATTTCTGGATCATATAATAGATCTATTTTTAGTTTTTTGAGGAATGTACGTACTGTTCTCCATGGTGAGTACTATTTACATTCCCATCAACAATGTACAAGAGTTCCTTTTTTTCCACATCTTCACCAGTATTGGTTATACTTTTGTGTTTTCAATAATAGTCTACATGGGGTAAGAGGATCTCTCATTGTAGCTTTGACATGCATTTCCCTCACGGCTCATGATGTTGAAAAGTTTTTCATATGTTTATTGGCCATTTATATTTCTTCCTGTAAGAATGTCTATTCAGACTACTTACCCATTTTGTAATTGGATTATTTAGTTTTGGTTTTTTACATTCCTTATATATTCTGAGAATTAGTTCTTCGTCAGATGTTTACAAATTCTAAGCAATCTCCACCGAAATACTAATGACATTCTTCATAGAACTAGAAAAAAACAACAGTAATATTCATATGGAAACACAAAAGACTATGAATGGCAAAAGCAATCTTGAACAAAGTGAAAAAGGCTGGCACCACAGAGTCTTATTTCAAAATATAGTACAGAACCATAGTATCTGAAATATCATGGTACTAACATAATAAACAGATACATAGATTGATGTAGCAGAATAGAGATCCTAGGGATAAACCCATGGATCTATAATCAACTGGTTCTTGACAAAGGTGTCAAAAATATACATGGAGAAAGGACAGCCTCTTTTACAAATGGTGTTAAGAGAACTGGATAGACATATGTAAAAGATTGAAACTTGACCCATACCTCCTGTACAAAAATCAATTCAAAATCAATCAGAAATCTAAATGTAATCCCTAAAGCTACAAAACTACTAGATGCAGATGTAAAGGAAATATTTCAAGACATCAATATAGGCAATGGTGTTTTGGATGTGAACCCAAAAGCAAAGGGAAAAGGGGCAAAATAGACAAATGGGACTGTATAAAACAGAATCATCAGAGTGGAGAGACACTGCAGAATGGAAAGACATTAGCAAGTTCACTTTTGATGGATTTGAGTTCAGTCATCTGTAAAGTCAGTCATGTTATGGGATTCAGCATTTGTCTTTACAAGGTTGTTTCAGTGTGCCATAACTATACTTACTGATTAGGAAAGGAGTTTTGAAGGAAAGTGTTTATTTTAGTTCTCTTGATTCTTGACTTCAAGGAAACAAAAGTTAACAACTGTCCTCAAACCTATAGACAGACCCTTCCTATTTCTATTCTGTCACAGTGAAGTTTGTTTCTATTTACATTCTGAACACTTGAGAAAAACAGGAACATAGATGACTGAATTGATAAAGTAAAATAAATTCAGCCAAAAAGTAGTATTCACAGTAGTACTTATATCAACAATTTTGTTGCTATTTTCTACTTTAGCTTCTACTCAACTGTGAAATTGAGTTTAGATTAATTCTACAAAAATATAAAATAAAATTTTGTAATGTGATCAGATAACCCCACTGGTATTTAAGAAAGGAAAGGAAACATCAAAATAGTTCTGTTGCAACTAAATATTCTCTTAATTTTAAGTGTAAAGTTTTGTGCATGGCATTTTATAAACATGAGTGCTATGCACGAATATTAATCTGCTGTTGGAATTTGCAGGGTCTTATGGGGCATTCATATTTACATTGGGGAACAAATGACAAACATTTACATTGGGAGAACCCAAAGGGTTTCTACCTGTGAGAGTTACTATTGCTTGTTTTTAAATTAGCTGTTCTGATAGACAGGCATGCAGTGTGTACTTCACTTAGGTTTCTACTTGCTTTCTTCTGTTGAATGATGACCATGAACTTGTAAGGACATATCTGTGTTATTCGTGGACTATTCAAATTTTATTCCATTTATAATTGTTCCTTGCATTATGTTTGTTAGATTTATAAGGGTTTGTTTCTTACCTATAGCTGATGCAGCTTCTTTACCATTTTATGTATTGCAGATATATTTTTTTGAGTCTATGGTTTACTTTTCCATGATTTAATTGTTACCTTATTATGAAAAAATTTAATTTTAATAAAGCCTAAAAATCACATTTTTATCTGTGGTTTGTGCTTTTATATTCTGTATAGAAATCTTTGCCTCTCCCCAGTTTGAAAATTTATTTTGCTATATTTTATTCTAGGAGTTATTGCTTAAGTTTTTACATAAAAATATAGATACATATTATGCCCTTACATTTATGCATAAATATACACAAAATATATTTACATATAAGTCCATGATCAATTTTTAAGTAATGGTCATTTTTGCTCACTTAAATAAGTCTGTGATATTTGTAATCATTTCACCTTTCTCCTGTGTTGTCAATTTTTTCCTCTCTAAAGTATTATTCCCAATGGTTTACAAGCATTCTACAAAACCAATCACATTTTATTTCTACCACAATCCTTCCTGTTCTGGTCTGCTTTCCCTGCTTTCCTTTATATCTACCCTGCTCAAAAAAGTCCTCTATATCCTTGGGTTATTTCACTGTTGCAGGAAGATTTTTTATCTCTGCTTTTCCATTAAAACCACTCCTTGTCAAAGTCATAACTGTCAAATCCAATGGGCGTTTTCAGTTCACATCTCACCGTACTCCACAGCAGCATTTGGCACAGTGGTTACTGGTTCCTTCTAGAAACTTTCTCTTTTCTTTTTCTTTTTAACCTTATCTGACAGTGCATTGCCCAATTTTCTCAAAACATGGGCAAATTTAATGCATAAAAGACTTTGTAGGCTTGGTCCTGAGATCCAGCAGTTATTATGTGAACTTCAAAAGTCATTCCAAGCATTTCACTAAATAATGAAGGATTTAGGAAAATAGATTTTTCTTCAAATAGCATCTCTCCTTTTCCAGGTTCACTAATCAAAGGAAGACAAATTCCAAGGACCTGCTACCCCTTCCATTGTTCCACTATAACCTGCTGGCCTCTCTCACAGCTCTTATCAGATTTTCAGATGATAGAGGAAGGATCATCATGCTGGTTCCTCCTTCAGATACTCAACAGAGCTATGTGCCTCACCAGAACCAATACCCTTCGGAGTTCACGATTGTCTGCCTCAAGAAACTATGAAAAAAAGCCTCAGTTTACTAGTGCCTGCCTCAAGAACTGCAGCTTACTAACATATCCATCACCTAAAATTCTATTTAGTTTCTATATTCCTGCACTATTCAGCATGGAAACAAATATGGATTTAATGAGGTTAAAAAATAGCAGTATTTTGTGGGTATTTTTTCTTTTTTTTCCCTTAATTTATTGTGGAACATATGAAAATTAGAAGAATCACAAAACACACATAAACACATTTGGATTCAACAATGTCTGAATATATTAAACTACACATAATTGATGTCCACCTTCAGGATTACTTGTTATTTAAATGAGCAGTCTTAGAATCCATCACAACTGAATTCAGCCTAATGGTATTCAAATTCAACATAACATTCTCTATTTGATTGAGATTCAAATTACAAGAGACATAATTCATATCAAAGTCAATTAGGAGCTTTGCAGAAACCAGTTCAGAACATGCTGTTCCATCAAAAAGAGCCCCAGTAGTCTACCTGGCAATGTGCCAAAGAGTAATTTAGAATTAGCACAACTGAGCACTCACTATCTTCAGTATAAAGAACTCACCAAAGGCTCAGGAGCAGACAGTACATTGAAACTTCTTAAAGTAAGTGACTTCAAGTTGTACTTCATATTTGTTTGTGTATCACAAAAAAAGCAAAGATGCCTCAAAATCATCTGCTTCATGTAAGCATGTGCTCCACTGGTTACAACTGTTCAGTGTTTATGCAAACATTAGGAGTAAGAGTGCAGAACTTTCCAATATGGTATGTGCAATAACAAGCTTGATACATTCCTCATTGAATCTTTATAAACAGAAATATGGAAAATGGCACATCAAAGATCCTGTCTGAGGAGTATTATGAATACAGAAATAAGTAAGTGTGTACATTTGTGTGTGCATATGTCCAAGGATAAGAATTCTGTGGATTTTCCCACAGGGTATAGCAGAGAGCAAACCTACTGGTGAACTATCTAGCAGAGTAGAAAGGGCCTAGAACAAATAATCTTTGGAAATTTATGCTTGCTTAAGGGAGCTATTTTCATATTTAGATGTACTATTTGAGTAAAATCTACCCCAGCTGGAGAGTCAATCAACTAATCTTCTGTAATTTTCATGAAGAGCAAGCTATCACTAAAGTTAATCAGTAACAAAAACATAAAGATGTCGACTTTAATGTTGCACCTTGATTTTGGCAGACTAGAAGTAAAACAAAAGCACTAATAATAGATGCAGTTACTAAATTATTGGCAAAGAAAACAAAATTGAGATTTAGTACTTAAGGAGAAAGCGTATTTATATCCCCCCCAAAATGGAGATTAATATGCTATTAAGTTTTAGTTAATAGTGATAGGGATGTTTAAGTTTTTAAATCTTAACAAATAATGAGATTCCGTAAGACAGAATGTATCTCAGTAATGTAGTCTTCCCCACCCCCATTTTAGTAGCATACATTACATGTACAGGGGGAGTTCATCGTGAAACTTCCATACATTCATATCCTGTACTTTGGTCAGATCCACACCCTCTATTTCAGTATGTGTTGTGAGAGCATTTACTCCATGAACTATTCTTTGACAAGGGGTGAGATAGGTAATCAACCTTGCTGCCTGTGCTGCTTTTCATGTTTTTGTTATATATCTGTTTAATGTAGATGCTAAGAAGGCTACAGAAAAAAAATCCATTTAACTTTTACATTATTTTAATAAATATATGTTTGATAAAATTAATGTCTACAGAACACACTTTTGGAAATTATAACAAAATTCTGTAACTGTATTGTTTTGCTATTCTGATTTCAGATGGTAAGAGACCCAACTATTTAATTCTCTATTACATGATAAGTTAAGGGAAAGGACCACTGGAGAACTTTTGGGCATGACAAAATGTCATGTTATAACATATTTTCAAGTGAAATAAATCCAACCCAAATTCTCTTATACTGACTGAAAAGTTAGTATTTTATTCTCGGACCTCTTAAGGCAGTTTGTATACACATGTATTATAATTTATAGACAGGTTCATTTAATGTTTTAAAGTGGAAATTATATGCTGTATATGAATTTTATGGTGCACATACACATTTATCTTTTAAAATTAGCACCATACACTCAACGACCAGACTAAGAAATACAATTTACCTTAATAAGTAACAACGTCATCAATCAGCAATGTGCTTCTGTCTCTATAATTTTGCCTTTTCTATAAATTTCATATCTATACAGTAACACTATATGTTCTTTTTTGGCCTCTTTCTTTTGGTATGCTTTTGATGCTCATTGGTGTTTCAGAATGGTTAGGTGGTTTATTATTTTCTGTTGCTGTGTAGCATGCCATCATGTGCATATATCCTATTTTCTTTCAACATTCATCAGCTCATAGAAGCATGTCCTCAATTTTCTCATATCACTTCTTTTGATGAACACTCATGTTCCAGCTATTGTGTGACCATGGGTATTCACTTCTCTTAGAAACCTAAAACTTGAATTTTGGGGTAATATGGTCAGTATTTCAGAGCAATAGAATACCTATATATGAAAAATTAATCTAGACATGGAGCTTACATTGTTCACAAAAATTAACTCAAAATGAGTCATACATCTACATGTAAAATGCAAACTGTGAAACTTCTTGAAGACAACATGAGGAAATTCAGGTGGCTTTGGGTTTGGTGGTGAGTGTTTACATTCAACTTTGTAAGTATGATCCATGGAAGAAAAAAATATAAGTTGAACTTTACTAAAATTAAAGACTTCTGCTCTGTAAAATATATTGTGAGGAATGAAAAGATAAACAGACTTAGGAATGATATTTTAGAAAACATATCTGAAAAAGGCCACTCAAAATACATAGAAACCCTTAAAATACAACAAAAAGGAAATGAACGCTTAATTTAGAAATGGGCAAAACGTCTGAACAATAATTCATCAAATAAGGTATAAATATCATAAGTATGTTGAAATTAATAACCTTCTGAAGCCAAAAACAGACAAACAAGAGACGGAAAAATCTTGATAAGGCAATTTCTCTTGATCAAGGGGGTGCAAGCATGTGCTCACTCCCGCTAGATGAACATGCAAGCACAAAATGACTGACAGTGGCTCCTCCTCACTGGGGATTTGTCTAGGTCAAAGGTTCACAATCTCCCTCGATTGGCTAACAGGCTTGGGGGATGGGTTAGGGCATGCAGTTTGGCGGGCAATGGAGTTTTACAGGAATCTGGAAGAAGAAGCAAGGACCCTTTAAACATGCGAGTCACCTAAGATGGCGACCTGAGGAATTTTTAAGTAATCTCAAAGGATAATAAATACTTTGGTAGAAAAGATCATTTTTATTACAATTTCCCCTATCTTTTAATTTAAATACTTTTCTTCAAACTCATTTAGGAGCCTCTGGCTCTCATGTTCCTGCGTTTCTAATAGAAACAAGTTATTTTGGTAGGGCGGGGTGACTGTTTGGTGAGGCCTGTCTCAATTAACTGTTGTGTTAGTCCTCAGACACAAGGAATTATGCAGCATCCTGCTAAAATTAAAACTCCGGCCACTACAATCAAGGAGGTTAAGATTTTTCCAGCCATTCCATCTCCCAACCCAATTTCCATTAAGTCAACAAAGGGATCATTTATACCTGAGTTTTCAGCTAGCTTGTTAGATGGGAAGTTAATCCCCATAGGGCCTTAGTAATACTTCCATCAGGGGCTGTATTATTTGGTGTATACATGCAACACGAAACTCCTATCATTATGCAAACTCCTCCCTTTTTGGGCAACATCATGTCTAATGCCAGCCTGTTCCCCCAAGTCATCTTGCTAGTTGGTCCCAATTGCTCTGCTATTTCTTTGATGGCATCTCTGGTATAGTTAACAAACCTTTGTTGGTTATAATAAATATAATTAATCCAGTCAACATTTTTATTTATAATGGATCACCAGAAAAGTACTGATTCAATTCCTGCTTCAATTTGATTTCTGGCTTTGAATTTGTTTGGCCCCCTCTAGGAACCCCAATGGCATCAATGTAAACATGGGGATCAAAGGAGCCTCTGCGGTTGCCTGCAGTGTCTATGTCTATGTCTCTCCTTTTTCTAGATGTTGTGGCACAGGCTGAGGATCTCAATGCTAGGGTGAAAGGGACTGCCACCTGTGCACCAAAGCACAGGTACCTGCCTAGTCACCTGAGAGAGTCTCAAGTAAAGGTTCTCCACAGTACCACCAGACATCAGCTCTGCCCAACGAGAGTGTGGACTGGTTTGTAAGGCTGTTGAATGATCGGCTTTCATTGCATCCCATCAGCTTTCCCACATTTGTCAATCATTCTCCTGTCTGGTGAGACATGAGGTATAATTGACATCTAGGGCGGGTGGCCTAATAGTCTTCTGGGCTGGCCCACAGAACCTCTGACCTCTGGGAACAATACTGATAATGTCCAGCAGGATTCATTACCCCAAGCCGTGGCATCCTGAAACAGATCTAACATTCATACATTCCATCTGGATCTGAGGACCATCCTAATGAAAACAGGACCAACCACCTGAGACTCTTGTCTCCCAGTAGTACAAACATAGCAATCGGTCTTATTTAATCTATGGACAGCGTATTTTATCCATTCCATTCAAGCATTTGTATCCCTGTACCCAATTTCAATAGCCACTGTTTGGGTTAGGTCCTTGACTTCTACTACAGTTACCTGAGTCCAATTGTACAAACATGCAGGTAACGTTGGAGTGGAGGTACTGGGTGTTGGGAGCTAGATGGAGCTCAAAGGTACCTAATGGGTCTGTCCCTCAGACATGCCCCCAACCCATATCTACAAAATATAGATGGTTCTTGTGTCATACTCCAAGGGTTTTCTATGATAAATCTAAGTGGGTTACATTGTTTATCTTTACAAGTAGGAGAGAGGTGTGTCTGAAACAGCTGTAATTTTGACTATAGTATGTTAAAAGACTGCCAATTGCTCTGGATGGTGGAAATTGGAGTCTTACCAGTGTCTCAGGGTCTGGCCCAGCCCTTAGGATTGTCATAAAAGGGAAAAGTACATCCTTTATACCCAGTGTTTCACCCCACATCCATCCACTCTGGACAGAAACCAGCTTCCCTATGGGTTCCAGGATGGGGCACATATAAAAGGAATATCCTTGGAGCTGGAGTTGGAACATAGGGCCTCCACAGGGAAGGATTTAGCATGCATCAAATTCAACAATTAAGGGAAAAGTACTCTGAGTTACATTAATAGTAAGCATACATTTCCCAAATGAAAGGGAAAGAATATTTTCACTATAGTCTTTTTCAAGTCACTTTGGTGTTTCCTGGATGTGAGAGTATAGCCCATTATTCCTTCTGGTCGGGTGGAGGTGACTTCTTTACCCAGGTAGGATGAGTCCATCCCTGCTCTGTGGTCTGGACGGCTGTCTCTGTGGTCAATAGGACCAGGAAGGGTCATTCCCAAGCTGGCTCAAGCTTATTTTCTTTCCAGGTTTTGATTAGCACATAATCGCCAGGGTAGTGAGGGTGAACAGGAAAGTCAAGTGGAGGAGCTTGTGCTATCAACCCCTTTTTCCTAAGAGAAATTAAGTTTGAGGACAGTCCAAGTATATAATTTTTGAAGAAATAGTCTTTGGTTTCAAAGGTAGGCTCTGTCAATAACAGAGCTAAGGTAAGGAAGACCATAATGCAGTTCATAGGGGAGAGGCTAGTGTCCTTCTGAGGGGCTGTCCTTATCCTGAGTACTGCTATGGGAAGGCATTTAATCCAATGTAATCTGATCTCTAAGACTAATTTAGTGGGCTGATTTTTAAGAGTCTGATTTAGAGCAAACAATTTTCAAGTCTGTGCTGACAAATTGTTAGGGAGTCAGCCTGATTTTATTACAGTCAATTATGTCTTTTTCCCTCAATTACCCAAGTGGATCCACCCACAAAGAAATGGAACCCAGTCTGGAAAGGAGTTTCTCTGAGTCTGGCCTTACTTTCTTTTGGTATTCAACATTTATGTGTGGATCTCCTCCTTCCTGCTTCACCTTCCAAGAAATTGGCTGGATTTCGGGCCTCATCAGAGTCAGGTCATCCTTTTCTAGCAAGATAGCCTCATACTTTAGGATCCTAGAATCCTTCAGCCATATACCCACCTTCTGGTTTAATATTGTTCTAACTTGATGGGGTGTGCAAATAATTAATTTTCCCCCAAAGGTGATTTTTTGTAAACTTTCTTCAGTTAGAAGGGTTATAGCTGCTACTGCCTGAATGTACTCAGGCTAACCTTGGGTGACAGGATGTAGGAATTTAGATAAGAAGGCTACAGGTTGATGTCGACCCCATGTTTTTGGGTTAGCACCCTGAGGGCAATTCCCTTATTTACACTCATGAAGAGGTGAGAAGGCTGTTCATAAGAGGGCAAGGGTAGCACCAAAGCTGTGATAAGGGCTTCCTTGCATTTTATCCCTTTTTAATCTGTAAACCAATTCCTAATGGGGTCATTATATCTCTTCCAACCAGGTTGGTACCTGCCTCAGGGACTAGGAGAAATTGTATCTTAGTGGTCCTGTCTTGGAAATAAACATACATTTCTCATAATATTTTAACTGGAAAGTTTTCTCCCTTTTCCCTAGAAATTAACATTCCCTCTGGGGAATAGATTAAGCCACTTGGCTGAAGACAGAGGGAGGATCTGGAAGTACCTGAGTCAATCAGGAAAGTGACAGCTTCATGTTGTGGTCCCATTTCTAAATTTATCAAGGTCTCTGAGTGGGGCTTTTTTACTTAAAGATCCCCTATTCTTCATCAAACAACAGTTTCCTATACTCTCTTTCCCATTCTAGACATTCTCTCTTAAAGTGTCCAGTCTGCCCACATTTAAAGCATTTATTTTCCCCTCTTCTTTGTTTCATCCTCTGACTTTCTGGTCTCTTATACCCCAGTGAGGGAGGCTGGGCCAGTTGAAGCCCAATAGGATATTGGTTTGGCCTTTCATTTTTAACATGCTCGTGGATAACATAATCTTTGATTTTTGTTTTTGTTTTTTTCCTCTCTCCTTACATATGCCTCTTATGCCTCTTCTAATAATTCCTCTATGGGGGAGGGGCGGAGTGGGTGGTAAGGGAGGAGATGGGGGCAGGGGGGAGAAATGACCCAAGCCTTGTATGCACATATGAATAATAAAACAATAAAATAAAATAAAATGTTTGAATGTTAATCAATATTAATAGGCATGTGTTGGCATGCCTGTAACCCAGCAGTTGGGAGGCTGAGGCAGAAGGATCATGAGTTCAAAGCCAACCTGGGCTACATAAAATAAATAAATAAATAAGATTTTATGTTTAAACTAATCAATTATTTTATTGCTACACATACCTTTCTTTTTCATTAAATATAAACAAAAGGATATTGATCCATTTCATCAAGAAATGCACTGTCAATAAATTTAACTTGTATGTTTCCTAAAAAAAAAAAATAATAATAATTCCTCTATGGATCTATTTTTCCAATTTTCTGGTTTTTGTAATTTTAAGCAGAAGCCTGAGGGGCTGGGAGTTGAAGTGGAATGGATGTGGAGGGATGGAAGCCTGGAGGGCAGGGCTGGGGCCAGCTCTGGTGCCTGAGCCAGAGGAAGAGCAGGTAAAAAGGAGAAGGAAGGGAAGAGAGTAAATCCCAGTTAGAAAGGGATTTGGGTTATTTTTCTTTTCTTTCTTTTTTTTTTTTTTAAAGTGGAAACAGGACTACAGGACTCTGTCTCCAACAGAGGGCATATTCCATCTCCTTTTGAGTGACTGAGCTTTTGTCATTAACATGCTCAATTAATAGTTGACAGACCTAGTCCTCATCAGACCCAAAGTTTGGCCAAAAAAAAACCCAAAGGCTTTAAGATCAGTTCTTGGGTCCAACTAAAACAATAGTATTAACCATTCTTTGTTTCTTTTTCCCTTATAGTATAGGGGCTATTATCCCAATATTTTAACAACTTCCCTAGGGGGTTCCCAGAGGGTTTTTTATCATGGGCCTTTGTTTTCTGGCCCCCCTCTTTGCTGACATTATTTCCAATTTCTCTATCAGAAGTTCACAGTATGAGGTCACCTCAGAACTGCAGATCAAGGCTCTTCTTTCCCTGCATGTCACCCAACACATCTCATTCACACATCACACAGCCTCCAGTGTCCTCACCACCAAGACATCACTTGGTCATTCCCATGATGTTTCTTGTCCTGGTTTGTACACAAAACTTACGTGGTCACTGTGGTCCCTGTCTTCAGAGTTTTTTTACCCAGGTTGTCAAGAAATTCTGCAATCCGAGTTCATTTGCAGATCCAGAAAGTTGTCATCTTTGGCTGAACCTTGGGGCCACCACAATCATGCAGCAGGACACGTCTCTCCAGGGAAGGGATGGGACCTGGTAGAAATGTGTCCTAAAGAGAATCAGCACTGTCTTGCTTGGCAACTGACTTGGGAGAGGACAATACTGATTCCCAGACAATGAGGTTATCAGCTTCAGAGAAGAGAAAGCCTTTATGGCACAGTGAGTGGAGATATCGCTGTATCTGATAGTGGGAGTGAGGGGATCACTTTTGAAAAACAAAATGTAGGAGAATTCAGGAACTCCATGTCCCCAGCCATTCCCAGACATGTCAGGGAACATCAGGGTTTCGCAGACATTCCCATTCCAAATTGTAGGATCCCATATTTCCCCAACCAGTATTCTCACTTTAACATTAGACACTCTGGGAGGCAGAGAATTCAACTTTTATTGTAATTCAGTCAATTGCAAAATGAAGTCTCATGGTTGATTTTTAGCAAGGTCTGCCCTCTGACTACATGAGAGCAGATCCTGACCCAGGGCACTCTTCAAAACTCTGAGCTCATCCTTTTCTGTAATCATTTTGTCCAGCAATGCTAAGAGCAATCAGTCAATGTCACATTTCTTGGTCTACCACAATGGTTTGCAGTTATCATGCAATAACCTCTTATTATTGGTGAGTTGGGAGAATTAAATGTATTTATTTTGCATATTTATATATTAGTTTACTGCATGTACTGTGTTCTATGTATTATTTGAAGTAGAATTCTTAGCATTTGTAGGTACAAGCATATTAGAGAGTCATTTTTACAACCCCCCTAAACTAATTAAGGAAGCTTATCCTTAAAATTCTGTTCCTTTAGAACCACTCCTAGTACAAAAATCTGTATCAGAGTGTTTCAGAGAGACACAACCAATAGTGGAATTGAATGCAGTGGGTTTGTGCCTTAATGAGGGCAAAACTGATAAACACAATCAGAAAAATTTTTAAAAAGTTTGTTATTTGCAGCCAGTAAGGAAAGTACTAGAAATAATTTTCAAAGCAATGATTCCCTATACAAAGAAAGCAATGGGGCTTTTATTGAGGAAAAACTCAACATGACATACAGAGTTCCTTAGCATGTACAGTTGGAAATCACCCTCTTCATATGTTGCATGTATGGCCCTTGGGTCAAGAATTTAGCATTATAATAAGATTAAAATGAGCTAAATTTATACTAGGTCACTTAGATGGCTTTTGTTGGTTTAAACCAATTCCTTATGTTTTTCTTCTGAAGTGTCTTATCTGAAATAGAAGAACAACTTGAAATAAGATTAAACATTACTTACAGGTGTAGCAGTTCTTTCCCCATAGGTATAGGAGTTTGACCCTGAAAGTGCCTGCCTAACAATAAGATGTGCAGATTGGTAGATAATGGATAGGTATATGTTAGATAGGTATAGGGGTAGAGATAATCACAGAGATATAAATATACATAGATATCAATATAAATAGCTGAGAGACAATTTATTAGGAGAATTGGATCACTTGATTATGGGGGTTGAACCATCCAATGGTGGAACATCTGTAAGTTGGAGACTCTGAAATACCAGTAGTTTTGCTCAGTTCAAGACGGAGGCCTAAAAACCAGAAAAACTAATGTAAGTCTCAGTCTGAGGTCAAAGACCTAAGAACTGTGTTTGGAAGAAGGGTGTCTTGGTCCAAAGCCTGGGTAACCTGGTCTTCTATTATACAAGAACAGGAGAGGAAAAGTGTATCCTAGCCTCAGAATATAGACAGACACATTCACTTTTTCTCTGCTTTCATTCTTCCTCTATTGACTGGATGGTACCCACTCACACAGAGGGTACAGCTTCCCTGCCTTGTCTACTAAGACTCTGATTCTAATTTCCTTTGAAAACACCCACACAGGCACATCCAAAAATAATGTTTTACCATGTTTCTAGGTATTCCTTAGGACAATCAAATCAACACCTAACATTAACCATCACAGTGTGACATAAGAGTCTAATTTTATTCCTTTGCATATTTTCCCAGCATCATTTATTGAAGAGACTGTCCTTTCCCCATTGTATGTTCTTGGTACCTTTGTTGAAAATCAATTGTGTCTAAATGTGTGAATTTATTTCTGAACTCTCCATTCTAGTCTGTTCCAGAATAATTTTCAGTAGTATAACATTTTACTTCCTGATTACTCATTAGCAATAGATTCATTACCAGTAAAATATGTATAGTGCTTTGTTTTTCTATTCCCAAAGAACGCTCAGTCTCCTTCACAATTGTTTGCATTGGAAGTTTGCCCTATCATTTTCATTTTTAGAGTACCTGAACTTTTTTACAATGCCTCTCAATATCTGATACCAGAATTGATTTTTCTCAATGTTATTCAAATGAAATATATATGTATAATGTTTTTCACCCAGATACATATTATGATGAAATTTAAAATATGACTTTAAGTATTATTTTAATTTTCCCTAGGGAATGTTAAGCTACTAGTATGATTTAAATGTGAGACACTCAAATGATAAATAGTCATGAGTTAAAATGGCAAAGCTCAAGACTTCATCTAGCCATTGAAATTCATCAGGTTCTCATGAAAGTTGTCAATAGTGCCTGAGGTGGTAGGATACGTTGAAGTGCTTTATGGTAATGTTTTTTCCACTTCCATGAATGTGTGCTAAATGATTGCTCTCCTCTTGGTGATTGTTAATCCTCAGAGCAGAGAAAATAGGTAAATAATTTTTCTATATTCTTCATAGCTCTACACTTAACTGAAGAAAACTTACACCTAGAGGCACAGACAATTGATATTGTACATACTGTCCTCTACTAACCTAGAAATACTTAAAGTATCCAAGGAAGGGGATAGTTAGGGCTAATATAGCACTTGGAAAAGTACCCCTGAGCAAATAGATTTGCAAACCTGTTTTGCTCTTTTCTTGGTGTGTATGGTGCCAGCAGTACTGGAGATTGAATTCAGGACCTTATGCTTGTTAGGTAGGCATTCTCCCACTTGAGAGACTCTCCCTGCTCTTTTGCTTTTAGTTTGTTGGTAAGGTCTCAAGCTTTTGCCTGGACTAGCCTCAAACCATAATTCTCCTTCGTTTCCTTCCCAAGAGCTGGGATAACACAGGTACCACCACGCTCCATCCTGAAAACCTGTTTCCTCATGTAGCATTAGTCAACACTGAATGTTCCCCTAGAGCACTCAGATCCAGAAGTTCAAGCCTGCAGAAGGGCAGTGTTTGTTTCATGTAACAGTCTGCTTTCAATTAGCCCAGTCAATTTGAAAGCAAATTATTCCTCACCTTCCATCTGCATTCCAACTGAATTCTCTCTAGGATATTTTTATGCTGCAGGAGTTCAATGCCTTCTAAGAAACTGGATCTGAGGCTGTATCTTAATGATAGACTGACTAGCTTGTGTGAAGCCTTGGGAGGATCCACAGCAACACACACACACACACACACACACACACACACACACACGAGAGAAGAAATTGGATCTCAATGATGTATTTCACAAATATGCAAACTTGATGGTATTCAAATAGGTCTTTATTTTGGGCCAGACTTAATATGACAATATTTGAAAATTACCCCAAAATACATGTGTATAGGACATAAGTACATCTTAAAGGACCCAAGAATTTGTCAACTAGTAATGAAAAATAATTACATAAGACAGAAAGTTCAGGCTGAAAAGAAGAGATATGTTAAGAAAGTAAAATGTAAAAACATTTTATTTGGACAAAATATAAACTTTTGAAAAGCTTACAGCCAAAGACCCGCCATAAAATGAAACTAAAACTATCTAGCATGAAAATATTAGAGATGATCAAGAAAAGAAAAAAATATTGATTGAGTTCCCTTCTTTCCTTCCTTCCTTCCTTCTTTTTTCATTCTTTCTTTTTTTCTTCCTTCCTTCCTTCCTCCCTCCCTCTCATTCTTTCTTTTCTTCCTTTTCGTTCACATTGGGGTTTGGACTAAAGACCCTGTGCTTGCTATGCAAGCTCTCTACCGTGTGAACTTTTTTTTTCTGGTTTTGTTGTTTTTCAGATGAAGTCTCCCTCTTGCCAGCCTCAAACTGTGACCCTCCTACCTTCACCTCCTGAGTAGTTGGGAATATAAGCATGCACCACCATGCCCAGTTAATCATGTATTTTCTAAGAAAAGAACACAGTGAGTTAAGGTCATATATCAAGGTGGCTAACATCTTGATCCGAGGGACATCTTGTTTTCATTCTGGCACACCAAGTTTTGTGCCCTTAGTTTTCTGCTGATTTTTCTCCTTGGTCTAATAACTAAACTTTTTAAAAGCAGAATACTTAGCAATATACTACAGCACCTTTTTGGTTTGTGTCAGGAACTGATTTTAAACTTCTTGAGCCTTTTAGCAGTAAACATTGAAAACAATCCTTAGAGAATTTAGCATCTTAAATTATGCATTCAGCTATTAGCAGACAAGAGATAAATGATTCTGTGTCCTTGGAGTAAAAACTAGGTAAGTACAGAGAACTTTGTAACAAAATAATCAGACAGATAAAAGGGAAAGAAAGCATTCTCTAATACATATCTCACAAATTTAAGATGATTATGTTAAGTGTGAATTGGTAGGACTTTTTACAGGATTCATAATATCCATGAATTTTCATATTCAGGAAACAAAATGAATCATAAATACACTAAGTCCACATAAACTAAGCATTAGAATGAGGAAAAAAGCTGAAAGCCAGAAAGAAAATCCAGATTAACCATGAAAAGTAAAGACAACAAAACTGCAGTGAATAAGCTTAAAAGCAATAATAGAAGCTAAAATATGAGGGAATCTGGGGATATAAGCTCGCTCACACACTCTGTACAAGACTGTGATAGTTTCTTAACAATGAAAACACGTATTTATCATCATGGTTCAGTAATTACAGTGCTGTTGGGCAATTATTCCAGAACACCAAAAATTTGTGGTCACACAAATTATTATTTATAACAGCCAAAATGTCTTCCACAGGATGGAATGTTAAACCAACTGTGGAACATGCAGCCCACAAAACTCTGTGAAGATGAACAAATCATAAATACCAACAAAAATTTAGATGGATGTCAAGAAAAATATGTTGAGTGAAAACAATCTCAAAGCTGTATGATTATGTTTGCATAACTTTCTTAAAATGTAAAATTATAGCTCTTGAGAACCAGTAGTTAAAGCATGTACCACAAGGGTTCTTCATCACAGAATTTTCTTTGTTATGTCTATATTCATGGATGAGCCACACAGATGCTAAAACTGCACAGAGCAAATACACACACACACAAGTGAGTGCCAATTTCCTGTTATAATATCGAGCGATAGTAATGCAAAATGTCATCATTAGGAGACACCGTGTAAAGGGTATATAGGAACACTACATAATTATACTATTTTGAATGGCAATATGTAATTCTCAAAATTAAATGTTTTTCTACAAAACTTCTTAAGACAGAGATTAAAAAGGGAGTGGGTATTGCGAGTTAAAAATTTAGATTGTCACAGTTGCTATATTTCATTCCAGAAAAGAGTTTATTAGTGCGTTTTTATAATCAGCCCAATTTCCAGTTTCTTAAAAAAATTACAATCAGTTTGTTTTGTTTTTAAAAATAAATATTTTTGTTTTCACACAACTGAAACTGACAACTCAGTTTCAGTTATGCCCCCCACCGAAAACTGTATTTAGAGATAGGGCCTTCATAAGAGTAGAAGCTCCAGCCTGATAGGACTGCTGACCTCGCAGCTCAAGAGGAGCAGACATCATAGGTTCTCTGTGCTCAGGGGCCATGTGAGGACCCAGTAAGGTGACTCCAGGTACAAGGCAAGAGGAGACTAGCAGGAACAACCCTAAGGGGCCTGGATCTTGAGCTTTTGACCTCTAGAACATTGAAGGAAAAAATAAAAGAAGAAGAAGAACCCTGATTGAAAATAATATCCTAATCTGATACCAGAGTAAAGACAGGACCTGAGATAGAACCTAAGGTTAGGGAGATGCCAAGAACATCTTCTGTGTGATAATCAAGGCAAAATATAATCACACAAGCTGGACGTGTGCTCAAGCCTTAGAGCACCTGCTTTGCAAGCGTGAAGCCCTGAGTTCAAACCCCAGTCCCACCAAAAGATTTAAAAAAGAGAGAACTATTCACACTTAAAATAATTTGTGGTCACACAAATTATTATTTATAACAGCCAAAATGTCTTCCACAGGGTGGAATGTTAAACCAACTGTGGAACATGCAGCCCACAAAACTCTATGAAGATGAACAAATCATAAATACCAACAAAAATTTAGATGGATGTCAAGAAAAATATGTTGAGTGAAAACAATCTCAAAGGTGTATGATTATGTTTGCATAACTTTCTTAAAATATAAAATTATAGAAACATCAGAAAGAGTGAAAAAGGATGTCTCAGAAATGACAGAACTGCATCTTTTATGCACCAGAAGGGGAAGAATAGCAATAGATAAAGATTCAAAATCATTTTAAGGTGAATGACCTCTGTTAAAGACAAAATTTTTATAAGTAAATTAGAAAGAAAGAGAGATACAGAAAATCATTTCAGACAGGCTGACTTTGAGGTGTCTGGCAAAACAATTCCAAATTAAAGGAAGAGAATTTTCTTCTGGTCAAGCAAACATGTAAATTTAGTGTGAATGTGAAGGTCAAAATCATCTGAAAAATAAAATAGGTGGAATAAGGAAAAGAATTGTCACTCTAAACTAGGATTACTACAGAGGTAAGGGTGCAGATGAAATTATTTACTTTTTCAGTTTTATTCAGAGAAAGTTCTATATACAATAGATTTTTGTTTTATTTTTTTTTTTATATAAGTGTGGAAATTTGGCATGCAGATGCTAGGGTGTACAAGAAACATAGTGAGTTTCTTGTAAAACAAACCTCAAGTAATATATCCATAATAGGAATTAAAATAATATTAGTAGGATACATTCCTGTTTGCACCTTTGTCTCACTCATTTAAAATTCTGTTGTCCTTGAAATTATGTTTAATTTTTTTCATTCTCTACATAATTTTGATTGTGCTTTTTGTTTCAAGATAGTCATACTGCATAATCAGAAATTCAAGAGGAAGGTATCAACATTCTCCCATAAGAATAAATTCTTTCACACAATATTTTTTCATAAGTTTAAGAAAAAAATTGAAATTGGGCATCTGGTACACATCAGTTTTCTTAGCTAAGTGAGAATTCTTGAAAAAAATTACACATAATGAATGTTTAAAGAGTCATTTTCTGTGTAGTTGATTGCAACTTAAGGTTTTATGATTTCAAAGTGCTGGCTACAAACTGAAAATGCAAGAGAAATAAAATATATGAGGATATACACACAAGCAAACTTTAATTAAGTTGTAAATGCTAAACTGAAACAAAACTTCTGGACGAGTGTTAATAAAGTAAGGACAACATTCCAGTCATCCACTAAAACTAAATTTATTATATTATTATGGGAATATATATCCCATTCTATTTGTATTCATTCTGTATTCAAACTTTGTGCTCCAGGAGTGGATGGATAGATAGATAGATAGATAGATAGATAGATAGATAGATAGATATAGATAATATAGACAGCTATATTATCATTAGTATCTACAACTTCCATTCTGGCTTGGATATGTTTAGAGTATGTCCCCAACTTTTCATGTGTTGGAAACTTGGGCCTCTGGTAAAACCCTTAAGAAGTCGGTCTCAGTGCAAAGTTAACTAGGACAATGCAGGGGAGGGGTGATACCCTGCTAAGGGAATAAGATTGGTTTTCCAAAATGAATTGGTTCTTACAATGGTAAATTGTGATAAAAGAGTATGACTGGCTCCTCTCAGATCTATGGCTTCCTGACTTATCCTGTGACTTCTGTTATACATATTGTCATCATGATGCCATCTGCTACTTTGTGATACAGCAAAGGTGGCCCTCACAAGAGCTAAGCAGGTGCTAGTATTGTGTTCTTGAATATCCAAAACTGAACTAAATAAACCACTTCCCTTTTGTAAGTACCCAGTTTCAGGTATTTCCTTATAACAAGTAAAAATGACTAATACAGAAAATTGGTTCTGAGGTCATTGCTATAATGACACCTGAAAATGTAGAAGAGACTTTGGAACTGAAAACAGCCAGAAATAAGAATAGTTTGGAGAAGCAGGCTAGAAAAGGCCTAGAATGCTGTAATAATATTATAGTTATTCTAGGAGGAAGAATATAGTTATTCAGAAGAGGAGGGTAGGGAACGAGTCTCAGATGGACATGAGTATCCTATGGGAAAATGGAGAAAAGATTATTGCTGTTATCAAGTGAGTAGCAAAGAACTTGCTGAAACTGTGCTCATGCCTTAAGTTTAAATTCAGTTTAAGGAATTCAATCTAAGAATGATGAACTAGTTTATCCAGTGGAGGGCATTTCTAAACAACAAAACACTCAGGTGCTTGCATGGATGGTGATTGGTCACTTTTAGTGACATGTGTAGTGAGACTGAGAGCAAAAGGAAGGAGAGCAGAAATATTTGGGAAAAGAACAACCTGACCAAGGAAAGAGTTAAAAGGAAAAAATCTTGCAAGGGTATGGTCAAGCAATCACTTGCTAAAAAAAGATTAGCAGATATAAATAGGAGCCAGTTGCTAATTGTCAGGACAATTGGGGAGGAGGCCTCAAGGGCATCTCAGAAATTTTCAAATCTGAGGCCTCAAAGGGCAGAATTGGTTCAGGAACTAGCCTCAGTTTTACCAAGGAACATCTTAGGATTCTGCTCCTTGCTTTCTGCCAAACTATGATGCAGCGCTCCCAGCCCCAAACACACTTACATAATCAGTCATGATTTGAGGGAATAATGAATAATGTATGTCTCATGCTGACAAATAGATCTTGGTGCCAGTTTTTCTGGTAAACATACAGCAAGACATATGAGATTATGATGGCTTCCACCAAGATTTCAAAAGAAAGCTTGAGAAGCCTCCAGAGGCCTACCACAGGAGGTGTTGCCATGTCTAGTGCAGCCATGCCAGTGGGGTCTGTGCAGGGATCCCAGCCCACCTAGGAAAGCTTCAGACACTTACCATGCAGCCCAAGAAAATAACCAGGAGGGCAGCAACTATGCCGTGTTAATAGCCGTGGCAGTGGGATACTCAAAGTCTTGAGAATTGACACCTCCACACCACGGAGTGTGCACAGGATGCTTGACTTAAAGCTTTGAGATTTAATGTCTTTTGGCTGGTGGAGTGGCTCAAGTGGTAAGAAATTCTATGTAACAATTGTGAGGCCTGGAATGAAAAGTACTGCCAAGAAAAATTAAATAAAATTTAGTGTCTTCACTGCTGAGTCCCAGTTTTGATAGGTGACTGTGACTTTTTTTTTTTTTGGCATATGTATAAGAATGATTACCCTGTGTTGGTCCTGCCATTGTATCTGGGAATTATGTAACTGATTTTGTTTTTTAATTTTACAAGCTCACACTAGAAGAGTTTCCTTTCTCAGGTAAGACCTCAACTTGGACTTTTGAGCAATGCTAGAATGAGTTCATACTTTGGGACAATGGAGATGGAATGAGTGTATTTTGCATTTTAAGGACATGGTTTGAATACAGTATTTGTTTCCCAAAGGTTCATGTTAGAAGCTTAGTCATTGATATGGTAATGATGAGAGGTGGTGGGGGTTAGTAGAAGTACTTAGTTCATTGGGGGTGCTGCCTTGGAAATGTTTAAAGCTAGTCTCTGTTGAAATCACCATAAGCAGGGGACTAAGATAAAAAGGAGAAAAAATGAGGGGAATGAACCAATTCAGAATATAATACATATACACTTAGAAATGTCATAATGAAACTCCCTATATAGCTAACTTAAACAAACAAAAATGTCTTTTTTCAAAAACAAAGGACAGGAAGGTAAAGGTCCTATCTGGGGATTGGTACCAGTGTAGGGGGAGCATGTAAGGAAAGGGTATAAAAAGGTGAATGTGGTAGAAATATTATGTACTAATGTTAAAAATGGAAAAATGAGACCTGTTGAAACTACTCTGAGGATAGAGGCAGGAAGGATAAAAGAGGATGATGGAGGGGATAAATTCAGCTATGATATATCGTAAGAACTTTGGTAAATGTCACAATGTAACCCCAAGACAACAATGATATGCTAATAAAAACAAATAAATAAATAAATTTTAAAATAAAACTTATCTTTCAGAATGAGTTAGTGCCTGAGAGAGTGGGGTAGCATAAAAAAAAAGACTGTTTCTTGACTTCCTGTCTCAGCATCTCTTCCTTTCTCCTTTCATATACTCCTACCATGTTGTCATTGCCCATATTGTGCTGCAGCCAAGGTGACCCCATCAGAGGCAACAAGATAATTGTGCTGTTAAATCTCCAGAACTAAAGGTAAATGAGCCTCTTTTCATTATAAACACTCAGCTTTCAGTATCTTATTATTACAATGTGAAAGAGACCAATACAACATGTTTGCACAAATATATCAGAAAAATTCAGAGTGTTAATCACAACAATCATTCCACAAGGTTAAGGTGTATCTTGTGTTGAATTGTCCCTCCTCCCAAATATATTGAAGTCCCTAGTCTTAGGTGAAGTTATTTGGAAATAATACCTTGCTGATATAAGTATAATTGAGGTGTTACTTATTGTGAGCAATAGGTGCTTAATTCAATATGATTTGTACCCTTAGAAAAAAAAGTGTCACCAAGATGAACAGAGGAGAAGGCCAAGTGATGAGGCAGGCAAAGGTGAGAGTGAGGCATCCATGAGCCAAGGACCACTGGGGACATGGGGAGCTAGGGAGCTTAAAGGAGACTTTCAGAGAGAAACTGGCCTTCCAACACCTTGATTTCAGCCTGATGTTTCTCAGAACTGTGAGAAAAGAACTTTGGGGTTTTTGTTGGTACTAGAACTTGAATTTAGGGCTTTTATGCTTGCAGGCAGTGCCCTCTATTGCTTGAGCCATTAACCCAGCCCTAGAAAAGAATTTTTTAAGGCACCAATTTTGTGGACCTTTGCTATGAAAGCCCTAGGAAAGTAAAGCAGTGTAATTTGAAAACAAATTATATCAGCAGACATTGAGAGAAAATATGTTCTAATTACTGCTGTTTTCTGTATTTATTATATTAGCTTGATAAACTGTGACCCCAAAAGCTGGGCATAGTAACCATGTTCATAATCCCTTGGGAGGATCATGGTCTAAGGCCAGTCTTTCTAAAAAGCTTTCATTTTTTGTCTTTTCTTTTTCGGTGCTTGGATCAAAATCCGGGGCTCATGCATACTAGGCAAGTGCTCTACTACTGAGCTACATCCCAGCTCAACACTTTTTTTTTAAATCAGAACATTTTTCTAGAAAAATACAAATTGAATAGGATATTCTGCAAGTTTTATTGCAAAATTCACTGTTTTATGTATTGCATTTCATTAGACACTAGTGTTTCTATCACTCACTAATAGTCATAAATTCCCTTCATAAGTGTTCAAAACATAACCTTAAAATCAATACCAATAATTAATCTGCTCCTGTTATTTACATGAGTAATCATTTATTCTCCAAGTAAATGAAAAGTCCTTAAAATATATTTCAAGGATTGAATTGATTCATGATCTATTAAAAAATGCATGCATATTTAAGAGAAAATGTTCATTTGCATAGAGAAGATATATTTTGAAATTGCCTTAATTTGGAGACCAGTGATCCAGGAAAGTCTTCACTATTTTAAAAAGGTTACAGGTTACAGTAGATTGGCCCATGGTAAGTACAATATATTCCCTAATTCCCCCCTTCCTCTTCTGACCTTATGAAAGGTTAAAAGATATAATTATCTCACAGAGAGCAATTTCTGCTTTCATGTATCGAAGAGATACTCTGTACAGGATAACACTTGAGAATATTAGCATTGAGATTTGTGAAAGTGAAATATTTCAAGACTCCATGCCTGTTAGAATGATATGTTGGGATACTGAAATTATCCACAGATGTGATCAAATAACAGAGAAATCAGTAGGAAAAAAAAAACAGTATGAACAACCTAAATATAATGGCCAAAAGAAGAGCTTCCACCATTCCCCTTACCCCCCTCCCTAACCCCTTCAACACCAAAAACAAAAGGTTGGATTTCTTGTTTGCTAAGTGAAGGGAATTGCCTGTGAGAGGACAGTTGAGAGACCGACTTTCAACAGTGTGCTCACTGAAGCGAGGCACAGGCACAGATACTGAAGGTCAACTGATCTCACTTCATAGCTTTAAACTTGTCCTGGTGGTGACTTGTTTTTATACCTAAATAACAATCTGTATTTCTCAGGAGAAGAAAAATTCGAGTTCTGAGAGCACAGCCTATTAATGTATTGTCAGTGTACTAACCAAGGACAAATATACTTTAATTTGCTAGCACAAGAGGATACAGACTTGTGCACTTCAGAAGGCATACTTCAATAAACTTGTGGAAAGCTCAGAATAAGTTATGATATATAAGCATTTAATCAAGAATTTGCTGATATTCTTTTTAAATCATTAAACATATGGTTTCTTTGTTGTTGTTAGAAATCATCTTGTTTTCTTTCTTGATAAATTCACTACCTTAAATCAGAATTGCTAAACAATGGAGACACAATGGTATGGTGAAAAGATCAGAATTAGGCTGGGCAGGGCAATGAACAGCTACAAGACTAACTACACTGGAGTCAGAGATCTGGAGGATTGTACTTTGAAGCCAGTACAGGCAAAAAGTTAATGAGGCACCTGTCTCAACAAATAAGCTGGATGTTATTGTATACCTCTGTAATCTCAGCTATGTGGGAGGCATAGGTAGGAAGATCACAGTCCAAGGCTGGCCCATGGTAAGAACCAGGAGACCCTATTTGAAAAATTACTTAATCAAAAAAGACTAAGGAGTGGTTTAAATGGTGAGCATCCCACCCCCTAACAAAGCCTGAGTTCAAACCATTATTACAAAAACAAAACAATAAGAACTAGAGTTTGAGTATCAACTTGGCTCCTCATTGATTATGAGATTTTGAGTAGTTGAATTAACTTCCAAGACATATCTGAAGACACAGGCTCAGAGGATAATTTTGGATACATGGCCATTATTAGTTTCTTTGGCATGAACTCAAAAACTCATCTAAAATGTTGAATTAGCATGTGACCTCCATGAGCCTTAAGGAGTCTTTTTGCCGCATTTCTTAAGGCTCAATCTAAAGTCATGTCTCGGCAGCCAGACTCCCACACCAGTGCCTTGGTCTTCCTCTAATATTCATGAGCTTATATCCTACTTGGTCCTTTAGGAAACAGATCCTAAGACAAATGTTGAAGTTATGATATTCTATTTGGTAGATGCAACTTAAGGAGGTGAGAGTAAGAGAAGGAAATTAAGCCAACTGTGAGTGCAAAGCAATCTGCCTTTGGGAATTATAAGGAGAAAGCACACTTGATCATAGCCCAAAGAAGAAGGTGAGCCTGCCTGGTTTCTTCTGTGTCCTGTTTCCCACTAGCTACAATTCATCCCTACAATTCTGCATGGCATATCTGGTTCTTTTGAAAATCTACTCAGGAAGGCATAGCTCATGCGAATGCATAGTGGTGTTTCCTTTGAGTATGTAATGAAAAGAGTAGCCAAGTGAAGAGCAGTTCATCTGGAGGTTTTTGAACTAAGTTCCTCAAAAATGTCAATTCCATGTTGCTGGTGACTTCAACTAGCTGGGTAAGCCTTAGTG
Source organism: Castor canadensis (assembly GCF_047511655.1). Lineage (NCBI taxonomy): Eukaryota > Metazoa > Chordata > Mammalia > Rodentia > Castoridae > Castor > Castor canadensis. The sequence continues at coordinate 13,170,624 of NC_133386.1, forward strand.
AAGAGGCAGCAGTCACCAAGCTCTCTAGCTCACTGAGGCTGGCACAGAGTTGGTAATGGGCTAAAGGTAACTTGTAAAAGAAAGAGGTGAGATATGGCCATAAAAGCTATGAGGTTTTAGTCCAATGCATATTACCACTCCCACAGTTAGAGTGCTAAGAGAAAAGAGAATTTGGTTGGAATTTCTTGTTCTGTCATGTCGGTTGCATATGCTGTCCAGTGGGTCCCCATGGTCTAGCAAGGGCCTGAATAGTCTCTACAATAAAAGATTTTTAATTTTTTGAGGAAGATTTAATACCATAATCAAAAAGAAAAATAAGCAGTAAGTCTTTCAGAATATCAAAAACTAAATTGAATCTTTGAAAAACCTATGTTTAGGATTTTTCTTTTACATAGTTCTTAAGTAAGATGAAATATTTTATTATGTCTTAGTATTTTACTATGTTTTAGCATATTTTACTAATTCTACTTGAAAATCACTTGATTCTGGATCTCAGGAAAGCAAAAAAAAATATGTAAAGTATTTTAAAAACTAATGGCTATATGTAATTCATTTCTAAAACATTGCCACTAAAAATGTGTTTAAAAATTAGTTTGAGGGAGATTCCAAGATGGCGGCTAGAGGGAGGAAGCAGAAAGCGTGACTCCTAAAGCAAAATCTTGGAGAGACACTGGAGACACACATTGCAGGCACAGCCACCAGGAAGAGGCAAAACTTTGACCCCTCCACACCTCCAGCCTGCGCAGAGCATCTCCACTTCACATTAAACGGAGAAACCAGGAGGGCCCCCAGGCCGCTGCCATATGCCCGTGCCCAGACGGCTTGGGAAGATGTGGACCACAAGGTGAGCTAAGCGGTATGTGATACTTCAACACACAATGCTGGCCCAAATCAGCATAGCCCCCTGGACAGACCGACCTCCACCCGGGGAAATAAGAGAAACTGAGTAATAAGCAATAAGAACAAAAAAGACACGCAGCAAAGAGGGTGGGGCACCCTGAGCGCCCAAGAGGGGGGAGGGGAATCCCTCCTGGAACTGTAAATAAACAAGCCAGGCCTTGCTGGAGAGGGGGGGAGTGCCCAGCAACCACAAGCAGGAAAGCTTGTAAAAGCAGCAGAGGGAAGAAAACTGCACAGGAGAGGGGGGAAGACCCACTTCCCATATGAACTGTAAATAAACATGCAGGCCTGAGAAAGCGGGTGCTGTGTTACCTCCCCCAGTGTGCTTGGAAAGGGGAAAGCTTGTAGCAAAGGCTCCCGCAAAACAAAGCCTGCAGGGCCAGGTAAGTGGTAAGCTCACCCCTGAGATCTGCATAAATAAAGCCGCCAGCAACAGCAGGCTGACAGCAGCCGGCAGGCAAGCCACAGCCGCAGATACCATTCACAGACCTGTCTCCAGACTTTTTTTTTCTCTCTCCCTACCTTTGATGAGAAAACAACCAAACTACACCTTCATGCTGAAAAACTTACTGAAACTGTATTGCATTTGAACTTGGACACTTTGTGGGTTTTTTGTGTGTGTGTGTGTGTGATTTTGTTCTATTTTATGCATCCCCTTTGATGAGACAACTACAGAACAACAACTGAGGCACCATCTCCAGAATTGGAGGCTGAGGGATGAACACCAAAATTATTAAGACTGAAACTTCATTGCATTTGAACTTGGAGGATTTTTTTTTTAATATTTTTATTCTATTTTATTTTATATATATATATTTTCATTTACTTATTTTCTTTTTTTTCATTATTTAGAGAATACTTTATTAGTTTCTGTAATCAAACCCATGTAGATAAGACCTTACATATTTAATACAGTGCATTACCCCTATACAAATGGAAAAAAAATTAAGTTTAACATTTCTAGACCAACATGGCTATTAATTTCTGTACAATGCTAACTCAACACAGTAAACCGGGATACTTTTTTCCAAAGTTGACAGCACAGCTAAAGTTTCCAAAAATTCAAATTATATATATATATATATGTATGTATATATATATTTATATTTATATAAAAAGACCAATACTGGCAGTATGTTATGCATCAATAGCAGCAACAGCTTTTCCAGGTTCTGCAGTCATCTGAACAAAATTATAGAGACATCTAGCACACTCCATTAAAACAACAAAAAAACCAAACCAAACCAAAACAACAACAACAAAAAAAGTGAAAAAGTAAAAAAAAAAAAAACACCCAGAAAACAGCAATTTTCTGTTACTGTTGTGGTACCTGGCACCATTTTTTTTATTAGCTTCTCAATCATCATTTAGAAAGAAAACATTCTAGAGTAACATCATTAAAAACAGCTCTGATAAAGCACAGTCACTACTACGTATCATAAAGCAGGTGCAAGATACTTTACATTCACAGAGGTATGATACAGTACTGTCTTACATCTATAATACTAGAGGATACAATTAAAAAGGCATTATTTGAGACTTGATTCTACTTTTCCAGCAGAGGGCCCAAAGGATGGTATGACACAGCTCTTTAAAGAAATGCACTCTCTTAGACAGTATTTCCTTTCATTGGTGGCAGTTCTAAGTACTCTCTTAATGAACATCAGCTAAAAAACTGTTAAAAAAAAAAAGCCAGGGGAGAGAGGGTAACCCCAACCCCCCAACCACTGGATTCATACAAAGATACTGAATGAAGGCAAGCAAGACTCAACCTAACCAGGACTTTACCAAATCTGTCCTGTTTGAATAGCAAGAACTCCACGGAAGGATGCTAAGCAGCACTTCAAAGCTTTAGACCACAATCAAAACACAGCATCATTTCAGACAGCAGCACTAAGTAGTCAAACACTGCTCATTTGCATCTGTTCAAGGATGCTGACATTAATATTTAATCATCTGCTCACTCATCCAGGAAGTAGGGGAGATCAGTTACTACTGTAAGTTGATTGTGTTCAACGCAATCACCACATTACAAAAATAGCAAGCTGCCATAATAAAAAATAAGGCTCTTCTTTCTAGCACCAGTATCTTCAGTTCACTTTCAAACCTACAAACACCATAATCATACCCAAAGAATGTTAGGAAGCAAAGAAACCACATCTGATGTATTAGCTGGGACTGCCACACTGTTCAGGGTAATCTATTCCTCTGTGGTTATTATTTTCCTCCTATTTCTGGTGTTTCACCTAATCATAAAGGTTTTTAGATCTAAATTGTATGCACTTAAGGAATATGTGCACATTTTGTATATAAATTCTGACTGAAGATACATGGCCATCCTCTCTCTATCTCTCTAATGCCATTTCAGCTTATGATTGATTAGTACAGTGTCTCTTCCTGTTTATATCTTTGAAACTTCTTTTGTTTGTTTCTTTGTTTTTTTTTCTACTTATTTGTTTTTCCCTTTTCCTTTAACTTCTTTGCTTTCCATCCTCTTTCAACTTTTGATTCTAAATATCACTAGTGCTATTATTACAAGCCAGAAAATACTTAATTGCACACAGTACAGGGACAGTAGCAACACCAAGGGCAATGACAGGAATACAGAAAAAACAGGGAAACCAGTTCCCCACAGCAAAAAGTTAGTACAGGAATCATAGGGAAATGAAGAAAATAGATACTCAGATCAAGACTCCAACAAAATAAAGATAAACTATGCCAAAGAACCCAATGAAGCCCACAAGAATAATTTAAAAGAAGACATACTACAGGTACTCAATGAGAATTTTATAGAGATGATTCTGGATACGGTCAACCAAAATGTACAAGAGACACTCAAGAAATTCCAAGACAACAAAAAAAGAGAATTTGAAAAGCAAAAGAGGAAAAAAAGGAAACAATAGAAGCACTGTATAAACACCAAAGTGAAACAGAGAACATGATTAATAAAGAGATAAATGAACTCAGGACAAAAACAGACAACATTAAAGAGGAAACCACCCAGGATATGGAGAACCTCAGAAAAAAAAAAAAGAAACAATTGCAAAACAAAACGGAAGGCCAATCCAGCAGAATAGAACAAACAGAAGACAGAATTTCAGATCTTGAAGATGAAATGGTAATTAAAGGAAAAACCAAAGAACTATTAATTAAACAACTCAAGACCTGTGAAAAGAAAATGCAAGACTCACTGACTCCATCAAAACACCAAAATTGAGAATCATGGGCATTGAAGAAGGAGAAGAGGTGCAAGCAAAGGGAATGTGTAATATATTCAACAAAATAATAACAGGAAAATTCCCAAATCTAATGAAATCTATTTCCATATAGATGCAAGAGGCCTCCAGAACACCAAACAGACCAGATCAACATAGAACTACCCCATGACACATCATCATTAAAACAAGTTCAGAAACTAGGGAAAGAATATTGAAGGCTGTAAGAGAGAAAAAACAAATAACATACAAAGGTAAACCCATCAAAATCACAGCAGACTTCTCAACAGAAACATTGAAAGCAAGAAGAGTGGGGTGAGATCTTCCGGGCACTGAATGAAAATAACTTCAACCCCAGGATACTCTACCCAGCAAAACGATCATTCAAAATAGATGGAGCAATAAAAGTCTCCCATGATAAGCAAACACTAAAACAATATGTGACCACAAAGCCACCACTACAAAAGACTCTTCAAGGGATTCTGCACACAGAAAGTGAAACCCAACATAACCATGAAAGGACAGGCAGCACCAAACTACAGGAAAAGAAAAAGCAAGAACATGGAGAGCAACCTCAACTTAGGCACATACGATCAAACCTTCAAACTACTAAGACAACTAAATGATGGGAATCACCACATACCTATCAGTACTAACACAATGTTAACAGACTTAATTCACCCATCAAAAGGCACCGCTTGATGAAATGCATTAAAAAGGAAGATCCAACAATTTGTTGCTTACAGGAGACCCATCTCACTGACAGAAATAAACATAGGCTTAGGATGAAAGACTGCAAGAAGATTTACCAAGCCAGTAGCCCCCGAAAACAGTCAGGAGTAGCAATATTTATCTCTGACAAAGTAGACTTCAAACCTACATTGATCAAATGAGATAAAGAAGGACATTCCATACTGATAAAAGGGAAATGCACCACTGTCAATGCACCCAATTTCATCAAACATACCCTGAAAGACCTAAAAGCATATATTAACTCCAACACAGTAGTTATGGGAGATTTTAACACCCCATTGTCATCAATAGATAGGTCATCCAAACAAAAAAATCAATAAAGAAATCTAAGATCTAAAATATACAATAGATCAAATGGACCTACTTGATGTCTACAGAACATTACATCCAACTTCTACACAATATACATTCTTCTCAGCAGCCCATGGAACCTTCTACAAAATAGATCATATCCTAGGGCACAAAGCAAGCCTCAGCAAATATAAGAAAATAGAAATTATACCACATATACTGTCTGATCACAATGCAGTAAAACTAGAGCTCAACAACAAAAGTAAAGACAAAAACAGGCAAACAGCTGGAAACTGAATAACTCATTACTTAATGAACAATGGGTCATTGATGAAATAAAAGAGGAAATTAAAAAGTTCCTGGAAGTCAATGAAAATGAAAACACAACCTACCAGAATCTATGGGACACAGCTAAGCCAGTCCTGAGAGGAAAGTTTATAGCCATGAGTGCATATATTAAAAAGACTGAAAGATCCCAAATCAATGACCTAATGATACATCTCAAAGTCCTAGAAAAACAAGAACAAGCAAATCCCAAAACAAATAGAAGGAGAGAAATAATAAAAATAAGAGCTGAAATCACAAAACAGTAGGAAATACTCTGGAGTTAGTAGGTATAGGTAAGAAATTTCTCAATGGAACCCCAGCAGCACAGCAACTAAGAGATAGCATAGATAAATGGGACTTAATAAAGCTAAAAAGCTTCTGTTCATCAAAAGAAATGGTCTCTAAACTGAAGAGAACACGCACAGAGTAGGAGAAAATATTTGCCAGCCACACATCAGACAAAGGACTGATAACCAGAATATATAGGGAACTTAAAAAACTAAATTCTCCCAAAACTAATGAACCAATAAAGAAATGGGCAAGTGAACTAAACAGAACTTTCTCAAAAGAAGAAATTCAAATGGCCAAAAAACACATGAAAAAATGCTCACCATCTCTAGCAATAAAGGAAATGCAAGTTAAAACCACGCTAAGATTCCACCTCACCCCTGTTAGAATAGCCATCATCAGCAACACCACCAACAACAGGTGTTGGCGAGGATGGGGGGAAAAAGGAACCCTCTTACACTGCTGGTGGGAATGTAGACTAGTACAACCACTCTGGAAAAAAATTTGGAGGCTACTTAAAAGGCTAAACATTGATCTACCGTTTGATCCAGCAATACCACTCTTTGGGGATATACCCAAAAGACTGTGACACAGGTTACTCCAAAGGCACTTGCACACCCATGTTTATTGCGGCACTATTCACAATAGCCAAGTTATGAAAACAGCCAAGTTGCCCCACCACTGACAAATGGATCAAGAAAATGTGGTATCTCAATGAAATAGAAATGAAAAAAACCATACAAAGAATTAATGAAACAAAAAGTTGGTTCTTTGAAAAAATAAACAAGATTGATAGGCCCCTGGCAAACCTGACTAAAATGAGGAGAGAAAAACCCCAAATTAGTAGAATTAGGAATGCAAAAGGGGAGATAACATCAAACACCATGGAAGTCCAGGAAATCATCAGAGACTACTTTGAGAACCTATATTCAAATAAATTTGAAAATCTAAAAGAAATGGACAGATTTCTAGATACATATGATCATCCAAAACTGAACCAAGAGGAAATTAATCACCTGAATAGACCTATAACACAAAATGAAATTGAAGCAGCAATCAAGAGTCTCCCCAAAAAGAAAAGTCCAGGACCTGATGGATTCTCTGCTGAATTCTATCAGACCTTTAAAGAAGAACTGATACCAACCCTCCTTAAACTGTTCCATGAAATACAAAGGGAAGGAAAACTGCCTAACACATTTTATGAAGCCAGTATTACACTTATCCCAAAACCAGGCAAAGACACCTCCAAAAAGGAGAACTATAGGCCAATCTCCTTAATGAACATTGATGCAAAAATCCTCAACAAAATAATGGCAAATCGAATTCAGCAACACATCAAAAAGATTATTCACCACGACCAGGTAGGCTTCATCCCAGGGATGCAGGGGTGGTTCAACATACGAAAATCAATAAACATAATAAACCACATTAACAGAAGCAAAGACAAAAACCACTTGATCATCTCAATAGATGCAGAAAAAGCCTTTGATAAGATCCAACATCATTTCATGATAAAAGCTCTAAGAAAACTAGGAATAGAAGGAAAGTTCCTCAACATTATAAAAGCTATATATGACAAACCTACAGCCAGCATTATACTTAATGGAGAAAAATTAAAACCATTCCCTCTAAAATCAGGAACCAGACAAGGATGCCCACTATCTCCACTCCTATTCAACATAGTACTGGAATTCCTAGCCAGAGTAATTAGGCAAGAAGAAGGAATAAAAGGAATACAAATAGGTAAAGAAACTGTCAAAATATCCCTATTTGCAGACGACATGATCCTATACTTTAAAGACCCAAAAAACTCTACTCAGAAGCTTCTAGACATCATCAATAGCTATAGCAAGGTAGCAGGATATAAAATCAACATAGAAAAATCATTAGCATTTCTATACACTAACAATGAGCAAACGGAAAAAGAATGTATGAAGCTATTTACAATAGCCTCAAATAAAATCAAATACCTTGGTGTAAACCTAACAAAAGATGTGAAAGACCTCTACAAGGAAAACTATACACTTCTGTAGAAAGAGATTGAGGAAGACTATAGAAAGTGGAGAGATCTCCCATGCTCATGGATTGGTAGAATCAACATAGTAAAAATGTCGATACTCCCAAAAGTAATCTACATGTTTAACGCAATTCCCATCAAAATTCCAATGACATTCCTTAAAGAGATTGAAAAATCTACTGTGAAATTTATATGGAAACACAAGAGGCCACGAATAGCCAAGGCAATACTCAGTCAAAAGAACAATGCAGGAGGTATCACAATACCTGACTTCAAACTATATTACAAAGCAATAACAATAAAAACAGCATGGTACTGGCACAAAAACAGACATGAAGACCAGTGGAACAGAATAGAAGATCCAGATATGAAGCCACACAACTATGAGCAACTTATCTTTGACAAAGGAGCTAAAAATATACGATGGAGAAATAGCAGCCTCTTCAACAAAAACTGCTGGGAAAACTGGTTAGCAGTCTGCAAAAAGCTGAAACTAGATCCATGTATATCACCCTATACCAAGATTAACTCAAAATGGATCAAGGATCTTAATACCAGACCCCAAACTCTTAAGTTGATACAAGAAAGAGTAGGAAATACTCTGGAGTTAGTAGGTATAGGTAAGAACTTTCTCAATGAAACCCCAGCAGCACAGCAACTAAGAGATAGCATAGATAAATGGGACCTCATAAAACTAAAAAGCTTCTGCACATCAAAAGAAATGGTCTCTAAACTGAAGAGAACACCCACAGAGTGGGAGAAAATATTTGCCAATTATACATCAGACGAAGGACTGATAACCAGAATATATAGGGAACTTAAAAAACTAAATTCTCCCAAAATTAATGAACCAATAAAGAAATGGGCAAGTGAACTAAACAGAACTTTCTCAAAAGAAGAAATTCAAATGGCCAAAAAACACATGAAAAAATGCTCACCATCTCTAGCAATAAAGGAAATGCAAATTAAAACCACACTAAGATTCCACCTCACCCCTGTTAGAATAGCCATCATCAGCAACACCACCACCAACAGGTGTTGGCGAGGATGCGGGGAAAAAGGAACCCTCTTACACTGTTGGTGGGAATGTAGACTAGTACAACCACTCTGGAAAAAAATCTGGAGGCTACTTAAAAAGCTGGACATCGATCTACCATTTGATCCAGCAATACCACTCTTGGGGATACCCAAAAGACTGTTACTCCAGAGGCACCTGCACATCCATGTTTTTTGCGGCACTATTCACAATAGCCAAGTTATGGAAACAGCCAAGATGCCCCAGCACTGACGAATGGACTAAGAAAATGTGGTATCTATACACAATGGAATTTTATGCAGCCACGAAGAAGAACGAAATGTTATCATTCGCTGGTAAATGGATGGAATTGGAGAACATCATTCTGAGTGAGGTTAGCCTGGCCCAAAGGACCAAAAATCGTATGTTCTCCCTCATATGTGGACATTAGATCAAGGGCAAACACAACAAGGGGATTGGACTATGAGCACATGATAAACGCGAGAGCACACAAGGGAGGGGTGAGGATAGGTAAGACACCTAAAAAACTAGCTAGCATTTGTTGCCCTTAATGCAGAGAAACTAAAGCAGATACCTTAAAGCAACTGAGGCCAATAGGAAAAGGGGACCAGGAACTAGAGAAAAGGTTAGATCAAAAAGAATTAACCTAGAAGGTAACACCCACGCACAGGAAATCAATGTGAGTCAATGCCCTGTATAGCTATCCTTATCTCAACCAGCAAAACCCCTTGTTCCTTCCTATTATTGCTTATACTCTCTCTACAACAAAATTAGAGATAAGGGCAAAATAGTTTCTGCTGGGTATTGAGGAGGGGGGAGTGGGAGGGGGTAGAGTGGGTGGTAAGGGAGGGGGTGGGGGCAGGGGGGAGAAATGAACCAAGCCTTGTATGCACATATGAATAATAAAAGAAAAATGAAAAAAAAAAAAAAAGAAAATGTGGTATCTATACACATGCAGCCATGAAGAAGAACGAAATGTTATCATTTGCTGGTAAATGGATGGAATTGGAGAACATCATTCTGAGTGAGGTTAGCCTGGCCCAAAAGACCAAAAATCGTATGTTCTCCCTCAGATGCAGACATTAGATCAAGGGAAAACACAACAAGGGGATTGAACTTTGATCACAAGATAAAAGCAAGTGCACACAAGGGAGATATGAGGATAGGTAAGACACTTAAAAAAATTAGCTAGCATTTGTTGCCCTCAATGCAGAGAATCTAAAGCAGATACCTTAAAAGCAACTGAGGCCAATAGGAGAAGGGGACCAGGAACTAGAGAAAAGGTGAGATCAAAAAGAATTAACCTAGAAGGTAACACACGCTCAGGAAATCAATGCAAGTCAACTCCCTGTATAGTTATCCTTATCTCAACCAGCAAAAACCCTTGTTCCTTCCTATTATTTCTTATACTCTCTCTTCAACAAAATTAGAGATAAGGGCAAAATAGTTTCCGCCAAGTATCGAGAGGGTGGGGGAGAGCTGGAGGGGGCAGAGTGGGTGGTAAGGGAGGGGTGGGGGTAGGGGCAGAGAAATGACCCAAGCATTGTATGCACATATGAATAATAAAAAAATAAAAAATAAAAATTAGTTTGACCTTGGTGATTGTCATTAGTAACACATTAAATTAATACACAAAGCAGAAATGCAAGAGAAATTACCACTATATTTTAAACTAAGAACTTAGACTTTTCTCAGCTTTTCTAGCAGGGGAACATAAGGCCTCATTATGTGCTTGAGAAAATGACGTGTCTTTGTGTTTCTCCTCTTAAATTCAGTCATTTTCTCCCATGTTTTCTAACCCATTTGTTAGACAGTAATGTGATCTGATATTAACAAGTTTTTTGTTGAACATGTTTAAGAATGTAGCCAATTCATACTTTATAAAAAAACATTGATATGAGTTAACTTCTGTAGTGATTCTGACTTTTGGAGGTAGGTATTACTATTTCTATGTTTTCTAGGGATAAATATATGGTTACAAAGTGATTAAGTCAACCATCAGCCACTATGTGCTCTAATGAATCTAGCGCACTTTGAGTTACAAATTCCCAAATGCACCTGATTGGTGTGACATATTGGCTCATGCCCTCATTTGGGAGTCAGAATGCATGGATTTCTACGTGTTTTTGTACTCCCTTTGCCACCTTGAGTAACACCTACTACATTTTCTCTTCTGCAGACGCAGTAGAGCAGGCTGCAGAGGCATAAACAAAGCCAGTCTGTTTGGATTCTGATCCTGGTTCTATCACCTTCTGGAAACGTTCTGATGACATTATGGAATTTACTTACTCTTTATGCATGGATTTTCTCATATGTAAAATGAAGTAAATTAACTCATGATATGAAGGTTAAAAGAATAAATGTGAAGTATTTAAAGCATTGTATGGTGCCACGTAAGTGCTACATAAGCACTTGCTAATTAAATAGGCAGCTGCTTTAAACATGTTCCTTAATTCCTATGATAGTCTTATAGAATCTGTAGAAATTGCCTTTTCCAAATAAGAAATTAAAGCATGGAGAGTTTTAGGAATTACTGAAGACATTTGCTTAGGGAGTGGTAGAGCTGGGGTTTGAGCTCAGTTCTCATGAGCTCCAAAGCATGTGCTCTTTCCATGGCATGACCCATAGCCTTCAGGTTGGTTTCTAATGAAACGGGTGGCGAGATCCATGACTGAAGTATGGTATAATGTCCATCAGCCTCTATGGTCTGCAACTGCTATAGGAACATTGAGGAAGAAGAAATAAATGAATGAGTGAGACAGCATTTTAATTGTTTGTGGAAAAATACACCATGGAAGAGTAGCAGCTAGAGTTTGCCAGTACAGAATTTTCTGTATACTGTTTTACATCAACCCTCAGGGTGAGCTCAGGTGAACAGTCACAGGGACATCTTGTGACACCTGGTGGTTCTGTGTGGAAGGAGCCCAGGATGTGTGGAAAAGGATGATTTGTCCCTGTTTATTCCACAACAGTGTGGGTTACATGGCATAGACTATGTGAAAGTTCTTTATATGCTCCAAACCACCTAAAATGACATTTTACATTAGAGAAAACTAGGGTTCCTACATGCTAAATCAATATTTCCATTTGCACCAGCCTGTGTTTGAAAAGCTAACATTTGGAGCTGCATTTGTGGTAAAACATTAACTTTTAAAGACACATTTGATTAGCACTGGCAGTTTCTTATTCCAAAAATCATATGGCTAAGTTGTAGTATCAACCCACGGAAAGTTGAGTTGTGCTATCCTTTGCCAAATCCCAAGAAATAGCACTAGGGTAATAGTGTTATTCTATGATTCCAAACAGTCATGTTATAAAATGCTTTTACTTTAGCTTTTCAGAAAAATTTGTAATAGTTTGTTCATTTAACTTTTGGTTTCCCAGACTTTAATTTTATGAAAGTTAAGTTTATATTAAGATTTAAATAACTGTTTTCATCCTATTCACTCATTTACTTACTCATTAAATATTTATTAAGTGCCGGGGACTGCTCTAGGTGCCTAGGATACAGACCAGAGAAAACTGACAAACTTGCTTCTTTGGTGTAGCAAAGAGAGAGAGAGAGAGAAAATAAACAACAGACATAATAAACAAACCCATTTATTCATATAGCTAAAAAAGAAAAGCTTCAGGAAAAATTAACTTAATTTAAAAATATTCAGATACAATTTAAATATTTAGATACTAGAAATTATTTCAGAATTTGAGAAGTTACTAGCTTTTTATTACAATAATTTGCAAATTGATGGGAGATGTTACATACTAGTTTTTAAGTTTTTAATTAATATTGGAATACTTAGTAAATCTTTGAAGGTGATTGTTTTTCAATAGGGTCAATATGAGAAATGTTAAGGTGATATCCATCTTTAAATTTTCAAAGATCATATTATGTAAATTAAATAGAATTTTAAATTTATAAATTATTGATTGCTTTAGAGATTGTCTTAGCAATCTCCTGATATTAATTAGTTATTTCAGTAAAGAAGAAAAGTTTGAAAGGAATAACCTAAGCATTAATTTAAGATCTGGAACCAGAAAGGCTTCAGATGAATTATGATTCCATTCTGTGACTTTGAGAAAACTTTCTACTTTTATTTGAGACTCAGTTTTACTTTAAAAAGTTTTTAACGTGATTAAATGGTTTAATGTGCTAAAGTGCTTAACAAAGTGACCAGCAGGCTCTTGAAAATGCTGTTATTAATTCTTTGAGCTTATTTCTTGATGTTCATTTTTGTCTTTATTTCCATGGAAACTGAATCCTACAAGAGATAAAGTAAAATGAATTTTAAAGTTTTCCTTCCTTACACTCAACTATTATAGGATTTTTAAAAATGATGATTATAGAATGCAAAGAGAAATCAAAGCTATTTTTAAGTCTAACATTCTATTTCACATACTTATACAGCTCCAGGTAACAGACAGAAGGAAGAGAATTGAGCTGAACAGAGAAGGAAGCAGGGTAGCTTTTACTGCAAGAGATTAACCATTTGGTGTGTTGTCTCTTCCTGGGACAGAACATTTTGTTTTCTCTACTTCTCCCCAGGTCTCTTGACCCAGCAACTATAATGATTGCAGCTGATCTTCAAAAACAAATACAAATATCATAGTAACTGTGTTATGAATATGTTATTGGTGGAGAATATATCATGATATTCAATAGAAGTTCACAGAAATATGTGACAGAAAATTTTGATTAAATTTTAATAGTGTGTAAACTGGAAGAGAATGATATTGCTAGGAACATAGAAGCACAAACAGAATACATAAAGGAATTCAAAATGGAGATAGCAACTATTTATTACTTGGACAGGTGTTTATTAAGCATGTAATATGTGTTGAACAAATTGTTAAATGCTAGAAATGTAGTAATAAGACAGAAGAAAATAAAAATCTTCCTCATGGAGTTTCTAATACAAGGGGAAAGAAAAGTAATGAACATGAGAAATAAATGTATGAATTATTTATATATATGAAAAAACACAGGAAAATATATGTTCAATAATAAAATACTGCCAAGAAATGGAGTAATATAAAAGACTAATGCAGTTGAGATGATAAACAGTCATTGGGGAAGAGGAGTAGTAGATTTTAAAGAGGATTGTGAAGAAATGTCTCACTGAAAAGGAGACTGATAAGAAAAGACTCAAAGGAAGTGGAGAAATAGTGACCTGGAAGAATATCCAACCAAAGGTCACACATTCCTGAAAAGCCTGACAGATTCAAGGAACAGTGTGGCTTCAGTGGACCATTGTGGAAAGAGTAGGAGACATTGGTAATCACAGATTGGTAATCACAGCTACAGTAGGCTGAAATTTTAAGTCCAAAGAAAGTCCTCTTTTTTTTGTTTGCCTGTTTATTTCCGCTTTCATTCTCTCTCTCTCCCTTTCTTTCCTTCTTTCTTCTTTCTTCCCCTCTTTTCTTTCTGATACAGAAGTCCTCTGGAATGTTTTGTGTAGGAATTGAGATGATCTAATCTATGATAGAAATTGATCACACAGGTTTTTTTTTCTTTTATTCATATGTGCATACAATGTTTGGGTCATTTCTTCCCTCTTGGTTCCCCTTCAACTTCCTCTCCTCCCACCCCCTCGCTTCCGAGCTGGAACTGTTTTGCCCTTATTGCTAATTTTGTTGAAGAGAGAGTATAAACATTAATAAGGAGGACAATGGTTTTTTGCTAGTTGAGATGAGGATAGCTATACAGGGAGATTCCTCACATTGTTTTTCTGTGCATATGTGTTCAATGCTAAATTGATTCTTCTCAAACTAACCTTTTCTCTAGTACCTGGTCCCCTTCTCTATTGGCCTCTGTTGTTTTAGAGTTTCTGCATTAGTTCCTTTGCATTGAGGACATCAGATGCTATCTAGTTTTTGGATTTCTTACCTATCCTTATACCTCCCTTGTGAGCTCTTGCCTTATCATGTGATCAAAGTCCAATCCTCTTGTTGTGTTTATCCTTGATCTAAAGTCCACATATGAGGGAGAACATACGATTTTTAGTCTTCTGGGCCTGGCTAACCTCACTCAGGATGATGTTCTCCAGTTCCATCCATTTACTTGTGAATGATAAGAGTTCATTCTTCTTCATGGCTGTGTAAAATTCCATTGTGCATAAACACATTTTCTTAATCCATTCATCAGTAGAGGGGCATCTTGGCTGTTTCCATAACTTGGTTATTGTGAATAGCTCTGCAATAAACATGGGTGTGCAAGTGTCTCTGGAATAACCACACAGGTTGTTTTGAGTATCTGTGATTATAGGCAGGCATCACCATGTCAGGCAGGTTCTATTTTTTGTTAGGAATACCATAGGGAAACAAGAAGCCCTATTCCCATTAGGAAAGTTTTGCATATTGAAGTATTAGGTGGACTCTTTAGATGGACTCTCAATTCAGTTACAGCCTTTCTTGGCTCCCTTTGAGGTTATCAGTGTGACCGTGACAATTTCACAAAACATTCTGGGACTAAATATTCTTAAATAAACCAATTGAACCAGAGACTGAAACATCTTCCAATTCTGATGACTTATGATACCATGGATCTGAACAATTTTAAATTATATTTTCTATAAAACTCTAAGGCTGAATGTGGTCAAGAGCAAAGAAGGGTAGACCAATTGGAACACTACTGAAGTAATTCATATAAGATATGAAGGTTTGGACCTGAGTAGTAACAGTGGGGGATATGAGAAGTGTTTTAATTCTTGGTGTACATCAGAGGCAGAACTAATACCAATTGGTGATTGACCATCTTCAATCAGGCATGTAGTACAGAAGCTATGAAAAAAGTATCAAGTTGCTTGGCATGCACAGGTAAAAGAGTCCAGTCACCACTAAAAGCAAGTAAGTAATAGGATTTATAACTAGACACTGAGTTTTGAATACTTTTACTTTGAGATGATCTCTATATGGAAATTTTGGCAAGCATAAACTTATAAATCATGTAATGTTACAATATAAATCCAGTAATCTCTCAAACTCTGGAAACCTTTTCTAGTTCTCAAATCCTTTAAATTGAAATCCCTTAAAATGTAGAGTCTGGGGGATAAGACTGGATTAAAGATATAAATTTGAAAGTCATAAAAATACAGGTGGTACTTTTTAAAAAATGAGATCACCTTGGGAGTGGAGGTAGGAAAGTGAAAGGATTTAAGGACTGAACCCTGGACATGATGAACAAATAATGTGTCAGTCAGACTTTTGTGGCTTTGACAAAAATGCCTGAGCAAAACAACTTAAGGGAGGAAAAGTAAATTTTACTTCACAGGTTTCAGTCCATCAGAAGGGTGTGGTGGAACAAATTTTCTCACCTCATGACAGTCAAGAGGTGGGTATTATGGCTACAGGCTTTCTCCTTTTTCCCCTTTATTCTATCCTCAGCCTATAGGATGGTGTTACCCACATTCAGGTCAGGCTTTTCTCCCTTAGTTAATGCTCTCGGAAGAAACCCTTGCAGACACATTCAACAGTGTACTTTACTAATCACCTAGGCACTTCTCCATCCAATAAAGTTGACAATCAAGATAAATCATCACAGATATTTAAATGGATTACAAGAAAAAGTCACTGAGATGTCTCAAAAATTATTTGTTCTTTTGTTTACTAATTGCTTATAAATATGATATTTGCCAAACTGAAAAGATAAAAATCCAAATGAAATTGAATATATCATTAAGTTGCAATTTCTTAGTACTTAGATGTTATGTATAGATTGTACATAGATAATTTTCACATTTAGATCAAGGTTTTTGCCAAGATATTTGCTATTGTATTGAAGATTTCTCATTGATTTTCCTTCAATATTGACTACAAAAAAACATGGAAATTGCATTACTGTGATGAAACTTAAACCAGTGTTTTAATCTCCAGGCTAAAAAAATAAGTAACAATTATTTGAAATTTTGGATCCCGACCATTCAAGGTAAAAGAGTCAGTGATTCAAGTGGTTACATGAATATAAAATGTTTCTGCCATGGTCTCAGAGAATCTAAGTGGAATCTCAGAAACTGGTAAGAGTTTAGTGGATTTCAATTTATAAGAGCCTATTTCTGTCATAAAGAATTTATAAGTTCAACTAATTGAGACTTTCAATTAAAATAGCTTAGCACTGGTCACCTATTGAGAAGACTTGACTTTATATTTAAATTTTTGGATCTTCATTATTCTTTCCAACCATAATATTTCCATGGTATTTAATGAACACTTCCTATCCAAGTTGGGTAAGATGGTATTTGTATTAGATATTTAGGCACAAATCAGTCATTTTTAAATCAAAGGATAGGAATCACAAATGAGTTATAATACCTTAAAATGAGCAACAAAATAAAATGAAAAAAAAAACAAGACAGAAAAACCCAATACCTTAATATAGAGAATTATTGATTATCAGAGGGGAATGGAAAACCAGCAACAAAAAAGAAGGATAAAAAGAACTATAAAGAACACAGGAAAAACAGAAATTGGAAATAGTTATCAACCCCATGGGAGGAAAGAATATTAAATATGACATATTTACCCAGAATTGGGACCCACACTTTGTTGGAAAGAGTGTAGCCTGGCCAATTGACTGAGGTGCCTCTTGGGAAGGGCTCCAGAAAGCTGCAAGAGGGGTGATAGGGAAAGTGGACCACAGGTAGGTTTCAGGCTTAATAATTCTTTATTAGACTCTCATGGAGTGTTGAGAAAGTTGTTCACAGGAAGGTGCTATGTCTGGCTAGCTGTCAACTGGTGCTGTAGACACCAAATCACGCAAGGATCAGGAAGTAAAGCTCTTTTCTCTTCTAGTTCCCTAGTCTTCCCTGCCATCACCCTTGCTGATAACTCATCCTGCCATTTGCCAAGAAGATGCTCTGTTGTCATAGGCAAACGTGATTTGGATCTGAGAGGTAAGAGCAGTACCAGAGCCCATTCACAGAAATGACATCAAGATATTTCTACCTTTAATGTCTATGACATTCAAAAAATTCTGCTCTTTTTCTTCCAGTTTTGATCTGCACACAAATCATTTCAGTGGTAGTATGTTCAGCCATTTCTGCATGCAGACTGAAACTATTTCTAGAAAGTGCTGCTGCTAAAATGTCCCATTGGCTGAGACCTTTGAAGTAGAATGATCACTACAACAGTAAGTTTTGTCACTTCTTGGAGAAAGGGCTAAACTCATATTAAAAAATATATTTCAGGAGGATCCAAGATGGTGACAAGAGAGAGGATGCAGACAGCATGAACTCTGTAAATAAAAAATCTTGCTGAGATGCAGGACCCACACTTCACACACACACACACACACACACAAAAACAAGAAGAAGCAAAAGTCCAACACCCCAAACCCCCAGCCTGCACAAAGCTTCTCCACATTACGTTACACTGAAAAACCAGGAGGGCTACCAGATGCCAGCTCCAAATCTGCTTGGGAGACACAGAACAACAGGTGAGCAAATAGTGGCATGTGGTACTCCCACAGCCACCCATGGAATAAACCAGCATAGCACCCTGGACAGACTGACACCCGTTCCACAAAAACAAAACAAAACAAAACAAAATAATAAACAAGGAACAGAAAAGGATACACAGCAGAGGAGGTGGGGGTGTATTGAGCACACCAGAGAAGGAGCAAGGAGCTGCTCTCCACAAGAAATTTTAGTAAACAAAGCTTGCAAAAGTAGCCAGCAGGCAAGCCCCTCCACAGGAGAAAGGAGGAGGTAGCAAGGAGCTGCTCTCCATGCAAATTTTTAGTAAATAAAGCCTGCAAAAGTAGACAGCTGACAGTAGGCAGCAAAAGAGCTGCTGCCTGAAATAGGGCAGATAGCAGTTCACAATGCTGTCTCCTGACTCAATCACCTAGCGAGACAACAGAGCTACTGCTTAAATACCAAGACTGGATGCTGAAGGAATAACACCAAACTACCAAGACTGAAACTTCATTGTTCCTGAACCTGGGATTTCTTTTTTCTTTCTCTCTAAATGCTTGTTTAGTTCACTGTTGATCAGTACATCATCTCTCCATGTTGATTTCCTTGGTTCTCTATTTTTTAATTTTTTATTTTCTTCCTTTTTCTTCTTATTCTTTCTTTCTTGATCTCATTACTTTTACCATTGTAAGCTAGCGAATATTAAACTACACGCAGAACAGGGACAGAAACAGCACCAAGATGGGAAGACGAAAAAGGTATGGAAACCATTCTCCCCCTAAAAATAAATTAGTGCAGGATTCAGAGGGAAATGAAGAAAATGGACACCCAGTTCCTGACCCCAACAAAACAAAGATAGACTATCCCAAGGAACACAACAAAACCCACAAGAACACACTGAAAGAAGAAATCCTGGAAGATATCACTGAGAATTTCATGGAGATGTTGCTAGACAAGGTCAACCAAAACATACAGGAGGCACTCAAGAAATTCCATGACAATAAAAATAAAGAATATGAGAAGACACAAAAACAAGAGGTGAACTCATAAGAGACCTAAATAAATACCAAAGTGAAATAGAGAACACCATAAATAGAAAGATAAGTGAATTAAGGATGAAAATTGACAATATTAAAGTAGAAGTGAAAACCTCAGGAAAAAAATGAAACAGAAATACAAAACACAATGGAAGGCCACTCAAGCAAACTAGAACAAGCAGAAGACAGAATTGCAGAACTTGAAGATGAAATGGAAATTAAAGGAAAAACCAAAGAACTATTACTCAACTCAAAACCTATGAAAGGAATATGCAAGAACTCACTGACTCCATCAAAAGACCAAACCTGAGAATTATGGGTATTGAAAAAGGAGAAGAGGTGTTAGCAAAAGGAATTTTTAATATATTCAACAAAATAATAACAGAAAATTTCCCAAATCTAGAGAAAATTATGCCCATTCAGGTACAAGAAGCCTCTAGGACACCAAACAGACTTGACCAAAATAGAAATACCCCACAGCATATTATCATTAAAACAACAAGCACAGAGAATAGAGAAAGAATATTGAAGGCTGTAAGAGAGGAAAAAAAAAATAACTTACAAAGGTAAACCCATCAAAATCACAGCAGATTTCTCAATAAAACATTAAAAGCAAGAAGGGCATGAGGTGAGGTATTCCAGGCACTGAAGGCAAATAACTTCAACTCCAGGATACTCTACCCAGCAAAACTATCATTCAAAAGATGGAGCAATAAAAGTCTTCCATGATAAGCAGAAGTTAAAACAATATATGACCACCAAGCCACCACTATAGAAGATTTTTCAAAGAATTCTGCACACAGAAAATGAAAGCATCCAAAACCATGAAAGGATAGGCAGTATCAGACCACAAGACAATAAAAGGCAAGAAGGTAGAGAGTGACATTGATTCAGCTGCACAAAATCAAACCCTTATACAACAAAGACAACTAAAGGACAGGAATCACTACATACCTATCAATACTAACACTGAATGTTTGAATGTTAATGGACTTAATACCCCCATCAAAAGACACCATTTGGCAGAATGGATTAAAAAGGAAGATCCAACAATCTGTTGCTTACAGGAGAACCATCTCACCAACAAACAGCACTGGCTTAGGATGAAAGGCTGGAAGAAGATTTACCAAGGCAATGGCCCCCCAAAACAGTCAGGAGTAGCAGTACTTATGTTGAGCAATGTAGACTTAAAACCTACATTGAGAGGAGAGATTCCAAGATGGCGGCTAGAGGTAGGAAGCAGAAAGCGACCCTCCTATAGAGAAATCTTGGAGAGACGCTGGAGACACACTTTGCAGGCATAATCACTGAGAAAAGGCGTAACTTTGACCCCTCCACACCTCCAGCCGGCACAGAGAATCTCCACTCGACGTTAAATGGAGAAACGAGGAGGGCCCCCAGGGCCGCCAGTGGCCGACCCTAATACGGCATGGGAAGACGCAGACCAGGTGAGCTTCGCGGTACTGCGGTAGCCCCACACACAAGCCTGGGCCAGAGCAGCATAGCCCCCTGGATAGACTGACCTCCACCAGGGAACAAAAGAGAAACTGAGTAATAAGCAATAAGAACAGTTAAGACACACTGGAAAGAGGGTGGGGCGCCCTGAGCGATGAAGATTGGGGAAAGGGAACCCTTCCCGGGACTGTAAATAAAAAAGCCAGGCGGGCCAGAGAGCCTCTGGCGGGAGCGGGGCACACACCCAGCAACCAGGAGTGGGAAAGCTTGTGAGAGTGGAGGAGGGAGAAAAACTCGACAGGAGAGGAGGGAAGACCCACTTCCTACATGAACTGTAAACAAACATGGCGACTGGCAGGAGCAGAAGCACCGCCCAGTAAGCAGGAGCAGGAAAGCTTCTGAAAAGTGGCAGTGGGAGGAAAACTTCAGAGGAGAGGGGGGAAGACCCACCTCCCACACCAACTGTAAATAAACACGCAGGCCTGACACTGCGGGGGCAGTGTCACCTTTCCCAGTGCTTGGAAAGGGGAAAGCCTGTGGCAGAGGCTCCTGCACAGGAGAACTCTGAGCAAACAAAGCCTGTGGGACCAGGTGAGTGCTAGCTCACCCCAGACATCTGCATAAATAACTCCGCCAGCTACAGGCTGAGAGCAGCAGGCAGGCAAGCCACAGTTGCAGATACCATTCTCAGAACTGTCTCCAGACGCTTTTTTTTGTTTTTCTCCCTACCTTTGATGAGAGAACAACCAAATTACACCTGCAAGCCGAAAAACTTACTGAAATTGTATTGCATTTGAACTTGGAACACTTGGTGGGGCTTTGTGTGTGTGTGTGTGTGTGTGTGTGTGTGTGTGTGTGAGTGTGTAGTTTTCTTCTACTTTATGCATCCCCTTTGACGAGACAACTACAGAACAACATCTGAGGCACCAACTCCAGGACTGGAGATTGAGACTGACACTCAAATTATTAAGACTGAAACTGCATTGCATATAAACTTGGAAGTTTTTTGGTTTTTTGTTTTTTTTTTTTTAATTTTCTACTTTCCATTTTATTTTAATTCATTTTTATATATAGATATTTCTTTCATTTACTTCTTTTTTATTTTTTTTATCTTTGATTTTCAATCCTCTCTCTGTCTCTCTAATGTCTGTTCAGCTTACTGTTGATTAGTACACTAACACTCCCTGTTTATACCTTTGAAACTCTCTTGTCTGATACCTTGTTCTGCTTTCTCCCTCTTGTCTGTATATTTGTTTTCCCCTTTCCTTTAACTTCTTGCTTTCCATCTCAGCTCACCCTTCCATTCTAAATATTACCATTGTTATTATTACAAGCTAGAAAATACTTAATTGCACACAGTACAGGGACAGTAACAACACCAAGGACAATGACGGGAAGACAGAAAAAACAAGGAAACCAGTATCCCCACAGCAAAAAATTAGTACAGGAACCAGTGGGGAATGAAGAGAACAGAAACTCAGATCCAGACTCCAACAAAATGAAGATAAACTATGCCAAAGGACCCAATGAAGCCCACAAGAATAATTTAAAAGAAGACATACTACAAGTACTCAATGAGAATTTTATAGAGATGATACTGGATAGGGTCAACCAAAATGTACAGGAGACACTCAAAAATTCCAAGACAACAAAAATAGAGAATTTGAAAAAGCAAAAGAAGAAATGAAGGAAACCATAGAAGCACTGTATAAACACCAAAGTGAAAGAGAGAACACAATGAATAAATGGATAAATGAACTCAGGACAAAAATAGACAACATTAAAGAGGAAAACTGCCAGGATATGGAAAACCTCAGAAAAAAGAACAAAACAGAACTGCAAAACAAAATGGAAGGCCAATCCAGCAGAATAGAACAAACAGAAGACAGAATCTCAGAACTTGAAGATGAAATGGTAATTAAAGGAAAAACCGAAGAACTATTAATTAAACAACTCAAGACCTGTGAAAAGAAAATGCAAGAACTCACTGACTCCATCAAAAGACCAAAATTGAGAATCATGGGCATCGAAGAAGAAGAAGAGGTGCAAGCGAAGGGAATGCGTAATATACTCAACAAAATAAAAACGGAAAATTTCCCAAATCTAGAGAAAGATATTCCCATACAAACGCAAGAGGCCTCCAGGACACCAAACAGACCAGATCAAAATAGAACTACTCCACGACATATCATCATTAAAACAACAAGTTCAGAAACTAAGGAAAGAATATTGAAGGCTGTAAGAGAGAAAAAACAAGTAACATACAAAGGTAAACCCATCAAAATAACAGCAGACTTCTCAACAGAAACATTAAAAGCAAGAAGAGCGTGGGGTGAGATCTTCCGGGCATTGAATGAAAATAACTTCAACCCCAGGATACTCTACCCAGCAAAGCTATCATTCAAAATAGATGGAGCAATAAAAGTCTTCCATGATAAGCAGATACTAAAACAATATGTGCCCACAAAGTCACCATTACCAAAGATTCTGCAAGGGATTCTGCACACAGAAAGTGACACCCAACTTAACCATGGAAAGGCAGGCAGCACCAAACCACAGGAAAAGAAAAAGCAAGACAGTAGAGAGTAACATCAAGTTAGGTACACACAATCAAACCTTCAAACAACTAAGACAACTAAATGGCAGGAATCACCACATACCTATCAGTACTAACACTTAATGTTAATGGACTTAATTCATCCATCAAAAGACACCGTTTGACAAAATGGATTAAAAAAGAAGATCCAACAATTTGTTGATTACAGGAACTCATCTCACCGACAGAAATAAGCATATGCTTAGGATGAAAGGCTGGAAGAAGATTTACCAAGCCAGTGGCCCCCGAAAACAGGCAGGAGTACCAATACTTATCTCTGACAAAGTAGACTTCAAACCTACATTGATCAAACGAGATAAAGAAGGACATTCCATACTAATAAAAGGGGAAATAGACCAAAAGGAAATAATAATCATCAATCTGTACGCACCCAATGTCAACGCACCCAATTTCATCAAACATACCCTGAAAGACCTAAAAGCATATATAAACACCAACACAGTGATTGTGGGAGACTTTAACACTCCATTATCATCAATAGATAGGTCATCCAAACAAAAACTCCATAAAGAAATCCAAGATCTAAAATATGCAATAGATCAAATGGACCTAGTAGATGTCTACAGAACATTTCATCCAACCTCTACACAATATACATTCTTCTCAGCAGCCCATGGAATCTTCTCCAAGATAGATCATATCCTAGGGCACAAAGCAATCCTCAGCAAATATAAGAAAATAGAAATAATACCGTGCATACTATCTGACCACAATGCAGTAAAAGTAGAACTCAACAACAAAAGTAAAGACAAAAAACATGCAAACAGCTGGAAACTAAATAACTCATTACTTAATGAAGAATGGATCATCGATGCAATAAAAGAGGAAATTAAAAAGTTCCTGGAAGTCAATGAAAATGAAAACACAACCTACCGGAACCTATGGGACACAGCTAAGGCAGTCTTGAGAGGAAAGTTTATAGCCATGAGTGCATATATTAAAAAGACTGAAAGATCCCAAATCAATGACCTAGTGATACATCTCAAACTCCTAGAAAAACAAGAACAAGCAAATCCCAAAACAAATAGAAGGAGAGAAATAATAAAAATAAGAGCTGAAATCAACGAAATAGAAACCAAGAAAACCATACAAAGAATTAATGAAACAAAAAGTTGGTTCTTGGAAAAAATAAACAAGATCGATAGACCCAAATTAGTAGAATTAGGAAAGCAAAAGGGGAGATAACAACAAACACCATGGAAGTCCAGGAAATCATCAGAGACTACTTTGAGAACCTATATTCAAATAAATTTGAAAATCTAAAAGAAATGGACAGATTTCTAGATACATAGGATCATCCAAAACTGAACCAAGAGGAAATTAATCACCTGAATAGACCTATAACACAAAATGAAATTGAAGCAGCAATCAAGAGTCTCCCCAAAAAGAAAAGTCCAGGGCCTGATGGATTCTCTGCTGAATTCTATCAGACCTTTAAAGAAGAACTGATACCAACCCTCCTTAAACTGTTCCACGAAATAGAATGGGAAGGAAAACTGCCAAACACATTTTATGAAGCCAGTATTACACTTATCCCAAAACCAGGCAAAGACACCTCCAAAAAGGAGAACTATAGGCCAATCTCCTTAATGAACATTGATGCAAAAATCCTCAATAAAATAATGGCAAACCGAATTCAGCAACACATCAAAAAGATTATTCACCACGACCAAGTAGGCTTCATCCCAGGGATGCAGGGGTGGTTCAACATACGAAAATCAATAAACATAATAAACCACATTAACAGAAGCAAAGACAAAAACCACTTGATCATCTCAGTAGATGCAGAAAAAGCCTTTGATAAGATCCAACATCATTTCTTGATAAAAGCTCTAAGAAAACTAGGAATAGAAGGAAAGTTCCTCAACATTATAAAAGCTATATATGACAAACCTACAGCCAGCATTATACTTAACGGAGAAAAATTAAAACCATTCCCTCTAAAATCAGGAACCAGACAAGGATGCCCACTATCTCCACTCCTATTCAACATAGTACTGGAATTCCTAGCCAGAGCAATTAGGCAAGAAGAAGGAATAAAAAGAATTCAAATAGGTAAAGAAACTGTCAAAATATCCCTATTTGCAGACGACATGATCCTATACCTTAAAGACCCAAAAAACTCTACTCAGAAGCTTCTAGACATCATCAATAGCTATAGCAAGGTAGCAGGATATAAAATCAACATAGAAAAATCATTAGCATTTCTATACACTAACAATGAGCAAACGGAAAAATAATATATGAAAACAATTCCATTTACAATAGCCTCAAAAAAAATCAAATACCTTGGTGTAAACCTAACAAAAGATGTGAAAGACCTCTACAAGGAAAACTATACACTTCTGTAGAAAGAGATTGAGGAAGACTATAGAAAGTGAAGAGATCTCCCATGCTCATGGATTGGTAGAATCAACATAGTAAAAATGTCGATACTCCCCAAAGTAATCTACATGTTTAATGCAATTCCCATCAAAATTCCAATGACATTCATTAAAGAGATTGAAAAATCTACTGTTAAATTTATATGGAAACACAAGAGGCCACGAATAGCCAAGGCAATACTCAGTCAAAAGAACAATGCAGGAGGTATCACAATACCTGACTTCAAACTATATTACAAAGCAGTAACAATAAAAACAGCATGGTACTGGCACAAAAACAGACATGAAGACCAGTGGAACAGAATAGAGGACCCAGATATGAAGCCAAACAACTATAAGCAACTTATCTTTGACAAAGGAGCTAAAAATATACGATGGAGAAATAGTAGCCTCTTCAACAAAAACTGCTGGGAAAACTGGTTAGCAGTCTGCAAAAAACTGAAACTAGATCCATGTATATCATCCTATACCAAGATTAACTCAAAATGGATCAAGGATCTTAATATCAGACCCCAAACTCTTAAGTTGATACAGGAAAGAGTAGGAAATACTCTGGAGTTAGTAGGTATAGGTAAGAACTTTCTCAATGAAACCCCAGCAGCGCAGCAACTAAGAGATAGTATAGATAAATGGGACCTCATAAAACTAAAAAGCTTCTGTTCATCAAAAGAAATGGTCTCTAAACTGAAGAGAACACCCACAGAGTGGGAGACAATATTTGCCAACTATACATCAGACAAAGGACTGATAACCAGAATATACAGGGAACTTAAAAAACTAAATTCTCCCAAAACTAATGAACCAATAAAGAAATGGGCATGTGAACTAAACAGAACTTTCTCAAAAGAAGAAATTCAAATGGTCAAAAAAACACATGAAAAAATGCTCACCATCTCTAGCAATAAAGGAAATACAAATTAAAACCACACTAAGATTCCACCTCACCCCTGTTAGAATAGCCATCATCAGCAACACCACCAACAACAGGTGTTGGCGAGGATGCAGGGAAAAAGGAACCCTCTTACACTGTTGGTGGGAATGTAGACTAGTACAACCACTCTGGAAAAAAATTTGTAGGCTACTTAAAAAGCTAGACATCGATCTACCATTTGATCCAGCAATACCACTCTTGGGGATATACCCAAAAGACTGTGACATAGGTTACTCCAGAGGCACCTGCACATCCATGTTTATTGCAGCACTATTCACAATAGCCAAGTTATGGAAACAGCTAAGATGTCCCACCACTGACGAATGGATTAAGAAAATGTGGTATCTATACACAATGGAATTTTATGCAGCCATGAAGAAGAATGAAATGTTATCATTCGCTGGTAAATGGATGGAATTGGAGAACATCATTCTGCGTGAGGTTAGCCTGGCCCAAAAGACCAAAAATCGTATGTTCTCCCTCATATGTGGACATTAGATCAAGGGCAAACACAACAAGGGGATTGGACTATGAGCACATGATAAAAGCGAGAGCACACAAGGAAGGGGTGAGGATAGGTAAGACACCTAAAAAACTAGCTAGCATTTATTGCCCTTAATGCAGAGAAACTAAAGCAGATACCTTAAAGCAACTGAGGCCAATAGGAAAAGGGGAACAGGTACTAGAGAAAAGGTTAGATCAAAAAGAATTAATCTAGAAGGTAACACCCACGCACAGGAAATCAATGTGAGTCAATGCCCTGTATAGCTATCCATATCTCAACCAGCAAAAACCCTTGTTCCTTCCTATTATTGCTTATACTCTCTCTACAACAAAATTAGAAATAAGGGCAAAATAGTTTCTGCTGGGTATTGGGGGGGGGAAGAGGGAGGGGTCGGAGTGGGTAGTAAGGGAGGGTTGGGAGCAGGGGGGAGAAATGAACCAAGCCTTGTATGCACATATGAATAATAAAAGAAAAATGAAAAAAAAAACCTACATTGATCAAATGAGGTAAAGAAGGACATTCCATACTAACAAAAGGGGAAATACACAAAAGGAAATAATAATTATCAACCTATATGCACCCAGCATCATGCAACCAATTTCATCAAACTTACTCTGAAGGACCTAAAAACATATATAAACTCCAACAAGTGGTAGTGGGAGACTTTAATAACCCCGTCACCAATATATAGGTCATCCAAACAAAAAATCATTAAAGAAATCCTAGATCCACCATAGATCAAATGGACCTAACTGATGTCTACAGAACATTTCATCCAACCTCTACACAATATACATTCTTCTCAGCAGACCATGGAATCTTCTCCAAAAAATTGATCATATCTTAGGGCACAAAGCAAGCATCAGCAAATATAAGAAAACAGAAATAATTGCATGCATTCTGTCTGATTACAATGCATTAAAACTAGAATTTAACAATAAATACAATAGTAAAATACATGCAAACAATTGGAAGCTGAACAACACATTGCAATGATCAATGGGTTACTGGTGAAATAAAAGAGGAAATTAAAAGGTTCCTGGAAGTTAAAGAAAATGAAAACATGACCTACCAGAAACTGTGGGAACAGCAAAGGCAGTCATGAGAGGAAAGTTTATAGCCATGAGTGCATATATTATAAAGACAGAAAGATCTCAAATCAATGACCTAATGCTACATCTCAAACTCATAGAAAAACAAGAACAAGAAAATCCCAAAACAAGCAGAAAGAGAGAAGTAATAATCAATGAAATAGAAACAAACAAAAAAGAAATATACAAAAAATTAATGAAACAAAAAGTGGGTTCTTTGAAAAAATAAACAAGATTGACAGACCCCTGGCAAACATGACTAAAATGAGGAGATAAAAAACCCCAATCAATAAAATCAGAAATGCAAAAAGGGAAATAACAACAAACACCAGAGAAGTCCAGGAAATCATCAGAGACTACTTTGAGAACCCATATTCAAATAAATTTGAAAATCTTGAAGAAATGGAGAGGTTTCTGGATACTTATGACCATCCAAAATTGAACAAAGAGGACATTAATATTAGAATATTAATATTCTAATAATAGTTATTAGAATAGATCAATAATGCAAAATGAAATTAAAGCAACAATAGTCTCCCAAAAAAGAAAAGTCCAGGACCTGATGGATTCTCTGCTGAATTCTCTCAGACCTTTAAAGAAGAAGTAATACCAACCCTCTTTAATCTTTTCCATGAAATAGAAAGGGAAGGAAAATGGCCTAACTCATTCTATGAAGCCAGTATTACATTCATCCCAGAACCTGACAAAGTCACCTCTAAAAAAGAGAACTGTAGGACAATCTCCTTAATAAACATCGCTGCAAAAATCCTCAAAAAATAATGGCAAACCAAATTCAACAACATATCAGAAAGATTATTCACCACAACCAAGTCGGCTTCATCCCAGGAATGCAGGGGTGGTTCAACATACATAAATTTGTAAATGTAATACAGCACATTAATAGAAGCAAAGATAAAAACCACTGATCATCTCAATATTGGCAGAAAAAGCCTTTGACAAGATCCAACACCACTTCATGATAAAAGCTCTAAGAAAACTAGGAATAGAAGTAAAGTACCTCAACATTTTAAAAGCTATATATGACAAACCTACATCCAGTATATACTTAATGGTGAAAAACTGAAACATTTCCCCTAAAATCAGGAATGAGAAAAGGGTGCCCACTATCCCCACTCCTATTCAACATGGTCCTGGAATCCTAGCAAGAGCAATTAGGAAAAAAGAAGAAATAAATGGAATACAAATAGGTAAAGAAACTATCAAAATATCCCTATTTGTAGAAGACATGATCCCATATCTTAAAGACCCAAAAAACTCTACCCAAAAACTCCTAGACACCGTAAAAGCTACAGCCAGGTGGCAGGATACAAAATCAACTTACAAAAGTCATTAGCTATTCTATATACCAAAACTGAACAAACTTATCAAGAATATATGGAAACAATTCCATTTACAATAGCCTCAAAAAAAATCAAATACCTAAGAGTAAACTTAACAAAGGGTGTTTATGACCTCTACAAGGAGAACTACAAAGCCCTATAGAAAGAGATTGAGGAAGACTACAGAAGGTGGAAAGTTCTCCATGCTCATGGATTGGTAGAATCAACATAGTAAAAATAGCTATATTACCAAAAGCAATCTACATGTTTAATGCAATTCCCATCAAAATCCCAATGACATTCAACACAGAGATTGAAAAATCTGCCCTGAAGTCCACTTGGAAGCACAAGAGACTGGGAAATGCCAAGGCAAGCAAAAAGAGCAATGCTGGAGGTATCACAATACCTGACTTCAAACTATATTACAAAGCAATAGCAATAAAAACAGCATGGTACTGTCACAAAAACAGACATGAAGATCAGTAGAACAGAGTAGATGACTTGGATATGAATCCACACAACTATGCCCACCTTATTTTTGACAAAGTTACTTAAAATATATCATGGAGAAAAGACAGCCTCTTCAACAAATGTTGTTGGGAAAAGTGGTTATCTGTCTGCAAGAAACTGAAACTAGATCCATATTTATCACCCTGTAGTAGTATCAACTCAAAATGGATCAAGGACCTTAATATCAGACCTGAAACTCTAAAGTTGGTACCTCAGCAGCTCAGCAACTAAGAGAAAGTATGGACAAATGGGACTTCATAAAACTAAAAAGCTTCTGCACAACAAAAGAAATGGTCTCTAAATTGAAGAGACCACCAACAGAATGGGAGAAAATATTTTCCAGACAAAGGACTGATAACCAGAATATACAGTAAACTCAAAAAATTAAACTCTCCCAAAATTAATGAACCAATAAAGAAATGGGCAACTGAACTAAACAGAACTTTCTCAAAAGAAGAAATTCAAATGGCCAAAAAATACATGAAAAAATGCTTACCATATCTATCCATAAAGGAAATACAAATCAAAACCACACTAAGATTCCATCTCACCCCTGTTAGAATAGCCATCATCAAAAACACCACCACCAACAGGTGTTGGCAAGGTTGTAGGGAAAAAGGAACTCTCATACATTGTTGGTGGGAATGCAAACTAGTGCAACCAGTCTGGAAAATTATTTGGAGGCTTCTTTAAAATCTAAACATAGATCTGCCATGTGATCCAGAAATCCCACTGTGGGGATATACCCAAAGGAATGTGACACAGGTTACTCCAGAGTCACCTGCACACCCATGTTTATTGCGGCACTATTCACAATAGCCAAGTTATGGAAACAGCCAAGATGCCCCATTACTGACGAATGGATTAAGAAATAGTGGTATCTATACACAATGGAATTTTATGCAGCCATGAAGAAGAATGAAATCTTATCATTCTCAAGTAAATGGATGGAACTGGAGAACATCTTTCTGAGCAAGGTTAGCCAGGCTCAGAAGACCAAAAATCGTTATGTTCTCCTTCATATGCAGACTTTAGATCTAGGGCAAATGCAGCAATGTGTTCTGACTTGGGTCACATGATAAGAGGAGAGCACACATGGAAGGTATAGGGATAGCTAAGGAACCTAAAATAGATAGTATTTGATGTCCCAACTGAATAGGAACTAACACAGAAACCATAAAGTGACAGAGGTCAATATGAGAAGGGGATCAGGAACTAGTGAAAAGATCAGTTAGAGATGAATCATCTTGGGTTGTAACACATTTGTACATGGAAGCAATGCTAGGAAACTCTGTATAGCTATCCTTATTGGCCTAGAGTTCTCCTTTTTTGGAAAATGTCTTTGTCTGGATTGGGGATGAGTGTAATACTGGCTTCATAAAATGAGTTAGACCATTTTCCTTACCTTTCTATTTCATGGAAAAGATTATAAGGAGGGTTGGTATTAGTTCTTTAAAGTTCTGATAGAATCCAGCAGAGAATCCATCAGGTCTTGGATTTTTCTTTTTTGGGAGACTCTTTATTGCTGCTTCAATTTTATTTTGTGTTATAGATCTATTCAGGTGATTAATGTCCACTTGGTTCAATTTTAGATGGTCATAAGTATCTAGAAATTTCCTCTCTTATTTCTTTTATTTTATTATGACCCATTGATCATTGAGCATTGTATTATTCAGCCTCCAGCTATTTACATGGTTTTTGCTATTGTTTTTGTTGTTGAGTTCTAATTTTTGTGCATTGTGATCAGATAGAATCAGCATGTGTTTTTATTGACAAAAAGTCATTTTGTCATAGCAACAAACCTGTATGCTAGCTCTTCTTTCACTTTAGAGATGATAACAGTGAGACCAAAAGAGGTGTTTGAAGCAGTAAGTGACCAGGAAAGATTTGAGCTTAGATCTGTCACTGTCCAAATGACTTCCACTCTGTCATGCTACTCTTAAAATGATCTATGGGTCAGCCTTCTGGCTTTGCCTGAGAGAATGGTGAAATGCAAAATCTCAGGTATCATTTGAGACCTACTGAATCACACTGCATTTTAACAAGTTCCTTGAGTGACTTATATGAGCATTAAATTTTGAAAACCAACATTCTATGCCTCATGGCTTTTATGACTACTGACAGTTTTTTGTATATTTCAAGGTCCTAATGCTGGATAATGCTGAGATCTCCTAAAATTTTCAGTAAATTCTCAAATAAGCTGATAGAATTTACTATCAGCTAGATAGAATTCTATCTATCAGATAGAATTTACTATCAGTAATGATCAAGAAGACTTGATCATTACTCATAGATATAGTGGCAGACACACACCCACACACACATAGCTTGCAGCAAGAGAAAGGGAAAAAAGAGAGACCTTGCTGGAGGTTGATCTAGTATTTTTTACAGAATTAAGACATGTAATCAGCAGAATAACCTGCAAAATAATTATGCTTTTTTGAGAATTTTGAGAAATGTGAAATCCACAGACAATGGGAAGAGAAAAATCCAATAAATTTTGAGTGTGGATACCTCACTTATTCCCAAATTAGTGGTTGCCAGACACTTTGTTTTCCTCCACTTTATTAAAGCTCCCAAAATATTGAAAGGCCTTCAGGCATCATTTACTCTGCATCTGGAAAAAGCCCCCAGTGTCAAAGTATTAAACTTATTTATCAATTCAAAGTCATTGCCTTGTGATGTTTGCATGTTTTTAATAAAGCAAGAAACATTGCATAAACAATGAAAATAGTTTCTGTGCAGACAGTAGGAAGCATTAACCTCTTGGCCCCAGAAGTTCAGATCTACAGAGTAGCATTTTGATGACACAAACAATTGATGGCAGCATTGCTCCAGTCTGTTTTCTGCTGCTGAATTCTTGCTTCTCAAGTTCCCTTTTATATCCTTCTATTCTATTTCAGAAATAGTTAAAACTTTGAACCTTTTGAAGCATGTTATTTCTATGCTTTGTAAAATACACAAAAGTATATTCCGTAATCCTGATACACTATATTGTGGTATAAGATACACCAGGCGCCTGGGATGAAACTGTTGACGATATTATTCTTACACTTCCATTTGAGTTGGGAATGGAGACTGGTGCAGGTAGAGATTACATTCAGGTGATGTAATGGAAACTGATAAAGTTGACTACTGGGAATTTGTACTCTAAGAGTATTGCTCCAAGCAAACACAAAAGTTGTCTTTATTTTGTACAGTGTGATGTAGCATGTTGATTGAGATTAGCCCATGAAATCAATGCCCCTAATTCTATATATCTATCTCTGAGAGTGTTATTTGACTTTCCTGTGACTTGATATATAGTAGAAAAAAGAATTATACCTGCTTTCTGATGTCACTATGAGTATATGAAGAAAAAATGTTTTTTAAATGCTTAGAAGTCATCAATATGTGACTAAACATATCTTACAGCTACGATTTTCAATATTTGTTAAAATTCCATGGTCTGTTCAGGCTATAGTTTACATAGTTGTTTCCTGAGTTTATTGGACATCTAGAGATTATCCACTTTTTCAGTATTTTAAATTTACTTTGGCATGTAAGAATTTACATTCTTACATCTTAACCTTTTTCTAAATGTCAGATTGTCTGCCTAGAAAAAGTCTATTATGTGAATAAGTAGACAAGTGGTGGAAGTCTTTCTCTTTGGGGAATTATTAAATATATAAAACATAAATACAGGAATCAGTCATCCAGAACTGGATGCTCCAAAAAAATTACAACAATTTTGATGGCATAAAACTTACCAAATATTGGGCCCATAGTTCTTGGAGCTAAAAATCTGAAATGAATTTGACTGAACCAAAATCAAGTTGTCAGCCAGGCCGTGCTACTCCCAGAGCTGTAAGGAGGATCCTTTCCTTGCCTCTTCCAGCTGTTAGCTATTGGTGGTTGACGGCATTCCTGTGGGGACTACATCATTCATTTCTCTCAGACGGCACTGTGTTGACATTGGAGCCAGCTATATAAATCAGGATAATATCTTATTTAAAAATCCTTATTTTACCTCATCTGCAAATCTTTAGCATATAAGGTAACATTCACAGGCTTCAGGGACTGAGGTCTGATAATGGACCACCATTCAGCTCTGTGAAAATTTTACTTTTGAAAATTTTATGTATTTATTGGAGCAATGAACTTAAAGACATCAAGACCATTGCTATGTTACCTAACAATTTTGAATTATAGTTTACATATAAAAAAGTCACACATATTCAGTGGAGATTTCAAAGAGCTATTTCTTTTCTTCATAAAATTTTAGAGGAAACATTTTCAGTCTTTCACCTTTGAGTGTGCTGTTTGCTGTGGGTTTGCCAAATAGGGCTTCAACTATGTTCGGATACTTTTCCTTTAATTTCTTTTTCATTTTGTTTTTATGGGAAAGGGTACTGAATTATGTCAAATGATTTTAACATACAACTGACATAATCATGGTATTTTTTCTTTCATTCTGTTATATACCCCATGATATATAAAAGTAATATGTTTTTTGAAGACCAAGCATGGTTCTTATAAAGGCAAATGGGTCTAATTCCACTTGAAAAAAAATGCACTTATAAGCAACTACTGGATTCAACAAACAAATATTAGAATGAATTACCAGAAGTCAAAGGCTTAGAAAGCGACTTTGTGAGAATTTTGACCATTACATCTTGGTTCATTGATCAGGAGAACTGCAGAGAACTTGTGGAAGCTGCCCATGAACAGAAGCCAACATTTGAATATTTGACACGGAAAGTGTCCTGGTGCCAGTTTGCAGTCTCTAAAGCTACTTAAGATGTTTATATTTTATACCTTAGTAAGTGGTGCACTTCAAGTGATGATAAACTTTGGTTCAACCATTTACAGGTTTTTGTCTAGTCCCCCTCATTTTTTGGTAGTTGGTGGTACTAGGAATTGGCCTCAGGACTTTGTGCTTGAGCTACACCCAAGTCAAAGATGTGGATATTTTATGGTAACTCTCCCACACTGCCCACAACCCGAAATTTCTAAGAATAGACAGCATGGAACACTGAAGGGTGGAAAAGGCAAGAATTTATAGTTACCACTACATTTCATACCCGTTAGTGGAAGTTCTTATCTTAGGTCTGAGGTAGTGTAGAAGAAGAAGTCTTACACTGTTTTTTAAGTTCAAGTACACTGGAAATTTTTTGTACTTTAAAATTATCAGAAAACACATGACATGTACATGATGTTTTAGGCAACAGTAGGGAAACTGTTTACTACAAGAAGAGTTTCTAAAGAGCCAGAAGAAAAAGTTTAAAGTCATCTCAGATAGTATACTACATACAACTCATTCAATAAAATGGTTATACTCTCAAGGAGTCACTAGAAAAATATTTTTGCTTTAAAAATAAAGAGTATATGTATCGAAGAAAAAAAAGAAATTAGAAGTGAAATCACAGGAAATAAGTGTAACATATATGCCAAAAATTGATGCTCAGAATATGTCAATACTTTGCAAAGTATTGAGAAAGCAACAGACAATTCAGTAAAAATAGACAAAGAATTTTATAAGAACCTCGTACACACATAATAAAATTAAAGGGCAAATAAATATATAAAAATACTCAGGCTCCCTTGCAATCACTGAAGTTCAATTTAAAATATCAGTAACATATTATTACTCCAATCATATTGGCAAAATAAATGCTTGATGGCATTGTAAGAGGGTATGAATTCTCATGTGTTCCATTGGCAAATGCTCAAATACTTGTGAAAGCAATTTGTTATAGAGTAAATTGAAGGTACTCAAATTCACTTCGAATAAGTTAGAGATAAATCTCACTATACTCACTAGTTGGCAGAAGGTACTTGTTATATGCACCATTGTTCATCAGTAAAAAGTAAGATTTAAAACTGTATCAATCTTGGTACAATAGCAGACAGAAATCAAACAATGAATTAAACAAGGGGTGTTTAATTTAAAAACTCATTAAGCTATAATTTAACAAGGAATTGTAAGAACATTGCAATGGTATTGTAAGACTGAAGGAAGAATATCCAAGAAAGGGCAGCTTTTGATGGTGGTTCAGACATTGGTTAGAGAAGTTCACTGGCAGAAGTTCATTTGGTAAGCATAAGTGGTCCTCCAGAGGACAGGTGGGGAGATGGTGTTCAGCTGGTATGGCTGTGGCATGGGAACTCTCTGGTCTCCAGATGAGCTTTGGGTGGTCTGGAGAGAAATTGAAATGTTAGAGCAGGCAAGAATCCTTCAAGATGTATTTCTATATTAAGAAGACTGCAGGAAGGTTATCAGGTTGTAATTGAAAAAGTCACTGTGTAGGGCTGGAGGCTCAAGTGGTGGAGCACTTGCATAACAAGCACAAGGTCCTGGGGTGAAAACCCAGTACCACAAAAAGGAAAGAAAAATCACTATAGAACCATGATTTTGGACACATGCATGGGGCAGAGTCCCATCAGGTGATTTCCACCCACACTGTTGATCCTTCTTGCAGCAGCCCAGAGGAAGGAGAGCTCTTCTTCCAACAATGTTCCTTCAGTTATCTACTGAGAAAGTCTGATATGTTGCTCATCTTAAAGAAGAAAATCTTACAGGGATTCTGTGTATTGTCAGAATGTATTGACAGAAATATTTGGAGTAGAGAGGCAATAAAATAAATAACTGGAACAACAAAATAGTGAAATTTATCAGCATGAATACATTTCCAAGAGCATGAAATTTGGTGGATGAGAAGAGAGTAAGCAAACAACAATAAAACCTATATTTGAAAATATGATGTAAAAGAGAGCAGAGGAATATTTTCCCCTATGGAATAATAGCAGGGTCTCTATATCAGACAGGGTACCAAATAAGCCTTTTTCTTTCTGAAATGGTAGCATAGAAAATGGAAACCAGATAGTCCTTCAGAAGGAAGAAGTGCTGAACAGGTCAGTAAAACTGGGCACTGTAAGCATTCATCCTTGCAGAAAAGATGGCAGTCAAAATAGTATCTTCACAAAAGCAGTTTCAGTAGGAAAAAGGGGGATGGAGAAGCCATTCTTTCCAACCCCACTATCATAGCATGGACACTCAAACTACATTGGGTCTTTGTCTTCGCTGATTTTCACTTTCCTGTTGAGTCAACTTGAACTTCTCATCAGACTGATGATTTTTTGTGAGGTTTGCTTTGACTTCATTGCAATGTACTTTGTCTAGTTTTGTTAAGGAAGATGAAAAACTAGAGTACAAAATTGAATGTTTGCCTAAATCTATAGGGGCTTCCTCCATTTCCAATGTTACACAGAGACAAAGGTAATTGAATATTGACCTCCAAGTGCAACTTTAAAAATTACTACAGAATGTTCCTCACCTATTAAATTGATCTGAAATGTTTGTTGCAAAGGTGAGAAAAATTATTTGTAAGTCTAAGCTGTATTAAAGTATTCACAACTAAAGGCTTTGTTGTTTGGAATATTTTTAGTTTCTTAAAAATGATGTTTTTATTCTTTTTGTTACACATAACCTCTTAATGAGTAAGAAGGTATGGGTTTATAGACATATTTTAATAGACTTACAAATCTAAATGTTACTGTTTCACCTCTCGATTGTCTCTAAAATTAAAAGCATCTTTTAGGACTATAATGGACAAAAATTTTACCATAATATGTACTGAGACAGTGAAAGGACAGAGAACTTTTTACTCCATACTGCCATATATACTAGTTACTTCACATTTATTTGCTGTCATTTGTTAGTGTAATGAGATGAAGAATTATTCATATTTTTGTTGGCTTTAAAGTCATCAACACTAGCACAAATCATATTAATTGCTTGGATATGTGGTAGCTTCTTTATGACTCTCAGTAGCGAGCCATGGTCTGATAAATAGGTGAGGCATTCTTGTCATGGATGCCAGTGCAAGTGTCTGAATGAAGAGAGTTGGGAAGGATTTGTGCAGAACAGCTGCAGGAAATCTACACAGTATGTGAAAATAATGTCTCTCTCACTAAGTACTCCTAAAATTGCATTTGAATACAAATGAAGTTTTTTTCCTGAAAAATGCTATCTAGTTTGTTTCTCTAAGTGTCTAAAAAAACTGTATTTTACTTGGAACTATTACATCCAAGCCCTAGATTAACCTATATAATATGATAAGTCCATCTACACTGATTTTTCTGCTCATGAAAAAATTAAAATTATATTACTTAAATAATGAGTACATAGAATGTATAAGTCCAATAAGATAAAAATAAATCAATGTCTATGTGTCTAACACACAGCTAAAAATATTCTTTGGAATCTCTCAGTGTACCTAATCCAATAAATAATACTTTTCTCACACACAGAGGAGCATACCATCCTGAATATCATGTTAGTCATTCTTTGCTTTGCTTTTATAAGTTGTTTTATCACCAGTGTATATATTGTCATACAATATATACAATAATAATGTATACAATACAAATATATACAGTAAGCTTACCTGATTAGTGGATTTATTATGTAGTTTGGACCAAATGCACTCAGAAAAATAAATAGATAAAATCAACAGGAATTTCAAAAACAAAAATTTAAAATTCCCTCACGCATTCCACAGGCCAGTGGATGTGGAGAAGCTCTCAGCCCAGCATTGGGTTATTGTCTTTTTAAATTATTGTGTGATCTGCTGTTTCTCTGACCTTCATTTTGTGAAAAATCTGCCTCCCAAAAGCAAATGGTGCCCAGATAGCATGGTAAAAGGAATGTGTGAGTGAAAGTGAAAAAGGTCTTTCGCAGCACCTGATCTTTAGAGGAAATTGGATTATGTCATGAGAAAAACGAGTCAAGCATCCTCAGTATTTGAGAAGAAGAGCATGGGGTAAGATGTTATTTTTGGTGATCACTAGTAATGTGTCCAGTGGCGACTTCTGTGGCAGCAATGCAGCCTACTCCACTGGGTTTCAAGTTATGGACGCTTATACCTACTGTACGTATGATAGCATAGGCAATTCGAGTGATTTTAAAGCACTGAGTTCTATGCATCCTGACATTCACAGTTCTTCCTCAGTGGTCTTCTTGGAACCATGAACCCATGGGATACCAAAGCTCTTTTGTTGACTTTATTTTAGGAGAGTAGAACTCAGTTGTTTCTCTCTGAGTTTACCCAGATGCCCACATTTCAGGGTGGTAGTTTGCCCAACAATTTCAATTCTTCAGTAGGTCCAAAAATAAGTTTTGTGGTGTTCAATTAATCCAGCTTTCTCATGCTGTATGCACACCTCTCAATTGACAACGCCCAGGATCTTCACATGTCAGGGGTATTTTACCTTCCCTGACATGATGTTTGAGGGTTCTAGTTTCTCCAAATCCAAGTCCTTTCAGAATCTTTATCTTTTTTTTCAGTACTGGGGTTTTAGCACTTGAGCCATGCCCCAAACCTCTTTGCTTTAGTTATTTTTAGATAGGTTCTGTGCCTTTTCCCAGACAAGCTCCAATGGAGATCCTCCTGCCTACACTTAACATGTAGCTGGGATTACAGCTATGTGACACTGCACCTAGCTTGTTGACTGATATGGGGGTCTTGCTAAGATTTTGCCCAAGCTGACCTCAAACGAAGAACCTCCCAATCTCAACCTTCCAGGTCACTGGGATTACAGGTGTAAACCACCAAAATCTTAAACTTTGCTAACGGCCTCATGTCATACTCCAAAGGTCACCATTGCAGTATAAATGGTGTGACAGGATTGGCGCATTACTGATCCATGGAGGACGTGTTCAGTATTTCACCAGTATCTATATTTCCTGTATATATTTTTTGGGAAAGTGTCACAGTGTGATCATTCCAGAATGATAGATTTCATGGAAATATTTATTCTTTCATTCTTAACTACTGCGCTCCACATATTAGTCATTTCTCTGTGGCTGATTTTGAAAAATGAGAATTTGAACTGAGTACTAAAATTTTATGAATTTGAGAAAGACTTTAAAAGTTAGTTTTTGCCTTAATGCTTTGAATTAATTTTTTTTTGTTAAGAGTATAGAAACTTTAGGATCAGAGACTCTTCCCTCATTTTATTAATCCCTTAATATCCACTGAAGACTATCAGTGTTGTACCCATGATTATGTGAATAAAATCCAGTAGAAGGAAAAATAGAAATATGCCTCCATTAATTATTTTAGGAAAAAAAAATTTTAAAACAGAAGGGCATGTATAGAAAGATTAAAATGACTAGATTGTAATTGTGTCTTGATTTACCTTGGTGTTTGGGGCAGACTTTTTACAACTGTAGTCTTTACCGAAGTGGTTGCAATAATTTTAGCAGAATAAATTTTAATTTATAAATTTGCAGTCCCATGATTGAAAGTATTGTATTTTTTAAAAGATGATTGTAAAACTACACAACTAGGTTAGAAACAGTATCAAGAAAATTGTTTTTATTAAATTGCCTTGCTAGCTCCTAATAATATGGTAAATTGCTAGTTTATTAGATCATTTTGTTGTAGTGCCCAATTTACCACTGTAATTTACCAGTTCTACTTCCTGTACTCTGGGGCATTTTCATCTTTTCAGCTTAATGGGTTTAGCTTTAAGTTAAATTAGACTCCTAATCCAATCTTTTTCTTTTTAAAACAGCTTTTTCCTCTGCTGACTGCATTTACACCCTTTCTCTCTGTTCACTGGTTGTTTACATGTAACACTTATGAGCAGAAATGATTAATAATGTCAGTAATTATATTGGCACATTATTCTCTTTTTTCTATGGACAATTAAATAACCAGAATTTGTAATTCGTACTGGGCCCATCTAAATCACAACAGTTGAGTGAAGAGAAAAATCCAAATATGGAATCAAAGCATTATATAGTCAACAGATACGAATTTCTAAAATATATTGGCTTCAAACATTCAATAGTGGATCAGATGTTAAACACTTCAATAACATAATTTTTATATTACATTATATTTATTTAAATTTTCCTGTATATAACTGTCTTAAACACTAAGTTTTAGCAAAACATCTCAAAAAAACAAAAATTTATGTGTTACCAATAAAAAGATGTGTATTTTTTTTCTGGCAAACAATAATGCCTAAAAGGGAAAAATTATACAAAAATCTTTGAATAGAAAAGCTTTATTGTGCTTAAACTTTGGTTTAGTTTTCTTGACCTAAAGATGTTGGTAGAATAATACAAAAGAATTGTATGGAAAAAATAAACATGTAGGAAAAAATAAAGTTATCAAGGGAAATACTATATTTTCAATGTGTCTATTATATCTGAAATCTTTAATATACAATATTTAATCAATATTAAAATATGATATCATTTATCTATACTTAAAACAGTACAATAATTGATATATAAAACACTAACAAGCTTTTGTAATGGAAGATAAAATGTAGAAACAAAGATAAGAACATATGGAAATTTAGTGTAGATAAAGTTGACAAATGGATTCATTTGTATGAAAGTAGAATTTTAATAAATTATGTTGGGATAACTGGAAAGCTAATTGTAAAAAAGATACATTTGAATTAATTTCTCATGCTGTATTACTCAGGGCATTCAAAAGAGGCAGAACCAATGGGCTGTAGCTATATATACAACACAGAGATAGAGATAAACACAGACACATAGGTATATGAGAAAGAATGTGTTAGAGGAATTGACTTACACAATTATGAAAGTTTAGAAGCCCCATGACAGGTCATGAGCAAGCTGGAGACCCAGGGGTGACTGCTGCACAGCTCAGCTCAAATCTGAAGGCCTCCGAGCCATGGCAGCCAATGGTGTGATTTCCAACCCAAGGCTGAAAGCCTGAGAACCTGCAGGATGGGAGAATGGGTGCTGGAGTTAGTCATGAAGTCCAAAGCCCGGGGACCCTGGCATTGTGATGTCCAAGGAGAGCATCCCAGCTCTTGGAGACAGATAGACACTTTTGCCTTTCTTTGTTCCTTCTGGGCTCTGAGCCAAGTGGATGGTGTCCCACCTTGTCCAATCAGAGTAGTACAGTAATCTCCATTGGAAATACCCTCACAGATATACCCAAATATGCCTTACCAGGTTTCTAAGTTTTCCTTAATTTAATCAAGTTAGCACCCAAAATTAACCATAACACATACCAGACATCAGAATAAGTTCCAAATGGTTTAAAAATCTAAACATAAAAATATGAGCACAAGTGCTAAGGGAAGTGTTGGTAACAGACTCTGTAACATGGTTATTGGGAAAGATTTTCTATGACTAAAGTCTAGATTGCATATAAAAGATTAATAATAAATACCCTCCTTTTAAAGACAAACTTTGCATAAAATAAGAAAAAAAGAGTGTCATCAGAAAATATAAAAGGCAAATGACAAATTAGGAGGGGAAGATGTGGCATATCCAGGGAAAGAGCTCTTACTACCCAGCCATGTTTCTAAAAACACTGTATACCAACCAATAAAAGGAATCAGAGACTGTTGAAGTAGTTGAACCTAGTGCTGGAGCCAAACAAAAATGTGCACATTAAATCTCCAACAGCTCATTATGCCAGAATAAGAAAATACATTAAAAAACAAAGTCAAAATGACAAGGACCTTAGCTTAAATGGGCTCTTACAGCCAGATCAGGAACAACTTGAACAATGATTAATACAGTAGTGGATTACGACCCATTGAATAAAATCCATAAATCTACATTCAAACAAAATATAGACATTTATGTACACACACATATATATGTACATTATATAACACAGGAAAAGGGAAATCTCTTCCTTACAGAGAAATACCAACTAACAAATAAAAATAGAATGATAAAGGTATACAAAATCACCAGTTTCAAAATTTAATAAAAAATGTTTTAAGCAAGAATCATGAGTGATATCAGAACTACTGGGTGAAAAGTCTGATGAAACAGGTTATATATACTGATTCTTAGTATATCGTTGTAGATAAATTATTAATTTTAAAGGGAAAAGTAATAACTTGACCATGTGGAAACCTAGAAGGATCCCTTCTTTCACACAAGGTAATGTTATCATCAATATTGGAATAAACTGGCATCACGTACTTCCTGATACAATGCACAGGTTGGTCCTATTGATTTTCTGTCCTGAAAAGCAAGGGCAAAAGAATTATTAAATCACATTAAAAAAAAAAGCAATTCAAAACAAGCAATTCCAGGTAACTCAGATCTACATTCACCTGTCTGTAACGTTGTGTTTTTCTGGAGCCACCTCCAGGATTTATTTCAGTATCAAAGCCTGACCAGGAAGCAGCACCAGGGAATAGTGACAAATAATGGCTTAATGTGAAGTGTCTGGAGTTGCTAAAGCAGCAGAGCAGCTGGTAAGAAATGCTAAGCAAAAAGCAAGGTAAAATGAGGACACACTAGAATCTATCAGTGCAAACTGATCGCATGAGGACACAGCAAAACTACAACAGTGTCTCAAAGCCCTGAATGCAC
Organism: Castor canadensis; assembly: GCF_047511655.1. NCBI lineage: Eukaryota > Metazoa > Chordata > Mammalia > Rodentia > Castoridae > Castor > Castor canadensis. Next base: position 13,214,103 of record NC_133386.1, read on the forward strand.
ATGGCTGCAGACCAAGTCAGGCCCATTGCCATGAAGTTGAGGACTGGAGACATAGAAGATGTTCATGGGAGCTGGAGGAGCTGTGCACCTGGATGCTGCCCCCACCAATGGGTGTACCAACAAATTAGTAATGATATGCATGAGCTCCACCAGGGCCTGACAACCCACAGGGACCTCCATAGTGTGCTGCCACCGTGGCTTCACTTCTACCCTCTAACTCTCAGGTAGAATTTCTCTTGTAGTCAACTTAATTCAGAAAAATACAGGGAATGGAATTCTAGGTTAAAAAATGTCCACTATAAACAAATCTACCCAATATGTCATAGTGCTTTTCTCAAAAAGATGAGTAGGTTAGAAATGGGGACTGGTGAGGTATTTATATCATTTGACCTCACAGCCACCTCATCAAATTTAATTGCCAGGACATGAGTAAAATTATAGGGTTGACACAAATCGATTTATGGATTTATCTATTTCATTTCACTTGCTTTCTCTGAAGTATTGGTGAGTTAGGTGCTTCTTGTGAAGCATACATAGACCAGGTGAGTTATTGTAAAGCATTTTTTGATGCTTGAAATTCTCTTTAACAAAGAAAGTAAAACAATGCAGTAAAACAAATAAATAGAAAACAAAACAACAGCAAAAAAAAAACCAAAACAAACCCATAAGAAATACAATAATATCTAAGTGGATAAGAGCAAGGCCTATGGAATAGATTTTCTGGGGGTGAAACACAGCTACCTTATTTACTAACCATACCATGTTGGACAAGTCATTTAACTTGCCTAAGCCACAACTTTCTCTTTGAAGCAGGATAATATGTATACCTATCTCAGAGTTGTGAGGATTAAATGTGTGATGCACATATGCATCTGCACATATATGCATAAATATACATACTTATGTATATTCAGATATTTACATATATGTTGTAAAGTATGAGCTGTATAAGTAAGTAGTAATTGTAAATTATTATCCTTTTCTAGCCTCTCTTTTTAAAAATAGAGTATCAGTTTTTCTTATTATCATATTTCATGTTAAAGCAAAAACCACATAATTCATATGGAAAGGCTTTTACTTGTTGGTATACATCCAATAAATCATTAGACTTGTGCCTTCAGTGCCTTCATATTTTAAAAAACACTTTTTTTGGTGGTACTGGGGTTTGAACTCAGGGCCTCATGCTTGTCAGGTAGGCACTTTACCACTTGAGCCACTTCAGCCCAACTTTGTGCTTTTTGTAAAAGCTTACAAAGCATAAGTGATAATGTCAAGACTGCCATTTACATATAACACTAAAAAACATGTAAATACATTTTTTTGTAAACTTAAGATAAATTATTAAAATATACTATTTCACATGGGGGAATAAAGTAATTAATATTACATTCTATATAGTCTATTTAACATAAAGTTTCATTTTACATCAATCAGGACTTTTTAACTTATATTGTATTATTATGATATAATAAGAAATATGTATGTGGTCTCTGCCTCTGGTTCCTGAGACAAAACTCCTAAAACTCTAATGGGGCAGAGTGTTAGGAGAATCTGTGTTCTAATATTTGGTGTTTGTCCCTGGTTGCTGACACATAGTTCTGTTGTAATTTTCTGATAGGAATGGCTGCCCTAGAGCTTCTAACTCCCCAGAAATGTCTGGGGTTATAGGAAGATATTTTGTTCTGATGAAGTGACTCTTGATGGGCTCCTATGTAGCCTCAGGGTGGGATCTGGTTGCCAGGGAACCAACCCTGTGGTTAGAGAAGAGAAAGTCTAAAGGTTGAGATGGTCACCAATGGCCAATGATGTCATCAATCATGTCTATGTAAACAAGCCTCCATAAAACCCAGACAGAGAGGGCTCAGCGAGCTTTCAGATAGCTCTCTTCCATCTGGTTGTTCATCTTTATTCTTTCTCAAGTCATTTATTAAAATAATAAACCAATATATGTAAGTAAGTGTTTCCCTGAGAACTCTGTGCCACTTGGGAAATTAATCAAATCCAGAGGAGGGATCATGGGCACCCCAGTTTATAGCCAGTGTGTCAGCAGTACAGCTGAACACTTAAGACTTGCCGTTGACATCTGAAGTGGAAGCAGGCATGTGGTAAAAGCCCATAACCTGTGGAAGCCCACTCTTTCTACAAGTAGACAATGTCAGAACTGATGAGCTAAATTGCAGGCCACTCGGTTGGTATCCACCAGAGAAGGATTGCTGGTGAAGAGAAACCCATGCACATCTTTTTGGCAGTACAGGGGTCTGAACTTAGGGCCACACACTTTACTAAATGGGCACTGTACACTTAAGCTACACCCCCAGATCTTTTTTGCCTTCATTACTTTTTAGATAGGATCTCATGCTTTTTTGCCCATGGCTGGCCTTGGACCATAATCCTACCTATGCCTCCAGTATAGCTGGGGTCACAGGCTTGAACCACTACATCTGGCTTATTTTTGAGACAGTGTCTCACTAACTTTATTCCAGGTCTGTCCTTGAACCTTGATTCTCCTAATCTCTGCCTCCAGAGTAGCTGGGATTATAGAAATGTCTTCAAACACATTTTAATAACCAGAAGTGAAGTGGTTCTGTGTGGAGTGTTGAATCAAGTGTGAAAACAGGAAAAAACTCAGGGCTTTCTTACCTTTTAAAACATTCAAATAAAAGCTATTATGTGAAATTTTATCTTTATGTGATTTTTATCTTTAGATAATTTTCTCATGCTAAACTCTGTGAAAAGTTTTCTAGATATAAAGTACCTATGATTTTCATTTTCATGTTTATTCATAATTTTGTTTGCTAAGTCAACCTCCTATTAGCATATTCAGCTAAAACCTATTAAATTTGTATCATTATTTATCTTATGTTTAAAGACTATTTTGCCTCTCCATGCCAATAGTATTTCAAAAACGTAAATAATTACATGGGGATGTATTTGGGGCTAATCTGGATTATAAAATAATTATGTCTTTGATAACTTTTTCTTAAAATTCTGAAAACTCTTGCTTTTGAATGATGGCCAGTGATAGTGCACAATAAATTAAGCCTTGGAGGGCCTGGTTGGATCACTCGTCAAGTGCCTCTGAAGGGTATGTTCAACCTTGGCTCCTTCTTGTCTGTCTGTCTCTCTTTTCTTTCTGGCTGCCATGAAGTGAGCAGTTCTGCTCCACCATGCCCTTCTGCCATGATGCTCTGCCTCACAACAGCTCTAGAAATAATGGAACCAGCTGACCATAAACTGAAACCTCTGAAACTGTGAGCTTATATCCACCTTGAATCTCTCTCTCTTAAGTACCTGTCATAGTAATGAAAAGCTAACACAATAATATCTCCATGGAACTGACCTGCAATAATAATATCTATCTTTCTTATTCATTTCCTTGATGCCTTATCAATTTCCCCTATCACTTATTCTTCATCTTGGTCTACTTCTGCCCTTAAAAGTTTAACTTATTCTTTCCTTTATAATGTTTGTTTAATCTTTTCATTGGTGTATATTATATATTTAAACTCCTTAAATATATATAAAACCACTTGTCACAGCTTCCTCTTCTCTGCCATCTTATCTCAAAATATAATGCATGTTTGCTCTTTTGCATGACTGTGCTGCTCTCTTCTTTGATAAGCAGTTGACATTCTCTGTTGCCTAGGGTCCACACCATGAGTGACAACTATCCTGGTGACCCTTGGTATTTCATTCTCTATCATTTCTTACATTTATCTTCAATCAGAACTGTCTTGGTGAATAACTATCTTAAAACCTGTCTAATCCTTTTTTTTAAACTTTTGCAACAAGTTCCTTATAATTGAATTATGCACTTGCCACTCTTCTCACATTAAGGAACTTTTCTTTATAACAGGCATTGAAAATATATTTAATAAAAATTGAATCCTAAAATGTGTCTTCAGCTCAGATCTCTTTTCTTATGCACCAACCCAGACATCCTGTTGCCAGTTTAATTTTCAAATTAATTATCTCACATCTTTAACTTTATGCGAAGAAGAAAAAAATATTGATCTCTATTCTTCAATCTGCTTACACAGATTGTAAGTACAAATCTCATTAATCAGCACCTAGAATTATACAGGAGCTATGTCCAGTCCCTGTGTGTCTCACACCCAGAATACAGAGCATATGAATGATGAAATAGCCCCCTCAGTAACACATTAAGTTATTTATTTGCAGAATAAATGTTTCCCACTTCTACAAACTTGAGATTTGCCAGGTTCTTGTGACTGATACTCATTTCCAGGTGGGGAAAACTCCTGGGGGCAAAGAAAGGTTACTGCTAGCCTGGGAGCTGTAATGAGCAATTCAGTCTTTGGGTCCCTCTTATGTTCTCTGCAGAAGTAGTTTTAGTTCAGTTCTACAGGACCTGGGATCCCAGGAAGAGGGGCTTATTAGGATGCTTTTCAATAAAGTCCACAAGCTTAAAGTCTAGGAATTCCTTTGATGACTTCTCATCCTAATTGGTTCAATGACATTTAACCAAAGTAAGTGTGAGTTTGCCTGAGGTTAACAAGCTTCTGTGAGTCATTATTTTGACTCTGACCTCCTGCAGCACCTGAATTGCTCCTGGGCCAGGGCAGAGAACAGAACCTGATATCATTATTATATAGCTGTAGAAAGTCTTCCCAGCACATTGGTGCAATGTGTATAGCACTTTGTGGCACCCTGAGGATTCTTTAATGTTGTCTACTCTGCAAAAGGTCACAGAGGGGAATATCCTGTTCTGGAATGTCTTCAGAGAGTATTACCTGACTACTGAATTTATCTGGAGTATCTTAAGGGATATTTCAGATCAAGTGAATGCATGTCTAGGTCCAGAGTATGATAATCTGAAGTTATGTTCTAACAGTTTGTGAAAAGAAGAAAATAGAAAGTTACACAGACATGGTGGAATCTTTCCACAAATTGTGTCTATAATTATCTCTTGATAGAAGAAATGTTCTGTCCTAGAAAATAAAAAACTAGATTAGGGAAGAAGATGAGAAAATAGGGAAAGGAGGAAGAGCTCAGGAGAGATGGGAAGGAAATCAAGAATAATAGAGAATGATTTGTATGGATGGTACAAATATATCACCCAGTTTGTCATGGACAGAAAACATTTGTCAGAAGGCATCTAGAAGATTTTTAACTCTAACAAAGAAGGAAATGGTGAAGAAATGATCTGTTTGCAATCATCTTTTTGGGGACATTTCAAGGCAAGAAAGTGATCCTAGACTGTCCAAGGCACCTGTTCACAGTTAGCAGCCATCATAGAAAACACTTACCCAAGGGCCACCCTGGAAATCAGGCTAGAAATAAATATTTGCCAGAGGTAGAAAAAGGGATTGCTTAGATCAGCTAGAAAATGGCTACAACAATCACCTAAAGTTGAATGGGAACTGTCAAAAACAAAACAAAACAAACGTCCAGGGAGCATGAGAGAGGACACCCTGTTAGAAGCTCTCTGTATCAACCAGATTGCCCCTTTGGTCACAGGTTTGAGAGTATCATTTGGCCATGCACTAAAAGGTTAGAACAATATAATTTATTAGTTTGCAGCTCTGTTAGAGTCATTAACTGAATAGTCTGTCTTCCAAGGTTCATCGCTGGCAGCACTTAATCAAAAGATTGAAGACAGGGAAGAAAAGAAAATGATCAAGATGGTGGCATGCACTAATTCCTGAAGGAGCAGCTGGAGGAACATTCACGTGTGACAACCAGTCTTACCATTGTGAGTGTTGGGGCAAGTCAAAGCTATTGTTCTTTTTTTTTTTTTTCATTTTTCTTTTATTATTCATATGTGCATACAAGGCTTGGTTCATTTCTCCCCCCTGCCCCCACCCCCTCCCTTACCACCCACTCCGCCCCCTCCCTCTCCCCGCCCCCTCAATACCCAGCAGAAACTATTTTGCCCTAATTTCTAATTTTGTTGTAGAGAGAGTATAAGCAATAATAGGAAGGACCAAGCGTTTTTGCTGGTTGAGATAAGGATAGCTATACAGGGCATTGACTCACATTGATTTCCTGTGCGTGGGTGTTACCTTCTAGGTTAATTCTTTTTGATCTAACCTTTTCTCTAGTACCTGTTCCCCTTTTCCTATTGGCCTCAGTTGCTTTAAGGTATCTGCTTTAGTTTCTCTGCGTTAAGGGCAACAAATGCTAGCTAGTTTTTTAGGTGTCTTACCTATCCTCACCCCTCCCTTGTGTGCTCTCGCTTTTATCATGTGCTCAAAGTCCAATCCCCTTGTTGTGTTTGCCCTTGATCTAATGTCCACATATGAGGGAGAACATACGATTTTTGGTCTTTTGAGCCAGGCTAACCTCACTCAGAATGATGTTCTCCAATTCCATCCATTTACCAGCGAATGATAACATTTCGTTCTTCTTCATGGCTGCATAAAATTCCATTGTGTATAGATACCACATTTTCTTAATCCATTTCTCAGTGCTGGGGCATCTTGGCTGTTTCCATAACTTGGCTATTGTGAATAGTGCCGCAATAAACATGGATATGCAGGTGCCTCTGGAGTAACCTGTATCACAGTCTTTTGGGTATATCCCCAAGAGTGGTATTGCTGGATCAAATGGTAGATCGATGTCTAGCTTTTGAAGTAGCCTCCAAATTTTTTTCCAGAGTGGTTGTACTAGTTTATATTCCCACCAACAGTGTAAGAGGGTTCCTTTTTCCCGCATCCTCGCCAACACCTGTTGTTGGTGGTGTTGCTGATGATGGCTATTCTAACAGGGGTGAGGTGGAATCTTAGTGTGGTTTTAATTTGTATTCCCTTTATTGCTAGAGATGGTGAGCATTTTTTCATGTGTTTTCTGGCCATTTGAATTTCTTCTTTTGAGAAAGTTCTGTTTAGTTCACATGCCCATTTCTTTATTGGTTCATTAGTTTTGGGAGAATTTAGTTTTTTAAGTTCCCTATATATTCTGGTTATCATCCTTTGATGTGTAGCTGGCAAATATTTTCTCCCACTCTGTGGGTGTTCTCTTCAGTTTAGAGACCATTTCTTTTGATGAACAGAAGCTTTTTAGTTTTATGAAGTCCCATTTATCTATGCTATCTCTTAGTTGCTGTGCTGCTGGGGTTTCATTGAGAAAGTTCTTACCTATACCTACTAACTCCAGAGTATTTCCTACTCTTTCTTGTATCAACTTAAGAGTTTGGGGTCTGATATTAAGATCCCTGATCCATTTTGAGTTAATCTTGGTATAGGGTGATATACATGGATCTAGTTTCAGTTTTTTGCAGACTGCTAACCAGTTTTCCCAGCAGTTTTTGTTGAAGAGGCTGCTATTTCTCCTTTGTATATTTTTAGCTCCTTTGTCAAAGATAGGTTGCTTATAGTTGTGTGGCTTCATATCTGGGTCCTCTATTCTGTTCCACTGGTCTTCATGTCTGTTTTTGTGCCAGTGCCATGCTGTTTTTATTGTTATTGCTTTGTAATATAGTTTGAAGTCAGGTATTGTGATACCTCCTGCATTGTTCTTTTGACTGAGTATTGCCTTGGCTATTTGTGGCCTCTTGTGTTTCCATATAAATTTAACAGTAGATTTTTCAATCTCTTTAATGAATGTCATTGGAATTTTGATGGGAATTGCGTTAAACATGTAGATTACTTTTGGGAGTATCGACATTTTTACTATGTTGATTCTACCAATCCATGAGCATGGGAGATCTCTCCACTTTCTATAGTCTTCCTCAATCTCTTTCTTCAGAAGTGTATAGTTTTCCTTGTAGAGGTCTTTCACATCTTTTGTTAGGTTTACACCTAGGTATTTGATTTTTTTTGAGGCTATTGTAAATGGAATTGTTTTCATACATTCTTTTTCAGTTTGCTCATTGTTAGTGTATAGAAATGCTAATTATTTTTCTATGTTGATTTTATATCCTGCTACCTTGCTATAGCTATTGATGATGTGTAGAAGCTTCTGAGTAGAGTTTTTTGGGTCTTTAAGGTATAGGATCATGTCATCTGCAAATAGGGATATTTTGACAGTTTCTTTACCTATTTGAATTCTTTTTATTCCTTCTTCTTGCCTAATTGCTCTGGCTAGGAATTCCAGTACTATGTTGAATAGGAGTGGAGATAGTGGGCATCCTTGTCTGGTTCGTGATTTTAGAGGGAATGGTTTCAGTTTTTCTCCGTTAAGTATAATGCTGGCTGTAGGTTTGTCATATATAGCTTTTATAATGTTGAGGTACTTTCCTTCTATTCCTAGTTTTCTTAGAGCTTTTATCATGAAATGATGTTGGATCTTATCAAAGGCTTTTTCTGCATCTATTGAGACGATCAAGTGGTTTTTGACTTTGCTTCTGTTAATGTGGTTTATTACGTTTATTGATTTTCGTATGTTGAACCACCCCTGCATTCCTGGGATGAAGCCTACTTGGTCGTGGTGAATAATCTTTTTGATGTGTTGCTGAATTCGGTTTGCCATTATTTTGTTGAGGATTTTTGCATCAGTGTTCTTTAAGGAGATTGTCCTGTAGTTCTCCTTTTTGGAGGTGTCTTTGCCTGGTTTTGGGATAAGTGTAATACTGGCTCTATAAAATGTGTTTCGCAGTTTTCCTTCCCTTTCTATTTCATGGAACAGTTTAAGGAGGGTTGGTATCAGTTCTTCTTTAAAGGTCTGATAGAATTCAGCAGAGAATCCATCAGGCCCTTGACTTTTCTTTTTGGGGAGACTCTTGATTGCTGCTTCAATTTCATTTTGTGTTATAGGTCTATTCAGGTGATTAATTTCCTCTTGGTTCAGTTTTGGATGATCATATGTATCTAGAATACTGTCCATTTCTTTTAGATTTTCAAATTTATTTGAATATAGGTTCTCAAAGTAGTCTCTGATGATTTCCTGGACTTCCAAGGTGTTTGTTTTTATCTCCCCTTTTGCTTTTCTAATTCTACTAATTTGGGTTTTTTCTCTCCTCATTTTAGTCAGGTTTGCCAGGGGTCTATCGATCTTGTTTATTTTTTCCAAGAACCAACTTTTTGTTTCATTAATTCTTTGTATGGTTTTTTTGGTTTCTATTTCGTTGATTTCAGCTCTTATTTTTATTATTTCTCTCCTTCTATTTGTTTTGGGATTTGCTTGTTCTTGTTTTTCTAGGAGTTTGAGATGTATCATTAGGTCATTGATTTGGGATCTTTCAATCTTTTTAATATATGCACTCATGGCTATAAACTTTCCTCTCAAGACTGCCTTAGCTGTGTCCCATAGGTTCCGGTAGGTTGTGTTTTCATTTTCATTGACTTCCAGGAACTTTTTAATTTCCTCTTTTATTGCATCGATGATCCATTCTTCATTAAGTAATGAGTTATTTAGTTTCCAGCTGTTTGCATGTTTTTTGTCTTTACTTTTGTTGTTGAGTTCTACTTTTACTGCATTGTGGTCAGATAGTATGCACGGTATTATTTCTATTTTCTTATATTTGCTGAGGATTGCTTTGTGCCCTAGGATATGATCTATTTTGGAGAAGGTTCCATGGGCTGCTGAGAAGAATGTATATTGTGTAAAAGTTGGATGAAATGTTCTGTAGACATCTACTAGGTCCATTTGATCTATTGCATATTTTAGATTTTGGATTTCTTTATGGAGTTTTTGTCTGGATGACCTATCTATTGATGATAATGGGGTGTTAAAGTCTCCCACAACCGCTGTGTTGGTGTTTATATATGCTTTTAGGTCTTTCAGGGTATGTTTGATGAAATTGGGTGCGTTGACATTGGGTGCGTACAGATTGATGATTATTATTTCCTTTCGGTCTATTTCCCCTTTTATTAGTATGGAATGTCCTTCTTTATCTCATTTGATCAATGTAGGTTTGATGTCTACTTTGTCAGAGATAAGTATTGCTACTCCTGCCTGTTTTCGGGGGCCATTGGCTTGGTAAATCTTCTTCCAGCCTTTCATCCTAAGCATATGCTTATTTCTGTCGGTGAGATGAGTCTCTTCTAAGCAACCAATTGTTGGATCTTCTTTTTTAATCCATTTTGTCAAACGGTGTCTTTTGATGGGTGAATTAAGTCCATTAACATAAAGCGTTAGTACTTATAGGTATGTGGTGATTCCTGCCATTTAGTTGTCTTAGTTGTTTGAAGGTTTGATTGTGTGTACCTAACTTGATGTTACACTCTACTGTCTTGCTTTTTCTTATCCTGTGGTTTGGTGCTGCCTGCCTTTTCATGGTTAAGTTGGGTGTCACTTTCTGTGTGCAGGATCCCTTGCAGAATCTTTTGTAATGTTGGCTTTGTGGTCACATATTGTTTTAGTTTCTGCTTATCATGGAAGACTTTTATTGCTCCATCTATTTTGAATGATAGCTTTGCTGGGTAGAGTATCCTGGGGTTGAAGTTATTTTCATTCAGTGCCCGGAAGATCTCACCCCATGCTCTTCTTGCTTTTAATGTTTCTGTTGAGAAGTCTGCTGTGATTTTGATGGGTTTACCTTTGTATGTTACTTGTTTTTTCTCTCTTACAGCCTTCAATATTCTTTCCTTAGTTTCTGAACTTGTTGTTTTAATGATGATATGTCGTGGAGTAGTTCTATTTTGATCTGGTCTGTTTGGTGTCCTGGAGGCCTCTTGCGTTTGTATGGGAATATCTTTCTCTAGATTTGGGAAATTTTCCGTTATTGTTTTGTTGAGTATATTACGCATTCCCTTCGCTTGCACCTCTTCTCCTTCTTCAATGCCCATGATTCTCAAGTTTGGTCTTTTGATGGAGTCAGTGTGTTCTTGCATTTTCTTTTCACAGGCCTTGAGTTGTTTAATTAATAGTTCTTTGGTTTTTCCTTTAATTACCATTTCATCTTCAAGTTCTGAGATTCTGTCTTCTGTTTGTTCTATTCTGCTGGATTGGCCTTCCGTTTTGTTTTGCAGTTCTGTTTCGTTCTTTTTTCTGAGGTTTTCCATATCCTGGCAGTTTTCTTCTTTAATGTTGTCTATTTTTATCCTGAGTTCATTTATCTGTTTATTCATTGTGTTCTCTCTTTCACTTTGGTGTTTATACAGTGCTTCTATGGTTTCCTTTATTTCTTCTTTTGCTTTTTCAAATTCTCTATTTTTGTTGTCTTGGAATTTCTTGAGTGTCTCCTGTACATTTTGGTTGACCCTATCTAGTATCATCTCTATAAAATTCTCATTGAGTACTTGTAGTATGTCTTCTTTTAAATTATTCTTGTGGGCTTCATTGGGTCCTTTGGCATAGTTTATCTTCATTTTGTTGGAGTCTGGATCTGAGTTTCTGTTCTCTTCATTCCACTCTGGTTCCTGTACTAATTTTTTGCTGTGGGGAAACTGGTTTCCTTGTTTTTTCTGTCTTCCCGTCATTGTCCTTGGTGTTGTTACTGTCCCTGTACTGTGTGCAATTAAGTATTTTCTAGCTTGTAATAATAACAATGGTAATATTTAGAATGGAAGAGTGAGCTGAGATGGAAAGCAAGAAGTTAAAGGAAAGGGGAAAACAAATATATAGACAAGAGGGAGAAAGCAGAACAAGGTATCAGACAAGAGAGTTTCAAAGGTATAAACAGGGAGTGTTAGTGTACAAATCGACAGTAAGCTGAACAGACATTAGAGAGACAGAGAGAGGATTGAAAATCAAAGATAAAAAAATAAAAAATAAGTAAATGAAAGAAATATCTATATATAAAAATGAATTAAAATAAAATGGAAAATAGAAAATTAAAAAAAAAAAAACGAAAAACCAAAAAACTTCCAAGTTTATATGCAATGCAGTTTCAGTCCTAATAATTTGGGTGTCCGTCTCAATCTCCAGTCCTGGAGTTGGTGCCTCAGATGTTGTTCTGTAGTTGTCTCATCAAAGGGGATGTATAAAGTAGAACAAAACTACACACTCACACACACACACACACACACACACACACACACACACACACACACAAATCCCCACCAAGTGTTCCAAGTTCAAATGCAATACAGTTTCAGTAAGTTTTTCGGCTTGCAGGTGTAATTCGGTTGTTCTCTCATCAAAGGTAGGGAGAAAAACAAAAAAAAGTGTCTAGAGACAGTTCTGAGAGTGGTATCTGCTGTGGCTTGCCTGCCTGCTGCTCTCAGCCTATAGCTGGTGGAGTTATTTATGCAGATGTCTGGGGTGAGCTAGCACTCACCTGGTCCCACAGGCTTTGTTTGCTCAGAGTTCTCCTGTGCAGGAGCCTCTGCTACAGGCTTTCCCCTTTCCAAGTACTGGGAAAGGTGACACTGCCCCCGCAGTGTCAGGCCTGCGTGTTTATTTACAGTTGGTGTGGGAGGTGGGTCTTCCCCCCTCTCCTCTGAAGTTTTCTTCCCACTGCCACTTTCACAAGCTTTCCTGCTCCTGCTTACTGGGCGGTGCTGCTGCTCCTGCCAGTCGCCATGTTTGTTTACAGTTCACGTGGGAAGTGGGTCTTCCCTCCTCTCCTGTCGAGTTTTTCTCCCTCCTCCACTCTCACAAGCTTTCCCACTCCTGGTTGCTGGGTGTGTGCCCCGCTCCCACCAGAGGCTCTCCAGCCCTCCTGGCTTGTTTATTTACAGTCCCAGGAAGGATTCCCTTCCCCCAATCTTCAGTGCTCAGGGCGCCCCACCCTCTTTCCAGCGTGTCTTAACTGTTCTTATTGCTTATTACTCAGTTTCTCTTTTTTTCCCGGTGGAGGTCAGTCTGTCCAGGGGGCTATGCTGCTCTGGCCCAGGCTTGTCTGTGGGGATTACCACAGTACCGCGAAGCTCACCTGGTCCGCGTCTTCCCAAGCCGTATGGGCGCCGGCCACTGGCGGCCCAGGGGCCCTCTTTGTTTCTCCATTTAACGTGGAGTGGAGATTCTCTGCACCGGCTGGAGATGTGGAGGGGTCAAAGTTATGCCTTTTTCTCAGTGATTATGCCTGCAAAGTGTGTCTCCAGCGTCTCTCCAAGATTTCACTATAGGAGGGTCGCTTTCTGCTTCCTACCTCTAGCCGCCATCTTGGAATCTCCTAAGCTATTGTTCTTAATAACTCTACCAAAGTGTGTGTGTGTGTGTGTGTGTGTGTGTCTTTTAACTCTCCATTTTTGTCAGAAAATTTATAATAAAAATGAACTTCTCCAGTGCTCCAATTTAGAATGCAAAGTTGTTCTGTGTAGGGTTTTTGGTACAAGAGTACTTAAAATTCAGTATGTAAGTTTTCATAATGTCAGAAAATAAATGAATGAATGAATAAATAAATAATTTTGCTATTGCATGTCTCTCTCAATTGAATATAAACTTTAGAAGACAAGTGTTTTAGTCAGATCTGGCTGCTATTATAAAATATCAAAGACCAAGTGGCTTATGAGCAATAGAAATTTTGGTCACACTGTTCTGGAAGCTATGACATTCAAGAAACAGGGCAGATTTGGTGGCAGATGAGAACCCCCCTGTCTGGTTCATAGATAGCTGTGTTCTCACATTTTGGAAAGGGGAGTTTTCTGTCTGCAGCCTCCTTTACATGGGCGGTCATCCGTTCATGGGGCACCCACTTCCAAAGACCCACCTCTTAATATCATCATGTTGGAATTAGGATTTCAACATACAAGTTCAGACCATTGTAACATGGGATCATATCTGGCTTCTTCAAAGCTGTGCAGCAGGAAACCATGAAGTCAGCATGAGAACCAAAGGTCCAGCAATCACTGAAAGCTACAAGTGGCTCTGGTAAGACAGGCTCAAGAAGCCTGGGAGGGAGAAAGGATGATAACCGGAAGTGATCGTGTAGCCAGAGTCAAGTCTCAGAGGCCACACTGGAGCATGAGGCATACACAGGATTTGTGTAGCAATTCAGTGACTGGCTTCTCACCCATTTGATTTCCTTAGATGGTAACTCTCTCTCCTTTCCCCCTTCCAAAACCTCCATATCTTGTTCTTTTAATTCTATAGGCTCTTCTTCAGACAGCCCATCTCCACTCACTCTCAGTTATCTCCTCAGTGTTCATGACCTTCAGGAATCTGCTCTTCATCCTACCCCACTAGACCTTTATGTTTGATGTCTCACCATATAAATGTCATTGTTTCAAATTCCATCACTCATTTTTATCAAACTCTTCAAGCTTGTTTTTTATTCATTCATATATTTCACATTCTGTCTCTTCATTTGCTCTGGTGTGTTCACCTTTTCAGCAATGGCTCAGATTTTCTGTTTTCTTCATTCTTTCCTTTTTTTCCTTGCCAGTATCTTAACTCAAGGATTTAAGTTGCAAAGCTGTGAGTATTATCATCCTGAGAACATTCGGTCTCCAAAGGTGTCTGGTGTCTGGCTTGATAGGGAACACAGTGTGCTGGGAGCAAAGAAGAGGTTTTGGCTCTGAAATCAGAGTATCTGGGTTTCATGTCCTGTTTTATAAGCAATCAATTTCAGGATTGTGGACCATTTGATTACAAATTTGGTAGTCAGTTTCTTTGTCTGTTAAATTGTCATGATGACAGTTACCAGGAAGGTCTCTGTAAGGATTGGAACACAGCTATGTGATGGTTCCACAGCTATTGCTATCATTTTATTTTTGAGGCTAAACAAACATTTTAAAGACCCAGATGCATTGTACCCTTTTCCTTCATTTGAAAATTTATAGCTTTATCTACTTATACACATTAACTTAAGCGTCTTTCTCTTAAGTTTCACTACATATAACATGTCCCAACTTTGCTGTTGTAATAAAAACTATATATTTTACTACAACTCAACTCTCATTTCCAGAGACATTTAGTTCAGAAGCAAATAATTCTAGATGCCTTAATATTTCCTAAGTACACAGTTGAGCTGACCTCATATCAAGTGCATCGAGAAAAAATGAATACTAGCTCTGGGCGGTGAATTAGGAAAAGGCAAGTATAAGTTGTCCTATATTATGTACAGCCTCTGAATATTTCACAGACAGTAACTGACACTTTAAGCAATATTTATAGCCATCTGTGCTCTTTACTAAATTGGAAAAATCTATTTTTGTGAGGATTCTCTTAAGATCATTAAGACAGATATTTAGAGAGTATTAGAGGTGAATTCTGGCAATCTTGCTATCTCAAATCAAATGCTTTATTTCTACAAACAAGTTAAAGTCTTATTTTACACTTACATTTTTTATTCTAAGTACATAGTTTTCTGTTTAATAGTGCAGAGAAATTGTTATAAAACACATGGTGTGTTTGGTGAAATTTCAGTTGATCACAGTATCTATCCAAGAATTACTTCTCTACTTTGCATTTTAAATAATTTAAATGCAATGATCTAATTAATACCGAGTTCGTGCTCATGCAAATTAATTTTATCAAACAAGGTTTCCAAATGTAAGCATAATATATAAGAATAATTTTACCTTTAGTCAAGGCAATATTGACTTTATTACTATATTAACAAATAGTGTAGAGTTCTGTGTGCCACTTTGAAAACTCCTAGAAGGAAAAGAAATATAATTTCTTCCTTGAATTTTTCAGTGATAAAATAGCAATTCAACCTTTATTTCTGAGAGAAGAAAGAGATAGTGATCTTTCCTAAAAGTGAAATCTTACACAAGATTTAAGACATCCATAAAGAGTTGGAAATCTTTGAACCTTGTCTGAAACACCCATCATTCCTTCAAGCATTTCCCCTGGGATCCTGTGTGAGGCAGCATTTTCATTTGTTTGTTTCATTGCTTTGTTTCTCAGAAGACTGTCCCTTGAAATCAAAGCCTGAGCATTCATCTTTAATGATACCTGTTATTAAGGTTTTACATGTTTGGTGTTGTCCAAGTTGAAGTGAGTAAGGAGAAAATAAATGTGTTGGTCAAAAAAAATGAAAGCACCATGTAATATCTCGAGGTCAAATATAATAGGACACAGAAGATTAAAGACATAACCTAATAAGCTCCAAGAAATTTTAAAAATTTGCATTTCCTTTATGGCTAAGTGTGTTTAACGTTTCTTCATGTATTTGTTGGCCATTTGAACTTTTTCTGAGCACGATCTGTTCAATTCATTTGCAGATTAATTAATTGAACTATTTGTTCTCTTGTTTAATTTTTTATCTCTGTGTGTATTCTAATACTAATCCTTTATCCACTGATCAAAACTGCACTAAGATTCTATCTCACCCCAATTAGAATGGCTATCATCAAGAAAACAAACAATAGCAAATGTTGGCAAAAGGAACCCTTATACACTGTTGGTGTGAATGTAAAGTAGTACAACCACTATGGAAATCAGTATGAAGTTTCCTTAAAAATTAAATATAGACCTATTGTATGACTTTACCATGTCACTCTTCGGTATATATGAGCCAAAATATAAAACAGATACCTGCACACCCTTGTTTGTCATAGCTCTGTTCACAATAGCCAAGCTGTACAATCAGCCAAGGTTCCCAACAAACAATAAATGGATAAAAGAAAAATTGTGTACATATGCCCCCCCCCACACCATGGAGTATTACTCACTCATAAAGAAAAATAAAATTATGTCACTTGCAAGAAAATGGATGGAACTGGAAGTCATCGTGTTGAGTGAGATATGCCAAGCTCAAAAAGGCAAATATTGCATTGCTCACCTGTGGCAATGATGACTATGTTACTATTATCACTCTATTGGTAATATTTTTGGGTATGAGTGTACTGCCAGGAGGATAATGGGAAGGGAAGGGTGATAGCAAAGAATACTTAGGAGTGAAGAGAACAGAAGTATACATACATGAAGACAGCATAAATGAAATCCACCAAACACTGTTTGAAAAGTGGGGAGGAAGGCAGAGGTAAGGGAAAATAACAGAGGGTGAAATGTGTTCAGTGTACACTGCACGCATCTATGGAATTATCAGAATGAACTCCTTGAACTATTAATGTACACTAATTAAAGATAAAAGAAAAAAGAAATTGTAAAGAGAGGAAATTATAAGAAGAGTGAGTAGATTGGATTTGAAAAACTAAGAAGAAATTAAGCTCTATAAAGATAGATAAATACCAGAAATTGAAATGAGTTTTGCAGAAATGAAGTCATTTCAGGAAAAACAATTTAAAAGTTTAGTTACATGCTTAGTTTTACTATTGGGGATGAAGATTTCTCTTTCTCACTATTCACCAAAAAGGATATTATAAATGAAAATAAGCAAAGGGAAGAAAAATGCTATATATGATTAATTTTTATGAAGTTTGGCTCCACATTTAAGAAAAATAGTAACTAAACAAAAATAAAAACACATATTCTAAACATTGCTCCATGTGAGCAAGTTTTTTTTCCCCAGTGTTTTTATTACAATACCAGTAAAGATGGCCACGTGGGAACACAGCATTGAGGAGAGGCACGTTTATAGACCTGACTTGTGGATGACTAAACCGAAGTGGGTGGGAAAGCAGAGAAAGTCACAGGAAGGGAAATGCCAGGCAGAGGGCGGCTGAAGCTCCTCACCACTTTCCCTGGCTGCGGTAGTTCACCCTCGGAATAAAATTGCAATACCACGAACAACCAGCAGAGGGCTAGGCCTCCTTGTGTGCTAGCAGGTGTCCAAGAATGAGACTCAGAACCTAACTTTACCAATTGAGAAAGCAGCAGCAGCCAGGCTTTTCTAATTTGTGTCCTAACGTAAGCAGACCATCTGTATCTCCATCCAGAACCCAGATCTCTCAGACTCACCTGTTTGAGAGGAGAAAACAACTTTCTATATATCCAACAAGGGAACGTCTTCTTCAACAGCTATTTGTCATAAACAGAATAGTGTTTCATGCACAACCATGGCTAACAGAACAAGGAGCACTTAATAAAGTCAGATGCAACATGATCTAGAAATAAATTTTAGGCTTCATTTTCCACCTTCTCTTTACTTTATAGACAATATAAAAATCATTTTTTTTGCTATAAAGTTTGGTGGATTTTGAAATCTGCATACAGTTATGAAAACACTAACAGAATCATGATATGAATACACACCACCCCCACTCCTCCCACACACCAAATTCCCCATTTTAACTTTGAAGTCAGCATTGCCCTCTACCCTCAGATCCTGGAAACCATTTTCTGGTTTCTTTATGTGATCCTATGTTTTCTAGAATGGCACACAAATGGAATCATACAGTATACAGACTTTTGATTCCGGCTTTTGCATTTAACATTCAATCATGTGATGGTACCAATTAGCCATTCCTTCGTATTGCCTGTTACTATTCTATGTTATGGGTAGAAGATAATATACACAGTTATTACTCATTCCCCAACCGAAGGATACTTGAGGTTTTTCCAATTTCTGGCAATTATGAAAAGAAGACACTACATTTACATGTAGGGAACAGTTATTTGTTGTTATTGTTGTTGACTCTGGACTACAATGCTCACATCATATGATAGGAGGATAACTAAGGAACTGGACAAAGTTTCCAAAGTGATTGTAACATTTTCCATCCTGCCAGCCATGTGTAAGAGTCACAGATGCTCTATCTACAACACAACACTAGCTATGGGTAATCTTTAAAAAATATTAAATCATTCTACTGGGTATGTAGTGATACTTTATTGGGATTTTAATTTGCATTTTCTTAAAGATGAATAATTCTGAGCATATCTTATGTTCATATTTAACATCTGTATGTTTTATTTGGTAAAGGATCTGTTAAATTTTCTATTTGTTTCTAGGCTATCTTTTATTATTGAGATGTAAAATAGCTTCAAATATTCTACTGAATCCATGTTAGGATTTACATTGTGTTAATAGTTTTTTCCAAGCTGTTGTTTGCCTTTCCATTTTCTTAATGTCTGTAGAAAAGCAAAAGTTTGTAAATGTAATGAAGTCTAATCCATCGATTTTTCTTCATTAATCATTTTATTTATTTATTTACTTACTTATCTATTAATTTTTGGTCATATTGAAGATAATTTGCCAAAACCTGGGTTGCACATACTTGCTCTTATTTTTTCTAGCGTTTGCTGGTTTTAGCTCTTACATTTAAGTCATTGTACATCTTTACTTCTTTCTGTGGTGTGAGATAATGATTGGACATTTTAGTTTTACCTTACTCATAAGGGTACCTAGTTGATCCAGCAAACTTTGTTAAAAATATTACCCTTTCCCTTTAAGTTGTGACTGGCCGGGTGCCAGTGGCTCACATCTGTCATCCTAGCTACTCAGGAGGCAGAGATCAGGAGGATCACAGTTTGAAGCCACCAGGGCAAATAGTTCATGAGACCCTATTTTGAAAATACCCATCACAAAAAATAGCTGGTGGAGTGGCTCCAGGTGAAGACCCTGAGTTCAAACCCTAGTACCACAAAAAAAATACATTTGTTCTGGGCACCGTAATCCTAGGCATTTCATATTTTTGACACTGTTTTAAATGATTTGTAAAAGTTCTCATTGCATAATACTTCTTTGTTGATATTGAATAAGATAAACCTTGTATCATTTGTTCTGCTCAGTTTTATCTATTATTTTTAACCTATTAGGCCTACTATATTTTCATCAGTTTTGGGTAGGTAGCTTATGGATTTGGATTTTGCTTTCTGTCATCTCTCTTTCTCAATGGTAGCATTTAGATTTTAAAGATTTTTTTAAGTTTGCTGTTTTGATAGGGTTTCTTTGCCATTTTGCTAACTGATTTCTGTTAATCTGTGTGATACTTGTTCCTTTGAAAAACTATTCTGCTCTCTTTTTGGATGAAATGGATATTATGGCTGTGGTTGTCTTATGTTTCCTTTGTTGCCTATTAGCTACAGTTTTTTATTTAGTGGATAATTGAGTCTTGATAATGTGTATACTGAACATATCATAAACTTTTTAAAAGTGACTTTTATACTATTTCCAATATAGTATTAGAAACTTAAAACCTTGAAATTTCATTTCTTGACTATCCCTCCTTGATTCTGCCTTACTTTTGATATTTTATATATGCTATAGATACCGTACTATTAATTTTATTTTTAAAAGTCAATTATTAATAAATAGAGGAAATAAGAAATGTGTATTTGATCCTTACTGGCATAATAGCTGTTTTTGATACTTCACATAACCTTCACTAGATTCAGAGCTTCATCTGATATATTTCCCCTTTTTCTGAACTAAGTTTTCTTAACATTTTTTTATGCTATGAGTCAGCTGATGATGAATCATCCAGATTGACTTGTCCAAAAAAATTTTTATTTCATATCTTTGAAAGATATTCTCCTTATAAATAAATGCTAGAATGATATCCAGGAAATATTACTCAATGACACTTGTTAAAGCATGGAAAGAAAGACCGTTCAGGATTGCATTGATAAGTATGAGGACAATCATAATGGGGTCTTGCAGTGGGGAGGAAAGATTGGACTCAACCTTGGATATAGCATGGGGCAAGTGGGAGTTGATTTAGTCCAGGAGCAGTGGAAATAGAAAACAGCTGGGATGAAATATCAGCAGTAAAGGAGATTCTGGCTAAACCAACTTAACGGGATTCTTGCTGAAGCCAGGGTGATTAGACATCACTTGGGGGATGGTTGAAGGATGGGGCACCTTACAGATTAAATGTTGGAGGTTATCAAATATTGGGGTGGGATACAGTTTTCCAAAGTAGCTAATCAAAACTCTTTAATAAAACAGGATTTCACAAGAAAGTACAAAGATGGGCCTAGGGAAATGTTTAGGAGTCTGACTAAGGTTTGGCCAAGCAAAGCATCTTTGTCAATGACAGACTCTTATTTTTTGTTCTGTACATTTGATGATGTTGCACCTCTGACTTCTGGCATTAGCTCCAATATGGTTTCTGATGTCATTCTCATTGTGGTTCTCTGTGTAGGGTCTTTTTTCCTCTTGCTGCTTTTAAAATTGTTTCCTACCATTGACTATTAGAAACTATTTTAGTGTTTAATTTTTTCAATTACTTTTTCTGCTTCATATACTTTCTTTTGAGGTCTTCAATTATAGCTATGCTGTATTAATCAAATACCTCAGAACTTATATATATATTGTATCATCAGTATTTTTCTCTCAATATGTTACTGTACATTTTCTATTGCTCTGTCTTTGAGTATACTATGTCTGCAATATTGAATATGGAATTTTTAATCTCTAAGTATATTTCAAATCACCAGCTTTGTAGTTTTCATAAATTACATTTGTTTCTTTCATTTGTCTTGCATATCTCCAACTGAAATTATAATTTTTTTTTTGCCATCCTAGAGATTAAACTCAGGACCTTTGTTCTTGATAGGCAAGTACTTTACTACTTGAGCCACACCTCCTTCTGGTTTATTTTTCTTTTCAGACAGGTTTTGGTCTCTTGCTATAGCAGGCCTTGGATGCTATCTTCCTATCTCTGCCTCCCAAGTAGCTGAAATTACAGGCATGAACCACCACACCCATCAGGCTCTGTTTTTTGAATAGTGGAATTTATTGAGATATACTGCACGTTCTTTGAAATCACTCTTATAGAGCATGACATAGTAGATTTTATTATACTCACAGAGTTGTACAACCATTGGCACTATCTAATGTTAGACCATTTTCTCACCACAAATACTTTTAACCAAGCATAACTCTTAGCAGTTCTCTTTCTTTGGCAACCACTAATCTATTTTCTGTCTTTATGGATTTGCCTATTATGGACATTTTAGACAGTCAGATATTATGTGGTCTTTGTCGCTGGCTTTATTCACTGAGCATCATGTTTTCAAAGTCTGTCCATGTTGAGGCTTATACCAGCACTTCACTTTCATTGCTGAAGAATATTTGCTTGTATGAATACTCTAATTTTGTTTGTCCCTTCATTAGCTAAAGGACTTTTGAGTTTCTTGAGTTTCTTACTGGATACTTTCCTCAATGTGGGCCAGCAGGCAAGACAGTTTATATTCTTTGCTCAAATCATATTGTCAATATCTTCTTTAGAAATAGTTCCACACTGTAACTTTTCTGAAAAAAAATCTTGCAATTATAGGACATAGAATTGGATTCTTAGTTTGGATGATCCAAGAATTCAACTGCATACATTTAGAATGGAAGAAATCTAGATCTCAGACTGTTACCAAATAAAATAAGAAAAAAAGTCCTAAAATGGTAAACATTTTAAAATACATTCTCAAATGTCAACAATGTAACAAGTATTTGAAAAAAATGACTGTCTGGCATTGGTAACAAGTAAAAGTTCTCATCAGAATGTTATTAAAGTATGCAGTTACATAAAATTGTGACTAGCATTCTTAAATTTAAAACACTTGACTCTAAATCCAAAATATACGTATGAATATGTATGAACTGCATATAAACAAATGTTTTAAAGTATTATTAAAAGTACATTAATGTACTATGATGCATATTACTATTTTACTAAAACCAGTTTACCTGTTTTAAGGTCAATTTAGTATCACTTTTATTTTATGAATTTTTTTTGATTTTGAACAGATGAAATATAATCTGAGTAATTGATACTGTCACTGTCTTTGTGTTCTTTTTAATGGTATACTCATTTTAAACTGACAATTTATTCTTTTCACTAGCCAATTAATTTAATCAACACAGAAAAAGACTTATCCCTTCAAAAAGATATTCTTCTACTATACAGTAGAATTCCAATTTCTTAACTTTCAGAATTTGAAGACACAAAATCAGTGCTTACTAATATGTATATCTATTACTGACAACTACTGTGTATTTACATTATTTTCCCAGTATGTACATTTGATATGACTCATCAGATTTCACAAAGCGTAATACATAAGGCTTTTATTTAAGGCAAAGAATGTAGTACAGTAAGAGGAGACTTCAGGCAGGCATTGGAGTCCAGCGTACATGCCACAGCAATGCTCCCAGAGGCTCAGTGCACTTGTGCACGATTCTGACTCCAGCTTTAACCACCAACATCTCTGTGAGAGCAAGCTTTGCCTCGGAGAACATACAAACAGCTAAAAATAACACAAGTGGTCACTAACAGTAGAACAGAAAACTTATTTTTCTATTCTATTAATTGTTTCACACTGAGAATTACTAAACAATTACAAAAATGACATGAAGCAACAGGATGAACTTCAAAACTCAATGTGCTTTTAAAGGCCTTAAAAACTTGTCTGGATTTTTATTTGAATTATATGCTAGATCAATTGTGGAATCACTATTTTACATTACTTGCACTTCTCATCCAAAAACATGGGTGAGATATCCATTTATTAACTCACACAATAATTTTCTATAAAGTCTTCACTTTTGTTTGCATAGAACTTGCAATGCTTTAATGTAGATTAATTCCTATAGGCTTCATATTTTTTTACTGTATTGTTTTTATTTTGGTGTGAATTCTGTTGATAATAACTTTACAGTCTAATTTATCATTGTTTTTTTTTATCCTTTATAAATCCTGTTATTAATTTCAGTGAGTTCTAGTTTTCCACAGACAATTGCATCATGTTAAATTATACATGTTGCATTTCTTTCTTTCCAACTCTCATTTCTTTCCTCACATTACACACTGCTGGGCAAGACAGAAGCACAATAAAAGTGATAGGTTTTTTCATTCATAATTGTGAAGACAATAGAAAATGCATTTCACTACTAATTATAGTAGCAAGTGTAAGAATAAGTGTAATTTCATCCTATTTTATTTTTATTTTATAAATGCTAAGGAAATTTCCTTAAATTTTTAATTCTTACACTACATGAATGATAAATTTTTAAGTATTTTTCTGCACAGACAAGATCATCATGTTATTTTTCCTTTAAAATTTTGTCATGAATTACATTAAACACATTTAATCTTTAAAATAAACATGCAAAATTGATATAAACACAAAATTGAGTGTAGATTTTCTTTTGTATATTGTAGACTTATGCTAATATTTTGTTTAAATATCTTGAAATCAATGTTACTAGACATTGTTTAATGAGCTAGACCTTCTTCACTTCTTGGTTAAAAGGTTTCACATGCTATTAGAATTTTATATTCTTTCAATGGTTGGTAGAACTGAGTATAAACTTTCTAAGTTTTGTATTTTCCCTTGATTTTTTTTTTCATTGCTGGAGATTGAATCAGGGCTTCATGAATGCTGGCCAGGCATCCTATCAATGAGCTACAAACCCAGTCTTCATTTGAAATTTTTTGAATAATGACTGAATTTTCTGAATAGTCATGAAATAATTTAGTTTCCCTATTTCTTTTTGATTTTGTTTTGGCTATTACTCAGGCTACACTAGTATTTGCAGGATTAATGTTTGCCTGGTTTAGCTTTGTCCATCTCTGACTTTAAATTATATGGGATCTCATCTTTCAGTTGCAGTGGGGTCCACTAGAAATAGAGTATAGCTGAATTTTGTATTTCTAAACAAAATGGTGGTTTTTATTTTTTAAAACTTAATAATTTAATTTTCATATTATTAATTACATATATATACATATATTTTACTATTTCCATTTTTATCAGATTTCAACTGCTCTTTTATGGCTTCTTTTAGGTTAGTTAAAGTTTTTTTCCTTTTTATCTAGGCTAATTATTTTCATAAGTTACATACTGACTCTTTTAGGTTTTACTCCAACATCTAAGGCATTTATGATAAATAATGGGTAAAGGTGATCACTATCATCATCCTTCTTGCAAACAATACAAATCTCCTTAGATTTTTTTAATGGTGCATATGCAATCTGCATGTTCTTCCCTGCCAGTGCTCTAAACGCAGACCGATTCTCCTGAATGTTGTTCTTATTCATTTTGTTGTTGTTGTTTGGCTGTGTTGAGGGTTGAACTCTACACCTTGCACTTACTAAGCAGTGCTCTACCATGTAAGCCACTCTGTCAGCCCTTTTGATGGTTATTTTTATTTTTTGTGTGTCCCTAGGGTTTGAACTCAGGACCTCATGTTTGTGAGGCAGGAGGTCTTACTGCTGGAGCCACTCTGCCAGTCCGTAGTGCTTACTTTTGAGATCGGGTCTCACTTTATGTCTATTCTGGCCTGGACTAAGATCCTCCTATTTGTGCATCCCTGGGTAGCTGGGATGACAAGCCTGTGCCACCATGCCCAGCCATTGGTTGAGATACAGTCTTGCAAACATTTGGCCTGGGCTGGCTTCAAACCACAATTCTTCTGAGCTCAGCCTTCTGAGACCTTGGATTATAGACTTGAGTCACTATGCCAGCTTCTTATTTCTTTTGTATTGTATAGCACCATTTAAATGCTTAAGTTTACTAACTAACAAATAATTTTTACTCAGTTACTAACAATTGACAGATCATTTTTCTGAAGTTTATGCTTTCCATCTAGAAATTGTCCCATTTGCCTAAAGCATCTTAATAAATTTACCACTTTCTAAGATTTTGTTTTTCTGAAAATATAATCATAATTTTCAACTATTATTAATAACCTCTAGGTTGAGAGTGATATTCTTTCAGCTTAGAAAATATAGTAGATCATCACTTTTGGATCTGAGTACTATATTGATACTTAGCAATTAGTCCAATTTCTGTTCTCTTATAGGTGATGTGTATTTTCTCTCTGTCATCTTTTTTTTGCAGTTGTGCATGTTTCCTGCTTTACATTTTCACTATTATGCATGAAGCAGTACATCTGATCCATTGCATGTGTAGTTCACAACACATGCTCAACTTTCCAATGGGAGCCTGGGTGTCACATCCTCCCAGTGTCCTTCTGAATTTCTGAAGGACATCAGCTGTTACCTTTTATTGTATTTACAATTAATCTCTCTCCCTTGTCCTTTACTTTTCAAGAGGCTTTTTTCTCTGGAATATGTCCAGGGAGATATATTCTGCCAGCCTTCTTATTCTCCTTTGATTTATTTAATATGCATTTCAATCCACCCAAAGTATCTTCAGCAAATAATATATGTTAAAACATATAGGTTGTAATTAGAGAAGTGACTTATTACCTGGTAATATTTAACAGCTCATACTGAATTTGTTAAACATCATCATCATAATAAAATATAAGGTTTGAGTTATTCCCATTTACAATAGCAACAAAGAAGATTAAATATTTAAGGACATGCCCCCACCCTTTTCAGAGAATAACTCAACATCAGAGAATATGATTTCTTATAACTAATTTAAGAAATTAACAAATTCTAATAATAAAACAATTACCAACAAAAAACTTCTTATATTGGATGAGATAAATGAATGCTACAGAAAAAAATACAAGAATACTTAAAGTAAAAAAGGCCTCACACACCACAAATCAAAATATTTATACATTTTATTGTATAAAAGTTGTCAATAAGCACCACTGACAGAATAAAAAATGAATGAAAAGCTGGGGAGAAAAATACTACAGCATTTTATATATCTGTAAGTGCTATCCAAAATATATGGATAACTCTTTAAAAATGAGAGTATGAATAAAAACTTGATAGAAAATGGGCTAATCATTAGAGAAAAAAATCATAACAGAAGAATTAAAATGACTCTCTATTTGGGAAGGGAGAGAAGCAGAAGCTGGGATCCATAGCATCTTCTGCTGGTGAGTGGCGCTGAAAGGTGTGTAGGACTCAATGTGGCCAACCACAGAAAAGTAAACTAAAAGAAAACAAAATAATTCTTGAGCCCATTAAAGGATAATTAACCTCACTCATAACTAGGGAAATACTTATTAAAATATGCTGAGAGGACATTTCTCACTTATCAAATTGGTGAAATTTAAACATATGACAGCTGGTAAAACTGTACCACACAGGCACCCAAAGGTTGCTGCTGGGATAAACACTTCAGAGTAGAATTTGGATATCTACTCTGAGCAATCCTATCTATAGGAATTTACCTTGAAGATGCACATACAAAAACACACAAAAATGTAGGAATACAACACTCCTTATTGCACTATTGTTTGTTACTGGGCAATTATAGGACCAGGTAGTTGAAAAAAACATAGACATATTATGTAAAAGATCTAGGAAAATCTTCCTGAACTGATATGTGGTGATTTCATAATATTTCATTAGGTAAAAAGCTAAGTGCCACATAACATATTTTTGTAAAAGGAAAATAAAGTAAAACAAAATACAAATTAAAAAATGTTCATTTGTTCAAAAATAACTACAAGAAAGATAAACCAAGAAGCAGCAAGATAGATTAACTACAGGAATATGTAGATGGGAGTAAAAGAATGGAAGTGACATTTCATAGAAAGGACACAGTAAGAATCACACCTCCATCTCTAGAACCTACCAGTATTATTTTAGAATCATGACACCATTTTCACATACCCCAAACCTGCATATTAAATCAAAAGGAGAGGGAAATAACCCAAAATTTAATGCTATCAAAAATAAGTAACAATTTAATTTAAAAAAAAGCAACTGTGATTCAAGTGCATGGTTTAACTATGCTAATGCAGAGAGGAGTGGAGTTCCTCTTGATCCTGCATCTTGGACTACACATTCTAAGGTTCAAATTGAAAAGGAAGTATCCACAGATGCTCAACTGTTCTAGTTCACTTACCTTTCACAGTGGTTTGGGTTAGCAATTCTGAAACCCACGGATGTTTATTCTTCCATGTCAACAAATACTGACGTTGCAAATAACTATGCGTTTGTAGTTGTGAAATGGTTAAAATGAAAACAAAACAAACCATGAGGAGGGGTTTACAATGCGCTATGGTATGCACTGGAATTAGAAATGCTACTATGACCTCATACTTTGTAATTCATAGAAAGATGGAAAAAGATTACAGAGTGACTTTCAATCCCTATAAACTGAGGAGGCCTAGATAGCAGTTGTAGTGAGCATGTGTATTGAGTGCCCAGACCTGGGATTTCTAGCATTTTTAATAGAAGGACTCTTTAATAGAGAAGACTCTAGATTAGTCCTCTCCTCACAACAACAAACGGCTGAAAAAACCGAAAACCCGTAACTCTTCTCAGATACATCTGAGAACTGAGCTCATAGGGAAAATTATAGAGATGACAGGTAGAGAGGGAGAATCACAGTTCCAGTGTCAGAAGCCTGGACCAGAAGTGTGCAGCTAGGGCCAGTGTGGGTTGGGATGTGTCAGACTACTTGATGAATTGCTAAGGCTCAGTGTAGACTTCCTTGAGTTAAAGGCTCTACATGGGCCCAGTGTTGGGGGTCTTCATCATCTCCTGACATTTACATCCAGGAGCCCTACCAGGTTCTCTCTGAGAAGATCAGAGAGAAGTCCCCTCGTGCTTTCAGCAGAGAGAAGGAGAAGAAACCATTTTCAGATATATCCACAGTTTTCTGCTCTCCTTAACAAGTCCTTTGCTTAAATAATATGTCACCAGTGCCTAATGACTGGGGTTTTCCAAAGCCTAACCCACCTGCAGGAGAAAGACTCAGCACGTCTAGACTTCTCCCTGGGGGAAAGAAAAAATTCTAGCTCAAGCTCACTAGGAAACAGAAGACCAAGACATATAGTGACAGGTCCTTTCCCACACCCACACCACATCAATAGGGCTTCGATGTAACAATGGGGACTGTAGAACTGTGAGCTTCAGAGTCTATTTAGTAATCTCTAGAAAACCCCAAAGACAATAGGGGAGACAAATCAAGGACATCAGAGGAAATTTTAACCTTTAACACCAAAGCTACAGGAAACAAATTCAGCCTACCTCCTTACCAGGTAAGCATAAACCATCACAATGAATATCTATCTACTGGAATTCCTTTTACTCAATATATTACATCTGATTTTCAACAAAAGGACAAAATTATAGTCTGAAGAAGCAAAGTAAGTATCAAGATCAGACTCAATATGGCAGATTCTGGAATTAAGAGACTAGAAATTTCAAGAAAATATGATTGGTATTAAGGAGCCAATGTGTGGGGGGGGAGTAGACAGTAAACAAGAACAGCCAGGTAATATAGAGAGAGAAAAGGAAACTCTAAGGAAGGAACAAAAGGAGATGCTAGAAATCAAACCCCATGTGATTGTAGTAGACGTGAAAAACGCCTTTGATAGTCTCATTAATAGACTGGGCATGGCTGAACATAGAAGAATCTGTGAGCTTGAAGAAATGTCAACAATGAAATAACAGAACTTCCAGCAATAAGAGAACATCCAAACATTGAACTACAAAGTGAAAAATGAATGCAAAAAATGGGACAGACTGTTCATGAACTGTGAGACTCTACAAAAGCTGCTACCCATGCAAAATGGGAATACCAGAAGGAAAAGAACAGAAAAAATTCAGAAGTAATAAGACTATGAATTTTTAAAAATTAATGTCAAACATCAGATCATGGACCAGGAGGCTTGGAGAACACAAAGCAGAAAAAACACCATAAAATCTGTCCCTAGACATATGATATTGAAACTAGAAAACATGAAAGCCAGCAAAAAAATCTTGAATGAAATTAGATTGGGACCAGGCATGGGGAGAAGCATATCTACAAAAGAAAAAAGACAGACTAAAGATAAAACTTACATTGGTCTTTTCTTCAGAAACCATGCAGCAAGAGGAGAATGGATGAAATGGTCTACTAAAAAAATCACCAGTCTAAAATTCTGAATCCTGTGAAATTATCCTCCAAAAGGGAAGAAAAACAATCTTAGAAAAAAAATGTGCTATCTGTAGACTTGATTTCCAAAAAATGTTAAAATGAAATTCTTCAGAGAAATAATATAGGTCAAAAACTCAGATCTACATAAAGAAAGGGAAAACATTTGATGAGGAATAAATGAAGGTAAAATTAAAAATTTTACTTTTTCTTTTTTGTTTTTTGTTTTGAGACAGGCTCTCACTGTGTACACCAGGTTGGCACAAGAATTGCCATCCTCAAGATCTGAGATCCACTTTTCATTATCAATCAGGTAGCAATTTTTTCAAAGTAATAATAGCAACAAGACATTTGGTAATTATGGATTGTGAACAAATGAAATGAATGACAACATTATTATGGGAGAGGGAAGGGAGGAATTGAGAGCATTGGGTACTACTAAGCACTTGTATTACCTGTGGAGAGCATAGTTACTTGAAGTGACTTGGTTGTAAATCTATGCTGCAAACTTTTGAGAAACCACCTAAAAATGTAAAAGAAGTATAACAGATACGCTAAAATAGGAGAGCAAAGTAGAATAATATAAAATGCCCAATCAAAACCAGACATGACAGAAAAAGGAAGAGCACAAAGAAAAATAGTTGGCAAATATTGAAGTCGTTGAGGTTCCTTTCTCTACTGTGCATGTTCATAAGAGCTTTAAAATTCCACAAAGGAAATTCTCTTGTAGAGACAAAGTTTCTTATCCAGTGAATTTCTTCAAAAGACAGTAAAGGGAAGTTTGTTCATTGGAATGTAAAGAATTGCTCATGAATACCTCAGTATCCCTGTGTATTTACTGTTCTTGACAGTATCTTCATTCATTACTTCTTTTCATGATGGCTCCTAAACCATGATTGAGTACACAAAGTAATGCAACTAACTGATGGTCTGCTGCACTCACGGTTAGGAGTACCTTTGTCTAATGTGACCAAAACATCTACTCCTCAAGTATTCGAGATGGTGAATTTCTCAATTTAGAGTGTGAAAGAACAAAGGTGTCTATATTTCCCAGCAAGTAATAATTTGGAAGATTTGTTATGTCCTATAGGCAGTTGAAGGAAGGAGCTGTTTAATTGCTTTGGCTCACCTGGGAAATAAATAAGACTCATAATTTTTAGCTGTTTACCTGTTCATTGTTTTCTTCAGGGGGATTTAATTCAAATTCATTCTCATTCAATAACTGCTCCTTTCTTGGTTATGGCAAGAAAATGTCTCACAATCATTTTGAGGAAGTCAGATTTAAATAAAGCATCAGCATTTATCATGTTTGACAATAATAGCTTCTTCCTATTAAAACTGCCTCATATTAAGAGGTTTATAACATAATTGCTCATTTTCTTTGAGAAAAAAATAAAAACCTCATGGTCCTTCTTTTCTGGCAACAACTTAACAGTGATTTTTTTTTTTTATTGAATGGAAGAGTCTCCAAAATCAGTGATGATATTTCACTTGTAGATCAGTGAAACCAATCAGATGAATGATATTAGTCGTAGTTATGAAAATAATAACAGATAGAAAATTAATTCATTGCCTTCCTAAGAGTTGAGCAGTATTTCTTAATCCTATTGAGATCAAGCTAGGAATGGTCTGATTTGAGCAGAATTTCTTAATCCTATTGAGATCAAGCTAGGAATGGTCTGGTGAATTAATTATTTAAAGAAAAATATGAAGCTGTCACTATGCACAAAAAGGAAATGGAATTGTCACCAGGTGTGCACCAGTGGGTGTATCCAGCCCAGTTCTTATCAAAAGGATGCAAAAATGGCGTGATTGGCTCTTAGTTACTTTTTCTAGTAACAGGAAAGTCATGTCTGTAAGTACTGGGGAAGGAAGTTTAAGCATTAACTCAGGTTTTCAAACACTACTCACAATGATTGTAATTACGCTGATGTGATAGAGTATGAGAAATGGTGATACAAAAAAAATGACATGGAAGCTGAATTCTGAGGACTATGTAATTGGAAAAGTTATGTTTTCATCACCTGCAAATAGATGCAGGGTGACAGCTTTGTGTTGCTTTAATTTGCACCTCTGATTTAGAATGCCATTGAGCATCTCTTTCTAGTTTTCTTGGCCTTCTGTATTTTCCCTTTCTTAATGGCCCTATTTTCACATGATACTGGGAAGTTTCTCCTGATGAATTGTTGGAGCTCCTTATGTTTCTGGACAATAACTCTGTGTTGGTTTCTTAAATTTTTCTTATACTCATTTTATAATTTCATATTTATATTTATATGGTTTTAGACTTAATTCTTTCATGTATTTCACCATCTACTTTTTTGTTTGGGCCCATTTTAGTTTTATACAATTTCCCAATTATACAATATAACATTTCCAATTAATTTGTGATGATACATTTTTCTATGTTATGAGTTTCGGTGTTCATGTATGTTCACATAGGCAAATTGGCTTAGTGTATATTTGTGTGTATGTGTGTGGCAGGCACATTGTGATAATATTTTTCTGTATCCATTGCTATGACTTTCTAGAATCCACAGGATTTACTGGGGTAACAACACTATTACTATTTTTGCTAAACTTTACTTAGCTATTTGTAGACCCATATTCTTTCATTACACATTGTGTCATTGTTTACTAAATCTTCCAAAAACTTAATTGAAATTTTGATTGTAGATTATGGAATTCTAGACAAAGGAATAATTTAAGATGATTGATATCTTTTTAACATTAAGCTTTTTTGTCCAAGAAGTGGAACTCCACCTCATTAATTTATTCTCTAAGATCTTTAAAGTTTTACTGCAATAATACTAATGTTTTCTTGGTTAATTATCATAGAATGTACAGTTGTTATTATTGCTGTGAATGTTCTATGATTTCTTCTTTTTCTTGTTGTTGGTTGTTACTGCCAATTTTTAAAAATATAAATTGACTTTGCATCACAAGATATCATGTAACGCTCTTATTTATTTCAACAAAATGTTAATTGTTACATTGTTTTTTCAGGTATGTGACTGATTATAGCATATATAGATAGTGACATTTCATTTTTCATTTCAAATCTTAGCACCTCTTTTTTTCTTTCCTGAAAGTCAGAAATTCTAAAATCATTTTAAAAGTAATGGCGATGGTGAAGATTCTTGTCTTTTCTTTTTTTCAAAGCATTTTTATTAGCATACTTTAGTTGTATAGGGAGGATTCATTGTGGAATTTCTGCATATGCTTACAATGTACTTTTCTTAGGTTCACCCCTCCATCTTTCTCCCTCATTCCCCCACTTTAAAATGATTGCAACAAATTTCATTGTTCAGTTTCATATAAGTGTATAAAGTACATCAACCATATTCACTCTTCTTTATTCCATCCATTCACCCTCCTCCCTCCCACAAAACCCACCTCCTTACTTGTTTTCTTTCATTTAAGGAAAATGCAATTAAAGATTCTTGATTAAACTATATTTGATGAAACTGTTGTGTAAAACTTATTAACTTCTTGGAGTTAATTTTATTCCTATTAGGTATGAGTTTTTCTTTAAAAATAATAAATAGATACTGAACTTTATCAGATGTTGTCTGTACATGTTAGCATAGCCATTTCATGTTCTGCATTTAGTTGAGCAATTTGATATATCAAAACATTAATTACCTGATACTGAGTTATTAGTGAATTGCTGGACTAAACTTTTCCTGATCATAATAGATTACTTTTTGTATTTGATGAACTTAATTATCTATATTACTTCATCCCTATTTTTCCATTGTCTTTTGTAAGTGAGATAAGTACATAATCTCCTTTTCCTGTATTGTCTTCCTGATTTTGGAACCCAGATTTTACTGACCTTATAAAACAAAATGATCTGTGTGGTAATGCTTATTTCACACCCCCTGGGACCTGCTAGGATGATATATTATATGCCACAAAGGCAAAAAAAAAATGTAGAGGACTACAGGGAAATATCAATGATTTCTGAAGGTTCAGAGCTTCCCTCTGCTGAACATGCAAACAGCTGGATTCATTTTACAACCTGAGTCCACGTGGAAGTGGACACTGCTCACCCTCTTGAAAAGACCCCATCATCCTGACACTGACCTACAGAACTGTGAGCTAAAAAATATGTGCTGTTTTAAGTCAACTATGTTTATGGTAGTTTTTGTACAGAACTAGAAAACAAAGACAGAGCTAGGGACATGCCTTGAAAGGTAGAGTGGTTTCCTTAGCATGCATGAGGCCCTGGATTCAACCCCAGTACCAAAAAAGAAGACTAGCATAAATATTAGGAGTTGAGTGCTACTGTAACAGATATCTAAAAATGTGACATTGGCTTTGGAATTAGGCAGTGGGCACAGGCTGAAAGAAATTGAGTAGCATGATAAAACAGCCTTAGGTATCTTACTGACTGTCAGTAGAAATATGGACATTAGTGACTGATAGTGAGAACTCAGCAGGAAATGAGGGAGTGCAGTAAAGAGTCTCAGATCACCTTGAGAAGGCCTACATAACAGGAACAGATGGTGAGTAGATACACAAACTTTAAAGTTTTTTTGCTGAGGGCCTTAAAGAAAGTGAGGCACATGTTTTAAGAGGAATCCTTGTGACACAGAAACAGAAAGTTTCACAGATCTTAATGTTTCAGTTGTGTAGAAAGTTGTATGTATAAAGGATGAATCCTGAGATTTAGCTGAGATTTACAAGCAACATGTTGAAAGTACAGCCTGCTTTCTTTTTACCCTTATATAAAATCTGAGAGGAAGGAGGTAAATTGAGGGAAACACTGTCAATCCAGCAGGAACCAGGACCAGATGATTTGTGTATTCTTAGTCTGTCCAGATGGCAAAAGAAAGAAAGTAAAATGGAGAGATTACTTCTAAAATGTGGCATATAAAAATATCAAAATGTGCAATCTTACAAAATTTTTTGCTAAAATATCAGAAAGATCAAAAGATCACATTCAACTCTGTAAAACCTTTGAAATTATTGAGTGTGACTCACTATTGCTCTCAAGCAAACCAGAGAGTTTTAGGAATCGTAAGTAAACTTTCCCATTTCAGTGAAAACTAAAAATGGAGAATGACCTGCCTAAACAAGCCTGTATGCAAGCCTCTTGTGTAGCAGGGGGACTCTCCATGACAAACATGGGAGACTCATAGGGTTCTTGGAAATTTCATGTCAGCAGACACACCACCAATCAAATTAAAAGGGTCAGACAAAAATAAAAAAGTTAAATGTTGTTGGGCTAAAAACTTTAAATGGAGAAAGAAGGTCAATAACATACGTTATTGTTTATAAGTAGGGGATAGATAACCCAGAGGTCACAACATGAGTTCAGAACGTAAGGGCAAAAGCCTTTAACACATGAGTCTCTGAGGGAGAGTTCACATTCAAACCATAACAATCACCTTTCTATTGCTCTGACAGTATATACTTAAATTGGATGTATAGTGATGGAATTGTTTTTATTAGTATTTAATTAGTTATCTACTGATGGATTGCTTAATTGGAAAAAGATATTTTATATATTCCAAATTTGGAAGTGCTTCTGTATTTGATGTTCTGGCAATCAATTCTTTGTACAATAGTTAAAGTAAGCCTACATGTTTCTTTAAAATTGAGCTTACTATTGCTATTTAAAATTTATAAGTAATAGAATTCTAATTTAACTTATGCAAAATATAACACAGGCTCATGTGATTCAAGAAAAGTATGGATAATATGGGATGATGCTGAGTCTCAGAAAGAGTTGAATTTATTAAAATACATGCTGCCAGGTCCACCTCACTAATGCTTTCTTGGCAAAACTCTTTTGGTTGACATTCATCCCAAGTCTAATGTGATTTTCTTTTCTCTCTATTGAGGTAAAGAAGTATAATCACATCTTTTTCTGCATTTGTATTACACTATGTTTGAGACAGAAGCTCCCTTCCAAGTACTAACTAGACCTGATCATGGGCACATTCAGGAGAGTATGGCTATAGCCTTGAGAGAAAAACTGACAGTAAAATATTTCTGACCCAGTTTTGAGTGTCCTAGAGAGCACATTCACTGACTCTGAGTTTTGTGCTAATGAACTTGGATCAATGAAATGTCATATGTACCATCCTTCAATTATCCACGATAAATATATGGAAGGAATGTTGGATGTTTCAAGAGGTAGTTCTTGATTTCTACAACTATCTAATGGTTAGTATCATTTAATTTTTTCTCAAATGTTTGCTGGAATTTATTTATTGTAAGACAAGTAAAACAATTTTTCTTCCTTCTTTCCTTCTCTTCTCTCCTTATTTTCATTTATCTTTCCTCCATACTCTGAGATATGCATTTTTGTTTATTATCATTGAAGCTCATTATCAGTCTTTGAGAGAATCACCAAAAACCAATGGCAAGGGTTTTGTGTGTATGCCACACCATATTAAGTGTCCAGTACTTAATAAATTGTATTAAGAAGCTGCAGATCAGTGTTTTTTTTAATAGGACTAGGTTCCAAAGAGCTGCAGCCTTGTCAGTGACAGCTTTATCCAATAAAAATGCAGTTGAAATAAGGAAGGAGAAGCTTGTTCCTAAAAGTGAACCAGAAGTGGTGTTATCTAAGGATTGTGACAAATCTTCATGTGTATTTACAAGATAATTACAAATTTACTTATTTTTCTAAATCTTCAGTGATACAGCATTGAATCTTACATGGAACCATGAACCTTGTCATGTATTGTCTCTGTGGAGCAGCTATTACTTCACAAAATACTTGTTCAGGGTCTTGCACGCTCAAGAGCAAGCAGTCGTTCAGGGGCCTGAAGGTTTCCTTTGAACTCTAACAACATTATCCTAACTGGAAGCTGTCAATATAAGCCTCTTAAGTCTAATGATTTCACTGATAAAAATGATGCTAAGGTTTACTCAAGACCATCTACATTTGGAAAACATTTTTTTTTTACTTTAGAATTAAGGTTTTTTTTAATTTTAAGAGACTGTAAATATGCAATTGTATTGATGCATATAGAGACTACTTACTTTAAATTATAAAAGAATTATAAAGGATATTGAGCTATTTGTGGTATACTTCAAATATACAAATAATACAGTTAATTTTTTGCAAAGTACTAATTGTGGAGTAACAAAGACCTATAGTTCTTACAATATTTATTTTCAATTTCAAATACAAATTAATATGATACAGTGACAGTTACTATTTAAGTATTGAGAACATGCTTATCTATTAGCTTTGTGATAAATGCTCCCCGTGATGTTTCATTAAAGATCACTGGAGGTTTTGTACTGCCAAAAGAGAATGTGTTTTTCTTAATTTTTTTCAAGATAGAATAACAGTGAAAGTGCAATTGGCTTTGAGAAAGCATAAAATTAGTAACAGATTTCAAGTTTCTATAAACTCCTCTTAAGTATTTGAGAAAAATATAAATGTGATTTGCTTTGTTCCTTTAGAAATCAGTTTGAACTAGATAGCAAAAGGAAGATTTCTTATATAGTGCTGGGTTTTTATTTATTTTTCTTGTTTCCAAAGCTTTCTCAGGCTAACCTAAAGTAGGATTTTTAAGGCTAATCAAAGGAAAATTCAAGGCAAACACATTTCCAAAATGTATTAAAGAATTTTCAAAGTTGCTGTCTTTCATATCAAAACAAAGTGAAATTATTTTTGTATGGCTTTCTTACAACTTTTTATTCTCTGCCAAAAAAAAAATAAAAGGAAAAAAAGAATACTTCCAAGGTATCAAAAGAGTGCAATAGGTCTGTTTTCCTTTTTACTTTCTGACACATTTAGGAAGCCAGTTTAGGTTTGGGTAATGACTCATTCCAGACACACACATGCAGACAAAATACAGGACGCCTCAAAGACTGATAATCTTATCTCCACTGAAGGGCAGAGCAAGCAAACCCTTAATGTTCTGAACGAACAAGGATCATAAATAGTAAGTGAACTCATAGAATGTCAAATCCTGGTGTTTACACTTCTGAGTCAGGAATTGTCTGACTCAGAAATTTAGTTAAATATTACCTTTAATATATAAATAATGGCTTCTTTGATCTTAAAATATAAAAGCCAGAAATGAGTGGCAATCATGTATACTGTAATTTATACTAGAAAAGTCATTATTTCCAATGATATAAAATAAGGACTCACATTTATTGTTCATCTGACAATATTAAAATATACTGTAAGCAAAGAAAACTAATATTCTCCTCCACCCATAATAATTTCTTAGCTGAGTGTCCCCATAACAAAAGACAGATTAATAAGGCAAAAACAAATAGTAATTTAATAACATTTATATCTCCAGTACACATGGAAGGTAACACAGAGAAAGCTCTAGAATAGATCTCAAGGAAGTAGCTTCATCTCTTCAATACTATGGTGTTGATTGCAACAAACATGAATATGGAGACTGCACAGATTTAGATGAGGTGAAGGATAATCAACTTAAACGTTTATGCTGACTCAGTTTCAGAGGGTACAGTCCACGGTCAGCTGGGCCTGTGATGAAGTAGCACATTATGACTGGAGCAGATGGCAGAGGAAGCTACTCATTTAGTGACTGCTGGAAAGGAGAGACAGAGGAAGAAGTGGAACTGATACCCCAATGACCTAACTTCCTTTCACAAGACCCCACCTCCTAAAAGTTCTGCCATCTTCCAACAGCTCCATGGGCTGCGTGTTTGGAACTTTTGTAAGTTGTGACCAAAATGCCTATGAGAACAACTCAAAGGAAGCTTTATTCTTGGCCCATAGTTTCGCAGGACTCAATGCATTGTTTCTTGTGCACATGAGGTTGGAAAGAACATCATCGTAAGGTGTGGTAGAAGAGGCTCTTTACCTTATGCAGATAGAAATCAGAATGAGGAACTGGGATCAAGAAGGTTTTCAATGGTGTGCCCCTGTGGCGTGCCCCTGTGATGTACTTTCTCCAACTGGGCTTACTTCCTAAAGTTTCCAGAATCTCCCCAAACAGCATCACTAGCTGGTGAACAAGTGACCAACACATAAGCCTAATAGGGTCATTTCACATTCAAGCCATAACAGGCTAAGAACAAAGCCTTCCATACATGGGTATTTGTAGGACATTCAAAATCCAGATTACAGCATTTTACTCCTGGTCCCCACAGATTCATATTCATCTCACAATGAAAAATTCTTTCAGAGTTTCTCCTGGAGTCCCCACACTTTTAATAGTTCCTGCATTCCTCAAAAGTCAAAGTTCTGAGACTCAAGACAAATTTAGCTAAGTCCCTATAAAAATCAGTTATACTGAGAGAGACTCACAAATGGAGACTTCTTTCATAGACATAAATTTCTTTACAAAAAAACCCAACTTTGTAGAGCTTTACTATTTGCAATTGTCCCAAAATAATAGGATTAAAATAACAATTGTGCCAAAGAGGCACAATTGGAGTGGCATATTCTGGTCTTCTATAGCCATATTTTGGAGTGATGTGTTCTGAATAGTTTTATATAATCATCTGAATAAATTGACTCACATATATTATGCATATGTGTATTCTGTAAGCAATTATGAAGTTATATTTTGTAGTATTTGCTAGATGACATGCTATGTTTTAATGGAATTCGTAAGATTATGTTGGCAAGCTGTCAAACTTTTCTGGGATTGATATTTCTTTTTTCTAATTATATTTCATTGTACTTTGAAATATTCAAATTCTCCAATCTAAGTATCATCACTTCTTGCTAAAATATCTGTGTAGATACTTTTACATTCTTTCAAAATGTATTCTTTATCATTTGGTTTTAAAATGCAGGTAGTTGTTGTCTTGCAACTGACTTTATTAAGTCCTGGTCTTGTATTTGTATTTGATTTTAATCATTTTATTAACTATTTAATCATCATAAAAACTTATTTGTTTGTTTGTTGTGCTATGTGCCAGGCAACCTTTCTGCCACTTCCTGTACTAATTCATTTTCTCTTCACAATTTCCTTAGAAATTCTTGCACTTGTCATACCTATTTGCAAATAAAGAAGCTAAAGCCCAAAGAAATGGGGTTCAGTTCACGGTATCAAAAATATAACTGCAGGAGATCAGAATGTGCTATGCAGATACATCTCTATGGCATGAGGATTACTATGCAATGGTCATTTTCAAAACCTGCAGGTAATGAGGCTTTCAAGTTTGAAAAGTTGCCCTTATGTAAGAGAAATTTATGTCACTGAAGGCAATTTCTGTACATAAATTTTTTTTCCTTCTTTGCACCATGAAGAGAAAGACCGTCATTGAAGGCTCTTATCAATGCAGAAGGAACCAACTTAAATCTATATAATAAATCTTTCTTTTCCTGGCCTCATGGTCCTAACTGGCCTTTCCCCCCACTTTTCTTCTTTCATTCTAGAAATCCATGGGATTTAAGTCAAAGAGTCACAGCTACTTTGTGATCTACTCTTCAGATTTACTGATTCCTCAGGATTATCTTTCATGTTGCAGGAAGTATATGTGTTATTAAATTCCTGTTTGGCTTTCACTTGTTAGTTTGTCTTTTGTTACAGAGATCCCAGCTATTCACTCCCAAAGGGTGAGCAAAAAAATATTTTTCCTCCCTAAAAAACTAGGAAGGAAAAAACTAGCATTCTCTAGGATTACACAGCTCATAGTGAAGATTCAGACCCAAATGATGTGTTTCCAGAATTCATTTCTTTAGTTATCATTGCCACACTGGTCAGAAAATGTGACAAGTATTCTACTGGGTAATAACCTGACAGTTTTTAGTTGCTAGGTGAGGTGTTTGCCCAAGATTTAGTCTGTGATATTAAATCAAGTCATTTGAAAATATAGAGAATAGAGGTTTATTTGTAACAAGAGTATGGACTTTATATATTCTCTGGATAAATCATCACAGTGTGCTTGGACTTAAAGCAGCCTTGCTTTTTCTTGTGGAAAGCAGCATAGTATGACAAAAGGCCTAAGTTCTGCTCCTAGAACTAAAGTATGAAATGCCTGTTTCCCAATGCAGCAGGAGGCCTGGAGACACTTTTAGATGATGGGTGGGTCATTCTCCTATGTAAGAACAATACATTGAACAAAACAAAAATGTACAACATTGTTTTGAGACTTTAGAAACTCCCTGGACCCACCTCAATATTGGATCCTTCAAATATACCACTGTAATGAATGAAGCTACTTAGATTTCCTACCTCACACTTAGGACAAAAACAAAATACTTTATGACATTGCAATAGGTTCTCAAAAGCAAGATGGGAGAAAACTCATCTAAGGAAGACAACACTTTCTTACTGTGATTAAAAAGTTTTACTGACTAGTTTAACATGATTCTGATGAATAGCCTGAGATGACACATTTGAAAACACTCTTTAAGAAATGTTTTCATCAATATCATTTCCTTTGGTATTCTTCTTAAGAAGGCATAAATAAACTGGGTATGGTGGCTCATGCCTGTCATCCCAGCTATGTGGGAGCCTGAGAACACAGGGATCACAGTTCTAGGCCATCCTGAGCAAAACAGTTCATGAGGACTCCATCTTAACAGAAAAAAGCTGGGCATGGTGACTGTCACCCCAGCTATAGCAGAAGAGTAAAATAAGATGATCTCAGTCCAAGCTGGCCTGGGCAAAAAGCAAAACCCCATCTCAAAAATAATGAGGAAAAAAGGGCTGGGGGCATGGATCAAGTGGTAGAGTGCATGCATTGTAAGTCAGAAGTCCTAAATTCAAACCCCAATACCGACTAAAAACGGAATAAGTAATTTCCTATGTTACATATAAATAAACTGACTTTCTATAAGTTTACCATAATCTCTACATCATAGAGAAGAATTAGAACTCAGTATTAATATGTTACCCAATTACTATGTAGGGCAAGTGTAGCAAACCAAATATTCATGCAAGTACCATACCAATCCCTGCTTTTTAAAATTTGTTCATGTTTTATTGTTGAAATATACAATGTGAAACTGTCTCTGTCTCTGTATCTCTCTCTTTCCCTCCCTCCCTCTCTCTTTTCACATGCCCTGTTTATGTCCTACAACACATACACACACAAGTCAGACATTTGTCTCAGGTCTCTAATTTGTCTCAATCTCATCTACTCAATTTACTTGAACAAAATCAGTGATAAGATGAAACATATTTACATATAGCTGTGGACATTGTCACTTACAGATATGTATAATAATTGAAGTACTTTTTATAATAGAAAAATATGAAACAAGCCACCAAAGAGGACTGGTTGGATAGAATATGGAATATGCTTATTTGGGATCACATACATGTCTAAGAAGGTGAGCAGTCTCTCTGGGAACTCACAGAATGACCTCATTATTTTGGTGATAAAGAAGCACACAGAAATGTATGCTGTCTAAACAGTTTGTACTCTCTACCTCTAGAGCCATCTATACAGTGCTTAGTGGTTAAATATAAAGAAGGATACTGAGGGACTGGGGTTCACAACCTTTACAACTCTTTCACAATGTTTATAAACTCTTTTAAAAAACACAATTATTTCAAGTAACTAACATAGTTATCATAACTCTTGTAAACCAGTATTTCTAAAACTAACAAACAGACAATACTGGCCCTGCAAAAACATTATGGAGAAAAACAATAGAAAAGTGTCTGATCATGACCAAAAAACATGAAGAAATTGTCAACATCCCTGGCCATAAGGGAAATGCAAATAAAAACCATGTTAAGATTCTACCTTACTCCCATTAGAATGGCTATCAGCAAGAACACAACAAATGTTGGTGAGGATGTGGGGGAAAAAGGAACCCTTATACACTGTTGGTAGGAATATAAATTAGTACAACTACTATGGAAAACAGTGTGGAGGCGCCTCAAAAAACTAAAAATAGAACTGCCATATGATCCAGCAATACCACTCCTAGGGATCTACCCAAAGATATGTCAGTCAGGTTATAATAAAGGCACCTGCACACCCATGTTTATTGCAGCATTATTCACAATAGTTAAGCTATAGAGACAGTCAGATGCCACACTACTGATGAATGGATTAAGAAAATGTGGTGTTCTCCAAAAAGGAGAACTATAGGCCAATCTCCTTAATGAACATTGATGCAAAAATCCTCAATAAAATAATGGCAAACCGAATTCAGCAACACATCAAAAAGATTATTCACCACGACCAAGTAGGCTTCATCCCAGGGATGCAGGGGTGGTTCAACATACGAAAATCAATAAACATAATAAACCACATTAACAGAAGCAAAGACAAAAACCACTTGATCATCTCAATAGATGCAGAAAAAGCCTTTGATAAGATCCAACATCATTTCATGATAAAAGCTCTAAGAAAACTAGGAATAGAAGGAAAGTTCCTCAACATTATAAAAGCTATATATGACAAACCTACAGCCAGCATTATACTTAATGGAGAAAAACTGAAACCATTCCCTCTAAAATCAGGAACCAGACAAGGATGCCCACTATCTCCACTCCTATTCAACATAGTACTGGAATTTCTAGCCAGAGCAATTAGGCAAGAAGAAAGAATAAAAGGAATACAAATAGGTAAAGAAACTGTCAAAATATCCCTATTTGCAGACGACATGATCCTATCCCTTAAAGACCCAAAAAACTCTACTCAGAAGCTTCTAGACATCATCAATAGCTATAGCAAGGTAGCAGGATATAAAATCAACAATAGAAAAATCATTAGCATTTCTATACACTAACAATGAGCAAACGGAAAAAGAATGTATGAAAATAATTCCATTTACAATAGCCTCAAAAAAAATCAAATACCTAGGTGTAAACCTAACAAAAGATGTGAAACACCTGTACAAGGAAAACTATACACTTCTGAAGAAAGAGATTGAGGAAGACTATAGAAAGTGGAGAGATCTCCCATGCTCACGGATTGGTAGAATCAACATAGTAAAAATGTCGATACTCCCAAAAGTAATCTACATGTTTAATGCAATTCCCATCAAAATTCCAATGACATTCATTAAAGAGATTGAAAAATCTACTGTTAAATTTATATGGAAACACAAGAGGCCACGAATAGCCAAGGCAACACTCAGTCAAAAGAACAATGCAGGAGGTATCACAATACCTGAC
The DNA here is from genome assembly GCF_047511655.1 of Castor canadensis. NCBI lineage: Eukaryota > Metazoa > Chordata > Mammalia > Rodentia > Castoridae > Castor > Castor canadensis. Next base: position 13,257,530 of record NC_133386.1, read on the forward strand.
TTCAAACTATATTTCAAAGCAATAACAATAAAAACAGCATGGTACTGGCACAAAAACAGACATGAAGACCAGTGGAACAGAATAGAGGACCCAGATATGAAGCCATACAACTATAAGCAACTTATCTTCAACAAAGGAGCTAAAAATATACAATGGAGAAATAGCAGCCTCTTCAACAAAAACTGCTGGGAAAACTGGTTAGCAGTCTGCAAAAAACTGAAACTAGATCCATGTATATCACCCTATACCAAGATTAACTCAAAATGGATCAGGGATCTTAATATCAGACCCCAAACTCTTAAGATGATACAAGAAAGAGTAGGAAATACTCTGGAGTTAGTAGGTATAGGTAAGAACTTTCTCAATGAAACCCCAGCAGCACAGCAACTAAGAGATAGTATAGATAAATGGGACCTCATAAAACTAAAAAGCTTCTGTTCATCAAAAGAAATGGTCTCTAAACTGAAGAGAACACCCACAGAGTGGGAGACAATATTTGCCAACTATACATCAGACAAAGGACTGATAACCAGAATATACAGGGAACTTAAAAAACTAAATTCTCCCAAAACTAATGAACCAATAAAGAAATGGGCATGTGAACTAAACAGAACTTTCTCAAAAAAAGAAATTCAAATGGCCAGAAAACACATGAAAAAATGCTCACCATCTCTAGCAATAAAGGAAATGCAAATTAAAACCACGCTAAGATTCCACCTCACCCCTGTTAGAATAGCCATCATCAGCAACACCACTAACAACAGGTGTTGGCGAGGATGCAGGGAAAAAGGAACCCTCTTACACTGTTGGTGGGAATGTAGACTAGTACAACTACTCTGGAAAAAAATTTGAAGGCTACTTAAAAAGCTGGACATCGATTTACCATTTGATCCAGCAATACCACTCTTGGGGATATACCCAAAAGACTGTTACTCCAGAGGCACCTGCACATCCATGTTTATTGCAGCACTATTCACAATAGCCAAGTTATGGAAACAGCCAAGATGCCCCAGCACTGACGAATGGATTAAGAAAATGTGGTATCTATACACAATGGAATTGTATGCAGCCATGAAGAAGAACGAAATGTTATCATTCACTGGTAAATGGATGGAATTGGAGAACATCATTCTGAGTGAGGTTAGCCTGGCCCAAAAGACCAAAAATCGTATGTTCTCCCTCATATGTGGACATTAGATCAAGGGCAAACACAACAAGGGGATTAGACTATGAGCACATGATAAAAGCGAGAGCACACAAGGAAGGGGTGAGGATAGGTAAGACACCTAAAAAACTAGCTAGCATTTGTTGCCCTTAATGCAGAGAAACTAAAGCAGATACCTTAAAGCAACTGAGGCCAATAGGAAAAGGGGAACAGGCACTAGAGAAAAGGTTAGATCAAAAAGAATTAACCTAGAAGTTAACACCCATGCACAGGAAATCAATGTGAGTCAATGCCCTGTATAGCTGTCCTTATCTCAACCAGCAAAAACCCTTGTTCCTTCCTATTATTGCTTATACTCTCTCTACAACAAAATTGGAAATAAGGGCAAAATAGTTTCTGCTGGGTATTGGGGGGGGAGAGGGAGGGGGGGAGTGGGTGGTAAGGGAGGGGGTGGGGGCAGGGGGGAGAAATGAAGCAAGCCTTGTATGCACATATGAATAATAAAAGAAAAATGAAAAAAAAAAAAGAAAATGTGGTGTTTACATACAATGGAATTTTATTCAGTCACAAAGAAGAATGAAATTTTGTCATTTATAGGTAAATGGAACTGGAGAATATCATCTTAAGTGATGTTAGCCAGGTTCAGAAAGCCAAAGGTCGCATATTTTCTTTCACATGTGAAAAATAGACCTACTAAAAATGCAAGCAACATTACAAAAAACAGGTCATTGTAAGGGAAAGTCACATAGGAGAGAGGATAAAAGAAGGAAGTGAAGTAGGTGAATATGGTTGATGTATTTTCTATACAAGAATGAATATAGAATTTTTAAACCTGTAGAAATCATCATAAGAAGGGGAGTAAGGCAGAAAGAAAAAACTTAGAGTGGATGAACCAATCTGGGTTATCATACATATATACATGGAAATGTCACAATGAAATACCCCATATAGCTATCTTAAACAAAAATATTTTTTCTTTTACAAAAACAGAGAACAGGAAGGCAAAATAGGTCCTGTCTGGAAGGGGGTAGGTGTGGGAGGGGGAGGATATAAGGAAAGGGTGTCAGAGGGTGAATATTCATGTTTGAAAATGGAAAAATGAGACCTGTTGAAACTATTCCAGGAATAGGGGGGAGGGGAAATATAGGAGAATGGTGAGGAGGTGAATTCAAATATGATAAATTATAAGAAACTTTGTAAATGCCACAAGGTACTCCCAGAACAAAAATAACATAATAAAGCATAAAAAAGAAAGTGTGTGATCAAATATATGTGAGATAAATTAAAACCTCTGTGTTCTCTGTAAGACTGCATGGTACAGGCCCTAGTTACTTCTTCTATAAAGGAACATTCTGTAATCCCAGCACTCAAGAAGCAGAAGCAGGAGAGTGAGTTTGAGAACAACCTGGGCTGCATTGCAAGACACTGTCTCAAAAAAACAATTCTAAAAAGAACATTTTAAATACTTTGCTTCATTCTATGAGAATAAAATGTACTTGTTCCTTAAATTCTTTATTACAAAGCAACTTTTAATATCCAAGGGCACAGGTTTTAACAGGATGCTCCTGAGGGACACAGTATTGCCCTGTGTGAAATTCACCAATGTACAGGAGAGTTCATTCGTATTTATTTATTTATTTTTGATGCATAAGCATGGCATCCTTGACATTCTTTCTTCTAAATAAGTAATAGGTTAGAAGTAGCAAATAAAGTGGGAGGAAGAGGCAGTTTCAGGCAGGTCTACTGTTAACTGGGGAAAGCTACAGACTCTACAAATGATGATTGACAAATGCACAACCTGTGACTTTTGATTTGGGCAAAAACAAGGGAGTAATACCTTGGAATATTGTGTAGACCAATAGTCACATTTCGAAAGACATGATTTATATAATCAAGAGACACCCTTAAGAAAGAAGTGACAAGAATATTCTTCACCCAAAGTAAGGAGACACTCCAATTAAGTTGAGACTTTGATAGTGTGTTGTCTTAATAGAAGAGTTGCACCCAGTGGCAATCCAACAGCAATGAAGTAGCTTATTAAGAAAAGACATTCTGATTTTGATCTCCTTGGAAAAAGTTTTTCAAATAGAATCAATTACTGAGTGAGATTATGCTGATGAAGTAAATGACAAGGGTGTCCCCTTGGTTTTGTTTAACTCTATCCATTAGCCACTTTCTAATCTATCATTTGCTTCCCTGATGGGCTTATTCACCTATAAAATATATCTTTTTCAGATAAAACAATCTAACTTTCAAATAGCTTTATCTTTATGTTGGTTTGTCAAAATATAAAAGTAAGCAAAATGTCTTCTTTATGCAGAATGTCATGAAGGGAAAACAATGAATTTCAAAACAATTTTAAGAAATGCATAAAACTAAAGTCACCCAACATCTATTGATGTCAGTTTTTTAGTAGTCAGATGGTCTCTTATCACTCATAGATGCTTTTATACTAATCAATGAAAGAGTAAAAAATCTTCAACATTAAGGAAAAAGTCATGAAATTAAACATTTCCCAAGAGAGATACAAGAGGGGAGTTCACCTAGTCTGAAACATCCCAAATATTTGGGAAGCTGGAAATGTTTTAAATTCTGATATTTAGGTCCCCAAGTTTTATATTTAGTTATATTGTATAATTGACTCTCTACATCACAAATTCCACATCCACAGATCCAAACAACCAGTTTAAAATATTTTTAAAAACCAATGCAATGATAAATTTACAAACTTAATATAATGAGTACAACATCTATTTACAAAGCATTTCCATTTTAGTATGTACCATAAGCAATCTAGAGATGATTGAGAGTATACTGGAGGACATTCGTAGGCTACAATGCAAACATTACACCATTTCAAATATTGGACTTGAGCACCTTGGGTAAACTTGGGGGTGCATTTGGTATCTTTGACAATCTCTCAGAACCAATCCTTGGTGCATACCAAGGATTGACTGCAATCTCCAATCTTTATTAAATTTGGTTATTTCACTCTAAATCCGTAGTTTAGAGATATGTTTCTTTTTCCACGAAGAAATTTGTATTTATTTGCTACTCAAATAGAAATCTTGTAACACAAATGCATGGCTTAACTTAGTATTATTTAAATGTTAACAACAAATAAGATACAGGTAGGAGGAGAGTAGTCACATTTTGAAGCCACTAAAGTTTTGATAAGCAAATTTAACTTTGTCATTTTATCTAAATGACTTTGCTATTGCTGGGGTTTTTGTTGTTTTGCCTTTACTTCCTATTCATTGAGTTCAACTATAGCAAGAAAAAGAAATCAGTTAGTCTGGAAGAAACACATTACTAATTACAATTAGAGTTTTATAGAGAAGCAAAAACAAGAAAAGAGAAAATTGAATTTCCTGGGCCAAATGCATTTATTGTTATGGAACAAGAATTGGGTTTTTCCTTACCACACAGTGATTTTCAGCCAGGAAAATATTACTTCTCTACAAACTACAAAATGGCTTATGAGATCAAGTGCTCTGCAGGGAATAAGACCACAAGGTAAGTGGCAAAATACACTTTAGATAATAAAGTAAATTATTTCAGATTTTATAGTAGTTTTCTCAATAGGAGACTGAAACAAAAAGAGTTCTATGACTTATTTTCTTTGCCAAACTTGCAAGACTTTTGACTTTAGACATCCTGGAGATACACAGATGGAAGTCATCTTTTCCTCATTAAAGAACAGAACTCTGGGGAAAAGGGGACAGCAGTCTACATCAAATCCAAATATATATACACATGTATTTCATAAGCCATTACAGTCCATGTCTGAGTACAAGGCAGAGACTCAGACTCTGGCTGAAGTTTACAGTTCACTCTCACAGGCAGAGAAAGACTTTAGAGGAAGAATTAGTGCCAGTTCAGCACAAAAAGCAAAGTATCCCCTGCAGTCTGAATGACAGATTATAGACAGATATAAAATCAGATCCCATGTTTACCTTTAGGTGGCTTTGTATCTACGCTTAAGTTTCACTGAGCCCTGCGGTGTTTTACAAAATGAGCTGAATATAACGTGACATTTCTGTAAGAAATATAAAGCGCCTAAAAGGGCACTTAATTTTTAGAAAGTTAATGTTACTCATTCTTCTTTTCTAATATATACATTTATTGGTTTACATTTTCTTCCAAGTATAATTTTTGATCCACATTGCTTGCTTTTATATATAATAGTTTTGGTAAACTTAGTTCCAAATACACATAGTTGGGATAATTTCTTATTTAACTCTCAAATTTAAAATGCACTTTCTAGTTTCTAAGTATTTGGGAAACTTGAGATTAACTTTCAGTTTGCATAGATATATACTATTTTGTGGAATTTTATTGGATTAAAGTCAGAGAATAAAATGTGTGGCTGTATAATATAAGTTAGCTGGAATTTGTTGGCCCTTTTCTATGGCCAAAATACACAAACACATGCACACACAAGAACACACACAGATTAACCCTGTCTTCATTTTCCATCATAGCTAAAAACCCATATTCCTTCATTTTTTACAGCAAATCAATATGAAAAAATAAATTTATTTGCAATCTCCTTTTCCTAAACGTATTTTTAAAAGAGCAAATAATGTTTTCTTTTTTCTCCGTTACTCTATCAAAATAGTTTTCCAGGGCCACTATAACTCTACATTGCTAAACGCAATAATTCTAGATGAAAACCAGAATTCAACCTAGTGATCATACTTTTCTCAAATAATCCCTTCTTAATGGTTTAATAGTTTTATTTGGACATTATTTCCCCCTCTAGCATGACTTATATTGTGTTCTGATTTTCTGGGGATACATTTATTGTATATCTAATTGTCTTTCCCAATAAAGAAATTGGTCTTTTTATCTGTGACTACTGTTAGTAATAAGAGGAATAAAATCCTAATTCAGCATTAATGTAAGTTTCAGAAAACTGCTACTTGATTGGCCAAATAATCTACTTTATGATTGCTTTAATTAATAAGATTTTAGAGGGTTAAGTTCAAACATTTGATTTATATATGTAACTTTACAGAAATGCATTATAATGTAAAAAAATGAGGAAAAACTGTATGCTAAGACTGCCATTGCTTGAAAATGATAAAACTTAGAAAACTGAATATAATGTTTTAGAAAGAAACTCATGAAAAATGTTAATAAGACAAACAAACACAACAATGAGTGCTAAAGCTGTAGAATACATGATGGCCCCAAGATCATGCATCAGGGTATCTCTGCCTTAAACACTATGCTACATGTATTTAATTTAATTAAATACTTAAAACAGTTTGAAATAAGTGTTTTTATTATCATCACTTAAGAGATGAACACTGTGAGGAATGGTTGCTTGGCCTGATGAGTTTGGGCTGAACATCATGCATTTGGGAGCAAGTGGCTCCGAAGATTCTTCACCTTATAGCAGACAGGAAGCTAAGGGGAGCAGCCTGAGGGATCCTAGAAAGATACCTGCCTCCAAAGACACATCACCATAACCTTTCTGCCCAGTGACTCCACCTCCCAAATTAGCATCGCAGTCTGTGAACCAAGCATTCAACATTTGAAACTGAGGTAGACAGATCATATGAAAATAACAGAGATAACAAGTCACATGAAAAGATGTCAATATCATTAATTGTTAAAGAAACTGCAAATTTAAATTATTACGCATGAAATATTACACATCTATCAAAATATATATACAGTAAAAATTCTGCCCATAGTATTAACAAGATGCAAACTTGAAACAGTCAGTCATTGCTGACATGAATTAAACTTGTTCAGTCATTTTGAGAAGCAGTTTAATAGTCTCTTATGAAGACAAGCATACATTTACCAGTTTATAATAATTGATCCCTCTTGGTACAAACCATGATCCATACTTTAGGAGACAAAATAGACCATACAAATGCACCTCTATGCTTATATGTCAAAGTTTCAATTCTAGTAACTAAACACATATGACATATTCACAATGAAATTAATTTTTTGATTTAAAACAAATCAGTAGTGATGTGTGTTGTGTAGCTGTGTCTCCGTAGTTGAATTAATTCACACATCAATATTCAGAAGTGCTTCTTTTCTTTGAAAGCTTGAAGATAATCCAGTATTTTTCCTAATTAAAGAATGCAGTACTTGATAGAAATTCCTAACATTAATTAACTAAACTTTAGGTATAAAGTATTTTATCTTGTCATTGTCTTGTACTCAAGAGAGAGTTGATACTATAGAATCTTTCCAGAGGAGTGCTGATGAAGAGGCAATTCTATTGAAATTCTTTGTCCTATGATTTTGCATATATGCCTGCAAATATTTCAGCATTAACTAAATAGCAAAATAATCTCAACTTGATAGTACTATGACAATTATTATTGAATTTTTGCCTGTTTATGGCGTTTTGCATATGGTAATGGTTATTTTCTGTTTTTCATGCAAAAGCTATTACAAATTTTTAGCAATAATAAACATTATTCAATTAATTTTATAGCATCCTATGCTATTACCTTTCACACACTATGCTATTTATTTGGAGTAAGGGAATGATTAGCAAAAAGTATTAGAAAAGTAATAGGAGACAAGATAATTTTCGATATAATTTTCTATCAACTAGGTTAAACGGCAGTCCTTATTTATCCATTCAAACAGTAGTGTAGACAATGATGTGAAGTATATTGCAGATGGGATAAAGCCCGTAGTCATGCGGCTTTAAGTAGAGGCTATCTGAGATAAGCAATTCTAGATGATCTGACTGGGACTGATAAATTTATTGGAAGGCTTGAAGAACAGACTTGGGGTTTCCCTGGTGAAGAAATCTCCAATTACTTGAGCAGCAACTTCAAGAGTATGTGGTTAGCCAGGCACCAGTGGTTCATGCCTGTAATCCTAGCTACTCAGGAGGCAGAGATCAGGAGGATTGTGGTTCAAAGCCAGCTTGGGAAAATAGTTTGTGAGACCCTATCTCAAAAATACCTAACACAAAAAGGGCTGGTGGAGTGGATCAAGGTGTAGGCCCTGAGTTCAAGTCCCAATACTGAAAAAAAAATAGAGTGTGAGGTTGTCCTTCCCTGTGGCTGACTTTTTGGGAACAGACTGGCCCACCCAGTCCTATATTCCTATAAAAACAGTTCCTTGAACTCTCTTAATTCAGTAATCATCCCTGTCAGCAGGGGATACATGTCCCAGGCCCTTAGTAGATCCCTGAAACCTCAAACAGTACTGAACCCTCTATGTACCACCCCTTTTATACACAAATTTGATATCTTTTCCATATTAATTGAACACCTGTCATGAACTATGGTTTTTGCCATTAAGTGTGAGAGCAAAGCTAGTGTAAACTTATTTTTCCTTTTTCAGAATCTCAGGGATAGAAGATTCATTCTTACCCTAGATCTTAGCAACCTAACCATGTGGACTTTTTTTTCCCTTTATTAAATTTGAGAGTTTTCTCTTTTCTCTTAAAATAAACATTTTATGACTTCTCTTTGGCATACGCAAATTTCCAGCATCACTGCTCTTGTACTCAAAGACCATTATTAAGTGAAATAAAGGTTACTTGAACACAGAAGAGGTGATGCAAGGCTGAGTCAGTTGCTGGTGACTCGCAGGAGAGGAGTGTGTACAGCATGGATTATGGTGGACCGAGGGGAGAGTCACATCCAGGGTAGGATGGAGGGTGGTACAAGATTTCATCGTGTTACTCAGAACAAACTGCAATTTGCAATTTACAAATTGTTTATTTCTGGAATTTGCCATTTAATATTTTTAGATTGGAGTTGACTGAAGGAAACTAAAGCTCTGGAAAGAAAACTGTTTCTCCTTCTGTGGTTAAAACTGAACTCATAAAGGGCTAGTTGTTTATGGGCTTAGAAGATATAAAGGCATATTTTAAAGTTAGTTATTAAAATACTGTGATGCCAGCACAGATATCAATAGATAGCTCAGGGGGAAAGAGTAAATAATGTATGAAGCATCACATGAAACACTGGGATTCTAAATCAGTGGAACTTGTAAGAAAACCCAACAAAATATGGATCATTTCTATGTGTTGGAAATGTTTTTATCAGGCTACACTGCAATCTAAATTAACGATAATAATAGCAATGGGAACAACATTCATAAATAACTGAAATAGTGTAATCCTATGAAAAGAGATGAAGAAGGCAATAGAAAACAGGTTCACCATTTTATAGCTTTTATTATTTTAAGAATTAGCAGTAGAAAACTGTAATCACAAAAATTCTTATCCATCAAAAACCAACTGGAAATAATAAATATGAGCTATTTATGCTGAAGCTTATTTGTGAGCCTTCAAAACCATCCCCTTTCAGGTGACCCCCGAGGAGGTGCTTAAGAAACCCATTCATCCTCCAGGACAGTTGGACAGACCGTGAGAAACAGCTGAAGCTGAGTCAGCAGGGTTGTCTCTGTCGTCCTCTCATCTGTCTGTTTCCAGAACATCTCTGCTGTGATGGAGAATGTTGAGCTACTCATTGGGCTTGCTCCTTTCTCATCGTCCTGTTTATGCCCCTCAAATACTAAGTGTGTATTGAGCTCAGAGTGCTGCATTTTTCTGTGAATAAGCTCACCTCCCTCTTCCTTTGGTTCATTGCATCTATTTTATCTTTCCTTGATAATACTTTCATAAATAACAGTTGCCCATAGGAGAAAAGACATCTGGATGAGAAGTGCTAGTGAGATTAGTTTTACAAACTAACAAAGCAGCTGCCTGACTTGCTAATGAGCCCAAATGTTGGTAATTTAACTCCACTACAGAGAAATAGTGTCCTCCACCTCTATGCAAAGAACACTCCAGAAATTTATATGATTTGTTTTAATCTGAAGAATACATAATTTCATCAGTTAATGATAGTGTAATATTTTTCAAATATTAAGTTTACTTTAAATATTTAAAAGTTATAAGTTAAAAAGTATATAAGTACCCACAAGCTTAAAGCTTCATAAAGTATTTTCATATCTGGTAATTAATATTAAATCTATTAATTAAATATTAAATGCAGTTAATATTTTAAAACCAATTTCTTCTCAGATTTTTTTATGTTTTAGTATGTACTCTTCAAAGCGAAGCGTAAGTTCTGTGGGGCACCCAAATCTGTGTCTTACATTTTTTCTCTATGAAGCTGCCTGTACTTGCAAATTGTGTTAGTCAACAGTAAAATAATTCAAATCAGTAAATCAGACTTAACTGCCTAACAAGTAACTTTTTAGTTTCTTGTTGCTAAACTTGATCACTAAAATTGTTGTCAAGGTAACAATGACCTATTTTCTGTTGCTAAACAAAAATAAACCAAGTGAAATCTTACCTCTCAGCAGACTTTGACCTTGCTAGTGATTCCTTCTTTACATTTTTGAATTACAAAATTAAACAACAAAGTTGAAAGTATTCAAATAATGTAGAAATGTTTGGATTATCAAGTGAGAAATACTATCTCACTCCTCCACTCTGCAGGGTCTCCAGGCTGCTGTGTGGCACAAAGACCTGCTCTCTCAGAGTTCAGACACCTGTTCATGCACATTCAAAAGCACCAAGATAATAGAAATACTTTAAAATGTTTAAAATAAGGTGATGAACACATAGCAACTTTAAAAAAAAAAGGAAACAAACAGAAAATGATCTTTAAGAACAAGGAATTTGGTGATGATTCCTAAAATAGGACCCAATGTTTATATCCTTGGTTTTTGGTGCATTGCTGTTCTAATTAGCTATCCCATCACCAGCAGGTCACTCTCTCCCAGCTCAGCTGAACTCCTGGCAAATGTCAGTGCCAGGTTAGTGAAGGAATCCGCTCATACTTCAGTGGGAAGCCACCAAAGTTCTGCTTTCTGCTGTTTTGACCTCAGAGTGTAGCAAGCACAATTCTGTCATAAAATCCTCAGAAAAAATGAAGAAAGCAGCAACATAAAAGAATAATAAGAATATCCTATGGAAAAATTTAACCACAAGAATTATTAAAACAAACTGACATTAAATACACATATTTAGTATCTCAGAAATACAGTTGGAGAAATATGTAAGAAATCACATAGGCAAATAAGAATAAATCATACAACAGAAAGAAAAGGAAAGAAAGGCAGAGCGACTGGGACACAAAGAAAGATGCAAATTGTCCACATAGGCACAGTGAGCATTCCTGCAAGAGAAAACAGGGCAGCACGCAAAGCCGTGGATAGAAGAATAAAATATTTTGATGAAGCACAAACTTATGTTTTTATGCACATGCTTTACCTACCCTGTCTAAAACATCCTCACCCAATCATGTCACAAATATTGTTGTAATCTAATGTTACAAGTGCTGCCTCTTTGTAGAAGTTGATAGGCTTGTTTAGCTCTCACATTTGATTCTGTGATCCATTTTATTTTTCATTATTGGGGATCAAACCCAGGGCCTCACACATGCTAGGGAAGCATTCCACCTCTGAGCCTTTGTCAATCCTTTTGTCCATTTTAAGTTAATTGTTCTATGTGGGATCAGGTAAGAATTAGTTTCCATTTTTTGTCTTGCCTTTGAATGCCCAATTTTTCCAGCACTACTCATTGAAAAGATTGTGCTTTTCCTATTGGATTACTCTGCAGATGGTTCACAAGTTAATTAGCCATATACGTGTGGGGCTATTTCCCAAATTTATACCTCCCATTACTCTGTCTATTCTTAGGCTAATTCCAGATTATCTTCATAACAATAAGAAACTGTGTATGATCCTGATTATTTGTTCACATCTTCCATATGCTCAACAGTTCTTTATATTTACTCTTTTTTTAATTTCATTTATTTTATTTGAATTGTTAGTGTTTTTCCTCTTAATGTGTAAGGACATTATCATTTTCCCGTATTTCTCATGCTTACGGTTGCACAAAATTTTGACTCTGAGAGTTTACCATTAATTTTGAAGGTTTAAAAATATTATCTGTGGGGCTGGATATGTGGCTCAAGTGGTAGAGTGCCTGCTTTGCAAGCACGAAGCCCTGAGTTCAATCCATAGTCTCACCAAAAAAACTAAAGCAGATACCTTAAAAGCAACTGAGGCCAATAAGAAAAGGGGACCAGGAACTAGAGAAAAGGTGAGATCAAAAAGAATTAACCTAGAAGGTAACACCCATGCACAGGAAATCAATGTGAGTCAATGCCCTGTATAGCTATCCTTATCTCAACCAGCAATAAGCCTTGTTTCTTCCTATTATTGCTTATACTCTCTCTACAACAAAATTAGAAATAAGGGCAAAATAGTATCTGCTGGGTATTGAGGGGGTGAAGGGGAGAGGGAGGGGGCGGAGTGGGTGGTAAGGGAGGGGGTGGGGGCAGGGGGGAGAAATGACCCAAGCCTTATATGCACATATGAATAATAAAAGAAAAAAAAAAACCCCAAATCATTATCTGAATTTTCTGTTGTGATTTTTTTCCCTCATTACTGCCATACTTAGATAATTATTCTAAAACACTATCTTGGTCATTGTGAATCTACATTTTTCTAGAAAAGATTTCTAATGATATATTTTTTAATTTATGTCTCATTCTCTTTTTTTAAGTTGTTAGTCAATCTTGTTTACATACGGCCTCAGTTTGGTCCATCAAAGTTCTTTCCAGAACTATTAGGTGGATCTCTTGTCCCCTCTAGCCCTGGGAGTTCACTGCTACAGGTTTGTGATGCCAGAAGAAACAAGAATCCATTAGAGAAACATGCCAGAATATTGACAGGAGACAGCTCTGATTATCATAGTCGTAAGTAAAAATTATCACCTGTAATTGCCTGCATATATGTCTAGGGTAACTCTATGAAATACTATTTGTCTTTCCTTGTAAATTTCAATGTCCACAAAGTCAGAAAACTTGTCTATCTTATTCTCTGTGTAGGACTGAAGTAGAAAAGGAATGTACTTCTTAAATGGAAAAAGTAAAACACTTGCGATGTGGGTATGTGAACAACACCTTTCCTGTCTTCGTTTAACATTGAGTTTTGTCACTTGCAGCTAAAGCATGTTTCTGTTAGGCTTCTGCAATTTCAATTGTCTTGTATAAATGCAATAAATTTAAGGGTTTTGCTTACTATTACTCAGATGAAGACAGTTCTATATAAACATGGAATAGGGCCAGGAAAAGTGACTCACACCTATAACCCCAGCTACGTAGGATAATCACATTCTGAGGGCACCCCAGGCAAAAAGTTAGTGAGGTGTAGTCTCAACAATTAAGCCTACCATGGTGGTTTACAGCTATAATTCCAGCTACTTGGGATGCCTGGTTAGGATTATAGTCCAAGGCTAGTCGGTGCAAGACCCTATCCAAAGAATAACTAAAGCAAACAAGTAAACTGTCTGCCTAGCAAGTGTGAAGCCACGAGTTCAAACTCCAGTACCACCAAAATAAATAAATAAGTAAATAAATAAATAGCAGGGATGTTTCAGGGAGACGCAGCGCACATACTTTTCTATGTCTGTACTCTGATTTTCAGAGCAATGCCACTTTCTGTCATCTCCTAGGTCTGCCTGTTGTGATTCTATGGAATAAAGCAAAGCCTCTTCTATCCCTAATTCATGACTCTCCCTGAGCCATCATCGTTCATAATGCATAGTAATTTCTCCTGGCCTTGTTTTCAGGGTCCTTGTTTGCTCTGCTCTACTTCAGAAAGTACATTTTGTTTGTGGACCACATTTTGTAAAAAACAAAGCCATAACTATCACTCACCTTTTCCCTGTCCCATTTCTTGCCCTTGTGCTTTCCAGTGATTTTAACTTATCAGCCAATGCTAGAGGGGTACACTGAGCAGATGAAAGGAAACGAGCCAAGTGCTCTTGGGGAGAAAAGTCAGAGCATTCGCCAGGATTCAGTGTGCAGACATCAACGTGTGAGCCCAAGTCAGAGAGATCTGGTGACTGAGTTTCAGTCAGGACAAGAAACTTCATATGATCAGAAATAACTTCCAGCCTGCATACTCTCCAGATTCCCTTGATTCAAATATTCTAGGCACTTCACAGAAGACTGGGACAGAGTGACCTCAGGTGAGGGTTTCTGAACATTAGGTGTGAGATGGCTACAATGTTCAGTGCCTAATGACCAGGACACTGAGAAAGAGGTAAGAGACGGGTCAAGAAAGGAAACGGAGGAGAGCATGGTGGTGCACATGTGTGATCTCAGCTACTCGGGAAGATCATGGTCTGTGTCTAGCCCAGGAAAAAGCAGAAACCTTATCTGAAAACAAAGTAAAGCAAAAGGGCTGGAAGTGCGGCTCAAGCGTTAGAGCACCTATCTGTCAAGTGCAAGGCCCTGAGTTCAAACAGCAGTACTGAAGGTAGGGGTTGGGGAGGGCAGGTAGGAAATGCAAGCAACTTTGCCAAAGGAGAAACCATACATGTTGGTGGAAAATCCTGGCATCCAAAAGCTCCTCTGCTGTGTGAACACTTATCCCTGCAGGGCACAGATCTTTTTCTGTTTTCATACTTCTACTTACAATTCCTTCCAAATTTTCTAGAATTTATCCTTTAATGCATTGTTTTCTATCCTATCTTTGTTTTTAATGTAAAAAATGTTAATGTGAAGGTTTTGAAGGGAATGTGATTTATAAATCTTATAAATATTCAAATTATTCAGTTTAAAAAACTACATGATATTGCTTTGAGATGATTAAATACTTGCCATTACCAAAGTCTCTGAAAAGCAAGCTCCATGGAACTGAAGTGCCTGAATTAAACAGTAAACCAACAAAATGAAAGTTAGGCCCCCTTTGTTCCAAACAGTAAGCTGTTAGTAGGCTCATAAAATAAGATGATCACATCCCAATTTTAAAGTACATTTATAATTGTATTATTATTTTGTCTTCTGAATTCCCACAATAAGAATTTATGAGAGTTATTTGCTCTTGAAAGATAAAAGCTTGTGTAACAAGAGTCATTTTTTTCTAACAAGTACATTTCAAAGATAGTCAAGAAAAATGGGTCTTATTTCAGTTATTATTACTGCTATTATTATATCTTAAAATTGCAAAAGCCTTTATTCAGAAATTCTCCATTTTCTGAGTAGAAAACATATTTTTTATTTTTTAAAAATTATTGATTTTTTCAGAATTTAAATGCAAAGACCCTGACTTTCTCAGGGCTGGCCCTGTCTCCACTCCTGTCTTCCATGGAAGACATTTAGAAAGTACCTTTTGTACTCTTTACTTCCACTTTTATTCTACATTCAGTAAATCAAAATTCTTTGAATTACAATGCAGAAATAGACAGTTGCACTTGATTTACTATTTATTTTATTAGTCAGCTTTCTGTCATTATAATACCTGAGATAATCAACTTATAAAGAGAAAGAATTCATTTTGGCTCAGTTTTGGAGGTTTCCACCCACAACCAATTTGCACCATCTGTGTGGTAAGGCAGCATTTCACAGCAGGACAGTGTGGCAGAGCAAAGCTGCTCACCTCACTGCCAAGACTCAAAGAAAAGAAGAGGGAAGGGCTAGGGTCCCACAATATTCTTCAAGAGTACACCTCCACTGGCCTAAGGACTTCCCACAGGGCCCCACCTCTTACCGGTCTCACCACCTTCCTTCCGATGATAACATTAGCCTGGGGACCAGGGCCTTTGGGGGACATTCAAGATCCTATCTAATGATAACAGTACATTACCATGAAGTTTACTAGAATGGTAATTATCACCATTTTCCTCCTCAGCCCTGTAATATCTGACTTTCCTTATACTGCACTCAGATGAGCTTAAGTAATAATGTCAAATATTTTATAATTAATAAAATCCAGTAGTATCTTCATAATTTTTTTCTTTCTGGGGTTTTCTGTTACATTTAGCAAGTATTAAAAATAAGCTTAAGTATTTGAGATCAGTAGCAGGGACTAAACATTTCATTCTTCTCTCTCTGAAAAGATCCTGCACTAGAAGGACTTAGCACTTCAGATTCACGCTGGAGTGCTCTCAACTCCATATTTCTGCCTCCTGAGTCTCATGGCCTCTTGAGCACCGCTTGTTCACAGGTGCTGTTTCCTTCCCTGCATGTTGTTGACACAAGTGTCCTCATCTTCTTCTGAGCAATCTCATTGGCTGACTTCCGGGTGCATCCAAAATGACCCCTAGAACTATCTGGGCACAGCTTCTCCTTTAGTTTGTAATATATATTACCAATGGTCTGTAAGTTGTTAGATTGTAAAGGGGTTTACTGGAAGTCAAAAATGAAAGACTTCTATCACATGTACAAATTCATAATGCACTCTGTGAGTTAGAGCAGGTCAATTAAACTCTCTTCCTAGGTTTCCTTAAGAAAATGTAAATTCCCTCTCAGGAGAGCACTTTTTAAAGCTCCATTCACATGTATCTCCCTCAGACTCCCCAATCCTGTTTGCACCTGGTCAGTCTCCTGGAGCAGGGAGCCATGGAGGAGAGTTAAGAACACATACACAAAGGAAACCGAAGATGTCTGTGCATCTCTCTTGGCCAACACTCACAGTTATATACCTTAAAGTAAGATTACAGATAACTAAGACAGAATCTTGATTTGAAGTTGGAAGACTTCATCTGGAAGAAAGCTCTCATCAAACAGTGCCATGTATAAAATGTTACATTGTGTTAAACACACATTTTTCCAGCTTATGTGTGGTAAGAACTAAGAGAATAAGTGAAAAATGGAGTTACTTATAACCTGTTCTCAAAGGATGTGCACACAGATATGTTGCACACAGGGGAAATTCATCTTTTACTGGAAGAAATAACTACTAAAGAGTCACAAAGAAATTAAAAAAATAAAAGTTGCTTTTTATTGCATAAGTCAATCAAGAAAGTCATTTTATTTATTTGTTTATGTAAAAATAATATTCATTATATATTTCAGAAAGACAGAACATCTTTAACTGGTAGACAAGTGCAAATTTTAGGTAAAAGCTAATTAAATCTTTTATAAATAGGCTGGTGTTAAGAACTCCTGTACTCTGTTCTGTATTTGAAACAGAGATGGACATCGTGGGCCATAAAGATGAGAGCAATCAGGAGTTTCTTCCTTGGATAACAGGTCCCCACAGACAACTAATCATCACACAAGTGATTAGAAGGGAGCTAACTCACTTCTGGTTTATGATCAGACAAGAAGGAGTTCAATAGAACCTTTACACCAGTAGGGGGAACCAGTACGAATTTGTTTTGTAAAACGGAACATTATAGAAAAATAGTTCATGTTCTCAGTCCAAAGTAATGGAAAGTAAGAATGAGAAATAAGTTAAAATGTGTTGAATAAAAGAAAATATAAGTGCAATCAATAAGAAAGAACAATTTAATTGATTACAGTGGTCATGCCTATAATTTCTGGGGGCTGAGATAATTCCAGGCCAGCTGGGCAAAAAGTTTGTGAGACTTCATCTCAATGGAAAAACAACTGGACATAGTGGTACATGCCTGTCATCCCAGTGAAGAAAGGAAGCTTAAAGTAGAAGAGTATCATGGTCCAGGCAAGCCTGGACACAAAGCAGGACCCTGTCTCCAAAATAACCAGAGCAAAAAAGTGCTGGTGGAGTGGCTCAGGTGGTAGAGAGATGGCCTAGAAAACAGGAAACCCTGAGTTCAAAACCTAGTACTTCCCCCCCAAAATAAATAAATAGATAAATAAAGGAACAAAAGAAAAACTCAGAGTTTAAAACTTACAAGAAAAAAGTCAACTTGTGCCATAGAAAGTTGAAACAAGGATATAGAAGAAATATATAAGAAATCCACTCAGAATGCAGGCTAAAGGTGACCATTATGAGACAAGAGATAGCAAGACAGAAAAAGAATAAAAATTCCAAATAGATACCACTAAGTTTCCTTAAGAAGAAAGCAGAAGTTGTGGTTTGAAGCTATATCAAAGAAATAATAAAGCAGTGTTTTCCTGAGACAAAGAAAACCAGGGACTGCATGATAGAGGTCTCTACTAATCAAACCAGGAAGCGAAAACATCCAAATTTCAGCTGCAGACATGTAGCCCACAAATCACAGTGGCATACAGCAGTAAGAACTGCTTTTTCTCAAGCATCTGTAGATCCACTGGTACAGCTCTGTGATCTCCAGGTTCCCTCAGTGCCTAGGGGGTCAGCTAAACATAGACTGAGCAAGGCAGGGCAGCTCAGCATCGCTCTGCAGTCCTGGCCTTCTTAGGTCTGCTCCACGTTTTGGTTTGAGATCCATCCTGAAGGGCAGTGTCTGCTGTCCTTGGAACATCCCCTCTTGTAGCAGCAAAAAAGACTCAAAGACAAGTCCAAAGATGCAAACATGCATTAGGGCCCTACTTCCATTTTGCCTGTGAACTTTCCACCCACATGGCTGAACAGCTTTAAGGGTATTTTGTACATAAATGGGGTCTAACTAGTGAAAGTGATAAGAATTGCTACATCTTATAGAAACGCTAGATTTTGGAAAAGTCAAGTCTTAATAGTAACAAGAAGAGAAAACTCTTTGCAGTGATGAAGACTATGCAGTCATGTATTCATGTGATAACTATTAGGTTAAACTTTATGTATTTTCCTAACTCTATTTGAAAATAAATGCAATTCATTAATGAAGTTATTTGTTAAGGGTATAGTTTGAATTTTGTCCTCACTAAACAAAGGAAAAATCTTTTGTTCCATTGTCCTCTTTTCCTAACAGATTCCCTCTCCTCTCCTTTCCTTAGTGATTCATTTGTCTAAATATAAAAGCATATGTGGCATTACTTTAGTGAGAGTTAGAATTCTATCACCTCCATGACTCACCACTCATCTCTAGCAGAAGATAGGCAATTTTGGTTAAATCACTCCCAAAGTAATAAGCCTAAAGGCTTCTTTTCTAGCTTTCACAAAAATCTAAAGAGAGATGGCCTACTAATGAAATACCATTTATGTAACAATCTCCAGGTCTCTTATGAGTGCTTCTAATAGGTCAAATTCAACAGCTCTGCAAAATGAAAAGTGCTATTGGCAAAAAAGTATGTTAGGAATTCCCAATGGGATCAGTGTGTGTTACATTTGCTTATGATAATTATTGGGGATGGGTAGACAGTTTTGTCTCCTGAAAAGTAACTTACAGGAAGTACAGATCAGAACATGAAAGAAAATGAAAACTTCCATGTGCTGTGGTAAATTTCAACTGGCTCAAACACTCTGGTGAGAAATGTGCCAATGCTTAGTGAAATTAAATGATTTTTATTTGAAATGGAGTTAAGAATTTAAAAATACAAGTGGGTCAGGGAAGGTTGGGTTTTATTGACTAGAAATAAAATATATTATATCAAAAGAGCAAAATTATTATATCCTAAAATAAGAATATTATATTCCTAATAGCTATAGTGACAATAGCCACTTATTATACACATATAATACCAGCACAGGGAAATGCACACAAATTAAGTCACATTTGAAGTCAACAAAAGGATTCTCTTCTGAACTTTAAACTGAAGACCTTAGTAAGGTGGATAACAAGATTGTACTCAAAAGGATCTTGATAGTCTGTTATTATGATTTACTGAACTTGCAAAAACACTTTGACCATGACACGTTCTGGTCAGTATCAAAATTCTTGTAGTCTATATTGACTTGCCTGTTCTTATTGATCCATACTAGCTCAACCCAAAGTGTTCTGGTAGATACTTTGAAAGTCATAGACTTAAATCCTTACACGGGATAAGCTGATACCAGAGGGATAAAGTCCAATTGAACACTGTAGCCAAAACTCCTCCCATCTCAAATGCACAGCTCTTACTTATGAACAGCTCTTCACAGGAATACAGATCCATGGGTTGGAATTTGAGTTTTTCCAAGAAAAAAACAAATGTCCTGAATTTTAAATACATTTGTTTTTTCTTTTGGAATTCAGGAACATAGATTTAACAATAATAGCAGAACATAATGGACACTCTATTCTATTCTGTAAGACTTTGTTCTTGTTTTATTTATGAATTTCATTTTCATATTTTTAAAAATATATTGCATTTCATGTTTGACCTTCTTCCAGTTATACATTCTTTTCTACTACATGTACAACTCTCAAGGGTTTTGATATATGGGTATGATGTGTATTGTTAGTTTGTGTGGTTTTTAAAATTCTACTTTTAATGGTACTGAGCTACTGATAATTTTTAGCATTTTAAACTCAATATCACATTTTTAATCCACATTAGCACTGCTTCATGTTAGCCACTTACAGCTCTGCTGAGTACTGTGATGAGTGGACTTGTGTCTCCTGTAGGAAGATACTTGAAATCTTAAGCCTCAGTGCTATTGATCCTATTTCAAAATAGGACTGTTGCAGACTTAGTCAAGTTAAGATGATGGCATTAGGGTGGGCCCTAATGTCATGGATATATGTTTGATATCCTTATGAAAAGAGGACATT
Organism: Castor canadensis; assembly: GCF_047511655.1. Classification (NCBI taxonomy): domain Eukaryota; kingdom Metazoa; phylum Chordata; class Mammalia; order Rodentia; family Castoridae; genus Castor; species Castor canadensis. The sequence continues at coordinate 13,278,022 of NC_133386.1, forward strand.
TGGACACAGAGACATAGCAAGAACACCAGGTGAAGATGGAGACAGAGATCAGGGTGGCACATCCATCAGGCAAATATCAAAGATTGCTGGCACTGGAAACGAGAAGAAATGCATGGAAGAGATTCTCCCTCAGAGCCTGCAGGAGAAGCCAATTGTACGGACACCCTCATGTAGGAGTTTTGGGCATCCAGAACTGTGAGACATATTTCTGTTGGAGCCCTGCAGATTGTGGTACTGTATGACAGCAGCCCTCACCAACTACGCAGGCAGACATTTAGATTGCCTAGGAAAATAATGACCTGATGCCTGCACTCGTGTGTGCTCTTCTAGGGCGGTGTGAATGTTTCTCTGAGTTGTATGTCATAGAATTGGATGACAGCCACATCTGCTGTACACGTGATTGATGTCACTAAATAACAACAGGTTTCTCTCCAAAACAGTTCCACCAGTTTATGCTTTCACTACAGAACAGTAAAAATGTCCATTGTGGAGATTCCTGTGATTGCTTTTTCTTATATTTGTCTGACAATTGTCAAATGCTTTTGACGTGCACTGCATTCCCACTCTCTGGAAATTATCTATTCACAAGAATGAAGTTTTCTAATTCAAGAATAGGATGATTCTTTTCTTCTAATATTCAGAAACTGTTCAGTAAGTAGTTTCTTCCACACTTTTGTTCTCTAAAATTTTTATGCTGTCTTTGATGAATGAAAAATTTTGTCAATTTTTCCTTTAGCAATAATGCATGAATTTTTTCCTTTATGAGCTGTGAATGAAAATAAAAGAGATAGCATCTTCTCTGTATCCTGAAATCATAGAGCTAACCCTACAAAATTTGCATCAAAAATTTAAGGTTTGCTTCTACATTAAAGTCTGATTCAAATTGAATTGATTTTTTCTACATGGTGTGAAATAGGATACTTGTTTTGCCGTGCTTCAAAAATATTTATTTTGTGGCCCATGTGTAATGGCAGTTCCTCATACATCTCACTTCCAGTTGTCTGTGTTTCTTTCCCTAGGCTCTTGATTCAATTCCATTCAATTATTTTTCTATCTAAGAACACACATCACCCACCCATAATCATGTTAAGTCTACAATAATGCATGGTGATGCATTTTAGAATTCTACATAAATTTTAAAAAGTTCCACAAAAATTCCTATAGAAATTATGATTAGAGCTGCACCAAATTATATTTCAAAAGAACTGATACAATTGAATAACCAGAAATTCTACTGTGTAAATAAGAGCATTTTGAGACTTTGCAAACTTTTATTATTGTCTGAAAATTTACATATGTGTATTTTTAAATTCTATTAAAAACTCTTTCGGAAAAATCCTTTCCAAATAATAAGCATAACATTTCATTCAGATACTTAGTAGCCATTTATGTGCATAATTAGAGCATTATATGTAATTAGAGCATTATATGCAACAGGAGGTGGATTTTGATTGAATAGACATACATATTTCTTTCATATTTGCCTTGACTGCTATATCCCTGGATACTGGATATTGCAAAACAGATTTTAAACCATGTTCTTCTTATTTCTCAGTTGCTCACATAATCATATATATATTTCTTCTAGATCACATTTTATGGTTATTACATTTGAAATTGTTGACTTTAACCAATTCATCCTGTGGGCCATATGTTTCATAAAAATATGATGACCATATATGTTAGGAGGTTTGCAAAGTGCAAAAAAATTACCACTAGAGAATATTCATAGTTATAAACTTGGCATTTGAAATGTATCTATATTAAAGGTCATAATTCTATAGGAATTGTCTTTTGTCTATTTTTCAGAGACCCTTTCTTTAGTTAATATTTCTTTCAAATAACTCATGAAATAATTATATTTATGATGATTTTCATTAGTTGACAAATTTAGGTGCTACAAAATTTAAGGATTTTTCACATTCATGTGTTTTTGTTATCAACTATAAATGAACTTTATTAAATATAGAAACTTTACCAAATGATTCTTTCCACAAGGTGAGATATACCACATCATGAGTATAGAATAGTAATTTTAAAACTTGTACAACCATATTTTTACATGATCAATATAAAACACTTTCTAAAAGTCTGCCTAATGTACATGGATTTATTATTTATTCTTCGACAATTGTGTTTTAAAAATTTTTGTTTTTAACAAACAATTTTATAGATTCACGAATATAAGAAAGACAGTTTTTTGGTCAACAAATAAATACCTTGTTATTATATTATTTTCTTTATTCTTGATGACTTTCATTCTCCACAGTACCCTATTTGGACAATAAGTCATGTAATTAGTTATATATTACCAAACCATGGTAGTCTGTTTTTTCAAAATTTCCTCCATTTACCCTTTCTTTTGCATTCTTTATTTTATTTCATTATAAGTATGCTATTATTTTTTAATAAATATCTCAGATTACTTAAATATTTCTGGCTGTCGGTTATTTTTTCACATACCTACTTCACAGTCCCAAATTCCAACTTTTCTTATGATTTTTACTTTAAAATTTTATCATGAAAAAAATCTACAGATTGTGTAATACTCTTAGGCCCAAAATTCTCTAAGGAAACTCTTGACAAAATAAAACCATGGTCAGAGACCAATTCCACCCTTTAAAGTAGCTAAAATTTAAAAGATTAGCAACACCACTTATTTACAAGGATGTAAATAAATTCTCATATATTAAGAAATCGGGTATAAAATTGTATAACTATATTGGGCAACTTCTTTCAGTTTTTTTTATAACATATAAGGTTATAAAACATTTTAGTAAAGAATGTGTATAATACCTTTATTGATGACAATCAAAAAAGTAGAAATAATGGCCAAAAATTGGAGTGCAAATGCCCAGCAAGAAATGATCAAGTAAAAATTTTTGGTAATTTCTTACACTAAAATACTGTTAAGCAAGAAAAATGAATGTATAACATAGATACCAACATGAATGAGTTTCACAGACATGTTTTAATTAGCATGTTATTGTACTGGGGGTACTTTTGAGACATTTACAAAAGTGTTTACAACACATCTTAGTTACATTCACCTTCTCCATCATTCCCCTCTATGCACACTTTCACTTTCTTAAGATAGTTTTAAAAGGTCTCATTTAATAGTGAAAGAAGTCAGATATCAAAGCATACACAATGGATGTTTCAACTTCGTAAAAATCAAACAGTGGTTTCCTGGATATGATGGTGTGCCACTGGGCAAGTTGGTAACAAATTTGAAGAGATTAAGATATGTTGATTGAGGTGTCGTTTACACCTGTGCTTTAAATTACTGTGACTTAATACTATGAAAAACAGATAACACTAAGGCAAGGTCACATATGAGAGGGAGTGGGTAAAAGGAGGAAGTTAAGAAGGTGAATATGGTTGATATGTTCTGTATACAAGAATGAATATAGAATTTTTAAACCAGTTGAAACCACTATAAGAAAGGGACTAAGGTAGAGAGAAGAAAAATAGAGATGAAACAAATCGGACTATAATACATATATATATGAAAGTGCCACAAGCAAACTCCCTGTGTAGCTATCTTAAACAAGCAAAAATGTTATTTTTTCCTTCTTTTTTTTCTTATACAAAATCAGAGAACAGGAGGATGGAACAGGTCATGCCCGAAGAGAGTGGTACTGGTGGGAAAGGGGACGAGGTGGTGAACAGGTAAAGGAGGGTGAATATGGTGCAAATACTGTATATGCGTGGATGTAAGTGGAAAAATGAGACCTGTTGAAAAAAATGCCAGAAATGGAGGGAGGAAAGATGAAGGAGAGCAGTGGAGGGGGTGAATTCAAGTATGATATGTTTGATATATTGTAAGAACTTTTGTAAATGCCACAAGGTACCCCCACCCAGCACAACAAAAAGATAATCAATCTATTAAAAATCACTGTGCTTTAAATCAGTATTTTATTTAACATAAATTATAACTTAATAAGAATGGTCAGAAATTCCACTGCTTTTTCTTTTTTAAAAATTTTTCTTATCATATAATAGTTGTAAGGGGGATTCATTGTGATATTTACATATGTGCTTACAATATATCTTAGGTTTTTTTTTACCACCTCCATCATTCTCCCTCTTTCCCCTTCTTAGAACAATTTCAACAGGTTTCATTCTTCTATTTTCATATATGAATACAAAATACACCCACCATATTCATCCTCTACTTATGCCACCCTCTCCATTGATTACCCATCCCCAGAAAAGGCTATTTTACCCTTCTGCCGTTCATTTTTTTTGTGTATATTGATAGCCAGGGGGTTCACATTGTTACTTCAGGACTGTATATACTGTGATTTAATCAAATTAATCCCTAGGTTAATTATTCTTTCACTATCACCATGCTCTCTTAATATTCAACAGCTTACAGTACAGTATATTATATATATATTCATATATATGTGGGTTATTTCAATATTTTTCATTTTCTAACATTTTTCCCTCTCTTGCCTCCCATAGTCCCCTCAGACAGACTAACACAATTTTGTTCTTTTTTCATATATATATATTTCTCATTTATAGATAGATAGATGAGAAAGAGAGAGAGATTATATATGCATCTATATATACATTTAACTTACAAGTCTAGCTTCCACATATGAGGGAAAATGTGATCTTTGACTTTTTGATCCTGCTTACTTTGCTAAACATGTTGTTCCCAGTTCCTTCCATTTACCTGCAGACAGCATAATTTCAGTCTTCTTTATGGCTGAATAAAACTCCATTCCCACTGCTTTTTTCTTAACCATATCTAAGTTCACAGAAAAAGAGAAAAAACCACCAGGAAATCAATCCTGTATGTGTGTGTGTGTGTGTGTGTGTGTGTGTGTGTGTGTGTGTGTGTGTTTGTGTAAGTGATTTAAATATATTTTTCTGCACAGCAAATTTTTTTATAGATTTTATAGATTTATAGATTTTCTATAATAAAATTCAATAGCATCGATGAAATTTCTTATTAAGAAACAATCATTTGTTAGGAGTATTTATATTTTATTTAATTTTCTTCCCAGATAACATTCTACCATTTTAAAAATTGAATAAAGTAAATAGATTTGATTCTATTATTATATCCATCTCCTGTCAAAGAAATTAAGTTTAAAAACTCTCTAATACATGAAAAATATGTACAAAGGATAAACTTTTTTTTTATTAACAGTCAATAGACTCCACACTGGATGAATATTTCCCAAACTATGCTCCATAAAACAATGATCTCCTGTTACATATGTTTTAAGAAAAATATGTTTTTAGTAGATTTTAAAGTTTTTTGGACAATATGAAAGCAAGCATGTGGAAATTTAAGATGTGCATTGATCCTCAGAAAGTCAAGGAGTTGCTTACACCACCACCTGAGCTATAAAGACAATATGGCATTTTTCTTAAGAAACCTGTAGTGAATGTATGCCTTGTAGTTAATAATTACATATTTATAAGGATTTTTCTGTAATGAGGCTTTTAAAAGTTCATACACTATAACTATAATATGTCTTTCCAGGTTTTATAAGTTCAAAAGCTTAAAATTCCATATTAATATAACTCTGATTTTATACATTAATTGAGCAGTGAGGTGTTTTATTGTTTTCATTAATGTGATCGTGTTTTATCCTGCTCGTATTCATGTTTTGTCTACTGATTTTTATTAAAGAGTGCTCATGGGTGAAAGAAGGCAACATTTAAAATATACAATCTATCTCATCATTATTTTAGGCATTTTTTCTTCATAGCAGAGATATTTTGATACATACAGCAACATTCTTTTCCCTACTGAAATTGATACACAGGGTCTAGCTCCCAGTCTCTCAGTTTAGAGCACAGCACCATTGTCCATTGCTCACAGAATCTCTGACTTATGAATGTGAAATCCCACACGGCAGTGCCTCCACTTTATGGTAACAAAAGCACAACGGACAGATAGCTGTGGGATACATTCATATACCACGTGAACCAGAACCTATTTGCCTGTACATTTTCGGATTGGTTTTTTAAAGGCAGAGATATAATTTTGTCTTGGGCACAGGTTTTGAGCTTTATCCTCAAGCATGAATCTTTCATACTATGAATGCACAGTTGTTAAATGGTGCTTTCTCTCTTCTAGGTAGAATACATGGACAAGAGATTGACTAGTGCCAGACCATGTATAAAAATAGAACTCTGACCCACAATGGGCAGCAACCATTCTAAAAGCAAAATAACAGTCTCTAACAGTCAGCCTAACACAGTCAGGATTAATCAGTAACTGCCACTTCTCTAACCCCTCCCTCCTTCCAATTTAGGACTAACCAAAGAAAGCCAAATTTGTTCCCTAAACCAATCATGTAAGATTCTAATTAGCCTCCCCACTAGCTTATCATGCCAACAACCTTTAATCAAAGAGAACCTGAAATCCTCCAGTTCTCATCTACTAGAAGCTTTCTCTCCCCTCTGCCTGCCTGACTTTGAGTTTCTGCCAAACTCTAGTGATACTAGAGGTGGTGGCTGAATGGCTCACTATGGCAAGCTGTGAATAAATAGCTTCTGCCTGTTCTCATGTGGGTGATCTTTGTTTATTTCTACATGGACCAGGAACCAAAAATAGAAAGAGAAACTGCCTCTGTCATTATAAAGTCTAGTCCCAACAATTTCCAGCATGCATGGTTCTGCAGGAGAGTGGGCATTTGCAGCTGTGTTGTTTTCATGTTGCTTTGCACTACTCATCCTAAAGGATCAGGAAAGGAGCCAGTTCGCTAGCAGAGGTAATGTGTCCTTACTGTCATGAGCAGAAGGCAAAATTTTATAGGGAAAGAATGGGGAGTTGGCCTGGAACTGTCATTTCCTGTATGTCTCTGTTTGGTGACAGCCAGAAGGAATGATGGAAGCAGCGAGGCATGACAAGGGTACCTCAAGCAGTAATCCACATCCTCTGCATTGGGGTTGTTTTATCCATACGCAAGCAAGCAGGACTGGCAGGACCACTGGAGGCAGCAGAGGAGAGTCTAGTGTAGATAAAGAATATGGTTATGGATATAACTGCTGTCCCAGACCTAAGGCAGAAGTGGACGCTATTTGCTCCACTAACCTTCTTTGAGTGTTGAGAATTGTGAAAAGCCAAAACCATGAAAAGTCAACTTCAGAAGACACTAAGCTTAAAAGAGGGCACAAGTCATTGTGTCCTTGGAGGCCTCACCCATTCCCTCTACACTCATGCTTCTTTATAGAAGGCCCTCAACTCTCAGCCTATATTCTTGTGTTTGTAAGCATATTTTAGTATGGTAAGGCTGCCATAAGAAAATACCACAGACTAGGAGTTCTACCCACTGTTCAGAAGTCCACCTCCCTCACTCACTGTATAGAATCCACCAGAAGGATTAAGCCTGACTGATTAGATCAGTAATCTGATGAATTGTCATTTTTTCCTTTCTACTCTCAACCCTCCTTACCCTGTCATCCTGCAATAACCTCTTACATAAATGATTTGTGTTCAAGTTCTTTGCTCAGATAACAGAGCTAAAGACAAAATACAGCACAGATACTTGTGTTAAGATAATACTGATAGATGATCCCCATATCCAGTAATAAAGGCTCCTTTCTTACTAATACAAGACAAACCAGCATGTGGGGATGTAGGTGTCAGTTCAAGTGACTCAGGTACTCAGACTGCTGAACACACAAACAATATTCAATGTGTTAATGTCAAAAGGTCAGTATTTACATCCAGCAAGGAGATGGAAAGAGAGGTAGAAAAATCATGCAAGTGTATTTTTATTGTCCAGATTTGGAAGTGGCCAGAAATGGGTATACTTTAATTATAAATGATGATGAAATAAGTTCTGGCCATCTCCCCAGGAGGAAATAATTAGGTGGACAGCTAACCACACATTTCTTATGATAACTACATCCTTGCTTTGTTCTTCTGATGAAACATAGCCCCTTCCTAAGAGAAACCTTAAGCTCCATCCCCTGTGGGGTACAGAACTGGGATTTTCATTTGATTGCTTATTCTCATCTCCAGACATGTCCTGGCTTATGATGACTTAGAAAATAAAAGTAAAATCTCCCTCCCTGCTCTCTCCCACCTCATGCCTTCCCATGTAGGCAATATATAGTGTTGGAGTGAGAACAAAGGCAGCAATAGAAATTCATTATCAAAGACAAGCCCTGGAAACACACAGCAGCCTCAGGACATAGCAATTTGGAAATCATGCTACCGGGTTTATGAAGGTCCCCTACACCAGATGTAGACAAAGGTCATTAAATGACTTTTTCCTCCATGTCTATGGTTTTTTGTGGTCTAGGACCCACACATCTGATTTTCTTTGTATCTGTTTTTCTCCATGGATATATCCTGAAGTTGGCTTAAGCAAATATTCCCTGCCTGTGAGATTTTCAACTTTAATGGCCTTCTTCCTAGAGGTGCTCACTTGACGTTTCAAAGGTTGTTTTAGAGCTTGGATTGTTAAAATTCTTGAAAAATTGTCTCCTTTTTCAGTTTCTCAGTATGTCTGATGTACGTATTTTTAATAAGGTTCATTTGCCAATAATCACACTTAAAAGCGTTCTTTTTTTCCTAGAAATAATTATCAAACCCAAATTTGCTTTTTGCCACCTTGTCCTATTTTATTTTCTTGAACTTCATATCAGCTATCCTGGGAGGTTCAAACTTGGGTGGGAAGATCTTTGTCACTGAAGCCACTTTAGTTATACTTCCTACTGTTTATAATTTTTCCTGGAGTAGCTTAGCTCATACTCTTCCTGCCTGCACAAACTGTTACCTACACCTATCTTTTTCCTTTTCCTTTCCTTTTCTTTTTCATTCCTTTTTATACTCAACCAAATTGCATTATTTCATTCTACTTTAACCTGTTCTCCTACAATTCTAAGTTTGGTAGGTAAAATGGGTTGAATTATGTTTTCCCTAAATTTATATGCTAAAGACAACCCCAGTACCTCAGGATGTGACCTCTTTGAAAACAGAGTCAGTAAAGGTATAATCAGCTAACCTGAGGGCTTACAGGAGTAGAGTGGGCACATAATCCAATATGAATGATATTCTTATAAAAAGAGAAAGTTAGACATGTAGACACACACACACACACACACACACACACACACACAGAGGAAACCGGAAACCAACTGAAGAGGAAGGCAAGGATTGCTGAAGACTGACAACAAACCACCAGAAGTCAGGGAAGAGCACTGGACAGGTTCTTCCTAAGAGCCTCAGAAGGAACCAAACCTGCTGACACCTTGCTCTCAGAACACATTTCTGTGCAGCTTGTAGGGCTATGTTGTAGCATCCCTAGGAAATTAATATGGTAGTATTTGTCCTTCGATGTTATCAAACCCAATAGTTTTCTACCTGTATTGCTGTTTCATCATAAGACTTTCCATAATTCCAGCTTTTAAAATACATTTTAATTTTTAGAGAAGTTTAGGTTCGCAAAAAGTACAAAAGCAAGTAAACAGATTTTTCCATGTATCCCCTGCCCCCCTCACAAATACACAAACTTACCCACACCAAAGTGTAGTATTTGTTAGACTGATGAACCTGTACTGAGACATCAATAATAGACTCAGAGTCTATCATTTATCTTGGCGTTGTACCTTCTATGAATTTTGAGAAAAAAGTATGATGACATGGATCTACCACTTTAAAATCATTCAGAGTGGTTTCACTGCCCTAAAATTCTACTGCGTTCTGCCTGTTTATCCCTTCCTCATTCCAACTGCTGGAAACAACTGAACTTTTCACAGTCTCCACAGACACTGAAAGACAGTCTTTTCCAGAGTGTAGTTTGAGAATACTGCATATAGCCTTCTCATATTGCCTTTTTTCATGCACTAATGTGCATTTAAGTTTTCTCCATGTTTCTCTTTGCTTAGTGGTACATTTACATTGTTTGGGTGAACGACAGCTTATCTACCATCACCTACTGAAGTATATTTTGGCTATTTTTAATTTTTTAGCAATTATAAATAAAATTTACATAGACACATATTTTTATGTGGATATTAGTCTTCACCTCTTTTGGGTTAATGACAAGAAGCATGATTTCTGGATCATTGGTTACGAGCATGTTTGCTTTTGTAAGAAACCACCAACTGCCTTCCCAAGTAACTGTACAGCTTTGCCATCACACCAGCAGTATCATCTATCTACCTTTTTAGATCACTGTCGTCACTACCTGGTACCACCTCACCAACACAGTTGTATTCATTTAGATTTTTGTCTTGATAGTGCTCTACTACATAACACTTTTATACTAATTAAAATAACTCTAGCTGCTGATATAAATAATACCACCAAATTTCAGTAGGGTACCACAATAGATATATAAAGCCTAAGTAGGGGTGATGGGAGCAGAGGGAATGGTCTACACCATGAACTAACTACTCATCCAAGGCCCCAATCTAATAATGCAGTCTTTATCATCTTCAATGTATGATTTCTGTGGTTACACTGAGACTTCACAGAAGCAAGAGATCAGTAGATTATGACCAGTCAGGAAAGATAATTCTGCTTATATTTCATAGACCAGAGTTGAATCACATGACCTACCTAATAAGAGAGGATGAGCTCTGAGTTCAGGAGGAACAGTGGAGCATATGCTAATTAAATAGTTTCTGCATTCTATTTAGCATCACATCCCACAAAATTTTCAGTAATTTTTCTCTTTGGTGGAAGAAGTACACATAAAATTACTAAAATACTAATCATTAAAATGAATTTGGGTATAATTTATTCATTTATTCCACAAATATTTACCCTTAAATATGCCAGGCACTAAACAAAGAGCTTGAAATATTGGAGTAGAGAAAACACAAATCTTACATGGAGCTCACAGCAATGGAAACAATTTAATTGACTGTTTAAAAATTCAATGATAGATATTCAAAAATATTAATTTTGAAGATGTACTCAATCAGAAAGTCTATTGCCTTTATAGTAAATTTAAATGAGTTTTAGCAAAATGCATAGATACTGTATTGGGAATTTCCACAAATATCTTCCTTTCAAGGCAGGTTCCAGAAGACATCCAAGTGACAAACATAATTTTAAGGTCAAAGAAATGATGGTGGAGGCACAGCAGGAAAATTCATACTTAGTCAATGCAATTTAAACTAAAAGCAGTAGACAAATTAGTTTAAAAACATCAAATGGGGAAGAACACGATGAAAACTGGAGCTAAGGTAGCTGCAACTTAAATAAAATAAATTCATTGTTAACTTGAGATTTGTCAGAATCACCATGCAAAAGCCATTTATATACATGAAGTTCATGACTCAGTGACCTAGGAGAGAGTTTTTGAGGCTTAGTAAATTTAAAAAGTGTCACTGAAAATTGACATAATTTCTTATAAGAATCAAAGATGAATAAACTTAGTGGAATATCTTAGACTAAAGATATAAAATTATTCATAAGGCATGCTATTGCTTTTCTAAATTTGCATAGAAATGATTTAAATGTTTTCATGCATTGACAGAATTTGACATGCTGGTTTGAAAGTTTACTTACAAATAAAAAGCACCAAGAATCACCAATTATTTGGAGGAAAACAGCAAAATTGAAGAACTTACACAACATGTTTGGAAGAAATATTCTCAGGCTACAATAACTAGAACAATACAAACTGGACTAAGGTTTGGAAAATGAGAGAACAGACGTGTCTCTAGACATACATTCAATATAATAAAATAATTTTATAAATTATTTTTTGATAAAGATGATAAAGTAATACCACAAAAGAAGACTTTTAAAATAAATATTACTAGAAGAAGTAAAACTTTTGGCAAAGACAATCTAGTGCTTGTTAAAAGTCTAACACAAAAAGACCAAGTCAGATTCCCCCAGGCATATAATAGCAGTAAGTGTATTTTGTGACAAAATTTTAAAACAACCATAAAAAAATGGATGCCTAAATGCTATCTATTATAATTTATAATTCAAGACATTCCTAATGAATCAAACAAGGCTACATTACTAAATGCAGATGTTAACAAGTTCATGCACACACATCACAGAGCTCTAGATCCAGGAGCTGGAGCCTCTGGGAACGTCTAAGAGCATCCATTCTGGAGTCAAGGTGCATACAGGTGATTCCTGGCTCTGCTATCTCCTATATAACCTTGAGCAAGCTAGGTATGCACCTCAAGCCTTCCCATACTGTGAGGGTAGGAATAGTGCATACCCACTAGGGTTGTTGTTAACATTAAATGTGACTGTGAAAGGTGTATTAAAGAGACAGTACATGACTCTTAGCAAGCACTGTGAGAGTTTACCATTGCTGTTATCTTTAATATGGCTTGTGTCAGCTTGAGGAAAAAGTAACCAGAATACACGTGACTTCTCTTCTGAAGCCTGCCATTAACTTCATCGGTGGAGTCATTTCATTATTTTTCACTGAGGAAAACCTGCTCAGATTAGCTTAGATTTTGAGTAGACAAGGATAGAGGCTGGGTAAAGTGATAGGAAATAAAAAAGATAACAATGCTAGTTCCCTTTTCCTTCTGGCCCTGATTAATTAACCTGTGAAGCAGCAACTCAAGTAGCTAATAAGCTTAGGCAAGTTTTCCTATCCAAGGACAAATGTAGGCATCCCCTAAGCACACATAAAGTCAACAGTGGAGAGAGAAACATAAAACATCAATACATATTTTCATCTGGAAAAGGAGAAAGAAATGAAACCACACAGAGTACAAAACACTGAGTCTCTTACCAACAACTCTTAATTGCTCTGACAATTTACATTATACAGTCTCCGAGATCCTGAAACAAAGCTCCACTTCCCCAAACCCTCACTCCTTGGGCTACATTCCTTTATTAATTCACTCATGGAAGAAATATTTGCTACGAGTCAAAATCTGTCATCAGTGTCATAGTCACTATACTGAATGACAAAACAAAATTCTCAGCCATTGGAAGACAGCACATTTTAGTCTAAGTGACAAAAAAAATAAATTTACAGAATGCTACATATGTTCTAAGCTTACAAAGAGAGACAAGAAGAGTGACAGGAGGTGCTGGATTTGAGTATGCTGCAAACATAGAAAAAGCAGGCAAGCAAGGTCTCTCAGAGAAGAAACACTTGGATAATGGCCTGAAGGAAAAGTAGGTTCACTGATGATCTGACAAGGGACAGATTAACAGAAGTTGCATAGGAGAAATCACAGGAGACTGAACCCCGTCAATTTATATAAGTAATTCTGAGCAATAGTAATTCTAGGGGAATAAATGAGCCCAGGGACCAGAAAGTAGTTTGCAAATTATTCTCTTTGGAAGCTGAATGGGTCTAGAAAATAGAAAATAGTATGTGACAAAGTTTGTTCAGGTTGGTGGCTTTCCTAAATCTTCCTTCCTGTGACGTGAGTACATGAGTTTAGTTAATGGAACTTAGCATGTAAATCCTAAAGCAATCATTTCTCATTTGAGTGTGGTCTTTAGGCAGGTCAGGGAATATTGGTGTGAAGTGTCTCTTAAGCATCTGATGTCCTCCAAGGGCTTAATTTTAAATGATTGGTATATCAAATTACCATGTTTTGGAGTTATGGTCCACTGGACTACTTCAGAAATGAAAGAAAAGTAATCAGAGTATCAATGGGAAGGAACATTATAGTCTGAGAAAACAACAACTAAAAGACTCTGTGATGGTTAATCTATTAATCTTGGTTGTTGACTTGATTGGCTCCAGAGACGTCTAGAATATTGGTAAAGCACACTTCTGAGTGTGTCTGTGAGGGCATTTCCAGAGATGATTGGAGGTCAGGGGAATGAGGTGGGAGACCCCTGAGTATGAAGGCACCATCTAATAGGCTGGGGGCTCTGATGGGATACAGGAAGAAAGAGGAAGGTGGCACAAGAATGTGCAAGCTGTATTCTTTTTGAGTGGGTGCTTTGTTCCTTTTGTTGTTACCATTGCCTATGGGCATCAGACTCCAGATTCTTCAGACTTTGAACACAGACTGACACCAGTGACCTTTTGGGAAGCTTTCAGGCCTTCAGTCTCAGACTGGGGCTGCATCATTGCTTCCTCTTATTCTGAGGCTCCCAGCTTCTTGGCTGGGCAGCTCCAGGTCTCATCAGCTCTCCAGCTGCAGCCAGCTGTTATAGAAGTATTCAGCTTCTCATCATATAAGTCAATCTTATGAACTGTCTTTTGTAACTATCTATACATTTTATTGGTTCTCTTCCTCTAAAGAACTTTCAATAATACAGGCCCCAAATGTGCCCAGTATGCTGAAGTGAAGTCATCAATAGCTAGAACAAAGGAACAGAGAGAAAGCAGTTGGAGTTGGGCTAGGTAAGACACAGGACCACACCAGGCTTCTGATGTTTCAGGCATGCTTTCATTTGCTTTTAAAAGATAGTTCCTGTTGCTTAGTGGGGAATAAGGTTTGGGAAAATTAAAATCAATCTGATAAAGCAGATGGAGGTGCCCCAAAATATGAGGCTTAGAGGATGCTAGAGAGAGCAGACTTTAGTCATATTTACCTCAAAATAAACTTTCAATCTTTGGCAAGCTGCACATCTTTTTCCTAGCACATGTTGAAACTCCAGTAAGTCAAAATTTCCTACACCATATAGCTTCCATACTAATAGCTATAGCTTTCTCTAGAGTGGAACAACCCAGTCCTGTATGTTGCCACCAGGATCATCTCATCCCCAATTCCTTCCTTGCCAAAGAATTTCTTGTTTTTATCCTTCCCCTTTCTGGAAACTGCTTTATACATATTCTTTAAGTTACTCAATCCCTTTCTTATAAGACTCCTTGCTACCATGTCTATACCAGTCTTTAATTCTGGAAAAAAATTAATGCAACCCTCCTCACTTGTAGTTTATCCCTTGAAAATTCATGTGAACTCTTCAGGACCCCAGATCACCTGTTCATCTTGCCTGAATCAGTCTCCTGAGCTGCAAATTCTTATCAGTTCCAATAAACTCTGTTTTTAAGTTAACTTGAGCCTCTTATGATAGTTTCCCTTAAGGTCAATAATGGCAAAATCAAAACGATTTCTTGGTGAATCATACTGGGATGGGTATTGCTCTATCACAGGAAAGAAGACCCGTTTGTCTGAAGTGGTGGGAAGCTGTATATTTCCTCTCTTTTCCACATCCTTCTTTCTGTTTTCTTTAGGTGGAAAGCAGTATTGGAGATTGAACTCAGGTCCTTATTTTTGGTGGGCACATACTCTATCATTTGAGCCATGTTTTCAGTCCTTTGCTTTTTTCTTTTCCTCTTTCTCTTTTTTGTTAGTACATATTATTTATACAAAGGGATTTCGTTGTGATATTTCCATATATTCATATAAAGTACTTTGATCAAATTCACCTCCTTTTTTTAACAGGTTTCATTATTCTATTTTCATACATGTGTATGAAGTACTTTAATCATATAACCTCTCCCATTCACATTCTTCTTTCATCCTACTCCCTTCTACTGATCCCCAAAACAGTCAGTCCCCCATTTCACACTTGTGTCATTAATTTTTTTAAGTGTAAGTTTGGCATATGAGAGAGCAGTGTATAATTGTCTTTCTCAGTCTGGCTTATTTTACTTAACATGATTATTTCTAGTTCCATCCATTTTCCTGCACACAAAAACAATTTCATTCTTCTTTATGACTGAATGATACCTCAGTGTACATATGCACCACAATTTCTTTACCCATTCATCAGTTAATGGACACGCAGTAAGAAATCTTTTTGCTTTTTTTAGGTCATAGGGTCTTGCACTTTTGCCTGGGACTGGCATTGAATCACAATCCTTCTCCCTCTGCCTCCCAAGTCACTGGGACCAAAGGTCTGCACTACCATATATGATTGCTCTGGGAGAGGTTCTCACTAATCTTTGCAAGGGCTGCCCTTCAACCATTATCCTCCTGTCTCCACCTTCCAAGTAGATGGGATTGCAAGAAGATATCACAATACTCAGCACTTCTCAAACTCTTCTCCTGTGTCAGTTCTGTTTAATTGCCTATCTTGGTGTAACAAAGAAATAAAATTTCAGTAAAGTATCAGTATACAGAATCAACAGACAAAAACCAGTACATTTCTATGCTCTAACAACAAACTCAATGAAGAAGAAGTCAGCAGAGGAATTTCATCCACAATAGCCTAAAAAATACCCAGGAATAAACTTAACCAAAGATGTTAAAGACATCTACAATGAAATGTATAAAATACTGAAGAATGAAATTATAGAAGATATTAGAAGATGGAAAGACCTCCCATGCTCATGGATTTCCAGAATAAATGGCCATACTAGCGAACTGTTACAAATTCAATGCAATCCTCATCTAAATTCTATTGATATTCTTCACAGAAATAGAAAAACTCATTCCCAAAATTCATATGGCAACACAAAAGACCATTAATAGCCAAAGGAATCCTGAGCAAAAGGAACAATGCTGGAGGTATCACAATACCAGACTTCAAACTATACTACAGAGCCATACATAGACCAATTTAATAGACTAAGGGTCCAGATATAAGTCCAAGAAGGTAGTGCCATCTGATTCTTGACAAAGGTGCCAAAGACATAATGTTAGAGAAAAGACAGCCTCTTCAACAAGTGGTGCTGGGAAAACTGGACCACATGTAGAAGACTGAATCTAGATTCCTATCTCTCATTCTGTACAAAAATCAACTCAAAATGGATCAAAGACTAAGATCTGGCACTTTCAGAAGAAAGCATAGAGGGAACACTTCAAGATGTAGGCATAAGCAATGACTTTCTGAACAGGATTCCAAAAGCATAGGAAATAAAAGCAAAAATTGACAAATGGGATTGTGTTAAATTAAAAAGCTTCTGCACAGCTAAAGAAACAATCAGCAGAGTGAAGAGAGAGACTATAGAATGAGGCTCTGCCAGCTAGTTATCTAGAAAAGGATTAATATCCAGAATATGTTATGAACTCAAGATATTAGACACCAAAATAACAAATATTCCAATAAATATATAGGTAAATAAACTGAACAGATATTTTTCAAATGGTCAGTAAATGTATGAAAAAATGTTAGACATTCTTAGCCATCAGGGAAATACAAATCAAAACTTCATTGAGATTCCACCTCATCCCAGGCAGAACAGCCATCATCAAGAGAACAAGTAACAGAAAATACTAGTGAGGATGCAAGGGAAAGGATACTCTGATTTGCTGTTGGTAGGATTTTATATTAGTGCAACCCCTCTGGAGATCTATATGGAGGTTCCTTAGGAATTAAAATTAGAGCACCCATATGACTCAGCCATACCACTCAAGGAAATCCCAAAAGAATCAATGTTAGCCTACTATGTAGATGCTTGTATAACTATGTTTATTGTAGCACTATTCACAAGATCCAAATTATGGAATCAACCTAAAGGCCCATCAACAGATGAATGAATATGTAAAATATAGTATATATACACAACAGCATTCAATTCAGCCATTAAGAAGAATAAAATTAAATTTAATGCATGATCATCATCTGAAATAAATACTCACAAAGACAAGCATGATATGTTTTCATCCATTGCTGGAAGTAAAAAAAAACACCAAAGCAAGGTCATGAAAATGGAGGGGAAGGGACCAGCATGGTGGCCCACACCTATAATCCCAGTTACTCTGGAAGTAGAGATAGGGAGGGTCAAAGAAGTTCTGGTCTAAAAGTTAGTGAGACCCTATCTCAACCAATAAGCAGGGGGTGGTGGGATACATCTGTGATCCCAGCTATACAAGAGGCCACAGGAAGGGAGATCATGGTCTAAAGTTGGCCCTGGAAAAAAACATGAGATCTTATCCCCAAAATAATATCAAAAGCAAAAAGGGCTGGAGGTATGGCTCAAGTGATATAACACCAACCTAGCAAGCATAAAACTGTGAGTTTAAACCCCTACTAAAAAAATACAGAGGAAAGAAAGAAATAAAAAAAGAAGGGAGGGAAAGAGGAGGGAAGGGAGAGAAGGAGGGAGGAAGAGAAAGAGGGAGGGAGGAAGGGAAGAGGAAAACAATAAAGGGAAGTAGAAGGGAAAGGGAAAAGGAGAAGACATAAGAGAGAGCAATGGGTGCGAGTATGAGAAAAGTGCATTGTGTGCATGTATGGAAATGTCATAAGTCCCCTTACTATGGGCAATTAATATAAACTAATAAAAAAAGATTGATTTTTGAAGTTTCATATTATACAATCCAAACAAAGAATATTTGACCCTAACTAACCTAGGAGTTTTAGCTACAGGCATGGAATGTCACTATTAGTAAGACCACCCAATGAACATCTTGCATCAGAAAGAGAACTTGGGTCTGACCTCATGATTCCCTATCTTGAAACCTCATAAAATACAAAATGAATATCATAGTAGTTTAAACCACTAGTAGTTGGGTTTTGTGTTGTTCACAGTTTTAAATGTTACTAACATATGTGCCTTTTTTTGCTAATATTTGATTTTTTAGCCACATGTATCCAGTATATTCTATTAAAAGTTTTAAGTAATAGTGAATATAGGATTCCAAGATGGCAGCTAGAGGGAGGAAGCAGGAAGCATGCTTCCTAAAGTAAACTCTTGGACAGACACTGGAGATACACCTGGCAGGAAAAACCACCAAGACACGGCAAAACTCCGACACCTCCACACCCCCAGCCCGTGCACAGCATCGCCACGCCACATTAAATAGAGAAACCAGGAGGGCTCCTGTGCCACCAGACGCCAGCTCCTAACCTGTTTGGGAGACACAGACCACCAGGTGAGCAAATAAGCAGTATGCGGTACTCCCTGGAACAAATCAGTATAGCTCCCTGGACAGACTGACCCCCACCCAGGGAAAAAAGAAAAAAAAAACAAGTTGAATAATAAACAAGCAGCTGAAAAAAAAAAGACACGTAGCAAAGAGGGCAGGGAACCCTGAGCTCTGGAGAGTGGGGTAGGAGCACTCCCTCCTGTGAACTGTAAATAAACAACCCGGCCGGAGAAGGCAGGTGTGGCACCACCTCCCCCAGTGTGCTTGGAGTGGCAAAGATGTCCAACAGTGGCTAAAGTGTGGCATGCTCCACCAGAAAATGGGAGAGGCGCACTTCTGCATGTGAACTCTAAATACAAAGGACTGCAATTGCAACAGGTGGGTAGGGCTGTATACTGGAGAAAACAAAAGGGGCATGCGTCCAAGACAACTCTAAATAAACAAAGCCTGCGGGACTAGGTGTGTGTAAAGCTCATTCCTGAGATCTGCAATAAATAAAGCCTGCAGCAGCAGCTGGCTGACAGTAGGTGGCATGTGAGCAGCAGCCTCAGATAGACATTCACAAAGCTGTCTCCAGACTCCTTTTCTTTTTTTTTCCTTTGATGAGACAATGACAGAACTACTACTCAAACATCAACACCAGGACTGGATGCTGAAGGACTAACACCAAAACCATTAAGACTGAAATTGTATTGCATTAGAAATTGGGATATCTTTTTTTTTTCTTTCTCTTTTGATGAGACAATAACAGAACTACTATTCAGACATCAACACCAGGACTGGATGCTGAAGGACTAACACCAAAACTATTAAGACTGAAACTTTCTTGCATTTGAACATGGGAAAATTTTTTTTAATCCTCTCTGTCTCTCTAATTCCTGTTTAACTCACTGTTAATTAGTACACTTATCTCTCATTGTTTATTTCTTTGGCTCTGTTTTTCTTGTTTGTTTTGTTTTTTCCTTTCTTCTTTACCTTCTTTGCTTTCCCTCTCCTCTAACCTTTCCATTCTAGATATCACCACTGTTACTATTACAAGCTAGACAATACTGAATTACACACAGTACAGGGACAGAAACAGTAGCAAGGGGAATGATGGGAAGATGGAAAAAAGAGGAAACCATTTCCCCCCAAAAAATAAATTAGTACAGGAACCAGAGGGAAGTGAAGAAAACAGATGCTCACATCCAGACTCCAACAAAAAGAAGATAAACTATACCAAAAAACCCAATGAAGCCCACAAGAACACTCTGAAAGAAGAAATCCTGCAAGTAATCAATGAGAACTTTATAGAGATGATACTGGAAATGGTCAACCAACATGTACAAGAGATACTTTAGAAATTCCAAGACAACCAAAACAGAGAATTTGAGAAAGCACAAGAACAAATAAAAGAAATTATAGAAGCACTGTATAAACACCAAAGTGAAACAAAGAACATGATAAATAAAGAGTTAAATGAAATCAGGATGAAAATAGACAATATTAAAGAGGAAGGGACTCAGAAAAAAGTACAAAACAGATATGCAAAACAAAATGGAAAGCCAATCCAGCAGATTAGAACAAGCAGAAGACAGAATCTCACAACTTGAAGATACAATGGTAATTAAAGAAAAAATCGAAGAACTATTAAACAACTCAAGACCTGTGAAAAAAAGCAACAACTTACTGACTCCATCAAAAGACCAAACATGAGAATCATGGGCATTGAAGAAGGAGAAGAGGTGCAAGCAAAAGAAATGCGTAATATATTCAACAAAATAATTACAGAAAATGTCCCAACTCTAGAGAAAACTATGCCCATACAGGTACAGAAAGCCTCAGAACACCAAACAGACCTGACTAAAATAGAACTAACCCACGACATTGTCATTAAAATAACAAGTACAGAGACTAGAGAAAGAATATTGAAGGCTGTAAGAGAGGAAAAGCAAATAACATACAAAGGTAAACCCATCAAAATCACAGCAGACTTATCAATAGAAACATTAAAAGCAAGAAGAGCTTGGGGTGAGATCTTCCGGGCACTGAATGAAAATAACTTCAACCCCAGGATACTCTACCCAGCAAAACTATCATTCAAAATAGATGGAACAATAAAAGTCTTCCATGATAAGCAGAAACTAACACAATATGTGACCACAAAGCTACCATTACAAAACATCCTTCAAGGGATTCTTCACACAGAAAGTGAAACCCAACATAACCATGAAAAGACAGGCAGCACCAAACCACAGGAAAAGAAAAAGCAAGAAAGTAGAGAGTAACCTCAACTTAGGTACACACAATCAAACCTTCAAACAACTAAAACAACTAAATGACAGGAATCATCACATACATCAGTACTAATGCTTAATGTTAACAGACTTAATTCACCCATCAAAATGCACCATTTGACAAACTGTATTAAAAGGAAGATCCAACAATTTGTTGCTAAAAAAACAGACTCATCTCATCAATAGAAATGAGCATAGACTTAGGATGAAAGGCTAGAAGAAGATTTACCAAGCCAATGACCCCCAAAAAACAGGCAGGAGTAGCAATACTTATCTCTGACAAAGTAGACTTCAAACCTACATTGATCAAATGAGATAGAGAAGGACATTCCATACTAATAAAAGGGGAAATAGACCAAAAGAAAATAATTATCAACCTATATGCACCCAATATCAACGCACCCAATTTCACCAAACATACACTGAAGGACCTAAAAGCATATATTAACTCCAACACAGTGGTCGTGGGAGAGTTTAACACCCCATTATCATCAATAGATAGGTCATCCAAACAAAAAAATCAATAAAGAAGTCCTAGATCTAAAATATACCATACATCAAATGGACCTAGCTGATGTCTACAGAATATTTCATCCAACTTTTGAACAATTCTCTGCTGAATTCTATCAGACCTTTAAAGAAGAACTGATGCCAACTCTCCTTAAACTGTTCCAAGAAATAGAAAGGAAAACTGCCTAACACATTTTATGAAGCCAGTGTTACACTTATCCCAAAACCAGGCAAGGACACCTCCAAAAAGGAGAACTATAGGCCAATCTCCTTAATGAACACTGATGCAAAAATCCTCAATAAAATAATGACAAACCGAATTCAACAACACATCAAATAGATCATTCACCACGACCAAGTAGGCTTCATCCCAGGGATGCAGGGGTGGTTCAACATACACAAATCAATAAACATAATAAACCACATTAACAGAAGCAAAGACAAAAACCACTTGATCATCTCAATAGATGCAGAAAAAGCCTTTGATAAGATCCAACATCATTTCATGATAAAAGCTCTAAGAAAACTAGGAATAGAAGGAAAGTACCCCAACATTATAAAAGCTATATATGACAAACCTACAGCCAGCATTATACTTAATGGAGAAAAACTGAAACCATTCCCTTTAAAATCAGGAACCAGACAAGGATGCCCACTGACTTCACTCCTATTCAACATAGTACTGGAATTCCCAGCCAGAGCAATTAGGCAAGAAGAGCGAATAAAAAGAATACAAATAGGTAAAGAAACTGTCAAAATATCCCTATTTGCAGATGACATGATACTATACCTTAAAGACCCAAAAAAACTCTACTCAGAAGCTCCTAGACACCATCAACAGCTATAGCAAGGTAGCAGGATGTAAAATCAACATAGAAAAATCATTAGCACTTCTATACACTAACAATGAACAAACTGAGAAAGAATGTATGAAAACAATTCCATTTACAATAGTCTCAAAAAAAATCAAATACCAGGTGTAAACCTAACAAAGGATGTGAACGACTTCTACCAGGAAAACTATAAACTCCTGAATAAAGAGGTTGAGGAAGACTATAGAAAGTGGAGAGATCTCCCGTGCTCATGGATTGGTAGAATCAACATAGTGAAAATGTCTATACTCCCAAAAGTAATCTACATGTTTAATGCAATTCCCATCAAAATTCCAATGACATTCATTAAAGAGATTGAAAAATCTACTGTTAAATTTATATGGAAACACAAGAGGCCATGAATAGCCAAGACAATACTCAGCAAAAAGAACAATGCTGGAAGTATCACGATACCTGACTTCAAACTATATTACAAAGCAATAATGATAAAAACAGCATGGTACTGGCACAAAAACAGACATGAAGACCAGTGGAACAGAATAGAGGACCCAGATATGAAGCAACACAACTATAACCAACTTGTCTTTGACAAAGGAGCTAAAAATAAACAATGGAAAAAAGACAGCCTCTTCAACAAAAACTGCTGGGAAAACTGGTTAACAGTCTGCAAAAAACTGAAACTAGATCCATGTTTATCACCCTATACTAATATTAACTCAAAATGGATCAAGGACCTTAATATCAAACCCCAAACTTAAAGCTGGTACAGGAAAGAATAGGAAATACTTTGGAACTAATAGGTATAGGCAAGGACTTTCTCAATGGAACCCCACAGCAACTAAGAGATAGCATAGATAAATGGGACTTCATAAAACTAAAAATCTTCTGCTCAACAAAAGAAATGGTTTCTAAACTGAAGAGAACACCCACAGAGTGGGAGAAAATATTTGCCAACTACACATCAGACAAAGGACTGATAACCAAATATATAGGGAAGTTAAAAAACTAAATTCTCCCAAAACTAATGAACCAATAAAGAAATGGGCAAGTGAACCAAACATAACTTTCTTAAAAGAAGAAATTCAAATGGCCAAAAAACACATGAAAAAATGCTCACCATCTCTAGCAATAAAGGAAATGCAAATTAAAACCACACTAAGATTCCACCTCACCCCTGTTAGAATACCATCATCAGCAACACCACCAACAGTTGTTGGCAAGGTTGTGGGGAAAAAGGAACCCTTATACCCTGCTGGTGGGAATGCAAACTAGCACAACCACCCTGGAAAAAAATTTGGAGGCTACTTAAAAATCTAAACATTGATCTACCATATGATCCAGCAATACCACCCTTGGGGATATACCCAAAAGACTGTGACACAGGTTACTCCAGAGGCACCTGTACACCCATGTTTATTGGAGCACTATTCACAATAGCCAAGTTATGGAAACAGCCAAGATGCCCCACTATTGATGAATGGATTAAGAAAATGTGGTATTTATACACAGTGGAATACTATTCAGCCATGAAGAAGAATGGGATCTTATCAATTGCAGGTAAATGGATGGAACTGGAGAACATCATCCTGAGTGAAGTTAGCCAGGCTCAGAAGACCAAAAATTATATTTTTTCCCTCATATGCAGACTTCAGATCAAGGGCACACACAATAAGGGGGTTGGACTTTTAGTACATGATGAGGCGAGAGCATCCAAGGGAGGTATGAGGATAGGCAAGAAACCCAAAAAAACCCACCAAAAAACAAGGTATTATTTGATGTCCTCAATGCAAAGGAACTAATGCAGAAACTTTAAAGTGACAGAGGCCAATAGGAGAAGGGGACCAGGAACTAGAGAAAAGGTTAGTTCGAGAAGAATTAACCTAGAAGGTAACACACATGCACAGAAAAGCAATGTGAGTCTTCTCCCTGTATAGCTATCCTTATCTCAACCAGCAAAAACTTTGGTTCTTCCTATTATTGCTTATACTCTCTCTTCAACAAAATTAGAGATAAGGGCAAAACAGTTTCTGCCTGGTAGTGTTGGGGTGGGAGGGTAAAGGAGAGGGTGGGGGGAAGGGAGGAGAAATAATCCCAACATTGTATGCACATATGAATAAAAGAAAATAGTGAATAAATTTGGTACTCTACAGAGCTCTTGCCTGTGGCAAGTTTTCAACCTTACTGGAAAATTGAAGTCCCCTTTTCAGTTATATGTGACCATGTATTATCTCCAGAAAAATTCATTAAAGGGGACTGGAAATGTAAAACATACAAAGTTTTTTTGGTTTTGATGTTAAATTCAGTGATATCAGCTTAAAGAAAGTAATTTCACTTAATTATACTCCTGCTAAAGAGAGAACTTATGTTATTTTAAACCAAATAATAATATATTAATTTGAAAAAGCCTACAATTATGGTCTAGGAGGAATGGAAAAAAGACATGGCAGTATTATTGGCATTAAAAATCAGTAAATTAGAGGTGAAAAGGTGGTTTCTGGGGAGAAGATAAGTTTGAGATGCTTTAGTTTCATCTCTGGTTTTCCCTTAAAGAGCAGTTGAGAAATTATACACATACAGGCACTACTCAATATACTTCTTTCTTGGAAGTATTGCTGTGGACATGCAGGAAATGCTTTTAACTTAGAGAGAGTCTAAGTGAGGAAAATGCATTGCACACAAACACCAGACCTAACTGGGAGATTTTACAATTTCATAGATTTTCACAATTCTTTCAAATAATACCACAGAGGTGGACAGACACTCTTAACTATACCTGAGAACTGAGTTTCAGAAACAGCATAATGAGCTCAAACAACCTGAATTACAGCAGTTGAAAAGACATTATATATATATTTTTAAAATGTTACTTGAGAAGTTCAACTAGCAAAGAAAAACGATAAACTCCACATGAAATCTGAAGAGTTTTTGGACTTAGCAGTCCATTGTAATCCTTAACAACTCTACTGAAATAACTCTCTTCAAACTCAATTTTATGGTATTTTAAAATGTGGATATTCAAGATTTCTGAAAAATTAAAAACTGGAATAACTCAAATCCAACAGTCTTATCTGTAACCTTGAAGAAAATCATATATTGTTCTCCTTTCTCCTTTGCTTTTAAAATAACTCCCCCCTACTCCATGAATCACCTACTTACGCACTTTGCAAGGTCTAAATGTTGCTTCCCATTTGGGGATTGATAGTTGAATTCCCCATTGCACTTCAAACCTGTGAATCATTTCATTTTTTCCTTGTCCTTATATTTTCTTTCAGAAAGAGTGAATCACACACAATAGCTGGTAGCAGTTAATTGTACAATATTTGAAACACTTTCTCTCAAATGAGGGCAGAATACACAGTGAAGGGTATTATGCAAATAATTGCCTCATCTCTGCAAAATGTCATCTTCTCCACTCTGGGAAAAGAATACTCATCACACTATGACAAAAACCATGGCCTCCTTTTTCATTTCTGCATCCCTCATGGCTGAGGGGTGATATTTAAAACCCTGAAATTTCTGAAAGCAGATATTTGAGACATGTTGAAGCTTTACAGCACACAGCTAACTCAAGGCTGGCTGGGTTTGTTTTAATTATTTTGTGACTCAACAATTTAGTAGTTCTCAAGAACCCTGCCTTTTAATCATCAGCATGTACATCAAAGTACTGATTTCACAAAGAGCAGAGCAAACCATACCATCTCCTGAATTTTTGTGAGAATGATGCCTGTGTCTTATACTTTAACATACAATGATGGCGGCTAAAACCATGCATTGTAGAAGACAGGCACTGGTTTCAGAAATAGGAACATGTGATTCCACCAAGGGCAGCTGAGAGGCTGTGCACTGAATCCCAGAAAGGACCTGTAGGGTTGTGCCCTGTGAGACGGTTAATTGGTCTGGCCCCAGGAATGCCACAAACTCTCAGCATCAAAGTCACATCATCTCTTTGGGCTTCACTTTGCTCCTTTCTAAAATTACAGACTTTATCTTGGTGATCTTTAAAGCACTTTCTAACTACATAAACCCACAATTTTAAAATATCATTCTCAGATGATGAGTCCCTGAGTCAAAATGACCTCTTCTGAATCACGCAAATATTCATTTAAAAGTGATAATGTATAACCAAGAATCTCAGAAAGGAAATACGTTGTTGGAGAAGATGTTTGTCTTCATGAAAAAAATCGAAAATCAAAAAATAACATGGGTATAATATCCTAAAATAGGTTTACCCAGTGATTCCTACCAAAATTAAGTGAACAAAATAAAAGTTTTCAACTTTTTAAATTAAATGCTTGCATGTAGTTTTATTCTACCAATGAAAAGAAAATAATTTTGTACACATAGACCATGACGACTTCTATTCCTGTGCAGTACCTCTCATTTCTCTTCTGGAAAAAAAAAAACAAACTTTTGCTTCCTGAACATAAAGTGGATTTTTCTTACCAAATGAGATTAAAACCTGAAAAGTAACCTTTGTTTATTCTTCTCATTCATGTTAGAATACAATGCTAATTTGCTGATATCAAATTCTTAAATTTAGCTACTGACATTCTTTTGTCCTTAGCTACAGTCTAAACAAATAAGTATACCACCTGGACCTTTTTAAAGAATTATTTTAATTGTATGAATGTATGGGTTAGAGTTTGATAATTCAATACCCATATAAAGAGTGTAATGATTAACTCAGTATAGTGTCCGTCTCCTTAAAGTTTTAAGAATTTTCTGATTAGCACATAGCAATTAAAAATATTCTTGGGATGCCCTATGGTATTTCAATACATGTATTTAGGGCTGAGGGTCTGGCTCAGTGGTAGAACTCATGCATAGCACATGTAAGACCCTGAGTTCAAGCTTCAGTACCACCAAACAAAATCAATATATGTATGTAATATATATGCAATATGATCATATAAGGGTAATCAACATTTCTGTCTCCTTATCATTGCTTTGCACTTGGAGCCTTATGAAGCTCTCTTCCAGTTATTCAAAAAGTATACAGTAGACTACTGTGAACCCATCCCCCATGGCTCCAAATATTCTATAGAACACATTACTTCTATGTAACTATATTTGGGTAGATTATCGTTGTCCAATCTCCTACTACTCCACACCCCTTCCCTTCCCAGCCTCTGGTAATCACAGGTATACATTCAGGTAGACTTTTAAAAAAAAATCCACATATGACAGAGCCTGCAGTATTTGTCTTTCTGTACCTTACTTCTTGCGCCTAACATAATATCCTCCAGCTCCATTCACCAAGGTTAATGAGGGTTTTCTGAACACTGGATTAGTGAGTACTGGATCATTTTTTCTAGAAGAAACAGGCTTAGGTTCCTGAGAGCCTCCTTTCACAACATTTCCATGAATCAATCAATACATAACTTTGTTTTATGCGGTGTTTGTTTAGTGACACCTTATTTAATACGACTATTGATTCATTAGCATTGAACTCACAACTAGCAGTACTGTGAGTCAAGCCTTACTAAAACTTACCCAATGCTCAGGTTCTCTCCACACAGCTTTCTTGTGCTTAAGAGTATTACGGCGCCCTTCACCCCAAATTTACTGCCCACTCTGAAGAATGAAACTGTCAAGAAATAGTGCAGAATGAAGAAAAAAATGTGGCACTAAATAGAGCATGAAAAGGACACTTGTTCACAGAGTAAGACGGTTGGAAAAGATTCTACTACAGAGCTCCACCTTGTTTGATGTCAGCCTGGGATGTGAACATCACGTTACTAAATTTTTTTGCATCTCTACACATCTGCATGCCCACGAGTGATACCCAAAGCACACAGTTAGCACTAACTATGGGGCTGCAAACTGCAAACTCTCAAAAGCGAAATCTGCAAATCAGGAGGATCAACAGCATTTATATAAGCATGTAGTTAGCTCCGAGAGAAAAACAGTCATTTCCAGCTGTGTACTGTGTTCCTGGCTCTCAAATCTTACAGGTACTCACTCTCCATGTGTGTGCATGTCTGTGTGTGTGCGTGTCTGTGTGTGTTTGTGCATTTTTATTAATGCACTCTGGCTACCATCACCCAAGCATTGCCTTGAAAATATTTCACTTGGTTTTCCTATTCTTCCTTCAAAGAGTCAAGTAGTTCATGTTTTGATTCAAATCGTTCAAACAACCTTTGTTCTAGTAAAGAATGTGGGGTGGGAGGGGGCTGAGGGAGAAAGATAACAGGGGCAATGTAAATAATACACAATATAAGTCTAACAGGAATTGTCACTACAAATTTCACCTGTATAATGAATATATCCTAATAAAAAATTTATTAAAAAAAGAATGATACAGCACAACCTAAGAGACCAATGAGTCAGCAAGGTTGAAGGAATAATAATGAGGATACTGCCCCCCAAAAAGAAAAAAACTACTTTAGAAAACTTCTTGTTCTACCTAGAGAAAACCTCAGAACACATGACTACTTTTTACCTCTAATTGATGTAAACAGCCAGCATTTTTTTCTCCCAAACCATCCCAGCTGTCTGCATCAGAAACCTGTAAACACTGTTTTTTTTTTACTTCCTTAAATTTGATAGCCAATTGGTCATTATTTTTACTTTGCATTGCTTAAGATAAAGTCAAATTTCTTGGGTATCATTCATATTTGACCGTGGTTTACTATATGTAATTTGTTTCTTGACACCCCCTTCCATTGGATCACTTTGTATTCCCCTGGTGCCCCGTGTTCTCTCCTGTTTCCATGCTCTTGAGAAACAGCTGTCTACCTTGTGAGAGCTCTTCTAACTTTCTGCACCACATTAATTTCTTACTTGTCTATCAAGACTGCTCAAGCATCCCCTCTTATTTCCAATCCTGTCTCCCATCTCCTTGGGGTGAGTTTTGCTTGCTTGTGGTCCCATGGCACACTGAACAGCTCTCTACCTTTGCAGCTTTAAACATCAGTTTCTTTGCTTGTATCCTCCTGGGGGGATGGGATCCTGTTTAATTGTCTTTATACAGCTAATATCTAACATGGGTTCTGATGTTCAGTAAGAAGTAAGTTAGGGCCTGCAAATTAATGTTAATTACTTTAGTGTCTGACTGTGATGAATTCATTGAACAAATAGGTGAATTAATGAATGAATCAATGAGAACACACTGGGTTCAAAGTGAATGTGAGTTAAACATCTAGTCTAAAGAACAGGAGGCAAACAATGATTGGTAACCTTGTTAATTTTTATTTGGAGGATGTGCACTGTCTGAAATCTGCAACAGCATAACTATTACTGCAATTTGCATAGATTTACATCAGAATTTAAGTAACCAAAAAGTCTCTTAATCACAGTGTGTTCTACATATTGCCTACCTTATAAAAACATCATAGGAAAGATATTCTCCACAAATATGAGGACAAGTATAAACCAACTGGTCCATATTCTGGAAGATACATGTGCATCTTGCGTTTAGCCCTAAATAAATCTTTTGTCCTTGTTGTTGTAGTTTGTTTTCTTTTTTTATTATCATTGTGCTGGGGATACATTGTGACATTTACAAAAGTTCTTATAATATATCATAGTTAAATTCACCCCCTCCATCATTCTCCTTTATCCCCTCTCCCCCTCCCCATTACTGGAATAGTTTCAACAGGTCTCATTTTTCCCTTCTCATACATGAGTACATAATATTTCTACTATTCACCCTCCACACCCTTTCCCCATATCCTTCACTCTTTCACTGGTGTCAACCACCAGACAGGACCTGTTTTATCTTCCTGTTCTCCATTTTTTTAAAAAAAAGACATTTTTCTTTAAGAGAGCTACACAGTGAGTTTCATTATTACATTTCCATATGTATATATACATTATAACCTCAAATTGGCTCATCCCCTCTATCTCTCTCTGTTTTTATTTTAGTATCCTTATTAATGGTGATTTCAACAGGTTTAAAAATTCTATATTCATTCGTTTATAGAAAGTACATCAACCATAAAAATAACTTTGTTTTTGATAATCATATCAAATTAACTCAGGCTAATGTCAAAAGTAAAATTCTTCTGGAAACAAGTTGTCAGAAAAAGTCATGGGATTCATCTGACATTTGAAATAATGAACTGAATTGTATCCATCACAGGACTCAGAGATAATACATAATTATTTTGTATATACTTGCTAATAGGAGATTAAACAGACTGGGAACCAGGGAATCTGGGTTCTAATAGATGTCTCCGGTATATCATTTTATCTGGGTCTTATTTGTCTTTTGTACAGTGTATTATGTATTATTGTGCTATACATGTTGAGCTCCTATTTGTTGTTTGCTATTGTAATTGCTCTATTTTTAAATATTGGATATTTATGGTGAATACAAGGACATCACTGCCTATGCCACTTTGCTGTTGGCTGAGTGAGGACTTCAACACAGGAAGAACCCCAGTTATGAATTAAACTAATAAGAAATATAGATATGGTGTCGCATTATTTCTTCAAATGTAATTGTTGACATGATTTTTCATTACCACATTATTTTTTCTCAAAATGAAAGTTCCTTGCCCTTATTTTGTTCTGTGCAGAAGACAATTTAAGCAGGCAAAGAACATCACATCAATTTTTCTATTGAGGGATTTTTATTTATATGTAGGGCAACTTAAATTGAATGGGAAAATCACAATCCTTGCTCTCCACTTGCCTAATTAATTCCAATGGATTAGAGATTGTTGCAATATAAGTAGTTTCTGTTACTCAAATAAAAATTTTATATATCAGCCAAAGGAAAAAATAAATATTAATAAACAATCAAATGATTCCTGTTCTAAAACCTTTTCAAAGAGTTTGCGATATTCTTAATAAAAATTGTAAATTTCTCATGAACTATTTTACTGTTTAGCTGTTTCACTTCCTCGAGTAGTATGATACATGCACTCTACACTCTATGCTAAATGTCTTCATATAAATAATCTGGAAAAAGAGAAAATTCTATACAAATGAGGAAGGCGCACACAGTAAGTTAGGGCTATATTGCAAGAACAAGCTCTTACAGCTGCCTTTGTACTTAGAACCTAATAAAAACAACACATATTAATAATTACAACCCAAGCCAAGAATTTTAAATTCCATAAAGCAATCAAAACTATTCCACAGTATTTCAGAAAAAGGAAAATTTTATTTCCCCTTTCAATATATAGAACAGTCATGGAAATAGAAGGGAAATGTCACATGAGCAAGTCCAAGACAGAGCTTCGACATAGGAACATAATAGAAAATAAAAAGGAAAGAGCACACACAGAAGAAAAAAGGAGAGGTGTCTGAGGGTTATTGGGGAATACAGGACATGATGTGCAATTTAGGTCAAAGAGTTAAAGGCTGGAATAATGGGATGTACTATTTGAAAAAGAGGTCATGATATTAAGAACCTCTCGCACCAGTAAGAAATTTAGAATTAATTCAATATGAGAAAAGAACCAGCTAAAATATTCCAAGTCAGAAAGTAATATTATCAAAGAATAAGATCATTTTATACTTGCTCACTGTTAGTTTTCTAATAAAGCTTTTTCACAGTAAGTGAGTGAAGTGAGACTACATTTTAAACATCCATTAATAACGTAGAGCAAGTGCCTGATCTCAGCTTACACATGAGGAAGCTAGAATCTCTGTTTCCCGACTCTTGAGTCACCTCCTTCCTACCAGAAGACAATCAATTTGGAACTCTCTAAATTTAGAAGGATGGACACCTTTTCCTAATTATTTTATGTAAAATTGTAATTTTTATTGCATTTGATACCAGTTACATTCTGGTTTACATCTCCTGTTAGCAGTTTTCAACCTAAAAGTTCTGTCAAAAATTTTCTTTGTCAAATACCTAAATCAGATAAGATGAACTTAATAAATCAGTCCTAACAACCTAGATAAAAATATGGTAAGTTGTAAGTTTTTGAGCTGTTATTAACTAACAAAGTAGAAGGAAACAGAAAACATAGTTTGATAAAAATAAATTCATGTCAATAATTTCAAAATGAAATATTGGAAAGTAGTCTGAAATATGTGAAGAAAGGCAATGGAATTTATTACCTTAAAGGTTATGCTTTTATTGTCATTAATTAAAGCACTGTTTAAACTAGAATCTGGTTGTCAGAGAAATATTTGTTTAAGGAATTTTTTCAGCTCTTTGCTTAGACTCTTCCTTGAAATGTCTTGTCAATATTTTATTATGGTTTACTGGTATAAACTACATATGTTAGATATGAATTGGAATACTGAATAAATTTAACTTAATATTTTCCTCCTTTATGTTTTTCATTCCACAACATGTAAAGAAAAAATACAGCATGGTCTTTTACTATATCCCTGCCATTATTGAAAGTATGCAAAGAAAAGGGAACTATATTTAGGAGCTAGGTTTCAAAAGAACCAATGACATTAATAAATCAATAGTTTGCCTAAGTCAAATCAAGTAAAATATCTTCATAACTTTAAGAGAAACAGAGGGAAAGTGGTAATAGACATGAAAAAGCATGAACAAATTCTTTACATATCTACGTAGTGTCAAAAAATTTTTAATTAAAGTTATTTGTTAAAAATTATCAAAATTGACTTTGAAGACTGAGTAAGAGAGAGAGATTGGGTCACTGTTTTATCATCTGTTAGAGAACCCTCACACCTAAACAGTCTCAAAGTGGACTCTTAACTTTGAAGAACATACCATTTTCCATTTCTAAAGCTGCCAAACCCTTCACAACTTCTCTAAATGTGGTCTCTGATCTACTCGCATCAAGTTTTCTAGGTTTCTGATTAAAAGTTCAGATTCCCAAGGCTCAGGTAAGACCTACTGACACTGCCTCCTGGGCCTCCCAATCCACATTCTTGGCAAGCATCCTAGGTGAGGCTGATGCACGTTAGAATTTGGCCAACACTGTAATTTCTATATGTGGCTCCAGTTACGAGTTTACTATATTTCCTGGGTTTTTGCTGAGTATGAAGTCATTTGACCTGAGAAAGTACCTCTAAGTCAATGGACTCTTTTTTATCTGCTCTTGTAGTCTGGCCTCTTGATCAAACACACTTGAACTCAACTTAAAGAAGTGTGGTCCTATTAGTGTAGACTGGAAAATTCTTTTAGAATTTCAGATGTATGAGACCCCTCCTCTTTATCAGATTTGGAATCTTTCTTAATTAATTACGCTGGAATTTAACCCTAGTTCTTGGCCTGGAAGCCAGCAGAGGAGGTAGGACAGCTCTTGATGAGGAACCTGTTGCCTTGAAGTGGGGGGGGGTGTCATTTTGCAGTGTCTTTCAGCACTTACACTGTGCTTAAAATAAGTGAAACTATAAGTGCCATCAATTATCAAGAAAGAGAAGGACACTTCTGGCATGCTGAAAGTTTCAATGAAATTGTAGACTCACTGTCCTCAGGGGCATTTATCTAGATATCACCATCTTAGGTTCCTCAAACAAGGAGCTGACCTTGGAATAAAAGACCTACCTTGGCTATGAATAAGTGAGGGGCTGTCACTCCATCACTCACTCATCCGGAATATTTATGAGCATTTTACAAAACAGCAAATTCATGGAAAAGGGAAAAATTACCACTTTTACATATTTTTATTATATCTGCATCACTGATGTTGGCAATTATAATATATTTACTTGATAGTGTTCACATATTTAAAATAAATCTCCATCAAATTATTAGCTTGTACACATGAATCAATAATTTTCTTAACTCTTAAAGACCCAGTACAGCGCAGATCCTATGAGTCAACTGTGTAGATTTATATGCCTCTTGGAGACAGTCTTTCTATTTTGCTTGAGCTGGCCTCAAACTTTTGGGCTCAAGTGATCCTTCTGCCTCAGCGTCCTGAGTGCCAGAAATCTAAGCCTGCTTGAGTATTGGGACAGGAGATGTGTGCCTTGTGCCCAGCTATTTTTTGATATTTGTTTATTTCTGCATTTGAAAATGCATCAGCTGCATGAAAAGATTTCACATATTTCTCCAGGTTAGTATGGTTTTCCCAATGTCTGCTAGATATTTTGAGTGACATAACCTACCAGCTCTCAAATTTAATATATTCAAAGGAAGCTTTTCATGTGCCCTTCATCTGTCAAACCAACAAATGGCTTCATTATTCTGCAAATCATCAGATTCACCATTTTGGAGTCATCTTTGTGTCCTCTTAAGTGCAATTGTCAGGTAAGACTTTCCCCTTGTTTGCATTGATACTACAACTACTCTCTAGCTGTCAAAATTCTCATCCAGTTAAAATACTCTAATTCACTATTCTGCAGTCTCTCCCTACAATTGATAAGTCCAGATAATTCTTTCCAAAAGTCCTTCTCAAACTGTCTTGTTTTGTTTTTCGGTTTAAAATTTTCTCTTTCTCAAAGCAGAGCATAGACTTCATGGAATAATCCCTCTTCTCTCTGAGAATTCATCATGAATTTTACAGTTTTTGTGAAGAGATTTTAATAACCCAATGGTGGTTTTCTCTCTGTTTCTATTCAATTACCCATGGCATCATTAGTGTAATAATTTAAATATGCCTTCTGCTCTTGCTTTCCTGTCATCCCAACAGACATCATCAAATACAAACAGTGATTAGCTGACAAAGGAAGAAGCTTTCTTTCTTATCAGAGAGCATTAATATTGAGGATTGAAAATTTTAACTATAATGCAGGTGTTTTCAGAGGAATATAAGATAAATATGTTGCTTATTCTATATAAATGAATGTGTCCTATATTGACTTCAGTGTTTAGAAATTTAATTTAGGTAGCAAAAATGATAAGGAAAATGTTTGGGCTTCGTAGCAAAGTAAAATAAGTGACAATTGTGATACATTCTCAGTTCTCTGAGTTATGTCACCTTCAGGACTTCCCAGTGACAGAGAACTCATATGCTACTAAGAGTGAACACATGAGATTTTAATATAAGAACCCAAAGCATTAGGAAATAGCTCATGGGTATAAGCGCGCCTCCTTAATTTTTCTCTTTTATGTGATACATTTATATTCATTGTTTATATACAATGTTTTAAATCTTTAAGGATTCTAAAGTTTTTGGTTCCTGAGTATTCTGATAAACCTAGGCTACTACTTTTTTAAACTGCCTTTAAAATAGCCTACCAGAGTAATATATTGGGCTTGGTAATGACAGTAAACAGAAAATAGTATTAAAGGGGCAATCCAGTTTAGATTTGTGTCCAGTTAGCAGTTTTAGAAACAGCCTGTCCCAAATATACGTATCTTAAAATACTTCCATAAACCTCTTTCTATGTCATTTTCACTTAAATAGCCTTACTATGTGGTCTGATTCTCAAGAATTGGAGAACCATTTTCTCAACTTCCCAGTGGAGTTGTCATTACTAATTGTAGGCCAAAAATGAGGTATTGATTAGAAGGTGAAGAAGTGGAGAACCAAATTGTGGCCACTTCGTAAAATAATACCACAGGTGCACACCCATGTCTTTGACCCTAAGCCATTAGGCAGACAGTGGGGGAAATACCCAGCTATTTCTGACCTTTTTCAAGCTGTGAAGTCTGCTCCATTGCAGATAAATATTTGCTTGTGACCCACTAACTTTCAGTCTGTCTCCACTAGCTTTTTTCTCTCACATCTGATTAAAAAATGAGTGGCTAACTTTAGTTTGGACAATGTCATCTAGTCATCATTTCTTTATTATTCTTATTAGTTTGTATGTTTTCAAGGGCCTTTATTGGTATTTTGTTGAGAAATGTAGAATCTATAGCAAAATTTGTTACTTATTCACTATTCTAATAATAAGCAAAGAATGATTTTGAAACCTGACAATAATAGAATATTAATGCTGTCAAATATTAAATACTTTATTATAATAGTATAATGAACTTATTAAATAGATAATGGAAAAACATACACAATGTTTAGGTTTATTGACTCTGCAGGGTTGAGTAAGATACAAGATATTTTTGACTAAAATTGTCTTCATGCCCAGTCTGTCAGAATTGACAGATTCCATAGCTTCAAGACCACTTCAGATGCTGATGAGCAATCTCATTTTCAGATATTAGAGTCCAGTCTAATCTACATCAAGTCTCTCACTCAATTCAAAGTTTATCAGAAACAAACCTTCCATGTGGAAAAGGATGTTATCTGTTACTCTTTTTGTTACTCATTTATTCACATGTGCATACATTGTTTGGATCATATCTGTTACTCTTTGTCTCCATAGGCTTGACTACTAATGTTGGTGTTTGGACTCCTTGGAGTTAGCAGAAGGAATGGAGAATTTGAAATCTGGTGTTTCAAGTACCCTACAATATGTGGCCTAAGGTGACTAAGTGTTAGTGTTTTCTCTTAGGATATTTTTGTATACATGAAGAGAAGATATCCTTATTTAATACTCTGTAATAAAATCATGATTTTCTGATGTAAGCATTAATCTCTTGACACCAATGACATTTTCTAATGCTCTGCTTCCAAAGGTAAACCATGTGCAGCCCATCTGCTGGCATAATTTATAATGGTATTAAAACCTGATGGATAAGAGCAACTCAATAATGGGCTATTTAAAATGTTGGTTAAATCCTAAAAGCTTGTTTTCTGTATTTATCATGAATGTAAGTGAAAATCAGCTAACTATTAAAATAGAAAAGAGCATAATAAAACTGTGAAATATCTTCAAATTGATGAAGGCATTTAATTAAAAAGTACAGAAAGGGAAGAACTATAGATTTGATGTTGATATTTCCAAAAATTCAGACAAAAAATATAAAATTAAAGAGTGAGCAAAAAATGTAAAGTTTCAAATAATTCAACAAATAAAAAATACCTGTTTAAGTTTAAAAAAATACTATCTGAGAACTCTGACAAATAAATGATGAAAGAAGTCTGAAAGTGAAAATTTGTAGTGGTCCCAAGTGAGGATGGCCACAGTTGAACAGAATTACAAGAAAGTACAGAGAACTGAAACTAACGAAAAACAAAAACCAGCATTCTAGACCAAAAAAAAAAAAAAATTAGCAAGGAGCTCTTAGGATGTAAATCCCAGAGAGTAGAGAGCTTGAAAAACTTTCCCTTAGTTTTATGTATGTGTCCACATAAATCCTGAGCTTTCTGTTGACTTATAAATGTAGTAGGCAAAGCCAAAGAAAGATAGCAACAGGTTGAAGAACTTCGTTATGATGTAAAAGTAGGTCCAAGTTCTAAACTGGCCATTGTTGACACAGGCTCTAGAGTCACCATAGCACCAGGCCAGCCCCCATAGTCCCAATCTTCAGGCCTGCCCTCAATATTTTTAAGCACCATGCCAATCCCCATGGACCCAAGAACCAGGCCTGACCCTAGGGCCAGGCTGGCCCCTGTAAACCCAAGTTCCATGGCTGCTCCTATGGACTAAGGCACCAGGTTTGCCCTTGCAGATCCAAGGTCCAGGCCTGTCCCAATGGACCCACATACACATGTAAGGATACCAACATCAAAACCACCAAGGACCCCACAAGATGACCTGAATAGAATCTCCTGAAATCAGTCTGAAGGCTAAAAAACCCTGTATTTTCAGGTTTGATGGTACAAATGCATAGTGTCAAGGGTTACATTTGGAAAATGTGACACAATCAAAAGAACAAAGTAAAGAACCATTAACCGATCCTAAAGAAATGGATATCTATTTCTTTTATTTTTAATTTTTTTAAGAAATCTATTTCTTACAGAAGTTCCTTGAACTAGAAGAAACAAAATATACAACTAAATAAAGTCAGGAATGCAATACACAAACAAAAATAAAAGTGCATCAAAATGGTAAAAGATAAAAAAAGAGAAACCAAACCAATTTTATGGAGATAAAGAAAATTATAACTGAACTGAAAAATTCTAGTTTCAAGAGCATACCTGAAAAACATTATGACTGATACCACAGAATGTAAAAGATTGTAAGAAGCTAAATGAACAATTACAAACCAACAAATTGGAAACCGAGAAGAAATGGATAAACTCCTAAAAACATAAAACTTAATCATAAAGAAGTCTGAAAAGACAAATAATAAGCAAGGAAATTAGTCAGCAATCAAAAGCTTCCAAACAAAAAAGTTCAGGACCTCGTAGCTTTACTACAAAATTCTCTCCAGAATTTAAGATTTAATTCCCATCCTTTTCAAATGCTTCCAAAATACTGAAGACAAGGGAACTCTTCCAAACTCATTTCAAAGATGCCTGAATTACCTTGATAGCAAAGAGAATCAAGTGAAATCTATAAGAAAATTACATATGCATATTCTTAATAGATATGGATGTAAAAACTTCAGAACACAATGCTTAAAAAATAGAATTTAACAGCACATTAAAAACATCATACACCATGATGGAATGGGTTTCTTCCTTTTGATTTAAGAAAGCTTCATCATATGCAAGTCAATCAGTGTGACTCTCTACAGTAGCAAATGAAGGCTAAAAATCCATATAGTCTCAATACAAACAGAAAAGCATTGGACAAGATCCAACATCCTTTCATGACAAAAGCACTTATCAAGTTAGGTATAGCACTAAAGTTCCTCCACCTAGTCAAGGTTACATATGACAAACTCATAGCTAGTATCATACTCCGTGGTGAAAAGATGAAAGCTTTTAAGACGTTGAAAAAGACAAGGGTGCACATCCTCACCACTTCTATTCAATATAGTACTGAAAGTCCTACTCACAACAACCAAGCAAGAGAAAAAAAATAAAAGATTCCCAAATGAGAAAGAGAGATGTAAAATTTTGTCTGTCTACAGGTAGCATAGTCTTATATGTAGAAAATCCTATAGATTCCACAAACAGAAGAAATAAAAGATCAGAAAAGTTATGGTAACAAAAAATCTATACACAAAAATCAATAGCGCTTTTATACACTAAATATGAACTATCTGGAAAAAGAATTTTTAAATAATCCCAATTACTGTAGTATCAAAACATATTCATGTAGCCAAGGAGGTGTTTGTCTAAAACCTGCAAAACATTGATGCAAAAAATTGATGAAAGCACAAATAAAAAGAAATGTATCTTATGTTCATGGATTGTAAGAAGTAATATTATTTAAATGTCCATACTATCCAAACTAATGTATGTATTCCTATCAAAATCATAAAGAAGTTTTTCACAGAAATGAAGAAAATCCTAAATTTTAATAGTACTATAAAAGACCTTGACTAGTCAAGGGAATCTCAAGCAAAGTAACAAATCTAGTGGTAACATGCTACTTTAATTCAAAATATATCACAGAACTATAGTTACTGAAATAGCATGTAAAGGTGTGTAAATTGACATAGCAATAGAATAGAATGAAAAGCTCAGAAACAAATCCAGTTTACCTTTTCATCACAATGCTTAGTGCTACTGTTTATTGGAACCTGAAACAAAGTGATATTATAGTTATGTTTTTTAAAATAGTCTATGTCTATTAGAGAGATATCAACATGCATATATGAAATGATTAGATTTCTGGGGATACATTCAAAATAATGAAGGGTAATTCATAGCTGAGGGTACAATTGAAAAGCAATTCACCATGAGATGTGAATGATCAAAGTATATGTTAACACATTATACATATTTCTCTATATTTTTACGGTTGCAATATTTTTGTTAGAAAAATGAATCTGAGGAACTAGAATATTGATATAGCATAGGAATTCTGATGGGGATTGCATTGGGTCATTCAGGAATCAAAGCAGGTTCTCATAACAGATGAATGGTTAAACAAAATGTGGGATATGTACACAATGGAGTATTACTCAGTTATAAAGAATGAAATTATGTCATTTGCAAGAAAATGCATGTAACTGGAGATCATCATGTTAAGTGAAATTAGCCAGTCTCACAAAGAAAGGTATCACATGTTTTTTCTCATATGTGAAATGCCAATAATGGGAGGCTATAGGGACATGGGAGAGGATATGGAGAGCAGGGGATAAGAAATAGTCATGGAGGAGTGCATATGATCAAAGTACATCCTATGCATGTGTGGAAATGACATAATGAGCCCCCTTTCTTTATACAATCGATATAAGGTGAAAAGGATATTAATATAGCCCATATAAGCAAAACAATCCAGAAGCTCATCTGAGGTTCAAGAAGAAACACAGTGGGAGACATGGGCCAAATGTTTCTGAGTATCAAATAGTTATGGGAATGACTTTCCAGAGAGGGAGAGCATGAAGACATGGAAGAAATTCAGCATAGTCAAATACAGAAAATCTTTCATAAAGTGAGAGAGAATGGATGACACAGTAAGAGATGGATTCTTTCCAGCAAAAAAGACAGTCCTGTAAATAAGAGAAAAATATACAAAATAAGAATGAATCAAGATGGGCTATAGATGGAGATGGGAAAGATAAGAAAACAAAGACACTGTCATAGGATTGCTCTTATTTCATTCAGTAAAATAGGAGTCAAAGTCAACATCAGATGTCATTGTGTTCACAATGCTGGAGAGAGATTTGAGAAAGTGGAAAAGGTATAATATATTCATTGCAGAGTGTCGAGGGAGAACTTGTACTGGAAAAAACCTGCCAGATTTCTAGGCAAAGTTGAATGTCATCAACAAATGCAGTCAGTTTGCACAATTGTTCACTACCTGGCACCCCAGTAAGACGCCTTTATGGGTCTCTCTGGGGCTCTGCAGGGACAAAGGCTGCCCTCTCTGACAACCCAGCCAGCACTGGCATGCTTGCCTCTTCTTTTGGTTTCTCCATAGCATTTCTCCTGATTCTGAGGCCCTGATTCTGGATCCTTCAATCTTCCACCCTACTTTATCGCACACTAGCTCAAAAACCTGAGCCCTCATCTGAGACTGTGATCTGAGCTGCTCCCTCAGCATCTGCATGATTCAACTGCTTAATAAGATGTGGGAAGTAATTTTCCAAGAAAATGATAATTTATTAAAATAATTCTTATGAATTTTTTATGAAATTCTCATTTTACCATCCTCACATTTCTACTACATACTTCATCTGCATTTTAAAAAATTGTGGGAGAATAATTTAAACACCAGGGAATAACAGCTAGATAAATTATACCAAAATTTTTGTGCAAAATGTCACTTCTGTTCTCTTTTTCAGATGTATAAACCAATTATAACTGACTATTAATTGCTGAGGACTTCCAAATAGTTCTGCCCAGAAGCGGGGTTGGGGGGGGTGGCCCAAACAATGTATATACATATATGTATGTAAACATAAAAATGATAAAAAAGAAATATAATAACTAAAGAAAAATAGTGAAATATTGTTATAAAAGTCATTGCATTTGTCTTGGGGACACCAATGGAATAAAAGCTACTTCTGGATAGAGAGTTTAGCAACAGGAAGTTCTATTTTCCGACTCAGCTATATTCACAGTAGACTAGAATCCTAAGAATCTATATCTGTAAGGAACCATTTCATGATGGAAGGACACTATGCCAGCTCAGTTTAACT
Organism: Castor canadensis; assembly: GCF_047511655.1. NCBI lineage: Eukaryota > Metazoa > Chordata > Mammalia > Rodentia > Castoridae > Castor > Castor canadensis. The sequence goes on from NC_133386.1 coordinate 13,319,715, forward strand.
ATCTCTGCAGAGCAGTCAGTTTATCCTTAGTCTGATGTAATGAGGCTGTTTTTCTTTAAACACCCAAAGTTTGCAAATTCAGACAATTAAATAGATGAACTATGGTTCTGCCTCATTTGTACGTTTCCACAGTTGATTCAACCACCTAATTACAATTCCTATATTTGTCTTTAGCAAAACCGTGACACATATTACTTTAATTGAAATCTGTATCGAAAGACTTTATGGATAATTAATGAGGTTGAATATAGGGAGTAAAACCAAGAATAATACTTTTGACAAGATTTGATAAAAAATTCATAAATATGTGCATATATATCAAGGAAAATTATTGTTTCAGATAGAAAATGTGAAGGCCAGGTTGAATTGCATTTTTAATGCTTAGTTATTTAACATAATGATGAAACTTCAAAAATGTTCAAAATTCTACCAAAAATCAGTTTGGGGAGTATGAAATAGATGCAAATCTTGCTGAGTTTTAGTTCATGACAGTGAAGCAACATATTTCACTCAAGTACTCTTTGCTGACGGAACATGATTTACATCGTTTTCTCCAGAGTACAAGTGCTTCAAAATCAATATAATATATTGCACTATCATAAGACTCTGAATTAAGCAAAAAAAAAACCCAGAAATTGACAAAAATCACTAGACAAAATCTAATAGTCCTTTCCAATATAAACTCTAGACAAACTAGAAGCCTTATTAATCAAAACAATGTATTGGTGACTGTACTGGTAACTGGCACAAAGAAAATCAAGTGATTGAACAGGATTCAAAGATGTACCTTCATATAGTCAAGTGATTTTCAACAAAGGAGAAAAAGCTATTTAATGGCTATTTAGCTTTCAACAAATAGCACAAAAATAAGTAAAGCAACATATGCCAAGAATCCAAACCCAAAAAGCACAACAACCATAACTTTGGTATGCATCATACCAGATGCAAATATTAAATAAAATCTAGACTTTACCATACGAGTTGAAAATTCAAGACTTTAAAAAGAAAACACGGAAGCTTTCCATTTTTGCATTCTTGAATAAGCAAAATATTCTTAGATATGACAAAAATCATGAACCATAATGTATCTTAAATGATGTGTTGGACTGCATCAAAATCAAAACTCTTATTAGTTATGATACTGTTAAGAGATACAGAGTGGGATAAATATTTGCAAACCATGTATCTGAAAAACAGATTATCAGAATATATAAAGAATTGTTAAAGCTCAGTAATAAGAAAACAAAATTATACCAAATTAAATTGGACAAAACATCTGAAAAGGCACTTAAAGAAAATACATATTTGGAAAGTAAGAGCACATGAAAATGTTTAGCATCTTTAGTCATTAGGGAAATGTATGTGGAGAGCACAATGAGATATCAGAATATAGAAAATTAAAACACACCTGACCATACTAAATGTTGACAAGGATGTGGGGCTTTCAGACACAGGTGATGGAAACGTGAAATAGTGTGGCCACTGTGGAGAATATCTGGTAGTTTCTTATAAAGTGAGACAAATCTTTACCATGTAAGCCAGCAATCAACAGTCTCACTCTTAGATGTTTATTCAAGTTAAATGAAAAAAAAATTGCACAAAAGTATGCAAATGTTTACAGAAGCTCCATATTGTCAGCAAATGAATGTATAAAAGAATGATGGCACATTCACAAAGTGAGATAAAAAATGAAAAAAAGTGAACTACCAATGCACGGTACATGTATGATCCTCAAGATAACCACAGTGGGCAAAAAAAAAAAAAAAATCAAGCCAAAGAAACAAACCATGTTATGTGATTTCATATATACATATATGTATTTTTACATTTATATATGTATTTATATAAATTTCTAGAAAAGGCATGCTATTTTTTGCAGTACCAGTATTTGAACTCAGGATCTTGTGCTTGCTAGACAAGAGTTCTGCAAGCTAATCTTTAGTGACAGAAAAGCTGGGAGGGAGCAAAAGCAGCTAGAAAAATGTGAGAAGAAACTTTCTGAGGCCAATATGTCAGTTTATCTCGATAGTGGGGATGTTTCTTACATGTTTTTACATGTTAAAACTTCAAATTCTTCAATTTGGACATACGCAATTTATTATATGTTATTTACACCTTCATAAATATAAAGAAAATTAAAGTAGGGACAAAACACAAAGAGAAAGAGGAAAATGTATGTGTAGTATTACACATTTCTGTTTTAATAGTATATATTAGTTATAGGGGGATTCCTTGTGACACTTACATATGTACTTACAATGTATCTTATTTAGACTCCTCCTGTGTATTCTCTCTCACCCCTCCTCCCACTTTTTGAAAAATTTCAATTGTTTTATTCTATTTTCATACTTGTATACAAAGTACATAACCTATATTGGCTCTCTTTCACCTTCTCTGTTCACCCTCTCCCCTCCCACTGGTACCCACTCTTGATAGGACCTGTTTTACCTTCCTGTCATTCATTCTTTAATATATGTTTCTTATAGTTTTATAAAGTATATATAATCCAGAAGTAGATAGGTAATTAATTTTAAAATAGGATTTTCTAGAAACAAATTTATATTGTGTGTGTGTTTAAAACGTCTTTCTCAGTAAAGTTCCTTAGCCCCACATAATGCAATCAGATTCTCAACACAAAACATCCCCAAACAAAATTAGACCTCCCTAATAAAACATTAAAGAGACTGGAAAAAAAAGTGGATGTTACAAATGACCGCTTAACTGACCCCAGAGAACTACATGCCGTGTTCCACCAACACATTTCTCGTTGGATTGCTTATTCACTTTATCTGAAGAAGTTACTCTGATAACAATCTAATAAAAATGGGACTACTAAATTTTGGTGCTGGATGTACTTCTGTCCGTTTTTCTACATCAAGATATTGGCAGGCAGAGTTTTCAGCGAAATTTTCCAGATTTAAAGTTTCTTAAAAATATCTACATCAGCAAATAGTTCTAGAGGGGAAAAAAGGAAGTACTTAAGACAATCTCTATGCTTCCTGAAGAACAAAAGCAATCTGTCTGGGATGTGTTCTCTCCCCAAGGTTTAATTGCTTGCACAATCTTGGCACTATTCATCTTAACTTTCAGTTGCTCTTTCTAGTCCAGCATCAGGCCTGTGGATCACTATTCAGTGTTTGTCTCCTTGACAGTAGGAAGATCAATTTAATTGTAATCATTTTTTCTAACTTACTGATTCAAATAACCTTGTTTTTTTTATCTCCTGTACTATCTTTTTCTTTAATACTTTTCTGCTAGGTTTTTTTTTTTCCTACTGATTCATTGAAGCAAGTAGTGTACTAATTTTGAAAAGGACAGATATTTCTCTGTGGTACAGGCAATTCTTCATTTAATTTTAGCAACAAGTATAACTCTAATGTTTTTACTATTAGACGTTTATGAAGTGAACCAGTCGTTGACCAGTAAATATTTTTTAAAAAAGATGTTCTGATTCCCTCATAACTCACCAATATTTAATTTCAATTTATATCTGGCACTTCCTACAATGTATTTATGCTTGCATTACATTAATAAAATATTCCTTTGTTTGCTTTAGACACCATCATATGTAAACATGTGAAATCCACCAGTTTCATCATGGAACACAGGAGTTTCAGGTCTGTGTGATGAAAATACTTGAACTGATTATTTCATTTTTGTTCAAGGACAACTAAAACACAACCTTAACACCATAAAACTGTGCAAAAGTTGATAAGAGAACCAACTTTCCTATAGTAAGAGCCATAGTCCTTAAATTTTTTATCGTTTATTCATTTATTCATATGTGCATACATTGTTTGGGCCATCTCTCCCCCCTACCTCCTGTCCCCCTTCTCCTTCCCTCCTTACTTCCCTTGCTTCCAGGTAGATCCTGTTCTGCCCTATTCTTCTCCCATTTTGTTAAAGAGAAAACATAAGAGATAATAAGAAAGATGTAGCATTTTTGCTAGCTTGAGATAAAGATAGGTATACAGAGAGGTTCCCAGCATTGCTTTGATGCACATGTGTATTACAACCCATATTGGTTCATCTCTACCAGACCTTCCTATATTACTCTCTCCTCAATTTTCATCAGAGCTGAGTTTGAGATGAAGACAATTAAATTATTTTCTTTTATTTTTAAATTGGAAAAATCTCTTTCTTCTAAATTAATTTGTAATGACCACATTTTCCCATACAAAAATGCTAAAAAATTGAGTCAAACTTTGAAAAACACAATATGATCTTTTTCAGCTTCATGATCTCTATTTACATAGCTGAATCACATAACTAAAAATGATCAGAAAATTGCAGTATATAATGGAAGAATGGTATTACATCCCAGAAATTTCACTCAATATTTGTGACAATGTATCCAATTCAATGCTTTTGGGGTCTTGAATAATGTCTATAGAAACCCTCTGAACACTAAAACTGCAAAAGTAACAAGTATAGAGGATAATCTTTGAATACTTTTCACCTTCTTAATCATTTCTCTTGTTATAATCTGCTGTTTGTTATGTCAGTATCAAAGTCCTCCCTTGTCATCACCTGATGTTTCATTTCCCAATGCGCAGTAATTGGGCCACTCTAGTAAAATCAGTGGGAGAAGCATAACTTTTTCTAATTAAAGGTCCTGGAAAACTAGGCCTAGTATCGTGTTATCAGGGGATATGGTACAGGGATTTGCATTTACTGGACATCCAAAATAATTCTTGGTTATGTGGAAGTTCAAAAAAATTCTAAAAATGTGTTTGTTATCTCTTTCCCATTCTTTTCTTTAAATAGCATTTTCATATGGTAAGTTGACTGAAAATGGTCAAATTTTTCATCCTTTCCTCTATATACTTTTTAAAAATGTGACTTTGTAGCTCCTTCCATCAACAGATAGAATCTGTGTTCCCACGTCTTAAGTCAGACTTACTTTGGCTTTGTAAGTGATAGGTTTTGCTGGATTCAAGTGAAAGCCTGGGAAGGACTTGGGTACCTCCATCCACCTTCCTGGAACCCTGCAATGACCTACAGTAGGCAATGTACCAAAGTGTCATTGGTTACCATAGTTCTCCCATACACATACTCCTAAATTCTCAGAATCATATTAAAAAGGTCAAGAATGCATTGTCCTAAAATAAGTAGGAACTATCTAGAACAACATGGTATGTGTCTTCATTTCTTCAAGAACAGAATATTTTGCAACACTTGAACTCAGCAACCCCAGAGCCCCTGGGATAAAAACCCAGAGCTGGTTGTTTTGGGGTCTCTCAATATAGGGCACATGCAGATACGACTCTATCTGCCTTGGGCAGATTTTCCGAGTCTTGAAGTACTGGGTCAATATGAATCTTAGACCTCCACTGATGGGTGATATCTATCTTTGGGTACTAACATTACCCTATGTGTAGCAAGTGTTCTTCTCAGTGGACTAGATGTAAGAACACAAGTGGTAGATGTGATGGGGGGACCTTTCTCTGCAGATCTGGGAGATCTGGTTCAGCTTTGAGCCCCTTCAGAGTTGAGAACGCTTGCGCCATCACCATGGGAACAAACTCAGACCTGCCTGAGGAGAATGAACGTGGAGAGACTTAGTGGGCAATTGTTCCAGAGGAGGCTACCCAAGACCAGCCACCCATCAGCTACCTAACCAATCAAGTGTGGATGCGTAAATGGGTCTAACCAAGGTGGAAGATGACCCAGCTGAGCGATAGACCCACAGGCAATAATACACACTTCCTGTTTCGGCCACTGATTATCAGTTGGTTTATTCTACAGCCATAGCTAACTAATGCATCTGATGTATCAAGAAACTAAGGATATGGCCAGGATTGATGGAGAATACCAGTACTACCACCTGCTCAGGAAGCAGAGGAAGTTTGCGGCCAGTTCTGAGAAAGGTTAACTGTGAGACTCTGTCTCAAAAACAGAATAAAAACAAAAGGGTTATGAGCACAGCTTAAGCAGGATAGTACTTGACTGGCATGTGCAAGGCTCTGGGTTCAATCCTCAGGACAAAAAGAGAGAGAGAGAAGAAAAGGAAAGAAACTAAGGAAATGGTAGTATAGGTGAGGTGCTTTTCCAGGCTTCATAATCAAAATCTCCTTTTTCCCATTAACTTAAATTTACACATCCCTTATGCACTTTTCACAACTTAAAATTCTCCTCTGACTATTTGTAGATTTATGATTCTTTCATTGTATCATCACAATTATTGTTACAAATTCATATATTAAGGGCAAACTTTCTTTAAAACTCATTTGAAATTATATCTCAATTACAACTTTTTTCGAAGTAATTTCATAAAGCTATTTAACATTGATCTAAATAAATTTATTTTAGCACACATCATTGCCTAACTTGGAATTGCCTTCCATTTCAAAGTGTTCATAGCACTTTTGTATTATAAGTCTACATCATCTTAGCTTATTTTACTAACTGCAGACTCCAGTTAAAGAAACTGCATGACTTTCATTAAGTATGTTTAAACATGTAAGATAATGCAACTATATAATGTATGGAAAGAAAGGGAAAAAAGTAAAATTTTTCTGCTTGGCCATGGACTTTTCTCCGCTGTCCTTTTTGCCTTGACTCATTTATTTATGTAGTTACTTCTATGTACATAACCTCAAAATCTGTATGTCCATCATGGCTTTACTTACACACATCTTACACACTGTGTCAATTACCTATTGCATAGTTAAGCCACATCTGTAGTTTCCAACTGTCAACTCAAAATCAAAATGAATGGCTGTGTTTGGGCTTCATAAACTATTAGGTTTACTTTTTTCAAAGTACTGTTTACTCTTATAAAATGACATTATAGATCAATGATTTTTTTCCTTAAACAAATCAAGTGTATCTTATTGGAACTATTACAGCTCTAATGGTTGAACAGTCCTGTCATAAATAAAGTAATCTGACAGCAAGAGAATGCTAAAGGACTTATTTTAAAATTGAATTGTAATTACAAATAACCTACTGTTTAATTTATCAGAGTTAAATTTAATATTTCACAGATGTTGAATATACAAAATTTATTTAGATTTGTGGGATTTATTTCAAGTTTTACTTTTAGTTAAATCTATTTCTCTGCTTAAAAGCTGACTAATATTTTTTATTTCATTCTTTTCTATTTTGATGGGGGATTTAGATCATCATCTCCTTGCTTAAAACCACTGTTGAGTTCAAAGCTTAAGTCTTCATTTTCTTCTGCAAACCTTAGAACTTTTTGCCACTGTTTTTTATTAGTGCCCATTTTTCTCCTCCATAGCATTAAATTTTTAAGATTTCCTTTCTACATACCATACATTTGTAAATATTTGCTAAATGAATAAAGAACATGTATCCATTTTATAAATACACTTTCTGGCTTTTTATATTCACATAAGTAACAAAAAATGTAAATAATAATGATAGCAATACCAAGAAGAAAGGGAGTAAACAACATTGGCGGTACTAATTCCAAGTTAGGAACTTGGTAATTCAGCAAAGAATATACTTCTATTATCTACATACCAATTTGTTTAAATAACTTATGTAACAGGTTATTTTACATAGTGCAAATTACTTTGTAATGGTGCAAGGTGACTTTTGGGCAGATTGGAAAAGCTCTCTAGAGATGGGTATCCATTACAAAGGGGGTGGATCCTTCCCTTCATTACTTACGGCAGCAACAAAAAGTAAGTATGCAATACAATTAGGGCAGTATTTTCAAAACTTTTGTGAAGATATGTGCAAAAGATGCCTGAATGCAAGGTCCTCACTAAGTCAGATTACATGTAGTCTAAAAATGTCACCTATCAAAATAGAGCTCACACTTTGAGCATTCCGTAGACAGCAAGAGGCAAAAGACAGGTGAGTTATGTTTCTAATATGAATATCATCCCTGATATTATAGTGTTCTTTGTTCATGGACTAAGACAGCATTCAGACATGTATAGCAGAGCAATATGGGGTTATAACAGTGATAATAAAGACTAGCTGTATATTATATCTGCAAACATATAATAATACTTCTATATAAGTGGTTTGAAATTTTTCTAAAAATGTTAGGTAATAATTGAGAGGGTTCAATCAGGAATTTCAAAGAGTGGTATTGTTAAGCAGCATCAAATTTGCCTTGGGAAGAAATCTACACTATCATACATGAATACTTCTCACTCATGGGATACAATTTTTAAAAACCTAGCAAACTTGGAAGTTTGAATCCCATCAGAGAAGCCTTCTCTCTTTAGAGTATCCTCATCCCTCCAATCTATGGCCATATAGAATGTGGTCAGATTTACAGGGGCTTTCTGTGCAAGGTGTTATTTGGAGTGCCTGGGGGATGGAGAAGAACTTCCCCAAAGTTCAGTATATGACTCTTTGGACCACTTATATACACATGTTTTGGATACAGAGAATTTGGTATGAGAGCTTGCTCTCATACTTTATTACCTAGTAACAATTTGTGGGGAAATGACTGCATAGTTCCCAATGTTCTCTGACCCTTGACAAATATCAGTATTTTAAAAACAGCCTGACGTTTACTAAATCATTAAATTGACTAGGCCAAATATAGATGAGAATTAAAATAGTAACATTGCTCCTAGTTCTGCTGACATAAAATTCTTACCAATTGACTAGTGTAAATAATTATTTAACAAAAGAAACAATAAACAAATCTGCAATTGACACTGATTGCTTGGTATGTGTACAGCTGATTATACTCTATTCCTTTACATGTATGTTTTCATGCATATATAGACATGCATGCTAATTACTTAATCAGCTCTACACTTTTCATTTAAAAATCATAAATGCTGACAATCCAGTCCTACTGTGTGCTGAAGTGTATGCAGGAAGGAGTAGATAAGCTAAGGCACAGGTCCTGTCATAAGAGCATTTATAAGAAAGAAAGCAAGACACGCAAAATAACTGTCAACATGCAATAAAAATCAACCCCAATGTTTTTAACTGTGTATTTGGGAAACGGAATATAAAGTACCCTTTGATTCACTGTACTAAAGAATCTGCAAATTTTCACAATGAAGTTGTATGAATGGATGAGTAAGAGTTTTCTACACAAAAAGTAAAATAAAGGTAAAAACTAAATGAAGTGGCAGAGCCTTATAACATGAGCCCTATATTTCAGGTATGATAAGTTCAAAGTCACCATCAGACAAGATAGAAAGAAGTCAAAAGGGGAAAAATGTATTACAATCAAATAATACAAGGCATTGATAACCAAACAAATAAATATAAGTAGCCTAAACGTCTATTAATAGATTGGTAAATTAAAGATGCAGTATAAGCAAACAAAGGAATATTTTCAGCCCTCAAAACAGCCTGTTTTCCCTCATGCGTGGTATATAGACCCATTCAAATGTACCAGTATTACGAAAAACAGGTCATGCTAAGGGAGGGTCACATATAAGAGAGGGAGTGTAAAAGAAGGAAGTTAAAGTGAATATGGTTGATGTACTCTCGATACAAGAACGAATATAGAATTTTTAAACCTTTGAAACAACCATAAGAAAGGGACTAAGATAGAAAGAAGAAAAATAGAAATGAACCAAACTGGACTATAATACATATATACAAGGAAGTGCCTGCCACAAAGAAACTCCCTGTGTAGCTATCTTAGACAAGCAAAAATGTCACTTATTTTCTTTCTTTTGCAAAATATGAGAACAGGCAGGCAGAATAGGTCCTGCCTGGGGGGGTTGATATCAGTAGAAGGGAGGAAGAGGTAGGGAAAGCATGTAAGGGGTGAGTATGGTGCAAATACTGTGTACACATGTATGTAAACGGAAAAGGGATACCTATTGAAAGTAGTCCAGGAATGTGGGGAGGAAGGATAAAGGAGAATGATGGAGGGGGTGAATTCAAGTGTGACATATTTGATACATTATAAGAACCTTTGTAAATGCCACAATGTACCCTACCCAGCACAACAATAAAAAAATAAAATGTTGATTTCTAAATGTGCCAAAACAACAACGAAAAGGAAATCCTGCCGTTTGTGACAGCATTGTTGATTTTTGAGGACATTATGCTAAGTAAAATAAGCTAGACACATAAGGGAAAATAATATATGACACCCCTTGCATGATGATTCCAAAATAGCTAATCTCATCGAAGCAGAGTGTGGTGGTGGTTATCAGGAACTAGTGACAGGGGCAAACAGAAATAGTCCAGGGACGGAAAGCTTGTTTTACAAGGTGAATAATACTAGAAGTCTGCTGCATGGTGTAGTGCCTCTAGCTAACAGTGCTGTGTTTGTATACTCAAAATTTTCCTGAGGGCAAATTTTATCTTAAATGTTCTTATCAGAAAATGATAATAAATATCATGAGGAGATGATGGGTAGACTTAAGACATAAATTTGTGGTGATGGCTTCATGGGTGTATACATATTTCCAAACTCATCAGCAAATATATATTAAATACATGGAGCTTTTTATATGTAAATCATACTTCAATAAAGTGGTTTTTAAAAGAAATTAATGACTATTGTGCCTTACATAACAAAAATGTGCTACATTCTGTTTTTATTTGTTTTTCACAAGCAATGAATGGTACCCATGGTCAAATCCATAGTCATAGTGACAGTGGAAAGCTGCTTCAGTGAGGTTGAGGTTAGTGGTGGAGAGAGATGTGAGGAGAATATAGTACAGTCCCATTGTTTTCTCCCTTAAGTAACAAAAGTTTAGAATCGAGGTTTGAAAAGGGCAGCCAAAGTCACACAGAAACCTAGCCACATAGAGATGGTGCTAGGAGCCAGGCAAAGACTGATGTTATAGGCACAAAATATCCAATTTAAAGATAGGTATAACAAATAAAATGAAACAAGAAATTAATTTGAGGATATGCTTCCATTTTCCAAGAAAAAGAAAAATGTGATAGGAAGACAAATTTTTAGTAGCTGCTGATGTATATTCTGAGCCATGGACTTGGCTCTAAATGTGCAAATAAAAGTAGCATGGGTTTGTGCATAGATTTAAGCAAAGCACTTTTAGACATGTTCGCTAGACACCCTGTGACAAGACTTCAGGAGTAGACGTTGCTCTGATACAGTTTCACTTACAGTGTCATAGCCTCTGTGTTCTTTTCACAACCTCCTTAAATCTGTGTAGGCATAAAAGCTGTGTGAAGTGCCCACCCATAAAGTAGCTGTCAGATACTGTAATACATAAAATCCACAGCCTGTACTTGCTGTGACCTACACTGGCTTGCCACTTAACATTGATAATGGTTCATAGACAAACATTTTTAAAAGGCGTGCGAAGCTGATTGTGATGTGTGCTTCCCTCGAAGAGCCATGATTTATAGCCCTGTAGGGCCAGTTATTTTCAGGGCTCTGGGACCTTTTAATTGGGACTAGAAAGTAAAACCACGTATTCACTACTTTCTGTCTGCCATAATCTGAAAGGTCATTGTGACTTTTCATTTCATTTAGTTTTGTTTTACTTCAGTGTAAATTAGAGCATAATTCACTATTCTTCAATTTCTAAGACAAGAAATAAGAAAGCTGACAGTAGCAATTACCAAGACATCTTACTTCTTTCCCCAGAGCTTATGAGACTCTTAGTCCTGGATCTCTGGAATAACAGAAGTGCTAGAGGGATACATTGGTCTCTGTGGATAATGTTGAATAGCACAGATGTTTGCTGCAATGGCCAATATATATACAAATATCAGATAGTTCTGCCCTCCTGTTCTCCGAGTTTGCAAAAGAAAGAAAATAAGTGACATTTTTGCTTGTTTAAGATACTACACAGGGAGTTTGCTTGTGGCAGGCACTTCCTTGTGTATATGTATTATAGCCCAGTTTGATTCATCTCTATTTTTCTTCTTTCTACCTTAGCCCCTTTCTTATGGTATTTTCCATGAGTTAAAATATTCTACATTCATTCTTGTATAGAAAGTACATCAACCATATTCACCTTCTTAATTTCCTTCTTTTACTCTCCACCTAGCAACAATTCTTAATAGCTTCTTAGAGAGGCATGAAACAAAACTATGATGTCTGTCAACAATTAGCCAAACTGTGCAGCCAGGCATTTGGAAAACAGCATCAAATACACTGTTTGAAAGAAAACAACTTAAATGTAGGCTAAAAGTAATTATTCTGGATTACAGGTAAAGGCTCATGATTACATAATAACCACAAAACACTAAGAAGAGAATACATCTTGAGGAAGCAAGAAAAATTAACAGCAGTATAAAGTAACTCCAAGTATGGTAGATTTTTTAACTATAAAACATATTTAATGTAAAATGGAAAATTAAGTTAGAAAATGACAAAACTTGACCATAAATATTTGGAAAAAATTCTATATGATTTCATAAAATAAGATATCAAACTGTTTAGACCTGATCCTGACTAAAGGTGTTTAGTAGCTAATAAAAAGGTATCAAGGAGAGAATTAGTGAATTGGAAGATTAATCTCCAGGAATTATTTGGAACACATTATAGATAGAAATTTTGTTTTTAAAAATGAGGGAGGAAGGAGTTAAGACACAGAGGTGAGAATAAAAAACTCTAATAAGTAATCAAAGACTTAGTAAAAAGAATTGATAAAATGGATGTGGGCTACATTTTGTGATTCTCCTATGCTGTTTTTTGATCCTTTCAATGCCCAAAGCAATTATAGCTAAGAACTTTTGAGCACCTGTTCTCAAAAAACACATGAATTGTTAGGTAAAACATTAAAAGAATCCCAAAAAAGAGAATTAAAAATGATAATACATAAACATATAGATACATTTGATAAAAATAGGTCACTAAAATGTACTTAAATGTGAACAAAGAGAAAAGGCAATAAGACAACTGTTAGGTCAGTAACTGACTTCTCAAAGCAAAAACTAAAACCAGGAAAGAATAAATATATAAATAAAACTATGGAATTTTTAAAAAATCTAACTAATTACATATAAATGTAGTGAAACAAGATGACAGAGAAAGCCTGCAAACTGAATCATATGCAAATTGGGATGAAACAGCAATGGCCAATAGAGAGGTCATGCAGCATCATTATGGTATAGCAGGGGAATAGGCTCTGCAAGGGAAAAAAACCTAAAATCTGTCATCGCTACCAGAAATAAGAAACATCAGCAAAAGTCCCTCCTATGAAGTCCCATCCCACTGCTATTTAAGATCTAAAAACAATTGGGATGGGCTAATAAATATTCACAAACTCAAAATTGTATATGTTAAGCATATACAGGGTGTTTATGTATCAGTTATGCCTCAATAAAGCTGTCAAAAAGTATAACAGAGCATTTGCATATATGAAGAAATATCACAAAGCAAAAATTAGAAAACATGCTTAGAAAAGATGATTAAAACACTTGATGTTACAACTGAACAATGGGATAATGCAGTGAGAACTAACAGAACTGAAGAAGCAATAAAGACAAAGATAAAAATGTCTTATAAGTGTAAGCGAAATTACAAGGAGCAGTAGTGGAAGCATTACCACAGGAAAGCCAAGTAAGGAACATAAAGGAAAGAAATAAAGGAAAAAAATTGACAAGAAAGATCAAAGGGGATTAGAGAGAAAGAAACTTTAGGTAAAATGACTAGCCTTACTGCAAGTGTGGATTCTGCCTTTTTGCCTGGAACAAAAGCTACGTTCTCTACAGGATAGCAGCTTTAGCCTTACATTCTTGGGAAAACATCATTTTTGCCCCTCTAATCAAGGCAACTTTCCTTCCTTTCTTCTAAGTAAGAACACTCACTTTTCCACCAAAGTCTCTTTCATCCTGTGGCATGTAAGGTACTCACCTTGGTTTGTGCTCTTTGAGGAGGAACCCTGTGCTGTGCCTTCTGCCTTCATAAGCTGGACAGTGGCAGACATTTGTCAGGGTTGAGTGTGAGGCAGACAAGTGACACAAATGAGCCCAGAAGAGCCCAAGAAATGGCAAAGGTCCTGGAGGTTCTGGAGTGTCCACATGTGGACACAAAGAACTTTACAGGTAAGTTCTACCAAATGTTCATGGGAAAACAATTAAATCTAAGATAATTCTTTCAGGAAATAGAAAAGAGAAACACTCTCCAATTACAGGGCTAATCTAATGTTTGTATCAGCCAGTCAAATTAATTAACTGATTGATTCGTCATTTGCAAATTTATTAACATAATTCACCATATAACATGTATACATCTATCAGCCCATTATACCAAAAAAACCCATCTTAATAAAATTAAAATGTGTTTATAATAGAAACTTATAAATAATAAGAAGAGCACGTGCTCTATTGTTGCTTGCACATCACAGTCTGGATCACTGGACCTTTTACACCATCTCTTACCTGTGAAGGGTAATGCATCTCCCTTCTCCTTCTGGGGAATCCATTACTATTATTAGTTGTTTCTTCATTTAATTAAACTTGATAAATTCTAATAAATATGATATAATTCTTAATCTAAATGGAGAGTCTACTTGTAGTGTTATTGGTTAAAGAGCATATACATTCCTGTGTATCTAGTACATTCCAAGATCAGAAAAAGCAGCGGTTTACTGAGAACATGAACAGTAGAATAGCAGATACAAATCAGTAGGACAAGTAGAACACGGAGAACAAATCATAGTATCCAATGCATGTTGTATGGTGTTTATACAAAAAGCTACAGTAGTTACTTTTAATCACCAGCAGTCTTGATACACTAGGCCCATGTGGCACAAAATGTTTAATCATTCAGTTACTAAATAAGGTTATATGTGAACTTTCACAGAGTATCAAAAAACCATAATCATGCTTAATATGTTACCAGTTTGGTCATCTGTAGATTGTCATTTAAGTGTTTATAGAACATTATAACATGTTTATAGAACATGTCTCAAAACATGTAACAAATTATGAATTCTTCTACATCATTTTGCAGTTTTAATCAGTCATAAATAATGGTCATGTCTTTATATGATAGTGGCCCAATAAACTTTGGCTGTTACATTAGTAGCATAGATCTAGAAAGTGTTACTATATTCCAGTTCAAAAGTAATGAATTATGAATGATTTTGCAACTTTTCTCACATTTCAGATAGTTGAAATGCATTATTATAAAAATAATTTTCAAAAGTACCAGATCCTATTGAGCTGTTCTATTTAAGTTCCAAAAGCATTTTCACAATATTTATCCCTTAGCCATTAAATCAAAAATAGACACAGATATAAAGCACACAATATCTTTTCAAAGGGAAAACCTCACCCTTTGATAGAAAAGCCAAATTATTTCCAACACCATTCCTCTTAAATTTCACACACTGCCATGCCTGCAGTAGCACAGATGGTTAAACCTATCCTACGAAGGAACAGGTCCAGTAAAATCAATAGAGCAGCTTTAGCAGAAGTGCAGTTTATGAAAACAAGCACAGTTGGGGAAAATATGTTGACTCCTTGCATTTTATTTTAAAACATTCTTTCTTAGCTCAAAGTGAAAGCCAAATAAAAATTATATTCAACTAAATGCAACAAATTTTCTTGAATTCTGAAGTATAATAAATGAAGAAACAAATGTATGTATATGTGTGAATTCAAGTTCTATGACACCATTCCAAGCTGCCTTATTACTTCAGTACTTCCACAATAGCTAAAATGCTATTCCTTGTCTTTTTTCTGTGTTGTTTCTTTCTTTTAGTCTTTAAAATAATGAAATCATAAACAAGATGAGCAATTGAAACCCATAAAATTTTATGTGTCTACTTCTGATCGTATTTCGATTTTCAACCATGTGGAAAGTTTAGTAACATAAATGACTGATAGAAAGTATTAGGTATGATTCAGCAATCTCACTACTGGATGCAGCCAAAGGAAATGAAATCAGCATGCCGAAGAGACATCTGCACTCCTGAGCTCATTACAATCTTCGTGATAGCTAAAATATGGAATCAATCATCCACAAGTGAATGGCTAAAGAAAATATGAGGTATACACAATTGAACACTATTAAACCATAAAGAGAAAAATTTTGTCATTTATGCCAACATGAAAGAACCTGGACATTGTGTTAATTGAAATGAACCAGGTGCAGATAGACAAATACTGTAAGATTTCATTTATGTGTGGAATCTATATGAATTCTAGATGAATGCATATGAATAGAAAGTAAAATCCTGGTTACCAGGGGCTAAGGTAGTAGTGATAGCAAAAATAGGGGTCATTGGGGGAATGTGGTCAAAACAAACTAAATTCCAGTTAGATGGAGGGAATAAGCGAGAGAGACAAAGAGAGAAGTGTTGCTTCAAAGTCTCAGAGGTCAACTGCCACAAGACATAGATAAAAAGTATAGGAAGAGAAAAAGAAAACAAATCGGATAAACAATTAACAAAGTGATTAGCATTAAAACAATCCAAATGGTCATTATATTGCATCGCCCACTTTGAGAACAAAGGCAATAGCCTTGAATGATTTTAAAAAGCACTAGAAATTTCTCTCTACCTAAAGGACAGGTAATCAGGTGCTGCTCTACCTAGAGTTCTAGAATTGAAGGCCTAGTCAACTGTTTTAACAAAATTGCTCTCCTTCTGACTCCAATTCTTCTATTTCTCTCCTTCCTGGCCACCATCCATCAACTCTCCCTTGGAAAGTTCAGCCTCTTATCTACTCATTTTCCTAAACTTTCTCTTCCATTTCATTTTCCCCACAGGAGCAATTTAACATAATATAGATAAGATCCCGTCATGTCATTACCCTGCTTAAAACACTTCAGCAGCATCACAATGTACTTAAAGAAAATTGATATTCCTTTTTATTTTATTTTACCAGTTTTGCATTTACTTACATTTGGGCCCCCTCCTCCCTGTACTCCCCCCACCTCTGAGCAGAACCTGTTCTGCTCTCTTGTTCTCCAATTTTGTAGAAGAAAAAACATAAAACATAGTAAGAAAAACTTGGTGTTTTTGCTAGTTTAAGATTAAGATAGCTAAACAGGAACATTCATTGTATTGTTCCCATGCATGTGTGTTTTACAATACAAATTGGTATATCTCTACCAGACCTCTTCATTACTTCCTAGTCCCCTTCCCGTCGTGGCCTCTGCCATTTTAAGATTACTAAATTCCTTCCTATACAGTGAGCAAGTCAAGATTTTTGTTTCCGTCCCTTACCCTAGCCCTCCCTTGCACAGCCTCTCCTTAGAGTGACTTCTGTCCCACAGTATTGCTGCATTTGTTTTAGGTCTATATTCCACATATGAGGGAGAAAATGCAATTTTTGGCCTTCTGAGCCTGACTAACTTCACTTAAGATTATGTTCTCTAGTTCCATCCATTTACATACACTTGTGGTTGAGTAAAATTCCATTGTGTATAAGTACCACATTTTCTTAATCCATTCATCAGCAGTGGGGCATCTTGGCTGTTTCCATAGCTTGGCAATTGTGAATAGTGCTGCAATAAACATGGGTGTGCAGGTGTGTCTGGAATAGCCTGAGTCACATTCCTTTGGGTATATCCCTAGGTGTGGTATTACTGGATCGTACGTCAGATCTGTTTAGTTTTTTTAAGAAGCCTCCATATTGTTTTCCATAGTGGTTGTACTAGCTTACATTTCCACCAGCAGTGTATGAGGATTCCTTTTTCTCACATCCTCACCAACATTTGTTGGTGGTGGTGTTCTTGATGGTAGCTCTTCTAACAGGAGTGCGGTGGAATCTTAGTGTGTATTTGGTTTGCATTTCCTTTAAGGCCAGGGATGGTGAACATTTTTTCATGTGTTTTTTAGTCATTTGAACTTCTTCCTTTGAAAAAGTTCTGTTAGTTTAGTTGCTCATATCTTTATTGGGTGATTGATTTTGGGGGATTTTAGTTTTTTAAGCTCCCTGTATAATACAGCTATCTGTTCCTTGTCTGATATATAGCTAGCAAAGATTTTCACCCATTCCATGGGTGGCCTCTTCTGTTTAGAGACCATTTCTTTTGCTAGGCAGAAGCTTTTTAATTTCATGTAGTCCCATTTGTCAATCCTTTCTTTTTAATTGCTGAGCTAATTGAGTTCTACTGAGGAAGTCCTTACCTATACCTATTGCTTCCAGTGTCTTTCCTGTACTAACTTCAAGGTTTCAGGTCTGATATTAAGGTCCTTAATCCACTTTGAGTTGATACTAGTACAGGGCAAAAGGCATGGATCTAGTTTTAGTTTTTGCAGGCAGATAACCACTTTTTCCAGCAACATTTGTTGAATAGGCTGTCTTTTCTCCATCTTTTGTTTTTGGCACCTTTGTGAAAGATTAGGTGAGCATAGTTGCATGGATTCATATCCGGGTCCTCTATTCTGTCCCATTAGCCTTCATTTCTGTTTTTGTGCCAATGCATGCTGTTTTTATTGTTATGGATCCATAGTATAGTTTGATGTAGGGTATTGTGATATCTCCATTGTTGCTCTTTTTGCTCAGTATTGCCTTGGCTATTCTCAGTCTTTTATATTTCCAAATGAATTTTAAGGTAGATTTTTCAGTCTCTGTGATGAACATTGGGATATTGGTGGGAATTGCACTGAACATGTAGATTACTTTTGGTAGTATAGTTATTTTTACTGTGCTGATTCTGCCAATCCATGAGCATAGGAGATCTTTAACCTTCTGTAGTCTTCTGCAATCTCATTCTTCAGTAGTTTGTAGTTTTCCTTGTACAGGTAATTTACATCCTTTGTTAAGTTTATTCCGAGGTACTTGATTTTTTTTTTGAGGCTACTGTAAATGGAATTGTTTTCCTATACGCTTTCTCAATCTGTTCATTGTTGGTGTATAGAAAGGCTACTGTTTTTTTAAGTTGATTTTGTATCCTGCTACTTTGCTGAAGCTGTTTATGGTGTCTAGGAGTTTTCTGGGTCTTTAAGGTATAAATCATGTCATTTGTGAGTAGGGATATTTTGATTACTTCTTTACCTATTTTTATTCCATTTATTTCTTCTTCTTGCCTTATTGCTCTGGCTAGGAATTCGAGGACTATGTTGAATAAGATTGGGAGAGTGGACACCCTTGTCTTGTTCCTGACTTTAGGAGAAATGGTTTTAGTGTTTTCCCATTAAGTTTATATGTTTGTCATATATAGCCTTTATAATGTTGAGGTACATTCCTTCTATTCCAAGTTTCCTCAGAACTTTTATCATGAAATGGTGTTAAATCTTATCAAAGTTTTTTCTTCATCTTGAGGTGACCAAGTGGTTTTTGTCTTTGCTTCTGTTAATGTGTTGTTTTACATTTAATGACTTGTGTATGTTGAACCACCCCTGCATCCCTGGGATGGAGCCAACTTGGTCATGTTGAATGATCTTCCTGATATGTTGTTGAATTTGGTTTGCTATTATTTCATTTAGGATTTTTGCATCAATGTTAATTAAGGAGATTGGCCTGTAGTTCTCCTTTTTGGATGTGTCTTTGTCTAGTTTGGGGGTGAGTGTAATACTGTCTTCATAGAATGAGTTAGGCAGTGTTCCTTCCCTTTCTGTTTCATGGAAAAATTTAGTTCTTCTTTTAAGGTCTGATAGAATTCAGCAGAGAATCTGTCAGATCCTGGACTTTTCTTTTTTGGGAGACTCTTTATTGCTGCTTTAATTTCATTACATGTTATATATCTGTTTAGCTGGTTAATATCCTCTTGGCTGAGTTTTGGATAGTCATAAGTATCTAGAAATCTGTCCAAGATTTTCAAGTTTATTAGAACATAGGTTCTCAAAGTAGTCCCTGATGATTCCTTGGATTTCCTTGGTATTTGTTGCTAACTCCCCTTTTTTTGTTTCTGATTTTATTAATTTGTTTTTTTTCCCTCCTCATTTTAGTTATATTTGTCAGGGGCTTGTCAATCTTGTTTATTTTTTTTTAAAGAAACAGCTTTTTGTTTCATTGATTCTTTGTATGTTTTTTTGATCTTTATTTCATTAATTTTGGTCCTTATTTTTATTATTTCTCTCCTTCAGCTTGTTTTGGGTTTGATTTGCTATTGCTTTTCTAGGAGTTTGAGATGTAGCATTAGGTCATTTATTTGAGATCCTCCTATGTTTTAAATATATGCACTCATGGCTATAAACTTTCCTCTTAGGACTGCCTTTGCTGTGTCCCATAGGTTCTGATAGGCTGTGTTTTCATTTTCATTAAATTCCAGGAATTTTTTATTTCCTCTCTTATTTCTTCTATGACCCTCTGTTCAACCTCCAATTATTTGCATATTTTCTGCTGCTATTTTTGTTGTTGAGTTCTAGTTTTATTGCATTGTGATCAGTTAGTGTACAGTGGGTTATTTCTATTTTCTTATATTTGCTGAGACTTGCTTTGTGCCATAAGATATGGTCTATTTTGGAGAAAGTTCCATGGGCTGCTGAGAAGAATGTATATTGTGTTGTTTCAGGGTAAAATAATCTGTAGACATTAGTTAGATCCATTTAATCTATGGTGTCATTTAGTTCTAGGATTTCTTTGTTTGAATTTTTGTCTGGATGACCTATCTATTGGTATTAAAGTCTCCCACTACCACTGTGTTGGAGTCTATATGTGCTTTCAGGTCCTTCAGAGTATGGTTGATACAAGGGTGCACTGACATTGGGTACATATAGATTGATAATTGTTTTTTCCTTTTATTAGTTAAGTGTCCTTCATTGTCTCTCTTGACTAATATAAGCTTGAAGTCTACTTTATCTGAGGTAAGTATTGCTACTCCTGCCTGTTTTCAGGGGCCATTAGCTTGGTAAATCTTCTAACCTTTCATCCTAAACCTGTGTTTATTTCTATCAATAAAATGGGTCTCTTGTAAACAACAGATTATCAGATCTTCCTTTTTAATCCACTTTGCCAAACAGTGTCTTTTGATGAGGGAGTTGAGTCCATTGACATTCAGTGTTAGTATTGATAGGTATGTGATGATTCCTGCCATTTTGTTGTTTTGATTGTTTAGGATTTGAGTGTGTACAGCCAAATCAATGCTACTCTCTGATTACTTGCCTCTTCTTCTCCTGCAGTTTAATACTTACCATCCTATTGTGGTTTTGTTTGTTTTCTTGTTCTGTGTGCAGAATTCCTTGTAGAATCTTCTGTAGTGGTGGCTTGGTGGTCATATAGTTTCTGTTTATCATGGAAGACATCAATTATTACTCCACCAATACTGAATGATAGTTTTGCTAGGTAGAGTATGCTAGAGCTGAAATCATTTTCTTTCAGTGCTCAAAATACCTCATTGCTTTTAAGGTTTCTGTTGAGAAATCTGCTGTTATTTTGATGGGTTTACCTTTATATATTGTTTTTTCTCTCTTATAGCCTTCAATAGTCTTTCTCTCTTCTCTGCGCTAGTTATTTTAATGGTAATGTGCCATGGGGAGGTTTTATTTTGGGCAAGTTTTTTTGGTGTCTTGGAGGCTTCCTGACCTAAAGAGGTAATTCTTTCTTGAGATATGGGAAATTTTCTGTTATTATTTTGTAAGATATATTACATTCCCTTTGGTTTGCACCTTTTCTCCTTCTTCAATGCCCATGATCTCATGTTTGGTCTTTTGATGGTCAATGAGTTTCTGCATATTCCTTTCATAGCACTTGAGTTGTTTGACTAAGTGTTCTTCTGTTTTTTCTTTAATATCTATTTTATCCTTCAGTTTTGAGATTCTGTCTTCCACTTGTTTTATTCTGCTGGAGTGGCCTTCCACTGTGTTTTTTATTTGATTAAATGAAATTTTATTTCCAGGATTTCTGTGTGATTCTTTTTTCTGAGGTTTTCTGTATCTTTGTTCAACTCTTCTTTCATACATTCTGTTATCTTCTTTATTTCATATATCTTTTTCATAGTCTCCTTTGTTTCACTTTGGTGTTTGTTGACATCATTTCTGAACTCATTTAATTACTTCTGTGTCTTCTCAAGTTTTTTATTTGTGGTGTCTTGAATTTCTTAAGTGCATCTTGTACTTTCTGGTTAACCAAGTCTTGTAGCTTCTCCATGAGTTTCTCAGTGATCTCGTCCATGATTTCCTCTTTGATAGATTTTTTTTGTGGGTGTCACTGAGCTCATTGGTGACATTCCCCCTAAATCCTCTACTGAATTTTTTTGAGTAGTGTAGTTTCCTTTCCTTCTTCTTTTCCCCATCATTTTAATTGGTGCTGTGCAACTATGCTCTTGATTGGTTAGCTGGCCATTTTAATTGCTTGTTTTCTTTCCATTGATTTAATTTTTGTGCTGTGACTGGCTTAGTTATTAGCTATTTTGATGTGCTATTT
The DNA here is from genome assembly GCF_047511655.1 of Castor canadensis. NCBI lineage: Eukaryota > Metazoa > Chordata > Mammalia > Rodentia > Castoridae > Castor > Castor canadensis. Next base: position 13,341,867 of record NC_133386.1, read on the forward strand.
CTGTCCCTGGCCTGGAGGTGTCACTTAGCAATAACAAATTCACAGGTTCAATGCCAGATCAGTTGTTTACAAATTATATAGAAAACCCCTTGGTGATCATATCTACAAACAGTGGGAGTTGTGGTGGTGGTAATGGTTGTCTGGCTAGAGACAGAAACTTGGGTAATTGGTAAAGGTGGTGCTAAAGGGGGGCAGAAAGGAGAGTGTGGGGTGGATGTGGGAAGAGGTATGGGGGCTGCTGGGTTTTGTGGCCCTTTTGTGGGTTTGGTTGTATTTCCTCTGTGCTAGTGGAGGGTGCTGTGTCAGGGATTTCAGAGGGCTAGGGACGTCTACAGTTGGTGCAGCAGGCTAGTCAGTGGGTGATGAATGTGTAGGAGGAAGGTGTGATGTGGTGACAAGTTGGGGAAGGATAGGAGGGGTAGGTAAAGACAGGGGGAGAGAGTGGATGAGAAGGGGCAGAAACAGTAGTTGGAAGGGAGACCAATGGATTGTAGCACAGGAAAAGGAGAGAAAGGGAAGGGGGTAAGAATAGGGATAAGAAGATAGTAATGGTAAAGTTAATAATACAAAAAAAAAAAAACCCAAGTACAACAACAATAAAAAGTTTATCTGCTTGGCAAAAGTTCTGGACTTATTCCTTTGGCATCCAATCCTGGTATTGATGCTTTGTAAGGGAGGGTGCTACCCTTCTTGTCAGACAGCTTTGGGGGAAATGGATGGAGGGTTTTTTTTTCCCCACTTTCCTTGGTCTTATGGGTTGTTCATTATAAGCAGGAATTCTGAAGTTGTCTCACCAGTCGACTGGCTTGTGAGCAGTACTTGGTTCCTTCTGTTCACAGGGCAGGTTGCAATTGGGACCTGATGTAACTCACTACCAGTTGTGTAAAGTGGTCCAATATGTTAATTTCACCAGGTGGCAGCTGCATTGCCCTACAGTTGCAACTCTGTCTAGTCAGCTCCTCCCTCAGCAATGTGGAGCAGTTCAGTTTTGAGTACTGCCCTAAGTCCCACAAAACTAGCTCACTGATCTACCACAGACCCCTTTGGGAGGTTGGCTTGTCACCCCACTCCTGCTCTCAGCCTTTGTACTTTGCCCACCTCTGCTTGCTGATAGTTCAGTTCTTCCTGTGGGAGGCTGGCTTGTTTGCCCCACCCCTATTCTCAGCCTTTGTTCCTTGTTTTGCCTTCCTTTGCTGAGAGCTCAGCTCCTTGCCCCACCCCCATTCTCTGAGGCTGGTTCAGCATTCCACCCCCCATCCACTGTTGGTGGTAAATTACAATTCACTGTTTCTGCTTTTCAGTTTTCTTCAGGGGGACTCAATTTGCCCAGGGGCTGCACTGGATCTCAGGGGTGGGTGGGGAGTCACATATGGTGCATGTTGCTTACCTGTTGGGTCTTCAGATTTATGCAGGGAGCTTTGAAACTGGCTGGCAGGGAAAAATGACATAATGCTTTTCTCAGGGCCAATACTTACTGGGACTGGGTTTAGCACAGCAGGGCATAGGTAGGCTTTCTACAGGCTGGGCGTCCAGGATATGCAGGGTCTTATGCTTTTCAAGAAAGGAAAGAAAGGAAGGAAAGGAAGAAAGGAAGAAGGAAGGAAAGAAGGAAGGAAGGAAGGAAGAAAGGAAGAAAGAAGGAAAGAAAGAAAGAAAAAGAAAGAAAGAAAGGAAAAAGTACTTATATGCATGAGTAGAATGTCATGATGAAACCTCTTGGCACAATTAATACAAGCTAATGAAAATAAATAAATTTTTAAAAATTAGGAGTCTAAATTCTAAAATATAGGTAACATGACCAAAATACAAATTAAATAAAATAAAAGGAAGACAACACCTTCCACTTATACAAAAGTTCATTTACCACCATCTGTGTACTATGGAATGAAAGAAATTACAGTAAACCTGGGCAGTCAAAAATAATAATCAATTAAAAAATCAAAAGAAATTTCAAAAAAAGATTTTCCATTGTTGTGCATGCACTATGCAGCTCAGTGGAAGCAGAGAAGCTCTCAGTCAGTCCTGCGCTGTCATCAGTTGTACTTAAATCATTGTGTGATCAGCTGAGAGTTTCCCTGCTCTTAATTTGGTGAAAATATGCCTCCCAAAAGCAAATGGTACACAAGAAACAAGGTAAAAGTGTTTGATTAAATTTTAGACTTGCTGAAAGGTCGCATGTCTTTGAGGAAACTGAGCATCATGGGATCAAGCACACACAATGCAGCACTGAACTCTGTGCATCTTGAGCATGAGTTTCCTCAGTGGTGGTCTCCTTGGAAACACAGACCCATAGATTCCAAGAGCGTACTGCAATCAAATGATTAAACTCAAGTGTATTAGCCATTTGACTTTCGACAAAGGCACTCAAAACATGCATTAGAGAAAAGATAATCTCTTCAAAAATGATGTTGAAAAAACTGGATATCCACCTGTAGAAGATAGAAACTAGCCAGGAGCCACTCACGCCTATAATCTTAGCCACTCACGAGGCAGAGATCAGGAGGATCACAGTTTGAAGCCAGCCCAGGGAAAATAGGTTTGCAAGATCCTATCTCAAAAAAACTATCACAAAAACGGGCTGCTAGAGTGGCTCAAGATGTAGGCCCTGAGTTCAAATAACAGAGTCACAAAAAAAAAAAGATAGAAATTAGATAGATCCCTGTCTCTCACCTTGTACTAGTGTCAAATCAAAGTGACCCTAAGATCTTAATGTAAGACTGAAACTACTACAGGAAAGAAAGGCAATATGCTAGCACATATTGGCAAAGGTAATAACTTCCTGGCTAGAGCTCCAATAGCTCAGCAATCAAGAGAAAGGCTTGACAAATGTGACTGCATCAAACTAAAAAGCTTCTGCACAGCAAAGAAAACAGTCACTAAACTGAAGAGACAGGCTACAGAATGAGAGAAAATCTTTGCCAGCTATATGTCTGACAAGAAATTAATAACCCCAATATATACCCAAAGCTCAAAAAACTAACAACTCACTGAATAAATGAGCAAATGTACTGAACAGACAGTTCTCAAAAGAAGTACAAATGACCAATAAACTCAAGAAGAAATATTCAACATCCCTGGCCATAAAAGAAATGCAAATCAAAATGACACCGAGATTTCACCTCACCACAATCAGAATGGCTGTGATCAATAACACAAACAACAACAAAAACAAGCAAGGATACCACACTTTCAAGTGAAACTTTCTACCATTATTTTTCTTTCTCTTCGAAGAGAGAACCAAGTAGCTTCATTCTGCAATAACTCCAACTGCAAAGGCTTCCTTCAGGATAGATAACCCTGGGAGCATCATTTCTACTAAGCTTGTCAACACTAGAGAAGTGAACAAACCAAACTGAGAACTGAGTGACAGTCACATCTAAGTGAAGGCTGAGAGCAACAGAAGACCATAAGTGCAAGGGCTGTCTTTTTGACAAAATAATACACTGCAGCCTAAATGTAAGTGGAATTTTCTCATCTTAAGCTTCAGCTTGCTCTAAATTATGCAGTTCATATTAACTGTATTACTTTAGAGGCAAATTAGCTATGATGAGTGCATGCTTTGTAAGGATCTGTGTAGTAATTTCCTGGGTTTTTTATTTTTTAGTTGAATATAGATATAATCAAGATTTCCCCTGGCTAGAAGAAGTATACAGTCAGAATGGAATTAAACAGCAGAGTAGTGTTTCTTTGCATGTCACTGAGTCCATTCCTCTACCAGAAAGTGTGTGTACATGTGTACACATGTGTGTGTATGTATGTGTACTCATGCGTGTGTGTGCGTGTGTGTGTGTGTGTGTGTGTGTGTGTGAAGCAGGTTAAGGAAGGAAGGGTTTCCAGGGTACTATGTCATGGACTGCCTTATTCTTCATGGTTTAGCTTGACATACTTTACTCTGCCACTAAAGCAATTATCTCTGGCTGACATCCCTAGAAACCAGCAATATGGTGAATACCAGGACTCTGTCTAGTACAACTCCCATCCTGCTTAGATATCCAAGGCAAAGCTATTTCCTAGAAAAGCTTTCTGAATAAGTACCTAAATCCAAACAGTTGAAATGGAAGCTGAAAAGTGCATGAGTCAGAAATAGCAACAGTGTATGTCACACTGTCTTGATAAGAATGCTACTTCAGATTCCAGGTTAATAAAATCAATTGCACACACGTTTACTCTGTTTACCATTGGTATTCCTCTAAAATGACATTTAAAAGTTGCTGCTTTTTTAAAGTATAAGCTCCACAAAAACAAAGAAAATGATAATAAGTAAATAAATAAGCATACCCAAAGCATTAGAAACTAAGAGTAAAGCAATGGGTGGAATAGGAAAGTGGGACAGTGACTTAATAGAACAGAGAAAGCTGAAGGCTATGTGTAGTGGATGCTGTGATGTGCCATTCTGATCTTCCTTCTGGAGTGATGGAGATATTGATCCAACTGCTGGAACCACTGAGGACAGACAATCTTCAACTCTCACTGTTCACTGTTTTGGTAATAACCTTAGTCTAAGGAAACTGTCAAGCTCAAGGGCACACTGCCTTCATATAGAATGACACATCCAATGCCTGACTGATAGGGAGACAGAAAGGTTCCACTCCTCACTCCATTCCATAGGGCTGTGCCAGCTACAAATGGGGACAGCTGTGATCTTCATTGCAACTGCATTGTAAGTTAACTTTTCCCCCTTACTCCTATTCCCCTACAGAGGCAATAAATACTCCATTACTGACAGTAGATAGACTATGTTTCACTGCTGGTACGAGATAGTAATGATGTGTTAAAACTTTGATGCATGGTGAATATAGATGGTATTCCACTTCAATGTACTGCATTATCTGGTGCAATGTGTCTAAAAAGTAACAAATATGGGTGAATTGTGACTGACTATAAATCCATGCAACTGGATACCTGTTGACAATTACAAGTTATTCTTTGGAGTGAGAGTGATCTGTAAGCAATTAAATACTAAGGGTGAAAATCATAAGGCCTTCTTTTAGCACATAAAGATATTCTTACTTCCTTCACATAGACGGTAGCAAAAGCTGAGGGACAGTTGTAGCACAAAACTAAAGAGAAAACAAGCTCCAAAAGAAGATTCAGCTCTCAAACCAAGGCAAGTCTGGATGCCAAGGTCAGAGTCTTTTCTGAGAATGAATGGGACCTTGACACATTACATAGAAACACTTGGATTGATGTGCTCAAAAGCCTTGAATTCCAAAGTTGCACTTAATGGTCTGTGCCAACAGAAGTGGGCAATTTCTCCCTGATAAAGCTTAGTGCTCTCCTCTTGCTTGAAGATGATGGAGATCCTTACCCCCTAGAAGAAAGCATGCATGCCTACCACTTGGTCCTGAATCCACCTCTCCTCATGGTCACAAAGCCAATAAAAAATGCAAAGATACAAGTAAAAGGTTTACTGCACCAATTAAAGGAGAAATTCCCACAAGGATTTTCAGGAATTAGCTAACTTGTATACCTAGGAAACAGAAGAAATGCATTAGACTAGATTCTGAGTGTGCTGTACCAGGAATCACAGAACATAAGTCTATGTAGAGGAGAGTTTATCTCTATGGGGCACTTTCTTATACTATAGAGTTTAACTATCTTACAAGGACTTTGAGAAACAGAGTATTAGGAGTAGGATTAGGTGGGTGTGGTGGTGCACAACTGTGATCCCAACTACTTGAGAGGCAGAGGCAAGATTGGGAATTTGAGGACACCCTAGACAAAAAGTTAGCAAGACCTATCTCAAAAACAAAATTTAATTAGAGGGGAGGGAAGCTGGGGGCATAATTGCTCAAGGTCCAGGGCTCAATACACAATACTGCAAAATACAAATAAAAGAAAGAGGAGGATGGTTCCCAAAAGCATGAAAAAGTGATCGCCAACATGCGTGAAGATGGAAATGTCAAAATTCCACTTGCAGAGGATAGCAAAATTTATGAAATTGTAGTATATCTCGACTGAAATTGTTATATATCTTTATTGTGGGTAGTGTTTACACAAATCTATCCATGTGTTAAAAGTCACTGAATTGCACATCAGAAATTAATTTTGTAGTGTGTCATTTAAAACTGTCATAACTAATATATAAATGTCTGCAGAAAGGAAACTCGGGAGCCAAATATATATGCCAAGGTGCTCTATCATCTTTGTTATAAAAGAAATGCAAATGTAAATCATTAGAAAATGCAAGCTTGTTCCCATCAAGCTGCAAATAATTCAGTCAGTAGCAAGATCAACCACTGCTTTCTCCTCATCACTCTAACAATAAAACATTCAAATGCCAGAGAGCAGAGTCTTTGGATTTATTCTATGCTTTATCTAAATCATTATATAAGTAATCACAACTGGTCCCTTTAAGACATTGCTAATTTTGATGTTTTATCTTCATGGATTTTTACATTAATTTTATTTTCAAGTTATTCAGTTAGTTAGTGTATATTTCTTTTGATTACTGAAGTTTTTGAGCCCCTGCCCTTAAATTCTGCACTTGAGGTGATGGAGGTGGTGTCTTGCTCACTTTACCCTAGTCCCAGACATTAAATTCATATATATTCTAATGACTGACATACTTGTATTCTATTTCCCGTAAACTGCAGGTTCTTATATTCAATTATCAATTAACAACTCTATTGGGGTGTCTACTATAGAGCCCCAACTTAACATAAACAAAGTTGACTCTTCATCCCCCACCTGCCAACTACATGTGACCTGTCCCAGGAATGACAGAATGCTGTCCACGCCATTGGGCAAAGTCAATGCTGTGATGTTGCATTGATGTTGCATCTCTCTCTCAATCTGACCATCAGCCATCAGAAAGTGCAGCTGTATGGGTCTCTTAGCCCTCCAGTGAAGGGCAACACCTGTCTTTTTAAGGGTTTTTAAGGGTTTAATAATTACATTGTCACAACTCCTCTTTCTTCCTCAAGTTTACATGTCTCAAGACTTAGAGGACTTAGAAAATAATTCTCTTCAATATTCCAGGAATTGCAGGTCTACAGTATAGCACCTATTGCCATAATAATACTCCCAATGGTATCTTTCTGAAATACTAAAGTGCATTTCATTTTTATTAAAAGTAATTAATACTATCAAAATTTATCAATAACCTAATATATTATCTTAAAATTATATAAAACCATAGTCCATAAAAAAATATTACTTAATAAAAGTTATAAATCCTTCCAGTTATGATGATGAACTGATGTTTATAATTCTCTTTTAATTTTCATTTTTGGTAGCACTAGTAAGGCTGAACTCAGCACCTCATGCCTGCTAGAAAAGAGCTCTACAACTTGGGCCATGGCCCTTTTTGCTGTAGTATGGTTTTGATAGGGTCTTGCACTTTTGCCTGGGCTGGCCTCAGACTGTGATCCTCCTTCTTCTGTCTCCTGAGTAGGTGGGATGAAAGGCCAGTTTGCCTACCACACCCAAATTGATTTTCAGATAGGGTCTTAAGAAATTTTGTCTGGGCTAGACTCCAACCATGATCCTCACATCTGTGCCTCCCAAGTTGCAGGGATTACAGTCATGCACCACTGAAACTGGCTTATTTGTTTTTTCTTAACAAAATTGTATCCTGATTCTGAAAACCTTCCCCATCACATCAATAATGGGAGTTACTTCACACTATCTCCACACACAAAATAGACCTGTTTGAAGGAAAAGAAATTAAGCAATGTTATTCAGTTCAATCCCTGGCATGTGTTATTTTTTTCTTGTAATGTTATCATTTTACTTGCAAGATGGGCTAGAGAAAATCTAATGATTGACTGAACTTGCTCCAAATAAATTCACCATGTGATTGCTTCCCCCTGTATAATATGAGTGTTATGAGAAAATAAGATAAATCAATAGTTCTTTCAGCCAAGAACATTTTTCTTAGACCAACAATGCTGCACATATAGCTGAGCAGGTATGGTTTTTCTTTTGACAATAAGAATAGTGTTTTGTTTTACCACCTTTGTAATTATCTGAAGATTTCTTTTTCCTTCAGAGTACTTGCTCTTAAGAGAGTTTATCACACCATGGAAACATGTTTATCTTCTCTGATTAATTCATTTGAATTATCAACTTTTTGCTCCTCAAAACTCCAGAGAATTTCTCTTTTTATTTTCCCTGTCTCTTCCTTTTCCATTTATGCCCATCATTCATTAATCTTTTCCAGTCTATATAACTATCACACAAACAAGGATGATTGTTTAACAAAATAAAAAATGTCAACTGTTGCAAGCAAAAGATATGTAGGTAAATTTAATGTAAGTAAATTATTCAGTCACAAACATCATTGGGTCAGGTGCTTGTGGCTCACACCTATACTACTCAGTAGGCAGAGATAAGGGAGATTGCAGTTCAAAGCCATGCAGCACAACAAAAGCGAGATCCTATCTCAAACACACCCAACACAAAATAAGGGCTGGCAGAGTAGCTCAAGTGGTTGATCACCACCCACCTAGCAAGCAAAGCATGAGGCCCTGAGTTCAAACTCCAGTACCACAAAAAAAAGGCACTGGAAAATGTATCACTAAAAAATAGGGAGCTAGGGACGTAGTTCAGTGGTAGAGGACATGCCTAGCATGGACAAGGTCCTAGGTTTGATCCCCAACACAGCAAAAAACCAAAACAAACAAACTAGATATGTAAGGATCACAGGGACCCTCTGTAACTTACAAGTACTAGGAAAACACCCAGTTGTCAATTTTACCATCTGATAGCAATGGGAATTCCCTCTGGTCCTTTATGAAGCTACTAAATTCTTATCCGTGGATTAGATCCAGCAAAACAGTGAGTTAACTGCTCATAATTTGTATTCTTAGCATTTCTATATCATTCATGAAAATCTGTGCCTGTGGGTAAGCAAAAGGTTGTCTAGACTTTTACCAAAAACATTCAACAAAAGCAAAGTTCAAACAAAAATATTCAAAGCATTTTAAATGTAAACATGATTGCAAAATCATAGCAGCATCTAAATGAAGGCCTCAAGGGCTCCAGTTAATATTAAAACCTATTGACTAATGAGTACTAAAGCCTTGACTACTGATAATGTTAAAACTTATTGACCGATGATTGTGAAAGCTTCGGTTATTGATAATGTTAAACATATTGGTATAAGCATTTCTAGCAAAAATACCTAATGTAGTCTTCCTACATTTCACAAGGCAGTGAAACTCATTATATAGCTTTTGATTTCAGTTTATTGATGGTTGTTTTCATGGCTTTTTTGAAAAGTCATTGAAAGCTCTAAATAGTATTTTTTCAAACTGCCAAGATATTCCATGAAAGGATTCAATTGCTTTAACACATATGCCAAATATCTTGCTAGAAATTAGGTATAGAAAAATAAAGCAATAAAATATTAATTTTTGTTCAGAAGTTCACAGTGTAGAGGAGTATACAGACATTGAGCCTGGAGAAATTTTTGAAACTGTAAGAAAAAGGGCTCATTGAACACCAAACAAAGCTACAGACAAGACATCATAACAAGTACTGTTTATCTTCTGTTTTTAAATATATGGAAGTAAGAAAAAATTCTGTAACCATCCAGTTAATGAGAACTCATAAACAAAGAAAAATAGAAAATTGGTCTGGTCATCAGATGGTTTATCCACTAATAAATGTGAGAACATATCTTAGAGATCTTAGAGAACACATTTTAGTGCAAAAACTCACTTTTAAATTAAGTTATCATTCATGTAGAACGGAATTCTTAGATAAATGCAATGACTCTGAGGTCCCCATGTATCAAATAAATAAAATGCAGTCAATTCAACGTTCCAGGAAAAATAGAAATCAATGAAAATATAAAATTTGGAGATTAAGGGAGCTTAATAAAGTCACTAAAATGAATCTGAAATCTATTAATTACATATAAAATAATTTTGAAACTTGAACATTTTAAAATATAAATCTTAAAGAAACATTCACTGTGCAAAATGCTATTATGAATAATATTGAGCTCAAAATTAACTCAGAGTTGTCTGTAAGAACTAATCTATTTAATATATGCAAAGTGCCTAGATCTATAAATGGCACTCAGTAAACACTTAAACTGTGGTGACTGAATGATGATGAGCTGATATTATTAATCTTTAATAACTCAGATTATTGAAGTGAATCCAGATCTGAAGTGAAGAACATTTTAAAATTCTATCATACAAGAGCCTCAAAATGTCCAATTTCAGTTCAGTGTCAATCTTTTTTCTGTTCCTTGATAACTCCCTTTCTGCATCCATAGTGAACTATTTTCAAATATTTTTAACAGTCACAACATATCCCACATTACTTTGAAATAATATTTTCCCTCTACACAGAGGAAATATGCAAAAACCACTACACCAAAACCCACTTACTTTTCTACACAAAATATTTTCTTATATTCCAAATCATTGTCTTTTTTTCTTATTTAGAAGATGTAATTCTGCTACTACCAAAGTAAATAAAGTACCATTCTACCAATTACCCTTTTGCTTATATCCAAAATCTAAGTCATTTTCACCAACATTTAAAATGATTAAGTCTTGTGGGTTTAAAATAATAATTAAGGCCACTATCATTCCACTTGTCTTTCCTTTTCTTCCTGTCATACTGAAAGTTCTTTAAAAAACTATTTGTGAGGTGCCAATAAAAATACTTCAATATACACTGTGGATGTAGCTCAGTGGCAGAACATTTGCCTAGCATGCATAAAACCCTGGTAGTGGTCCCCAGAATCACACACACACACACACACACACACACACACACAAAATCCTACAACTTTGAAGTAAGAAGTTTAGATAGCAAGAATCAGCAGACAAAAAATCAAAATATCCCTTTTTTACTGAAAGTGTTATTTTAGAAGTGTTAACTTAGTGCCAAAAATAGGTTTGAAAATTAAACCAGATTTGGATAGATGTATTGTGCATCCAATCACAAGTGAAGCATCCACAGTGCAGGAACATGATACAATCACAAAAGAAACCAACAAGACAAAATGTTTTGAAAAAGATTTTACCAAAAATGATGAAATTTAAATATATAGACAAATTCCTAGGAAATATAACCTATGAAATCTTGCACTGGCTCCACCATTTTCTGGATGATGCTGTGCTGCTGAAAAAGATTCTGTGTGACTCAGTTTCTGTACTGCTATGACCTGCATATAGTACCAGTGTTATAGAGAACTCAATTAAGTATGACATCCATTAAAAAGCATTGTTGGGGAGGATCCAAGATGGATCACACAGACAGTGTGAGCTCCATAAATCAAAAATCTTGCTGAGACGCTGGAGCCACACTTGGCAGAAAAAAAACACCAAGAAGAACCAAAACTTTGACACCCTGAACCCCCAGCCAGTACAAGACTTCTCCACACCACATTACACTGAGAAAACAGGAGGGCTCCCATGCCACCAGAAGCCAGCTCCAAACCTGCTTGAGAGATGCAGACCAACAGGTAAACAAATAAGGGGCATTCTGTATTCCCACAGCCACTGCTGGGATAAACAGCATAACCTCCTGGACAGACTGACCCCCATCCCATGGAAAAAAAAACTGGATGATAAACAAGGAACTGAAAAGAACACACAGCAGGGTACACTGAGTGCATCAGAGAAGCGGGGAGGAGCAAGGAGCTCAACTCTTTGCAAACTTTCAGTAAACAAAGCCTAGAAAGGAAGATGGCCTGACAGTAGGCAGGTGATGAGTCACTGCCAGAAACAGGGCAGATAATGGTCCACAAAGCTCATCTCCTGACCCAACCACCTGGCAAGACTATGACAGAGCTACTGTAAATACCAACACCAGGAAAGGATGCTGAAGGAGTAACACCAGAACTACTAAGACTGAAATTCTATTGTTCTGAACCTGGAATTTTTTTTCTTTCTCTTTAAGTTTTTATCTTCTTTACTGTTTGTTTGTCCTCCATCTCTCCCTGTTGATTTCTTTGGTTCTGTATTTTTTTTCTTTCTTTTTCTTTTTTCTCTTTCTTGGTTTCATTAGTTTACTGTTATAAGGTAGCTAATACTAAATTGACACTCAGACCAGGGACAGAAACAGACCAAGTGGAATGATGGGAAGATGAAAAAGGGATGGAAACCATTCTCCCCCCAAAATTAATTAGTACAGAATTCAGAGGGAAATGAAGAAAACAGATACCCAGTTCCAGACTCCAACAAAACAAAAATAGACTATCCCAAGCAACCCAATAAAGCCCACAAGAACACCCAAAAGGAAGAAATCCCACAAGAAATCACTGAGAATTTCATGGAGATGTTACTAGACAAGCTCAACCAAAACATACAGGAGGCATTTAAGAAATTCCAAGACAATGAAAATAAAGAATACAAGAAGACACAAAAACAAATAAATGAACTCATAGGAGCCCTAAAAAAATACCAAAGTGAAACAGAGAACACCATAAATAGAGAGATAAATGAATTAAGGACAAAAATTGACAATATTAAAGAGGAAGTAACCCATGATATGGAAACCTCAGAAAAAAAAATGAAACAGAAATACAAAACACAATGGAAGGCCACTCTAGCAGAATAGAACAAGCAGAAGACAGAATCTCAGAACTTGAAGATGAAATGGAAATTAAAAGAAAAACTGAAGAACTGTTACTCAAATAACTCAAAACCTGTGAAAGGAATATGCAAGAACTCACTGACTCCATCAAAAGACCAAACAAGAGAATCATGAGCATTGAAGAAGGAGAAGAGGTGCAAGCAAAAGAAATTTGTAATATATTCAACAAAATAATAGCAGAAAATTTCCCAAATCTAGAGAAAACCATGCCCATTCAGGTAGAAAAAGCCTCCAGGACAGCAAACAGAATTGACCAAAATGGAACTACCCCACAGCATATTATCGTTAAAACAAAAAGCAAGGAGAATAGAGAAAGAATACTGAAAGCTGTAAGAGAGAAAAAACAAATAACATACAAAGGGAAACCCATTAAAATCACAGCAGATTTCTCAACGGAAACCTTAAAAGTAAGAAGAGTATGGAGTGAGGTAGTGCAGGCACTGAATGCAAATTACTTCAACCCTAGGATACTCTACCCACCAAAACTATCATTCAAAATAGATGGAGCAATAAAAATCTTCCATGATAAGCAGAAACTAAAACAATATATGACCAACAAGCCACCACTACAAAAGATTCTCCAAGGAATTCTGTACACACATAATGAAAGCAAACAAAACCATGAAAGGGCAGGCATTACCAAACCACAGGAGAAGAAAAGGCAAGAAAGTAGAGAGTAACATTGATTGAACTGCACACAATCAAACCCTTAAACAACAAAGATAACTAAATTTCAGGAATGACCATATACCTATCAATACTAACACTGAATGTTAATGGACTTAATCCCCCCATCAAAAGACAATGTTTGGCAAACTGGATTAAAAAGTAAGATCCAACAATCTGTTGCTTACAGGATACCCATCTCTTTGACAGAAACAAGCACTGGCTGAGGGTGAAAGGCTGGAAGAAGGTTTACGAAGCCACTGGCCCCCAAAAAAAGGCAGGGATAGCCATACTTATCTTGAACAAAGTAGACTTCAAACCTACATTGATCAAAAGAGATAAAGAAGGACATTCCATACTAATAAAAGGGGAAATACATCAAAAGGAAATAACAATTATCCACCTATATGCACCCAACATCAATGCACCCAATTTCATCAAACATACTCTGAAGGACCTAAACACATATACGAACTCCAACACCGTAGAAGCGGGAGACTTTAATACTTCCTTATCACCAATAGATACGTCATGCAAACAAAAAATCAATAGAGAAATCCTAGCTCTAAATCACACCATACATCAAATGGACATAGCTGATGTCTACAGAATATTTCATCCAACTTCTGCACAATATACATTCTTCTCAGCAGCCCATGGCACCTTCTCCAAAATTGATCATATCTTAGGGCACAAATAAATCTTCAGGAAATATAAGAAAATAGAAAGAGTCCCATGCATTCTATCTGATCACAATGCATTAAAACTAGAACTGAACAACAAAAACAACAGTAAAAAACATGCAAGCAGTTGGAAGCTGAACAACATATTGCTCAATGATCAATGGGTCATTGATGAAATAAAAGAGGAAATTAAAAGTTTCCTGAAAGTTAAAGAAAATGAAAACATGACCTACCAGAACCTATGGGACACAGCAAAGGGAGTCCTAAGAGGAAAGTTTATAGCCATGCAAGCATATATTAAAAGGTCAGAAAGATCTTAAATCAAAGACCTAATGCCACATCTCAAACTACTAGAAAAACAAGAGCAAGCAAATTCCAACAAGCAGAAGGAGAGAAATAACAAAAATAAGGGCCAAAATCAGTGAAATAGAAACAAACAAACAAAAATACAAAGAATCAATGAGAACAAAAAATTGGTTCTTTGAAAAAATAAATAAGATTTGCAGACCCCTGGCAAACCTGACTAAAATGAGGAGTGAAAAAACACAAATCAGTAAAATCAGAAATGCAAAAGGGGAGATAACAATAAACACCATGGAAATCCAGGAAATCATCAGAGACTGCTTTGAGAACCTACATTCAAATAAATTTGAAAATCTTGAATAGACAGATTTCTAGATACTTATGACCATCCAAAATTGAACCAAGAGGACATTAATCACCTGAATAGATCTATAACACAAAATGAAATTGAGGCAGCAATAGTCTCCCAAAAAAGAAAAGTCCAGAACCTGATGGAATGAATCTCTGTTGAATTCTATCAGACGTTTAAAGAAGAACTTTACCAACCCTCCTTAAACTTTTCCACAAAATAGAAAGGGAAGGAAAACTGCCTAACACATTTTATGAAGCCAGTATTACACTTGTCCCCAAACCAGGCAAAGACACCTCCAAAAAGGAGAACTATAGGCCAGTCTCCTTATTGAACATTGATGCAAAAATCCTCAATAAAATTATTTCAAACTGAATCCAACAACACATCAGAAAAATCATTCACCAAGACCAAGTTGGCTTCATCCCAGGGATGCAGGGGTGGTTCAACATATGCAAATCTATAAATGTAATACAGCACATTAATAGAAGCAAAGACAAAAACCACTTGATCATCTCAATAGATGCAGAAAAAGCCTTTGATAAGACCCAACACCATGTTATGATAAAAGCTCTAAGAAAACTAGGAATAGAAGGAAAGTACCTCAACATTATAAAAGCTATATATGACAAACCTACATCCAGCATTATACTTAATGGAGAAAAACTGAAACCATTCCCTTTAAAATCAGGAATGAGACATGGATGCCCACTATCCCCAATCCTAGTCAACATAGTACTGGAATTCCTAGCCAAAGCAATTTGGCAAGAAAAAGAAATAAAAGGAATACAAATAGGTAAAGAAACTGTCAAAATTTGCCTATTTGCAGATGATATTATCCTATACCTTAAAGACCAAAAAACTCTACCCCAAAACTCCTAGACACCATAAACAGCTACAACAAGGTGGCAGAGTGTAAAATTAACTTACAAAAGTCATTAGCTTTTCTAGACCTTAATAAAAAACAAACTGAGAAAGAATATAGGGAAACAATTTCATTTACAATAGCCTAAAAAAAAATCAAATATCTAGGAGTAAACTTAGCAAAGAATGTGAATGACTTCTACACGAAGAGCTACAAACCCCTGAAGAGAGAGAATGAGGAAGACTACAGAAGGTGGAGAGATCTCCCATGCTCATGGATTGGTAGAATCAACATAGTAAAAATGGCTATACCACCAAAAGCAATCCACATGTTTAATGCAAGTCCCAGCAAAATCCCAATGACAGTCATCACAGAGATTAAAAAATCTACCTTAAACTTCATTTAGAAACAGAAGAGACCTCGAATAGCCAAGGCAATACTCAGCAAACAAAAGCAATGCTGGAGGTATCACAATACTGGACTTCAAACTATATTACAAAACAATAGCAATAAAAACAGCATGGTACTGGCACAAAAATAGACATGAATACCAGTGGAACAGAATAGAGGACCCGGATATGAATCCTTTGACAAAGGCAATAAAAATATATGATGTAGAAAAGACAGCCTCTTCAACAAATGTTGTAGGGAAAAGTGGGTATCCGACTGCAAAAAACTGAAACTAGATCCATGTTTATTACCCTGTACTAGTGTCAACTCAAAATAGATCAAGGACCTTAATATCAGACCTGACACCCTGAAGTTGGTACAGTAAAGACCAGAAAACACTCTGGAAATAATAGGTGTAGGCAAGGACTTCCTTGATAGAACCCCAGCAGCTCAGCAGCTAAGAGAAATTATGGACAAATGGGACTACACACAATTAAAAAGCTTCTGCATAACAAAAGAAATGGTCTTTAAACTGAAGAGACCACCCACAGAATGAGAGAAAACATTTGCCAGCTATACATCAGACAAAGGACTGATAACCACAATATACAGGGAACTCAAAAAACTAAACTCTCCCAAAATCAATGAACTAATGAGAAATGGGCAACTGAACTAAACAGAACTTTCTCCAAAGAAGAAATTCAAATGGCCAAAAAACACATGAAAAAATGCTCACCATCTCTAGCCATAAAGAAAATGAAAATCAAAACTACACTAAGATTCCATCTCACCCCTGTTAAAATAGCCATCATCAAAAACACCGCCAAAAACAGGTGTTGGCAAGGATGTGAGAAAAAAGGAACCCTCGTACACACACTACTGGTTGGAATGCAAACTAGTGCAACCACTATGGAAAAAAAATATGAAGGCTTCTTAAAAATCTAAACATAGATCTGCCATATGATTCAGCAATCCCACTCCTGGGGATATACCCAAAGAATGGAATACAGGTTACTCCAGAGGCACCTGCACACCCATGTTTATTGCAGCACTATTCACAATAGCCAAGATGCCCCACTACTGACGAATGGATCAAGAGAATGTGGTACTTGTACACAGCGGAATTTTACTCAGCCATAAAGAAGAATGAAATGTTATCATTCGCAAGTAAATGGATGGAACTGGAGAACATCATCCTGAGTGAGGTCAGCCAGGCTCAGAAGACCGAAAATTGTAATGTTCTCCCTCATATGCGGTCTTTAGATCTAGGGCAAATACAGCAATGTGGTTGGACTTGGGTCACATAAGGGGAGAGAACATACGGGAGGTATGGGGATAGGTAAGAAACCCAAAACATGAAAGTATTTGATGTCTCCATTGCAGAGGAACTAATACAGAAACCTTAAAGAGACAGAGGTCAATATGAGTAGGGGATTAGGAGCTAGTAAAAAGATCAGGTAGAGATGAATCAACTTGGGTTGTAACACATGTGTACATGGAAGTGATGCTAGGAATCTCCCTGTATAGTTATCCTTAACTCAACTAGCGAAAACGCTTTGTCTTTCTTATTATTGCTTATGTTTTCTCTTCAACAAAATCAGAGATAAGGGCAGAACAGGTTCTGCCTGGAAGCGAGGAGGTGGGGGGGAAAGAACAGGGGAGGGGGTGGGGGACAAATGAATAAAAATATTCATTTTTATGAACATGTGAATAAATGAATGAAAATAAATCTTGCGTAAGTTAATAGAAACACATATGCTGGAAACATTATCAAATATAAAGAGCATCCTAGTCCTAAGAGTATTTCGACACGGTGTGAAGGAGCACTTTGCTGAATCTTACAAACACTCTTCCAGATCAGTGTTAAAATGGAAGAGTGTTCCAGCTCACTCTGTAAGATTAGTATTAAATTGTGAACAAAATTGACAATCACACGAAGATCTCAGTTTTCAGTATTTACCCATTTATCTTTTTGCCTACTGTTATCAACAATGACACATTTTTTTTTTAAGCTAAAGGCCTTGTTTTTCTTTTTTCTTTTTTTCTTTATTGTTGTGCCAGGTGAGGGTACATTATGGCATTTACAACGGTTCTTACAGTGCATCAAATACATCATACTTGAATCACCCCCTCCTTTGCTCTCCTTTACCCCCTCCCCCAATTACTGGAACAGTTTCAACAGGTATCATTTTTGCATTTATATACATGTTTATACATTTTTTTGCACCATATTCATCCTCCTACCCCTCTTTCCCTGCTATCTTCCCCCTCCCACTGGTATCAACCCCCCATTCCCGCAGGACCTGTTCCTCCTGTTCTCTGATTTTGTGGAAGAAAAAAAAGAGAAAAAAGAAAGACAAAAACATGACATTTTTGCTTGTTCAAGATAAAAATAGCTAAACAGGGAGTTTCCTTGTGATGTTTCCATGTATATATGTGTTACAACCCCAATTGGTTCAGCTCCCCTAGTGCTCTTCACTCCTCCCTAGTCCTCTTCCCATGGTGGTCCCAGCCAGTTTAAGATTTCTGCATTCATTCCTGTACAGAGAGCACATCAACCACATCCAAGTTCTTAGTTTTCCTCCCTTGCCTTGTGCCTCCAGTGCTTCACCTCTCATTAGTGTATCCAGTGTCCCATAACATGGCTACATTTGTTTTAGGTCCATATTCCACATCTGGGAGAGAACATGTGGCTTTTGGCATTCTGAGCCTAACATCACTTAGGATGATGTTCTCCAGTTCCATCCATTTACATGAAAATGAAAACATTTCATTCTTCTTTGTGGCCGAGTAAAATTCTATTGTGTGTGAATTCCACATTTTCTTGATCCATTCGTCAGTGCTGGGGCATCTTGGCTGTTTCCATAGCTTGGCTATTGTGAATATGCCGCAATAAACATGGGTGTGCAGGTGGCTTTGTTGTAATCTAACTGGCATTCCTTTCGATATATCCCTAGGAGTGGTCTTGCTGGATCATATGACAGATCTATGTTTAGGTTTTTAAGGAGCCTTCATATTGTTTCCCACAGTGGTTGTAATAGCTTACATTCCCACCAGCAGTGTATTTTTCCCTGCATCCTCACCAACATTTGTTGGTGGTGGTGTTCTTGATGGTAGCTCTTCTAACAGGGGTGTGGTGGGATCTTAGTGTGGTTTTGATTTGCATTTCCTTTATGGTCAGGGATCATGAGCATTTTTTCATGTGTCTTTTAGCCATTTGGACTTCTTCCTTTGAAAGGACTGTGTTTGGTTCATTTGCTCATTTCTTCATTGGGTCATTGAGTTTTGGAGCTCCTTATATTTTCTCATGTATAGTTGGCAAAGATTTTCTCCCATTCTGTGGGTAGCCTCTTCAATTTAGAAAGCATTTCTTTGGTTGTGTAGAAGTTTTTAATTTCATGTAGTCCTGTTTGTTGATCCTTTCTCTTAGTTACTGAGCCTCTTGAGTTCTACTAAGGAAGTCCTTGCCTATGCCTATTACTTCCAGTGTATTCCTTGTTCTTTCCTGTCCTAACTTCAAGGTTTCAGGTTTAATATTAAGGTCTTTAATCCACTTTGTGTTGATAATTGTACAGGGTGACAAACATGGATCTAAGTTTTGGTTTTCTGTAGGCAGATACCCACTTTTCCCAGCAACACTTGTTGAAGAGGCTGTCTTTTCTCCATTATATGTTTTTGGAACCTTTGTCAAAAATAAGGTGGGTATAGCTGTGTGGATTCATATCTGGGTCCTCTATTTTGTTCCACTGGTTTTCATATCTTTTCTTAACACCAGTACCATGCTGCTTTTATTGCTAAGGCTCTGTAGTATAGTTTGAAGTCAGGTATTGTGATACCTCCAGCATTGCTCTTTTTGCTCAGTATTGCCTTGACTATTCACAGTCTCTTGTGTTTCCAAATGAAGTTTAGGGTAGATTTTTCAATCTCTGTGATGACTGTCATTGGGATTTTGATGAGAATTGTGTTGAACATGTACATTGCTTTTGGTAGTATAGCCATTTTTACTATGCTGATCCTACCAATCTATGAGCATGGAGATCTCTCCATCTTCTGTAGTCTTCTTAGATCTATTTCTTCAGGAGTTTGTAGTTCTCCTTGTAGAGGTCTTTTACATCATTTGTTAAATTTACTACTACATATTTGATTTTTTTAGGCTAAAATAAACAGAATTGTTTTCCTATATTCTTTCTCAGTCTGTTCATTGTTGGTGTATAGAAAGGCTACTGCTTTTTGTAAGCTGATTTTGTATCCTGCTACTTTGCTGAAGCTGTCTATGGTGTCTAGGAGCTTTTTGGTGAAGTTTTTTGAGTCTTTTATGTATATGATCATGTCATCTGTGAATAGGGAGTTTGACTTCTTTCTTACCTATTTGTATTCTTTATATTTCTTGATCCTATCTTATTGCTCTGGTTAGGAATTCCAGGACTATGTTGAATAGGAGTGAGGATAGTGGGTACCCTTTTCTCATTCCTGACTTTAGGGAAAATGGTTTTAGTTTTTCCCCATTAAGTTTGATGTTGGCTGTGAGTTTTTCATATGTAGCCTTTACAGTGTTGAGGTACATTCTTTCTATTTCAAGTTTCATCAGAGCTTTTATCATGAAAGGTTGTTGAATTTTATCTAAGGCTTTTTTGCACCTATTGAGATGATCAAGTGGTTTTTGTCTTTGCTTTTGTTAATGCGCTGTATTACACTTAATGATTTACAATGTCACATTTTAATAGCTATATTTTAAATCAATTTTACTGAAGAGTAGTTTATGTATGATAAAATACAATAATTTAAAATCCATGGACCAGGACTTTTTACAAATGTATATATCATATAAATCTCTCTCCAATATACAGAACATCTGAATCACCACAAGAAGCCCCCTTGTACCATTCTACAAATAATCCCAACCTGTTTTCAGCTTAAAGGTGCTAAGATCTTCCTAAAATAAATCTTATAGCAAATGAAGACATAATCATTCCACAAATTATTGGCACACAACAATATGTAAGTAATAATAATACACAAAGTTCAATGGTATTTAAAAAAGATATCTCATCAAAACTAAATGGCACTATTTCCATATATATAACTCTGTGTCTGAATGTAAGTATGTGCATTTATTAGTGTACAATAAATGTAGGCAATATTTCTTGAGTGGTAAGATATTTCAATTTATGAGAATAAAGCCTAAAATTGTGAAGTAAAAGTCATAAATTAGAATTTAAAAATGCATTATAAAAATTTGAAATAACAGTGTGATGGGTTAATCTTGATAGGATTGAGAACCACCTAGAAGATTAGTAAAGCACACCTGTAGATGTTATCTTTGAGAGTATTTCCAGAGGCATTTACATCATGAGGGCTTTGACCTAATGAATGATTTAGGTCACTGATGGAAGCAAAATTCTAATAGAATATTGGGGGGTGGCGGAACTATGGAAGGTGGAGCCTGGTTGGAGGAAGTAGATCCCTGGGAGCATGTACTTAGGGGCTTTATCTTGTCCTGGCCCCTTCCAGTTATAGCTTAGCTCTGCTTCCTATCAGCAGTGATGTGAGCTGTCTGCTCTGCCATGTCCTCCCCACCACAATAGACTTCTCCTCTGATACCTCTGAACTAAAATAAGCAATTCCTCACTTTAAGTTGATTCTTTCAGGTATTTGGTCATAGTGATGCAAAAGTAACAAGGATAAGGTTGAAAAAATTTGCAATATATACACTATATGAAGGGATGATGCCTTTTCTATTAGAAGACCTTCTGAAAACACTACATAATTTTGAATATCTTAAAGGGAAAATGTACAATACATTAGAAATTTATTTACAACATAAAAATTTTAAAAGTCAATTCCATTTGTAATCTGACACAATAAAATATTACTTTTATCTATACAACTAGCAAATATGAAAAAGAATACCAATATTCAGTACCAGCACAGGTGCATGTTAAATGTACATCCTTAAGTACTGCTAAGAGGGATGTGAGAATTTAAGCAGGCAATTTCGCAAGATGCATCAGATACATTAAAGTAAGTATGCTCTTTGCTTCCATTCCCAGAAATATACTCTAAAGAAATCATGTAATGAGAGCTCAAAGGCATAGGTTAAATATTTTCATCAAAGGACTCCTTATAATAATAAAAAGAGAATATTTAACTTGCTACCATTTGGAATAGTGTTAGTAGATACGGTGTAATGTCATAGAGTCACTGAGAATTACATTGTGGGTCAGTGATAATTAACTTGGAAGATGAGAAGGATATATTTCTAAATCATGGGGGTAGTTTTTATGTTATTTGCATATTATATAAATCCTACTTCTAACAAAACACATATAATGCCTAGGAAAACTTTAAAAGAATAAATTGAATTTATAATAAATTTGAATTCTTGCTCCATTATTTTCTATATAAAAATTTTATAATAAGTATGAAATGAGTGTGATTTAAAAAGTAATTAGAATTATAAGAAAATAAGTAGTTTGATTTATGAAGGAGTCTTGCCATAATCAGTCCACAATTTTCTATTTTCTTTTCATAATAACTTAATGAGAGTCACCACTTTCCGTTCAGACTTATTCCACAGTTATAATTCTAAATTTTCATTTATACCATGTCAAAAGATATGTAATTTGAATAGCATTTATATAACATTCCATGTAAAACTGTGGAAATAGTCAACAGTCTTTTATAAATATGGAGCTAGTAATAATGAGCAGGATATTTAAACAAAAGTTCCTTTAAAATTGTTAAAAAGAAAACTTTATACAAAATATACTTAATAGAGTTTATTTAAGCAAAGAGCCAGTCATGGATTAGCACTCACAACTGGAAAAGATTCTGAGACCTCTTCCCTACAATATGCTCAGTGAGTGCTTATAGACAGAACGCAGAAGCAAACTACAGAAGATGTTTGCCTTATTTGGACATGGCCCATCAGTTAAGTGCCTGCAATTGGCTGAGTTCCAGCTATTTGCTATAAAAAGTAACACTGCTAAATCAGGTTTTAGTCTGTTGGAATACTAAGATATTTTTCAGTTTCTTAAGTAGTAACTCAAAGTATGGACACAGACTCAGTCTAAATTTAATTTAACGAAGCGAACAGGAGGTCTGTCAATGTTCTAAGCACTTTGATATGATAACTTACTGAATCCTCAAAACAAAATTTTTATATAGGCACCTTTGATATCCCTATTGTAAAAGTGACAGAATTGAAGAACTGAAGTCATTGACGGCCTGGGTTAGTTATCTAAATATGTGAAAGATCTGGCTTGGACACATGCAGGCTTTGGAGTCTGTATTTTTAATCATTACTGAATGTCTCTACGCCCTACTGTCCTATTATTAATAAGCATTTTCTTTGTATATATTTATTTTATAAATTCATTACAATATTTAAAGAAATAAGTGATAGATTTGTTGTTATGTTGAAAATGCTTTTAGTGACTTGTATAATTAGAGTATCTTTTCATAATTACCCTACAGACTTTCTGAAAGACAGAGTGTAATTTTAATCTAGCATGAAATATCCTTTCCCTCTCCAATTGAAACTAAGTATGCACATATGGCAGGGCTGCTTTTATTCCCTGTAAAGATGCTAATGAGCATTCTGGCCTCAAGGAATCAACAATCACTAGCCAAATATACATTTAAGCATTACAGAAACTTAAAAAAATTGGCAAAATATTTTTGATATAATCCTAAAGAAACATTTTCATATTTAATAAGTTTTATAAACTCTTAGAAGTAAAAAAAATTGGTATTATCTGAGAGAGTCATAAATCCAGGAACATCCAATTCTTGTTTTTCTTGTCAACAATTAGTGAGTGTTCTGAGGGATTTTTATTCAAATAACAGAAATAGAAAACAATACATAAATATATCATTAGTTGGGCTCATGTTTAGAACTGCAGCTTTGAACTAGAAGTTGAAATGTGGTCTTTGCTTCCCACTCAAGTCTACATAGAATTCTTGAGACATTATTAACATCTTTAATTGGCCACACAAAATAAAGGAGTCAAAAGAAAAGAGAAAGAGATATGATTTACTAACCAGTCTACCATAAGCCCAGTCACCTTAGCCAACCTGCTAAATTAGGTGGGCTAAGGAGTTAAAGAACTCTTTCCATTCTGCTGCATTGATTATCAATCCTTAGGACACTAGAATATGCAATATAAGAAAAATTGTGAAGTTGTGTGTCAAAAACTAGAATCCTTTCTGAGCCAGAGAGTAGAAGAGCAATAAAGTTGGTGGCACTAGACAGAGATACTTTGTTCTAAAGAAAAGTTTCATAATGCAAAATTCTCAGGCAAGCAATTACACCACTCCTCTTTGTCCCATGTCTTCTGTACCATTAGCCCTCGAGTTCAACAAAGGCTCTTCAACCAACATAATTATACCTATATTAATACTGCCGTCTTTAAATTTTATTTTGTTCTAGTATAAATGTCTATATTGAGTTCTTGACTCATGTTTGGAGATTTTTTCATCCTTTACGTCTTCCTTTCACTAAAGGTCAACCAAAATTTTTCCCTTTCCAATCACTGGCTAATGGTGAGTTGGACCTAAGATTCAAAAGACAATAATGAGTGCAGAAGGGAAGGGTGACCAAGGTCATTGATGAGAGATATGGCTGGAAATAAACAGTACAAGTTCAATTTCCAGGAGGAGCTATTGAGAAAGGAAAAGTGGAGAGAAAACAGACACAGGAGGAGAATAATAGCAGAATTATTGAAAAGATTGTTTCTAATTATTTTTATTAACGCTATTGTCTGTAACCTACAGTTTACCACCTTTGATTGTGCTTCAACAAGACCTCATGCGATTTCAGTGGAGAAGTATGTCCTAAGTAGCTCTTTTATAATGCATTAGTACAGTGTATGTATTAATATATGTATTTACATTTATACACATATATGTATCATTCAAAGTAGCATTTTAAACAATTTAACAAGTTAAGTAGAGTATAGAACACCTCACTATGTAAGTTAGTGTCTTTATAAATATGTCTTGTAACCTAGAAGCATTAAATCATGTCTACAATTTGCTTAAATCATGGGCTATTAAACACAGAAAGACTATATTAACTTTGTTGTCATACTTCACAGTAAATTTAGATGAATAAGACAATATTAACCAGTTTACTGAAACTCCATCTTAGGCAACCTTATCAGCAATTATACTACTTAAATGAGTTTAACCAATTTCAACAATCAGATGATGCAGTATAAAGATTTAAGAACTACATTTTAGCAACTGTGTTCGTTCTTTTATATTCACAGAATATATAAACCAAATGACAGTTCTATGAAATTTACTATTAGAATTTTTAATCAACACCTTTAGTTTATATCAAAATTAAACATCATTCCAAATGGCTTCTAAAATAATATAGAAATACTAGTCAATCTCAATTTCTGCTAGTAATCTTAATGATAATAATAGTATCTAATCCTTCCATAGTGATTACCATGTTCTAGGCACTGTTTTCATGAATTTAACCCAAGCAACTACCCCAGGGAGCAGGTATCATTATCCGTCTCTTACAGACGAGAACTGGGGTTCTGGGAATTTAATGATTTGCATTAGGGGACCCATCTGGGATTCAACCAGCCCCAGAGGCTGCCTCTCAATCATGTTTTGTATGAATAGTCTACTCAGTAATAATGGATGAAGAATATGGGTGAGGTGAGTTGTTGAAGACCATCTTTCTAGAGATACCAAACTGTTCTCTTGCTATCTAAGACCTACAATATTTAATAGTTGAAAGTTTGTGCATTCTTTGTACCCAATAACTACTTCTAAATTGCTTAACAATCCAGAGCCTATACATTCCTCACAAATCACTCTCTCTCTGAGGCTTGAATAAGGAAGCCACTCTTCCCACCAAAATTAATCGAACAACTACAAAACTATAGTCTGATAACATAATGAATATGGGCCTTAGAAGAACATTGATTGAAGACACAGCAGAAAGAGTGGAAATTAAGTGAGCTATGAAGTTGAATAAGAAAGCAAAGAACAAAACACACAAAAACTTTCTCTTTCTGAGATGGTTAGATATGTGTGGCACAGTCAAACAAACTTAAAAGGAATTCACAGAAGAAAACACAATTGGCCTGTAAGTACATAAACGGCTGCCTATCCTCAGTGGTAATCAGGGGAGAAACTGATGAAAAGAAAGATTATAGTTAAATCAAGAATACCAATTTGTTTGATCTCTTTTTTCTTTTGCCCAGTTAGCTCTCTTTCCTTAGGGAATAATTATTTTGCTTGTTTATCTCCATCTTTCTTCTTTGCTGTTGCATCCTTTTAAAAGTCTGGTAGTCCTTGAGTTTCCATCCATTTATAAATCAAGTCCTTTGATTACTGAATGATGGAAGGTTGGGCCAGTTTTGCTTCTGTTATACAAATCTGTTTCCTGTTTCCCCAATAACCAGCCCTCCTCCCGAATTGGAAGACTGGTGGTAAACTGTGTGAAAAAGGGACAGCTTAGCATTAAAGGAAATAAGCGGTCCTGAATTGGGTTCCTTGAAAAAGACTGAGATAGGAAATTACATTCAGATGCTTCTTTGGAGAATGTTCTTGAGAGATGCAGCTGGAAGGAAATGACCTGCCTGCTTGGAGCAGTCACAGGACCTGACTTACAAGGCAGTGGCCAATGAGACGCCAGCTGCTCTTATAGGGAACTCCAGAAATATTTGTATGTTTGTGAATATTTCTCATCTTAAGATCAGAAACCCATCTCTACCAGGGTAGTAAAGGATCTACATTGCTACATCACAATTCTACTATTGTAACTTGCTATAAACTCCACCTCTTTTCATGTCACAGTTATATCTAATGCCATGAGATTTACTACACTGAAAAGATCAAGCAGTAGGTACCTTGCACAACACCCAAGACCTGCTACAGAGCCCTTTCCTACTGCAGGATACATCCAAGACAGAAGCCATTTATGATACTTGGTAAATGGATCCCAGCAAGGAGTAAAAATGTGGAATTGCAGCCTCCAGTACTTCAAGACCTGCCTGGTATTGCAGGTCCCTTTGTTGATAGTGGAAGGAGTGAAATTCAATATTTTTTCCATGCCCCAGATGACTGAATCTCTAAAGCCCTACTTATATGGCCAAACCCTAAATATAGGTAGAGTTTATCTCGACCTTCCCAGGACACATGAGATTTATAACAAACCTGCTTATCTTTTTTGAAAAGCTGATGAATTTAACAATGGCCCAGATTCGTTTATACCATATTACAATAGAGGGCAAGAGACCTGAGAAGAAAAACCATGAACATGTACCATTGTCTATCCTATATGAACAAAATATGTACATGGAAGTTGGATGATGTTTGACATTTGAATACTCCATAGAAACTGTTACCACTATCAAGTTAATAAACAAATCTATCACCTTTAACAGTTTGCTATGCCCCATTGTAATTCTTTATCCTGTGCTTACTCTACTACACTCCCACTGAAAGGTTAAAATTAAGAGCTTTGCCAATATGAAATCTTGGTAAAGATGTAGAACAAGTGGTAATATTGTATTTAATCTGCATTTCCCTAGTTGTACTATAGATAGATAGATAGATAGATAGATAGATAGATAGATAGATATAGATATAGATATACACACAGATATATATGAACACACATATACTGAACTATATTATATATATATATATATATATATACATATACACACCCATATATATTGATATTTTAGTCATTATTTTTATGACAAGGATCCATTAGGGTAATTTTATATGTGTTTTGAGGTAAGAGTTGAGGGTTATATTTTAACATTTGCATCTTAAATTGTTCTGCTAGTATTTATTGAAAGATTTTTCACTTCCTTCATTGAATCTCTTTGGCAACTATCCTGTATCTTTATGTGCTTACTAATTTTTGACTTGATGCCAGGTACTTTGAATTTTAACTTGCTGCGTGATTTTTAACTTTGTTCTAATATATTCTTATGCACTGAATTTATTTGGAAATTGTTTGGTCCTTCTGAGACTTACTTACAAACTTTGGTAGAAGGGACTAGAGTAGCCTTCAGTCTTTGGCTAATTTTTTTTTCCACAGAAGAAATAACTTTCTGAATACTCAACCTTGCAGTTCCTGAGTTGTATTTATCCTCCTCTCTCGTAAGGTGCTCTGAGAACTCCATCTACTTTGGCCTCCCCAGTCTGCCACCTCCATCTTGTTTTCTCTGACCACTGGGTCTAACTTGGTTCCCAGTCTCTCTGCTCTGCTGCTGGTAAACTGAGACTAAGCTGAGGCAAGGGTGCTTCACTTCATTTAGCTCCACTCTGTCAGTGATCACTGTACTGTTTGATGTCCAGTGTTGAAAAAAACTATCAATTATTTTATTTTCCAGGTAGGATAATAACTGGTTTCTGTTACTTCCTCTTGATCCAAATAAGAAATTTATTTTTTTTCTTTTTTGGTGCTGTTGGGAGTTGAACTCAGGGACTTGTGCATGCCAGGCAAGTACTCTACCACTGAGCTATAACTCCAGCTCCTAACCTAGGTTTTTAACACATTCTAGAGCAAACTTTCCCACTCCAAGGCAGAAATTAATAAAGAAAGACAGGCTAGCATAATAAAGCCATTGTTTGAGTAATATAAATGGTTAACAAACCACAGTTTGAGAACCTTGATTTTGTCATGAATTTTTCCAATTTATCATGGGGAAAGATGACTCAGCTTCATGAATGAGGCTGGGAGGAGAGGGATTTTATTTCTGTTGTTCATGATTTCATTAATTGTCATGATTATATTCCCATTTTTTACTTCACTCCTGAGTGCTTTCTTCTGCACAGTTTGGAGCCTGTGCATAACTGAACAGAGAAGAGCTTCCACAACAATCTATCTGCTCATATTGCTGACCTCTTTTGTATTGTCACTGATCCCACTTAAGACATCTTCTAGGATGTCTTAAAAGCCAAGTTTCTAATGACCTTTGTCTCATTTTCACAATTGCTATGAATGATTTCCATACATGCACTTAGTTGTCATTTCAATGGAATTTCTTGGGTGATTCAGTAAGAACAGATTCGATTTACTATCTTCACCTAGAAGACAAATTATTTTTATGTAGCGTTAGAACTATTCTTCTAAAGCAGTGGTCTCTTATGGTTTGGGTGAAGGATTCCTATATTTTCCCACCAGGCCAATATTGTTACATATAGTGCTAACAATATTTGTATCTTCTTTAGGGATGAATCAGTTCTCTAAATTTTTATGCTTCTTGTTCCATTTTATCCTTAGTTAGCATCCCTGTTATAAACTTCAGTAATTGTGTCCCATGTTACTAAAGTAGATTAAGTAACACTGAAAATCACACACACAGATAGGACTAAAGTTCTACATTTTCTGATTTTTTTTTTAGTTTTTAAATTTTTATTAAGTTACATTTTTGTACAGGGGGTAGTCATTGTGACAAATCCAAAGAAGCTTATATTGTACGTTGGTTAGATTGCTCCCACCATCTTTCTTCTTCAACCCCCTACCTGGCCTGCTTCAAGCAAGACATTTCATTGTTCTATTTCATGTAGGAAATTGATGTCCATTAACCGTATTTCCCCACTAATCTTCATTCACTCTCACAAGTACCCCACACACAATGTACCAATTTTACAGGCTTGTCTTTTGTTATTAATTTCTAAGTCAAGATTCAAGAGGCTTCTTGATGTACTGCATCTGAGCATACTTTACTTTGGTCAAGTCAACCCCTCCCATTACTCTCCATTACCCTTTTCCTCCCACACACCATTTTTCAACAGTTTTCAATGCATAACCTTATATCCTCTACCTTCACAGACATTGTGTTTTATAATATTGTTGATGCTCTATCGTTCTCTTTTCCTTTCCCTCCTTCCCTGAGTTCCATAAAGTAGTTCCACTGTTACAAACATGTTCTGTATATGAGATTATATATGATCATGTTTGTTTTTGTGTATGTTTATCTTTTAGATCTGTTTTCTGATTTGAAGATCATTGAGTCTTATGCATTTTGGGGGATATTTTTGTTTATGTTTCTAAAATTATATTAATTTATGAAACACTTCTACTAATGGCTATATTGCTGAAAAACTTTAAAAGTGAATAAAATTAAATAATTCTACTGAACATTTTTATATATCTCATTGATAATTAATAGCTTAGCTCATTGTTCTATAGCAATTATCAAATGCTAGGTGTTGGATATCAGTTTTCCAAATACTAATTCACTTTGTCTTTGCAAGAACACTATATAAAGTGTGGATTGTTGTTGTTATTATGATTTTACAAAGAAACTGAGGCACAGAATAATTCAACCCAAGTTATACAGGTAGGAATTATAAGAACACAGGTCCAAATCTAGACAGTTTCTTCCAGAATGTTGATGTAAATTTTCTATATCAACCG
Source organism: Castor canadensis (assembly GCF_047511655.1). Classification (NCBI taxonomy): domain Eukaryota; kingdom Metazoa; phylum Chordata; class Mammalia; order Rodentia; family Castoridae; genus Castor; species Castor canadensis. The sequence goes on from NC_133386.1 coordinate 13,372,097, forward strand.
TTATTTTCAACACACCCTTTGTATTTAATCTAATCAATCGTGTTAGTTGATTAGCTCAATATTATAATTACTACAATCTCTCTCGTTATTAAAAGTTTGCTTCATGAAAATATAATTCCACCAAACCTATGATTGTTCTCAGTGATATTAAGTGACTCTGATTTTTTTTTACCTACTGTTACTTTTAACCATCTTATTTTTGCTTGGGATTTAAACATTAGGTTTGAGTATTAATTTCTATTGCCAGTCAAGAAGCATTTTATTAAAATCTTAAATTGACTTAGCAAAGAAAACAACTTTATAAGTTTGCCTAGGAAATTTTCATTTCAATAGTTCCATGGCTTAAAAAGCTACTCTCATGTATTCAAGGTACACTTTGATATTGATGCCACCTCAATATCAATCAGTTTTTATTCTATGGCTACAGTATGCTCAATAGAAGAGCTAGCAGCTGACATTCTGAGGACCAGATTTTAAAATCATTTAAAAATTAATAAGAGACTTTAACCAAAAGATCACTAGAAAACAATCTAGTTATGGATAGATTTGCAGTACAATGAAATATTCACAGAGCCTTTAGTTAGTGAGTAAAAGAGTAAGGTGTTGAACCTGGCATGGTGGCACACATCTATAGCCCCAGAACTCAGGAGGCTAAGGCAGAAGAATCTTGAATTCAAGGTCAACCTAGGCTACATAGCAAGACCCTAGACCCCTAAAAAATTGGGAGGGATTAAAGAAGGAAGAAAGAAAAAGAGAGTAGTGTGTTGTACCACACTGATTCTTGAAGGAATATTATTACAAGTAATAATATTCAAGTAAATAATAATGTATATGAAACTGTAATGTCTGGTTGCCAATGTCTAGGAAGATTTAGAGAAAACAAATGTTATAAATTATTGGTGTTATATAAATGGAGAAGGGTGAATAAATGATAGATTGGGCTCTTTCGATTCTGTAATGGTAACACAGAGCATTGTTGGCAGGTTCCCAAAATGTGATAGACACTAAGAAACAATTGCCACATAAAAATTCATATTAATGGCCTGAAAATTAAGTTAGTATGCTGTTTATAGGTATGAAATAATAAGAATATATGTTTTACATGTTTTAAACTGGCATTATTTTAAAGTATTTCAATTCTCCTCTTCCATTTTACTTTCCTAATAGGGAAATGTTTATTGTCCCCATGAGAGGCATATTTTCAATCAGAATCCAAATGTGTTTCCATCAAAACTATTTATAAGAAATAACTAGTAGCACACATCCAGCTTTGTATTTGTAAATCTCCAAATTTCCCCATCTCATTGATGTGGTCCTCCTTAAATGATGCAGTTCAGAATCGTCTGCTGATCATTTAATGTTCCTATAACATGGCTTTGGCAACAGCAAGAAGCAATTTTTCCCAGCATTAATGCAAAACTATGATAGTCTAGTTTTGTGAGAAACCACAGTTCTTCAGAAATACAATGATATATTATTTAAAAAACCAAAAATAATACTATAATAAGTTGTCAGAAATTCAGGGTATGCAATTTTGGTAGCAATTTGTCATGTTTATTTTACTTTATTTTGTTGTTAACCATTCAGATTTGTGTTTGAGATAATCTTTTAAAATAGCATTAACTATGGCACAGTATTGGATTCTGAATCAGGAAATATAAATATGTCCTTAAATAACTGTCATTAGTAGAAAGAAAAAGGACAATGGATAAGCACACTCCTAATATACAGCACAAATAGATTAAGTTATAGAACATAAAATAATGTAAGTTATTTCATCTAACACAAAATTTACAAAATATACCTAAGGTATATACAATATATAATATAATTTCTAACATATAACCAGCCTGCCTAGTATGGAAAATAAGAAATAAATACAAATACAGAAGAAAGATAACTGATTTGGGTGTTCTAGATCCAGCTCCGTTCTGTGCTCATAGTATTACTTTGAAAAGTTCTATGAGGTACCCGTACCTCAGTCTCATCATCCATAAAGTGACTAAATAGTTGGCCCAGATAATCTCTAAAGTCCCTTCCAGCTCTCAAAATTGTAAATGTATATGATTTATTTCGAAGCACAGATTCCTTCTCTCAGAATCTCCTTGCTGATTTGAGCAAGGTTAAATCTTTGGATAATTTTGAATTAGACATGATGTAGAAACAGAATTGTCAATATGATTCTGTAGCTCTCAAAGCTTTTTTTCTGGGTAGATCACATCTTGAGTCAGAACTGGATGCCAGCGGATGGCACTATTGCCACGGTCATGGGACCAGCCAGCCCCTAGTGTAGCACTCGAGTCCCAATCAGAAGTCTTAATTATTTGCAGTAATTAACAGGGCCATACTTCTTTACTTTAAGATTATGAGCTGAACTTGATACGTTCTAATTTGAATAATTGTACTCAGTTTAATTCTCCTCTCGCTGTCAGGTGGATGAAAGCTGAAAAGGGAGTTTGCTATTTCCAAAACGTAAGTACATAAGAAGAGCAGAGGCAATAAAGGTATCTTTCCTCTGATGAGAAGATAATTGAGTCCTGCCTTCCCAAAAGACTGCCAAACCAGATCTTGAGACTGTCAACTCTGCAAAGGCAAGGATCATGCATGATTCCCTCACCTGTACATGGGGCATAGGAAATCTGTGGAATGGATTAAAAATAGAATGTAGAATATAAGTTCCCAACAGAGGATTTAAATAGATGATCTGTAGAAATCCTCTCTTCATTGCTTCAGTTTTCTAAGGAAAGTGGGGGGAGGCAGAATGGTCAGCTGAAAGTGAAGGTGGAGAAGATGTGTTAGAAGTACAATAGTCAGGAAAGTTGTGAAATGTCTTCTAGGAGAATGGGAGAATTAATGAACTGTATCTGAGTAAAATGTGATTACTAATCACTTTTAAAGATGGGCTTTGATTTAATATAAGAACAATAAAATTGTGATTTTAATTCCAGCCACATTCATAAGGATAGCATGATACAGGCAGAAAATTTAATATAGTCGTGGTTGAGATTTTATCAGACAAGAACCAAGGAGAAGAATGGGGACAGGAAAGCCAAGGTTATATATAAAGAGGCGATTACAATGATTGACTATGGAATTTAAAAGAGTAAAGAAGGGAAAGAGGATATCAAACAATGAAAATATGTGGGGAGCTATGAATTGGAGGTCCTAGTAAGGTTGAAAGTCTATTGGGGCACTAGATGAAGTTGGGTAAAATGACAAGTGACAATGGTCAGTGGGAGGTGTATGCAACTGAAATTATGAAGAGGTTGCAATGAAAGGTGCTATGCTATGACTGCTAGAGTTGTGACTGTGGTAAGATAGAGAAGATTATTGAAGGAGAGGAGTCTTAGAAAATAAGAGGCCAAGGTATTGGAAATATTACTCACATGTATCTTGAAATCAACAGAAGAAAGTCAGTAGTGTCAGAAAGAGTGGCAATGAACCAAAATGTAGAACATTTAAAAATAAAGCAGAAAAAACCCTCTTAGATGATAAGGACCATGTTAATTATACAATATAATCAGATGGTATTCAGGATTTTAGAGACCAAGGAGGTGAATGATTTGAAAATGCAGTCAGGAATTAGGGCATTTCCTCCATCTATACTCGCAGGTACAATACAATACAAAAGCCATACTGTATGAAGTTTGCTAGGATGGTAGGGAAGTTACAGAAGATCCAAACTTCTGTTAGAGCAAGAAGGTGGGATGACATGTAAGGACGGTATGTAGTAATCAGGGAAGATCAGATGGGAGTTTTATTAACATTGAAACCATGATACCTAAAGGAACAATGGAAATGTTTTCAAAATTAGTGTTACACATGAGGATGACTTAGATGTGAGTGAAATAAAATGAAAAAAGTATGATAATACTTTTAAATACATGTGAATTCAATGCAGGCAACACTGGTAAGGCTGTGGATGTTGGGTCAAAGGACAAGTGTCTGGAGCCCTTGGTTGGCTCTGGTTAATGGAGACAAGATCTATGGAAACTGGCTTTATTCCACTGGGACCCTGATGACTCCACTGACGGGAGCAGAATGCCCCTCCCAGAAGTTTCTATTCACTGTTGACACATTTGGGAAGAAGGGAGAACCAAAACACCAGTGCACAATTGCTGCCTTGAAATTTGATGATGGAGATAAACTTTTCAGGAAGTCATTTTTGTTGTTCTCCATGTAGGAGGCACCCATTCTTCAATGATGATGAGTATTGGAGGTCTAGAAGATGCAAATGTCTTCCTTAGAAAAATTCTCCTTTCTTTTTCTAGGAATACTATTATTTGTATGTTGGACTCTTCTGCAATAACCTTCTAATTTCCATTTTTTATGTATGTATGTGTTCTTTCTGAGAGATCTCTTTAATAACTGTATTTTTCCTACCTTTATCGGAGTAATAGAAGTGCTGTTTAAGTGCTCTCATTTTTTAAAGAGAGTCTAGTGATTGTTTTGTTGATGCAACATTTTTTTTCAGAGGATAGTATTTTTTTGTTACTGTGTTCTTCACCATGAATTGCCTCTGTTTCCTTACAGTTTGTGGCTCTTTTCTTTAGGTTCTAAGAAACCAGTTAAAATCTCTGTGGACTGGAGAAGAGCTTGAAAGCTGGTGACTAACCCAGGGAAGTTGAGGAAGAACTGAACTGTTTCACTGGATTTCTGCCAAAAGCAACCTCTCTAGATATAATTTTAATATTTTATCTATTTCTGGTTTTTATATTTAGTTAACATGTAATGATTGTACATTTTTGTGATTTTTAATGTTTGCATATATAATTGAATGAAATGATTTCTAAAACATGATACACAAGTAATGATAAAATAAGAGGAAATAGCATAATGACCACCTCAAATGTCTATCTGATGACAAGACTCAAAATTCTATCTGCCAGCCATTTTCAAATGTACTATATACTATTGTTAATTCTAGTAACTCTACTGTGCAATAAAACATTTGCACTTGTCTCTACTGTACTTGTCCCTGTAGTCCACCTCTATCTCCTCCTTTACTGCATATATTTTTATGTCATTCAGTTTTCTCAGAGAAAATTCTTTCAATATCCTTGGAATGTAAAACAGGGAATGAGGTTTATACTGCATGAACTTCTAACTAATGTCTGTATCTAGTAAGAGATCACAGTCCCCACCCTTCATTCTGTCCTTCATCCCTGAGGTTTTAATTTTGTGTAGAGTACATGTCCTGCCATTAGGGGAGAAGAGGTAGTTGCCTCTAAGTACAGATGAAGAAGAAGATATTAACAAGGGTCTACAAACTTTTTCTGCAGATTCACACCTAATTTCCCAGTCTTCACTCCATCCCTTGTTTCCACATCCTGAAATTTCCACAGCTTCTAACTTAGCTGTTAAGAATTCTGCCCTATAAATTAACTCATTTCTAAGTGACATTGTCTTCTGCAGGCTCTGAATTTCAGCTTCCATGGCTCTGTTAAGTCTCTTACTGTAGTTACATCTGCTTCTTAACCTCTAAAGTTTATTGAAATTTCTCATTTCTGTTGTCTTCTTATCTATGCTTTGCTTTGTGGTTCATTCCTTTCTATTTTGAAAGCACTGTTATTTTAGTGAATAGTTGAATGAAGCAGAGGTCTACACGTGTTAAAGTTCCTCGACACTCATAATTCCCTTTTCCCAGTATGATGCAAAGACTTCACTAGGGCTTCTACTGGAGCGAATGTGACCTTGAGTTGATGTCCATATAACCAGCAATGATTTTGTTGTCACTGCTCTAGAAACCACAAATAAAATAAAGAAGACAAATGGAGGATTTTGCAGTTTTCCCAAAAGAAAGGTTATATCACTTTTATACATATATATGTCCAATATAATCCTACGTGAGCAATGTCACCATGGACATTTACAGAGCTTCCAGCTAAACCTCATCATGGTTTGTTTAACAAGGTCACTAAATGGAGAAGCACACATTGTACCACCTCTGTTTGAATCCAAAGACCATCTTCATAAAGCTGTACCACACATCCTCCTAGGGCACCTGGAACCACCCTTGGTTATATAATCTGGAATATGTGACAATAATGAATTTACACTGAACTATAATTATCAAACCTTTGTGTCACAAGTTTGAGATATAAATTTTAATCTCTGTAATTTATTAAAATATTAGGTGACACCACACTAATGATCTCAAAGTTTGGCATATACTTTTGATTTTTGGTTTTTTGAGGTTTTTTTTTTTCCAGTGCTGGGGTTTGAATTCAGGGCCACATGCTTGCTAGGCAGGTGCTTTACCATTTGAGCCACTCCAGTCCTTTTTGGCATATACTTTTAACACAAAAACTGATAGACGTTTTTAGACGTTTTCCTGAGGTGTTTTTTCAGCAGGTAGTGGCAGTAACTAGAGAGGCAGAAGGAGGGAGAAACATGGAGTAGGAAGCAGAGGATGTGTACTGCATTTTTAATCCATCCCTGCACATCACATCCAGGCACAATGTCCTCAATTCACTTGTGTATGAGAAGTGAAAAATAACTGTAGTGAAACAGAAGTCACTCACTATCTTCAAAAAGTGATCCCCTTAAAACATGTAAATATGTGAAATATTTACAAGGGAATTTCCTGACAGGGACAAGACAAATGTGGTGCCATAATTGAGCAGATGAGTGCTAAGAATCCTTGTGGGGAAATGGCCATTACTCTTGTTACAAATTAGGTTTATGTGCTTGTGTATTCCATCAGCACTTCTCCATCAAATCTATCACATCTAAATGGCTAACAAAAACAAATGCTCTTCTTCTAATGAGGCTTTCATGTTTTTCCCCTGTGTTCTCCTGCTAATACTCTGCTCATCAGCAAGAGTAGCACATTTGTTCTTTAAAATAAATTTGAGCTGAAATTCCAGAAGGAAAGTGGGTTGCAGATGCCTGGCAAGGTAAATAATTTGATGGTACATAAAATAATGAAACTTCAACCACCTTCAGCAGAGCTTGAAGGTTTAATTCTACTAAGAAGTATCAGAGAATGAAAAATGAGCACCAGCAATTTCAAACTGCAGGATTAATCCTTACTAAAGAAAAAAGTAGGACGATTTACTGGCAGAAACTTTCCTGTTGCAAATCACTGACATCAGTATTCTTTTCACTATAATAACTAGAATATGGACTGTGATCTATTTTTGTCATTGTTGCTTAGCTTTTATTTTCAATGAGTGCAGAATGGGAGGAGGGAGCTTAATTTCAATACGATCGGGTTCTGAAGAGTATGGTCTGCTTTCATCCCTCCTTCCTCCTGCATCTCCCTGCCTTTTACACTCTACCTAGGCAGCAGCAGGGGGATGTGCGAAGAGAAATTCTTTTTTTCTATGATGTCCATCTGTTTCTTTGCTTTTCTTTCTTATCTTCCCAACATTGTGAGATTGATTTCCTACTGAATTGCCTGAATTTCTTTTTAAAAGGTATTAAGGTAAAGATACCTTTTCACCATCATCAAATAAGGCACTGAGTGCATATTTTGATTCTATGCAAAGCACTTTATGTTAACTATTAGGCTTATCTTAATACTCGAAATTACCATTTTAGGAATACTGGTCTTTACCAATTTACTTTCAAGACCTGTGTCACACAAAAGGTAAAATATTCTCAAGGTTACAGAACTAAGCAAGTTAGGCAAGTGAGTCTGAGTATTATTTGCTAATAAAGATTTACATGGGATCAGCAATAATAAAAATTTTAGTTCACTATTTAACTAATAATGACCTTTTAAAATGACAGTTCAATAATGACCTATTAAATTCTGTTTGAAGTGTTGGTAATTAAATGGGATAATTAGGAATAAATGAGTCACACTTAGAATAAATTATGTCTTTTGGAAAAGACTAACATCATAGCCTGAAAGAAGTTAATGATACTTCAAAATTGGCCTTGGAGAAAATGTGCACTGTCCAGTTCACATTGCTGGGCTACAGCACCTGGGCCAAAAGACCAAATATGTCCCCTGACCACATGTGTGCTCTGCTTGGCATACACCATACCTCCACAGCATACAGCAATTGGCATTCAGTACAACGCTTGTGGCACAAACAAGCTATAAGCACTAAGTACCTAGAAAAATTATGCACTAAACTTATTCCATAGAAAAATAGCACTTTAAATTCAGCAGAAACTGTTGCACATTTTCAACAGCATTTCCTTTCTGAAATGATCTCAGCGCACACACATGCACAGGCATGCACACACACACGGACCACAAACAGAATTCTTTAATGTTGTTATAAATCATGAAATGAACAAATAAAATACACAAAAAAAATTTAAAAGTCAGTACTTCTTAATCCAGTAGGCCTAAAGAAAAGGCAAAGGCAGTAGTTAATTAATTCCCCCTTTTATGCATCTCTGAAGCTGGTTATATTTATGAGAAGTAATGAGATATTGGATGATTTGTTTTGTAAGAACAACAAATATGTTGTGATCCTTACCACTTAGAAATTCAATACATCTACAAATAATAGTGGCTGTTTTGGGGGGTCATGCATCATGAGAGCTTTATTTTTAAAACTTCACTTTATTGTCACTCTCCTGAAAACTGTGATCTATAAGATGGAGCCACTGTTCAGTGACACAGGTGGAGCTCTCACTCTTGTGATAGGGAAAATGAGAATATAAACAGATTTTAAAGAAAGAATACTCTGTCTCTCTACAATAAAGTAAGGCAATTTGAATGAAAACATGGCACAACATTGTTGAGACAACCAGCAGAGTACGGTTGCTGCAGTCTGAACTATAAGTGCAACAGGTCAGTCTGAATTTGGTTACTGCAGGCCATCAGCATCTCTCTGCAGGCCTGAACAGCCCCTTCTGATTTACAAGGGTAATGGAACATGTGAAATTAATCCTACTCACTGTTAGGGGCTGTTATATTAACTGACAGAGTACAATGACCTTATTCTTGCCAGACTTGTTCTATTAAAATTAAATCAAATCAAAATGTGTCCAGGCAAAACTTAAATGTATTTTGCCCCCTATTTCCTCAGTTTCAAATGAGAAATGTGTAGTTTCCAGTAAGCAGCTTCTAGGCTCACACAATACAGATGCAGACACAGATTTATACACCTGTGATTAACCACCTGAGCATAATTCACTGAATTAGGAATATTATTTTGCTTGTCTTTATTACTTCTGTTCTTCCTATCTTAGAGATAGGAAAAAAATAAAATGCCCAAAATACCAGGCCTTAATTACAGTCAAGTCATGTCTCCAGGAAGATCCTTTACAAAGGCATCAAGAAATACCCCACACCATTAGTCAGAGTTAACAGTCTTATTTCTACTGTTTGTAAGTGTGCATTGGAGGGGAGGCAGCTCTTAATTCTGCAAGTCAATAAAACACATGAAAAATTATGCCTCCTATTTTGTAAGGCTAGCAAGTATGCTATAATGTTTGCCAGTTAAATACTCCAAATATCTAAAAACGTCTGGCTGTCTTTCAAGGGCATTTACGATGAGTCATGCCCTAAGAGATCTTTCTGCTTCCTCACTTTATTTTCACCATCACCAAATAAGATAGGAGTCAATGTCCCATTTTATAGGTGAGGGAAATGAGAACTCGAGAAGCCAAATATTTTCCCAAAGTCAAGTGATGGGCCCTGTTATTGTCTATAGCTTTCTGTTTTCAAGAAAACTTGTTTTCTTGATGGCATTCTGACTAAACCTATTGAACCAATTCATTGATAATTTGGGTTTGTTTTTCGTCATATTAAGGTGAAATAATTCAATTATTGTTATGGGATCCAAATTCAATTATGTATATTATTTATATATTACATAAATTATTTACACATTACATGTTATTTATATATCATATTTATATATATTCACATATGTTTTGATATAAAATAATTACAGAAGTATTTTCTCCATTAATATTGGCTCAATATTTAAAAGTGAACCAAACAAGCTATGATCTATACAGAACATGACTAGTTTTGTACTGCTAGCATGTGTATAAATTTTGGAACCTCATGGAGACCTGTGTTATTTCAGAACAAATTGTTAGAATAACTAAAAAGAAATAAGTACTCAAGAAAATTCATTTTACTCCATTTCAGTTCCATAGATCACATCTTTCAGAGAAGACCTATTGATTTTTGCTCTGACTCAAGTATCTTCAAAATTCTACCATTTTAATGGGTATCTCTGTCTCCTAAATGTTTTATATCCACTCAGAAAGCCTGTATGAATATCTCAACAATTAAAACAGAAATCACAGATTCATATAAATTATATATCAAGATAGACTCACATGAAAGAATTGTAACACAAATTGCATCTTAATTATGTCCAGTGAAATAAAAATTTGTGTGCTATATAGTAAAACTGCTAGATAAGTTTCAGTTATCTAAGAGTCATGACCATGTGAGATAGACCTGTAATACTAACCTCTATCCTTCACTCAAAAGGGACCAAAGGCATTAATGTAAGACCTGAAACTCTGAGACTAGCAGAAGAAAATGTAGGAGAAACACTTCAAGATACTGGTATAAACAATGATTTTTCTGGGTAAGACTCTAAAAGCACAGAAAATAAAAGCAAAAATTACAAATGGGATTGCATTAAACTAAAAATCTTCTGCATAGCAAAGGACAGAACCATTAAAGTAAAGAGACGACCTATGGAACATGAGAAAGTGTTTGCCAGCTGTCCATTTGACAGAGAAATTATATTCAGAGTACAGGGTATATAAGGAACTCAAAACCTAAAAAAGTGTTCCAATTAAAATGGGCAAATGACCTGAATAGACAATTCAATTCTCAAAAGAAGAATTACAAGTGGTCAATAAATGCATAAATATTCTTCCACAATGGAAATGCAAATCACACTACACTGAGATGCCACCTTCTCCAATTAGAATGACTATTATAAAAAAATAACAAAAAAATAGCAAATGCTGGCCAGGATGTGGAGAAAAAAGGAACCCTTATACACTGCTGGCTGGAATGTTAATTAACACAGCCACTATGGAAAACAGTATGGAGATTCCTCAGAAAACTAAAAATAGAATTTCCATTTGACCCAGATAAATCACTGCTGGGTATATATCGAAGAAAATGGAGTCAATATACAAGAGACCCTGGCATACCTGGCTTTATTGTGCCACTTTTCATAATAACTAAGATACAAAATCAGCCTAAATGTCCATCAACAGAGGGGTGTATCCTTACCCAACACATACACAAATATATTTGTATACACACACAATGGAGTATATTATTTACCTACAAAGAAGAATGAAATCTTCTAATTTGCAGCAAAATGGATGGAAATAGAGGACACTGTGTTAAGCAAAATGAGCACAAACAAAATGGCAAGCATTGTATGCTCTCTCTTATATGTGGAAACTAAAAAAGAAAAATAAATAAACATACCTACTTGAAAGTAGAATTGAGATTAAGAGGGGTTCAGGGGGATATAATGGCCAGGGGTGAAGGTAGAAGAAGGATGGACACACATGATCAATTCATGATGTATGTATACATGGGAATATCACAGCAAATTCCATTAATTTGTATAATAAAAAATAAATTAAATAACATTCTGTCTCTACAACTCCAAATACTGAACTCAATGTTATTTCCTTTGAATTAATCAGGTTAACCAGTTACAAAGTAAAGGACTCTGGTAAAATAAGAGAAAATTTAGGCAGTAGAGAAATTTACTCAAAGAAAAAAATAATGTGTGTTGTCTGACCTAAGTAAAAAGAAAAAGATTTAATTTACACTTTACAAGAAGAAAATACTGAAGCAGTAACCAGAGGTCTTTTTTTCCATGTGGAATTCTAACTGCACTATATAAAAATGTTAGTGTTTTTGTACTGCAGAGCAGACTTACCATTCCATTGTCAGTAATTCTAAAACAGCTTAAAATCTCTGAGAAAACTGCTTTCAGACATTAGACCACAGGCAGCATGCAGCTGGGCCCCTGGAGGGAGGCATGCGCACAATAGCATCCATCTTCACCCTGGCTTTCACCCTGGGAGAATTTCCAAGTGCCCTACAGGGAAGACAGTGCTTACACAGTGAGCAATATTCCTGACCCACTGCTACTGATGCAGCTGGAGCTTGAACTGCAAGGTTCTAGAGAAGTGGAAGGTGATTTCAAAAGCCCTAGAAATCTGCCTTAATGTCAAAGGTCTAGAACTCAATGCCAAGTTGCTCATGGCAAAGAAAGATTTCATGAAGCCTATCAGAAAACGATTGCTGGTCAGCTCAAATCAGAACAGAGACATCAGGAGTCACATCTTGAAGTTCTGACCCAGCCAGATGGAGAGAACTTCGTTAACAGGCCCTTATTTGTGTCACTGGCAGGAATTAAAAGCCTTATCTCAGAAGTAAGAACTATCCTCCAAGATTAAGGGTAAAAGTGAAATATATTCACTCTACAAAGCTCAAAACTAACATTCAACAGGACCAAGGTAATGTGGTAGCAATTGGATGGTCTATTTAAACAAAACTGAACACTCTCTAGAGAAAAACAACATAATGCAGATGTTTGCAATGTAACATTCACAATGCTACAGATATGATTTTTAATTGGTGCACATACAAAAAAGTAGAGAAATATAACTCAAGAGCAAAAGAAAAACACTTAATAGAAGCACTATATTTTGGGATTACCAAACAAGGACTTAAAGACTAATATTAGATCAACACAAAATGGTTGATGAGAATGGAAATTAGAGTATAAAACCCAAATTCTAAAAGACAGAAGAGAATGGATATTCCAGAATTTTAAAAGGTTGAACATCTGTTATGGAAAATTCAGTCTACAGCTATACAACCCTGAACACGCCCAATCTCATATGATCTCAGAAGCTAAGAGTGTCGGGGCTGGTTAGTATTTGGATGGGAGAATTCAGCAGACCTGATGCAGCAGAAGAAAGGACTATCATTAAGCCACAGCCTGGTGATGTTATTTATTTATTAAGCTGTTATATATTTACAATGTAAATTCCGTGAGAGTAGAGTCCTTGTCTATTTTTCTCATTGCTATATTCCCAGTGAATAAAGAAAATCTATGTAGCATTTATTGGTGTTTGAGAAAATATTGCTGAATGAGAAAATGAAGGGGGAAACTAAAAGTAGACACTAATTTTAAAAAGTAAATTGTTCTCCGTTCAAGCAACACTTGAAGGAGACTATAGTGTAATGTTGAAATTGTCACACAATGATGGTAACAGTTGCATTTTTAATCTGAAATAAACTGGAGTTGAAAATTTCAATAAACAAAATAATCCAAGGTCATTAAGAATCAGTTAAAGATATGTCTGTTTTATATGGCTAGTTAGGCAGTAACTCATTATAACTGCACGTATGCACAAATACACACACTATCTACTTATCTGTACATGTAGTCAATAAATATGGTAAGTAAAGTGATACAAATCTAGTCACAACATTGGACTGGGGGTTTTATTACTTTTCCTGATTACTCTCAGGTAAGACATTTGGACATTGGACATGTGAATATTAAATTACTTCCCCCACAGTGCTGATTTAAAAAAAAAATAATGAATATAAAAGAACTACATTCCTATTTCCCAAAATAATAGTATCACCTCTAGGCATTGTATCACTCAGAAACATAAAATCTTATACAGAGATTTTACCCAACAGAATAAGTTAAATATAAAGGTCAAACCTCATATGATCACATCCAAATGACTTTAAAATGTTGCTCCTTATGGGCACCATTGTATTGTCACCACCACCCCCACACCAACCCCCCCCCACACCACCCCAACTCTCTTTTCCTCAGAATGAACAGTATTTGGAGATAAATTCTTTTTTTTTAACTTTTTAATATTCATTTATTCACATGTACATACATTGTTTAGGTCATTTCTCCCCCCTGCCCTCCTCCCCCACCCTCTCCCCTGACCCTCCCCCACCCATTTCCAGGCAGAACCTGTTCAGCCCTTATCTCTAATTTTGTTGAAGAGAAGACATAAGCAATAATAAGAAAGACAAAGCATTTTTGCTAGTTGAGATAAGGATAGCTATACAGAGAGATTCCTAGCATTGATTCAATGTACAAATGTGTTACAACCCACATACATTCACCTCTAACCGATCTTTACAGTAGTTCCTGATTCCCTTCTCATGTTGACCTCTGTCCCTTTAAGGTTTCTGTATTAGTTCCTCTGTAGTGGGGACATCAAACACTTTCATGTTTTGGGTTTCTTGCCTATCCCCATATCTCCCGTATGTGCTCTCGCCTTGTCATGTGACCCGGGTCCAACCACATTGCTGTATTTGCCCTAATCTAAAAACTGCATATGAGGGAGAACATATGATTTTCGGTCTTCTGAGCCAGGCTAACCTTGCTCAGAATGATGTTCTCCATTTCCATCCATTTGCTTGTGAATGATAAGATTTCATTCTTCTTTATGGCTGAGTAAAATTCCATTCTGTATAAGTACCACATTCTCTTGATCCATTCATCAGTGGTGGGGCATCTTGGCTGTTTCCATAACTTGGCTATTGTGAATAGTGCCGCAATAAACATGGGTGTGCAGGTGCCTCTGGAGTAACCTGTGTCACATTCCTTTGGGTACATCCCCAGGAGTGGGATTGCTGGATCTATGTTTAGATTTTTAATAAGCCTCCAAATTTTTTTTTTCAGAGTGGTTGCACTAGCTTGCACTCCCACCAGCAGTGTGTGAGGGTTCTGTTTTCCCCACATCCTTGCCAAAACCTGTTATTGGTGGTGTTTTTGATGATGGCTATTCTAACAGAGTGAGGTAGCATCTTAGTGTGGTTTGGATTTGCATTTCCTTTATAGCTAGAAATGGTGAGCATTTTTTCATGAGTTTTTTGGCCATTTGAATTTCTTCTTTTGAGAAAGTTCTGCTTAGTTCAGTTGCCCATTTCTTTATTGGTTCATTGATTTGGAGAGAGTTTAGTTTCTTAAGTTCCCTGTATATTATGGTTATCATCCTTTATCTGATGTGTAGCTGGCAAATATTTTCTCCCACTCTGTGGGTGGTTTCTTCAGTTTAGAGACCATTTCTTTTGTTGTGCAAAGCTTTTTAATTTTAGGAAGTCCCATTTGTCCATACTTTCTCTTAGCTGCTGAGCTGCTGGGGTTCTATTGAGGAAGTTCTTGCCTATACCTATTATTTCCACAGTGTTTCCTGCTCCTTCCTGTACTAACTTCAGAGTTTGGGGACTAATATTAAGGTCTTTGATCCACTTTGAGTTGATACTAGCACACGGTGATAGACATGGATCTAGTTTCAGTTTTTTGTAGTCGGATAACCACTTTTCCCAGCAACATTTGTTGAAGAGGCTGTCTTTTCTTCATCGTATATTTTTGTCACCTTTGTCAAAAATAAGGTGAGTATAGTTGTCTGGATTCATATCCAGGTCCTCTATTCTGTTCCACTGGTCTTCATGTCTGTTTTTGTGCCAATACCATGCTGTTTTTATTGCTATTGTTTTGTAATATACTTTGAGTCGGGTATTGTGATACCTCCAGCATTGTTCTTTTTGCTGAGAATTGCCTTGGCTATTCGTAGTCTCTTGTGTTTCCAAATGAAGTTTAGGGTACATTTTTCAAAATCTGTGATGAAAGTCATTGGGATTTTGATGGGAATTGCTTTAAACATGTAGATTGCTTTTGGTAGTATAGCCATTTTTATTATATTGGTTCTACCAATCCTTGAGGATGGGAGAGCTTTCCATCTTCTGTAGTCTTCCTCAATCACTTTCTTCAGGGGTTTGTAGTTCTCCTTATAGAGGTCATTCACATTCTTTGTTAAGTTTACTCCTAGGTATTTGATTTTTTTTGAGGCTACTGTAAATGGAATTGTTTCCATATATTCCTTCTCAGTTTATTGTTGGTATACAGAAAAGCTAATGATTTTTGTAGGTTGATTTTGTATCCTGACACCTTGCTGTAGCTGTTTATGGTGTGGAGGAGTTTTTGGGTAGAGTTTTTTGGGTCTTTAAGGTATAGGATCATATCGTCTGCAAATAGAGATATTTTGACAGTTTCTTTAACTATTTGTATTCTTTTTATTTCTTCTTCTTGCCTAATTGCTCTGGCTAGGACTTCCAGTACTATGCTGAATAAGAGTGGGGATAGTGGGCACCCTTGTCTCATTCCTGATTTTAGGGGAAATGGTTTCAGTTTTTCACCATTAAGCATGATGTTGGCTGTAGGTTTGTCATATATAGCCTTTACAAGGTTGAGGTACTTTCCTTCTATTCCTAGTTTTCTTAGAGCTTTTATCACAACGTGGTGTTGGATCATGTCGAAGGCTTTTTCTGCATCTATTGAGATGATCAAATGGTTTTTGTCTTTGCTTCTATTAATGTGCTCTATTACATTTATTGATTTGCATATGTTGAACCACCCCTGCATTCCTGGGATGAAGCCTACTTGGTTTTGGTGAATGATTTTTCTGATGTGTTGTTGGATTCAGTTTGCCATTATTTTATTGATGATTTTTGCATCAATGTTCATTAAGGAGACTGGCCTATAATTCTCCTTTTTGGAGGTGTCTTTGTTCATTTTGTGATGAGAGTAATATTGGCTTCATAGAATGAGTTAGGCAATGTTCCTTCCCTTTCTATTTCGTGGAACAGTTTAAGGAGGGTTGGTATCAGTTCTTCTTTAAAGGTTTGATAGAATTCAGCAGAGATTCCATCAGGTCCTGGACTATTCTTTTTTGGGAGACTCTTTATTGCTGCTTCAATTTCATTTTGTGTTATAGGTCTATTCAGGTGATTAATGTCCTCTTGGTTCAGTTTTGGATGGTCGTAAGTATCTAGAAATCTGTCCATTTCTTCAAGATTTTCAAATTTATTAGAATATAGGTTTTCAAAGTAGTCTCTGATGATTTCCTGCATTTCCATGGTGTTTGTTGTTATCTCCCTTTTTGCATTTCCGATTTTACTGATTTGAGTTGTTTCTTTCTTCTTTTTAGACAGGTTTGCCAGGGGTCTATCAATCTTATTTATTTTTCAAAGACCCAGCTTTTTGTTTCATTGATTCTTTGTATGTTTCCATTTTTTGTTTTTATTTCATTGACTTCAGCCTTATTATGTCTCTCCTTCTGCTTGTTTTGGGGTTGGTTGTTCTTGTTTTTCTAGGAGTTTGAGATGTAGCATTAGGTCATTGATCTGACCTTTTAATTTACACACTCATGGCTATAAACTTTCCTCTTAGGACTGCCTTTGTTGTGTCCCATAGGTTCTGGTAGGTCGTTTTTTCATTTTCATTAACTTCCAGGAAACTTTTAATTTCCTCTTTTATTTCATCAATGACCCATTGATCATTGAGCAATATGTTGTTCAGCTTCCAATTGTTTGAATGTTTTTTACTGTTGTTTTTGTTGTTGATTTCTAGTTTTAATGTATTGTCGTCAGATAGACTGCATGGGATTATTTCTCTTTTCTTATATTTGCTAAGGCTTGCTTTGTGCCCTAAGTTATGATAAATTTTGGAGAAGGTTCCATGAGCTGCTGAGAAGAATGTATATTGGGCAGAAGTTGGATGAAATGTTCTGTAGACATCAGATAGGTCCTTTTGATCTATGGTGTGGTTTAGTTCTAGGATTTCTTTATTAATTTTTTTCTTTGGATGACCTATCTATTGGTGATAGGGGGATATTACAGTCTCCCACTACCACTGTGTTGGAGTTTATATATGTTTTTAGGTCCTTCAGAGTATGTTCGATGATACTGGGTACACTGATGTTGTGTGCATATAGGTCGATAATTGTTATTTCCTTTTGGTGTATTTCCCCTTTTTTAGTATGGAATGTCCTTTTTTATCTCGTGACTTGAGTCACTCCGCCCGTCCATTTTTTGTGATGGTCTTTTTCAAGATAGGGTCTTGCAAACTATTTGCTGGAGCTGACTTCAAACTGCGATCCTCCTGAGTAACTAGGACTACAGGCGTGAACCACCGGCACCAGCTGATGTGTGCTTTCTGAAATGTTATTTGTATTTCTAAGACACATAAATATATTTAGTCACTTGGTTGAGTAATCCTCTTCAACCAATTCACTCTAAGAAAATTATATTAGGTTTTTGTATTTGCATACCCATCAGATTTTTTTGTTATACCAAAAGTAGGAACCAATACAAAACTCAATAATTAGAAAGGGGTTAAATAAATCTTAAGCAGATGTAAAATCAAATGGTACACATTATTACAATGTTATTTTGAAGAATATACTACGACTGTGGTAAGAATAAATAATAAAATGTTAAGTGAAACTACAGAATAGAAGTTCAATACATAATCTTTGATAGATTGAAAGCACAGGTTTAAAGCAGACATACTCTTGTTTCCTAGATGTGGTTGAATTCACCCTCATGTTACAGTTTTAAATAAAAGCGAAAGAGGCACTACATCTTTTACAAATGGATTTTTGAATTTCCTTTGAAATGCACTTCCATTTATATGTGTTGCAGAAAATGCGTATATCTCTTTTCCCCAGTCCATTCAGAGGAAACGATTACTTCTTAACACTTAAGACATTTTTGTGTTTCCAAAATGTCCCCAGTGGTTTGAGACTGTCTTTCTTTGTTTTCTTTTCAGAGGAAGAATACCTAGCATTATAATTCTGTCAAGTTTTTATGACATAGCTTAAGTTTAGATTCTGATTTATCTGTATTATGTATTTGTGATTCTTCTTTCATTTAATTTTGACTCTGTCCTCTTAATCCCAATTTAAGATCCACATTTTTTCATCTAACTTCAGAAGGCATAATACTTCTTTTTTTTTATTATTAATGTGTTCAAATACTTATCTCCCACCTCTCTCTAATATTTCCTCATATTTTTTATTCTTTTATTAACTTAAAGTAGAGCTATAGCTTCATGGCCATTTTTTTTTCTTTTTCAACACCAGTCTATTCTTTGCTTTCTTGTTATAATTTCCTAAAGTATCATAAACTTTGATGGATATCGAAGCTTACTTTGGATATATTCTTACTTTGGATGTATTGATTGATTCTCCTCCACTCAATCCTAGTTTAGTCTACAAAAGTTATTTATAGTATATTCCTAAGCAATCATTATGAAGTAAACCCTCTCATCCACACCCCACCAACACTATCAGTCTACCTCCCAAACCACTTTATGCTTACATGATGATGTTTCTAAATTTTGCATCACTCTTCCTAGAATATTTCTGACTACCATCATGTTGAATCTGCTGACTTCCTAGATAGAATGTCATCACCTATTTCTTTTTTCTATTTTTCACAGTACTGGGGCTTGAACTCATGGTCTACACCTAGAGCCACTCTGCCAGCCCTTTTTTGTAATGAGTGTTTTTGAGATAGGGTCTTGCAAACAATTTACTAAGGCTGGCTTCAAACCACTATCCTCCTGATCTCTGCCTCCTGAGTAGCTAGGATTACAGGTGAACATCACCCATTTCTTTAATAGCACCAGGTGATGCCAAAATATGCTCTGAGTTCTAATTAATGGTATTTCTTTGCTACACTCTTCACAATCCATCAAGGGCAAAACGTTAAATTCTTTTTTTTTTCTCATGGTGTTTTGTTTACAGTTTATACTGTATTGAAAATTATCTGATTTTCTTTCTTTGACTGCAAAAATGGACTCATGATTTTTTCCCATTGCTCTATTTTCTGCTCCACATTTTCCAATCCCAGTTCCAAACCAATCGGAGTACTTTGTATGGACTATTTTATTTGTACCATAAAATGTCTTGTTAACTGAGTCACTGCCTCCTCTATTCACTGCTTCATTCCTGTTGAGTATAAATTGAATCCTTAACCTTCACCCTCGGGGTGGTATTACCAAAATAAATCCTCCCAGCAGTCCTTTCTTTTTGTTTTTTAATTCTTTCTCCATAATAAATGCACTTTCCTGCTGGTTAAATTGCAATGAACTTTTCTACACAAGATTTTTTTAATTAAGCTCAGCAAGAAAAAATGAAAAAAGTATCAGTACAAAATAAAATGAATTGACTGATCTGTGGTTACTCATTTCCTTTCAAATAAATATTTATACAATTTCTTTCTTACTTTAAAATTGAAGAATATTTTGTGCAAAATGCACCTCCTTGTCTACTAAAATTGATGGATGATATGTCAAGAAGCCCATGTGGAAAAGCAATGGGAAAATATCAATTGTTGCAGTGAGAACTACAATCAAATTGTTAATTACTTGTAACTCTATGGATTATTTACAATGCTGCCAGGGCACTAACTTTAAGCTCCCATCTTCCAAAACACTCTTCTCCTTTCCAGTGGGATTCGCAGTGATGTCTGTGTTTTCCCATTATAAAGGCCTATAAATGTTGCAGGAGAAATGTTTAGGCTTTGATAAATGACTAATCCTCTTAACCGTATTCACTTATATATGACCCTTGATTGCTTTTGCTGCATCTGCTTATTATTCTAATCCAAACCAACCATCCAGCTAGAAATTTAACCTTACATGTTGTATCTGTGTGGAAGATGCAATGCTGGATCTGGCTGAATATGTTAATATGAGTGCATTAAGCAGTGATTCTGCATGCAGTATTTTAGGTTGCATGGCTGAGAATGGTTCTATAATTTGCTTAATTGGAGTGTTGGAACAGGGATCTAAAGATGGCTCATGTTAAATGAATTTTGAGGTTCCAGAATTTCCTTAATCTGTTCTAGAGAAAGATAATTAAAGGATTTAGTGAAAATGCTGAATAGTTTTTTGTTTGTTTGTTTTACACAAAGACTGCTCACTCAAACCCTAAGTGGAAGAGTCTTGAAGACATTTCCTTCATGAAGCTTTTGAAAAATGCATTGGCAAATGGTGTAGCAGAAACTCAAGATCTCCATGTCGGTCTTCTCTGGAAGCCTTAAACAGCACAGGGCCTCTGCTTTCAAAGCCCACTCTATGAATCCAGGAGGATCATGAGATATGGGAATGGCAGGGAGCAGATGGCAGCATTTTACCGCCAGGGACTCAGAACCACAATGGGCAGCAAATCCAAAGCAGTTATGAGAGTGACTTTAACCCACAGAGAACTTTGATATTATATTTAACTAATCATAGAGACTCTATGACTCAACTTTACGGGAACTCTTTAAAGTCTTACTTGATTCATTTAAATGGAAAGGGTTCGGGTACAATGAACAGAAGTCTGGCATGCAATAGTGCAAGAGAGGGTGGTGGCACATCAACCATTTTCCAGAGTTGTGCCACTTTGCAGATCTAGAGTCCTCAGAAGGAAAGCAAGCTCATTTTTCATCTAATGAAGAATGGAAGTGGCTTACTGGCTTACGAATTCATTGTGTTCATTGTTTCTGTGACCTGTGAGAACAGTGGAGTAACATAACATTTTGAAGAATGAATTATGGATGACAATGCTTTGTGGGTCTATGCTCACATGTCCTTTGCAAGTTATATACTGGAAGTTCCAAAAGACCAATGAGGAAAGAAAAGAAAGGTTTATCTATCAGAAAGGAAGAAATAAACCTGTCACTATTAGCAGATGTAAAAATCAAAGCAGAAATTCCCTAAGACATCAAAAGAAAAAAATTACTGCTTGTCCTTCATATGCTGATGCAATTTGGATTGAAGCAGCTATAAAGCTGATAAAATGATGAAGCACCACAAAGATTTTTTGTAAACCTGAAGTCCCTTCACTGAGCTGTACCTGAGAACCTCATCCTGCTGTATGTAGACTGCTGTCTTCTAGGTGAGTGCTGTTCAGAAAACATGAAAGTACCTAGTATTCAAATGATCTTTGATCTTCAGTGTGTAATAAAGAGAAAGGTGACAAAATTGAGATAAGAGGCAGTGCTGTGCCTAGAGTTAATGAATTCAATTTGAGATTCATATACCTATATTCATTTCAAGCTCAACAATTAACATCTCTGTAATTTTGGACAATATTTTGAACATATGTGTATTTTATTATGTAAGAAATGAGCATAATTTCAGAGGTGAAGTAATTATTATGTAAAATATGTAAAGAGCTTGAGTTGATACCCATCACAAACTAAGAAAAAAAATCTTTGTGTCTCCTATCATGACTGCTGTTACATTTTCATTATGAATTAGAAACCCATAGTGAATATATGGGATATCAGCACACACATCTTGTGAATACTGCATTCAAAAATTACTTCTGTATAAATGTATTACAACCCAAGTTGATTCATCTTTAACTGATCTTTTCAACCAATGCTAGGAATCACTCTGTATAGCTATCCTTAACTCAACTAGCAAAAATGCTTTGTCTTTCTTATTATTGCTTATGTCTTCTCTTCAACAGAATTAGAGATAAGGGCCTGGAAGCAAGGGGGATGGGGGGAGAGGGAGGAGGGATGGGGAAGAAATGACCCAAACAAACAAATAAATTTTTAAAAAGTTAAAAACAAAAAAAGCACTGGGTGTGGTATAATCCTAGGTACTTGGGAGGCAGAGATATATTTAAAAAATTACTTCTGAATGATCTTATTTCACGCCCTTCAATTTGATCTGTCATATTTCTCATGTATTTCTCGTGTGCTTTCAGAATGTGTTACCTTATTCTATTATAAGCAGTACTAGAAACTGTTCTAACATCAAAGGGTTTATGTAAAAACAAAGATAAATAAGTAGATAGAAATAAATACAACTTTGTACTATGAAGAATTAAGAATGTTCTGCACAATCACAAATACCATAAAACAGTAACAGAGATACTGTGATTATTAGCTATAAAATTTAGGGATTATAAAATTAGGGAATATATAACAAAAAATAATAAGAAGATTTTGTTTTAAAGAAAAGTTTTTTCATAATTTTTAAATTTGAATTTATCTACTGTTTCTTTCCTTATCAAATCTAAGTGTGAAATTTTCTAAAATCCAAGTAGGCCAAAATATTGACATTAAAATTTTTAAAGACAAAATTATATGAAAAGTTTTTTCATGATTTTCTCAGTTTCCAACCAACCACACTGAGAGACATATTTTCTCAATATACATATTTCCCATTATCTCAGTTGCCTAATTATACACTCTTTAAATAACCTTGGTCCAAAACTAAAACAAATTCCATCCTGTTCTATATTTTTCTGGCATACATACAGCTTATAAAAGTAAAATGTGGCTAAAAATAAATCAACTAAGATAGAATGATGATTAATACAGTTCATTTTTCATGGACACTGATTTGTTTTTTATTCCTTATATATGGAATACTTAACAAACAAACACATACTGTGAGCATTAGAAATATCAATATAACAAGCACAGTGGTACATGCCTATAATCCCAGTTACTCAGGAGGTGGAAGCAGGGACATTGGGAATTCAAGGTCAGCCTGTGTAAATGTAGAGAGACCCTATCTCAAAAATAAAACACAAACAAAGGGCTGAGGTGAGGTTCAAGTGATAAAGTGCCTATCTAGCATATGAGAGGCCCTGGGTTCAATCTTCAGAACCACAAAAAATATTATTTCCTAATATATATTAGGGAAACATTATCCTTTATTACCAAGGTAATTTTCAAATATACTAGAAAGGTCAGAAGATGTTACAATAACTATTATTATTCTAGATCAGTTTATACTTGTTTTAATACATTCAGATTGCTGTAACAAAAATACCTTAAAGTGGGTAGCTTATAAGTAATAGGAATTTGTCTCCTATAACTCTACAGGCTAGGAGAAGCAAGATGAGGCACTGGTAAATTCAGTGTCTACTGAGGTCTACTTAGTCATAGACAGTGTTTTTTTCTGTGTCCTCATATTGTGGCAAGTATGAGCCAGCTTTCTGGGGTCTTTTTCATAAAGGCACTGCTCTAATCCTGAGGCCTCTGTCCCCATGACCAAATTACATCCCAAAGCTTACACCTCCCAACACAATCACCTGGAGAGTTAGAATTTCGATATGTGAATTGGGAGAGGGCGCAAACATTCGTGTCAGGGTAAGTTATTAAGGCAGAGATTTGGACAAACATATTATATAATGTTACATACAAAACCACAGAGAAGGTGGGACATAAAGGGTCAACATATAGCATTTGGCGTTGTGTTACCTGCAATTCAGGGTGTTCAATACATTTGGACACTTCTGTTAAAATATTTTTATGCAGAATTGAAACTTTCCTATATTAAGTGTGATATGTACATGATATTCTGTATTTTAAAAGGCAAAGATATAAAGTTGAATAGTTAATACAATATTTAGATATATCAATAATCATTACTCACATTGCTTAAGACATAATGTTGGATTCGTGGATAAACAGGATTAGGACTTTTGAGGTGTTTATTTTAAAGCATATGCAGGCTAAATTTCTTTTAATACATTTTGAGACTGCAGAGCAGTCTGATGATAGAAGACACAGAATCCAGTCTACGTCCTTGAACACACTTGTTTTTGTGTGTGGCTGAAAAGTCTCTGGAGATTTCAGCATTATGTAGACTAAGCCATTTTAACTGTAGGCTTACCCTCCCGGAATGCTAGGATGCATCAAAATTGACATTAAAAGCCTCACATCTGAAACACATCTTTTATTCTCTATTTATCATACCTATTTCTGTTATTTCCAGTATAAATTTCAGTTATTAGATTCTCCAGTCAATGGTATTTCTGAAAGTAACACTTATTCTGAAAGCCCTAAAACAACAAATCATAAGTAAACGAACACATGACATACAAGTAAAGTGAGGAAGGAAAGTCTTCTTACCCTAGTCACTTTAAAAAAAAAAATCTGCATGTACTATTTGATGAAACTGTAAATTTTTAAAAAAATGTTTAAAAAGGAAGATCATTTACCGAATTTTAAGCTTGTTTTCTGGGTGGTTGCATTGTTAATAGTTTTTCATTTGTTCTTCTGTATTCTAACTCTTTTATAATTGACTTCTTTTAGTTATGTTATTAAAGAAATATTGTTTTTTCTTTAACATTTTAGGAACTGTGAACAGGAATTGAAAAAGCAAAGTAAAGTAGACATGTCTTTCTAGGAATATTGCTGAAAAAGGAGAAGAGAAGTAAGATTCCAGAAATTAAACCAAGATAGGAAATCTCAGAGCATGTTGGTATGGTAAGGAGAATGGCCAGCCTTGAGGGGAAAACAGAGAAAGGATGGATGGATAGGAAGTAATTTCTGGATGACTTCTTAGAGGAGGTAGAAGACAACAGAACATGGAGAACAGGTCTCCCTGGGGAGCTTGAGCATTCCATCTCATCCATTTATGTAGAACTCATGGTAGGGCATATTATTTCAGATATAGTTACTGGGACGATCTGGCTGTGGGAAAATAAGGAATTTTGATTTTGATGACCTGTGTTTTCCAAATGGCATTCAAAGCCACCTTCCCAGCTAATGCAAAATGAAGGAATGAGAGAGTATGGAAAGTTTTAGGAAAAATTACAAAATATGAAATGACCTGCTAATTCACTCATTTCTTGCCATTATTAATTAGCTGTTTGAGATTCATGGCCATTAATTTAAAATAAGAATGGGCAAATTGATTTTGATAAATAGGTTAAAGAGCCTGAAGTATAGCAAGAAATTGTATAATGTCACATATATTTTCATTATCATGCTACTTCCTTAACCAGAAATCTCAGAACCAGATTAAAATTCAGAACCTTTTATCACTGTCTTCATCATTTCTCAGGTAATTATAGATTTGATTCCTCTGTGTCAGTCACCATTTATATAACCAGTGCTATTCCTGTACCAGGCAGATCTTTAACATATCATTGTATATTCTCCTTATTTGTATCCTTATACAAACATACTATGACAACAAACAGAAGAGGTGAAATACTTTCTAGACTTAATAAGACCTTCATACTTTGTCTGGAATTGGAATAATCAGAAGACCCTAGACTGTTGGATGAAAAGGACTCCCTAGTACTCATTTTTCAGTTATTTCTTGTATTGAATACTTTCATACTATATTTTTGTTAGTACTTGGAAGGGGGGAGAGAATCCATATTCTTTCAAGATAAGAACTTCTCAAATTCTTTGTTCCCTGTGTCCATTGTTTGCTCTTACTGTGATAATCAGCAATTGCTTGCCTGAATCCATTTCATTGTCCCCACAAATTAGTACTTGCTCTCCTTGATCTTAGGTGAGTATTTTGAAATCCACTGTATTGAACAATGGCACAAATGTTGAAATAGTAAATATAACAATTTACTGATACTTTTCAATTAGATAGTAGAAATGTAGTCAGGTTGAGTGAATTTTCCAACGTAAGTTGGTTATGACCCAGTGCAGTACGAATCATGTCTAGTTCAGTTTACTTTCTCTGGAACAGTGGCTCCCAAATTTTACAATGCATCATAATCCCCTGGAGTGTTTATGAAAATGCATTTCTTAAATCTAATCTGAAAATGCTGATTCAGTACATCAAGTTTTCTGAAAATTTGAACTTCCATGTGATACTATTGATGCTGCTGCTCTTCTGTAGAAAAAGCATAAAGTGTTTTAAATTCTTTCTTCCCAGGAATCATCCTCTGAATCCAAGACCCAGAACTTTACCAATACTCCACATCTCCTGACATTCTAATGATCTCTAAATGTGTAGTCCTGGTGTTGAAGGTGGTGCTTGCTATCTGTGCAGGTAAAACAATATTCTCCTTGCACCAACAGATATTTAAACTCCTATAGGTTACCTTCAGAAGTTCTCCTGCTAGCACCAATATACAAATATGGGTGTGTTATGTCAAATTTCAGTTAAACAATTATCTCCTCCTTAGGAAATGGATTTTGTAACCTTTTTAGTTGTTAAAATGTAATAACTTTGACTCTCCTCTCCTTCTCCTCTATCTACAGTCAAATTCCTCCAATGCATTTGATATTTTCTCAGAGCAACTGTTTCTTAAGGCCAGTCACTTATTCCAGGTGGCATTCAGACTCAAATATACACAGAAAATTCAAGTTATTGCCCACAGACCATAAAGGAAATGTGATGACATTAATCCCAAGAGAAGCTTATAGTTTCTAAGAAAAATGTCCAACACCCTAACTGAATCTTATATGCATGCTTTCAGTGAAAAAGATGATTATTTAAATGCAAATGCAATTTTGAATTGTTATTCATGTCACAGTTTCACTCTTGACAGCGCTTTAGACACCAGCATAATCAATCCTCAAGAATATACTTTTGTTTCAACAATTTTTGTCAACTGGAAAAAGAATTGAGTGAGAGAATAACTGTAGACAAGTGAGACAGCCTCCAGATAAAACTGATTTTTTACCAAAGATTCGTTTCAATGTGTGTTGTGACAATTCAAAAAAAGATCTTCTCACTCTAAATACAGTAGATCTGAAAGTATACTTTGACACGGGACATTGTGTGCATAAAAAAAAAACCCTTAAATCATTAAAAGAACTTAAGATACTAAGCATTTTTCATTAAATTGTCAAGAAAATTTCTAAACAATAAGACAAAGTTATATCATAAAATGTCAGACTTATTATATCAACTTCAGATATGTATTTTGAGATAAGAAAAAATGAAGAAAAATTTGCATCAAAGGGATTAGTATGCCATTGAAGATATGTCGGTTGGTTTGATAAAAAAGTATAATTTATAAAATGAACAAATCTTATTTTAAAATGATCATTTGAAGATAACGTCTGAACCTGTGCACATCATTTTGTATCTCAAATAAACATCTCTGTAAATCTGTATTAACAAACTTTATGTAAGTTATGAAAAATTAAGTAACAAATTTTCTGAAAATTAAAGTTGCCAGATCATTGTAAAGTTCTATATCCCCATGGGAAAACAGCAGTCTTTCATGGAAGGATCCAGCTAAAAATCTTGCTTTTTGGATAAAACAGTATTTTTTACATGTATTCAGGGATATTTATCAGTTTCAAGTTGAGGTCCTCCCATCTTTAATATCTCCATCTCTGATAAAGCAATTCCAGGCTCCCATCTTTTTCTGAATACTTCCTGTCTTTCTTAGTCCTCTGCCTTTATTCATGTTACTGACAATGCCTCATTCATTAACAAGTGTCAACTAATGATCACTGTCTTTCTAGTCACCACCTTCTCAGTCTTCCCAAAACCTACTTGCCTTACTTGGTAATTCCATGATGGAATGTGTAACACAATTCCAATTCCTTGGAAGAAACCCCTCAGCACACAGACCAAGCATGCACCACCATTTATTATTGACCTTTACCAGGGCTTGATTCCATTTATGTCACCATCAACTTTTAGGATTAAATGGAAATCTAAACGTTTTTAGAATAGTGTTCTTTTTTCTTTTACATCTACCTGAAGTTCATGAGGATATCACAAAAATGAACATAAGTAATAATACTGATGTAAAGATTCATAACTCCAGAAGAAGTTCTCAAATCAGTTATAAGCACTATTTGATCTACTTGGTCCAAAGTTATATAAAGGATTGACATTTTGAAAACATCAAAACAAATGGATGAAAGTAATATAAAAATCATAAGAAGGTATAAATCAATCTGATCTTTCTATTATCTTTCAGGACATCATTTCAAAAACAGTTCAAAGCTACCAAAATTATATTTAGAATGCCTGACCCCTACTTTAAGACATTCAGTGAATATTGACCTCCCTGTAAGATCTGAAGGAACTACATCTTTAGCAATTTGGTGGACAGAATAATACCACCTGTCTTTTGTTTCTTATTCCTTTTATATACCCACTTCTCTCTCATCATAAGAATGTTTTCATCCCCTCTTTGTGACTAGTTCAAGAACTCCTGCTTAGTCATTCCAAAAGTTCAGTCTTGATTATGGAGATAAATGTTGAATGTCTTATCGGTCTGATTTAAAGTTCCCTTTTTATGCTGAGATTGCTGCTTACAGGAAGATACATACAGTACATCGGCAAAACACAGGGGCCACCAACCTCAGGGGAAAGCCTACTGCAGCTGAGCCACTCCACCAGCCTAGATGGCTTAGTTTTGGTACAACCTCTCTCTGCCAGCAAGCAAATTTCACTTATCAATTATAAATAATTTTTACTACAATCAGTGTAACCACAGCCATGTTTTAAAATTATCAGTTATCCCTGCCTACAGTGCTATTTCTCCCCAGTCAGGAGAAGCTCCTTGTTACCTGTGAAATGCTTCCTAGCATGGTTTTTCCATAGTCAAGTAAAAAAGAATGAATTGATCCTTTTCAGAGTTTGTACACCTACCCATTTAACCACACCCCAGATTACAAAAAGGAAGCCAGTCCCCTCATTGTGACTGTAGAAGAACCTGTATCACAGCTAACATTCTACACTGCCCCACCCATAGCCATCCCACAACAGAAATGTGTGATTAAAGCAAACAGGAAACACTACAAAAATATTCTGGATTGAAAAACTAAAAAGTTCTGCTCTTCCATCTCCTTGATGCAACACTGAAAAACAGTAAAGGATGAGTCAAAGATGTTTTTATATGAAATGTAACCAACTGCTGAAAACATTGCCTCACTGAACTGCCTCTGAAGCACAAAGCATTACAAAATAGCAGAACAGAACAGGTTCTGAGCCAAAAGAGACAAACACATCCTTTATAAAGGTTCCACTCATGCAATGACAGCACTAAAACAGTCATGAGGGCCCTACTCAACTCGAGCCCTACTCGAGTTTCCACTTATCACAGATGAATTGAGGATGAAGTTTTCAACACAAGAACTTTAAGGGACACAATCTTTTATTATCATTTATTCCAAATCTGATGTTTGGGGGACACAAATTTTACTATCATTTATTACAACAGTGTTGCTGTTGCTTTGTAGATTCAAGTTTCTGACCTGTATTACCCGTTTTCTTTTTGAAGAACTTTTAATATTTCTTGCCAAGGCATGTCTACTGGCACCAAATTCTCTCAATTTCTGTTTGAGACAGTCTTCATTTTTCTTTCATTTTTGAAGAGTAACTTCACAGGGTATGGAATTCTAAATTGGCAGATTGGGTTTTTTCTCCACACTTAAAAAATGAAAAATATTTCATTTTTCTCTCTTGTTTGAATGTTTTCATTGGAGAAGTCTCGTGAACTTTTTATCTTTTCTTCTCTATAGTTAAGGTATTTTCACTCCTCTGATTTTCCTTCAAAAATTTTTTTATCTTTAGTTTTCTGTATTTAAGAATAATATTCAGGTGTAGGATTTATTTACTTATTTTTTGATCATTTATACTGCTTTGTGAGTTTGAATCTCAGAATCACCATTTTCAAACTGTGTGATCTATGACAAATAGTTTTTAAACAAGTCTAATCTTGTTTTTCTTAAGTATAAATGCAGAAAATGGTAGAAATTGAAAATATTCTTTCAATTCATTCATAATTTCAGTTCAATTTCATAAATTATTTTCTGAATGAATGAATATTGTTGGACAGTCCCACTTCAGTTACTTTTTTATGACCTTTGTTATTGACTCCCATTGCCCACACTTGCATTTGGCAATAGTGCAACTATTGGCATCCCTAATTCCTAACTCTTGTCTCTAAAATCCTTACTTCATTTGCTATTACAGACTGATTTGCCTAAATATTGTTTATTAGACACCTTGTATGCAATTTAAATGGATATCCAGGATAACATGAACATTATTCCCTCCTTGTTTTCTAATCTTAATTTTTCTTAATTCATCAATATTAATTTTATTTTCATTTTATCTATCATGCTTCTTTACCTTCAATTCTGTTCCTGCCATCTTTCTCCTTTTTCAAACTGAACTCAGATTCTTTTCAGGAAACCACCTCAAATTATTCACAGAACTTCGTTTACATTTCTGTAAATGTAATGATCACATTAGGTCTTAACTATAGTCACTGATCTTCATGCCTTTTTACACTGTGAGACTGAATTCTGCTATGGCTTGAATGAGGCAACTTCTTGGTGTTCTCTTAACTTCCTGGATTTGTAGTTTGATATCTGACATTAATTTGGAGAAATTCTTAATCAGGTTGCTTCAATATCTCTTTTGGTCCTTTTCCTCTTTCTTCTGATATTCCTTTATGCATATTTTGAAACTTGTGTTATTTTCCAGTGGTTCCTGGATATTCAGTTCTGGACTTTAATTCGTCCTGTTTTTCTTTTCAGATTAGAGCTGTCTTTTGAAATATCCTCAGTTTCAGAAATCTTTCCTTAAGGTATAATCTAATAAGATCATTGATGATAGCCATTCTGATTGCAGTAAAAGATGTCAACATAGTTTTGATTTGCATTCCTTGACAGCTAAAGCTGCTGGAAAGTGTATTTATTGGCTATTTGTACTTCTTCACTTGAGAACTGCCTGCTCAGTTCATTTGCCTACTAATTGGATTATTTCTTTTATTGGTGTTTAATTTTTTGAGTTCTTTATATATTCTGAATATGTAATCTACTGTTGGATAAATAGGTGGCAATGATTTCCTCCCACCCTGTATGTTGTGTCTTCGTTCTGTTGTTTCTTTTGCGATACCAAAGCTTTTTAACTTACTGCAATCCCATTTGTCAATTCTCACTATTATTTCCTAAGCTATTTGAACCCTATTTAGAAAGTCACTGCTCATGCCTGTGTTTCAAAATTGCTCTCATCAAGAAAACAAAAAACAAGAAGTGTTGGCAAGGATGTGGGGAGGAAAGGAACCCTTATAAAATGTTGGTGGGACTGTAAATTAGTGAAGCCACTATGAAAATCAATGTGGAGTTTCCTCAAATAATTAAAAATAGAACTTCCATGTGATCCAGCTATACCACTTCTGAGAATATACTCCAAACAATCAAATAATTAAAAATAGAACTTCCCTGTGATCCAGATATACCACTTCTGAGAATATACTCCAAACAATCAAATAATTAAAAATAGAACTTCCCTGTGATCCAGCTATACCACTTCTGAGAATATACTCCAAACAATCAAGTAATTAAAAATAGAACTTCCCTGTGATCCAGCTATACCACTTCTGAGAATATACTCCAAACAATCAAAGTCAGTTTACTGCAGAAATACTTGCACACCCATGTTTATCAACCATGAAGATCAAAATTACTTCTTTGTAGGAAAATTGATGAAACTAGAGATCATTATGTTAAGTACCAAAAGCCAGACTCACAAAAATGATCATCACAAGCAATCTCTTGTACCTGAAATTTTGAAGTTCCACCTCTGCCTAGATTGCCTCTCCATTCTTGCATGGTGTCTCTTTTCCCATTAGAGCTCTTAGCATATTAACTAGGAACAGAGGCAAATTTTCTCAACTTGAAAAAGAACATTTATAAGAAAATGTACAGAAATGTTTTCTGCTATAATTAGGAGCAAGTTAAAAATGTGTCTTCTCATACTCCTGTTCTAGCTAATGCAATAAGATAAGAAAAGGATATTAAGGCATACTAATTGTTATGGAAACAATAAACAGCCATGTTTTTCTATGACATGATAGACTATGTAGAAAATCTAAAATATTGACAAAAATATCCTCCTGAATCTAGTAAGAAAGGATAGCAATTTTGTAGTTTTCAAGGAAAATATATGAAAGTTGATAGCTCTCCTTTACATCAACATGGAACAAGTGAGATTTGAAATGAATAACATAATAGCACTTATATTACTACCCCAAATGAAATACATTAGTACACATCTAACAAGGTATGTGTAAGATCTACATGAGGAAAACTAAAAATCAATGATGAAAAATTTTGCAATGCCCATGGCTAGAAAGATTTGATATTGTCAAGATGTCAGTTCTTCCTAACTTTTAATGCAATTATAATAAAAATACCTCCAAATTATTTTGTGTATACTGACAAACTTGTTATGTAGTTTAGATAGAAAGTCAAAAGACCCAGAAAAGGAAGCACAATATCAAAGGTTAAAAACAAAGTTAGATGACTAAAGCTACTTAATGTCAAGAAATATTATAAAGTTAGAGTAATCATAATAGTGTGGTATTGTGAAAGTATGGACAAAGAAATCAATGAAACAGAACAGAGAGCCCAAAATAGACTTACATAAATGCATTCAACTGATCTTTGACAAAGAAACAAAAACAATACAATGGAAAAATAATCTTTTTAACAAATGGAAAATAGTACTGGAACAACTGTATATTCACCCAGTGAATATCCAGAAATGATAAAACATTCACTAAAATTAATGCAAAGTGGACCTCAGATTTAAATGTAAAATGCAGAACTATAAACTCCCAGAAAATAACATAAGAGAAAAATCCCCATGATCTTGAATTTGGTGATGACTTTTTAAGTATAACACCAGAAGCATGATCCATGAAAGAAAGAATTGAGAAGATGGACTTCATTAAAATTTAAAAATTCTTCTCCATGAAAGATATGGTTAAAAGCATGAATGGGCATTGCAGAGATTAGAAAAAAATTTTCTAAAAGACATGCATGATAAATGACTATTAGCTAAAATATACAAAGAACTCCTGAAACTTAACAATAGGAAAGCAATGAACCCTAACTAAAATGTGACAGACTGCTCACCAAAGAAGATATTCAGGTGGCAAATGATCACATGATTACATAAGTCATCAAGGAATTAAAAGTTAAAACAATACAAATATGAGAATGACCAGAGACCATAATGCTGATAACATCAAATGCTGACATGGATGTGAAAAACCAGGAATTTCTATTCATTGCTGGTGTGAATATAAAAGGGTTCAGACACTGTTGAGGTCAGATTGTTGGATTCTTATAAAATTTACATACTTTGATTGTATACAAAAATCACGCAACCTAGTTTTCAAATGAGGAGCCGAGCCACACAAAGGCAGTGTTTGCAACTTTATTCATAATTGCACAGACTTGGATGCAACCATGATATTCCTAGTAAGTGAGTGACAAATTGCATATCTAGACAGTGGAATAGTATTCAGTGTTGGAAAGAAGCAAACTCTAAATCCATGAAAAGGTACTGAGAAATTTAAATACATGTTAGTAAGTGAAAAACCAAACTGAAAAGCTATGAACTGTGATTCCAGCCACATGAAATTTTGGGCAAAACTAAACATTTGTGGTTGTCAGAGGCTAGAGGCAGGAGGGCTGAATGGGTCCCCAGAGAGATATTTTAGTACATTGAAAATACTCCTCTGTATGATCCTGTAATCATGAATACACACATTTACCAAAAACACATGCAGTAAACATGAAGAATGAACCCTAATAACTATAGACCTTGATGACATGTCCATATAGATTCATCAATTATAAAAGTGCCACTCTCATGGAAGATTTTAATAAGAAAGGGGACTGTGTATGTCTAGGGACAGAAAGCAAATGGAAAACCTCTTTCTCTGATTTTATTTTGCTGTAGACCTTAAAACTCCTCTAAAAATGAGGTCTAATAATTCATAAAGTAAAACTGGACCGGAATCTCAGCTTCCCCCATCCACCCACTATTTTCGCTACTCCAACTTTTTTTATTCACCATCTCTACAAGGATAATAATAATTCTTCATAAACATGATGAAATGGAATTATGTATTATAGTGCTTGACATGAGTGTCCAAAAATGGTAATAAAACCATTGCAAAATTACAGGTAAATTGATTTTCTTCTTTTTCCTCTTCATTATGCTTATAAAAGTCGCTTTCATTTTACAGTTAATTTCAATTATATTAAACTGATAATTTGTAATTTAATATAGTTATAAATTTGGTGCCTTCGAATTTACCTTCACCTAATAGAAATTTCTAAAATTAAGCTTACTTTGATCATAATTTGAAATTCTAGACATTTCAAAATATTTCAAATAGCCATGTATTTCCAATCAACATTTTAGGAAAAGTAATAATATGCAGTGTTCGTTTCTGAAAATATTATCATTGTCCTCTCTTTTCATAGTGTCCTTCATTTTAGTATGTGTTATTAATAAGACAAAGCTGTACTGCTTGACAGTGTATAACAAACATGACTGTGTTTTGCTAATATGAATGCTGTAAAAGTTTTTTTTTTACTACTTATTCCTATAAATGACCCTTCACTGTAACTTGAATGTTCAATTAATTAAAAAATTTGGGGCTGTATGGAGTTTGAACTCAGGGTTCACACTTTCTAGGCAGGCACTCTACCATTTGAGCCATGCTTCCCAGCCCTCAATTAATAAATTTTTGACATAAATAGTCATATCATAAAGTACCCCAAGAATGAACTGTACAAATTACGTTATCTTCCAATAATTTTAAGTAAATAGGTAATAAATGTTTCTAACCCTGTTGAAAAATAATCTTTTGTTAATTTACAAATGTATATTTTTATATTCATGAATTAGCATAGAGCATAATCTCATTTAAACGAAAAATTTCCTTGCATCTCATGTAGATATCACTGATATTTAGCTAAATTTGCCCATACTTCTTACAGTAACACACAAGCTCTCATGGAAAAAAACACATCCTGCCCACTATGATTCAGATAGTGCTGTCAATCATAGAGACTTCTCCCAGGGTGTATGTCCAAGAACGACAGATTTGAGGGTACAACCACTGTACAGATCTTTCAATAGTTGGTTCATGTATAGGCATTTACTCTAAGTCAAATTCAATGTATGAATAGTTGGAACAAAATGCTCTTTCTTATCCTAGGAAAAGAAAAGATGTAGACTCAGAGCTGCCATTAACTTTATTCCTGCCCATGTGAAGAAACTTCAGTTGAGAAGGAAGCCAAAATATTTATAGAAGCAAAGTAAAGAAATGGAGAAAAAAACAGAAGGAAAAAGTGACAGTGTCTCAAAGATGTTCTTGAAGTCCATGGATCTAATACTTAAGACCTTCCAGTTATATGACCCAAACATTCCACTTTTGAACTGACTGGAGTTGTATAAGCTTTTACCTAATTTGAAAACACTAATACTTCCCTGCTCAGCTTGTCCGTCTATTACCATAACAGCATAAGGTAAAATAAAGAATTCCATAGGCATGTGATAAACACTTTGATTTTTACCTTACACATTAACAACTAAAGGTCCTTGGAAGACCTTGAATTAGGAAATATCAAGTTGGCTTAACCCAACTTAACCATAGCTATTTGTCACTGAACTGCACCTTCCTAATTGTTTTCTCCTCTCAGAAAAAACTAATATTATAGACACTATCTGGAAAATACTATATTAGGTAAAAGTGGACAATGTAAAATGCATAACTCTTTTCAAATGTAAATTTAAATATACTTGAAATTCTATTTCAGCATGATGTTTCTGGAGACAGATATACATATAGATGTCAGAAAGGGCATCTCAAAATAAGGGTAAAACATTACCTGCCCATGAATGACTCGTGCATTCTATAAACAGGGATTGCACTTGGTCATTGGTTTTCCCACATTCTCATTTCTCTTACCTTACACATTGGTCACTCTACATGGTTAGGCCCTGGCCCTATAACAGAATGATTGTCATCACTCAGCCTCAAGTGTATGCCTGTCAGTTCATGACCCAAAAGGGAAAAAAGAGACAATCTTTCCTGTTCCTTCAACAACAAATTTAGCATCACAGTTCCATTCCCAATCTAACCATTACTGACAGGGGGCCCAGTCTGAACAGATGG
Source organism: Castor canadensis (assembly GCF_047511655.1). NCBI lineage: Eukaryota > Metazoa > Chordata > Mammalia > Rodentia > Castoridae > Castor > Castor canadensis. Next base: position 13,408,574 of record NC_133386.1, read on the forward strand.
TAAAGATCAAGAGTCAAGCTCTGCTCTGAGATTACCAATTTCAAGAACCTGTTAAGAGTTTCTTAAAGACACAGAATTAGGATGGAAAAGCATAAGTGGCAGACAAAGATTATATTCTCAAAGCCAATGCATAAATTTATTTAATTTATCCTCATGTTTGTGGATAAGTGATAAATTCTTGAGATATTCTGAGTAGTTCTTCAGAACACAATGATATACTACAGCACATAAAATAATGCTGCCATCCGATCAAGAAAACCAGAATGTTAGGCAGTATCATACCATAAGTTGCTAGAAGTTCAGGGAAAAATAATGGTTTACATTTTGCATTCAACTAAACAACTTGCTTTGACTTATTCCAAGGAAATGAAATTCCATGGGGAAGAAAAATGCCTTGTATATTAGCATATTGAGAAAAGCTATATTATTTTCCATATTACCTGTAGCTGACATAGTCTTAGAAATATAGTTAGAAATGAGATCTATAGAGAGAAAACCTGAAAAAATAGATCAGAAAACTGGGACAAAATTTGACACTTTTTTGACAATAATTGGTGAGTGATATAAAGCAAAAACGAAAAAGAAAAATAAACAGAAAGCTACATATTTAACTATATATTGATAACTGATTGAAAATAACTAATGAAAGAAGGTGTTAATAATTTTATATCACCAAGTAAAATAAAATGATTAAAGTTGGAATTATGTTTATAATTTAATTCACTCATAATTGATTGACAGGTGCAAGACAATCAAAATCAAAATCTCAGCTTGTGTGAATTTAGCAATTGAAAATGTGATATTAACCAAAACAATTTTGGAAAAGAGAACAATGTTAAGACAAGGATATGACCAAATTTCAGGACTTACTGTGAAGCTACAAAATCAAGAGATTAAGGTCTTGGTATAAAGTTAGATAGAGTAAGAGAACAGAAGAGATTCCAGAAATAGATAACAGAACAGGAAGATAATAAAAAGGAATAAGTGGATAGCCATATGAAATAGGAACCTCAAAATACTACCCACAAAATGAAGTCTAATTTGATGATTGACCAAAATTCAAAAACTAAAATTTTAAGTTTTTAAAACATCTTCTCCACCTTAAAGTAGTAGAGGTTTCTTAGAGAAGATATTGATGAGTTCATGTCCAACAAAATGTACTTTTCTCTTCCAAACACATCATTAATAAAATAGAAAGACAAGGCATATTACCAGGAAATGTTCATAAAGCAATTTAACAAGAACTGGAATCCAGAATATATAAATGATTCCTAAAAGTAAGGGTAAAAATGTAAGTAATATAATAAGATGACCAAAATGATTGCAAATATATTTTACTAAAAGAATGGCTAATGAAGAATTAAGAAAATGGAAATTCAAACCTATGGAGTTAGCTCTAAACACACACAATAATGGCTGTACTTAACAAGACTGATAACAGCAAGTGCTCAAGAGGATGGAAAACAAATGAAATACTCAGAGATTTGGAAGTTACATTGCATAAAAACTTTAAATTTTTTTCAGTTTTTATAAAGTTCAATATACATTTCCTGCATGACCCATAGAGCTAGACTTTAACCAATCTAAGATCCAATCTAAGGACTTCTCCAAGACAAATTAAAACATACATCCTCCCAAAACTTGTGCATGAATATTAACAGCAGTTTTATTTGTAGGAGCCCCAAACTAGAAATAACTCCAAAAATCACCAAAAGATGAATTCAAAATAAATTCCCACATATTCATGCACTGGAATATTAATCAGCAATTAAAATGACAATTTTACTGATACATGCAATAATAGAGATAAGTGTAAAAAGTCTACATGTATTGTAAGAAGTCAGACATGAAGAATAAAAACTACATGATTTATGCTTAACAGAAAGCAGATTAATGGTGGCTGGGCCTTTGGGGTGGGATTTTGACTACAAAAGAGCACAAGAGAAGTCTTTCAAGATGAAGGAAACACTGTATCTTGATTGTGTATTTTAGTAAATGCTTCACATCTCCTACTAAAGAGATTTTACCTTTTAAATATTTAACTTATTCCTAGTATACTATAAATAGTGAAATAATAATAACCATCACATTTGAATAGTATGTTTAAATTTTTAAGAAATCTTCATGTGATTTTCATGGCAGCTCTATGAAGTATATAAATATATTAAACCTATTCTAAAAATTATTCCTTCTATGTCCAGCTAAGTGTACAGTCCCATTCATGAAATGTTTCCATTACAATTGCTAATCTGTAACATATCAATATTCTCTTCTAATGATGAAAATAGTAAAAGTAAAACATGCAGGAACCTAATATCCAAAAGGAATGAAAACAAAATAATATGTCTTTATTTACTTGGCAAATAGGAGAGAGAGAGAGAAAGAGAGAGAGAAGCATCTAAGTGGTATGTACTATACTTAGAGATTGATAACTGATCAAGGTTGAGCCCCACAATAACTTGGGAGAGAAAATTAGAAAAACAGACACATAAATATGTAATTTAAATGAGGTATGATATGTGCTTGGTAGGAACACCAAAAGAGCTTTAAAAACAAACGAAAAAGCATACAACAGAAGTACTACCACGAACAGTTTGGGAATGTGTAAATCAAGAAGAAGAATAGCTTAGTGCAAGAGTATTCCAGGCAGTGAAAGAGGGTGGCCTAGTAAAAGCAATAGAAAAAGAATAGAAAAAATAGATTGAAGAAATATATTATTGTGGTAGGAGAGCAATTGGTATGTTGTCACAAAAAGGATGAGAGAAGACCATGACTTAGACCACATTAGTGTTAATCAGGATGTGCCATGAAGTGACTAAAAAAAATCTGATGGACCAGCACAGCAGGGGTTAGAAAAGAGAATGGCTCCCTGTGGAACACAGGAAGACAAGGTGAAGCTATCAGTTGGAGAAGAATCTCAGTCCCAAAAGTAGTATTTGAAGTACAGATTTGAGAATAACAAGAGTATGGATTGTAATTGAAGTCATGGGAGTGAATGTTAAGACTTGGAAAAAAAAAAAAGAGAGAGACCAGAAGCCACCCTAAGAAAATCAAATCCCTGATTCATTTTGTTTGACCTTAGGTTATTTTCTCTTTCTCTTCTTTATTTCCTGAAATTGATGTCTTTAGGCAAATCATACATTGTCTGATTGGCTACAAACTTTATCATGACCTACACTATTTTACTGTCTCATTTCATGAATTTGTTATTTGCTTTGCTCATGTTTCCTATGCCTAGTGTGGGAAGGACTGCACATCTTTTTTTTTTCTTTTATTCATATGTGCATACAATGTTTGGGTCATCTCTCCCCCCTTCCCCCACCCCCTCCCTTTTCTCTACCCCTTCCCTCTTCCCCACTACCCCTCACTACCAGGCAGAAACTATTTTGCCCTTATCTCTAATTTTGTTGAAGAGAGAGTATTAGCAACAATAGGAAGGACCAAGGGTTTTTGCTAGTTGAGATAAGGGTAGCTACACAGGGAGTTCAGCACATCTTTAAATAGAATCCTGTGAACAGCAGCATTTAAGAGAGAAAAAACAAAGAGGAACTTGAATGAAAGTAGTGAAAGAGCAGCCAAAGAAACAGAAGAATCAGGAAATGCATGGTTTCCCAACAGAGGTCAACCATGTCAAATGCTGACAGACAAGATGAGGACTGAAGCATTTCCTGTGTTTTTGTGATGAGAAGATTGTAAGTGACTTTGTAAGGAAGAGTTTCATCACAGCGTTTGGCATGAAATCACTTTGGGGTGGGATGAGAAATAAGTATATTCAAGGAGTTAAGAACATAGAGCAAAGAGAAAAGAGATTGAATGAGAAGAAGAATTGGGTCATGGAAGAATTCTCAACATTATAACTTTACAGCACTTACAGATCCTAAGACAAACATCTTTGCTTATCTTATTTTAATAACTCTGGCACCAAGAGACAATTTGAAACAAAAGTATCTTGTGATCACGATTAGCCAGATGACAGCTGTGACAGTCTTCTTTACTTAAGTATATTGCTGTCACTTCAATTGAGTCATGTACATCATTGGAACCACATATGATGTTTGAAGTCTTTAAAGAGAGCTACAAGTTTATATCCAGAAAAGCACCAGAACAGTAATGTGACTGAAGGTAAAATTCTATGTCTGAGAATTTCTAAAGGTCTCATTGACTTTTTAAGCCCAAAATAAAAAATCCATGTCATAAGAAAACAACATACCATAATTTTATTGGCACAATTTATTTCCTAAAAGCATATAAAATAAATGTAGGTAATCTAACAGTTGGTATGATATCAGATTTGAAATATTTTATTTACATGACAAGTAACACACTCATGTTATTTTTCTTGGAAAATGTAAATGAGTACAGACTCTCCGTTCTCTCCTGTAGTTCTAATTATGTTTTTCTAACTTACAATGGTAACAAAAACCACTCCTTTATATATATCGTTAGATCAAAATACAAATGCAAGTACTAAGACAAAAGGTGCAATTGATGTATTTTATTTCCTCCATACTATCATTCTGTATTTCTATAGCTAACTTTTATTCTTATGTAACATGTTTTATTAAAGAAATGGGAAAATATATAAGGATGTATTACTAAAGTTTAAGTAGATATTGACTCAAAGACATCTGACAAATGTAGATTAAAATTTTAAATGTGTACGTGTATAATCTAAAATACCACTATTTTTTTCTACCCTAATTCACAAACTCCCACTTTTGTACAAGGAGTTATACCACTCAGGCTATAACAGGACAAATTTGAAACAGCCTAGGTAAATATTTTATCAGGAAAATGGATAAAGTGAGTGAAAAAACTCGATGTGTTCATGCTATAAAATATTGGACACAGGATGAAAAAAATGAAGTGAACCCTATGCATAGACATGTGTATAGTCAATGTATCAATTAACAATGGGGTAATTCTGAGAAATGCATTACTGGGAAATATTTGTCATGGCAGTTTCCCAGAGGGAAATACTTTATTTCACAGCCTGGATGGACAGGTCAATCACTCAATGTGACCTCTTGATATAATCAAGATATATGTCTTCAACACGAGATATATGAAGCTGTTGCCAGCACAATGTGGCATGACACTCTAACAGTCATCTCTTTTTTATAAGAAGGAGTGCACTCTAAAATAATACTAAAAGGTAGAGCCCACTTAAATATAAGTACATAGACCAGTAAAAGTGTTTATCATTGTTATCAACTATTATATAATTATATGTTATGCTTTTAGTGGACTGGCAGAGTAAACATGTTGCTACAGTTTGGATCTTGAATGTTCCCAATGGCTTATGTGTTGAAGGCTTGGTCTCCAGCCTGTGGCACTGTTGGGAAGTGGCAGAACCATTAAGTAGTGGAATGAAGTAGAAGGAAATCAGATCATCGAGGGTATGTCCTTAAAGGGAATATTGGGACCACAAGCCCTTCCTGTCTCTCTTTGCTTCCTGGCTGTCATGAGGTGAGCAGCTATTCTGCCTTGTGCTCTCACCATGATGTTCTGCCACACCACAGGCCCAAAAGCAACTAATCCAAGGGACCATGGACTGACTGACACTTGTAAAACTGTGACCCTTAATAAGCCTTTCCTCCTTATGAGATGATTGTCTGTTATTTTGTCACAGTGATGATGGCTGACTAACACACACATGAATGATGCATTTTGCTACGATATCACTAGGTCATAGGAAATTCTCAGCTCCATTTTAATCTTATGGGGCCATTGTCATCAATTCATTCCATCACTGACTAAATTATTATTGTGCAGCATGTCAGTGCAATTTCCCAAGATAGCTAATTACTGTTTTCTTTTTATTTGTGTTTTTAGGTGGAATTCAGCAGGATGTGTTTAAATACTAACCGAAAAAACTTCAAACATGATAAAATAAATAAAAGAGACAGGGCAGGTAGATTAGTGAACATGAGGTTTCTGATAAAATGTGGCAATAATAACTAGAGGAAAAGAAGGAAGGGTGGTCATAAATGCTCAGAAGTAGATTCTCCCAACTTTCCCACAACTTAACAAAGTTTTGCTGTTCACTCAGTCACCATTATAATCTAGCTAGGCTTTTGTGTACTCTTTATTTCCAGAATACACTCAGTATTCATTTTCCAGAGCTGCCAATCCATTTGCCTCACTGAGGCCCTTACAAAAAGAAAGTATTCTCCTAGTTCTAGAGACCAGAATTCTGAAAATCAAGATGTGGGTAGAGATGTACTCTCTCCTAAGCTCTAGGAGAGAATCTGTCCTTGTTCTTTTGAAACTTTTGGCAACTCCAAATTCCTGCTATCTTATCTTAAAAGACATTGCTTTGTGTTTAGGTTTCACTCCAGAATGATCTCATGAAAACTTTAACTCAATTTTATCTGCAAAAACCCTTTTATCCAAACAAGGTCAAATTTATAGGTTCCAAAAGATAGGATGTGACATATCCCTTAGCGAGGTCACAACCCACAATACAATTGTTTTACTTTTGGTAAGGACCTAGTTTCCCTTATTTTTATGTTTGAAAATTATATAAATGTTAGACCTTAGGGGAAATACAGAAATTAAGTTCCAATGTACAGAAAGTGCAGAAGAGTTGGGGAAGTCTGATATTAGAGAGGTTCAATATTTGACCTTATGTATCAATGAGAAAATAAGAGGAGAATAATTCCAGAAAAAAACAAATTTTCTTAACAGTACTGTTTTTGTTTTAGGAAGAAGAGAGTTGTGCTTATTTGAAAAGGAAGCTAGTGAGAAGATTGTAAAAAGTATAATTGAAAAGGAAGATTTGTGTGGGACCATAAGTCTCCACTCAACCTTTCTGGCTTAGGTGTTTAGCTGGAGGGAGGACTGGCGTTCTGGGTTCTTGTCTCACAAAGCTGAAGAATGAACTTCAGGAACAATGAGAGCTAGTAAAGTGGAAGAGTTTATTGAGATAAAAACAACAGCAGAGTTGGGAGGATTCCCAGGCATGAGCTACCAGCACCTGCCTTCTTTTATTTTCTTATAAAGATGTCACTGTACATCCCAACAATATGTCATTTCATTCCTACAAACTATAACACACATCTGTAAAGAGGGTCAAATCAGAGCTAGTTAATATGGCCTCCTTTAAGTCTTTCCCTGTTGCAAAGGTTTGAAGAACCTCCTGCTCACTCTCATGTCCTATGTCCATCAACTCCTCAGGGAGGAAAGTGGCAGGATTCAAGGACCAGCAAGTTTTTACTTGGACTGATGGTCCTTCACGTAGTAGAACCTGATACTGGAGGAGATGGCTATCTGAGACCCATCAGCTCCCTCTGGAGGAAAGTAGCCCTGACACAATGTGTGGGGTATGTATTGTCAAATCCATGCCCAGTATTAATTTGGTGGCTTCAAGGATCAAAATTGCTATGTTGACTATTACATGCAAACAGGCTGGCCAAACCTTTGCTATTACGTCTATTTCTTTACTTAAATACCCCAAAAGTTGCTGGGTGAGGCCTTGATTGTGGGTTATGACTCCCAAAACCATACCCTTTCTTTCAGTTACATATAAATGAAAAGACTGCCCCACATGGAGACTCAGATCTGGGGCATGAAGAAGGTCCTGTATGAGTTGGCTGAAATCACGACAGGCTTCAGGTTTCCATTCCAAGAGTTAGGACCCTACTGTTTGGGCCTCCTTTATCAGGTGGTATAAGGAATGAGCTATTTCTCCATACCTAGGTATCCATAACCTATAAAACCCCATGATGCCAAGAAACCCCCTTAGTTGCTTTAGGGTCTTGAGTAAGGAGAAAGTTAGGATAGGTTTTATTCTTTCTTCTCTCAGTGTTCGGGTTCCCTCTGTTAGCATCAGAGGTCTGCCAAAGTTGGGCCTTGGATTTTGAGACTCTGTATCCTTTGCCTGCCAAGAAGTTAAGTAGGACCCAGGTGCCCTTTTTTGAGACTCTCTCAGTCTGGGCACAAAGGAGTATGTCAACAATATATTGTATGACCTTAACTTGTGGATGGTCAAACTGGGATAAGGCCAGCGTTTGGCAAAATAAACGGGGACTTTATACTAAATACTTGGGGGGAAAACTGTCCAAGTCAGTTGGGTAGATTGACCAGATGCATCCTAAAAAGCAAACAGAAACTGAGAGTCAGGATGTAGAGGGATGGAGAAAAAGACATCCTTTAAATCCAACACTGTGAACCAAGAAGATTCCTCAGAAGTCTGAGATAGCAGAGTATAAGAGTCAGGGACTTCTGGATGGATAGGGACAACAGCCTCATTTATTAACCGTAAGTGTTGTACTAACTCCATTTTCTGTGGTTTTTGTACTCCCAGAATGGACATACTGCATGGGTGGTTGCAGGGCCTTAAAAAGTCCTGTAATTTTAAGTTGTCTATTATCATTTATAGCCCTGCTTTAGCTTCTGGTCTTAGAGGTTATTGCTTTTGATGTGAGAAAAAGGTGGGACTCTTTAAGTAGATCTTAACAGAGGTGGCCCCAACTGCTTGTCCTATCTTTCCTTGTATGGTCCATAATTTGGAATTGATATCTATTTCCACTAGGGGCAGACAGAAAGTCTCTCTAGGGGTTATAAAACAGTTGTCTGTATCCAGGCACCAGTGACTCATGCCTGTAATCCTAGCTACTCAGGAGGCAGAGATCAGAAGGATTGAGGTTTGAAGCCAGCACTGGCAAACAGTTCATAAGGCCCTATCTCAAAAAAAAAAAAAAAATCACAAGAAAGGGCTGGTGGAGTGGCTTAAGGTATAGACCTTAAGTTCAAGCCCCAGTACCATACACACACACACACACACACACACAAATATTTGTCTGCAAATGAGCTAGTAGGTCTCCTTCCAGAAGGGGAGTGGGACTTTCTGACATGATCAAAAAGGCATGAGAAAAGAAAAAAACATTCCTGTCTCAATTTAAAGGCTAAGAGAAATGTCTGGCTTGTGCCTTACCAAATACTCCTTTTACAGGTACATATTTTGGTGACAGGAAGCCAGGATTAGAGAGAAAGACCAAACAACTGGCTCCAGTGTCTAGAAGAAGATCAGTTATATTTCCTTCAAACCCAGAGCTCCCAGTCATAAATAAGCACTTGGGAAACTGGAGATAGGGTGAAGGGACCATGCCCCAGGTCCCCTCAGTCCTGCCGTTGAACCACCAAGGAGGCATCGACCCAGAAGCTTGTGTCTCTGGGGGCATTTGGGCCTTCAATAGTCTCCTTTACAGATTGCACATGGACTAGGGGGCCATTTCTTTTTTGTGGGGAAACTCCTGCTTGAAGTGTCCCTCCAACCACAGTTAAAACGGATTTTTATCTCACATAAAGCTGTTCTCCAGAGCCTGGGCCTTCCTCCTTTCCTGTCTTTACTTCCCTTGGCCTGTTCTTGGTCCCTATTATAATATATAGAATGTATAGAATTATCAATCTTTAGAAGATTATCCAAAGTAGTCTCAGGTCCAAGGCCGTTTTCTGGTGTCTGAGCTGCTGCATCACAAACTTCCCGTTAATAGTAGTTGACCTTCAAAGAATTCAGGAGCCATTGGGGTATGTTTGATTAAGGCTTCCTTGAGGCATTCCAAGAATGTCAATGGTTTTCCTCCATGGTTTGATTAATTAAGGATAGCTGGTTCATAGGTTTAGAATGAGTCCTTCTTCACCTCTCTATTTAAAAATATGGAAATGAGTCCTTCTCCATTTTCTCATTGGGTCTTTGTAATCCCACAGGGGATCCTCTGCAGGTTCGACCTGTCACCCTGAGAGATAGTGTTCATTTGATTGGTCAGTCAGGAGATCCCTATTATTATTGACAGAGTAAAATTCATCCCCAATAAGTTTTTCAGTTGGTCAAGTTCTAATTAAATATTTGCATAATGTCCCTCCAAGTTAGTCAAGGGTTTGAGTCATCCTTTTAAAACCCTCTATACACTTATCAGAATCATCAGGAAAGTTTTCCAGGTTGGATTTGTTTCATACCATAGAGGAAGAAGACCCTTACTCTGGTGGGTCTCCCTTCAGATCCAGTACCTGCTTATCAGAGGCGTAGGAAGGAAGGATACATTTTGGTGGGTGTTTCCTTCTCAGAAACTTCTGAATTTTCCTCCTATTCTAATTGTAAAGTATGTTCAGGGAGTTTGGTCTTGTTAGGGTTGCCAAGAGAGCAGGGTTTAACTGACATCTGGTGCAGAGCTTAAGATTAGCCTTCAAAGCAAAAAAAAAAAAGCCTGCTCATAGGAGACTTCAGACCATTTGCCCTCTTGTTTGCAAAATAGGACTAATCATATGATAGTGTTATAATTAATACTTCCCTCTAGGGCCATTTTTCTTCACCCCCTTGTTTATATTCAGGTCAAACTTTGTCTACAAAAAAAGACTAGGTGCTTCTTTTTCAGAGATTGACGGTTGAATTGACTCCAATTACTTAGAATTGCTAAGCGTGTGTAGACAGTGGAAAGGGTGTTTCCCATGTAAAAAGACAAAAGTAGAGAGCAAGACTTCTCCTGCTACCCCCTTGTCCCCCTGTAATGAAAGTGAGCTTTGATTTGCTACTTCCACCCTTGGTAGGGTCTACAAGAGGAAATTGTTGCCTGTCAGACTAGTCACCTTCACAGAATTGGCCTATGACTTTGTGCCCTTCCCTCCCTGACCTTTTTCCTTCCCATGGTAGTTTGGGTTTGTCTATAGTGAGCCCATCACCAGTTACTGAATCTCTGTAAGAAAAATTGGGACTCTGATAAGATGGAAGACAACAGCTGCCTGACTATTATGAGGGCTAATGGGGACAAGAGAGTCTAGCTACCCAGGTACTGTTGCCAATTACTGCCTCCAGCAATTTCTTTGTCCCTTCTTTCTTTCAAAATCATGATTTCATCCCATAACATGTCTTTCTTTGATTTGTATAAAAGACTCTAGCCTGTAAGTTTACTGATGGCTCTTCAGTAAAGAGTATAAAGTCAAAATGTGGAATCCAGGGCCCTGGCCCCTCATTATAGTCAGCAGGAGGGCCCCAGGGCAGTGGCCTGGCACTGAACCTAATATTCGTTCAAAAGTCAATCTTCTCTCCATAGCACCGTTCACAGTTCTAAGGGAGATAAGGCAGAAGAAACTGGGATCCAAGGGACAGATAATAAAAGCAGATCTGATCTGACAGAAGTGCCACAGTTGGCAAAAAGTAATAGACATGGTTGAAAGTGAGGAGAGAGGACTTTCTAGCTCTTACTCTGAGGATGAAGGGTTTTCTCTGACCCAGAGGCCAAGGATCAAACTGAAGTCATTGCCTCAGAATCCACGACGCACTGGGTGAGAGCACCCCATACCATCGGGCTAAGATAGTCCAGGAAAGTGAAAGCAAGAAGAAGGTGTCAGAATCAATAGGGAATCTGGAGTTCGAAAAGCCAGAGAAGATTTAGTCACATGGGGGAGTTGTCCTGATTTTTAGGGCATTTTGATTCTGAGCCCATGAAAGGAAACTGAGATAAATTCACACCAACATTCCCTCTAATGGAAAAAGAAGAGTATTGGAGACATCCCCACCCCCTGCAAGCCTTTTCACCCATGACTTTAAGAGAATCAGCAATCACACTAATCACCCTTAACTGCTTGACAGGTGCCTGGTAATTTTGATATATTGTACTATACTTGGAATGAGGATTCCAAAAATAAAAGAGAATGATGGATCGATAGATCATTGATCCATTTTACTCATTCTCCTGATGAAGTCCGAGATTCCCCATCAATGAACCAATATGAAACAGGAGATATGTATAGAACCGTAAGTCTCCACTCAACCTTGCTGACTTAGCTGTTTAACTAGAAAGAGGGTTGGTGAACCGAGTTCTTGTCTCACAAAGCCAAAGAATGAACTTCACAGACAATGAGAGCTAGTAAAGAAGGAGAGTTTGTTGAGATAGAAAAATAACAGAGTACAGCCCCAGAGTTCAGGGGGTTCCCAATACTCGGTTGCCAATGGTTGGTCTTTTTCATGGTGGTTATATTGTCATAGTGAAGGAGTTTCTAAATTAACTCCCCTTATTGATCAACAACAATCCAGGTGATCCCCCAGGCCAATTAGGTGTGCACCAGTGCAATATATATTCCTGGCCTTATCATACTTTAATTATGGGCCAGGTGTTCACATGGGTTTACCGGAAGGCTCTGGCCATGTCCATCATGTCCTTCTAGATGAGGAGGAGGGTCTCCCATCATATAGTTTCACACTTGTTGATTTGTACCAAAATCCAATTGCTATGTAGGTGCTGCTCATCAAACACGACTGACCCTGGCTGTCTGCCTTTATTCTACCTCCTAACCTATTTCATAACGTAGAAGGCTTCTTGTAAAAGATAATCTTTGTCTTGTTTATTGTCTTTTGCATATATAATCAGGTCATCTGGATCTGATAATTCTGATAACAACCTAAAAATGTCAAAACATGATATTTGGCAGGGGGAGGTAGATGTGGAGGGGTAGGGAGGTTGCTGAACCCAGGGCCTCAAACATGTAAAGCATACACTGTGCCACTGAGTTACATTTTTAGTGAATCAAACTATCTTGACCTTCCCTGCATAATTCAGATAGTCAAGGAAGAGACTCACAAGGAAAGAACATTGTTACTGGCAACACAACTGATGACAATCATCTATCTTGTGCTGTTTGCTATAAGGTCATGTGTCTCATTTTTCTTACTAGATTACAAACTTCATGAGAACCAAACATAGAATCTAATACTTACTATCTGCCATTAACATTACCAAGCATATGCTCATAGAACAGAAATTTTCCTCACTTGAAAAATGAGGAAATTGAAACCAACATTCTAGCATGTTTTTTCTAACATTAGGAAGAGAAAGCCAATGCAGCCTATTTCACTGGAGACTAAATTTAAGAATAAACTCATCCCCTTCCCCAGGAAAACAGAGCTCTGGCATGTGCAGGAATCCCCATCACAACAGGAAGATGAGACCCAGTGAAAAACCTCCAGGCTCATGTTGCCCTCTGGACAGGTCCTCTCCCACTCATATCCTTCTGAGATTACTACTTTTTAGAGATGAAAATAATGTAAAGCTCAAACAAATAATAGAAGCAAGGGCTTTCTAAGAGTGAAGGGTGGTGTTGTATTTTGTTAACCACACACTAAGCAAAGTAACCAAGACCAAACACACTGTGACCATAAATAATCTTAGGAACAATTGTGTGAGGGATGACTGAACTGAAGCAACATGGTGGCTGTGTGAGCAGGAGCCAGCCTTGTCTGTAATGCCTTCCAATGCCCACTTTGTTTTGTTTCATTTTTATTTTAAAAATAAACCATAAGGCTATTAAAGGCACTCTTGTGCTAAATCTACATATCAGAAGGGTAAGAAAAGAAGGAAGGCGTAAACCTGGGTATCTGAGAACTGTTTTAAAGGAATTATAGATCAAAACTGTTGCTCAGGGTGGTACAGGCTGCAGATCAATAACAACATGCTTTATTTATGGGTCTGAAAGAGGCAGCAGGGAAAAAGAAAATCTGTCTCAGGTCTTTTATACAGCCTGATTCTACAAATAAGACCACATAGGACACATAGGAAGGAGAGGATGTAATAAACCTTCATGTGATCTCTCTCTCTCTCTCTCTCTCCCTCTCTCTCTCTCTCTCTCTTTCACGGACATGCCACCTCACAAAATATTTTATGATACACAATAGGAAAAACAGCTTCACACACCATCTGGCTAATTTTACCAAGAAACTATAAAAATAAAAGAGGGTGCTTATTAGCATTTGAACATTCCTTGAAGGATTTATTATGTACAGAAATGCTAGTCACAAAGAGACATGAGGCTTACTATGCATTTGGTAGAAGGCTGTCTATCAGCAACAGTGTGATAAAAATAATCCTCTAACCTGTAGGAACAGTTAATAAACATAGTATATGCAGGAATATTAAGTAATTATATAACTATATTAACTTAGAGAGGGGAAATGCCTCCAGGCTATATTTAATGAAACATAATAACCCACATAGCCTTCACTAAGAAAATGTCTTGCTTTAATACAAGTATACATGAACACTAGGTAATAGGAACAACAGAAAGAATGATTTGGAAAGAGTGGATATCCAGGGACATGTTTACAAAATAGGATCTTTTAAAGATCCATTGATTTTGATAGCATCAAAGAAGTACATTTTCATAGCTTGCTGACTCAGGTGGTTCCCATCCAGGTGAAAACTTGGGTGCACCCTCCACCTGGCATCCCTGCTAAATACCTACTATGTCAAAACACATGAGATCATCAACTTCTAAGGAGGAAAGATTTATTTTAGCTCAAGATTTCAAAGTTTCATCCATGGCCACTTGGCGCTGTTGTGGCATAAACCAGTGGTGACATAATAGAAAATGGCAGGAGCACATGGCAGAGGAGGACTTTTTACCTCATGGTGGCTGGGAAGCAAAAGAGAGAAAGAAAGAGGTTGTGGTCCCAATGTCATCTTAAAATGCACACAGCCAATGACCTATCCTCCTCCCACTAGGTCCTGCCTCTTATAGAATCCATCACCTCTCAGTAGTGCCAGAGGCTAGTAGTCAAATCTTTGATTCATGAGCCCTTCTGGGACACTTATGCAAACCATAGCACTAGTACATTGTATTGGCCAGTTCTGTTCCTCTTTAAAATTGTGTCTGTGATAATCTTTTTTTTTCTCTTAACCTAGATGAAACAAGTTTCAATTCATTCTCAACCAAGAACAAGTTCTAAAGTCATTTTAATTAAATTTTAAGATGATTTTGAAAAACCTGCTATTTTTAATGTGAGACATTGCCTTTATTTTTTTCTTTCTGCTACAAGTAACTGTTATACCTGCTGAATAAGACAAATTATACATGCATGAAACCTAATCTATTATATTGCTCCTTAAAGCCACTTCTTGCAGATTCTTATCTACTCAACAGTGATTTACCAAGAATTTGCTGGTGCTCAAAGCTTATCTTCTGACTTCGATGAAGTTTACTTGCTGCAGATCTTCCCACATGGATGTCAGTTGCTGAGACTAGACTATGTAGGCTAGTCTGAAAAAATCTATCTGTGACAAACAAACAGATACCTGGGAATAAGGAGATCTTTCCAAGAAAGTAAGGATTTTTTAGTTGCAAAGAACACTGGACAGCATTTTTCTGCTAAAGGAAATTGTCAAAATGATAAGTAATAGAAAAGTAGCACACATTAATTTTATAAATGCTACAGAAGTGAATTGTAAATATTCTACATGTGTAAAATTTGTAAAAACTATGACTTGTTTTATTAAATGTACTTTAAGATAAAAAATTAATTCTAAAAATACCAAACAAATTCTCATTCTTTTTTTTCTCCTCCTTTCACCTAACTTATTACCAAGCAAAGCCAGATGTATTTAAAAGCTCAAAGTAGTAGAAAGAATTCCCTAATACACTCCACTCAAATTCCTCAAATGTTAACATTTTAACACACTTATTTTATCACTCATCCATGTGCTTTTTTCCTTAGTGCAATATATCAGGGTACACATTATATTAATTTGCCCTGTTACTTGAGAAGTTAACTTTGATCATTTGGTTAAAGCAGAAGTTTCCAGGTTTCTGCACTGAAAAAATAACATTTTTGTATTTGCATGAGTAATTATAAAGTTCAGTTACTTTTGTGTAGCTGAGACCAAAAGAAAAAAAAGGAGTGGGGAGGAATTATTTACTGTAGCTCACAGTTTCACAGATTTTAGTCCATAGTCCTTGGCTTTATTGATTCTGGTCCTGTGGAGATGCAGAACATCATGTCAGCCAGAAGCATGTGGAATGGGAGGCTGTTGACCTCATGGCAAGCAGAAAGCAGAGAGAAAGGAGGCAGCTATAGGCCAAAAAAAATACTTCAAAGCCATATCCCCATTTACCTACTTCCTCTGACTAGGCCCCACCTCTTAAAGTTTCCAGAACCTCCCAAATAACACTGCCAACTTGGGACCAAGTGTTGACAATGTGAACACATAGTGGACATTTCATGTTGAAACCATAATATTAATTAACACATTTCTCATAAGAGACACTTTGAGATTATAATAAAAATAGTATTTTCCATATCATATCCCTCTTGCTTTAATATTTGGTTATGATTCATCCCTGAAAAACTATTATCATAATGGTTGGTAAATGGCACTTTCCTGGTACTATCATTTTTCCATACCTTTCTTTTAGTTGGAATTTCTATAATTATTTAAGCATTTATTACTTCATGTTAGTATGGACTCATATTTTATACAATGGGTTACAATCTTTTACAATCATTAATCTTTTGCTGCACTTTAACTTGTCCACTCTTCCAGACCTTCAAAGAAAAACTGATACCAACACTCCTTAAACTTTTCCACAAAATAGAAAGGGAAGGAACACTGCCTAACTCATTCTATGAAGCCAGAATTACAGTCATCCCAAAACCAGACAAGGACACATCCAAAAAGGAAAACTACAGGCCAATCTCCTTAATGAACATCGATGCAAAAATCCTCAATAAAATAATGACAAACTGAATCTTACAACATAACATAAAGATCATTCACCATGACCGAGTGGACTTCATCCCAGGGATGCAGGGATGGTTTAACATATGCAAATCAATAAATGTAATACAGCACATAAATAGAAGCAAAGACAAAAACCACTCAATAGATGCAGAAAATGCCTTAGATAAGATTGAACACCATTGCATGATGAAAGCTCTAAGAAAACTAGGAATATAAGGAATGTATCTCAACATTATAAAGGCTATATATGACAAACCTACAGCCAACATCATGCTTAATGGGGAAAAACTAAAACCATCTCCCCTAAAGTCAGGAATTAAGACAAGGATGCCCACTCTCCCCACTCCTATTCAACATAGTCTCGGAATTCCTAGCCAGAGCAATAAGGCAAGAAAAAGAGGGATACAAATAAGAAAGGAAGAAGTCAAACAATCCATATTTTTCAGATGACATAATCTTATACCTAAAAGACCCGAAAAACCACCAAGAAACTCCTAGACATCATAAATAAATTCAGCAAAGTAGCAAGATACAAAATCAATTTACAAAAACCAGTAGCCTTTCTGTACACCAACAATGAACAAATTGAGAAAGAATATAAGAAAACAATTCCATTTACAATAGCCCCAAAGAAAATCAAATACCTAGGAATAAACTTAATGAAGGATGTAAATGACCTCCACAAGGAGAACTATAAACCACTGAAGAAAAAGATCGAGGAAGACTACAGAAGGCAGAAAGATCTCCTGTGCTCATGGATTGGTGGAATTAAAAGAGTAAAAATGGCTATACTACCAAAAGCAATCTACATGGTCAATGCAATTCCCATCAAAATCCCAATGACATTTATCACAGAGATTGAAAAAAATCTACCCTAAACTGCATTTGAAAACACAAAAGGCCACACATAACCAAGGCAATACTGAGCAAAAACAGCAATGCTGGAAGTATCACAATACCTGACTAAAACTATAATACAGAGCCATAACAATAAAAACAGCATGGTACTTGCACAAAAAGAGATATGAAGACCAATGGAACAGAATAGAGGACCTAGATATGAATTCACACAGCTATGCTCACTTTATTTTTGACAAAGGTGCCAAAAACATACAATGGAGAAAAGACAGCCTCTTCAACAAATGTTCCTGGGAAAAGTGGTTATCTGCCTACAGAAAATGGAAACTAGATCCAGGCCTGTCACCCTATACTAGTATCGACTCAAAATGGATTAAGGACCTTAATATCAGACCTGAAACCCTGCAGTTAGTACACGAAAGAGCAGGGAATACTCTGGAAGCAATAGGTATAGGCAAGGACTTCCTCAGTAGAACTCCAGCAGCCCAGCAACTAGGAGAAAGTTTGGACAAATGGGACTACATGAATTTAAAAGGTTCTGCACAACAAAAGAAATGGGCTCTAAACTGAAGAGACCACCCACAGAGTGGGAGAAAATATTTGCCAGCTATACATCAGACAAAGGACTGATAACCAGAATATACAGGGAACTGAAAAAAACTAAACTCTCCCAAAATCAACGAATCAATAAAGAAATGGGCAACTGAACTAAACAGAACTTTCTCACAGGAAGAAATCCAAATGGCCAAAAAACACATGAAGAAATGCTCACCATCCCTGGCCTTAAAGGAAATGCAAATCAAAACCACACTAAGATTCTACCTCACTCCTATTAGGATGACTATCATCAAGAACACCACCAACAACAAATGTTTGTGAGGATGTGGGGAAAAAGGAACCCTCATACACTGCTGGTGGGAACGTAAGCTAGTACAACTACTTTGGAAAACAATATGGAGGCTTCTTAAAAAACTAAACACAGATCTGCCATATGATCCAGCAATCCCACTCCTAGGGATATACCTGGAGGAATGCGACTCAGGATATTACAAAGGCACCTGCACACCCATGTTTCCTGCAACACTATTTACAACAGCCAACCTATGGAAACAGCCAAGATGCCCCACTACCAATGAATGGACTAAGAAAATGTGGCATTTATACGCAATGGAATTTTACTCTGACACAAAGAAAAATAAAATGTTGTCATTCTCAAGGAAATGGATGGAACTGGAGAACATCATCTTAAGCATAGTTAGCCAGGTTCTGAAGACCAAAAATTGCATGTTCCCCTTCATATGTGGATTGTAGACCCAAAACAAATGCAGTAATATTGGAAATGGGTCACACATTAAGAGGAGAATGTGCACAGGAGGAATAGGGAAAGGGAAGGAAACCTAAAACTTGAATGTGGTTGATGTGCTCACTATAGAGGAGCAAATATAGTAAGCTTAAACTGGCAGAGGCCACTATGGGAAGAGGACTAGGAAATAGTGAAGAGGTCTGGCAGAGATGAACCAACGTGACTTGCAATATCCAAGTTCATAGAAGCAATGCTAGGAATCTCTCTGTATAGCTATCCTTATCTCAAACTAGCAAAAGCACTATGTCTTTCTTATTAGCGCCTATGTTTTCTCTTCAACAAAATCAGAGAAAAAGAAGGCAGATTGGGTGGGGGTAGGGGAACAAACTACATGTAAGTAAATGTAAAAATGATAAAATGAAAGAAAAAATAAATTGTCCACTCTTTAAAATGGTCTCCATGTCTTTTTTAAAATATACCTGTCCATCATTTTTTGAAATTCCACTACTTCTTATAATCAATGATAATCCAGAATCTTTTTGTGCTATACCTGACTATTAGTTTGCCATAGCTGCCATAAAAAGTACTATAGAAGGACTGGCTTAAACAATTGAAAGGTAATGTCTCACAGTTCTGAAAGCTAAAACTGCAAAATTAAGGTGTCACATGGCTAGGTTCCTTTTGAGGGCCATAAGGAAAGAATCTGTTTCAGCCCATCTCCTTGGTGTATAGAAGGCTATTTTCTCCCTATATTGCTTCATTTCTTCCTTCTCTGCATATCTTGCTGTCCTTCCATGCTACCTACCTTTTTATGGCAGTCATATTGAATTAAGGCCCACCCTAATGACTTCATCTTAACTGATTTTATCTGAAATGACCATATTCCCAAATAAGGCCACATTGTGAGATTAATTCTGAGATGTAAGTTTTAGAAAGACACAATTCAACTCATAGTCTTTTCTGAGCCCTAGAATCAGCACTTCTGCAAAGAGTTTTGGTTTCTTATATTGGAAATTGGTATTTAGAAGCCGATATCTAGGTGTTATATAGGCAAGTTAATGCTTCTAGGCCATCTCAGTGGACAAAACTAAGACATGTATGGATATATATACACACACACATTCATGTCTATATCTGGATGTAAACATATTTATGTATGTATGTATCTACATACCTATATATATGCATATTGAGTTTACACTGAGACCTACAACTCTAATTCAGTACCTTAAGATTTAACCCAGCCTTCTTCCTTTCTTTCTATTAACCAATTCAGGTAATAATACAAAAATACATGGAACTGTCAAGATGAAACTCCATGTATAGCTAACTTAAACAAATAAAAATGACTTTGTTCAAAAACAGAGAACAGGAAGATAAAATAAGTTCTGTCTAGGAGACTGGTACCAGTGGGAAGGGAGAGGACATAAGGAAAGGGTGTAGGAGGATGAGTATGGTAGAAATATTCTGTACTCATGTATGACAATGGAAAAATGAGACCTGTTGAAACTATTCCAGGAATGGGAGGAGGGAGGAGAAAGGAAAATGATGGAGGAGTGAATTCAACTATGATACACTGTAAGAACTTTTGTAAGTGTCACAATGTACCCCCAGTACAATAGTATGATAACAAAATTTTTAAAGATGATATTGAAACAAAAATAAATAAATAATCAGTTCAAGCAAAAAATGAAGTTGAATTAGTTCAATACAGCTCATGACTCTTAAATGCAAAAGATCCAAAGAGTAAAAAAATAGCTAAAAGTTTTTGTTTCCATAGTAATTTATTAGTTAAGACCAAGAATACCAAGTCATACAACTGTGAAAAACAAACACTTTGGAGTACCAATTCAGCAAATGAGGAACTTGGAGGCTGTCACTGTGTGCTGAGAATTAAAAGCTAAAAAACTGAAAGATCAGCAAGTCTCCTTAGACCTATAGGAGAAGTGAGGTCACAGGACAAACTCTTTCCCTAAAATTGGGTAGAAGACAGGTGAATACAGAGCAGCACAACTTATCAGGCTGGAGAGTAGCAAAAGGCTTCATTTGGATGAGTATGAAACCCTCGATTGTAACAGATGAATTACTGGAGACTCAGAGTAGAAAACTCTCAGAGTTAAAAAGTCAAAGTAGACCCAGGAATGGATGGAGTGGGGGTGTGCTCACACATTTGTGAATTTTACCTCTTGCAACTCAACCAGACTTTCAGTGAATACTGGAGAAAAACACCCTCATTCTTCAGTCAAGGGATGGGCAAAAAGCAAGCATTTTGAATATGCCAGATAACTCTGTTCTTCTTAAGAAGGACAGAACTAGAGATGTAGTTCCACATAAAGCATTTGCCTGGCCTAGTATGCACAAGGCCCTGGGTTTGATCCCCAGAGCTACAAAAAAAAAAAAAGAAGAAGAAGAAGAAGAAGAAGAAGAAGAAGAAGAAGAAGAAGAAGAAGAAGAAGAAGAAGAAGAAAGAAAAAGAAAAGCAACCTCAAGAGAAACTATTTTATCAGAGTATAAACCATAATGGTTTTATCAGTTCTAATTGGTGACAGGAAAAGGAAATGTACAACTCCAGACCTCTGTAACCACATTGTCCCTTTAAGGAGGAAGACTGAGTAGAGAGTTCACAGATCAGTGTCCCAGACTCGCCAAAAGTCCCTAATCAAGGGACTTTAGAGCATTCTTTTTTATTTCATGCCTTACAAAGACATTAGTAAAGTCATATTTTCTACAGTTCCTTTAACCTAGTCCATTGCATCTATCTTACAAAGCATGCTAAAAGGCAAAAGTTGTTTTAAGGACAAAGCAATCATCAGATCAGATTCAGCAATAGTAGGAATGCTATAATTATCAAACCCAGAATTTAAAACAACTGTGATTAATATTCTAAGTGCTTCCATGGACAAAACAGGAAAGCATGCAAGAACAGATGAGCACTGTAAGCAGAGATAGAAATTCTAAGAAAGAATTAAAGGAAACACTAGAGATAAAAACACTTTAACAGGCCAGGTATAGTAGCATATGCCCAAAGGATGAGGTCAGACTGGGCTACACAGCAAGACCCTATCTCAGCAAAAAAAAAAAAAAAAAAAAAAAGCCTTTGATGAGCTCATCAGTAGACATGACAAGGCTCAGATATGAGTTTGTGGGTTTAAGAACAAGTACATTCTTCAAAAATGGAAAAAAAGAAAGTCTGAAAAAAATTGAACAAAATATCCAAGAATTTTGGGGTACCTAAAAAGTGGGTAAGGTATATATAAAAGGAGTATATATAGAAGGTATATACAGAAGGAGGAGGAAGAGAAACAGAAGAAATATTTAAACCACTAATGACTGAGCATTTTCTCAAATTAATAATAACAGGCACAAACTACAAATCCAGGAAGCCCAGAGAACACCAAGCAGGATATACATTGCTTAACAACAACAAAAACACTAAACCTGTACATATCATATTTAAATTGCAGAAACTGCAAGATTAAAAAAAATCTTGAAATAAACTAAAAGACAAAACACAACTCAGATCTATATAACCTGTTACTTTTTAAATTCTAGAATTTACACTGCAGTTGAGGCACTGACAGTTTCCTACAAGTCTCTTAAATCCATCTAGTTTTAATTGGAGCCCATATCCACTGGTCCAATCAACACCATTTAATACATATTTAATGCATACCTACCATGGTGTGCTGGACACTGTTTTAGTTGTTGGGAGATCACAAAGAAACCATAGATCTGAAAACTCCCAACTAGAATGACTTCATTGCTCTTCTGTACCTCCTCTCATGCATCACTCCTAACAAATTGCTGGGATGTGTGGCTTGCAAAAGCAAATGTTATCCCGCACACTGCTATCTACACTGGTGTTCCTTTGAAAGCAGAATAAACTCCACATTCAAATATGACATAACAAATTCTTTACAATTATGTCACATGCACCCAATAGTTTTATCTCTTGTCAGAACCTAACCTTCACTCAAATGCTCCAGCAAGCACCCTCATTCTTGTCACTTGGGAAATAGGTTCCTTACTCATGGGATACTCTTTCCAGTTCCTACTGTACCAAATTCATTTTCATATGCTACGACTTGAATATGGAGAGTGTATCCCAAAGGTTCATATGTTAAGGACTTTATCCCCAGGGTGTAACTATTGGGAGATGGTGGAACTTTGGGGAAGTGGGGCTTATGGAGAGCCATTGGGAACATACCTTTGAAGGGGATTGTGGACTCCATCCATCCTTCCATCTTCTTCTGTGTCTCTGCTCTGGCTCAGTGTTACTAGATGCACCACCATCATGATGTGTTGCCCTCACCATGGGCTAAACCAGTGGGGTAGCCTGTGAGTGAAATAAATCTTTCTCTGATTCACAAGTGGTTTGCATCAGGTGTTTTATTTTAGGGATGTAAATATGATACTTCCTCTTTTAATGACAAGGTGTGTACTGACGTCTACTCCAATTTTCGCAGTAGACATGGCACTTTCATCTTGCATCTTGCAATCCTATCCCATTGGCTTTTGGACAAAGACTCACAATTCAGTATCTACTAACATCCCAGGCCAAAGATGCTTCTACTATGCCCATGTAGGACAGCAGTGGTGGTATTTCAAGTGGATAAAACAACAGTATTTTCAGTAAAGTCCCTCAACCTTCATTCATCTAGCCAGGCGCAAGTTAAGATTCGAGCAAAAAGTAACACAAACACTTTACTATTATTTTTTTTTACAGTTCAAAAGATATTTTTATTAAGGTTATTTCAAATATTTGAATTTTTTCTCTGTAGAAATCACCAAAAATCAGGGGCCAAGATTGACAGATGGCACATTCTTAGGAATAATCTGAAAAATCATACCATGAATGAAATGTCAAGGCAAATTAAATGACTTATAGTACTTTAAGTTCTTAAAATATTTTAGTCCTAAAAACAGAACTGTTAACTTCTTAATAGTTCTGAAAATATAGAAATGATCTTTTCTGCAACCATGAAAAGAATATATAGTATTAAATTATTTTAATCTTTTTTTTTTATTCATATGTGCATACAATGTTTGGGTCATTTCTCCCCCCTCCCCCCACCCCCTCCCACTTTAAATCACCCTACTGACTCTCTTTCAGAATGACACCAATAGCCTGGTGCTTACAACAAAATTGCTACAGTTATTCTGCCAAAAGTTTTGCCAGCTCCTGTGAAGGGCTTTTTGGGAGAATGCAGTTATAAAAAAAAAAATAGCAGTCTATACATGAAAAAGTTAGAGAGAAGTTGTTTTCCTACTTAGTAACAAAGGAAATGATCCATTTAAATCATTATATTCTGGTCCACTTTTTAAGGACTTACTATGAATTCTTAAAGCATTGTGTGTGCCCAGCTGTGACAAAAGGGTTGATTCTATTTATATCACAATAATGGTAAAATCTTTAGGTATTTTTGAAACTGAAAAATAGATCATGCTTTTATCTAAGAAAAGCATGCAAATTTGAGGGGGAAAAGTTTCAGGTTTATTGACCTTAAAGTAGACCTTCATTTTTATAATTGTGCAGGGATCTGAAAGGGAAATAGGTATGTTATGTGTAATTTTAACTGAACCACATTCTCTATAAGTAATTGAGGGCTCTTTATATTCCACAGAGAAAGGACAAATTGTCACCAGGAACTACAGAATTTTAAGATTTTTGAGTTAAAACAGCATGCCTATATGTGTACTCATCAGTTTTAAAAAGGGGGAATGACATGATCAATCATTTCAAGTAAGTTATTGGGTCACAGTTCCAAGGAGGACAGTAGAATGAGGGTCAGAAAATTTTGAAATAGAATTTCCTAATTGTAATCTGTAAAAGTACTTGTAAAAAGTACTTTTAATAGTATAAAAACTTCATTGTATCTACAGAAAAGATTTTACCTTCTTACCATACTACTTTTTCAGCTAAAGTTTACAGAAAATTACATTCAAAATAATAAAAATTTGAGCAAGTAATAATAATGTTATGCGTTACATATAATTAGTTTTCTCTTGTTACTGTAACAAGTTACTACAAATTTATTGGCTTAAAATAGCACAAATCATTATCTTACAGTTCTGGAGACCAGAAGTATGAAATGACCTCACTGGGCTAAGATCAAGTCATCATAAGAGGTGCATTCTGTCTGGAGGCTTTACGAGAAAACTCATTACTGTGCTTTCCAGCTTTTAGAGACGCCTGCATTTCTTAGATCTTGGCCATCGCCTTCATCTTCAAAGCCAGTATCACATCATTTGGACTTCTGTTTTGTTGTCACATCTCCTTCCCTCCGTCTTCTACCTTCTTTTCTTGTCTTTTCAGTATTGTTGTGACTACTTTGGACCCACCTAGATAATCCAAAGTTGTCTCTTTATTTTAAAGTCTTCTAATTAGCAGCTGTGATTAAATCTGGAAATTTAATTTTCCTATGTGCAGAAAGATAACTTATTCGTGGGTGACAGGAATTAGAAGGCAGACATCTTGAGGGTAAGATGTTATATCTAGCTATTTTTAAGTTATTTGGAGAAAATAAATCACATATAATTTTTTAAGGGAATGACATAAGAAGCACGCAAATATGGGTAACTGATGTGAAAAATTGGAAATCACATTACTAAAGAAATGTTGTAAAAACTTCCTCAGAATAGTACATCTGCAGTTTTAGTAAAATAGGGTGCAGACACAATTGCAATAAGCAAAATGCAATTTTGTTTAAAGTCATTACTGCATTCCCTGGTGGCTTTCTTCCTTCACATATTTTATTCAATCACTATTCTAAATATAGTTATGATCATGTTGGGGAGTTTGTAAAACTGATGGCAAAATACTTTCCCATATTTAAAGCATTAGGAGGCATTGCTACAGTTCTTAAATTGCCACTAACCATAGCAGGAAAAAACTAGGAAGCTGGCCTAGAATGAAGTGTCCAGAACAGTTCTCAGATGTGCACACATAAGGAGAGAAGCTCCTGGTCTTCAGAGATGCAGTCCTTTGGCTGGGGAAAGGTTTGAATGTCAACAGGAGGTGCCAGGCCTCCAATGATTGAATAGAGAATAAAATGGTATAGAATCAAGCAAACAACTATTTCTCAGGGGAAATGAGTTCTGGATATATAAGAAAAGAAGTACATTGTACAGATTTTCATTAGTATATACAAAAACCTGCTGTACTTTGGTTCTTAAATGTCCCTAAAAGCCCATTGTAGTAAAGGCTTAGTCCCCAGCTTGGTGCTATTTGGAGGTGATGGAAACTCTGAGTTGGGCCCTAGTGGGACCTCTTTTTGCTCATTAGAGGAATACCCTGAAGGGAATATTGAGACCCCAGCCTCCTCCTTCCCCTCCTTCTTCTCCTTCTCTTTCTCCTTCTCCTTCTCCTTCTCTTTATTATAATTATGGAGAATACCCATGAAAAACCTTTGCAACTAGAATTCCAAAGTCAAAGAAAATAGGACTTGCTGTGTTTTCATGGGTGAGGCTGAAAACCAGTTAGGCAGTCAATGAAAGAAAGACCTTGATTAAAAGGTACAAAAGAAAATTACACAAAAAGTAGTGACAATCTAATTATTTACTTTGAATTTTACTTAGGATGATACTTAGAACAGTCTCATAATGAAATTATCTTTGAAACAAATTGTGAAATAAAGGAATTGTTGAGGATGTCGTCAAAGAGAAGTCTCTGAAAAACTTAATTCAAATAATTAGAAAGACAGCGTGTTATACAGGCAAAAAGGTTTAAGTGGCAATCAGAAATGAAAATGTGGTACTGGACTTACCCCTACCAAGAAATCTAAAAGTACCTGGATTTGTACATCTGAGTCCTATAAATAGAACAAAACTAGAACTAAAATGACAGAGCAATGTAGTTTGAATGAGTCCCTGCCAAATTCAGGTGTTGCCAATGAGATAGCATTTATGGCTGAGGCTTTCCTTTATTTTTAGGAGTCATTACTAATATATTCCATTTATGCACACAGTACAGTTTGAACAAACTCACCCTTTCTCTTATATTGCTTTAACCCCTTCCCTTCCCCCCTCACATACAAAAACAACATTTGGTGGATTTCTTAATGCTAACTCCATACATATATATGTAGCAAACTTTGATCGTCTACAGACACTACAGTGCAGATTTAGAATGTCCCCAGAGACCCATGCATTAAAGGTTTAATCCTCAAGTTGGTACTAATGACAGATGGTGGAAAGTTTTTAAACATGGGCCTCATGGGAGGATTTCAGGTCACTGGGGATGTGCTCTTGAAGGAGATTGCCTGCTACCTTGTTCTTTCTCTTTTTCTCTTCTAGACATAAGGGGAATGGTTTTCTACTTCACATACCTGCCATAGTGTGCCTTCCTAATCATAGCTTGGAATCTTCAAAACCAAGTGTCAAAATAAACCTTTCTCTTTGTAAGTTGATAATCTCAGGTATTTATTATACAGTGACAGAGAGCTTATTAACACATCTGATAAATGTCAGTGACTTGATCTCAGACTTCTTAGCCTTTTATAAGGATGAAAAATAAATGTTTACTCTGTAAATTACTCTGCCTGTGGTATTCTGTTACAGTCATACAAATGAAATTATGAGAAATGCAGTAAACTCAGAAAAGCAATCATATGAGGAAAAATAAGAGAATATTTTCTTATAAGGAAATTAGTAACAAATGTTTGCACTGCAATTAAGTTTGACACAATTCTGGTAATTTACTTTGATTAAAGGTTAATATTGGTTGTTTTCTAGCTGGATTTACTGACTAAATTAACTCTTTACATGCAAAAAAAGATATGTTGAAACAGAAGAGTATTATTCAAAAGCAGGAATTAGAGCTTCTTATAAACTTATTTATAATATTTTCATAAATTACATAGAATAAAGCACAACTCAACAAACTGTTAAACTACTGTTGCTTTTCAAACATTGAATGTCTGCAACATCCCAGACACAGTAAAATAGATGAGATAATAGGGAGATTTTTGTTTTTTACTCTTTTTGCATTTTTTTTGATAGTACTGGAGTTTGAACTCAAACCTCATGCTTGCTAGGCAATAAATCCATTACTTGAGCCACTCTGCCAGCCCTTCTTTGTGTTGGGTATTTTTGAGATAGTATCTCTCGAACTATTTGCAGGGGCTGGCTTCTAATCACGATCCTCCTGATATCTGCCTCCTGAGTAGCTAGAATTACAGGTGTGAGCCACTGGCACCCGGCCAAGATGACATAATAGAAGTGGGTTAGCCATGGCGTTGCTCTTACTTAAGTCACTGTTCTTGGACAGGTAATGCCAGAACAACCATGGTTTTATGAAAAAAGGTAGAAGTGTGCACAGAATTACAGGTGCTCAAACCCTCCAACTTTCAGATTTCACTAAGCTCCTGCCAATAGAGATCCCAAACATATGGGAGCAAGTAGCAGCTACAAATCATGAGTGTCTAAATTAGCCCTTAGCAACAAATAATAGTGGCTTTTCAATGAACAGTTTGGAGTCTTGGTCCCAGCCCTCTTCACATGGCATACTTTATTCTCAGTTTTGAGCCAATAACTGTCTCTAAGAGGCACCTCATACCAATTCCAAGAATACTGCAAGTCCATCTGTGCCAAGTATCCTTAATGCAATGTTTGTCCCTGCACCCTTTGAGGAATGGAATGAAGCATAAAGCCCACATAAGCACCAATAAGGAGATTAAAACACAGAAAAGGCTGTTTTATAATGGCTTCCCCCAAGACATGACAGCAGGCTTCACACTCCAGGAAGACAGAGGTTGCCTATTTCTGCCTCCTTTAGAATAGCTGCTGCGTTACAATTATGACAGAGTTTACAGTTCGAACATGATTCTTTATTTTGAAGCATCAAAATATTTGGCTAAAATGTTCTTTAGAAAAATGCTAATGCTATACACAATTCATAGAAACTCAACATTCTTCCAAACTTGCTTTCTTTCAGATATATCTAAAGGTTTTTAAACATATTATCTTTATTTTTCTGATTGTTATAGTCTTTGCTAACATCTTAAAACTTTCATCTGTCTTGTTTTCAAAACAAATGTTTTGGAGATTCCAAGATGGCAGCTAGAGGGAGGAAGCAGAAAGTGAGCCTCCTATAGTGAAATCTTGGAGAGACGCTGGAGACACACATTGCAGGCAAAACCACCGAGAAGAGGCAAAACTTTGACCCCTCCACACCTCCAGCCAGCGCAGAGCATCTCCACTTCATGTTAAACAGAAAAATCATGAGGGCCTCCAGGCCACAAGCCCCTGGCCGCCAGCCACCAGCCGCCCACGCCCAGACAGCTTGGGAAGACACGGACAAGGTGAGCTTAGCAGTACCGTGGTTCTCCCACAGACAACCCTGGGCCAGAGCAGCATAACCCCCTGGACAGACCGACCTCCACCCAGGAAAAAAAGAGAAAGTGAGTAATAAGCAATAAGAACAATAAAGACACACAGGAAAGAGGGTGGGGTGCACTGAGCGCCAAAGAGTGGGGGAAGGGAAATCCTTCCCGGGACTGTAAATAAACAAGCCGGGTGGGCCGGAGAGGATCTGGCGGGAGTGGGGGAGTGCACCCAGCAACCAGGAGTGGGAAAGCTTGTGAGAGTGGTGGAGGGAGGAAAACTCCACAGGAGAGGAGGGAAGACCCACTTCCCATGAGAACTGTAAACAAACACGCAGGCCTGAGAAAGCAGGTGCAGTGTCACCTCCCCCAGTGTGCTTGGAAAGGGGAAAGCTTGTAGCAGAGGCTCCCGCAAAGGAGAACTGTGAGTAAACAAAGCCTGTGTGGCCAGGTGAGTGCTAAACTCACCTCTGAGATCTGCATAAATAACACCTCCAGCAACAGCAGGCTGACAGCAGTGGGCAGGCAAGCCACAGCTGCAGATACCATTCATAGAACTGTCTCCAGATTCTTTTTTTTTTTTCTCTCTCCCTACCTTTGATGAGAAAACAACCAAACTACACCTGCATGCTGAAAAACTTACTGAAACTGTATTGCATTTGAACTTGGGACACTTTGTGGGTTTTTTTTGTGTGTGTGTGTGCAGTTTTGTTCTACTTTATGCATCCCCTTTGATGAGACAACTACAGAACAACATCTGAAGCACCATCTCCAGGATTGGAGACTAAGATGGACACCAAAATTATAAAGACTGAAACTTCATTGCATTTGAACTTGGAGTTTTTTTTTTAATATTATTGTTTTTATTTTTTATTTTCTATTTTTCATTTTGTTTTATTTTATTTATATATATATATTACTTTCATTTACTTATTTTTTATTTTTATTCTTATCTTTATTCTTTTTCTTTTTTCTTTTCTTTTTTTTTTTTTTCTTTTATTGTTCATATGTGCATACAAGGCTTGGTTCATTTCTCCCCCCTGCCCCCACCCCCTCCCTTACCACCCACTCCACCCCCTCCCGCTCCCCCCCCCTCAATATCCAGCAGAAACTATTTTCCCCTTATCTCTAATTTTGTTGTAGAGACAGTATAAGGATTAATAGTAAGGAACAAGGGGTTTTGCTGGTTGAGATAAGGATAGCTATACAGGGCATTGACTCACATTGATTTCCTGTGCATGGGTGTTACCTTCTAGGTTAATTCTTTTTGATCTAACCTTTTCTCTAGTACCTGTTCCCCTTTTCCTGTTGGCCTCAGTTGCTTTTAAGGTATCTGCTTTAGTTTCTCTGCATTAAGGGCAACAAATGCTAGCTAGTTTTTTAGGTGTCTTACCTATCCTCACCCCTCCCTTGTGTGCTCTCGCGTTTATCATGTGCTCATAGTCCAATCCCCTTGTTGTGTTTGCCCTTGATCTAATGTCCACATATGAGGGAGAACATACGATTTTTGGTCTTTTGGGCCAGGCTAACCTCACTCAGAATGATGTTCTCCAGTTCCATCCATTTACCAGTGAATGATAACATTTCGTTCTTCTTCATGGCTGCATAAAATTCCGTTGTGTATAGATACCACATTTTCTTAATCCATTCGACTGTGCTGGGGCATCTTGGCTGTTTCCATAACTTAGCTATTGTGAATAGTGCCGCAATAAACATGGATGTGCAGGTGCCTCTGGAGTAACAGTCTTTTGGGTATATCCCCAAGAGTGGTATTGCTGGATCAAATGGTAGATCGATGTCCAGCTTTTTAAGTAGCCTCCAAATTGTTTTCCAGAGTGGTTGTACTAGTCTACATTCCCACCAACAGTGTAAGAGGGTTCTTTTTTCCCGCATCCTCGCCAACACCTGTTGTTGGTGGTGTTGCTGATGATGGCTATTCTAACAGGGGTGAGGTGGAATCTTAGTATGGTTTTAATTTGCATTTCCTTTATTGCTAGAGATGGTGAGCATTTTTTCATGTGTTTTCTGACCATTTGAATTTCTTCTTTTGAGAAAGTTCTGTTTAGTTCACATGCCCATTTCTTTATTGGTTCATTAGTTTTGGGAGAATTTAGTTTTTTAAGTTCCCTGTATATTCTGGTTATCAGTCCTTTGTCTGATGTATAATTGGCAAATATTTTCTCCCACTCTGTGGGTGTTCTCTTCAGTTTAGAGACCATTTCTTTTGATGAACAGAAGCTTTTTAGTTTTATGAGGTCCCATTTATCTATGCTATCTCTTAGTTGCTGTGCTGCTGGGGTTTCATTGAGAAAGTTCTTACCTATACCTACTAACTCCAGAGTATTTCCTACTCTTTCTTGTATCAACTTAAGAGTTTGGGGTCTGATATTAAGATCCTTGATCCATTTTGAGTTAATCTTGGTATAGGGTGATATACATGGATCTAGTTTCAGTTTTTTGCAGACTGCTAACCAGTTTTCCCAGCAGTTTTTGTTGAAGAGGCTGCTATTTCTCCATCGTATATTTTTAGCTCCTTTGTCAAAGATAAGTTGCTCATAGTTGTGTGGCTTCATATCTGGATCCTCTATTCTGTTCCACTGGTCTTCATGTCTGTTTTTGTGCCAGTACCATGCTGTTTTTATTGTTATTGCTTTGTAATATAGTTTGAAGTCAGGTATTGTGATACCTCCTGCATTGTTCTTTTGACTGAGTATTGCCTTGGCTATTCGTGGCCTCTTGTGTTTCCATATAAATTTAACAGTAGATTTTTCAATCTCTTTAATGAATGTCATTGGAATTTTGATGGGAATTGCATTAAACATGTAGATTACTTTGGGGAGTATCGACATTTTTACTATGTTGATTCTACCAATCCATGAGCATGGGAGATCTCTCCACTTTCTATAGTCTTCCTCACTCTCTTTCTTCAGAAGTGTATAGTTTTCCTTGTAGAGGTCTTTCACATCTTTTGTTAGGTTTACACCTAGGTATTTGATTTTGTTTGAGGCTATTGTAAATGGAATTGTTTTCATACATTCTTTTTCCGTTTGCTCACTGTTAGTGTATAGAAATGCTAATGATTTTTCTATGTTGATTTTATATCCTGCTACCTTGCTATAGCTATTGATGATGTCTAGAAGCTTCTGAGTAGAGTTTTTTGGGTCTTTAAGGTATAGGATCATGTCGTCTGCAAATAGGGATATTTTGACAGTTTCTTTACCTATTTGTATTCCTTTTATTCCTTCTTCTTGCCTAATTGCTCTGGCTAGGAATTCCAGTACTATGTTGAATAGGAGTGGAGATAGTGGGCATCCTTGTCTGGTTCCTGATTTTAGAGGGAATGGTTTTAATTTTTCTCCGTTAAGTATAATGCTGGCTGTAGGTTTGTCATATATAGCTTTTATAATGTTGAGGAACTTTCCTTCTATTCCTAGTTTTCTTAGAGCTTTTATCATGAAATGATGTTGGATCTTATCAAAGGCTTTTTCTGCATCTATTGAAATGATCAAGTGGTTTTTTTCTTTGCTTCTGTTAATGTGGTTTATTACGTTTATTGATTTTCGTATGTTGAACCACCCCTGCATCCCTGGGATGAAGCCTACCTGGTCGTGGTGAATAATCTTTTTGATGTGTTGCTGAATTCGATTTGCCATTATTTTGTTGAGGATTTTTGCATCAATGTTCATTAGGGAGATTGGCCTATAGTTCTCCTTTTTGGAGGTGTCTTTGCCTGGTTTTGGGATAAGTGTAATACTGGCTTCATAAAATGTGTTTGGCAGTTTTTCTTCCCTTTCTATTTCATGGAACAGTTTAAGGAGGGTTGGTATCAGTTCTTCTTTAAAGGTCTGATAGAATTCAGCAGAGAATCCATCAGGTCCTGGACTTTTCTTTTTGGGGAGACTCTTGATTGCTGCTTCAATTTCACTTTGTGTTATAGGTCTATTCAGTTGATTAATTTCCTCTTGGTTCAGTTTTGGATGATCATATGTATCTAGAAATCTGTCCATTTCTTTTAGATTTTCAAATTTATTTGAATATAGGTTCTCAAAGTAGTCTCTGATGATTTCCTGGACTTCCATGGTGTTTGTTGTTATCTCCCCTTTGGCATTCCTAATTCTACTAATTTGGGTTTTTTCTCTCCTCATTTTAGTGAGGTTTGCCAGGGGTCTATCGATCTTGTTTATTTTTTGAAAGAATCAACTTTTTGTTTCATTAATTCTTTGTATGGTTTTTTTGGTTTCTATTTCGTTGATTTCAGCTCTTATTTTTATTATTTCTCTCCTTCTATTTGTTTTGGGATTTGCTTGTTCTTGTTTTTCTAGGAGTTTGAGATGTATCATTAGGTCATTGATTTGGGATCTTTCAATCTTTTTAATATATGCACTCATGGCTATAAGCTTTCCTCTCAAGACTGCCTTAGCTGTGTCCCATAGGTTCCGGTAGGTTGTGTTTTCATTTTCATTGACTTCCAGGAACATTTTAATTTCCTCTTTTATTGCATCGATGATCCATTGTTCATTAAGTAATGAGTTATTTAGTTTCCAGCTGTTTGCATGTTTTTTGTCTTTACTTTTGTTGTTGAGTTCTACTTTTACTGCATTGTGGTCAGATAGTATGCATGGTATTATTTCTATTTTCTTATATTTGCTGAGGCTTGCTTTGTGCCCTAGGATATGATCTATTTTGGAGAAGGTTCCATGGGCTGCTGAGAAGAATGTATATTGTGTAGAGGTTGGATGAAATGTTCTGTAGACATCTACTAGGTCCACTTGATCTATTGCATATTTTAGATCTTGGATTTCTTTATTGAGTTTTTGTTTGGATGACCTATCTATGGATGATAATGGAGTGTTAAAGTCTCCCACAACCACTGTGTTGGCGTTTATATATGCTTTTAGGTCTTTCAGGGTATGTTTGATGAAATTGGGTGCGTTGACATTGGGTGCGAACAGATTGATGATTATTATTTCCTTTTGGTCTATTTCCCCTTTTATTAGTATGGAATGTCCTTCTTTATCTCGTTTGATCAATGTAGGTTTGAAGTCTACTTTGTCAGAGATAAGTATTGGTACTCCTGTTTGTTTTCGGGGGCCATTGGCTTTGTAAATCTTCTTCCAGCCTTTCATCCTAAGCATATGCTTATTTCTGTCGGTGAGATGAGTCTCCTGTAAGCAACAAATTGTTGGATCTTCTTTTTTAATCCATTTTGTCAAACGGTGTCTTTTGATGGGTGAATTAAGTCCATTAACATTAAGTGTTAGTACTGATAGGTATGTGGTGATTCCTGCCATTTAGTTATCTTAGTTGTTTGAAGGTTTGATTGTGTGTACCTAACTTGATGTTACTCTCTACTGTCTTGCTTTTTCTTATCCTGTGGTTTGGTGCTGCCTGCCTTTTCATGGT
Source organism: Castor canadensis (assembly GCF_047511655.1). Lineage (NCBI taxonomy): Eukaryota > Metazoa > Chordata > Mammalia > Rodentia > Castoridae > Castor > Castor canadensis. The sequence continues at coordinate 13,442,968 of NC_133386.1, forward strand.
TAAGTTGAGTGTCACTTTCTGTGTGCAGGATCCCTTGCAGAATCTTTTGTAATGGTGGCTTTGTGGTCACATATTGTTTTAGTTTCTTCTTATCATGGAAGACTTTTATTGCTCCATTTTTTGAATGATAGCTTTGCTGGGTAGAGTATCCTGGGGTTGAAGTTATTTTCATTCAGTGCCCGGAAGATCTCACCCCACGCTCTTCTTGCTTTTAATGTTTCTGTTGAGAAGTCTGCTGTGATTTTGATGGGTTTACCTTTGTATGTTACTTGTTTTTTCTCTCTTACAGCCTTCAATATTCTTTCCCTAGTTTCTGAACTTGTTGTTTTAATGATGATATGTTGTGGGGTAGTTCTATTTTGATCTGGTCTGTTTGGTGTCCTGGAGGCCTCTTGCATGTGTATGGGAATATCTTTCTCTAGATTTGGGAAATTTTCCATTATTATTTTGTTGAATATATTACGCATTCCCTTCGCTTACACCTCTTCTCCTTCTTCGATGCCCATGATTCTCAAGTTTGGTCTTTTGATGGAGTCAGTGAGTTCTTGCATTTTCTTTTCACAGGTCTTGAGTTGTTTAATTAATAGTTCTTCAGTTTTTCCTTTAATTACCATTTCATCTTCAAGTTCTGAGATTCTGTCTTCTGTTTGTTCTATTCTGCTGGATTGGCCTTCTGTTTTGTTTTGCAGTTCTGTTTCATTCTTTTTTCTGAGGTTTTCCATATCCTGGCTGTTTTCTTCTTTATTGTTGTCTATTTTTGTCCTGAGTTCATTTATCCATTTATTCATTGTGTTCTCTCTTTCACTTTGGTGTTTATACAGTGCTTCTCTGGTTTCCTTTATTTCTTCTTTTGCTTTTTCAAATTCTCTATTTTTATTGTCTTGGAATTTCTTGAGTGTCTCCTGTACATTTTGGTTGACCCTATCCAGTATCATCTCTATAAAATTCTCATTGAGTACTTGTAGTATGTCTTCTTTTAAATTATTCTTGTGGGCTTCATTGGGTCCTTTGGCATAGTTTATCTTCATTTTGTTGGAGTCTGGATCTGAGTTTCTGTTCTCTTCATTCCCCTCTGGTTCCTGTACTAATTTTTTGCTGTGGGGAAACTGGTTTCCTTGTTTTTTCTGTCTTCCTGTCATTGTCCTTGGTGTTGTTACTGTCCCTGTACTGTGTGCAGTTAAGTATTTTCTAGCTTGTAATAATAACAATGGTAATATTGAGAATGGAAGAGTGAGCTGAGATGGAAAGCAAGAAGTTAAAGAAAAGGGGAAAACAAATATACAGACAAGAGGGAGAAAGCAGAACAAGGTATCAGACAAGAGAGTTTCAAAGGTATAAACAGGGAGTGTTAGTGTACTAATCGACAGTAAGCTGAACAGACAATAGAGAGACAGAGAGAGGATTGAAAATCAAAGATAAAAAAATAAAAAATAAGTATATGAAAGTAATATCTATTTATAAAAATGAATTAAAATAAAATGGAAAATAGAAAATTAAAAAACAAAAAACAAAAAACTTCCAAGTTTATATGCAATGCAGTTTCAGTCTTAATAATTTGGATGTCCGTCTCAATCTCCAGTCCTGGAGTTGGTGCCTCAGATGTTGTTCTGTAGTTGTCTTATCAAAGGGGATGCATAAAGTAGAACAAAACTACACTCACACACACACAGAGGATTTAAAAAAAAAAAAAAAACCACCAAGTGTCCCCAGTTCAAATGCAATACAGTTTCAGTAAGTTTTTCGGCTTGCAGGTGTAATTCGGTTGTTCTCTCATCAAAGGTAGGGAGAAAAAGAAAAAAAAGCATCTGGAGGCAGTTCTCAGAGTGGTATCTGCAACTGTGTCTTGCCTGCCTACTGCTCTCCGCCTGTAGCTGGCGGCGTTATTTATGCAGATCTCTGGGGTGAGCTAGCACTCACCTGGTCCCACAGGCTTTGTTTGCTCAGAGTTCTCCTGTGCGGGGGGCCTCTGCTACAGGCTTTTCCCTTTCCAAGCACTGGGAAAGGTGCCACTGCCCCGCGTTGTCAGGCCTGCGTGTTTATTTACAGTTCACGTGGGAAGTGGGTCTTCCCTCCTCTCACAAGTGTCCCCACTCCTGGTTGCTGGGCGCGCCCGGCTCCCGCCAGAGCCTCTCCAGCCCGCCCTGCTAGTTTATTTACAGTCCCGGGAAGGATTCCCTTCCCCCAATCTTCAGCGCTCAGGGCGCCCCACCCTCTTTCCAGCGTGTCTTAACTGTTCTTATTGCTTATTACTGTTTCTCTTTTTTTCCCAGGTGGAGGTCAGTCTGTCCAGGGGGCTATGCTGCTCTGGCCCAGGCTTGTCTGTGGGGCTACCGCGGTACCGCAAAGCTCACCTGGTCCGCGTCTTCCCAAGCCGTATGGGCGCCGGCCACTGGCGGCCCCGGGGGCCTTCTCGGTTCTCCGTTTAAAGTGAAGTGGAGATTCTCTGTGCCGGCTGGAGATGTGGAGGAGTCAAAGTTATGCCTTTTCTCGGTGATTATGCCTGCAAAGTGTGTCTCCAGCGTCTCTCCAAGATTTCACTATGGGAGGGTCGCTTTCTGCTTCCTACCTCTAGCCGCCATCTTGGAATTTCCCTCTTTTTTATTTTCAATCCTCTCTCTCTCTCTCTAAGGCCTGTTCAGCTTACTGAGCTTACTGTCAATTAGTACACTAACACTCCCTGTTACTACACTAACACTCCCTGTTTATACCTTTGAAACTTTCTCCTTTTGTTTTTTCCTACCTGTCTGTTTTTCCCTTTTCTTTAACTTCTTGTTTCCATCTCCTCTCACCCTTCCATTCTAAATATTACCATTGTTAATATTACAAGCTAGAAAATACTTAATTGCACACAGTACAAGGACAGTAACAACACCAAGGACAATGATGGCAAGACAGAAAAAAAAGGGAAACCAGTTTCCCCACAGCAAAAAATTAGTACAGGAACCAGAGGGAAATGAAGAAAACAGATACTCAGATCCAGACTCCAACAAAATGAAGATAAACTATGCCAAAGAACCCAATGAAGCCCACAAGAATAATTTAAAAGAAGACATACTACAGGTACTCAATGAGAATTGTATAGAGATGATACTGGATAGCGTCAACCAAAATGTACAGGAGACACTCAAGAAATTCCAAGACAACAAAAATAGAGAGCTTGAAAAAGCAAAAGAAGAAATAAAGGAAACCATAGAAGCACTGTATAAACACCAAAGTGAAAGAGAGAACACAATGAATAAATGGATAAATGAACTCAGGACAAAAATAGACAACAATAAAGAAGAAAACAGCCAGGATATGGAAAACCTCAGAAAAAAGAATGAAACAGAACTGCAAAACAAAACAGAAGGCCAATCCAGCAGAATAGAACAAACAGAAGACAGAATCTCAGAACTTGAAGATGAAATGGTAATTAAAGGAAAAGCCGAAGAACTATCAATTAAACAACTCAAGACCTGTGAAAAGAAAATGCAAGAACTCACTGACTCCATCAAAAGACCAAACTTGAGAATCTGGGCATTGAAGAAGAAGAAGAGGTGCAAGCGAAGGGAATGCATAATATATTCAACAAAATAGTAATGGAAAATTTCCCAAATCTAGAGAAAGATATTCCCATATAGATGCAAGAGGTGTCCAGGACACCAAACAGACCAGATCAAAATAGAATTACCCCACGACATATCATCATTAAAACAACAAGTTCAGCAACTAGGGAAAGAATATTGAAGGCTGTAAGAGAGAAAAAACAAGTAACATACAAAGGTAAACCCATCAAAATCACAGCAGACTTCTCAACAGAAACATTAAAAGCAAGAAGAGCGTGGGGTGAGATCTTCCAGGCACTGAATGAAAATAACTTCAACCCTAGGATACTCTACCCAGCAAAACTATCATTCAAAATAGATGGAGCAATAAAAGTCTTCCATGATAAGCAGAAACTAAAACAATATGTGACCACAAAGCCACCACTACAAAAGATGCTGCAAGGGATTCTGCACACAGAAAGTGAAACCCAACATAACCATGAAAAGACAGGCAGCACCAAACCTCAGGAAAAGAGAAAGCAAGACAGTAGAGAGTAACCTCAACTTAGGTACACACAATCAAACCTTCAAACAACTAAGACAACTAAATGACAGGAATCACCACATACCTATCAGTACTAACACTTAATGTTAATGGACTTAATTCACCCATCAAAAGACACCATGTGACTAAATGGATTAAAAAGGAAGATCCAACAATTTGTTGCTTACAGGAGACCCATCTCACCAACAGAAATAAGCATAGGCTTAGGATGAAAGGCTGGAAGAAGATTTACCACTTATCTCTGACAAAGTAGACTTCAAACCTACATTGATCAAACGAGATAAAGAAGGACATTCTATACTAATGAAAGGGGAAATAGACCAAAAGGAAGTAATAATTGTCAATCTGTATGCACCCAATGTCAACACACCAAATTTCATCAAACATACCCCAAAAGACCTAAAAGCATATATAAACACCAAGACAGTGCTTGTGGGAGACTTTAACACCCCATTATCATCAATAGATACATCATCTAAACAAAAAATAAATAAAGAAATTCAAGATCTAAAATATACAATGGATCAAATGGACCTAGTTGATGTCTACAAAACATGTCATCCAACTTCTACACAATATACATTCTTCTCAGCAGCCCATGGAACCTTCTCCAAAATAGATCATATCCTAGGGCACAAAGCAAGCCTCAGCAAATATAAGAAAATAGAAATTATACCGTGCATACTATCTGATCACAATGCAGTAAAAGGAGAACTCAACAACAAAAGTAAAGACAAAAAACATGCAAACAGCTGGAAACTAAGGAACTCACTACTTAATGAACAATGGATCATCGATGCAATAAAAGAGGAAATTAAAAAGTTCCTGAAAGTCAATGAAAATGAAAACACAACCTACCAGAACCTATGGGACACAGCAAAGGCAGTCATGAGAGGAAAGTTTATAGCCATGAGTGCATATATTAAAAAGACTGAAAGATCCCAAATCAGTGACCTAATGATACATCTCAAACTCCTAGAAAAACAAGAACAGGCAAATCCCAAAACAAATAGAAGGAGAGAAATAATAAAAATAAGAGCTGAAATCAACAAAATAGAAACCAAAAAAAACATACAAAGAATTAGTGAAACAAAAAGTTGGTTCTTTGAAAAAATAAACAAGATCGATAGACCACTGGCAAACTCGACTAAAATCAGGAGAGAGAAAACCCAAATTAGTAGAATCAGGAATGCAAAAGGGGAGATAACAACAAACACCATGGAAGTCCAGAAAATCATCAGAGAAGACTTTGAGAACCTATATTCAAATAAATTTGAAAATCTTAATGAAATGGACAGATTTCTAGATACATATGATCATCCAAAACTGAACCAAGAGGAAATTAATCACGTGAATAGACCTATAATTCAAAATGAAATTGAAGCAGCAATCAAGTCTCCCCAAAAAGAAAAGTCCAGGACCTGATGGATTCTCTGCTGAATTCTATCAGACCTTTAAAGAAGAACTGATACCAACCCTCCTTAAACTGTTCCACGAAATAGAAAGGGAAGGAAAAAATGCCAAACACCTTTTATGAAGCCAGTATTACACTTATCCCAAAACCAGGCAAAGACACCTCCAAAAAGGAGAACTATAGGCCAATCTCCTTAATGAACATTGACGCAAAAATCCTCAACAAAATAATGGCAAACCTAATTCAACAACACATCAAAAAGATTATTCACCATGACCAAGTAGACTTCATCCCAGGGATGCAGGGGTGGTTCAACATACGAAAATCAATAAACATAATAAACCACATTAACAGAAGCAAAGACAAAAACCACTTGATCATCTCAGTAGATGCAGAAAAAGCCTTTGATAAGATCCAACACCATTTCATGGTAAATGCTCTAAGAAAACTAGGAATAGAAGGAAAGTACCTCAACATTATAAAAGCTATATATGACAAACCTACAGCCAGCATTATACTTATCAGAGAAAAACTGAAACCATTCCCTCTAAAATCAGGAACTAGACAAGGATGCCCATTATCTCCACTCCTATTCAACATAGTACTGGAATTCCTAGCCAGAGCAATTAGGCAAGAAGAAGGAATAAAAGGAATACAAATAGGTAAAGAAACTGTCAAAATATCCCTATTTGCAACAACATGATCCTATACCTTAAAGACCCAAAAAACTCTACTCAGAAGCTTCTAGACATCATCAATAGCTTTAGCAAGGTAGCAGGATAAAAAAATCAACATAGAAAAATCATTAGCATTTCTATACACTAATAATGAACAAACTGAAAAAGAATGTATGAAAATAATTCCATTTACAATATCCTCAAAAAAAAATCAAATACCTAGGTGTAAACCTAACAAAAGATGTAAATGACCTCTACAAGGAAAACTATAAACTTCTGAAGAAAGAGATTGAGGAAGACTATAGAAAGTGGAGAGATCTCCCATGCTCATGGATTGGTAGAATCAACATAATAAAAATGTCTGTACTCCCAAAAGTAATCTACATGTTTAATGCAATTCCCATCAAAATTCCAATGACATTCAATTGGAATTTCAATTTCAATCTCTTTAGATTGAAAACTCTACTGTGAAATTTATATGGAAACACAAGAGGCCACGAATAGACAAGGCAATACTCAGTCAAAAGAACAATGCAGGAGGTATCACAATACCCAACTTCAAACTACATTACAAAGCAATAACAATAAAAACAGCATGGTACTGGCACAAAAACAAACATGAAGACCAGTGGAACAGAATAGAGGACCCAGATATGAAGCCGTACAACTATAAGCAACTTGTTTGACAAAGGAGCTAAAAATATACGATGGAGAAATAGCAGCCTCTTCAACAAAAACTGCTGGGAAAACTGGTTAGCAGTCTGCAAAAAACTGAAACTAGCTCCATGTATATCACCCTATACCAATATTAACTCAAAATGAATCAAGGATCTCAATATCAGACCACAAACTCTGAAGTTGATACAGGAAAGAGTAGGAAATACTCTGGAGTTAGTAGGTATAGGTAAGAACTTTCTCAATGGAACCCCAGCAGCACAGCAACTAAGAGACAGCGTAGATAAATGGGACCTCATAAAACTAAAAAGCTTCTGTTCATCAAAAGAAATGGTCTCTAAACTGAAGAGAACACCCACAGAGTGGGAGAAAATATTTGCCAGCTACACATCAGACAAAGGACTGATAACCAGAATATATAGGGAACTTAAAAAACTAAATTCTCCCAAAATTAATGAACCAATAAAGAAATGGGCAAGTGAACTAAACAGAACTTTCTCAAAAGAAGAAATTCAAATGGCCAAAAAACACATGAAAAAATGCTCACCATCTCTAGCAATAAAGGAAATGCAAATTAAAACCATACTAAGATTCCACCTCACCCCTGTAAGAATAGCCATCATCAGCAACACCACCACCAACAGGTGTTGGCGAGGATGCGGGGAAAAAGGAACCCTCTTACACTGTTGGTGGGAATGTAAACTAGTACAACCACTCTGGAAAAAAATTTGGAGGCTACCTAAAAAGCTAAACATTGATCTACCATATGATCCAGCAATACCACTCTTGGAGATATGCCCAAATGACTGTGACACTGGTTACTCCAGGGGCACCTGCACACCCATGTTTATTGAGACACTATTCACAATAGCCAAGTTATGGAAAAAGCTAAGATGCCCCACCACTGACGAATGGATTAAGAAAATGTGGTAGCTATACACAATGGAATTCTATGCAACCATGAAGAAGAACGAAATGTTATCATTCGCCAGCAAATGGATGGAATTGGAGAACATCATTCTGAGTGAGGTTAGCCTGGCCCAAAAGACCAAAAATCGTATGTTCTCCCTTATATGTGGACATTAGATCAAGGGCAAACACAACAATGGGATTGGACTTTGAGCACATGATAAACGCGAGAGCACACAAGGGAGATATGAGGACAGGTAAGACACCTAAAAAATTAGCTAGCATTTGTTGCCCTTAATGCAGAGAAACTAAAAGCAGATACCTTAAAAGCAACTGAGGCCAACAGGAAAAGGGACCAGGAACTACAGAAAAGGTTAGATCAAGGAGAATTAACCTAGAAGGTAACACACACGCACAGGAAATTAATGTGAGTCAACTCCCTGCATAGCTATCCTTATCTTAACTAGCAAAAACACTTGTTCCTTCCTATTATTGCTTATATTCTCTCTTCAACAAAATTAGAGATAAGGGCAAAATAGTTTCTGCTGGGTATTGAAGGGGTGGGGGGAGAGGGAGGGAATGGAATGGGTGATAATGGAGGGGGTGGGGGCAGGGGGGAGAAATGACCCAAGCCTTGTATGCACATATGAATAATAAAACAATAAAAAAAATAAAAAAAGTTTCTCTAAAGATAAAGATTTTTTACGACATCAAGTCTGTGTTCTTGAAGATTTTATTCCACCCATTTAAATTATTTCCTGTAAGAAGAAAACCAAGATAGCAATTGAATTTAGCAATATAAAGGTTGGTTAACCTTGCATGATCAATTTTAGCAAAGCCTCGGTGTTAAGCGGAATAAGAAGAAAAGAATTAGACACAGGAAGCAGAGAAAATTCATTTACAGAATCTTGCTATAAAAGAGAGCAAAGAAATTAAATATTAGCAAGAGGGATGATGTGAAGTAAATCTAAAAGAGTTGCTTGTTTTTAAGATGGGAGGAATTTCATATATTCAAAAGATGATGGTGATGATCCAGTTAAGGGAGAAACAGCTGCAAAAAAAGGCTGAGAAAGAGGCAAATTTTCTGTGTAGATGTCGTTGAATAGTCCAAAGAGATCAGGATCTAGTCTTTAAGAGGAGCCTTTGGCTTTAGCTAGGTTCAAAGCACAGTTTATCCACTAATGAATTGAAAAGCAATGGCCAGGCATTGTGAGGTAAACTGTCACATCAAAAGATACCTTAATGTTTTAACAACCCCCCATCCTGTCAGCATGACCTTCTTTGCAAATAGGATCTTGGCAGATGTAATCAAATTAAAATAATCTCATTTGGCCCTAATCTGGGGTCTAGTGTCATTATGAGAAGTGATAAACTTGAACAGAAACCATGTGACAATAGAGTCAGAAACTGGAGTGATGTGTCTGTAAGCCAAAGAACACCAATGATTGCGGAAATACCAGAATCTAGGAAAGGGCAAGGAATATCTGCCCAGTGCTGTCAGAGACAGTGTGTCCCTATTGACACCTTGGTTTTGGATTTCTAGGCTCCAGAATGGAGAGAGAATAAATTGCAATTGTTTTAATCCACAAAGTTTTTGGTGTAGTATTTTGTTACGTCAGCTGTGGTAGGTTCTCATGGCCATTCCCTCATGTAAGTAGTCTAGGTCACCTATATTTTAAACATTTTATTCAAAATTTCAAAAATATAAAAAATAATTTTTTCCCAAAATAAGAAAGTACTCAGTCTGCATACCATAGGAATCTTGGAAGAATTCAGCAAAATTTCTCACAAGTTGGAGAAAAACAGACAAAGTTGTAATTTCCTCAACACATCAGAGCCAAAGGAAATGCAAATACCCAGGCAGCATAAAGGTAAAGTAAGTTTTACCCATTGTCTTTACAAGTAGACACTTAATAATAAACTAAGAGACAAATGCTCTCAAATATGAAATATCACAGGAAACATAGCAAGCATGATTCAGACTTGTAAAATCTCTCATGTAATTGAGCCAACCAAAAAGTGAAAGAAGTCATGCTAAAAGGGCATAGTGGCGAAAGATGAATTTTTATTTGTAAAGCACTCTGTCTAAAGAACTATCAAGTATGAAATAAGAAGGTAACAAAGTTTGAAAATATAAAATAATCAAATTTTGAACATGATAGAAGTATGAAAATGGAAACATCTGAAAGTAAAGTACATCATTAATTTTCATCTGTGTTTATTCACTCACCTTCATTTTTAGGTACTTAGTAGGAAGTACTAAAATTAGATGGGGGGGTCATGTATGATATTTAGAGCTATACATGAAATGACATGAAGGAGGAAGCCAACTTGGGAGCCATCAGTGGAAAACAACACAAGAGAAACTGAGCTTAATAATTTTCTTTTTTTTTTCCTAGAAGAGAGGCAACAGAGTCTCACTACAGTAGATAAAGCAATAGAAGTAAAGAATATTAAGCAATGACAGAAGGACAACCATTAGAAGAGCTGAAAGCCAATTACAGACCTTCCAAATTACCTCAGGAAAGCCATTCATACAACTGCAAAACCACAAGTTAAGCAATTAAGACAAGGTTCAGAACAGGGCATAGAATTTTCTGGAAGTAATCATAAGAATTTATTAACTGGTTTTCACTGGAGAGCATGTTGTGAGGAGTGGATTGGATGAGGAAAGCAGAAAGCCTTGTAGATTTGATCTGTATTTTCTTGTACTACTCATACTTTCTAGGCACTGTGTGTGCCTAGCAAGTTATAGATTTAAAATATATTAATCAGAAAAAAACTATTGTTAGGATTATGTCGATTTGCAAATCTTACCAACCTTTAAATGCATACTACATGCATAAGTTCCTGCACAGACATGACTACGTTCATGATCTACACTGAATGTATTGATTATACTCATAAACACGTATGACTTAGCAGAGCCCCACATGGCCCATGAGAGAGAAAAACAGAACAGTGTTACAAGTATTTTACTATGTTATTTTCAGTTTTTGATTTTTCTTTCTGTTTCACTGTCTTCATCAGCAGTGAAATTATGAGTGTTTCATGAAGTAGGATTTGAAGTTAGGTAGGTCTACAAATAGACTGTTGTCAGGAAGTAGGAGATGAAGGGTAGTTTGGAGACAGGAAATTAGTGTTTTATTCCAGATTTATAGAAACAGTGAGTGACAGCAAAAGAGCTAATTCACGCTTTAAATTAAAAACGTAACTGGGGAAGTTTAAAAGGAAAAATTTTTTAAAAGTCTCAAGATTCAACACTGGATGTGACTAAAGAATATTCTGTACAGAGAAGACACCCAATCAAAATAAAAACTCTCTAGCCAATTTTTTGTTAATAAAATAGAAATGTATTATTTATTAAAGGACCTAAGCCATGTGACGTATTTAAGAGATCCAAAATTTATTTCAGATGTGGTTGTACTGGTCACATACAACCTATGAAGAAAAATAGCTTTGAAGAAGTTGATGCTATAGAGTGAAATATATCCAATGAGAAAAAATATACAATTCTGAGATGAATGTCTAATGAACTAGAGGTATTTGAACAGAACTCAGAAGCAATGCATACCTCCAAGTCCTAGAAAACTTGATTTGAACCTAACTGAATGGTTCCTAAAACAGGGTTGTTTCTTTTAGTCCAAAAATGATATCAATCACTAGTTATAGTCAGGAAAGACACAGTTTTGACCCAAAGATAAGAACTGCCTGCCTAGTTGGTAGCTCTAATTTGTAGAAAATGATTCATTGGACTGTCTTTCCTGATGCTACAAGACATTAAAACTTTGTGATTTTTGACTAATTCATTGAGTCCCAAATTCAGCAAGCTTATTTCTAAGCATAACTTGGCTTACAATCTATCTATCTTTTCAGGGAAATAATTTAGTAGCCACAAAACAAAACCATATGATTTTCTTAGCTTTTACAGTTCCTACTGTAAAGAAGTATTGATTCATGCAGTAGCCTTTGAGAACTTAGGTAATTTGAAGACATTCTTAAGAGAATGCATACATTCTTGATGATTAAAAAGAAGTCAGGTTTCTCATATTGTAAAACAGTCAGATTTCTGGTACTGGGGGAGATGTGGCATGTGGTTTTTAGGGAAAGAGTGCTGAGTGGTATTGAATTCACCAGGCCATTCAGTGGGAAGTCTGAGCCATACCCATTGACTACATCTCACCATTCTATTTATACCTACTTCACTGTGTCTGTGTAGTTAAACTCAGGAAAGGTAGCAAGGGCAGAGGATGCAGCTCAGTGGTAAGAGTACTTGCCATGCAAGGCTCTGGGTTCAATTCCCAGCACCATAAGGAAACAAAAAACAAACAAAAGGAAGATAACAATATGTCACAGCTCATAGGAAGAGCCAAGTTCCATAGTTCAAAGTAATTTTACAGTAATTCAAGGAAAAAAGAAAAATTTAATGGAGAAATCTGAAAACTTTTGTAAGAAATATATCTAAATCTTAAACATTAAAAATGGGCAATATTTGAGCTTATAAAATATTAATTTGAGGAAAAGTTACTCTACACAAAGAAGTAGTCTAGGAGCAAATGTCTGAAAGTAAAAGAAATAGATGACAGAATGTAGGGTCTGAAAGGTCATTTTTCTTGTGACAAGATCAGATATGACAGGTCATTTTAGCTTTTAAAAATGTCTAAATCATCAACATTATATTCACGATGATCAATTCATGTTGATGTTTAGTAACCATCAAAGTTATTTGTGTGACTTTTGTAGGATTATGAACAACTATTTTTGTCAGGTTGTATTGATATTACCTCTACTTTGTAAAAATCACAAGGCACATTTGCAATATTAATGAAGAAACCCACAAAGTTAAAAACTGTTTTAATATTAGCAATAGCCCTAATCTCAGGCCAGTGGATTGTTCAGGATTTTTATAATTTTTATAAGATTTTGGTAGCACTGGGGTTTGAATTCAGCACTTTTCACTTGCCCGGTATTCTCCCTACCACTTGAGCCATACCTCCAGCCCTTTTTACTCTAGCTATTTTTTAGAAAGGGTCTTACCCTTTGCCCAGGCAAGCCTGGACCCTAGGCCTCCTGTTGCTTCTTACAGTGCTGGGACGCCAGGGGCATACCACCAACCCAACTTTTTCTGTTGAAATGGCTTCTCCTGAATTTTTTGCTCAGGCTGACCTGGAACTTTAATCCTCCCAATGTCAGCTTCCCTTTAGCTAGGATTATATGAGTGAACAGCCAGCACCTGGCCTAGTTTTTATAAATTAATGTGTCTCTTTTTATAACATGCGATGTTGCTTTGGTATATTTATCTTTATGTAAATTTTCTAAACACATACCTCTTTATCTTTTCACATCATTGTGTTTTTAAAGTCTATTTTGCTATGTACACCTGTGCTTGTTCCTTGACCTATTTGTTCTTCAACCAATGAAGATGGAGGGTAATAACTCTTCTGCTTGTTTTTCCATGTGGTTATGAAAATTTCATATGAAAATGGGAAGAATTGCAGAGCTCTCCACCCTTGCAAAACAATAATACTGTGCAGAACCCTGTAATAGTACAGACAGGGACAGAGAGGGATGGGTGGGATGCAGAAGGCAAGCTGTGAGGCATCACAGTGTTCAAGAGGCCTTGAGCATCGCCAGTTAGGAAAACCATGGCCAGAGGTGGTCACGCCTTAGAGATTAGCAGGACAGGTCTATGAATCTGAACAAAAACGTACTTACTTGAATTGTGTTTCTGGTAACCAGAACACTTATGCTTGCAACACAAGTTGAATTAATGATCAGAACTCTACTTTTCTTTATTTTTTTACACATTTTTATTGGTTTATGATAGTTGTACAGGGGGTTTCATAGTGACATTTCCATAGAAACACATATTGTACCCCAAGGTGGTTCATCCCTCCATTATTCTCCTTCTTTCCCTTATTCCCCTTCTTAAAATACAACTCAGAGAAAAGAAATTTAGATAATCTGCTGGTGGTGGAAGGGCAGGTAGGAGTCTGGGTTTACTTTACCCAAAATAAAGTAATATGTACATGATTTTTTTGTAATCTCCAACACAACTGATTAGTCTTATTTCTACCTTGGCATACTAAATGTGTCGGACAAATTATTTTTCTTGGTAAATTTTTTGAACATATGCCCTAAAGAATTTTTAATATTCCTTAACACAACATTGTTCACACTATTCCTTGTTTAATATCTTTAAATAGTGAGACAGCTGTCAGACACAGAGAGTGAAACAAATGCATGTTTATGATTTAAAAGAACATTGAAGTGAATAATTTTATAACTGACATGAAGATTGAGAAACAAACATCACACACCCCAAAGACCCTACTCTCCTTCCATAGCACACCAGTATCTGGACATTTGAAATTATTATTTCCTGGCTTTGCTTTTTCTTTTTAGTTTCACCAAATCTGTGTTTACAATGTACAATACATTTTAGCATTTGAACCTATAAATAGAATTGTCATATATATGCATATGAATGTATATACATGTTACTAGCTTCCTTTCACTGAGGTATATGGTGTATGGAATTTTCAGTGTTGATGTAGATAGCTGCCATTAATTTATTTTGATTGTCTATTACATCCATATATATGGACAGACCACAGTTTGCTCTACTGTTGAGGGAAATTTTCCTGTTCCGGGGTTTGAGGACTATGGAAAAGGCAACTTTGTATGTCATTTATGAGCCTCCCAGCACCAATATGCAAGAATTTCTAGGCTGTATTCCTACGCCTTGGTTTCTGGGTCACAGGATCTATGTGTCACCAACTTTACTAGACGCTTTGGGACAGTTTTCCTAAGTGTCTGTACCAATTTGCATTCCCACTCACACAGTGTGAAAATCCCCTCTGCACACAATCTCATTTGCTATGGATATTATTTATTCATGCAGTCAAGACAACTGAGCTCTTGCTTCCTCTCTCACAATCGAATTTTCAGTTCTGGCTCTCAGGCCACAGGACCCCCACTGGACATCTTTCATGCACTGGATCAGAGATGCCCCCATCTGTGGTTTGCTGAAGTACTAGTGTCTCTGCTGAGGAAAACTGTTGTACCTGTGTTTCTTGACAGAGCTGGTAAATAATAGTAACTTTTTGGGTCAGCTAGCTCCTTGTTGTGGGGGTGTGTCCCATGTGTTTTCAGATGGTTAGCAGCAAACATGGCCTCTGTCAACTAGGCAATAGCAGCCCTGTCTGCCTCAGTTGTAAAAACCAGAAGTTTTTCCAGGCATTGCTCAATGCTTCCTCAAAGGCAAAACTGATGTCCATTGAGAACTGCTGTGCTGAAGAATTTAGACAAACATAGTTTTAACCAGCTCAGAAATTGACAGAAATTACATCCTCTAAAGGCAAATGGGCAAAATTCTTCCTGAACACAAACTTGACATTTTGGAAAGGATTGTGTACTTAAATATCACGTCTGCAGAAAATGAAAACAGAGTTACCTAAAGAAGCCTTAGATTATCTTACTGTTTTTGTTGGCATGGTTGCTGTCATGAGGTAAAGAAAACATTCCACTTATCAGAAGCACAAGGATGGAGAAATTGAGGCCAACATGGGCTACATAGTGAGACACTGTCTCAGAAGAAACGTCTGAGGATGTAGCTCAGTGGTAAAGTACTTCCCTAACGTGTGCAAGGACCTGGTTTCTATCCCCACCACCACAAAAATAATAAGTAACTAAATAAATAGACAAACGAAAATAAGAGTTCTTTAAAATCTGCTTCTTTCAGAGTCTGGTCTAGGCACTGTGCTTTTTTGTGGTTTTTCTAATAACGATGATACCAAATATTGGCAGTGTTGAAAGTCATGGAGAATTTCTTTTCTTTTCTTTCTTTCTTTCTTTTTGTGGTACTGGACTTTGAACTCAGGGCCTACACCTTGAGCCTCTCCACAAGCCCTTTTTTGTGATATTTTTTTGAGATAGGGTCTGTTGAACTATTTGCCCGGGCTGGCTTCGAACCATGATCCTCCTGATTTCTGCCTCTTGAGAAGCTAGGATTATAGGCGTGAGCCACAGGCACCCGGAAAATTTTCGATTCCTATTTGTTAGTTGTAGTTCTAATATTTTTATTCTGTGGGCAAGCTACACTAAATGCAATTTACTAACATTGGGCTGAAGAAATGCAACTGTATCATCTCTTACAAGAGATTATTTGAGATGTGGTGATATTTTAGCTTTATTTCTGTCAGCTTCTCATCAATCTATCCATTTGTTTTGGATGTTTTATCAGAGTTAGCAAAACTGAATCTCAGGCTAAACAATTGCAGCCTACCTGGAAGTCTAGGTCCTTATGACTCCCTCAAGTTGTTGTTTTACAAATTTTCATTGTAAGTTATATTATTCATCTTCTCTCAAGAATCTTTCTTTATTCAGTTAACACCATCCTTATACTACACAGCCTTCTCTCAAATCATTTACTCAAAGTAAGAAAAAGATTTCTGAAACACAGGTTCTCAGGCCCTGTGGGATTTGCTTGTAGCTCCCTTTTATTTCCTGTTACTCCGTTCTCAACTAACTCCCAGAGACATGTCAACATCTTAGTGTCAAGGTTTAAGGATTCAAGGTTACTGGAGGCCATAGCTGCCCTACCCACTTCTAATGGCCCTATTTTAAGGTCTGTTGCTCTCATTTATTTAAGATAGATGAGGCTATGGGGCTAGGGCCATGGTCCCCTCAGCCCCCATGGGAAGGGAAGAAGGGGGAGCTCTATTTTTACCTTGACTTTTTTTTCTTCTGTTTTTCCCTTTTTTCTTCCACTCACTCCATTTGGGGTCCTGGGGGTTTCAGTCATCTCCGCATTTGGTCCCCTTTGAGGAGCTTTCTTTATCTCTTGATTCTAACTTATAAATAAGGAGAATATTATTCAAAAATAAGGATAAGTGTGTATGGACTCCATGTTCATTTATGTTCTGATAGGCACATAAAATACAAAGAGATTTTAAATCATGAAGCCATTATATGAAACAGTAATAAGCAGAAATAAAACACAACGAATGCTTATTTCAGCATCTTACAGTTAGCTCTGAAGTTCTGTCTTGAGTTAAGAAAATAAGACATATTCTCCATAACTACACAGCCATATCTAATATTTATATCACAAAAGAATAAATTGTTTCAAACAAAATTCCAAGTACATTTATTTATGTGGTTAATAAGGATCACTACTTTCACCTTTCATTTGCATTTACAAGAATAACTTGTTGAGCTTACCACCCTCTTGAAAACATTGATCTTTTCCAAGTTTTGTCATAAGAAATTGGCCCCAAAAAAGTAGATTAAAACAAAAGAGAAAGAGAATGCTTTTTTCCCCGTTTTGGTAGTATTGTAGTAAAATAAGTTTCATTGAACTTTATTTCCTAAATTTAGCAAATTGTCACACATTTATGTTTACATTTTTACAGTTTTCATTTTCAGTGAACTGAGAAATAAATTTGAAAATCTCTCTTCCCTATAAAGTAGCACTTGCATCATTTTAATCTCAACAAAAGTAATTGTACTATTGCCATCAAATTACCTTCCTTACAAAATTTGCAGAAGCACTTGATGTTTAACAGTTTTTCTTATTCACAGTCTTATTTATTTTTTTCTGTTATAGGCTGTAGAAAAACAAAGAAAGACTTCAATTTTTTAATTTACTTTTGGATCACTGTTTATGAATGTGAATAAATTCACATGCAATAAGTTTAGAAGTAATAGGGTTTAGAATCTTCTTCAAGAGAATTCTAAATTATCTCATCTCGTATGTAAGATTTTCAGGTATCATTTTTCTAAAAGAAGATATTACTTCATTGAATCTGTTTATTTAGTTTGGATGTCACAAATTTATTCTTTTTCATTCTCTCTTATTGTGTCTAATGAATAGAAAATACAGTAGTATATTTTTGATGTTTTATCATTGATTTTGTTCTTTAGAAAATTGTTTTTGACTTACACAAGAGGTGTAGATGAGTGGTACAGCATCCTCTTTTGAGAATGTCCAATATAATACAGGAATTGAGAAGTAAATTTACATTTAACTTTCCAAGTTTTAAAGCAGCTAAATGAGTCATATTCATGATGACACTTCCATTACTGTTATCAAATTATTTTCACTGTCATAAAACCATATGATTACAGAGTTCCAGAGAACAGAGAGCCAGCTCTGCCCAAGGCCTGATCACAGCCCATCAATATCTGTGATCAGTGGTTGCCAGTCTCTGTTGATGTATCTCTAGTAATAGGAACTCTTTAAATGTCCAAACCAAAAGAATTATTATACTTCTCACTACTATATAGAGATTTTCACATAATTTACAACAGGAAATATTCTGCTGTGCATTGGTTGCCTTGTTATTAAGTACTCCTATTTTTACACAGAGCAATTATGGAATGATGCCTTCTGTATACATTCTCCATCCATAGTACAGCAGTGATCCCTCGTTCTAACTTAACAAGTAGCACAATACAGGAATATTTACTTTCCTTACAAACTTTTGCATTTATCACAACTTGCACTCTCAAGACCAACCATTTTATTGCTTTCAAAGGGAGCAGCATTTAAGTAACATAGAAAAATAATTATGTTCCTGCAAGTTCTTTAAAATCAAGTTTCGTCCCCCACTGCACACCAGGGGTGCACACTTCTAACCTTCATAAATTCCTGAGTCCCTGCCTGACGATCTTTAGCAGATATCACTCTCCTAATCTTCACGACTAGAGATTAGTTTAAACAAATACAGGAAGTTATTTCTGTCCTTCCGTCTCAAGCACCAAACTTCTAATTCTTGCCATCAAGATCCAGAGACAAAGGAATGAAAGCATTCTTGAGATCACCTCTCACTTTGAGGTTTCCTGTCATTTTCAGAAAGAAAACAATACATTGCATTTAACCATCATCTAAAACCAAATGCAGTTACAGTTGTCCCTCAGCGTCAATGCCTCAGCTGAGCTGTGCTGAGCGTGCAGAGGGTGCAGAACAGGCTGGGCGCACCTCCACCCGCAGGCAGGCAGCTAACTGCAGTGCGTTAGCGCCGTCTGGTGTTGGTGCCTAGAAATGCAGTTAGCATGACACACGTTTAGCATAGGACAGGCTCTCATCCTTCCCACATTTGCAAAGAATTTTCTATCGTAATTGACAAATGCACGTTATTGTGAAAACATATTTGTTCCTTGTTGAAAGAATACAAGATTTCAACAAAAGCTTTTAAAACTCTACGTCATTTTAAATACTGGGGATTTCGCTCAGGAGGAGAGTGTTCGTCTACCAGGTGCACGGTCCTAGGTACGATCCCCAGCACCACAAGCAATAAACCTGACATCACTGTAGTTCTGTTCATGTCTTACCATTTTATGGGGAAGAGATTTTGAACAAATACAGTATAAAATATACTCTTATCTAAAAATAAGCAAGGTAAATAAATATAGAGAGCACCTCCAATTTATTTGAGAATTCTTTTGTATTTAAATTTTGATGGGTATGCTAAGCGCCACAATAAACAGATTAAAGTGGTCAGAACTGCTTAATTCATTTTTCAAAATTATTTTTCCATACACTAACTTCTATTTCAAAGGTAAGAAATAGATTCTCAGGCAGCTTCAAAGTGAAATACTAAAATAAAAATAACTTCAAAATAGCTTGATTTTTCTTTTCACAGAATTGTTGAGTGCCTGAGTGATCATTTTTTATGTTACGTAAAGACATTAGGAGACATAACTAAAATCATGTTAACTCTACAGCTAACCTGGACAAACTTACGTAAAAGAAGAAGGCAAACATCTCACAGCACAGTGAGGATCCATTTAGCAAATGAGTTTTTCCAGTGAGATAAGGAGTAGCTTTATAAACTCCCTAGAAAGAGCTCATTTACCCACCTTTGCGTGTTTTTTTAGGACTGTACTCACACTATGCCCATGTAAAAATTAACATCCCATACAGAAAGAAACATACAAATTACAAGCAATCCAATTTCTTATGAAAGGTGTTTTAAAAGATTTTAAATGTCCCATCATGGATGGCGCTGGAAGAAAATAATGAAAGTCAACAGCACCGTCTAGAATCCGGTCATTAATGAGTTTGAGAAATAGGGAACTTATTAATATCCTACATCACAAGGACAGTGGTTTATCTTTACCATGAAAATAAACACAATAACGACTACAAACTCACCACTGTGCGAGCGAAGATCGGTGCACAGGCGGGGCGCGTCAGAGCCGGGGGTGAACCCGGTCTCCTGGATGCCAGGCAAATGCGCCATCACTGAGCCACATCCACTGACCTCCTTAATATGCAGCTGGAATTTGAACTGAAAATGTGAATATTGTTCAAATAGAAGAAAAAAATTCAATTGAGATAAGCACAAGTTTTTGTCTTCTCCCTCATATACTCAGTAACTTTTATCACACACACACAGAAGCACTATTTTACAATTTTAGAGAAAACAGTATGGGTTCTTTTGAAAGGCGTTATGATTGCCATCAAGTTTATTGCATTTTTCAGATGAATTTGGTGACTTGACTGACATCATTTTTGATTCATAAAATTACCATAGTTTTAAAATTCTACCAATTAAATTTTCTACTGTTTCTAAGCTAGTTGGAACAATCAGACTTTATTGTGTTATTGTGATTATTATTATATTTTTATAACTATTTCGACTTTTGAGACTGGATAATACTATGTAGCCCCAGGCTTCTCTCAAACTGTGATTCTCCTGTATGCAGGGATTACACACCTGGCACTGTTGTGTTTCTTCTTTTAAATATGGGGCAAACAGTGCTATTTTTAACACTCATTTATTAAAATCAACAAACATTTCTAAAGCACCAAATAAGTCACAAGCTCTCTAAAGGCAAAAATGAAGAATATGTGGCCCTCATCCATTGGAGACTCATAGCATACCAAAGAATATTTTCCTATTTTTTACCTGGAAGGAGAAGAAAATGTTTTCCTTTCACACTTAAGTTTGCAATCATCTGGAAATTGATATCTGAGTAGGAACCCACAAAAAACTGAAACCAAACAACAGTCCATAAAGATATCAGGTCCTAATCTCTGAAACCTGTACATTCTAGGTTTCTTAGAGAAAATGTCTTTGCAGGTGTGATTACAGTAAGCATCTTGAGATGGGCAGTCTATCCTAGATTTTAGTGTGATTTCTAAAGGCCGTGCATGCTTATAGCAATCAGCATGAAGACCAGGCAGAGAGTGAGTGATGCATCCGGAAGCCAAGGAGCACTGGCAGTTAACAGACCCAAGAGCAAGGAACAGATTCTCTCAAACCTCCAGAGAGATTCTCACCCTGCTTTTACAGTGATTGTGGCTCAGTGATACAAATTTCAGATTTTTTACCTCCAAACTGTTGGAAAATAAATTTCTAGATTTAACCACCCAGTTTGGACTTAATACTCTATAGTTAGAATCTCTATTTTGTTACTGCATCTTCCTTAAATGTTTAGATTGATTCACTATTTTATATGCGTTTTTGTGTGAAAGAAGACTTAATTAGAGATTATGTGTCTTTACATGTACATATGTGTACATGGTATCCAAATATGATGCCATTTCCCTGTGGCACTGCTGGCATGCTGAGCTTTTTTCTAGGAATTGGTGCAGTCTCCAAATTTCCAAATCCATTTGAATAGCCACTCATAATATGATCATTTTTTACCACTGTCGTATCTAGCTTCTATACTTGGGTCCCATTTATCATTCAGTGGTTTGGTAACACTTTTGTAATTAATTTATTTCACTAAGTATTGGTTAATTTTGCTATATGTTTTTAAATTATTACTGTGTTAATTTTTGTTTTATTTGTCTAGTATAAATTTGTATAGTTATTTCTTTAAAACAAGGTTTTTAGAAAGCAAAAGCTTCTTGATTTGGAACCTAAAATGTCATATGTGTTTAGCTTTTTAATCAAGCAAGGTGTGAAGAAATTATTTCCAATTCTTTATTTAAAATAATTCAAGTCCACTGTTAAAATGCAGCTATTTCCTTAAAATGATTATGCCTTGATTTACATTCCCACTCAAGAAAGCTCCCTGTTGAGGAGTGAATAAAGTAAATTAAACGGGCAGAGGCCACTATGGAAAGAGGACTAGGAAGAAGTGAAGAGGTCTGGTAGAGATGAACCAATGTGGGTTGCAATTCACAAGTGCATGGAAGCAATGCTAGGAATCTCTCTGCATAGCTATCTTTATCCTAAACTAGCAAAAACGCTACGTCTTTCTTATTATCTCTTATGTTTTCTCTTCCACAAAATTGGAGAAGAGGGTTGAACAGGTTCTGCCTGGAAGCTGGGGGGAGGTGGGGGAGGTGGCCCAAACAATGTATACATGTGTAAGTAAATGTAAAAATGATAAAATAAAGGCATCTGGTGAGTACATGGGAATGCTGACACATAACCATGGCAGGCGGGGCAAGGCTGTCGCTTCAGGGTATTGTCCTGTGCTTGCCACTGCCACAGTGTCTTGCTCCCTCCTGGTCACAGGCACTCCCAAATCCAGCAGCTGGTGAAGGTTGTGGTGTGCTCTATGCTTCATGTTCCTTCCTGATGCAGTCACTGTGATTTGAGCCATATGCATTCTTACTCTGGCTTCTATCTAAGCATTGCAGCTCTGTCTCTCCCTGAGATTATTGGACTTTTCTGCAGAAGACCTATAATAGGCCTGCAGTTTCCAAACCAGCGTTTCTTTCCTTATCCCATTGGTAATTTCCAAACCCCTTCTGGGCCAAAGGGAGACTTAGAAAAAAGAAGCATAAAGGAAAATTTCTTCTACTAGTTTTTACCTGGACACATTATCACCACTTCTCAACTAGCATTGGTTCCCTTTTGCACACTGGACAGTAGACTTTCAGATATGAAAAGAAGTATAGCACCTTAATGCCTGCTGTATGTATTCTCTTCACCCTTTTGTTTTTTCCATGAGCAATTTCTACATTGTCTCTCTGATGATAGTAACTTCCTTTGCATGGTAATCTCCTACCCCAGGATTCTCACACACACACACACACACACACACACACATACACACCCCATCCTTATGGTTCACTAGTGCTGAAAATGGGGGAAAGAATACAGGAAGAAATTACATCATGATGAGGGAAAAAGTAGCCAGGTGCTGGTGGCTTATACCTATAATCTTAGCTACTCAGGAGGCAGAGATCAGGAGGATCACAGCCAGCCTGGGTAAATAGTTCCCAAGACACTATTGACCCTATTTCAAAAATACCCATCATAAAAAGGGCTGACAGAGTGGCTCAAGGTGAAGGCCTTGAGTTCAAGTTTCAGTACACACACACACACAAAAGGAAAAAATACAGTTTTATTTCAAAAGATATATCTATTTCAATAAAAGTAATGTTGACATTCCTACTTATGTGTTATCATTCCATACATTAAGAAAGCTACAGGAATACTAAGCTGTGTTCATTATCTGATTTATTTTGTTGTTTATTTTATATTTGTAAATACATTAAAAATCTTATGCTTGTTCCTATAAGTGCTCATGAAAATACATTAATTTCCTCTCCTTCAGACAATTACTCTTCTAACAGTTCAACCTCCAGTCTCTGCTGGCATAATAAACCTAATTTATATTAGTAAACATTGTTTATATGTTTCTTTGGGTTAAAATAAAGAATTTATTATATTCACTGATGTAGTGGTCTGTTTTTACTAATTTAGAATTGTGTTTTGTTCAAAAGTCTAATTCAGCATTAATCACTGGTTTTTACTGGATACTGTGTTTGGATATGCTAAAATGTCTTGTTTTTTATTATATTAATTTCATGAACCAGATCAAGTCTTGAGAGATATATTAAAAGGCTTATATTTAGATCATGAAGTACTGTGCTCACTTCCATGCCACAGTTCTATCCCAAGGCTTTGCTCCAGTTTAGAAGGAAATTGTTGGTAACAAGAAAAATCTCATTTCAAGAGGCTTTTTATAGAAATATGATGTACACATGTATATAAATGGGAAAATGAGACCTGTTGAAATGATTTCAGGAATGGGGGAAAAGAGATAAAGGAGAATAATGGAGGGGGTAAATTCAACTTTGATATATTTTAAGAACTTTTGTAAATGTCACAATGTACCCCCAGTAAAGAGGCTTCTTGTTGGCTGGACTCATGGTCAAATTTAAGGTCTGCAGTTGTTCCTTACTATGTTGTACCTCCATGACCCAACCATATTCAACAAGGTGCAGGCTAAGAGATGCAAATCGTCCTGTATTATTTATGTTCAAACGTATCACCTGCTTTGCTGGACGCAATATCACTTTGTATTTCACCAGCTACAGAAAGTCACAAGTGGAAGCCTGGTTTATCTGGCACCAAAATTCAAGGCATTCTTGTCAAAATTAGTGTCCCTGTGATCCCAGGACCAATAGCCATTAAAATAGCTCTCCATGGACAACTGTGTTTCTGCTGTCTTCTACTTCAATTCTCTGGATGTAGTCCAATTCCTCTCCAATACCCCAAACAACTACCAAAGTGATTTTCCTGAGATGAAATTCTAATCATGAAAAACTAGATTCCCACACCTTTCCAGATACTGTTAAAAGTTCTCATAAACCCTTTTTTAGCAAAATAAAAGTTACATAAAAAATGTAAACAACTAAAGTCTAGGAAAAGTTTTCTAGCAGTGTGATGGTACAGAAAGAGCCCTGAATTGGGAGAGTTGTGCTCTATAATTACCATTAAGAAATTGTGTGATGTTGGCAAATTACTAAACAGTGTCTTGCTTTCTCATTCATAACTTTTATATTTTATTTCTTTAGTTTATGTTTTCCTGAATTTAGTTGATAGAAAAACAAAAGCGCCTTATAAATTGCAGTACCAAAGTCTTTTTCAAAAGAATACCCTTCTATGTTATAACCATTGCTTGTTATGTTACAGAATATGTCCATTAGCCCTACTTGGTTTTACTCCACTTTGATTATAAGCCATTAACTAATCTTTCAGTGAATAGAAAACTATGGAGTACCCATCCCTAGCTGTGTATATAAACAAATTAAACTTCTATGAATTTATCCATTGGTTTCCTTCACCTCTTTGCTTTCAAAGTCTTCCTTTTTCTTGGTGGAGGCCTAGGTGAGTCCACTGGTTCTTTTCGCACTTTGCCATCACTTTCTGAATGAGGAAGCTGCAGGACTGAGAAGAGATCTATTGATTTCCATTAATTGCTCATCTATTTATGACAATTAATTTGTTCTTGAAGTCAGAAATAGCCCAGTTCCCTCCCCGCAAGAAAGTATGTATTAAAAATTAGAATATATCCCTTCTATTAATTTCCAGATCCATTCTTCCTCATTGATTTTATATGTGATATGAAACACTTTATTCTAAATACTTTGGTCAACATCTACCTTATATTACGGGGAAATTAAATTTCAGAATCTGTTCATCAAACAGGTATTAAAGGAGTAATAGGGTCATTGATATCCATGGCAGTCTGTTTAAGAAAAACACTTTTTCTCACCTGGTATTTAAAAGCACTGTGTCTGGAGCCTAGGTAACCAACAGTCATGGATGGTTGGATGGCCAAGGACTCTGCTGGTAGTTTCAAATCCAGAAACATTAAGGTCAATCAGCTGTGTTGTGGCTCAAGTAGTGGAGTACTTGCCTAACAAGTTGCTTTGGCACATGCCTATAATCCCAGCTATGCAGAAAGCAGAGGTAGTAGGATGGGGCATAAGGCTGGCACCGGCAAAAGTGGGAGACCCTTTGTGAAAAACTAACTAAAATCCTAAAAAGCATTTGGGTGTAGCTCAATTAGTAGATGCTTGTCTAGCAAGTATGAGGCCCTGGGTTCAATCCCCAGCCCCCACCCCATCTCCCCCCCAAAAGGATTATTCAAATATATTGTCAATTTGATATGAGAAAGATTAATATTCAATTGTCTCTATGTCAGGATAAAATCATTAATTTATAAGTATTCACAGTCTTTTACTCTAACTTTAAAAAATATAATGCCATTTTGTCTCATTTCTACTGTGTCTTCTCTATGGAGGGTCCTTTTTTATTAGACCAGGTATTTTGTTTAGTGAAGGAGCAGTGGAGGAAGGAAGGAGGATATGAGGAAAACATGAGATGCACATGGGAGATGGTTGCAGAAAAAATTTGGAATGAAGTCTAATGGGCTTAAGAGCAGCCTTGGTGTGATTATGGTAGATGGGAAAGGAGAAGAAGGGAATTTTCTGTAGTACTGGGGACTAAGTGTTCCCTTTTTATGTTATTTTGAAATTGCTTTTGCTTTCCAATGGCAGTTGCCTTTCAACAATGGGGTTGAGTCATCTCATCCAGGTCAACATTTTAAAGTGTTATATTTGATAGTAGTGATGGGAGTCAAATGAGGGTTTTAAAGCCAAAGTGTTGTCCGCAGCTGGATTTTAGATTTAAATCATTATGTTCAACCTGAGCTCCATGTGCATTTCCACCAAGACACCTGGGAAAACCTGGATCAAGCATGAGCAAGGATAGTTTTCGGACCACCACCAGAAAATAAAAGGGATATTGTGAAGACAAGATTGAGATTGGAATTTCCATTTGGGGGAAATGCATGGTTTGGTACGAGATGTTCCAGGCAGAAAACCAGATTTCTGTAATGTTATGCCAGTTAATTAAACTGAGAAAATGTTTTAAATTTCTGAGTAAATATTGACCAGAGTAAAGCTCTTAAGTAGACACCAAATGTCTTACAAAGATGTCAGACCTAAATGGTTCCACCAAGGTTCCACTTGGCTCCACCCAAATGCAAACAATCTCATGGGAACATGACTTTTGCTGGGGACTACCTAATCTGAAACCCCCCAAGACAAGGTAATTGTGGCAAGAAAATTAAACCAATTTTTTTTCATAGGGAATAATTGGTGGAGGAAGAAGTACTTTTACTCAAACAAAATCCTAACAAACAGTAAATAGTTATAAAATCTCACAATCACATAAGTCTATTAAGCATTAAGTTTGTTTTTTAAAAAAAGTTTATTTCTGGATTCAAAGCCATATAGGCAGATGTTTCTGCTAAAGCTTACACTAGAAATGTGAATTGTGACAGGAACAGTGACCACAATGGAGAGATGCTGAATGCTAGTGACCAGGGACACACACTCTGCCTATGTGTTCCACAAAGAAGATACACATAAGCTGTCTGCCAGGAGCCTGGTATAAGTTAGGATGAGATTTTTCTATATATATATCAGAATTTTTTAAAGTTATAGTGTTGGCATAAGTAAGATATAATTATATTTCTCTCTCATGTTAAAAAAAAACAAACAAACAACTAAATTTAAGCAATGCAAACTGAGCTGGTTGTTCCACAGAAACTTCAGGCTCAATCACTTATGGTTTCCAGCTGTTCAAGGCTATAGAACAGAGCAAGATGGAAAGCCACACAATCTCTGTGGCACAGATCACCTAGTTGGCTGGAATATCATTCAAACACCATATGTAGGCTGCAAAGAGAACAAAAACAAACAAAAAGGTAACTTGCTATTGTTGCATTTTCCGCTCCATTACCAGAGTTACGTTAGAAGGGAGGAAGACAAGAAGGAGTACAGGGTTATAAAGACACTAGTGTTTGCTGCCTTGGGACTGTGGGATTCTTGGCTCAAAAGAAGCTAAGATATGAAATTAATTAGAAAGAATTAGGCAATTCTGTATTTTTGTGCTCAGGATAACAAGAAGGCCACTCTAACTGAGGGCAGAATGAGCTAGGGATCCCCTTATTTCCTCAAAGTTTAGCCTATTCAGTTTTCCAAGACTGAAAAATAAACTAAAGCAAAAATGGCTTACATGGCAGAACACTTGCCTAGGAAGCAAATGGCCCTATTCAAACCACAGTACCCCTCAAAATAAACAATTAGAGCACCAATTGTTCTACTTCATTATGGGTAAATATCCAGATTGTATCCAGATTTTTGCCGAGTATTAATGTTCTTATAATTATATTCTTAAGCATCGTTACTTTTATTTTTATAGACTTGAATCTTAAAAACTTTTATTTTTAAAATCTTTCTTTGAATCTTAAAAGTTTTTAAATCTTAAAAACTTTGGCCAAAGGTTATAAGAAATGTGAAGAATTGAGATTTTTACCCCACTTATAAGCTAAAAAGTAGCCTGCCGCAATACAGTGGATAATCACAAAAGACATGAGACTCATGGGTCAGAGAAAAGGGGTAGTTTAATTACTGACATTATAGCAGCAGCTGTATTGGCAGGATTCGCACCTGGGCCACAAGTCCCAATCTCCATAAAGTGGTACAAAGAAATCCAAGCACACATGGTACCACTGTCATTGTCATGTGTTGTCCTTGTCTTTTACTATCATTTTTAAGTAACAAATACAAATTACATAATTCATGATGGATACATGATGCTTTTTTTAAATTATTGCTGTGCTGGGTGGGGGAACATTGTGGCATTTATAGAAGTTCTCATACTATATCAAAATACCACACTTGAATTCACCCCTTCCATCATTCTCCTTTTGCCTTCCCTCCCCTCAATTGCTGGACTAGTTTCAACAGGTCTGATTTTTCTATTTACATACATGTGTACACAGTATTTGCACCATATTCACCCTCCTGCACCTTTTCCCCACATCCTCCCCCTCCCACTGGTACCAACCCCTCAGACATGACCTGTTCTGCCCTCCTAAGTCTCTGATTTTGTAAAAACAAAAACATGATATTTTCATTTGTTTAAGAGAAGTGTACAGGGAGTTTCCTTGCAACATTTCCACATATATATGCATTATAACCCAAATTACTTTATCTCTTCTATTTTTCTCCTTTCTACTTTAGTCCACTTCTTATGGTGGTATCAATGAGTTCGAAAATTCTGTATTCGTTCTTGTATAGAAAGTACATCAACCATATTTAGCTTCTTAACTTCCTTCTTTTACCCTCCCCCTCTTGTATGTGACCTTCCCTTAGTGTGACCTGTTTTTCATAATATTGCTGCATTTGTGTTAGGTCTATATTCTACAAATGAGAGAAAACATGCAGCCTTTGGCCTTCTGAACCTGGCTATCTTCACTTAAGATGCTGTTCTCTAGTTCCACCCATTTACCTGCAATCAACAAAATTTCATTCTTCTTTATGTCTTAATAAAATTCCATTGTACATACATACCACATTTTCTTAATCCATTCATCAGTAGTGGGGCATCTTGGCTGTTTTCATAGCTTAATTATTGTGAATAATGCTGCAATAAACATGGGTGTGCAGGTGCCTTTATTGTAACCTGACTGACATTCCTTTGGGTATATCCCAAGGAGTGGAATGGCTGGATCATATGGAAGTTCTATTTTTAGGCTTTTTTTTTAGGAACCTCCATACTGTATTCCATAGTGGTTATACTAATTTGTATTCCCAACAGCAATGTATGAGGATTCTTTTTTCCCTACATCCTCTCTAACATTTGTTGTTTGTGTTCTTGATGGTAGCCATTCTAACAAGAGGGAGGTGGAATCTTAATGTGATTTTGGTTTGCGTTTCCTTTATGGCCATGGATGCTGAGCATTTCTTTATGTGTTTTTTGGCTATTCAGACTTCTTCCTTAAGAAAAAGCTCTCTTCAGTTCATTTGCCCATTTCTTCATGGGGTCATTGATTTTGGGGGAGTTTAGTGTTTTTGAGCTCCCTGTATATTCTGGTCATTAATCCCTTATCAGATGTGTAGCTGGTAAAGATTTTCTCCCATTCTGTGGGCTGCCTCTTCAGTTTGGTAATCATTTCTTTTGTTGTGCAGAAACTTTTTAATTTAATGTAGTCCCATTTGCCAACCCTATTTTTAGTTGCTGAGCCATTTGAGTTCTGCTGAGGAAGTCATTGCCTATGCCTGTTGCTTCCAGTGTATTCCCTACTCTTTCCTGTACTAGCTTCAAGGTTTCAGGTCTTATATTAAGGCCCTTAATCAACTTTGATTTGATACTTGTACAGGGTGAAAGACATGGATCTGGTGTCAGTTTTCTTCATACAGATATTCAGTTTTCCCAGCAGCATTTGCTGAAGAGGCTGTCTTTTCCTCATCATATGTTTTTGGTGCTTGTGTCAAAAATCAGGTGAGCATATCTGCATGGGTTCATATCTGGGTCTTCTGTTCCACTAGTCTTCATGTCTGTTTTTTTGCCAGTACCATGCTTTTATTGATACAGCTCTGTAGGATAGTTTGAAGTCAGGTATTGTGATACCTTCACAATTACTGTTTTTGCTCAGTATTGCCTTGACTATTCACAGACTTTAGTGTTTCCAAATGAACTTTAGGATTGATGTTTCAATCTCTGTGATGAATGTCATTGGAATTTTGATGGGGATTACACTGAACATGTAGATTGCTTTTGGTAATGTAGCCATTTGCACAATATTGATTCTGCCAATCTAAGGGCAAAGGAGATCTTCCCATCTTCTGTAGTCTATTTTGATTTCTTATTTGGTTTATAATTTTCATTGTAGAGGTATTTTACTTCCTTTGTTAAGTTTATTCCTAGGTATTTTGTTATTTTTGAGGCTATTGTAAGTGGAATTGTTTTTCTATATTCTTTCTTAGTCTGTTCATTGTTGATATACAGAAAAGCTACTGATTTTTGTAAATTGATTTTGTATCCTGCTACTTTGTTGAAGGTATTTATGATGTCTAGGGGTTTCTTGATGGTTTTTTCGGGTCTTTTAGGTATAAGATTATGTCATCTGCAAATAGAGATAGTTTGACTTCTTCCTTTCCTATTCATATTCCTTTTATTTTTTTCTTTTTCATGTCTTATTGCTCTACTAGGAACTCCAAAACTATGTTGAATAAGAGTGGAGAGAGTGGATACCCTTGTCTCATTCCTGACTTTAGAAGAAATGGTTTCTGCTTTTCCCCATTTATTATGATCTTGGCTATAGGCTTGTCATCTATAGCCTTTAATATGTTGAGGTACATTCCTTCTATTCCTAGTTTCATCAGAGTTTTTATCATGAAAGGATACTGAATTTTGTTAAAAGACTTTTTACTGCATCTATTGAAATGGCACTCATGATGTTTTAAAAGACTAAAACAAGCTAATTAATATATGTATTACCTCACATATTTATCTGTGATGAGAATACTTACAATCAATTTTCTTAGCAATTTCCCAGTATGAAATTCACTATTATCAGCAATTGTCACCATATCTTATAATAGATCTCTTAAATTTATTCTATCTATCTAACTGAAGTTTCATATTCTTTGACCAATATCTGTCCAGTCTTCCAATCCACTCAGGCCCTGGCCACTGACAATTCCATTCTCTGTTTCCATGAATTTGATTGTTTTACATTCCACATATACATGAGACCATATGGCATTTTTCTTTCCCCAGTTTATTTCACTTAACTTGGTGTCCTCCAGGTT
The DNA here is from genome assembly GCF_047511655.1 of Castor canadensis. Lineage (NCBI taxonomy): Eukaryota > Metazoa > Chordata > Mammalia > Rodentia > Castoridae > Castor > Castor canadensis. The sequence goes on from NC_133386.1 coordinate 13,474,106, forward strand.
CATCCATGTTTCCACAAATGACAGAATTCCATAGCATTTTAAGGTTGAATAGTATTGTATTAGGTATATATCCCACAGTTTTTACCTATTGATCTATTGGTGAATACTTGATTTTATATAGCCACTATTGTTAGTGAAGCTGAAATAATCATAAAAGTATAAATATCTTTTCAATATTCTCATTTTATTTCCTTTGGTTATAATACCTTATGACCTGACAGTCCCTCCAGTGAGCATGCATTAAAAGGAAATGTTGCTTTTAGCTAAAAGACAGGATCCTAACATTATGTTCTTTCTAGATGGGACCTGCATCTTCCAGTCTTCTGGATAGTAGATGTTGGAAGCTTTGTACTGAGGCCTGGCCTCAATATGCCTTGGGTGACCAAGAGAAGTGGCCGTCACAGGGTTCCTTAAATACCATACTCCAATTAGACCTTTTCTATAAAAGTAAAAAAGTAAACTGAGGTCTCCTATACAAATTTCTACCCTCTAAGCCACTCCAATACTCAGAACCTCTTAACGAGTTCTTCCCTCTTCAACAGGCAATGGTAGGAAGAGGGTAAGTTTTATGTCCCCTTCCAGTTATCTAAGGGAAATTTAGAAACATCTAAACAGCTGTACTGATGCCCAGACAAATACATTCAAGCCTTTATCTCTGTGATCCAAACCTTTCAACTGACATGAAAGGATATTATGCTTCTACTAGACCAGACTCTTATCTCATTAGAAAAGCAATGGGTTCTGGCCCAGGCCACTCAGGTTGGAAATGATTATATGGCTCAAGCAGTACAGTGCCACTTTACAAGCAGAAAGTCCTGAGTTCAAGCCCAGTACAGCCAAAGTAAAATAATAATAATAATAATAATAATAATAATAATAATTGGGGCTGAGGAAGTAGCTCAATGGGAGAATGTCTCCCCAGCATGTGCAAAGCCCTGGGTTCAATTCCCCAGCATTACTAAAAAAATTAAAAATGGTAAAGAAGATAAGTGGCATGAATATCACTTCAGCCACCTCATAGTAGAAAAATGTAGTTTAACCTACACCAGATCCCTCATTCTTCAAGCGAGGAAACTGAGGCCCAGAACAGTTCAGAGACTTGCTCTCCAGAGTGTCAGGTGTAAATATAAAATAACAACTTTACTTTACAGCAACAACTTAAAAAGAAAAAAATCCTCTTACCTTTCTACAGCATCTTAAGGACGCTATCAGAAAGCATACCATGGTGGACTAGAGTCACAGGTGAGAGAGGTTCTCCTCAAAGATAAATTTTTAACAGTCAGCCCCAGATATTCGTAAAAAACTCAGACTGTGGCTGAAGGGAAAAGCCATTGAACCAAGTAATATAGCTAGCCATGTCTGTATTTATGGCCATGTCTGTATGTCCGGGACCTTACTAACAGGAGAGAAAAAGATAAGAGACACCATGGCCTCATTGCTGCTCTCAGAGAGAGCCCCACCCAATTGGGGCCTGAATCCTGAACTTGCTACCATGGTGGACAGGAGGGGCACTTCTGCAGAGAATGCTTAAGGGGGGACAGCCCGGGAGACAGCCCCGCCCCCAACCGGGACCCTGCCCTCTGCAAGGGTAACCACTGGAGGTCTAAGTGCCCCCACCTCCAGATGGAAGGCGAGGTGCCTCCTCCTATAGATTGATGGGTCCAAGCCTCCTGTCCACACTCCACTTCTTGGCATCAATGTTGAGGAGCCATAATGGCAGAAAAGCAAAAGGTCATTTTCCTCCTAAACAGTGGAGCCCGTTTCTCTGTTTTACCTTTTTCTCCTGGTCCCCGGTCCAATGACAAAAGTTATCGTTCGGGGCAAATCTGGCCAGCCCCTAGAGCACTAGTTTACCTGGCCTCTGGCCTGCTCTTGGGAGACCTCCTCTTCTGTCAGTCTTTCCTCATAGTACCTGAAACTCCAGTGTCCCTGGTGGGACGGGATTTACTATCTCAACTAAAAGTTCAAATTCTCCTCCCCCCAGGCAGCTATCTTTGCTGCCTCCTCCTTCAGGAACAAATAGATTCCACAGTGTGGACTGATGAGATGAGTGTAAGGTGAGCCAGGATGGCCCTTCCTATTCAAATAAAACTAAAAAATCCCTCACAGTTTCCACACCTAAAACAATATCCCCTCAAGCCTGAGGGATGATGAGGCTTTATGCCTATTCCTAAAAACAATTAGGGCTACTAATTAGTTGCTCCAGCCCCTATAATAAACTTAAAATTCTTATAAAAGTTAATTTTAAAATACAAGTTACAAAGTAAACAACTGGAAAGGATATAGATAGGTAATAAATGTATTTTTTGAGAAGTTAAAGGAAAAAGGAATGGTTTTTTTGGATGAGAAGGGATTTTGTAAAGAAGGGTTTGTCCTAAAGATTGTTTCAAATAGGAAAGATGAGGACAAACCATCAAAGGGTTTAGTATGTTGTATGAAGGTCTGAGTAAGTTTGAAAAGTGTATAATAAAAAACTTCGGTGTGCGATAAAGTGGAATATAATCTAAGAGTTGCCTAAAAGATTTTTAGGGTCATGTCAAACTAAAATCAAATCCTCTATGTCTATGAAATAACAAGGTTATCTTAATATTGTTCTGCTCTGAGTAACATCTACAAAAAACCATTACAGACAAAGATTTTATCAAAGAAATTATTTGTGTTTTCTGCTGATCTTGTCAAGCTTTAAGTACTACTAAATCAGAGTTCATTTACATATTTACTTATGTGTCTTAAATGACCACCTTGTAACAGTGTTATCTGAATATGGTACAAACATTTAAAAAGTTAAAAGTGTCAATTTATATAAAATAATGAACTAAAGCTCTCTTTTATCCAAGAGTGTTACATTTAAATCCTGACAGCCCCTGCCTCCCACAGGTCACCTACCTAGGTGTGGCCTTAAAGGGACAGACTCACTCCCTGAGTCATAAATGCATCAACCCAATCTTCCATTTCCCAACCCCTATACCATAAGACAGCTTACAGCTTTCCTGGCAGTTATAGGATTTTGCAGAATTTAGATCCCTAGGTATGTAGTCCCTTAACAGACACCTTTTTATGCTCCTCCTAATATTCCTATTTGGGTCTTAGATAATGTATGGCCACCCATTTCTCTCTCTGTAGTTGGAGGACTCTTGAAATTGTCTAGGGAAGAACATTTCACAGTGGTTCTCCTGGCCAATGCCCTTCCTAATGCCTATGTTCTTGCTCTCCTACTCTTAAGCTTCCTCCCTTGTAGCATACTACATGTCTCTATTGCTAATCAAAAATTTAACCAGTTGTACCTCCAGGGCTACCAACCTCTCCAAAATGCGAGGACAGTTGGCTGATACCCACCATGCGGAGGTCGGAGGATTGGCTCAAGACTCTTTACAACCTATGGCTACAAGGGACCTTCATCAACTTCATGGAAGAGAAAATCTTCATTTTTGGAGCCTGGGTATACACCATCATGAGACTCACCATCCCAACCTTGTTTGCCAACTGACCCTCCCTTCCCCTATGCCGCCCCTTGCCAGCTCGAAGAAGCCAGAGCGAACACAACGCCCCCCTTCCTTAACAAACAAAAAAGGGAGCGAATGTTGGCAATAATGGCTCCGATGGGTTTCAGTTCTTACTGCACCCTTAAGCTCCTGTTTTCCAGGGTCACGGTCCAGCCTCAAGTCTAGCTTAAATTCTCCTTCTGCCCCAACCTCCAATCGGCATGACCATAAGATCCTAACCAATCAGATCATGCCGAGTCTCACTGAGGGTATTTAAGCCCCTGCCCCCCGCTCCCCTGGCTCTCTCCCTCTCCCACCCGGCAGTAAAGAATCTCTTGGCCAGATAAAAAAAAAAAAAAAGGAAATGTTGTCTTATCTTATTTATCCATCTGAGTATAACTGTGTGATTGTAAAGAATTTAAACAACAATAATAATCTAGTTCCTTAATGTTATAAGATCATTTAATTTTCATTTTCCTGACTCAGTTTTCTTAATAATTTTTCTAGAAGTATTTACCTTACATTTTTAGGATTCATAAAGATGATATTCTATGTTATCCTTCCAAAATACACTATTTAAATTATAGTCCTTAAAAGTTATTTCTGACTTTTCTTGTCATCTTGATCAATCTTGCTAAAAATTTTTCAAATTTATTTCTAAGAGGCTTTTGCCTCCTTTTAATCCTCTTAATTGCAACATTGAAATCCCGTCTTTTTGCATTTCTTCTATTATTAAAGTCATTTTCTAAAATCAGCACTTAAGACTGCAACTTTTCTGTAAGTGAAGCTTTGACATGTATTTTTGTTGTGTCTGGTTATTTCCTAAATTCTGAAATTATTTTTTTGGTTCATGATTATTTTCCTTTTTCCAATTGCATAATATGTGCAGGTAGAAGTAATCTTTTTTTTTTTTTTACTAATGAGTTCTAGCTGAATTGCAGTTTCCACAGACTTCTCCAGAGTTTTCCCTGCCCTGCACAGATTCCTGGTGGAATCAGTGGCTGCACCAGCTGTTCTGTGACTTGTCCCCAGCATGAGGCTCTGCTATCTATCTCGTGTTAATACTGGAGTTCTACGTTCTCAGAAGGCTGTCCATTATGAAGACCTGCCATGACACACGCTTGTCTTTGGCTAAAGTAGCTTGTGTTAGCCACGTGAGGAGAGGTCAACAATGGGAAGCATGGTGTCCACCATTCTGCGTGATGTGAATACATGACTTCTAAACATGTTCACACTGTGTGTAGGGTCAGCTTTAAATGCCATAAGATTGTAGCCTCGATATTATGAGATTATACAACTGTGTGAAAATGATCTACAATGATAGGAAACAAACAAACGAGCGTGCCTACTCAAGATTATATTTATATAGTAGAAAATATCTCAAAGATGAAGATTGAAAAAGAGGGAAATAAAGCTGATTGTTGTCAAAATCTTAAAAAAAAAACCTAAGAACATATAAATGTGGCAAGTTATAGAATGAGATTTTTTTTCTTGTCCTTATAATGGTGGCTGATATCTTAAAGCAGAGGAGCACAGAAAAGAACTCTGCATTCTTCAGAGTGACCAAGAAGCTGTTAGACTGCTCTCCAGGGGCTGACCAGAGATGGACAATGGCCAGTCACCCAGCTCAGCCCTTATCAGCAGAGGATAGGATTGGTTTAGAGCAATGAATCTGTGGTGGGAATTGGTCTTGTAGCCCATGGACTACAATGAGAGAGCAGAGCTGCCCCTTTTCCACAGACACCAGTGATCCACACGGAGCCTTCAGCAAGAAGGGGAGATGATTATGCTCCCTGGGCTGGCTGATGCTTCCTGAATAGTTTCATCTTGCTCCAGTGTACCAAAATCAAGTCGGAAAGAGTTCAACCTGCATTCCTTGGAATTTGGGAACTTACATTAACCAGGAGGAAAGGGAATTTTAGAAGCATCCAACTGATGTAAAGTAGATATGAAGAACAAGGAAGAGCAAGCTTTCTCCCACCCTGCACTGAGGGCCCATGAAGTGTTATAGTAAGCATAAGAATGTACTTTCAAATTGAATTTCTGGGAACCTTTAATTCCTGGAAGTATATGGGTTTGCCTGAGATATTAAATGTTGAAGAAGAAAGATCTGACACAAGAAATAGGAGTGAAAAGGAAACATTTTATATTTTTATCTCTTTTAGTTTAATCAATGTAGCAATAATGAAAACAAATATATGTAAATTTAACATAAAGTATGAAGTATGTAAATAAGTATACCCATTTTTAATAAATATATCTCTTGTTTTCTATTTTGATCTATCAATATGAATTTTATTCATTTCCTAATTTTCAACTATTTTAGTTCTATAAAGGATGTATTCATATTACCGTATTCCTTCAACATGTTCATTCACTATGTTTGCTACTATGTAGCACCTTTACTCTAATATTTATAATTTTGCTGGACTTCAGCTTTCTTTTGTTTTTCCTTCCTTTAGATTTTGGTATCAATCTGAACTAATTTGTATAGAGATTTTAAATTTGTCATTTTTTTCATTTGCAGAATAATTTTAAAATTGCTGTCATTGACTTTATTGCTTATTTGTAAATGTGATTTTTTAAATAATAATCAGTTTTTTTATACTTTCATCTGTGGCTGATGATGTAATCAATTTTTATTACAAAATTGCAATGCTGGCCAGGCAGCGGTGGCTCACACCTATAATCCTAGCTACTCAGGAGGCAGAGATCAGGAGGATCACAGTTCAATGCCAGCCCAGGGAAAAAGTTCACAAGACCCCATCTCAAAAAAAACTCACAAAAAAGTGCTGGTGGAATGACTTGAGGTGAAGGCCCTGAGTTCAAGTCCCAGTACCACAAAAAAAATTGCAATGCTAAATTGGCAAATCTACTAGCACACAGTTTTAACATAGTTTTTAGTTTTTGTTAAATCAAGTTTTAAAAGATAAAGAATCGAACATAACATTACTAGCTTTTCAAAGTTTACAAAATAGAACTTACTAATGCCTAGTCTATATGGTCCTTGTGGGTGGAAGGAAATTTGCTTATTTACTATATTCTTTTATCTGTATCTCCAAAACCCATAAAAGGTGTTTGAGAGTGCTGTCTGCCTCTTGACCAAAAGCAGGGCTTTAAACAAATGATTCCACCAGAGGACTGCTAGGAACTTGCAAGAACGTCAATGTAAGAATGACTGGAGAGGGAACCAACTTGTAAATACAATCCTATGAATGCTACACTGCCCTCCATTCTCCTGCAGTGGCCCAGTTCCCCAATAAAATACATAAGAGTTGAGGGTGAGCAGACAAAACTGGACTTGGGATAAGGAAGCCAGAAACCTCCATTGCAGACTCCCTCTGAATGAGGACAGTATATAGACGATCACTAGTAACTTATGCCACTTTCTCAGGCTTTGAGTTCTGGCATCTCAACCCCTCTTATGCTCATATCTTCCCCCCTAAAAAAGAGTGTTCAGTGAGATCCCTTTTAAGATAACCTCATGCTATCTCTCTTTCACAAGCCCAACATCTGGTTCCCAGATGCCCATATCTTCATGCATTATCTACAGGAGACCAAATGTCTCCCTGTGCAGGTCTCCTTTCTTCACTCCCAGCCCCAGCTACTTAAACAATTTTTTCTCTTTAAAATCATCTCAAATCCTTAAGACAGCTTAAGGAAAATAGACATTAGAATACAGAATAAACATCATCTAGGTTGCAATAATGTTGTAAAAAATAACTACATTCTTGGAACTATGAAAAATCAATGAAAATATGGAAATCTGAAAAAAAAATAAGGGACAACTAACTTTAGCACTTATTAAATTATAAAGCTACTATAACAAAATATCTAATCTTATTCTAAATCAATGGTGGCAAGAGGTTTAGGGTTATCATTACAAACGTGGTGGAATGTGGGCAGGAACCCACCTGAAAACATAAGATTGTGAAAAGTTGAAACTATTAACCCTTCTTGTCATGAGAAAGAGAAGCTACAGATACTTTTTTTTTTTTTGGTGCTGTGGCTCAAACTCAGTGCCTCATGCATGCTAGGTAAGTGCTCTACCACTGAGCTACATTCCAGCTCTCCAACTTTCTTTTTTTTATTCATTTATTCATATGTGCATACATTGTTTGAGCCATTTCTCCCCCTTTTCCCCCACCCCCTCCCTCTCCCTCTACCCTTGCTTCCAAGTAGAACCTGTTCTGACCTCTTCTCCAATTTTGTTGAAGAGAAAACATAAGCAATAGTAAGAAAGACAAACGATTTTTGCTAGTTGAGATAAGGATAACTATACAGAGAGATTCCTAGCATCACTTCCATGCACAAGTGTGTTACAACCCAAGTTGATTCATCTCTACCTGTCCTCTTCACTACTTCCCGGTCACCTTCCCATACTGACCTCTGTCACTTTAAGGTTACTGTATTAGCTTCTCTGCAGTGGGGACAGCAAACACTTTCAAGTTTGGGGTTTCCTACCTAACTCCATCCCTTCCATACGTGCTCTCCCCTTAGCATGTAACCCAAGTCCAACAACATTGCTGCATTTGCCCTTGATCTAATGTCCGCATATGAGGAAGAACATGTGATTTTTGGTCTTCTGAGTCTGGCTAACCTCACTCATGATGATGTTCTCCAGTTCCATTCATTTACTTGCAAATGATAAGATTTCATTCTTCTTCATGGCTGAGTAAAACTCCATTGTGTATAAATACCACATTTTTTTAATCCATTCGTCAGTAGTGGGACATCTTGACTGTTTCTATAACTTGGCTATTGTGAATAGCACTGCAATAAACTGGGTGTGCAGGTGCCTCTGGAGTAACCTGAGTCTCATTCCTTTGGGTATAACCCTAGAAGTGGGATTTCTGGATCATATTGCTGGTCTATGTTTAGTTTTTTAGGAAGCCTCCATATTGTTTCTAGAATGGTTGCTCTAGCTTATATTCCCACCAGCAGTGTACCAGGGTTCCTTTTTTCCCCATATCCTTGCCAACAACTGTTGTTGGTGGTGTTTTTGATGATAGCTATTCTAACAGGAGTGAGGTAGAATCTTAGTGTGGTTTTTATTTGCATTTCCTTTATGACTAGGGATGGTGAGCATTTTTTCATGGTTTTTTTTTTTTTTTTGGCCATTTGAATTTCTTCTTTTGAGAAAGTTCTGTTTAGTTCAGTTGCCCATTTCTTAATTGGGTCATTGATTTTGATTTTAGGAGAGTTTAGTTTCTTAAGTTCCCTGTATATTCTGGTTATCAGTCCCTTGTCTGATGAATAGCTGGCAAATATTCTCTCCCACTCTATGGGTGGTCTCTTCAGTTTAGAGACCCTGTCTTTTGTTGTGCAGAAGCTTTTTAATTTTATGTAGTCCCATTTGTCCATCCTTTCTCTTGGTTGCTGAGCTGCTGGAGTTCTATTGAAGAAGTCCTTGCATATACCTGTTGCTTCCAGAGTATTCCCTGCTCTTTCTTGTACTAACTTCAGAGTTTCAGGTCTGATATTAATTTCTTTGATCCATTTTGAGTTGATACTAGCACTTGGTGACAAACATGGATCTAGTTTCAGATCTAGTTTCAGATCTAGTTGCAGATGGATAACCACTTTTTCCAGCAACATTCATTGAAGAGGCTGTCTTTTCTCCATCATATGTTTTTGATGCCTCTGTCAAAAATAAGGTGGGCATAGCTGTGTGGATTCATATCCGGGTCCTCTATTCTGGTCCACTGGTGTTCATGTCTGGTTTTGTGCCAGTACCGTGCTGTTTGTATTGCTATTGCTTTGTAATACAGTTTGAAGTTGAATATTGTGATATCTCCAGCATTGCTCTTTCTGCTGAGTATTGCCTTGGCTGTTTGCAGTTTCTTGTGTTTCCAAATGAACTTTAGGGTAGATTTTCCAATCTCTGTGATGAATGTCATTGGGATTTTGATGAGAATTGCATTAAACATGTAGATTGCTTTTGGCATCAATGTTCATTAAGGAGATTGGCCTGTAGTTATCCTTTTTGGGTGTGTCTTTGTCTAGTTTGGGGGTGAGTATAATACTGGCTTCATAGAATGAGTTAGGCAGTGTTCCTTCCCTTTCTGTTTCATGGAAAAGCTTAAGGGGTGTTGGTATTAGTTCTTCTTTTAAGGTCTGATAGAATTCAGCAGAGAATCTGTCAGGTCCTGGACTTTTCTTTTTTGGGAGACTCTTTATTGCTGCTTCAATTTCATTACATAATATATATCTGTTTAGGTGGTTAATATCCACTTGGCTGAGTTTTGGATGGTCACAAGTATCTAGAAATTTGTCCATTTCTTCAAGATTTTCTAATTTATTAAAATATAGGTTCTCAAAGTAGTCTCTGATGATTTCTTGGATTTTCATGGTGTTTGTTGTTATCTCCTCTTTTGCATTTCTGATTTTACTGACTTAGGCTTTTTCTCTCTTCATTTTAGACAGGTTTGCCAATGGTCTGTCAATCTTATTTATTTTTTCAAAGAACCAGCTTTTTGTTTCATTGATTCTTTGTATGGTTTTGTTTGTTTGTTTCTATTTCATTCATTTTGGCCCTTATTTTTATTATTTCTCTCCTTCTGCTTATTTTGGGATTTGCTTGTTCTTGTTTTTCTAGGAGTTTGAGATGTAGCATTAGATCATAGATTTGAGATCTTTCTTTCCTTTCAATATATGCACTAGCTATACACATACCTCTTAGGACTGCCTTGGGTGTGTCCCATAGGTTCTGGTAGGTAGTGTTTCCATTTTCATTAACTTCAAGGTACCTTTTAATTTCCTCTTTTATTTCATCAATGACCCAATGATCATTAAGCAATATGTTGTTCAGCTTCCAATTGTTTGCATGTTTTCTACTGTTGTTTTTGTTGTTGAGTTCTAGTTTTAATGCATTGTGATCAGATAGAATGCATGTGATTATGTCTGTTTTCTTATATTTGCTGAGGCTTGCTTTGTGCCCTAAGATATGATCAATTTTGGAGAAAGTTCCAAAAGGTTGCTGAGAAGAATGTATATTGTGCAAAATTTGGATGAAATATTCTGTAGACATCAGCTAGGTCCATTTTTTTTTTCATTTTTCTTTTATTATTCATATGTGCATACAAGGCTTGGTTCATTTCTCCCCCCTGCCCCCACCCCCTCCCTTACCACCCACTCCGCCCCCTCCCATTCCCCCCCCTCAATACCCAGCAGAAACTATTTTGCCCTTATCTCTAATTTTGTTGTAGAGAGAGTATAAGCAATAATAGGAAGGAACAAGGGGTTTTGCTGGTTGAGATAAGGATAGCTATACAGGGCATTGACTCATTGATTTCCTGTGCGTGGGTGTTACCTTCTAGGTTAATTCTTTTTGATCTAACCTTTTCTCTAGTACCTGTTCCCCTTTTCCTATTGGCCTCAGTTGCTTTAAGGTATCTGCTATAGTTTCTCTGCGTTAAGGGCAACAAATGCTAGCTAGTTTTTTAGGTGTCTTACCTATCCTCACCCCTCCCTTGTGTGCTCTCGCTTTTATCATGTGCTCATAGTCCAATCCCCTTGTTGTGTTTGCCCTTGATCTAATGTCCACATATGAGGGAGAACATACGATTTTTGGTTTTTTGAGCCAGGCTAACCTCACTCAGAATGATGTTCTCCAATTCCATCCATTTAGCTAGGTCCATTTGATCTATGGTGTGATTTAGTTTTAGAATTTCTTTATTGATTTTTTGTTTGGATGACCAATCTATTGGTGATGGGGTGTACTAAAGTCTCCCACTACCACTATGTTGGAGTCTACATATACTTTTAGGTCCAAACATCAAGAGTATGTTTGATGAAATTGGGTGCACTGATGTTGGGTGCATATAGGTTGATATTTGTTATTCCCTTTTGGTGTATTTCTCCTTTTATCAGTATGGAGTGTCCTTCTTTATCACATTTGATCAATGTAAGTTTGAAGTCTACATTGTCCAAGATAAGTATTGCCACTCCTGCCTGTTTTGGGGGACCATTGTCTTGGTAAATCTTCTTTTGGCCTTTCACCCTCAGCCAGTGCTTGTTTCTGTCAATGAGATGGGCCTCCTGTAAACAACAGATTGTTGGATCTTCCTTTTTAATCCAGTTTGCCAAAAGATGTCTTTTGATAGGGGATATAAGTCCATTAACATTCAGTGTTAGTATTGATAGGTACGTGGTGATTCTTGTCATTTATTTGTTTTTGTTGTTTAAGGGTATGATTGTGTGTACCTGAATTAATGTTACTCTCTGATTTTTTGTCTTCTCTTCTCCTGTGGTTTGGTACTGCCTGTTCTTTCATGGTTTTGTTTTCTTTCATTTTCTGTGCACAGAATTCCTTGAAGAATCTTTTGTATTGGTGACTTGGTGATCATATATTGTTTTAGTTTCTGCTTATCGTGGAAGACTTTTATTGCTTCATCTATATTGAATGATAGTTTTGATGGGTAGAGTATCCTAGGGTTGAAGTTATTTTCATTCAGTACCCAGAATACCTCACTCCATGCCCTTCTTGCTTTTAAGGTTTCCGTTGAGAAATCTGCTGTGATTTTGATGGGTTTACCTTTATATGTTATTTGTTTTTTCTCTCTTAGAGCCTTCAATATCCTTTCTCTATTCTCCATGCTTGTTATTTTAATGATAATATGTCATAGGGTAGTTCTATTTTGGTCAAGTCTGTTTGGTGTCCTGGAGCTTCCTGTACCTGAATGTGCATAGCTTTCTCTAGATTTGGGAAATTTTCTGTTATTATTTTGTTGAATATATTACAAATCCCTTTTGCTTACACCTCTCCTTCTTCAATGCCCATGATTCTCAGAGTTGATTTTTGATGGAGTCGGTGAGTTCTTGCATATTCTTTTCACAGGTCTTGAGTTGTTTGACTAATAGCTCATTCCTTTCATAGGTCTTGAGTTATTTGACTAATAGCTCCTCGGTTTTTCCTTTAATTTCTATTTTATCTTCAAGTTCTGAGATTCTGTCTTCCACTTGTTCTAGTCTGCTGGAGTGGCCCTCCATTGTTTTTTGTGTTTCCGTTTCATTCTTTTTTCTGAAATCTTCCATATCATGGGTCATTTCCTCTTTAATATTGTCAATTTTTGTCTTTAATTCATTTATCACTCTATTTATAGTGTTCTCTGTTTCACTTTGGTATTTATTTAGGACTCCTATGAGTTCATTTATTTGTTTCTGTGTCTTCTCATATTCTTTATTTTTGGTGTCTTGAAATTTCTTGAGGGTCTCTTGTACATTTTGGTTAGCCATGTCTAGTAACATCTCCATGAAATTCTCAGTGATTTCTTCTTTCAGGGTGTTTTTGTGGACATTGTTGGGTTCCTTGGTGTCATTTATCTTTGTTTTGTTGGAGTCCAGAACTGGGTATCCATTTTCTTCATTTTCCTTTGAATCCTGTATGAAATTATTTTGGGGGGAAGAATGATTTCCATCCCTTTTGCATCTTTCCATCTCTCCACTTGGTATTGTGTAACTATGTTCTTGATAGGCTAGTTGGTGGTTTCAGTCACCTGTTTTCTTTCCCTTGGTTTAATTTTGTTTTGTGGTCGTATTGGGTTTTTAGCTTAGTGTGTGTGTGCTAATTCTGTCCCTGTTCTGGGTATAATTTAGTATTAACTAACTCACAATAGTAAAACTAACAAAACAAAATAAAACAAACAAACAAAAAAACCAAAGAAATCAATGGAGAGAGATGAACAAACAAACAAGAACCAAAACAAACACACACACATACACACAAACCTCCAGGTTCAAGAACAATAGAATTTCAGTCTTAGTTTAAGTTCTGGTGTTACTCCTCCAGCATCCTGTCCTGGTGTTGGTATTTAAGCGGAAGCTCTGTGGTAGTCTCACCAGATGGTAGGGTAATGTTGTTTTCTTCTGCCTTTCAGTGGTGGCTGCTTAGTCAGCTCCTCCCTCAGTAAGGTGTGGCAGTTTAAGTTTGTATGTTGTCCTCAGGTTCCAGAGATCAGTTCTGTGGCTCACCAGTTGTCCTGCTTTGGAGTTGGGTTTTGGTTTTCGGTGTGCTGGTTGACTGGGCCTTGTTTCTTTCCCTCACCACCTTTCTCTGGTTCAAGGTCAGTGATCTGTCAGCCAGCCTCCTGCTGTCAGCGTGTTGTGATGGTTTGTTGATTGTTTTTCAATTTTGCAATGTCATTTGACTTTGGATGTTGCTCACTGGCTCAGGAGATGATCGTTGTGGACTGCTCCCTGCCCTATTTCAGGCAGTGGCTTATCACCTGCCCACCGTCGGCCCTTCTGCTTTTCCAGCCTCTATTTACTGAAAGTTCTCATGGGGATCAGCTCCTTGCTCCTCCTCCTTCACCAGTGTGCTTCCAGCATTCCTGCCCCCTCTACTGTGTGCTAGTTTTCAGTTTGTTGTTTATCCAGCTTTTTTTTTTATGGGGGTCAGTCTGCCCAGGGTGCCATGCTGGTTTATCCCAGTGGTGGCTGGGGAAATATTGTGTAATGCTTGGCACTCACCTGTTTGGTATGCCAAATGTCTCCCAAGCAGGTTTGGAGCTGATGTCTGGTGTTGGCGTTCTGTTTTCTCAGTGTAATGTGGAATGGAGAAGCTTTCCATGGGCTAGTGGTTCAGGGTGTTGAAATTTTGATTCTCCTAAGTGTTTTATTTCTTCCAAGTGTGGCTCCAGCATCTCATCAAGATTTTTGGTTCATGGAACTCGTGCTGTCTGCTTCTGCACCCTAGTCACCATCTTAGATCCTCTGGGGTGAAGCTACATATCTTAATTTGTGTATAGTCAGGCAATGCAGAGAGAGCTGCCAGGAACAACCAATCAACTCTCCACAGATGCACAGTGAAATCTCATAAGAAGGACTAACACAGACATGGAAATTCAGTAAATAAGAAAGGTGAAATCTCAAATGATGGAGGAAAGATAGATAGCTCAAAAAAGGATATTGAGACAATAAGATAACACTCTGGAAAAATCTATAAGTTGTACCCAAACTTCTAACTTTCACAAAGGAAATCCTTCATGTGTCAAAGTTTACATTTTTTAAAATTCTAAAATCATGGCAAAATAATTGCATATATACACATATATTTTATATATTTTTTATATATCTTTTATCTTACTTGTGAAATATAAGTGGAAATACATATGGCACACTGATGCATCCAGCTTGTTATCACTTAATAGTATGGGTAGGCAGACAGACACACATATATACATACCCTTTGAAGGATAAACAAATATTGATAAGCAGTGCTTTATGGAATGAGTATGAATGACCTGTGAAAGAAACTCTGGATATTTTGTGCCTTTAAATTTTTGTCCCATTTATTGTCCATTATAGGAGAATAAGTAAATTTTGAGGAACTATATGTTATATGCTAAATTATAAGTCCTAAGCCTCAGTATCTCATTATGACTGTATTTGGAGACAATTTCTTTAAAAAGGTAATTAACTTAAAATGAAGTCATCAGGTTGGGTCCTAATCTAATATGACTGGTGTCCTTTTAAGAGGAGATTAAGACACAAACACCAAGAAGACCATGTGAAGACATAGGGGAAGTAGCTATGTATAGCTAAGATGAGAGACATCTAAAGAAACCAATCCACCGGATTCCTTGCTCAGACTTGCAGCCTCCAGAATGATGATAACACTAATTTCTGTTGTTTAAGTTGCACTCTGCAGTACTATGTTATAGGAGCACTGGCAAACTGGTTACATAGGTACACATGTATTTATACACATATATATGTACATATCTGCATACATGTTTTATTTATATATAATATATGTATACATACATTATGGACAATTGAAAGCAGGGATTAATTAGATTTTGTGGCTTTTCACCACAGTAATAACTGAAAATGAACATTTTCTTTATTCTCAGCCTATGTTAAGCTTGGGTTTTAAATACATTACCATTTTCCCCTATACAAATGCTAAGTTGTGAAGTCCATTATCCTCCATTACTTGGAGAAAGCAGATCAAGGAATAATATGACAACCTCTTAAAGTCTCTCACAAAATTAATTGGTTATCTCATATTTCTTTTAGAAAAGACTTTTATTAATTATTTTCAGAATTCTGAAGTGGATTAGCAATTAATACTCATTCTCACTTCTTTTATTAATCCCAAAATGAAAACCACAGTCAATTGCCAAAGCTTAAGCATCCCGATAGATATCTGAGGATGGCACCTCCAAATCCCAGCATTACTGGTGGGATATAGGGAGGGATTCCAACATTGAGTGGGTGTGGAGAGGAGACAGCTAGAGTAGCTTTCTAGATATAAAAAGGTATACAAGATTTATTTTCAAAACACTTTATTTCTTTCCTCAGATCCCACCCCAGTATCATATTCACAATTTAAAATAAGTAACACATGGTGTCAATTTTATAATGTACAGTGAAATTGATCCAAGCAGGAATATGCCACATAAATCACTGAACCTAGATTAAGAAATTTAGGTTTTTGTATTGTTTAACAGCAAAATGGATGGAAAGGGAAATAGGAGGGAGCTACATGGTCACTGTCATTCCTCTGTCCTTGCTGACTCTCCCAAGTTCCAAGATTTCCAAAAGCAGCTGCACCAGATTCATCCTTTATTTTCCTCATTCTGAACCTGTAAAATATTTTTTTAATACTCCAAGTCATTTTGGATATGGTTATTCAATGAGTAATTGAATTAATTGATAATTCAATGGATAATTAATAATTAATTGTAAATGAATAAAGTGGTCCCCCTGCCAGTACTTGGAGCTCCATGTCCTCACAGCAGCTTCGAAGTTCCTGATGATAAAGTTGACACTAAATTTAAATATTGAGGGAAGCATAACCTGCCCTCTAGAAGTGAATAATCGGTGATAGACCATCCTGTTCCATTTATAAAGAGCAGCAGAATAAGAGCCTGATGCCAGAAGGCAATGACATCCTGAAAGCACAGGCAATTTTTAATAACAAGGGGAGCAATTCATCCCCAGGTAAAGACCCAGGGAAGGACGGGGGTCTAAGTTAGGTAACATAGGCTAACTTCTTGTCTGGATCTCCAACAGATCTGGGCAAATTAGCAATAAGAGTGAAACTTCAGAAATTTTCAAAATGATGGGATACAGACATAATTGCCTAGTGCATGTAATTCCCCAAATTCTGGTATCTATTTCCATCCCATGCTGTACTCAGGAGCATGACTGGAGACTGTGTTCTTAGCTTAGATCTATCTCTTGCCTATAGGTTATGATCTATACAGGTAACATTGGCAAAGACAAACTTGAGATACTGAAGAGCCAAACTTAATCATCTGGAAGTATTAGCTACATGTGAGCAGGCAGGTATTAGTTTAAATAAATGATAATATCATCTCTATTTTATAGTGACAACTACTTTCCTACCATTTAGTACCTAATTAATGGCAAGAAGTCAGATGTGTACACAACACTCTTAAGTCCCTTTCCTTTGAGGTTTTTCCTTTGCCTATATTGCTCTAAATGGGTAAAAAGTAACAACAAAGCTAGAAATATTACAGAATAAGAATAAAGTAATATTGATCAGACCCACTAGAGTCACATTTTACATGTGAGTATTTTAAGTTGAATTGGTTAAAATTAAATAAATTTGAAATTCAAAGGTCAGATATGGTAGTTCACATCTATAATCTCAGCTACGCAGGAGGAAGAAATGGGGGGAATAATGGATCAAAATCAGCCAGGGCAAAAGTGAACAAGACCCTATCTCAAAAACAAGCCTTGCGGTAACTCACACCTGTGGTGCCAGCTACTCGAAAAGCAGAGGTAGGAGGATCTTGGTACAATGCCAGTCCAGGCAAACATACAAGACCCTATCTGAAAAACAAACTAAAAATGAAAGACTAGGTATGGCTTATGTGAAAGAACGCCAGCCTAGTAAGCCCTGGGCCTTGACTTCAATCCCCAGAACCGACAAAATAAAAAAAGAAAAAAATGAATGAATGAAATTCATTTCCTCAGTCACGGCAGCCACAGCTCAAGTGCTCAGTTGTGATTGGTGGCTGGCAGCACAAGGGCAGCACATTTGGACACTTCCACCACTGTAGAAGTTTCCTGGGTGCTGCTGATCTGGGGACATTTTCAGGCTGCTGCACAAAGTTTCCTCCAAAGTATCTAGAATTGTCACTCAATAAAATATGAAAGTGATTTCAGATTTTAGTCTAGTCTTACATATGCACATTGCTTACAATTAATTTCTGTAATGACCTTTTGCTTTGAAAGTTTTAAAAAGGAAAAAAATGAAATTTTGTCAGAAAAGTCAGATGGAAAAAGAAGCTAGCACTGCCCCAGTGGTGTTGGAAGAGGCAGGGGAGGAGGGAACCAGCTGGCCACACACTCCTTCTCCCAAACAAGCAAAAAAGAAAAAGGGAGAATGGCAGAGAAGATTCTCTTGACAGAACTCTTAATGACAAAGCCCATGGTAAAGCTACATTCCCATGCACTGTCAAAATTCTCACTCCAGTTCCAGCAAACTTCAAGGATTCCCTCCAATTCATTCTGAGGCACTTTGGGGTTGCTCAAAGGTACAATCACTTTGACTTCTTTTAATGAAAGACTTAACAGAAGAAAAGGGTCCAGAAACAAAATATCCATTTGGTATGGTCAGCTCTGGCTGATAAAAAAAATGAATTAACATTATAACTTTTTTTCATCCACAGAAAAGTTGAAAGCAACAGTTTTAAGCAATCACTTCAAGTAACTATGCCGCCATCCGCAGGGTACTTTTAGAAGAAAGAAAGGACCAATCTTCTCTCTAAAAGTACCACTTTTACCAATTCTCTTCAATAATTTGTTTTTATGTTGTTTTTCATTACCATAATTTTTCCTTCTAGTCTAACTTTGGTCTCTGACTTTTCCTCACCTAGCAATTAAAATCCTTCAGTGGAGCCAAATTATAAGTAAAACAGCTGCTCAGAGCTGAGATAGAGACAGGAAATTGTGAAGTGGTTTCCTTAGCAATGGGAATTATTTGAAGGCTCTCAGAAGCCAGTTTCTTGGCTTCTCCTTTCTCTTCTGTCTGCTTGCTACCATCTCTCACAATTTCATTCACAAATTTCTTTTTCCCCTGGCCTTGAACACACTTTTACTGCATACCATAGGAGCTAGCTTAAATTTATCTGATTCTTTTCTTTGAATGCACCATATTTAAAATTATGAGTACCATATAGCATCATCTGACTGTATTGCTTACCAAGTGCACAGGGCTGAAAGGAATCTCTGAAGATCTAGGTCATAATCCCTGGAATCACTAAGCAGTGCTACCATATTTGGAAATCTGGACTTTGCAGATGTGATTAAGTTAAAGATGTAAGATGCAAAGGCTTTTCCAAATTATCTTGCTGTGTTCTATGAGCAAAGCAGGGACACACACACACACACACACACACATACATGGCAGCAAGGAGAAGATGGAAACAGATAAGGGAGTGGTGGAACCTCAAGCCGAGGATTGCCAGCAGCCCCAGAAACTGCCAGAGACATGGAAGAATCCCTTGCTTGAGCCTCCAGAGGGAATATGAACCTGGGCTTCAAGTTTCTGGACTCCAAATCTATGGAGAATAAATTTTGTTGTCTTCAGTCACCAAGTATGTGTTAAAATTTTTTAGAAAAGTAACAGGAAAACAATACACCAAGAACAAGTTAAAAGTGTTAATATCCTTATTTTTCTTACATGCATAGAAATTCATGCTGTAAAGTTCAAAGATAGGAAAATGAGACCACCATAACTAATTGGAATCTCTTTTGAATGATCAAGTACATTGTCAGAATGGTGTATTGCTAATTCTTAGGACTAGGAATCATCCCACACCCTTATTCTAAAATAACAATTATAACTACCACCAGCTGCTTTCCACCCATTAAGATATTCCCTCCAGAGTAACTCCTGGAATTAGTGACTGCTTTCAAAGCAGGAATGGGAGAACATTAGCTGTCCTCATTATTTCTGTAGAATCCCCTCTGTGTCTAAGATGGAGTAAAACCACTTCACCCTCTGTCTCTGGTTTGCGGACCAGAAGTCCTAACTAGGACAAGCAAGAAAGAAAGAACACCCTGTCCTGCACCTGATGGAGGAAAGGGCTCTCTGTCCTGAGCCAACTGGATGGGCTGACACACATGGAGGGAACAGCTTACAGGAAGAGAGGCTCCCAACTGCCAACTACAGCACAGTGTGACAACATGAAGGCCTCTCTCTAGATTTGCAAGTCGTCAAGTATTTTCTAAGCATGTGGGATTTGGGATAAATGAGTCTGCCTAAAGGAAAAGAAAAAAATATAGGATTTTTTTTTGGAAATACACTCTGTGCCAATTTGGATCTTCTACAAATGAGACCATGACAGTCTGTTGGAGGAAAATGCTAACTAGAGCTTCTTCCCTAGTGCAAGGTTGTTCTACTCAAAGGAGTGTCTGGATGAGATTCCTGGTGCTGGTTGGGCTGTAAAGTGTACTTCCTATCCCACCATCTTACGGACTGCAACAAAGACTTTATGTGGTCTCTCTTAGACATCACTTGAATGTGTTACTTGTGAGAGGAAATTTGACAATCAAGGTAGGGAGAACTGAAACTTAGTCTTAGAAAAGACCAAGATATTTTTCAAATTCCCTAAAGAAGATCCTAATGTAATCATGTACGGTTCATACTTTCCTCTGCAGATATTCACCAGGAGAAAAGTGAAACATTTGTAGACTCCTTATTCTACTGCAATCACTCTGCTGGGCACTTCACATTGATTATTTCATGCAATTCCTTACAAGATCCCTACAAGATGTAATTTTCCTACAATGGACAAATTTGCCTGTTTTCACAAACAAATGCTAACTTTTCTCAAGTCATACAGCTAGTAGAGAAATCAGAATTTGAACTCAGGGCATACAGAGTGACTACAGTTGTAGAGAGCCTGCCTAGCAAGAGTTGAGGCCCTGGGTTCAAACTCCAGTATCAAAAAAAAAAAAATCCAGCTCTGCATGACTCCAAAAATTAGTTCCATCATTCCAATGCACTGAGGTCCTTAAGAGACTGAGAAAAACTCTAAAAAGCTCATTGGGTTAATGAGTCTTTTATTTCTTTGTGGTGAATGAAAGAAGAGAAATAAACAATGGCCATGGTCTACAAACTGATGAGGTAAGAAACAATGGTTTTGTTTTCTTTTTTATGAGACAAAAGCTAATTGAATGCTTTAAGAGTGATCATATTTATGTGCCCTTTTAGAACATAATAGGCTGAAAATTCCCCAACTCCAATTTTCCTTGCCAGCCCCAGCACCAAATATAAGGATATATATTTTTTTCTATTAGGATGGAAATATGTGTCTTTCATAGCAGTCCTGTCTTCATTGAGTAAGGCCATAAGTCTTTCTTATGAAAACCCATCCATGAAAAAGTATATTTATATAGTAAAGTCAATGTTATATTTTTGTAAGAAAGTTACATTTCATAAAGAATACACATACAGAAGTAGCCTTTGAAAGATAAAATATGTTGAGAAAATATGTTTGTCTTTATATATTTTGTTAAGGAATACTGCCATATAATAACTGGGAGCAAAAAGCCAAATGAGAGAAACATTTGTGGATGCTCCTTTCCACAAAAATAGAATGAAAGCTACCCCATGTCCCAGAATCTGCAAAAGGCTAATTATAAGAGGAACTACTGATATCTGATCCAAGGTGGTAGAGAAAGCAGACACTTACCATACTGAC
This sequence comes from Castor canadensis, assembly GCF_047511655.1. Lineage (NCBI taxonomy): Eukaryota > Metazoa > Chordata > Mammalia > Rodentia > Castoridae > Castor > Castor canadensis. The sequence goes on from NC_133386.1 coordinate 13,495,275, forward strand.
CTCATTTGAATAAAGAAAATTCAGAAGAATATAGCAAGAGACTAGACTAGAATATAGCAAGAGACTGTAGGAACAAATTAATGCTGATGGAAAGAGAGAACGGGAAGAACAAGTTTTTGTGCTGTCTAAAGAGGTGACTTACAGCTCTGTATAGATGATGAGATAAGCAGGCAGGCAGGTATCACAATAGCTGGCTTGTCAGATTTTATGAAGAGAAAGCGTGGACTGTCTCTTCTGGTTGTCACTAGTTTTCTCAGTAACATAACAGCTGAAAATGAAGAAGGTGGTGATGAGTTGAGGAGAGGGGAGGATTGTGTATAGTCTCTGAATAAATAATAATAATAAACATGTACCTTAAAACAAAGGAAAAACATGTACAGTTTCGATGAGAGTTTGGCAACTGCACAATCATTAAAGGGCTATTTTGGCACAAGCTCTCAGGAACTATAGATGAAGCAGACAAAACTGAGAGGATAGGAAGACTTAAGCAATCCACTAATAAGCTTAATCCAATACAGATATAAAGAGAATTCCCTATATTGCTCCTCAAAAAAGTACTTTAAATCATCCATATGCAAGCCACATATGTCACAATGAGTCCCAACAAGTGTTACTTTATACGTTGTTCTCTGATACATTCTAAAAAAATTAGAAGTTAATCACTAGCCAGTCCCACAAAAAGGATAAATAAACCTCACGTATTAGTATCTTGCAGGTTAAATAGGAAAAAAAAACATATAATATAAAATATTAAAAAATCAATTACTTTGAAAGTCACATATATCAAAAAATAAAGGCTGCAACAAAAGTGAGACATGCCCCTTATAAAGAAATATAAATTAGCTCTTAATTTCATCACTCAAAAATAAACACTTAACACATATAATATTTCAGGCTATCTACACTAATGAAGTGCAATTTCCTTCATCCTTAGAAAATTATTTCCAAGACTCAACATTGATCCTTAGAGGATAAAGTGCTTTAAGAAGAGGATTTGTCCTCCAAAACAGGAATAAGAACTTTTCCTGAGGAGAATTCTGTGGAGTAAAAGATTTGTCATTTTGTTACTTGGTCAAATACATCTTTTTTGCTAAAATATTTACTGTAAGATTATGCTAACAAAAGAGTTAATCTCCTTTCAATATTTTTATTCATCTTAACTTCAATTGCTTCAAGATGTGAGATATGTTTCTAACTTTATTAATTGGTTTACCATTTGTTTTCAAAGTCATTAACCAGTTACCATGCATCAAAGAATCATTCCTTTACCCTAAACACAGAGGTTTGTCTTTTCAATCTGTGTCTACAAATTAACTCTTGACATATACACACACAAAAAGAGAAAAAAGCAAATGCCCAAAACTCAGTAACCTTAAACACTAGGATTTATTATTGCTTTCTAGTCTTCAGGTCAGTTAGACTGCTTGGATGAACTCCGTCATACTCTACAGTTAGCCTCAGAGTGAGTAGGATATTCTTGTATTTTGGCTGAGCTGCCTCATGTATTTGGGATTAGGTGGCCCTAGAATGGTCTAGGCTGATCTTGGTTGGGAACCATTGAGCTCTTTTCCAACTGTTTCTAAAATGTATGTGTCTCTCTTATCACTCATACTAGCCTAATATGTTTTCATGGCAATCACAGACAAGCAGAAAAGAGAAAGAACAGGGGTACAAGAGGACAAGTATAGCATAAGAGCCTCTCAAGCATGTGTTAATATCACACTGAGTAACCTTCTAAGACTATGATTGAACCAGAAGGCAGGGTGGAAGAGGGGTGCTAAGTTATTGTGTAAAATTCAACGTGGATACATGAAGGTCATTAATAAAATCAGTCTACAACGTGTTCAGTGATGAAAGTTCAATGAAGTAGTATAATATAAAGTAGGGAATATTCGACCTGTGCAAGTATCTTTTTCTTTTCCAAGTCTTATTCCTGGTAAATTTATAAAGCAAATTCTGTGCAAATGCTGGCTGTTTTTGCATTTTACTTTTTAGCTGTCTAACATTGACTGTTTTCATTTATGTATTTCTTTTTAATCAAATGCTTTCTGATTTGGCTATTCTGTACTTTTTATCTATGTAATTATGTAGTCTGAAAATAACAACCCTGATTCTCATATTTTCTTGTACTTCTTGTTCATGTCTGACTTGATATGTCATAACTTGTAAAAACAATTTCCTGTTCCAGAATTGAATGTAGATGCTTCTAATTTTTCAACATTAAATAAGTCTACTAATTCAAAATAGGTATTTCTTGTAATGTGGAAAATTTCTCATTCAGTTTTTTGCTAATCCAGAATGCAGTTGTATTTTCTATGAATTAAAATTTACCACAGTAAGGGAGAACATCTCTTCTTTGGATATAAATTTGAACGGCTCTGTTAGTAAGCTTTTACAAGGATTTTCAGGCAAACAAGCTCAGCCATAATTATAACTACACATATACATTTGGAATGAGAAACAATCTTTTTTTCTCTATGTCTTTAAGTTTGAGGTTTGGTACTTCTGTTGACCATCTTTTTTATCCCAAGAAGTAAGTCTGCTTATGAATAAAGTAATTGCAGATGAAAGTTGAACCAAGTAGCGTGTAATGATGTAGGGACTTCAGGACAACATTTGAGCACCTGAAACTAGCAGAATTGGAAGTCAATATGTATTCATATTATTTTTTAAAAATCCATAATCAGCATTGAATTAATCTCATAATACTTATCTGAGTTTACCAATATTTGATACATTTACCTATGTTCATACATGGAGCTTGTTTGTGACACGGTGTATGTTTGAGGAAAACTATAGAATTTTTGGTGTCAAGTTGAATTGGAAAGATGACTATGTCTCTAAAGAAGTTAAATAGAACAGAAATTACCAGTCCCTTTAAAAATTGATGGATCTCACCCATCGCATCTTTTCAGTTTGGTTTCAATTACCAGAGACCCGATCCAAACTAGACTAAGCATAAATGCTTACGTACTTGTGTTTGTGTTGGCTTGTAGTACTGACAAGTTCAGGGTCACATAATCACTTCAAGGGCCACAGGCTTCTGGTCTCAGATCTTGTCTTGAAGCCTGGAAACTATCTCACTTTACTTCCTTCTACACTTACTTTATTCTTAGGTAGATTTACTCCCTGGCATAAAAAAAAAAAAAAACATAGTTCAACAGAAGCTCCAAGTTTTGAACTTACAGCTTCAGAGAGAAACAAGGAATAACAAGAGTAGAGCTTGTTTCAATGGTGCACCAGCCAAATGCACTCATCACAGTGGAAAAGCATTGTCCTTTTGATGAAAAATTGTGCCGACACCTCACAAACTAGTAGCTATATTTTACATAGTCAACTCTAGTAAAACTAATGTGGAAAATTAAGAAGTGAGAAGGTAATAAACAGAGGGGATAATAAAACATACTTTTTAGTTCAAGAATTATTCATGTTCTCATTACACACTAATTCTATTAAATCCTCTATAATGAATATATGATCTAAATAATATACTAATATTATATTTAATATTATACAGAATAAAGAAAATTCATTTCACTTCATAACATTCACATGATGAAAATCTATATGAATGTATGTTTACAACAAAATAAAGGTTATGGAAACTAGGGTAGAACTCCATGATTTAATAATGGTGGCTTTACAGATACCTTAAAGCAACTGAGGCCAATAGGAAAAGGGGAACAGGTACTAGAGAAAAGGTTAGATCAAAAAGAATTAACCTAGAAGGTAACACCCACGCACAGGAAATCAATGTGAGTCAATGCCCTGTATAGCTATCCTTATCTCAACCAGCAAAACCCCTTGTTCCTTCCTATTATTGCTTATACTCTCTCTACAACAAAATTAGAGATAAGGGCAAAATAGTTTCTGCTGGGTATTGAGGGGGGGGGAGCGGGAGGGGGTGGAGTGGGTGGTAAGGGAGGGGGTGGGGGCAGGGGGGAGAAATGAACCAAGCCTTGTATGCACATATGAATAATAAAAGAAAAATGAAAAAAAAAGTGGTGGCTTTATAAGGGAAGGGAGAGAGAGCAGAAGAGACACACATGTACTCCCTGCCTCTTCCCATGAGGCCCTGTGGCACACTGCCAACAAAAAGGCATCACCAGGGGTGGTCTTTTGACCTTTGGCCATAACCATGAGTTTGTAAACTTCTTTTCTGTGAGTCATATTGTGTTAAAAGAAGCAGAAAATAGGCTAATATATACATAAATATATATTAACTTCAAAACTTTACAGTTCATTAGTTTAATTTTTGTGCCTGGGTAAAGAAATTTTATATTTATACATAAAATATGTATTTTTTTATTTGACCATTTGAATCACAGAAATTTGGATTGATGCATAATTGCTGATTTATATTTCAATTTTTAAAATTTGTTTCTACTTTACAAATTTTACAGTAGGATCATAAAAAGTAATAAAAATTATTCTTTAGATCTGTACACCTACTCACAAGAAAAATGTTTTCTTCCTTTTGTATTTAAATTTAACATGTACAAAATGTTAAGTTGTATTTTGAGCCTATGAAAATATTATTTAACTATGACTAAAAGGTTAGTGTTTGTTTGTCCTGAGTTTATACTAAATATGATCTAAATTTTCCTATTGTTGATCATAATTACCTAATGAATATTCATTTTTGACAGCAATTGTGTTTTTTTAACATGATGAATGTTGGGAAAATTACCAAGAAAAACTAGCTCTGTGGCCACTGAATTAATTGTAATTGTTCAGAGATTTGAAAATAATTGCTAGTACTTTTAATTACTTTTGAATCCTTCCCCATGAATATTGATTAGTTCAGGTCCTTAATATGTGCTATCTCTACCTAAAATGTTTTCTTCTATTTATCATCTTTGCCTAATTAACATCTTCTAGTCTTTCAGGGCTCAACTGAGACACTGAAATTTAGGAGATCTTGAATTGCTGGCTTAGATTGCACTCACTGGTGTACATTGTAATTATATTCTGTAATTTCTTTTTTCATGCATCAGTATGTGATTTTACATGTGACAGAAGACATTCTCCTTGAACATATATATTTTATCAACTATTTATTTTTCTCTGCTTTATCACTGGTATCTAGAATAGTGACGATATGTGGTAAATAAAATATTTATTAGATTTACTAAGAAAACTGATTTAAATATCTGATACTATAGCAAATAACAATGTATTGCATACTGTACTTGAAAATTGCTAAGAGTAGATTTTAAGGATTCTTAGTCCCCCAAATAAATAGTAAATATATGAGGTAGCTCATTTAATTGCCTTGATGTAGCGCTTCCACAATTTCAAAACATCATGCTGTACACTATAAACATATACAAAATTTGCCAATTTAAATGAAGGTTTGACTCATGTTTCCATTCTTCAAGCTGTAGGTTCAATAGGGCAGGAGAGTATCTGTCTTGTCACTGCAGTATCCTTAGATCCACACCCAGCTTTTGTCAGAAAGCAGGGCTCAATACACATTTGCAAAATAAATGAAGAATGAGAAGCCTCAGCAAAGGGAATTCTAGTCTCAGCTGACCATGCTGCAGAGAGCCTCACGAGTGGACCTCCCGTGGATAGTGAGTAGCAGACAGCAGCTATTCTGTGGCCTACAGCCAAGGCTGGGTAAACCCCAGGGAAGAGGAGGGACAGCATTTCAACTTCACTGGAGCTAACATGCACAAGCTTTTGGATGTCCCCAAATGATCAAGGTCTGAATACAGAGGCAGGAACACTCTTCCTGGTCTCTCATTCCAGCACAGAAAAAAGTAAACATCAGTGGATGTGTCAAAGGAAAATGTCTGCCCTGAAATTTTCAGTTATTATGTGTAAATAGCATGGTTATTTTTTCATATAAGATTTAGCTTAACATATTTCCATCAAAACAGTGCTGGGAAAGTGAATATGTAAAATCTCTGGTAACATTTCATGCACTTAATCACCTGAAGAAATCCCTTTCAAAGGAAACCGGTATGCTTAAATTGATTTCAACAAATTCTGCTCTTTTCAACACTATCTTTTAATACATATGGCAGGGAAACCATGTAAAAGAATAGAATTTCAAACTAGAAGCCATAAAAAAAATGCAAGATATAGAAAGTGAAAAGCAAAAGCCTGCACTGTCCATGAGTCTTGTCCCACTCTGGGAACAGTTCCACACCTAAAATTTCTCTTGAAATGTTACAGATGGAGACGTGAGTGCACAGATGTTCTTTATGGCTCAACAAAACCCACTAACAAGACGCCTGGATTGCAGAGACCTCCTCATGTCTTATCTTTAGATTTAATGTAGTCATGCAAACCAATTTTAACACAGTCAACAGCAATTTGTATTTGTATATTTATACCAAAGCTTCATATTTTGGGCATGTAGAAGACCAATGACACCAAAAAATGTCTCATCCTGACATCCCCAAATCCTGTTGAAACTCCAGACAATTGTACTTCTCTATAGCCTATAAGTCACCCCAAAGCACAGGTTTATAATCAACCCTGAATTTCCTTACCCATCCTACCACTTCTTATTGCTACAAATGCTTTGTCTAACACATTGGATTTTTTTTTAAGCATAATGTTCTAAAAATTGAAAAATAAGCTTTTTCTACTAGTGCCTCTTTCTTACAATACCTTTAATCAATTTAAGTAAAAATATTTTGTCACTGAATTAACACAAACTCAGTGTAGAAAAATTAGAAAATATAGTCAGGCAAAAAATAATCCTCTATTCTTCTACTCATAGATAACTACTGTTAACATTTTAGGATACATTCTACTATATTTTCTACTTATAAAAATAAATTATTCTTTAGAAAACTGCAATTGTGCCCACTTTATAACCTAATTTCCAATCTAGGAATCTATCAGAAACATACATGTCATAAAGTTCAATGGCTAATAGTCCAGGCTATGCACATATTATGGGTTGAATCTTGTGTCCCACAAATTCTTAGTTCCTAAACTTCATAATGCAACCTTATTTAGAAATAGGACTGTTACGTATGTAATTAGTTGAGATGAAGTATTGCTGGATGAACTCATAATCTAGTATGGCTGGTGTTCTTATAAGAAGATGATCATCATAAGACACAGACACACAGGGAGAACACCATATGACAGCAAAGGCAAAGGTTGAAGTTATCCTTCCCCAAGCCAAGAAGTGCCAAAGATTGCTGTCAAACCACCAAAATTGGGAGGAAGCAAAGAAGATTCCACCACTGGTTCCACAGGTAGCATGGTTCTACCAACATCTTGGCTTCAGACTCTTAGTCTTCAAAACTGTGAGGGAATAAATTCCCTCACAGTTAAGCCACTCCATTGTGTTAAATTGCTACAGCAAACCTAGAAAACTTGGGGGCTATAGAAAAAACTTTAAAATCCTAATAATAGTAAAAGTTCTATGAAATAGGTGTTCCTCTATAGTAATACTCAAAATAGTTCTTCCACTCAATGAAAGGATTAGTTTAAAATGTGTAAACCCACACAGTAGCAGAAAAACTCCACTCAGCTCTAAGCTCTAATTTAATAAATACCATAATAATTTACATGGGTTATTGTGAGAAGTTCTAATTACAGATTTTGTTTTTAAAAATAAAGTTATGTTTATCAGTCAGGATCAGAACACTCATCAGGAATTTAAACAGAGAACATAGAAAATGTGCTTGTAAGTAGTATAGGGAAAACAGCTTCAGATTAGTAAATCCATCTGGGGCTGGCAAACAATGTTGAGGAAGGAATTTAGAAATCCAAAGAGGGTTGTGTGTTAGTCATCTTTATATTGCCATAACAAAATAACTGAGACAGTCATCTTAAAAAGAGGAAAGTTTTATTGTGTCACAATTTTGGAGGCTTTAGTCCATGACCAGTTGGTCTTGTTTTGGGTTTGTGTGGCATAGTAAATCATGGTAGAGAAAGCTGCTCACCTCAGCACAACAAAGAGAGAAGAGGAGGGGCTGGAATTGCAATTCCCTTTCAATGACATGCCTTTAATAACCAGAAGACTTCCCCCTAGATCAGAACTCTTCAAGTTTCTACCACTTTCCAATTACACCAGGCTGGAGACTAAGCCTTTAGCACCAAAGCCTTTGGGAGTTGGTGCTATCACTGTAGTGACAGAGAATCTAGATAGAAGCCTCTTTACATTAACCCACAAGAACATCTCCTTGTGTTGTAGACCAAGAAACTGGCTGGAGGCAGCTGCCACTGAACCAAAAAGAAGTGCCCACTATGATGATAAAACAAAGTTGCCACAGGGTGTCTTGAGTAGACCATGAAGGGTGTCCCAGCTGGGGTGTATGTGGTTGATTCCACCTCACACTGATATTGTTAAAGTCCCATAGAAAATGCCCTTCCTTTACAATCCTGCAGCATCCCTCCTGGGTCTTCTCAGGAAAGCCTAATACCAAGCCAGCAGCCCAGAGATAACTGTAATGAACAGAATTTAACCCCATCATCACAGAGCAGGACAAGCAAGAGTGAGTTTGGAGCTGAGAAACAATACATTAATAATTGTCAGTCTTTTATATGTTATATCTATATGGTATTGTATCCACCCCATGTCTCCTTCTTGATTCATAAACGTAACTATTGTAACTGTGGAAAAGAAAGCATCCAATCATCCTTTGATTCAGATGATAGTCTGAGTCCCTTTATAAAAGTTCATGCTCTCAAGGGGTTTTCTTTTAAATAACACTGTAATTGAAACCTTAGTAAGCCACTTTTCCTTTCAGGAAGACCAACACCGTCCAGGTGATGTCTTAAGACTAGAGAATTCTGTGAACATGAGCTAATAACCACACTTCCTTTGCCCTAAAACAAGATCCTTGATCAGAAGTAATGCTGTACAGGATATCATGCCATCAGATAAGGCATTCTGTGATTCCACCCAAAAGTGATGCTGATGAAAGGATCATGGGCAGGAGGCAAATTCACATCTGTAATATACAACTCATTTGGTGAAGACAATTCTGCTCCATGAAGAAAACAGCTCCATGAAGCCAGTCAGCCACCATGTCTCAAACTGGTTCCCCCACACTGGGCTTTATGTTGTTGAGAGATTGGGTGACTGAGCAATATCAGTAGCATAATCAGCCTTTGAAAAAGAAAGTCCACACCAGTGAACTCACAAGGAACTTCCATCCCTCCCATTCTCCCAGGTCATTGAAAGTCAAGCACTGAAGATCTTGGGAAAGAAGGGGACTGATGTCCACCTGATTGCCACATTATTCATCCAGTGACTGAGATTATTTAAAAAGATAGCTTTCCCCAAACTGTCTGCAATATTCAGAATTCCTACCTTACGTCATCTCTGGAATGCTACAATACTTTCAGTCCATTTCTGGGCATTTTTTTCTTTTCAAATGTTTCTTTTATCTATGTGCAGATCAGTAAAGTATGCATGAATAAAGAATTTTAAATATCTATTTTTAGTAAGAATAATTTTATTATTGCCATCAAACTTAAAGTTATATTTCTTCATTGTGAAAAACATAAATGTCGTGACACATTCTTTGTTGTATCATTAGACATTTCCTGTGGCTGTAACAGTTTTCTCTTTAATTGTGTTATAAAATCATGTGGTTTGTTCATATACACTACTATTTTTGCTTTTGTCCCAGTTCTACTTTCTTCCTAGCTCTCAAAATCTAGTTTTCTAGTCACGGGATTTAAAAAGGAATTTTCCCCAACTTTCAAACTCAATACCTCTTCAGTTAATCAAGAACTGCAGATCATCATGTTAAGCGAAGTAAGCCAGACTCAGTAAGTATAACATGTGTTCTCTCCTATGGGGAACCTAGAGAAAAAATAAGTAAAGATAACACAAAAGGAGAAGGAAGACTATTAGGAAAGAGGAAAGAGGAGCAGGGCTACAGTGGGAGTGACGAAGAGGGCAAAGGAGGGAGAATATGGTCACTCTAGTTGGTAGACTGCACCTTCTTACACAGGGGAAAGGCAAGGCAGTATCTTTACAGGGCACTGAGGGCTAATCACTCCATATTGGTCCCACATTTTGTATTCCCACTGGGTATTACGTTTCATCATGTGAATTGGGGGAATACATTCAGATCACAGATCCCCCTAAGGTAGATCAGATAGGCTCAGTGCTCTGTAACTGCACTCAAATTCCAGACTTGAAAACTAGAGAAACAGGTACCATTTCACATCTTCCATCTCTGCAAAGAACAGCACTGTTAACATTAAAGCACTTGATGCACAGAGCAAAAGGAGACATGCAGGGGACAAAGGAAATTTGCGGAGTTGCTCGTGAGTTCAACCTAGTTGTTATTTGCAGCTCAGAACTCAACATTAATACTTTGACTATTATATTGCTTCACTATTTACCTCTAAAGAGCAGATTTATATTTGTTATTAGTGATGGTTGGTCTTTGTCACACTATAATAAATCAAAGGGTTCTTGAGATATTTCACTCAAATCTTTGGCTCTTTTTTGCTATACAAAGACAATGTGTTTTTTTAGCTTAAGGGCTCTTTTTAAAGTGAAATTTTTGTTAGTACATAGATTAGAATGTATGCATGTCTTGGAAATTTGTATTAATACTAAGAAAGCTTTGGAGAAAACTAGAGTACTCTGAAATCAGACTTTTTCATGCTTTCTGGCTGTATTTATACTTTAGTTGGTACACATATTAATATATTTACCTTAACAAATAGTCCCTCAGTTGTATTTGTCTTACACATGTGTTTAGCCTTGATATATAGTAGACAGGAACATTTGGGAGAAAACATATCAGATAGTAAGTTATAAATGTATAAAATTTATTCTTTAATCTATATATAATTTACCTAATAGGCTCAGTTAAATTATTTCCCCACTCCAGTAATCTCCATTGACCCCAAAAGTTTGAAATGCTCTCTCCATCCTCACCTCTGAACTCCCATGGTACTTTCTACTTGGGAAGAAAGCACTGCCATATAAGACTTTACTCCAAAATGCTTGACATGAGAAGGTCCTGAAGGAGAAAAGGAACATTCTAAATGGGGGAAGGAAGTTGGACGTATGTGGGGTTTTGAGGTAGGTCAAAGTTCAGCTCATTCTGGAAATGGGAGGAAAGGTATTTGTCCTGTGCATTTTGTGGGCAGTCATGATCTTACCAAAAGGGTGAAAAGAATAGTTATGGCTTTTGTCATTTGCAAGAGTGGGAGGGAACTGTTGACAAGTGTATGTGGAGGCCACAGTGGAGAATTAATTCTCAGGTCTCAAGAACCTTCATATATATATATCACTCATTTGACTTTTTTTAATGTACCCTAAATAGAGTGACCATAAAATTATCATAAACACACAGAAAATAAATGTTATTAATAATTACTCTGAGAAAGCACTATGAACCAATGAACCGCATGGTCTTCATACATTCAGGGTTTTTCTTAATCATATCTCTTCTTTTTATTTACTTGTCTTAATTAAATTTTAAGCCTCCATATGTCATAACCCAGTATCGAAAAGGTTTTAAAAACATCATTGGATTATTCTCATTAATGAGTCACTAATTATGGCTGCAAAGTTCTTTCAGTTAATTTTAATATGGTTTATATTTATTGCACCCTTCTGCAGGCATACCTGTTACACATACCTCTACCTTCCTCCTCAGTGATACCACAGTGTTATTTAACTAGTTCCTGCAACACGCACTATACCATTTTAATACCTCTTTGGGGTATTCTAAAAGGAGAAAAAACTAGTATTATTTCTCCATGTAAAGGAGAACTATAAAATACATGAAAATTAATAGAATGTACTGACACAAGACATTTTTATTTGCGGGAATTGATTAAAATTTCTAATAGAACACTCCTCAATTTAATTGTGAGTTTTTTAAAAGTATGTAACTAGAAGTTTTTGTTTGTTTTTTGGAGATACTCTGGTTTGAACTCAGGGCTTTCCACTTACTCGGCAGGCACTCTACCACTTGAACCACATCTTCAGCCAAGTAAATTTAAAGTATTATAAATCTATTCCAAGTCTAATATTTATTACAGGTGTGCATGCAAAATGTTCTTCTGTAGGTCATTTAGAACTGTAGCATGGCTATGAAGCTTTATGAAGATCATAATAAGAGCTGAGCAAATGACTTCAACACATGAATAAATTGGTAAGTTTAAAAGATACAACATTAAAAAATCCACATCCAAAGTGCTTTACATTATTGACTGGTTTTGTAAACCACTTATCCTTTCTGAAAGTTCTATCTCCAAATTCAAACTGGAATAAATACATTTAATTTAGCAAAAGTCTAATAAACATTATTAACATGTGTAAAATATCTTATTAGTCAGTTTTAACTTACATTAATAAAATAGGATATTTACAACTGAGAAACTTACAGTCCAAGAGATAGATGCAAATATATTAACAATTAAATATATCTTTAAATGTTTTAGCTCTCATCAGAAAAATATGTAATGGGTACACTCGTTGACATAAAGGAAAAATGAATTATTCTGCAGAATAAGAAATAACTTTCAGTTAGAAGAATATTCAAATAATTCAAGCTCAAGAGTAAAACCTCTAATTATTTTCCTTTCAGCATTAATTATTTTTAAATTACATTTTATTGTAAAATGGATTTAGGGTTACAGTTAATTTTGGAAATACATGAATCAATAAAAAATAAAACAGAACCACTCATAATTCTACCACATCTCAATTTTTATATTTCTTTTTATTCTTTCTTTTTAAAACTATACTTTACCAATAGAATTGGTAAAACTACACTTTACCAATGACAATTATTGGTCTGATCTTTTTCATTTAACATTATAAACCATGGGGATTTTCTATATCATTATATTAATTTCAGAAACACAACTTTTAATGCTTACAAAGTATTCCACTTTAAGATTTGTCTTTATTAAAATACAATAAGAAAGAAAAACCTTTTTATTATTTAGCTAAAATAAATACATCTGTGACAAACTCTCTTATTATTGTGTGAATAAATGCTTTTCTCTTAGAATAAATTCCCACAAGAGAAATTAATGAATCAAAGGAAATGAATATTTAAGGCTTTAGATATAATTTCCAATCTCCCTTCAACAAAAAAGATTTGTAGCTTGCAAGCCAGTCAACAATGTATTGGAGTTTCCAGTTGCTTGCAGCAGTAGTGTTTTTTTAATCACAAAAAAGCTATTTTTGTTAATTTATTAGTTGAAAAACAGGCTGTGATTTCATTTTGCATTTCTTTGGTGTCTAATTGTGTTAGACCTTTTCACATTTATCTGTTCTTTTCATTTCTCCATTTTTTTGTCTTGGTCTGTGATAGTCCCATTTCTCTTTTTAATTCTCCAGTTTTTTTTTATTGTCTTAGAACCATTTTTTTAAATATTAAAATCCCTAAGTATTCAGCTATCATAAACATTGCAAGTATTTCCCAGATTTGCCATTCCCTTTTAATTCTGTTATTGATTTAATTTATCTTATTGGATATTTAGAAGACTGAATTTTTTAATGTAAAAGATCAATCTGATTTTCCCTGTGTGTTTTTTTTTGCCTCTGTGACAAGCTTAGAGAAGCTCTCTCCACTGCAAGGATATGTAACAGCTGAAATTAAAAAATATTTTGCTCCTTGATACACTTTTAATTTAATGCTAAAGTTTTTAATTTTTTTCTTTGTCCTACTTAATGATTTATAAACATTAATTTGCTTTTACCCAAAATTTTAAATCTGTGTTACTAAAAGTGTAAATCTTTAATTTTTCCCAATAAAACATTTTGTAACCTTTCATTCAAAACATTTTTGCACTTTTAAAAAATAATACTCTTTTAAAAGTAAGATTTTTTATTTTTTTACCTACCAAACAGCTTCTTAAAACAGCCTCCTGAATTATTTTATATGTTTTTAGGATAGTTTCTTAATCTCTGTGACTTTAAAAATTGCCACCAAATATTTAAAAAGGTGTCTTTTTAATGCTATTTACCATGACTGCTTCATCTCAGTCAGCACCTATGGGTCTTTTTCTCAGTTCCATTTTAGCTCTTGTTCAGTTTGGTTTCTATTTTCTTCTTTAAGTGTATGCTGTTTCTTTTGTTTCCTTTACTGTATGGACTTACACATTTTTTTATTCTACTTAAATAATCTGCAGTGTTTTAGAAGACATGTGCTCTATTCTACTAGTGCTTACCATTAAGATTTTTTAGTTTTTCTCACATACACACTAGTTTTTGTTAATACAATCTGGTTTTAAACAGAAATTGCTATATAATATATACATTAATATTATATATTTAAATGCTTTCATTTACTTAAAAATATTTTGGCTTTTTTCCATTTAAATTTTCCTCATCATTGTACTGAATCATGGTGCTACAGCTCATTCACTTTCATCCTTTTTCATTTCCCTGGCTTGTCATTCAATTTCATCTCACCTTTGTCGTCTGGAGTTATCAAGTGATTTTTTTTTTACAAAAGAATACCATGTAGGTAGCAGTTTTATGCACAATTTCCATACTTGAGTGTATTTTTATCTCCTTTAATCAGCAAAAGATAAATTGGCCGATAATCTTTTACTAGATCACATTAAAATTTTATAAAATATGATACATACCTCTGGAATTAAGGGTTGCATAAAACATTTTAGCAGTGATATCTTTTTTGCATACATATTTATAAGGGATTGTAGTACTAGAAGGAGTGTTCATTTTTTTTATTTTATTTTCTCTTTGTATAGTCAGGATATACAATAGAGTGAATCTGTTCTTGTTCTTTTTTTTTCATGGCCAAACATAATTACTTATTAATTTTTTCTTACAAACATTCAGTTTCTGTTCTTGTTCTTGAGGGAAGATCAAATGAAGACACAGGGAGAAAGTGGTCATCTATAAGTCAAGGAGAGAGATCTCACAAGGAATCCTGCCACTAACTTGATCTTAGACTTCCAGCCTCAAGATGGTGAGAAAATATATTACTCCTGTTTATGACACACAGTTTGTTGTACTCTGTTACCTAGCAAACTAATGTACTTCTACTCTCCCACACTTATGGAGGACTATGTCACTCACTCTTATCTAATTTCAAGTCCTTTCCTCTTCACCATTTTCCTCACTCTCAACTATAACACCACTTCCTAACTCATTGAAAAATAGAAGCAATCAGAAAAAGACACCCATAGACACCCACTACCACTTCTACCAATGGACATATATGACCCATATATGGAATGAATATGAAACATGGAGAACATCTAAGTTCTTGTGTTGGCTGTTCCCACTGCTGCAGTGCTCCTCCCTAAGATAGCTGCATGGCTAACTCTTCCCCTCCTTCAACTAATTGTTCAAGTATCATCTTTTTTATGAATTCAAGTCTGGTCATGACATTTAAAATTGTAATGCACTTCCCAGGACTAAATCCACCCTTCCCCAATTAACTTTTTCACAGCACCATATACTATTCTGTATTATTATTCATGTGTTATGTTTATTATTTTTCTTGTCTGATCCTAACATGTAGAAAATATGTCTTTTGTTCACTGATATGACTCATACACCTAGATCTGTGTCTAGTACACAAGCAATGTTGAATATGTTCTTTTAAAAAGTATTTATTTAAGCCAGCACCAGTGGCTCATGCCTGTAATCCTAGCTACTCAGGAGGCAGAGATCAGGAGGACCGGCATTTGAAGCCAGGCCAGGGAAATAGTTTGTGAGACCCTATCTCAAAAAAAATCCATCACAAAGAATGGCTGATGGAGTGGCTCAAGTGGTAAAGAAGCTGCCTAGAAAAATGTAGACTAGTACAACCACTCTGGAAAAAAATTTGGAGGCTACTTAAAAAGCTGGACATCGATCTACCATTTGATCCAGCAATACCACTCTTGGGGATATACCCAAAAGACTGTTACTCCAGAGGCACCTGCACACCCATGTTTATTGCGGCACTATTCACAATAGCCAAGTTATGGAAACAGCCAAGATGCCCCAGCACTGACGAATGGATTAAGAAAATGTGGTATCTATACACAATGGAATTTTATGCAGCCATGAAGAAGAACGAAATGTTATCATTCGCTGGTAAATGGATGGAATTGGAGAACGTCATTCTGAGTGAGGTTAGCCTGGCCCAAAAGACCAAAAATCATATGTTCTCCCTCATATGTGGACATTAGATCAAGGGCAAACACAACAAGGGGATTGGACTTTGAGCACATGATAAAAGCGAGAGCACACAAGGGAGGGGTGAGGATAGGTAAGACACCTAAAAAACTAGCTAGCATTTGTTGCCCTTAATGCAGAGAAACTAAAGCAGATACCTTAAAGCAACTGAGGCCAATAGGAAAAGGGGACCAGGAACTAGAGAAAAGGTTAGATCAAAAAGAATTAACCTAGAAGGTAACACCCACGCACAGGAAATCAATGTGAGTCAATGCCCTGTATAGCTATCCTTATCTCAACCAGCAAAACCCCTTGTTCCTTCCTATTATTGCTTATACTCTCTCTACAACAAAATTAAAAATAAGGACAAAATAGTTTCTGCTGGGTATTGAGGGGGGGGAGCGGGAGGGGGTGGAGTGGGTGGTAAGGGAGGGGGTGGGGGCAGGGGGGAGAAATGAACCAAGGCTTGTATGCACATATGAATAATAAAAGAAAAATGAAAAAAAAAAAAAAGAAACCACTGTGACTTTTGTAGACCTTGGCACAGAAAATAAAAAAAAAAAAAAGAAAGCGTGAAGCTTTGAGTTCACACCCCAGTACTGCACAAAAAAGTTATTCATTAAATAAGATAATATTTTTAATATCTTTGAACAATATCACCTTTCCTCAACTCAACTTCAGACGGCTCTGTGTTGTTTGTGGCATCTAAAATAGAAAGAAAAATTGACCTCATGGCACATGGTGAAGGGTGACAAGAACTCCCACATTCTGAGCAGACCAATTGATTGTCAGTACCTAGGGCAATGGATGATGGATCTTACTTACTAAGTGGAAGTGCCTTCTTTGCCACCTTCTGTCTATGGAAGAATAGCAGCTGCAGTCTCCCTATATAAATTCCTTTTCTTAATGACTCTTCCTTACTGGTTTACTGGGTTTTCACATAAAACTGCCCCAGTCTGGCTCCTATTGTATCTGCCAGACTTGTTCCCCAGGATGTGTTCCTGTTCTTTTTCCCCTATAACTGCTCATTATTTTCTGATATGAGTTCAAGTAGCCAAGGAGTCTGAGTCCCTATCTGCCCCATCTTGTTGGACTTGACTTGTCTTTACCTACAGCTTCCTTATCTGTAAAATGAATCTAATGAAGGCATATATTACAGAGTTCCTGAGAATTAAAAAAAAAAATCATGCACACAAACCCTGGATGAATACCAAGGATGAATCTTTTTCCTTGAAACCCTGCAAAAGCCATTTGTCTTCATTCTGTTGCCAAAATCAGCCAACCTAGAACTTTATTTTCCTTATTGTGTATTTGGGCTGCAGAAAGCAAACACATATGTAATTAAAACCACCTTTCACCCAGCTCAGCCTTGCACTGAGCTTGACCTGCTCACTCTTTACGGCTCCTGATAGGCTTCATGGCAATGGATGCCAGAGTTACCTTGTTCACCAACAGAGAAGTGTCTGGCTATCTGGCTCCTCAGCCCCTCCAGGAGAAGGTTTTCTTTCTCATGGTTACCATAACTCTAGGACACATCTCTCCACATGGACCTGTATTTGACTTTGGCTTATTTTATTCATTTATCACCTTATTTCTAATGTCTCTGCTTGTGAGCTTCGCTGAATTTTGTAAGTTCTCTCCCATTTAGACACAGACCAAAATTATATATAGGACTGATATCAAGTCATATGACCTACTTTTTCAATGTGTCTCAGTGTATGACAGCTTCATTTGTTAAAATTGTACTAATCTACTATTATGTACCGGTCTTGAATAATACAATCAAGATTCTTGCTCAGAACTTTGCAGTATAATAGAACAAAACATCATAATGGAGTAATCTCTCTGTGGTCTCAGATACTTCTGAGGTGGAGGAGGGAGGATCACAGCCCAAGGCCAGTTCTGACAACATTATGAAGACCCTATCTAAAAAACAAACAACACAAAAGGACTGGGAGTGTGGCTCAGTGGGAGAATGCTCGGCCAGCAAGCTGGAGCCACTGAGTTCAACTTCCAGTAAAAAGAATTCATTCCCAAACATTAGCAAAACAGTGAGTGTAATGGCCTGAGGTACAATATTGTAAACTATTAATTTTATTATGTCCAAATAAAGTTGATTTTCTGTGTATAAATATTACACGTTTAGAATACTTAGCTGCATTGATACAAATTTCAGTGAAGTTGTTTAAATGTTTCAAAGAAATATGTGGCTAGGCATGGTGGTGCCCTTGGAAGGCTGAGGTAGGAGGATCACAAATTCAAGATCAGCCTGGGCCAGATTGTAAGACCCTGTCTCAAAGAAAGTGCCCCCCTCCAAAAAAAAAAAAAAGATAAACGAGGAAATATGTGAAAGAACAAGCCTGCAACTTTTCTTCAGAATTCCTGACGAGAAATTCTTGTACATTGTCGACATTTGATAGATCTATTTTAAATGAATACATGCATCTATATCTATTCTTTAATTAGGAAGAAATGAACTTTATTAATGACTCAACTCTGGAGCCCCATGCAAGAGGTCTATTTCAAAGTAGCCTCCCAATTTACGTTTTACCATAGGTTTGTGGAGTGTTTGATCTAGAAACAGTTCAGTATGTTTAAGAGTCTCCAGTGCCATTGGCTTCTTGCCCAGTTTCAATCAAAGCAACATTTTTATTATCAAGTGGTTCCTTTCTGTCCCTTTGATGTAGCATCAGCTTGTTAAATGCATGCTCAACTCTTTCCATCAAACTTTTGCTCCGCTTGACTCCTAAAAGTAGAGGGTATTTTTAGACCCTGTTCTAACTCTTCACTTACATGTCAAATCCCATAATCACAAGCAGACATTCAGGGAAGAATCAGAATGGAGAAGGGGACTTGCAAGTGTTGATCAAAATTCAACACAGATTCTGGAATCACGCCAAAGTGAACCAGTTATCACTTCTACTTTCCCAGGTGGAAGCAACATGAAGTATATGTGCCCATCAGAACCCCTTAGTGCTATTAAGACTTCAGAAAACTGCTAGAAGTTTCTCTTTGCAAACCTGGGGGAAGTCAATGCTTTGTTCCTAAACATTGCTGAGAATAATATGCTTCAGAGCTATGATTCAAATGATGGTTAAGACTTGCTCAACTCTCACTCATGTGTTTACCTTATCAATGCCAATATTTATATTTTAATTAATCTAATAAAAAATTACATAACTATAATTGGCATATAAAAACACATTTGTTGTACAGGACTGTTGTCTTACCCTCATGTGCTTTGCCTCTAGTTACATTTTAGAAAAGAGGATTTTCCTCTTTAACTGTTGGCACCCACGTTAGATCTTCATCTCTATAAACAGAAATAAAAAAGAAACCAAGCCTGAATTTTCCCTACTAGATAGTCAGAATTTTCATAGTCAGGAGCTTCTAGTTGCTCAATAAATGCTTGAGGAATCAATAAATAGGTGATTAAATAAATGAGTGAACAAATCAGCTCTCAAGGAATGATTTTCAGTTCTTGACTCAAATCTCCCTCATGAGTGGGGACATGAAATCTTCACCCAGTTTGTTCAACAATGCTTCCTTTCTAAACCTCCATCCTGTTTTGCCCTTAAAAATCCTTCTCTAATTTCTATTTGTTAGAACTCTTTGATGTTCATGCTTATTTGAATCCTTTTGTTGCTGAAACCTAGCTGTCTTATCCTCAGCAGGTAAATGAAAATGGTAGGCTTGGCTTTATTCTCAATTCAGGATTTTCTGACTCTTCTGTGAGGCATGTTGCAATCTCAAAATCAGTCAGGAAACAGTTGAGTTTTTATATTGTCCTCAATTATGCTATTTTGACCCCTTCATAGACAAATACTATCAAGCAAACAAAAACAACCTGTTTCACATCATGGGAAATATCAAAATTTTAATATAAGATATAATCATCTATCTTACTGTGATCTTCCAGGAAACTTTCAGGGATTCACTTGACAGAAAAAGCTGATGTCTCAATTACATCATATTAGGATCTAGCTCTATGTCGTTGATGAATAATATTAAAAATGCAAGCAGCTTCATGCATATTTCAAAGCCTTATAAATATAGTAACTTACTTTTTTTTTAATTTGAGGAGAGTTTGCAAGATCTTCCAAAGAGGTATCAAAAAGTCATTGTTAGTTTTTGGGTCAAGTCTGAACAAGTCTCATCCAGATGAGAGGAAATGTTTATCTCTATCACTTCTAAAATCCCCCACAAAATGATAATATATAAATAAGCCCATTACATATGAGAATGGGCCATCCAGATAAGAGATCTTGAACAGATTTCTGAAAGACAGAAAGAGTGAAAGCCTGTTGATAGATTAAAAACAGAAGTTAAGGGCTGGTACAGGTAGTTCACATCTATAATCCTAACTACTTGGAGGACTGCAGTTCGAGGCCAGCCGGGGCAAATAGTTGTTTTATCTCCAAAACAACCAGAATAAAATGGACTGGAGATGTGGCTCAAGAGGTAGAGTGCCTGTTTTGGAAGCAAGAAACCCTGAGTTCAATCCCTAGTCCCACCAGAAAAAAAAAAAAAAGTACAAAGTATGCAAAGGAGAGAGTTTATCTGTTAAGTGATTCCAGAAAGAATCCAGACTCAGACTGGCCAGTGCAAAGGCAGTCAAGGGAGAAAAGGAGCATGAAGTAGAAATTCATTCAGGACTGATGTCTCATGCTTGAAATCTGCATTCCCAACTTCCTGCAAATACCTGAGAACTCCAGATAAAGTCACCAAATTGACAGTGAAATAAAATGATGATGAGAAGGATTTTGGACTCCAGAGGAAAACTCTTCTCAGTCTGGTTTGTTGGAGGCCTCAGTCTAATACCCCGTTCCTCCTCTGTTCAACCTCAGGTGAAGATAAAAGAAATGTCACACAGCCATTAGTCAATAGCCTGGGCAATGTGAACTCATAAGTACTCAATCTTTGCAAAGCGTGCCTCCACTCAAACTGTATCCTACTAAAATATTTCTCTGGTACCTGCAGTAAATATTTAAATCATACTTCATTTTTTATCAATTAACTAAATGA
Organism: Castor canadensis; assembly: GCF_047511655.1. Classification (NCBI taxonomy): domain Eukaryota; kingdom Metazoa; phylum Chordata; class Mammalia; order Rodentia; family Castoridae; genus Castor; species Castor canadensis. Next base: position 13,516,402 of record NC_133386.1, read on the forward strand.
ATTTTAAGATAATATAATTTACATATCATCACTTAATTATTTTATACAATATATCATATCTCAAAATTTCTTTTGCATTGACCTTTGTGCAAGAATTACCCAGATGAACAAGAGACAGAGACATGAGGGTTATAATAATCTCAAGCAGAGCATTTACCAATGCAGATTGCCTCAAAATAACATTTCACTAAATATCTTAGTATCCAACTGATGACTTGCTTTATGCTGCTCGAAACAAACAGAAATCTTCCTTTTGAATAAAAAAAATCTGCATAGCCATTTATTCAATACATGCATTAGTACTTTCATAGATGGCTTGACAAAACTCGGTCATTTTTTAAAGGAAGTATTTCTAGGGTTTTATTATGGTACATTGAGCTCAGGAGTGCTGGAGTAAAGATAATCCACACTGAAGTCCTTCTTGACTATTCATTAGCTTTTAGACCTTCAGCAAGATTCATAATCCTTCTGAGTCTCTTTCTCTTAAACATCCAAATGGGGATTGGTAGTCAGCATTTCTGTTTACAAACAACAGAATCCAAGTCAGGCTAATCTAAATAGAAAAGGAATGCAATTGAAGGCTATCAGATTGCTGAAAATCTCAAGAACAGCCCCATTATAGACACATAAACGGGTCAGAGATCAGAGGAAGGGGGATAACACACAGGAACTTTCTGATTAAGACATCACTGGGCCTGCTCCTTGGGCATCTCAGATGCGGGAATTTGGTTCTTATGAACCCAGTGCATCTTTGAATAATTATCCAGGCAGAGATGTCTAGTTGACCTTGGACTCCATGCACTCTAGGAATCCCTGAAAATAAACAAAATAGCTAATATTTTTATAACACATACCAATAACTGGCATTTTGGGGAGCTCCCCATAAATAATAATCCTCACAACACCACAAAAGTTACTCATTTTTATCAACTAATGAGTTTATTCATTTTGACTAGCTAATTAATAAGGTACAAATGATGGTTGGCTTCATTACACAAATTCAGACACCTAGGCACAGACATGTTAAGTAACTTGCCAAAGCTGGCAAGTACAGTGCTAGAATTCAACTGGTCTATACTAATTTGTGTTCCTTTGATGGCAATTAATAAACTAACTCCACAGATTACCAGGGTGTGTAGCTGGTAGTATCTGCTCAGTAATTAAGTGATAAGGCCAGTTTCCCTGAAAGCTTCATGAATCAGAGATAACTGATCATCAAATATTTTGTAAGAGCTTGCTGAAGTATTTGTATTTCAAAAGTATAGGTGACTCATGCCTATAATCCTACCTACTTGGGAGTCTCATATCAGGAGGATCATGGTTCAATTACAGCCTAGGCAAAAAGTTTGCAAGAGCCCATCTCAACTGGGCATGGTGGTGCTCACCTGTCATCCCAGCTATGGCAGGAAGCATGAAATAAAAATATTGTGGTCCAGGCCAGACCAGGCAAAAAGTGAGACCCTATCTCCAAAATAACCAGAAGAAAAGGACTAGAGACTTGGTTATAGCAGCAGAGCACCTTTCTAGCAAGTGGGAGGCCCTGAGTTCAAACCCTTATTACTGAATAGTCTAGAATCCTCTTCCCAGCAAGTGGGAGGCCCTAAGTTCAAACCCTCATTACTCAATAGTCTAGAATTCTATATTGTGAGTTGGTGTACTGTCTTAAATGGAAAACACATTGGTGTCTGCAAATCAAAATTTCACAGACAATAGAGAAACAAAATCAAGAACACTTTAGGATAGTATTTCCCATCTGTTTTACAACTTGGCATTTAGGGAAAAGGCTAGTATTTTTACAGCAAAATAGTGAAATTGAGCAGGATTTCCTGATTTTCCTGGCGTGACATGACAGAGCATCAGTATCTCAGGATACCTACAAATCATTCACAGAAGGAGAGATGAATACAAACCATCTATCTTAGAGAATGTTCTCAGATATCAATAATTAATATTTAAGATTATATTTTAACAAAACAGAATATTTTGTCATTTCCCTCTTTTTTTTAAAAAAACATCAGAAGATGACTAGCAGCCAAACTCTTTAAACACTGTACTTATTTTATATGCATGAACATTAAGATTCATTGGAGCCACATTTTAAAATTTCATTATATGAGGCCTCAAATGTTAACATGGGAATTATGAAAAAGAGAATAACTTGCCCAAGACAGATACACTGGGGTGTTGCTCTGCTGCTGAAGGTCTAGCCCTGCCTCCTTCAGGCTCCTTCATGGGGAAACAGAATTCCATAGAATGCAGTGTGGGAAGTGTTGATTTACATAAATTAGGCTTCTCTCTCCTTTTCCTCTGCTCCTTACTATTCTAGCCTACTTATATCTCCACAAATGTACTATACTGTCTTCACCACTGGCCTTTGTGAACGTGTAATGCCACAAGATTCTTATTTCTATTTTAGCAACCATAACCTAAACCATAAGGGCAGGATTGGTTCATATTAAGTATGGAGGATCCTTGGCAATCTATATCTTTGTTTGGCTACCTGAGCAATCAAAGATACCTGGAAAAGTATCACTCATAATGACTTAACTTCACTGGGATTGTGGTACAGAACTTCCCATGCTCCCTATAGGACATTAAAGGACCATTGTAACAACAGAGCCTTTCCTATGACTGAATGAAAAAGAAGCTAGGAAAATCAATCTATACCATAAAATTAATTTTAAGAGGATAAAGTGCTTTTAACAACATTGTTGCAGGCAACAATCAAATTATTTTATTAACAGTGTAAAGGCAAAGAAGAACTTGATAGTTCAAAATTAAATCTCTTTCATTAGTTTAGATATATTAGGTAAAATATTTAATTGAATTCTTTCAAAAGCTTTTCTTCATGTGAAAACCACTGGTATAAATAACTATTTTCTAATCTTGAGTGCTTTTTAACATGAAGGTAGAGAGAAAACAGATCTATAATATGAAGTGATCCATGGACTACAAGTCCAAAAATCACTTAAACATACAAATTGAAATTCACATATGCTCCTAAGCAAAAAGCACTATTTTATGAGAGCCTGAAGTGATGGTAGCATAATTCTGATTAAATGAAAGCAAGATGTGTCTTTCTCAAAGCATAAAAGGATTATTAACAATGCATCAAGAAACACTCTCTAGGCAGCCTAGGTTTTCAAAGTGAGGTTCCCACTCTGTGCTTTGTACCATTTGGGATTTATGTTTAAACATGCGATCTGCTTCTCATCTCTCAGAGCATCACAGGACAAGAGGACTTGTCTAAAGTCTCAGTTGCTGTTGTGGGTTACTCCTCCAGTGAAAAGCTATGTGACCATCACAGCCACCTGAAAGGCAAGTTCATCCTCCACTCATAATTGCCAAAAGAGAAATTCACATGTAAGAGGGAAGACGTGAACAAACAATATCAATTCTGTGTGTTGATTCATTATCAGTCATTGTTACAGCTTTTCTTATATTTTTAGTTGGCATTTCAGGGATTCCACCCTGAATTTTTAAATCATTACTATAGAAGGAAAAGATGTACTAATAATTATAAAAAACATTCTTAGCTCTGGACCACCTCTAGCAAACCCTCTGAATTGTCCACTCCATGTTTATAGGCAGGATTTCAGTCTTGTTCAAAATCCACCTGCTGCAGCCACACCTGCTTCTCTCCTCACACCCTCCCAGCCATGGTGGGGCTTCTCCTTCCTAGAATGCTCATTGTACCTGGATATTGCCATCTAAATTTTGATCCCAGCACATGGTTGCTCCTGAGTTGGTGCTACAAATGCTCCCCCCAACACACACACTGTAGCTCATTGTCCTAGGAAAGATAGATTTATGATCCAGCCATATTTGATAAGATGATTAGTTTCTATTCCCCGACCCACTGGTTGTCTCTGAATGTTCTATTCAAAAGCATGTAATCTAACTGGAATTGTTGGCTGCCAAATAAGTGTGTGTCTTTTGTATCTGTAGGAACAAAGAGGGCCCACCAATAAGTTATTTGGGCTTATAGGACAAACCATGTCACATTTCATAAATAGAGATAGGGATAAAGTTACAATCATAACATTCTGATAGCCTGCTGCAGACTTCACTAAAAAACATTCTGATTTCTCTGTGTTTCTGTATATGTCTATATGCACATAGCTGTGTGTGTGTGTACATGTGTATGAGCATGCATGCTGTACTCTTCTCAGTATAAATCTTCTTCCAAATATTCATGGCTTTAGTTTTCCCTAAAACAAAAAGGAGTCATAGGTTTGTATCTTGAGCCCACATAACTCCTCTGAGATACAGCCTCATCCAATATGTTACCTTCTCAAACTTGAAGCCCAATATGAACACATCCTATGCTATCTGCTGCTTTTCCTTCCCATGGGGCAGATGGGATTACAGGGAACCCTGGGCCTGTTGTATTTTCCGTATATTCCTATCCACTGAGTAGTGTAAAACAGAAGCCTAAGAATCACCCTTTTCCTTCTCCTTCCCTCTCCTACTCAGTCTCTTGCCAACCAAGTACCATGTAATCTATCAGGCACTTTTTCTGGCTCAGTGCCTCATCCTTGTGCCCTTTAACACTATGGTTCCAAAAAATATAGGATTCAGAATAAGATGTCTCTTATCAGATAATGATAGATTAAAGCAGGATGCAAAGTTTAAGATATAAAATAATAATTACTCCATATTCTAAGCACACCAGGAAAATGTTTGGGAATCAGATACCTCCTCAAGATTTATTTGAAAACATCAAAAACAAGTACAACTTCCAGCCACCTCCTACCATTTCCTGTCACTTCCTACAAGCAGATGACCATGAGAGGGGAAGAGTTCAAGGTAAATAGTGAAAGTTACGATTAGAATATAGCTCTGTAGTTTTGTGATCCGCTGACCACCCCTGCTGACACCATTGCTGCCACCCAAAAGTCAAGTGAAGTGGGGTCCAGGATAATCTGTATTAGAGACTAGAAGATGACTTCTCAGGGACTTCACTCTTTTCTGGTAGACATGTTTATGTACATCTTCTATTTGGTCATAGAGAAAAAGTACTGGAAAGGGATATTATTTTGGAGATGCATCCCAGAAAAGCTTTCATGAGCAACATTTGCTTGGGCAAAGATGAGTAAGTACCCCATGGGTCCAGTAGACACCATGCAGTTACTCTGATGTGAGTCATGTATCCAGCAACTTCTACAGAGGGCTGGCTGCTCAGCGAGGAAAAACCTGCAGAGAGAAGGTACAGGTGACATGGTAGGTGGAAGTTAGAATCGTGAAGCAACTAGGCAGTGAGGAGAACTCTGAAACATGGTTGAGAGAACAGACATATGCATTTCTTGAAGACAGTATTGGGAGACTGCCTCAAAAGGGCACCCCTGGGAGACCCCAGAGATAGAATATGATCAGAAGAGGATGACATGATCACAACTGAAAGAAAGGGCTTTTGATCCATTCTCTCTAAATCTCTTCTCCAGGCTCTCTACACACCAAAGGAGGAGGGGTTAACAGAAGAGAGAAGGTATAGAAACACAGCTGGCATCCAGTCACTACTGAATTCTTTAGATCAAAGCCTGGATGAGGTAAAGAGGAAGGGAGCAGGAGAGTCTGAGAGTGAACATGAATTTGATATTTCCAATGGGCCCTAAATGGCATGGACTAAATGATTGAAAGTGTCAATAGGTATGGATCTATTTAGTTGTCACTAAGAAATGAGGAAATAAGATCTGACAAGACAATGATCATTTGAAAAAAGAGGAGAAAGTAAGATTTTTCTATTTCATAGTTGTGCTTAATGAAATGTAGACCTTTTAATAAAGTAGATATAAAGGCTAGCATCATCTTCCAACTAGACTACTTTATTAATTTACTACAGGTCTACCAGCATCCATTGTGGTCTCCTTCAAATATCATATTGAAAAAGAAAAGTCATATGTAATCATGTGACTGCCCTCCCTCTAATTAAAAATCTTCCCTTTTAAGTCTCAGTATTTTAAAGACCAAGATAAAATGCTTTAACTTGAGCTATGCATGCCTGCAATGTCTGAATTCAACATATTAGCACCATGTTAGTGCAAGCTTTCTTCTTTATCTGTTTACTCCAGCCTTTCTTCAGACCCTCCTGTTTGTCAAAAAGTCCAAATCCCTGATATATTCTCATGTTTCCATAGACTGAATAGCATACGATGTTATTAGAATTCAGGAAAGTATTAAATTCAATTCATTTATTTTATATTTTAACCTGGACACACCTGAGTTTTACAGACATACAATAGCCAATCTACCCAGCACCAAACAACACATGGAAAACTACTTGGATCTCTCCAAAATCTTTGATTAATAGAAACTTCCATGGCTCAGTGGTACTTTGTGCTTCTGATCCCAAAGCAAAGCCAATGCTAGATGAAGTTATTCTTAGTGTGAAATTGGCTGCTCACCTCTGGGAATACCATTTGAAAAGTAACCTAATGCTTTTCAGGTTATTCTTAGTGTGATTAAATAATTTCCAAGTGGTTACTTCAGGTTGGAAATTTTCTTTTTCTTTCCTTTTTTTCTTTCTAGAAAGAACTTCACCATTTTTCAACCCCAGAATGTCATCCTCAATCTATAACATAGATCATAAACTAAGACACTACAGTAAAAACCAAACCTTATATGTGCATCAGAGGTTCAGCCTGTGTCAAATAATGACAGGCTTTAAAAAGAAACGAAAGGAAAACACCAGCACTCTTTGGAATATAAGTGCTCTAATCTCTTGCTAGAAATTCTTTGATTTAAACCTGTGATCTGAATACTGTGGGCAGAGGAATACCAATATAATTAAAAACATATTTAAGGCAACAGTTTCTAAATGACAGATTTATGCAATTCTTTAACTTATTCAATACAAAAAGAGTATATGCAATCTTATTTAAGTATGAAGTACCATAACGGGAACTATAACTTTCATTTGACAGTGATAAAGATTTTTGTTGATTTTGGTTGAGGTTAGCAAGGTTAGTAACTAGGATTTGACTTAAATAAAAATGGTTAGCTGCTTCTCAGCTTTTTTCCTTGAATTTCTAGGGTAAGCAACAGTCCAAATGTGACATCCCATTTATTATTCATGATTCTCATATTTCATGACTTTATCACTACAATTTGTAAAATGGAAATTATGTGTTTGTGGTTATTACTGTATAAAGTTATTAAACAATGCAAACAAAATCTTATGATAAAAATGGCATGCTTTCTATTACCAGATATTCTCTCAGTGAAGGCTGCCAATCTATCCAAGTAATATGGGAAAGGGTGGGATGCATGAGCAGGGTAAAAAAGAGGTTGCGACCACTGCCCTTTCTGTAATAATATGATGTTCATGACTCATTGTCAGCAAGCCATGATCTTTGAGTTTCAGTAATGGTGATGAGTTTGTCATGAGTCATCTACACTATTTCCCAGATGTTTCTATGACTAAGCACTTAATTTTCAACAAACACATTCTAGCAAAACATATAGCATGAGATATTTACATTAATTTATAAGTACTTATGAAGATCAACAAATTATCAAATTGCTATCATTTCTAAACTGTGTTCCATAAATATGTATAGATTTACTTACAAAGGACTGAGGCCATCGATATATTTTATCAGTAGTGACTAAAGACTTTCCCTCTCTGACTTCCAACAGCTCAGCAGGGACTACAAGTCACCATCAACAATTTTATGTTAGCAGTCCCTGTGGTCATTTACTGCTAGTTCCAAATCATTTAGGTCCAGACAGATTTCCTACCCTTCATTCTAAAGGACAGGCAGGAAGCAGAAAAGATTTTACTATCTGTCTGCATGCTTAGCTACAGTACGGCTTGTCGTGATAAAGCATTCTACTCTCATTAGGCTATGTGGCGTCCTTTCCAAGGCAACTTGTCAAAGAACTGGGTCATGGTCATGAGGACTTTTTTGTTATTTTTTTTACAAGTTAACAGTGTATTCTAATCAATGACGCTGAGAGACTGTGGATTCATTTGAAAAATGAATTTATTTTGTAAAAGAATTCAAAATTATAGTCTCTATATACATAAGTATAATGGTTTGAATATGATGTAGGCCTCACCACAGGTTCATGTGTTGAACGTTGGTCCTCAGCTGGTGGTGCTATTTTGGGATATGGTGGAAACTTTAGGAGGCAGGGACTGGATGGAGGAAGTGCACCACTAGTTATAAGCTAGTCATTGGTTTTCTCTCTCTCTCTCTCTCTCTCTCTCTCTCTCTCTCTCTCTCTTTCTCCCTCTCTCTTTCTCTCTCTCTCTCTCTCTCTCTCTCTCTCTCTCTCTCTCTCTCTCTCTCTTTCTCTCTCTCCCTCTCTCTGTCTTCTGGCTACCATGAGGTAAAGAGCTCCTCTGCCACATGTTCCTGTTGTCACGATGCTCTTCCCAAGTGCATGAGGCCAAGTGACCTTGAACTAAAACCTCTAAAATTGTGAATGAAAATAAGTCATTCCTCATTTCAGTTACTTTCCTCAGGTATTCTGTTACAACAACAATAAAAACAACTAATGCAGAAAAGTGGGGGCATTGCTGTGAGTAAACCTGACTGTGTGGTTCTTAAGCCTTTGGAATATGTTGTAGGAGGAATATGGAAAAATTCTTGCTAACTTATTTTAATTTGGAATAATTGCTAATTTATTTTAGGCAGATTTATAGTAAGAATTTGGAGCTAAAAGCAGAGCAGGAAGATCTGAAAAACTTAGTTTTGTCAGAAAAGCCACTGTAAAGTTGGGGCTAAGGAAGACATGGAGTCAGTAAAAAGAAGCCAGTACTTTGCATTGGGACAGTAGGAAAGATGCCTGGAGGACATCTCAGTATTTTACTGACCCACCAATCACAGAGCCAAGAGTATAAATGTGCTAATTTATTTGAAAAACTTTCTCTTGAGAGGAGAGCACTCTGTGTGCTCTGCTCACACAGGACTGGCTAGGCAGTTGTTTCCCAAGAGTTCTTTCACCATGCTCAGTTACCCCAGAACTCAGAAGCCAATGCAGCTGTGGTCCACAGGGCCTGGCTGTCACTCAGCAGATAGCTGGCCTTGCCATCATTTATGTGATGCTGGGTTTACAGCATGCAAAATGCAAGAGTTATGCAATTATAAAGGCTTCCACCCAGATTTCAAAGGAAGGTGTGGGAAGTCAGGCAATGTGTAACAGGGTTGGAGTCCCTGCAGGTAACACCTGAGAGGAAGATGTGTGAAGCTATGAGGGTAAAGCCTAAGGTGCAGTGAAGACCTCAGGATGTTGGAGATGCCAGGAATGTCCAACACCTGCTGAGGAAAAATGCAGGCAATCAGTGGATCCAGCCCAAGAGAGATGCCATGTCAACTAGAAACATCAAGGCAATGAGGTCAGGACTTTTCAAGTCCATTGATATACCTGTTATGATGCCACAGGCCCCGGATGACAGACATGGAGTTACAGTACTTAATGTTTGCCCTGCTTTTGTTTGCAATTTCCTCTCTGTCCTTCATTATTTGGGGATGGGAATATCTAATCCATGTCATTATATCATGGAGGTATGCAGCTTGTTTTTGATTTTTGCAGGGATTCACAGCTAAGAGATGTTTTGAGTCTTAAAGAAGCTTTAAACTTGGGTTTTAGAACAGTGTGGGAACTGTTAAAACAATGGGGAATCGACTAAATGCATTTTGCATTATGAGATGGTCATGAGTCTTTGGGAACCAGAGATGGAATGTTATGGGTTGAATATAAAATGTCCTCCACAGTTTCATGTGTTGAGCAGTTGGTCTTGAGCTGCTGCTGTTATTTTGTGAGGTGGTGAAAACCTTCTTAGTTGAAGAAAGTAAGTCACTTGGGCGGGGAATGCTTTTGGACTTTTTTTTATGGTGGCTATTCCCTTCACTCTCCTGGACACCACAAGGTAAAGAATCTCCTTTGTCTCACACTCTTACCACCATGATGCTCTGCCTAAGACAAGTGATGCTCTGCCTAAGACAAGTGCATGGGACCTTGTGACTTCTGATATTTTGCACCAAAATAAATCTTTTTCTTCTTTAAGTTTTTCTCTTGGGTGTTTTGGTTACAGCTATACAAAAGTAACTAATAGAATAAGTCAAAAATATACATATAAATGCAAACCTTATAATTAAAATGTTGCCTGAAAATAAAACCAACCCTGTTCCTTTCCTACGGTGTACAATGAATGTAAACTGAGGCAACAGGGTCATTTCAGGAGGATTGAGCTTAAGAACAGAGAAAATAGCTGGCATATATTTATGGGAATATAGATTATTATGCAAGGCTAGGTCATATAATTTTTCAAGTGCTATTAGGGCCAAAAAAAATATTCCTCTTTTCTGTAAAGCCACACTGGAAAAACTCTAGCCTCACCCAATCCCTCTACAGACTTCAGAATTAACTAATGAGACTTTCTGAAACTCTGGAAGGAAAAACCAAGCAGAACATTTCAGAAAATATTATGTTGTGAGAAGGTAAATATAAATTTCAATGGCCCTATTAAAATCTCTTTTTCTGTAAAGATATTACAATATGTAGGTTCACATGATTTTTATTAAAATTCAGTCTTAAGTATTACACTAAGTGTTCATCATAAAGTGCAAGACCTTCCTCTTTCTTATACTACTTTATTTATATTTGACTGCTCAATAGCGATTGCACAAGATAAATCATGAAACCATTAGCACACTTAACACTAGTAATAGATTTGTAGTGACCCGCACATCTACTTGATTATTCAGTATAATACCTTAGAATCAAGAGCTAACTGAAAAAAAAAAAGTGGCTCTGTTTAGAATGCCAGACACATCATAGGTAATTCCTATCCTTCCATTATTTCCTTATTATGCTAAATAGAATGCATAAAGAAAATGTGTCATTAAAGGGATTTACAAAAATATTTTAAAGAGAAGGCATTATCACATCTGTGTCTTGAAAAGTCCTTTTAAATGGTAATAAAGAGAGTAGCTTCAAGCATGAAGAGCACAAGATCAATTAAAAGCCTATTTCCATGGACTGAATCAAATATGATGCTAAGAATGGATGACTTGCTTATTTCATCTGCACCCTAACACACCCACCCACAACTCTCAGAAAAATTGTAGGGAAAGCCAGACAAATCGCCCATACAGCTGAAAGTGACTAGTTAGAGTCAAGGTGAGGTGACAGGTGGGGGGAAGACCAGTCCCAAACAACATTCTAGAAAGAAAGGAAAAGTTACAAGACTGAAGTGCTGGAATGCAGCGTGAACACTTTTGATGGGTATAGTGAGTATATTATAACTTCAGTTGTTAGTCAAAAATAAGCACTTAAGAAGAGAAGAAACCAAACTGGGAAGCAATAATGCAGGCAGATAGTGGGCATAGGATCACTGCAAGTATGAATGATGATGTGATGTTGAATGCAAAGCACAGTATCTTGGCGATCCCACACTCAGTGAGAGGTGGAAAAACTGGGCACCTTTCCCAAGCTTCAATTTGGCTCAAAAGATCGAATAATCTGAGACTACCAGATCCACTTATATTCACAAGGAAATAAAAAATACAACTAATAGTAAAGGTAATTGGTTTCTGTATTATTGTCTAACTAGAATTATGTGTTTCATTACCTTTTCTGATGATACAGGTAATTTGGAATTAACTAAGCCTTTCTCTCCACTCTTTCTCATTTTCATATTTTATTAATTATTAAGAACTCCCAATGTATTGCACATTTTGGATTTCATTACTACATAAAGATTCTAATCTTTATTTTTAATGTTGCTAAAACAAGACTTGATGTCAGTCCTCAGAACAATTTCTTCTCTAAACAGAAGCAGAGAACAGGAATGCCTTGAGCACAGGTTAGGAAATGTACACTAGAGCTTCAGATATAGACAAAAATTCTTACAGAATCCACTTACACAATACAATGGAACTTGTGTGCCACTAGAAGGGTGACATGGGAAAGCATCGTCCCATGAAAAGAGGAGCAGGGTCTGCACCTAAGTTAAACCTCAAGTAAAACACCCTTATTTGAAATCCCTTCCCTCTTATATGCGTTTCCTGTAAAGCCTTCAATATTCTAATTTAAACATGGAAGTAGCCAGCATATTTTAAAATATTTTATGTGGGAGGATATTTCCCATTTTAATAGTTTTTTATTTTTAACTGATACACAAACACAAAATCATATACATATTAATAGCATACTATGTGATGTTTCAATACTTGTGTACATTGTATAATATTTAACTCAAATTAAACATATCTGTCTCTTCAAATGTTTTATGGTGAAAATATTACTTTCTTCTAGCTTTTTCAAATAGAACATCGTTGTTATCTGCAGTCACCCTATTGTGCAGAACTTCTTACCCTTATCTAACTATAACTTAATAGTCATTGATCAATTTTTCCCCATACTGCCCTCACTGCTACTACCCCCAGGCTCTGGTAACAGCATTCCACTCTCAACTTCTATGAGATCAGCCGTTTTAGATTTCCCGCATGAGTGAGATCATGTGGTACCTGTCTTCCTGTGCCTGGCTTATTTCACTTAATATAAAGATGTCCAGTTTCATTGATGTTGTCACAAATCACAGAACTTCATCCTTTTTAAGGCTGGATACTATTCCATTGTGTAGATTCACCGAATTTCCTGTATCCATTCTTCAGTTGTTAGACACTGAGCTGTTTCTGTTTTCTGGATATTGTGACCAGTGCTGCGATGAACACGAGAGTGCAGATGTCTCTTTGACATATTGATTTCATTTCTTATGGATATATACCCAGTAGTGGAACTGCCAGATCAGATGAAAGTTCTTTTAATTTTTGAGGAAATGCCATACTGTTTTCTATAATCACTATATTAATTTGCATTCCACCAACAGCATGCAAGTTTCCTTTTTCTCCACACCCTCATCAGCCTTTTTGATAACAACCATTCCTAATATGGCAAGGTGATATCTCAGTGTTGCTTTGACTTGCATTTCCCTGGTAACTAGTGATGGTGAGCATTTCTCATACATTTGTTGCCCATTTGTATGACCTCTTTTAAGAAATGTCTACTTAGGTCAATTGTCCATTCTTTAAATCAGTTTATTTGTATTTTGCTTCTATATTTTTTGAGCTCCTTTTATATAATGGATATTAACATTTTGTCAGATGCATGGCTGGTAAATTTTTTCTTCCATTCTCTTGGGTGTCACTTCACTCTGATGATTGCTTCCTTTTCTGATTTTGTGACACTTTTGCAGGAACCAAATAAAGAGCCTTTGTTCTGTTCTTTTTTTTTCTTTTTTGTGGTACTGAGGTTTGAACTCAGGGTCTCACACTTGCTAGGCAGGTGCTCTAACACTGGAGCCACTCTACCAGCCCTCCTTTTCTGTGAAAAAGCATTTTAATTTGATGTAATCGCATATCTCTATTTGCACCTTTGTTTTTTGTGCTTTTAGAGTTTTTCCAAAAAAAAAAGTTCTTATAATTCCAATATCCTGAAGGAGTTACCTTGCTTTTTCTTCTAATAATTTTATAGATTTAGCACTTACATTTAGGTTTTTAATCCATTTCAAGTTGATTTTTGTAACTGGCAATGGGAAGGAGCTTAGTTTCATTATTTTTGAGTGTGGATATTCAGTTTTCTCAACTCCATTTGTTGAAAGAATCTCCTTTCTCAAATTTATGTTCTTAGCACCTTTGTCCAATATCAGTTGGCTGGTAGATGTATGGCTTTAATTCTAGACTCTCTATTCTGCCTATGTTTACATACACACACTTTTTGGTCAAGATGGTTTGGGATATCCATGGTTTTATATAGTTCAATACAAGTTTTAAGATTGATTTTTGTAGTAGAGGATGTCATTGGTATTTTGATAGCGATTTCATTGGATCTGTAGCTCACTGTGGGTGGTATGGACACTTTAACAAAATTTATTCTTCCAATCCATGAACATGGTACATCTTTCCATGTTCTTTTTTTTTTTTGTATTTGTTCTCTTCAATTTCTTTCATCAGTGCTTTATACTTTTCAATGTGGAAGTCTTTTGCTTCTTTGGTTAAGTTTACTTTTGGATGTTCTATTCTTTTGTAGCTAATGTAAATGGATTTGTATTCTTGATTTCTAGTTCAGACAACACACCATTGGCATAAAGCAGTACTACTGGTTTTGCACATTGATTTTGTATCTTGTAGCTCTGCTAAATTATTATTAGTTTTAACAGTTTTTGGTGGAGTTGTTGGAGGTTTTATATGCAAGATGATGTTATCTGAAAGCAATGACTATGATTTCCTGTTTACAGTTTGGATACCTATTCTTTCTTTCTCTCATTTGATTGCTTTGACTAGGACTTCCAGTACAATGTTGAATAAAAGTGGTGAAAGTGGACATCCTTGCCTTTCTGTAGATCTTACACAGAAAGCTTTCAGTTTTTCTTCATTCAATATCAGAATAACTGGTTTTTTTATAAATAACATTTAGTATGTTGATGTACATTCCTTCTGCGTCTAGTATGCTTAGCATTTTTTTTGATGTTGAATTTTATCAAATGCCTTTTTGGCATCTATTGAGATGATGATGTGGTTTTTGTTCTTCATTCTGTTTATGTGGTTTAGTATCACATTTACTGATTTGCACATGCTGAACCATCTTTGCATCCTTGGGATAAATCCCACTTGATCATGGAGAATAATCATTTTATTGTGCTATTGGGTTCAGTTTGCTAGTATTTTCTTAATGATTTTAAATCTATGCTCACTAAAGATATTGGCCTACAGTTTTCTTTTTGTGTGTGCCCTTGCTGATTTTGATTTCAGGGTACATAGAATATGTTTAAAAGAATTCCTCCCTCTTCAATTTTTTGAAATAATATAGGAAGAACTATTACTAGTTCTTTAAATATTTGCTAGTACTAGCAGTAAAGCTGTCTGGTCCTTGGCTTTTCTTTGATAGGAAACTTTTTATTACTGATTCAATCTCATTACTTGGTACTGCTTGGCTCAAGTTTTCTGCATCCCAACGAATCAATTTTAGTAAAATGTATGTGTACAGGAATTTGTCCATTTTTTTCTAGGTTCCCAAAATGGTTGACATATAATTGTTCCTAGTGGTTCTTGGTATTTCTGAGGTGCCAGATGTAATGGTTTCCCCTTTGTCTCTAATTTTATTTCAGTCTTCCCTTTCCTTTTCTTAGTCTAGCTATGTTTTCATAAATTTTATTTATCTTTCCTTTCCTTTCATTATCTTTTGTATTGGTTTTGTCTCATTTATTTCTGCTCTAACTTTTATTGTTTTACTAGTTTTGTTTACTTTTTTTGGTTTCTGAATCCCTCACATGCAATAATGCACTGTGTGTTTGAGATCTTTCTTCTTTTCACAAGGCATTAATGGCTGTAAGCTTCCCTTTTGTCTTCATTTTCATTTGTTTCAATAATTTTGTACTGTTTTCTTGATTCTTCTTTGATCCATTGATTGTTCAAAAGTTGTTTAATTTCTGTGGTTTCCAAAGCTTTACTTGTTACTGATTTCTAGATTAATTGCATTGTGGTTGCGAAGCATATTCAGAGTTATTTCAGTTACTTAACATTTGTTTGAGACTTTTTTTTCCTGCAGCCAATTATATGGTCTATTGTGGAGAATTTTCCATGTGTTGATGAGAAGAATGTTCTATCTACAACTGTTGGATGAAATATTCTATAAATGCCTGTTAGGTCCCTTTGGCCTAGAGTGATATTTACCTCTGTTGCAATTGTCCCTTTATCATAATGTGATATTCTTATCTTTTTTTTACTGCTTTTTATTTAAAGTCTATTTTATCTGATGAAAATATGGCTGCCCCTGCTTTACTTTGAATTCCATTTTTGTGGAACATCTTATTTCCTCTTTTCACTTTCAATCTATGTGTGTCCTTAGAGATGGAGTGATGCTCTTGTAAGTATCATATAGTTGGGTCATGTTTCTTATCCATTTAGTCACTCTGTCTCTAATATAGAATATAATATAGAATTTTGTCCATTTATATTAAAGATAATAATGAAAAGGTAAAGTAGCCATTTTGAAACCTGTTTTTTGGTTTTACTGTTCTTTCTTTCTTTCCTTCCCCCTTACAGTCTTCTTTCTATGGTTAAGTGATTTACTTTAGTAGGAGGTTTTGATTCCTTAATTATTTTTTGTTTGTATATTACAGATTTTCACTTTGTGGTTCACAAAACTTATAAAACACCTTTTGACAAGCAATTTTGAAATGATTACAACTTCTTATAAATGTAAGAAATGAAACAAAAAAACCAAACAGATGAAATATATTAATACAAAACTTGGCCTCTTGAACTGGTGGCATGGCTCAAGTGGCAGAGCACCTGTGTAGCAAAAAGGAGGCCCTGAGTTCAAACCCCAGTACCACCAAAACAAAACAAAACTCGGCCTTTGCTTTTCATTCTTCCCCACATTTTTTTTTTTTTGGTGGTACACAGTTTGAACTCAGGACTTTGCACTTGCTAAACAGGTACTTTTATCACTTGAGCCAATCTCCAGCCCCACATTTTAAGTTTTTGATGCCAACTTTTACACCTTTCTTTATTGCCTATCTCATAGCATATAAATGTAGCTAACATTTTAATTGCTTTTATTTTTAAATTTTCATGCTAAAGATATGAATGCTTTCTGCACCAAGTTTATAATATTAGAGCCCCCTGAATTTGTCTGTATAGTTACTCTTATCAGTGAATTTTATACCTTCCAATGCTTTCTCCTTACAGCTGTTTTTAAATGGTGTTGGATGCATTCCAAAACATTTTTATCATCCTGAACTATACCTGTTAAACAGTAAGTCCCAGTTTCTCCTCCCTCCAGTCCCTTATAACCTCTAAGTCTGTCTCTATGACCAAAAGTTGCCCAATCTAGATTTTTTTAAAAGTGGAGTCACACAATATTGATCATTGTTTGTCTGGCTTATTTTACTTAGCATAATCTGCCTAAGGTTTATCTATGTTGTAGCTTGTATCAAAATTCCATTCTTTTTCAAGTATCCATTACATATATAATGTGTGTCTCACATTTTATTTATCCACTCATTTGTTGATGGACAGTTGTCTTGTTTCCACCTTTTGGCTTTGTGAATAGTGATTTGTCATATAAAAGCCTTCTTGAGTCTTTCAGTTATTTTGAGTACACACCTAAGAGTGGATTTCTTGGATCATACCATAATTCCATGTTTAAGCTTTCTGGGGAGCCACCAAACTTTACACAGTGGCAGTATCATTTTCCATCAATGTACAAAGGTTGCAATTTTTCTACATCTTCCCCAATATTTATTGTTTTTTTTCCTTTGTTGTAGCCTTCTTAGTAGCTGTAAAGTGATAGATCATTGTGATTTTGATTTGTATTTCCCTAATCACACTGATGAACACCAATTTATTTGTGAAAGCCATATTTAGTAAAAAACCAACATTGTGTGTTTCTAAGTGTTTGTGGTATTTATTTTCAGCAATCTCTTGAGAAGATTTTTTTAAAATCTTTTTAAATAGGACAAATATGCAGGAGGTATATAAAAACTGGCAGCAGTAAAGATCACATATGACGTCAATATTCTGTTGAGTGTTTGGTAAAGCTTCTTATTCACCTGATTTAAGTAGCTTGTGACACTTTTCTAGTTCTTTGAAAGACTCTTTAAACAATTATATAAAGGACATTTTTCCTTTTGTTCCATTCTTGACTAAAAGTACATACCTGCATATGAAAAGGGTAGTTTTATTTTAAATTACTCTACGGAGTGCCCATGTGAGTTTGCAAAACACAATAAAAATATTTGCCTCTCTTCAAGCTTAGTTCCATGTATGTTTTTATCTTGTTTCATTTTTCTCAAGTTGTAAAAAAAATGGACTTTATTGTGCATAACAACATAAGAATTAACAATCATACTTTAAACATAGGCAACGTGATTTTAAAAATATAGATGCAGATAACTTTGTAATTAACCTGTAATTTAGACATCCAGTAGTTTAAACACATTCCATTTTGTACTTAGTGTAGACATGCAGATTACCTGTTTCTAATACAGCATTAAGATAAAGGTCACTCCAAAGAATTTTTATTTTCATAATTTATTCTCCATTAAAGTATACATTAATTTGATTTTCCATAATTTCCTAATTTGTACTAGTGTAGAGAAAGAAATGAGTAATGGGTAAATAGACTATGACTAAATGATATTTAATAGTCCAATGACGAATAAACACCTATTTCTCATTCTGTAACCACATTCCATTAAAAGTTCTAAAATAAGGAGTAATGGAAGCTTTTCTGATTTTAAAATGAGAGTCACTTAGGAGGAGAATAGCTGATTTATCTTTAAGTTTTTCTCCTATCTGTTCCCAACAGCCACACTCACCAATAAGCCTCTCCTACTCAAAAGTTTTGAAATAGAGCTGCTGGAAGGGGAAAGATCCATGTCTGTGCTATGAACACAGGAGTGGGCTGCTTCACTTCCAGCTCCTTCTGGAGGATTAAACTGATAACTAATCCTGCAAAACACAGTGAACAACTCCTTTCCCCAAAACACTGGCTCTTACACAGGTCCTGAGGTAATGAGCAGAAGTGGAGGAGGACTCTCATCAACCCTCACTTTGGAAAGCGGGAGTTTGGCTTTTTTCTTATTAAGATAATACTTTAAAACTTAAAGGATTATTGGTGGGTTATAAACATTTTTGGTCTAGAAACTCCATAATAATACCACTTACTAACAATTCAAGGTTTGTTACTAACATTTACTTCAACTGTTAATGAGAACTAATTGATGGAACAGTCACCCAAAAAACAGAGAATAGACCTGAAAACCAAATGGTCCTAAAAACTAAAATCTGGCAAGTGTTTTATTTTGTTCTACACTACTCTTATTTCTACTTACAAGAAGAAAACAGATGTTGACAGTATGTAAGTATCTTGACTCCGTGGGTAGGATGTACAGTTGTAGTCACAACAATAACAAAAGAAATAAACATGAAAACAGAAACACAAACATAGTAATGTTTGCCTTTGCTCCTATAAGAAATAGGTATTTATGTAATCATGGCCAAATCTGAAGGACTTAATCACAAAATGGGGTGGGGAACAGAATATCAAGTTACAATAATGCATCAAAGATATTGTAAGGTCTAAATGTAGAAGTGAAGAACTTAGGAGGTCACTTTGTCATGCCCACAAGAATTGCAACACCTAATGGACCCCTACAACACACAAAGAAGAGAGTGTCACTGTGGGGGTTCTATCTCTGCTTTTTTCCTTTAGAACTGATACAAACTTCAGCTCAAACCTTATAGAGCAAAATCAAGAGACTCTCAATCTAGGGCTCTTCACTACTTTACTGCCTCTTTCTTGCAAGGAAGAAAGCACTTAAGTGACCAAAGGGGTCCTGCTCTTAGCTAAGTGTGGTGGATCCAGAGAAATCCTAATGAATATATGGGCACACAGACATAGGCTCTTCAAAAGCAAACTTGAGAGAGAGTGGCTAAGTAAGATAAGGAGTCAGTCACTATCAGTTATCTAAATGATTGTCCATCAAAGAGGAAAGTTGGGCACTTTAATCGCAGTGCATAATGTAGAGTTCACATTTGCTACAAAGGAAATCAAATCCATGCATCAATCACATGCACGTGCTACCATCTTCTCTTGATAAGTTGGTATATTTTATTTTTTATAATAATTTTATTAGGATATATTCATTATACAGGGGGGATTCATAGTGACAATTCCAATTAGACTTATATTGTACATTAGTTACATCGCCCCCATTGTCTCGCCCCCTCAACTCCCTCCTCACCCCACTTAAAGCAATTGCAAGAGGTTTCTTAGTTCTGTTTCAAATAGGTATATGAAGTTTCTGCCATACACCGTCGCCTTAATCTTTCTCTACCCTCCTCCCTCCCACTAGTACCCCCACACACACTGTACTCATTTTATAGTCCTTGTTCTCATTATTAATATTTAACTTGATGTTCAAAGGGGTGTCTCAATGCATGCCCTCTGTGGGTGTGCTTTACTTTGGTCCATTCAACCCCTTCCATTACTCTCCCTTACCCCTTTACCTCCCCCCCATTTTTCAACAGCTTTCAATAGATATTCTTATATCATCTGCCATCACAGATGTTATGTTTTACTTTATTACTGATGCTCCATCTTTCTCTTTTCTTTTCCCTCTTTCCCCGAGTTCCCTAGAGTACATGTTGCAAACATGTTCTACAGCTGAGTTTGTATATGGTCACGTTTGTTTTTGTATATATGTTTATCATTGTATCTATCTTTTTAAAACAGAAATGTACTTCCATGTATTTTTGGTTGTTTTAGGCACAAAATGTATGATAAAGAGCATATCTTATCCTATTTAATTTCATAATTTTTATTTTATATAAATGCCCCTGGACTTAATATTCAAGAATTTATTTTAATCTAACTTCTCTGTTTTCAGGTGAAAAGAACCTCACCTAAATAAAGAACTAAAAACTGTGAATATACTTTTTTAAATCAAGAAAATACTTTTCTTAGGAATCCACAGCCTTACTGGGACTCAAAGGGATATCATATTTGTCTTTGTGGTCAGTTTTTACATGGTGTTACTTAATCCCATCACCAGGTTTCTCAAGATTTTACTAGCCCTCAAAGGACAACTTTTTCCAGATTCTTGCAAATCAAGTCAACATAAAAAACTGTCTTAATTCTTCATTGCAAGTTAAAATAGGATTAAATTAAGGCGGATGGTTTTGGTGGGATGGATTCAAATAAAGATTCTTAAAATGAACCAATCTGAGCCAGACTTTGATATAAGAAGCCATGCTAACTAGATACTATGCCATAACCCCAGTCCAAATCATAATCATTTAAGACCATAATAACTATGTGTTTAGCTCACAAATCTGGAAATCCAGCAGAGCTCAGTGGAGAAGATTCATCTCTGTTCTGCAACATTTGGGCCTCAGCTTAGATAACTCAAGTAGTTTCAGGGCTGGAATCACTCCATGTGGTCTCTTCATATGACCTCTCCATATACTTTGAGCTTCCAGTATGGAGGTAACTAACTGATTTTTTTACATGCATGCTCAAGGGTTCTAAGCAGGATAAAAGGAATCTGTAGTCTTTTGAGAGGCTGTGCTCAGAGTTGTCTGTGTACCGCTTCTGCTATGATTCATCAGTTAATCAACTGAATAATTGAGCTCAGGTTCAAGGGAAGTGTAGCTGGAATACTTTTCAGTGAGCATAGTAAGGAATATGCAACTGCCTTTAACCTAAGATAATCAGAGGTGTTCAACAGTGCTCATATTATCTGTGGCCCAATAGATTTCTCTAACACTCCTACAGTAGACTAAATTCAAAGCCATAGCATATGCTGTGGACAAAATAATGACTTCCTTAACAGGTAGCCATTCTGGTTTTGAGAAACAGTTCTTGGTTTTGAGTGACAGCTCTTGGCTTGTTGTTAAGTTCTGACAGAGACTAAACACAAAACTATGAGGCACTAAATGACCAAGTGACCTGAGTAGTTGATGCTATCTGATCCATCCACTGAAGACAGGCATGTCCAACACCCCTCCATTTCTAAGTGGAAAAAATACATACTTCGTGAGGCTTAGACAGGTTCTGAGTGCACTGTAACATGAGTGGAGGCCTCACATTGTCAGGATGCCTATGTCCAGTGCATGTTTCTTAGCCCTCCGCAAACACTCAGGCGTCAGTTCTGGACTAACTGACAAGAAAAAAAAACCTAGGTTTGCAAATGGTTCTTCATGATATCCTGGAGCCACATAAAATAGACAGCTAGAGCTGTACATTCTCCATATAGGGTGGTCCTGAGGGACAGAGAGAATGAGAAGACCTTCAAGTGGGCAAAGCTTGAAATGCCAAGTTCATTATTGCGCTATGGAGGATAAAAGGCTCTGTTGGGGAATCCTGATGCATGAGATTGGAGACAAGCAGAATTTCTATTACTCAGGGACTCTTGCGGGGTCCCTCCCAGTATACCATGAAGTTGTAAAAGTGAATTAAATCAATCAGCAATCTAGAACAGGCAGGACCATCAAGGTTTCAAAGTTCAACTGTGACTGTGGATGAAAGCCAAAGCATATGAGATGAGGAGCTGAGAAGTATAGGACTTTGCAGGGGGCTGTACAAATTAGGACTATAATGTCAACCCATATTTTCCCATGGCTATGTTCTTATTTTTGGGCCATTCCTTCGACCTATGATCTTTCAGGTAATGATATCTCATTGCACAGATTACAGGCTGTCAAGAGGCTGCTGAATTATGGACTCAAAAAAAGGATGAGCATAAAGCAGAAATTAATGCATGACTGACAAGACTTTTTGCTTTCAGAGAGAAGGGTTGCTTTTGTTTGTACTAAGAATGGGTTCATTAGGTTAAGCAGTAGCACCTTGAAGTTGCTTTGAGTTTATCCGAAACTTTGAATGTAAGATGAGTGGGAGTGATTGTCAAAGAGGAAAAGGATGTAGTGGAGCAGACACTATACACTGATTCATTCGATGCTGATTGAGCCCTCCCCGCAAGTTCACTTTCCTATGTCACAGTGATTGAAAATTGAATTTGCACATTAATATACCAAAACAAAAAGGCATTACTTCAATAGATGCAAAAACTATCATCCTATAAAAAGCAATTTGTATTCATGATTGTTCAAAAACTCTTAGCCAACAGGATATAGAATTTAACTACTGTAACTGAGCAAAAATCATACCACATGCTGAAGTGCAGGTGCATTCCTAAACCACTCATGATATTCCAAACATAATAAAACAACAAAAAGAATGAGACATAAATACAAAGTAAAGAATAAAACACATCATTGTTTTCAAGTAATCCATTTGTCTAAGTTATGAAAATAACTATAATACCATGCAACATTTAAGCTACTGCTACATCAGATACTTTCTAATATAATTTATCTATATTAAATAAGTATAATAGATTATTAACAAAGCTAATACATTCTTTACAAAAAAGAGATTAATAACATAAAATATAATTTTTCAAAGTTCAGCAACTAGTTGAATATGTGTATAATATAAGCAATAAAATAATGTTTCTGTACATATTGAAATCTAAAAACAAAGTATGAAAAAATTGATTTCCAAAAGAAATAAATGAATAAATAATGAGGAATTAAAAACTAAATGATGGATAAAAAACATATGGAGACTATTAGAAAATACTATTGAAAGACATAAATGACCAAATGGCAAGACTTGCAAATGTCCTAGAAAGGAGGACTCCATTTAGTATATATTTCATTTTTCACCATATTGTCCAAAAAAAATGTCAAATCAAAATGCCAGTCTGATTCTAAAGTGCATATGAAATAATAACTGTATAAAAATAACCAAGAGGTTAAATGACAAACAACGAAGTGAGGAATCGGGATGGCCTTTAAAACTGGAAACTCAAGCTTTTTGTTATTCCTCAGAGATAGATTAAATATATCCATGGAGATAATTTTGGAAACAATGGAAACAAAAAAACAAAAATAACCTGCACACAAGTGAAAACATGGTGTGTGAGTGAAGTAGCTTCACAAATTAAGTCAAATGGAAAAATAAGATGAAATTTGATCCCACATGCATTAAATAAGCAAGTATGGAAAACAAACAGTTTAAAACTCTTAGAAGAAAATAAACAAAAACATTTATCTTTATTATGTCAAAATAAGAAATTTCTTAACCAAAATGCAGGAAACACAAAGAATAATATGCTACAAAATTAACATTTTCCATGTGAGAAAAGTAACCAGACGTAAGGATAAAAAAAAAAAAAAAAAGCAATGCATTTGGGGGAGATTTTTGAATCATATGTAGTATATGATAAATTAATTACCTTTCAGAGTATATGAAGAATTCCTTCACATGGAAAAACAGAAAAATTAGTGCAGTGTCTGAACAGCAACTCACTGACAAAGGTGTTCAAATGGTCAGCCAAGGAATCTCCTAGCTCATTTACTCTATGTTGGATTGCCCTGAGTTCTGCAAATGGACTATGGTCGGAAGTGGTGAATGCCACCTACAACTCTAGAAAAAGAGGAAAGAGAAATGGAGGAGAAAGGCAAAGAATAAAAGAAGGAAAAGGAGGTAGGAGAAGGATGGAAAGAAGAAGGAGGGGAGAAAAGAAGAGAAGTCAAAACAGCTGTCACCATCCCACTCCCCTCCCCTGCAACAGCAAAAGAAGAGGTGACACATTCACCATGGCACATCCAGAAACTAAAGGAAGCCACCTGCTACCACCTATTTATTATACAAGAAATGAGAGTGCAGGGCTTGTCTTTATAGAAGAGTCTAACCCTCATCTGCCTAAGATGATTCTCACTTCGGGTTATCCAGTTACCCAGGCTGATTACAACTCCATTCCTCAACATGTTAAAATAAAAGACTTTATGCCATTTCCACCCCTCCCTTTCCTCATTTATTTATTGATTTATTTTTTGGTGGCACTTGGGTTTCAACTACAGGGCCTCAAAGGATCTCACACTTTTTGCCCTGGCCAGCCTGGGACCATGATCCTCCTACTTGTGCCTCTGAAGTACCTGGCCTTACAAATGAACCACCATGTCTGTCTTGTTTTATGGAGATGGGGTCTCACTAAATTTTTATCCTGGCTGCAATTCTCTCACTCTTCAACTCTCAAGTAGCTGGGATTACAGATATGAGCCACAGAGCCCGCCCTCCTCCCTTTGACATTCATCATCTAATCCATTAGTTAATCTTGTGACTCTACTTTCAGAAGACATCTGCTTTTAAAGTGATTATCGGATATCATTTAGATTATTGTTGTTGTCTAAAAAGTACTTTCCTTGTGCCCTCATTTATTCCCCTAAAGTCTAATCTCAACTCAAGAATTGTAATGATCCTCCCAAAATATGTCAAAATTTCTGCAACACTCTGTCATCAGAGTACTCATAAATCTTTCAAATTTCTCCTGGAAACCAAATAGAAAAATCAATGTAGTTAAAGACAATGAGGACACAGACCCCAGAATATGGGCACACCTTGGTGACAAACCAACAAGCAGACCATGAGCAAGATCAATGACTATGTGACAGAAAGTCTGCAGTGAAAGCCAAAGAGCTTAAAAACTGTAGAACCAAAAGTCACTAGAAAATACGAACCCCTAAAAAAAAGGACTTGTTTCATGAGGGAATCTGGGAAGAAAACAAAAATCAGAAAACAGTTACTGAAGTTGGGGAAAAGTTCTCATAGCCTCAAAGATGCAGTAAGTTCCAAACTCACAGAGATATGGGGGAAAGAAAGTGAATGTGGTGGTTCAAACCATCAACAGCAAGGAACCCTCGTGTGTGTGTGTGTGTGTGCGTGTGCGTGTGTGTGTGTGTGTGATAGAAACAATACAGATAAGAAATAGCAAAGCCCAGAACAAATTAGTAGATATCATTAAAAAAAACTATAAGGAAAAGAGTATTTCATAAAAGCAGATTAAATCAGAAAACATAAAAGCAAAGAGATACCATTAAAGGCACAAGAAGGGAAGTAGGAGTAAGAAAAGAGAAAATGACAGGGAAAGCTAACAATTTTTTTAATTGTAAGAGGATTTGAGAATTCTAGGTATGAAATGCAGATTAATAGCTACCCAAAGATGTCCTAATCCCTAAGGGCTGTAAACTTGTTACCTGGCATGACAAAAGGACTTTAGAGATATGGTTGATATCAGGAGATTTGCCTGAATTGTCCCAACCTAGACAACATAATCACAGGTGCATAGAAACAATGGGGTCAGAGGACAGGCGACAAGAGAACAGAGGTCAGAGCAAGGCGAGGTCATGTGCCTTGTAATGGAGGCAGCCTCCAGAAGCTGGAAAAGGCTGATTCTCCTCATGGTTCCAGAAGGAACGCAACTCTGCCAACCCACTTTTGATTTTTGGCACCAGTCTGTGAGATAATAAATTTGTGTTGTCTAAGTCAACTAATGGTAATTTTGCACCTTCAGCAGCAATTGGAAAGTAAACTCAGTGCAACAGACAGAAGATGGGAAACTGGAGAGCCAACATACATATAAGTGAGATCTTTAAAGGAGAAAGTCAACGTAATGGAAAAGACAAATATTTAAGACTGTATTTGAAAAGTATTTTCTGAAATAAAATGATGGAGAGCATACTATACTGTGTACCTGCAAAACTGACTAAAAATGATGAACATTAAACTATATCCTAAGCAAAAATTATTACTATATTTTTAAACAAGTTAACATTTTTCCTTTGGTATGTAAATAAGTAAAAATCATTTATAAGGGAACAAATATCAGATTGCTATGAGAATGTCCAAAGCAACAGTTATGTTAGAAAAAGAATGCAACAACTTTTGAAAAGTGTCTTAATGGGAAGAAAATGTAAAACAAGAATGTTATGTCCAGTGAAACTTTTCTTCAAAGTAAAAGCCACAGGCAGGCATACATGTGTAAAATCTCAGGGACTATCATTCCTATCATCACTTCTGGTATGTTTATAAAAGAATGGGCTTAAAACACAGTGTTTGTAAAGTTTGTAAAAGTGGAACTAAGGTTAAAAGATGTGAATTATGGTGAAAATATATAATTATTATATTTTAGATATTAATATTGATGAAAATACAAGGTAGAAATACTGAGAGTGAAATAAACCCTTCACATATGAATTAACAGGAGTAAAAATATTACTTGAAGCTAACAAATGAAATATTTGAAGCTTAAGTATATTTAAACTTAAATTATATCTAATAACTAGCAATGTGTTTTAGATTGATAAATGAGATAGTAGAAGCAAACGTAATCTATGGTGGGAAGATTTAAGGCTGAGATAATGTTAGAACTTCAACTTGGAAGGCAAAGACAAAAGAAAGGGTCTGAATTTAATCTTGTGATAGGAAACCAACAAACAGCATCTAAAGAAAGAGATGATAAATTATTTTTTCTAAAATGACATAAACTACAGATTTAAAAGTCAACATTTCCTAAACATCAAAATAAATACCAATAGAAAAGACCAAAAAAGACAAATACATTACTGAAATAATATAGCTAGAAACATGGAAGTATATGAAAAATATATTATAAAGCAATGTAACAGAGAACAAAAATATCAATCACTGAGGAAAATAAATTAGCTTAAGTAACCTACTTAAAAAATCCAAATTACTAACACCATAAAAACCAATTATTTATCATATGTAAAAGAAAAAAAGGTTTTGGTAAAGTTAAAAATCTAAAAGTAAACAAGAATATACAATGCAATAAAAAATAATGCAGAAATTAACATCAAGAGGCAAAAAAAAAAGATGTGAACAGGTCAAATAAAAGTAATTTTATAATGCTAAAAGCTACATTTTTAGAAAAGGTATAGCACATTAACATCTCTCTACCCAAAAATCCTAGCAGTCAAAAATATCCCAATTTATCCCAGAGGTAAAATCATGATTTTTATCATTATGATTAAGTTTGAATATTCCTGAAATTCATGTAAGTAATATCATTTGGGTCTTGTTTCTTTCTCTCAATGTAAAATTTTTAAATTGGTCTGTGTTACACATATTAATATCATGTACATATTTTGTTATAAATACTAATTTACTTATTTCAAATATTACATTTTAATATAAATAAAAGTAGAGTTCAAAGTTTGGTAGTTTTCTTCCCAATGTGAATATCTGGCACTGCATGTCAAAAAAGCATTCTTTTCATCCAGTTTTCCACACTGGGCACTTTTTTGAAATTTAGCTGTAAAGGTGTGGATCTGTTTCTGAAATACCAACTCTGTCATTGACTATTGACTACTCTTGACAAATACCAAAATGTTTCAGTTATTGTATTTGTATAGTGAGTTTTAAATCAGAGGTTATAAATATTGCAATTTTTTCTTCTTTGGCAAGATTGGTTCAACTATTCTAGTTCCTTTATATGTTGTATGGAATTTACAAAATTTTCATTAGAAATACAATACAATTACTTTTCACAAACTGACTTTAGGTCTTGCCAAACACACTTGTTGATTCTAGTAGTTTGAAAGGGTTTTGCATGAATGAACGTGGAAGACATATACATCATGCAGTGCTCAGAAAGAGAAGCACTGCATGATCTCACTCATATACGGAATGGAAAAATAAATAAAAATAAAAAGGTTGCACTCAGAGAGTAAAATGGTAATTACCAGAGAGAGACTGAGGTGAAAGAATTGGGAGGTGTCAGTCGAAGTACCAAATTTCAGCTAGATGGGAAGAACAACTTTGAAAAAGGGAGGTGAGCAAGTGAGTTGGGAGAGGGGCTTGTTGAAAACAGCCTCTTTCTAACCTTAGGGGTCATTAACACAGTGGGTGAGTTGTGATAAATCACTGACCTGTGCTTTTATATCCTGGGCGCTTTCCTAGTTGTGTATTAATTTCACATTAAGAACTTTTAAAGCTATATCATTTCTGGGAATGCCCAGCTATCAAAAAAAACCCACTTTTTGCTAAAATTTCATCCTATAAATGTCTTCCCACATACATTGCTTATAATTGTAAACGATAAGTTACCTATATGTCAACTGAAATCAATAAATTATATAACACTCTCTAAAAAAAAAAAAAAGGGTTTTGATTCCTTAAATTTATTCTGCTCCCAATAGTGTCACTAACACGTTATTGTTTCATTCTGTATGCACTGCACTTCCTTTTTTGTCACCTACTCCAGTAAGTGGAACTGTTAGTACAATATTGAATGGAACTGGGAGGATCAGTTTCCTTGTTTTGTTCCTGATCCTGGGGAGGAAACATAGTATTTCACCATTAAATGTGATATTTGCTTTAAGTTTGTAATAGAATCAAATTGAAAAGGTTCTTCATTATTTTCCTCATTTGCTAAAAATCTTGATCAGTAACAGGTATTGGATTTCATAAAACACATTTCCTAACTTATTTACATGCTCATTTTTCCTACTCTACTTTATTAGAATAATATGGTAGATTATAAGGATCAATTTTCTAATGTTAACCAATCTTTATGATGGGTGCCTTTGTATTATTTATTGATTGATCAGATATATTAATAGTATAAAGAATTTTTGTTTAAATTTAGATGATCAGTACTGGCCTATACTTGTGGTTTTGTTTTTCATAAAATCATCAGTTGGGGGTCAGAGTAGTATCACTATCACTAGTATCAGTTGTAGCCTCATACAATGAGCTGTGCAGGTACAAGTTTGGAATTTAGTCTTTCTTAATTAAATGTTTAAAATTTTACCAGTGATACCATCTGAGCAAAGAGTTTTTCTTTGAGGAAAAATTTTTAATTACAATTTAAATTTCTTCATAAAATACGAGCAGATGAAGATTTCCTATTTCCTTTGTGCCACATTAGATATTCTGTGTCTTTCAGTTTCATGTAAATTTATTGAAACAAGAATCAATCTAGTCTTTTTTTATCCTTTTAAGTTACAGATCTGAAATGCTATCTCTGCTTTCAGTAAGTGGGTTTTTTCTTTTTCTTTTTTTCATTTTTAAAGCTTGATAGAGTTTTATTAATATTATTAGTTTCTTCTTAAAAACTTTAATTTTTGCTTTGGTGGGCTTCTTTATTGTTTTCTGTGTTCTAGATTTTCTCCAGGTAACTAGAGAACACAACACTTATTCAAAACAATAATAAAGAAAATGACATTCTTGGCTTCTCATCATAAGCAGAATACATCAAAGACCATTAAATGTCATTTTTCAGGCTGGAAGAAGAATCAGCTCTACTGATTCTTTTTTTTCTACACTACTTTTGCAGAAAGAAGACCATCCTCAAGCAATGGAGATAGAATTGAAAGATCTTCATATGAATTAAAGTTGATAGAGCATATTTCTAGAAAGCTACACTACAAGAAATGCTTTCTACTCTTTTAAGTCTCAGTACTTCTACCATTTCTCAGAAAAAAAATGAATTGGAAGAATGAATAGCTGGAATAATATTAGATATATCCATGAATACAAAAAACATTTTCTATTATTTTCCCAATTTCTTTGATGGACACAAGACTACTTCAATCATGAGGTTTATAACACATCTAGTAGAAAAATATGATAAGAGCAAAATAAGTAAGAGGAGTAAGAGGAATTATATTATTTTAAACTTCTTACATTTATACATAAGGTAGCATATAATATTAATTTATTAATTTATGGTAGACTGAAATAAGTTAAGAATATATATTATCATCCCAAGAGCAGGTGCTAGAAAAAATAAAGACATGTACAAATACTGAATAAAGGAAAGTCACAAAGTAAGAAAGACTGAAACTTTGTCACCCCCCAAAAAGCAACAAAAATGGCAAAAAATCTTAAAATCAACATTTGCAAAACTGTAAAGATTAACCCAAGGTTTACAGAAAGCCGGGGAGTATATATTTTTAGTAAATAGCTAAATTATAGTAAGAATAGTGAGCTTTCTAGACTTTAATTTACCCTAATCCCATCCCCCAGCAACTGGAAGCAACAGTCTGGATTTTGCACTCCAAATTAATGCATTAGAAACTTAATCCCCATTGCAGCAGTGTTGGGAGGAGGAGCCAATGTATGGTGTATAGGTCATGGAAGCCTTGCCTTATGAATGGATTGATATTTCTATACAAAGGGTTTATAAGAGTGGATTTACTCTCTCTGCTTTTCTGCTATGTGAGAACACAGAACTTTTTACCTTGTGCCTGTGAAACACAGTACAGAAGCCCTCACCAGATATCAGCACCTTGAACTTGGATTTCCCAGCCTCAGAATTGAGCAAATAAATTTCTGATATTTATAAACTACCTAGTCTGTTACAGCAGCACCAATACACTAAGGTATTAGCTCTGCAGCAGCCCTGAAAAATAACAACCTGCAGTCCTGGCAACAGAGGAAGGAGAACGGATCTTGATCCCTTTCAAGGTCTCCTTTCCAAAGTATTGTCATAATATCACCTGCCTGGTGGTATCCTGTAGAAAGCAACTCTTACAGTTTCTTTTGTTTTTCTGTCTCGCCAAATAGAGAATATCAATAGAGATATAAATTCTAAAACAAAACAAAACAAAAAAAAACAAAGAACAAATCGTTGAGTTGAAAAGTACCATAGCAACAAATTGAAACAGAGAGAGTTGCAGAAAGCACAATTGAAATTATCTGAGGAAAAGAAAGAAAAAAAGGATTAAAAAAAATTGACAGCATCAGAAATTTGTGAAACATCACTAAACATGACAACATATTCATAACAAGGTGCCAGGAAGAGAACAGAAAAGAAAGGGAAAGAAAAAAACATTTGAAATCTGAGGGTGGTATTGCATACCTGTAATTCCAGCACTTGGGAGGCTGAGACAGGAGGACTATAAGTTCAAGGGCAGCCTGGGATATGTGACAAGTTTGAGGCCATCCTAGGCTAGATATTAAGACCCTATCTCAAGAAGGAAGAGGAGGGGGAGGACAAGGAAGAAGAGAAAGAGGAAGTCATCCTAGGCTAGATATCAAGACCCTATCTTGAAGGAGGAGGAAGAAAGAAATGAAAACAGAAAAAATGATTTAAAAAAACCCACTTAACTGAATTATGGCCAGAATTTTCAAATTTGAAGAAAAACATTCATCTACACTACTGAGAAGGTGAATGATCTCTAAAGTAGGATAAATTCACAGAGATTCATTCCTACACACATGATAATCAAACTATCAAAAGACAAGGTGGTAAATGGATAAAAATATTTAAAATTATCCAACAATATGCTGCATATAAGAGACAAACATGATTTAAAGAAAAGACACACTAGGATAAAGATAAAAAGATGGAAAAAATAACAAAAACATAGCTGGTATGGCTATAATTTCAGAAAAATAGACTTTAAGACAAAAATTGTTACTAAAGACAAAGGACATTTCATAATGTTACTATCAATAAGTTGATCGTGTGGAAAATATGGAATTCAGTAGACTGGTTGACAAAAGTGAGATGCTTCTGCACTGCTGAGGATTGGACACAGTGGTTGAGCATACCGGGCAAGTACCCTGTGACAGACCTATATCCTCAGCCCTTAGATACTATTTTTTAAGTATTGATAACTGAACTGAAAAAATATATTCAAGAAAGGGAAATAACATGGTAAGAATTATTTACAAAGTAGAAAGGCTTAAAAGTAATAACAATATTAGAAAACAAAAGGCTTTTCACCTAGAAATATTTTTTGCAAGAGGGAATAGAAAGAAATTAACATTGTAATTGCAAGAAAAACATACATAATGTAATCTTTGAGAAAATACTTCAGCAACCCATAGTATGAAATTTATAATGTCAAACATGTATAATAATAGACATGAAACTTTATATTGTTCAGATCCTCTATGTCATTACTTTTCAGCTGACGTATCTTGACCTATATAGAGGTTAAAATTTTCCTTCCGTTCATGTGTTTCTGTTTCTCCAGTGTTTTGAGTAATGTATACATTATTTAGATTAATGTTGTATTATTTTAACTCATTATCATTTTGAATTTTTCCCTTTATCTTTATAATCTGCCTTTCTCTGCTTTACTCAATGAATTTTAGCTTGAATCAGTGCCAAGTTTGGGACCTCTAGTTTCTTTTTAATAAATTTACTGTAATGCATTTCCAGTCTTCTTAAATCTCTATCTCACTTGTTTCAGGCATAATTCCAGCAAATTGTAATAACTTTGGTGTTACTGTGATCTATCCTAAAAAAATCTCTTTTTGGAACAAGAATGATAACCCCTACTTAAATGTATGGACATGAGTGAAATCTTTGGTCCCTTGTTATGCCATATAATGTTATGTTGTTTACTGACTATATTTAGGCAAGTGAGCATTAGTAAAATGAATAATAATAAATCAGCTTCTATATTGTTACTGTAAGGAACAACTTTTAATGAATTTCTTGGTAAAGCTAATCTTAAGACCAACTCATTCTCTCTATATATATATTTATACAGATACATGATAGATAGAAATAGAGGTATAGATATATGTACAATCAGCTTCTAGTAATTGCCCCTCCTGCTTCACCACCTAGATTCATTTGCTATGCCTATCTTTCTTAGTGTTTCTGTTTGTATTAAAATATCATTCGGTCTCTACTACTTGATTTGTCACTTTAAATGATGTCTTTTGACTCCTTACTACTGTTTGGGAAGAAGTCTATCAGATAACTCCATTTCCAACTTCCCTCCCCAGTCACCCATGAAATTTTGTTTAGCTCGATTATTAAGCTAATTATCTTGTCAAATCAAGGTATTGTGTGTGTTCTACCACAGTATCACCATATTTTGTAGGATTAGATGTTCAATAAAATAGATTTAGTGGTCCCCACTCATAAATTTGCTAATATCTTTTTAATAATTTCTTGGTTTACTAGATTATCAAGTTTATTTGCACCAAGTTGAAGAAGTATTTTGTGATTTGTAAAACTTCTATTTTGATGATTATTTCACTCTTGTCATTCCCTTATCTATTTTATTATTTGTACAGCTACAATTGAATTTTATTAGTTTTTTAATTTGCTTTATTTTTCTACTTATTCTGGCTCAAGTATTTCTGCTTGCATCTTTGTTTCTTCTCTGCTTTTCTTCAAATTATTTTGTTGATTTTCCCCCTAGCTTTTGCAGTAGTCCTTCCTTCATCTGTGGCTTCATTTTCCATGGTTAAGTTACCCATGGTAGGTCATTGTCTGGAAATATTAAGTGGAAAAGTCCAGAAATTGTACACTATTGTATACAGCATGGATGAAATCTTCTGCCATTCTATTTCTTCTTGTCTGGGACATGGATCATCCATTTTTCCAGTGCATCCACATTAGATATGCTACCTGCCCATTATCCATTTAGTATTCATCTTGGTTGTCAGTTTTACAGTTGAGGTATTGCAGTTCATGTATTCAAGTATCCTTAGGCAGAAGCCCAATGCTGTCAGAATATCTATATCATTCACCTCACTTTGTCTCATCATACAGGCTTTGCATCATCACAAGAAGGAGGGTGAGTACAGTGTAATAGTATATTTTGAGAGAGACCATATTCACGTAAATTTTATTATGGTATGTTGTCATAATTATTCTGTTATTAGTTACTATTGTAAAATCTTTTATTATACCTAATTTATAAAGCAAACTCTGTCATAAATATGTCTATATAGGAAAAACCATAGCACATAAAATGTTCAGTACTGTCTCCTGTTTCAGGCATTCACTGGATATCTTAGAACATGTCCCCTGTGGGTAAGGGTGGACTATTGGGTTAGTTTTCAGTCATTCTCAGATATAGGGATCCAATAAATTAATATGGTAAATATAGAGAAATCCACACCAAGATTAAAGTGAAACTACAGAAGAATAAAGACAAATAAAAGGTCTCAAAGGAACCCAGAGTGAAAAGATTGATAAGTAAAAGAAAAAGGCTAAATAGATTGAAAACTCTCATCTTAGGAGCAGCAGAAGACATTGAAATCCAAGAAATATCTTGACTTCCACACCTAGATATAACCCTAGAGAAAACATGCTCATGAATCATAGGGTATTTATAAGATGATTCATACCAGCAAACTCAGAACTCAGAAATTCCACTGTCAATTAACAGATGCATAAATAGAGATATATTCACATTATGGAATATTGGGTAGTAATTAAATGACAGTTCATGTGTAAACATGGATAAATTCAAAACATAATATGATGTAATAAAGGGGAGAAAGTATTTGTCTAATTTTGTTAATAAAAATGTAGAAACAGACTAAGCTATTCAAAATATTTTTTTTCAGAAATAGATATATTTATATGGTATGTAGAATAAAGCCCTTTCCCAAAATGTCCACCTTGGAACCTGTGACCCTGTGACTACACAGTGAGAGAGACTTTGAAGATATGATTAAACTAAGGAACTTGGGTTAGGGAGATGTCTGGAGGTGCCCA
The DNA here is from genome assembly GCF_047511655.1 of Castor canadensis. Classification (NCBI taxonomy): domain Eukaryota; kingdom Metazoa; phylum Chordata; class Mammalia; order Rodentia; family Castoridae; genus Castor; species Castor canadensis. The sequence goes on from NC_133386.1 coordinate 13,551,266, forward strand.
ATCCAATCACACAGATCCTTAAAGGCAGAGAATCTCTTCCAGCTGTAGTTAAGAGACCAATTTTGCTGATTTCAAAAATGGAGGAGACCATGAGTCAAGGAATGTGGGAAAGGGGGGAAGGGTAAATTCTCCCTTAGAACATCCAGAAAGGAATGCAGCACTATTAACACTTTGATTTTAGCCTAGGAAAACCCATGTCTGACTCCAAATCTATAGAACTAAAAGATAATGGTTTTTTTGTATTGTATTTTGTTAAGCCACCAAATTTGTGGTAATTTATTTCAGCAGAAATAGAAACCAAATACAATATTCATATAGTGAAAAACAATTTAATATACAAGAATGAATTAATGCAAAATCAAGAATCAGAAACTTCTGAGATACTGGGAAATGTTTTAATTCTCAAAAGGGTCAATATTTTGATGTATTTTTTATTAGTGTACTTTAACCTATGGCTGCATGATTATGAATGATTTTTTATATATAAAACTGTTTTGTAGTACTGGGATTGAACCCAGGGCCTTGCATATGCTCTAGGAAACACTGAGTTACAAATCACTCAAAACTGAAAACCTTTTAAAAGTCAAAAGCAATGTACTAGGATATCTGCTGTGAGAGGAGCATCTCCTTCAGTACCTGAGAATGGACATCTGCCCAGCTTTCAGATGGGCTCATCTCCCTCTTGATTAGATAAGGACAGACCTGAGTGGAGGTGGCGGGAGAGTTTCCCCTACTCTCTATCCTTTGAGATAGCAAGATCCTATGACTTTCTCATGATTATGTGGATAGCATGAAACTTATTGGTATTTGAGTCTCAGTCAAGATGACCACCTACTCAGTCATGAGACCCTCACAGGAGCCTGTGGGGAGACCCCCAGTGACAGGAATTGCTGTTAGGGGTACTTGTGAAAATACTGGAGCAGCAACTAGATCGCAAATATTAAGAACCTGTACTGTGAAAGTCTGTGCACTGAACTCTGAGGAACCCACAGGTTCCCACAAGCAGCCAGCATGTCTACTCAGGCTATTCCAATGAAAATACCAGCCCTTTTTCCAAAGCACAAATGACAACAAGAACTGTGCCCAAGTTGAGTAAAGAGACATTTGCCCTTTCTTCCACATCTGTCCTCCCTAGCTCCTCTGACCCAGATGAAGCTGGATCCTAGCTTAGAGGGGTGGGGGAGAGAATGACAGAGCAGTCTGTGCCCAGTCTTCATTCCAAGTCCTTTGAGCCAAAAGCCTGCTCTGTAATAAGCAGAAAGAAAGTCTTGGAAAAGATAAATTAAAATTTTAAACTGCACTGGAGTGAGTTTAGTTATAGAAAGTGACCAGATAACCATGGAATATTCCCAACATATCATCAAGGAAGGAAGAAAGAAATTATAATTAAAAAAAGAAAACTGTGTCAATATAGATTGCTAAAATTAAAAGTTACATAGATGTTTATATGTACATAGGGAAGGTCACATGATCCCATCTAAGCAGCAAAATGTAGTGTTCAAGTTCAAAGATGGAGACGGTACCTCCTACATCAAGTGCTATAGCTCAACCATTATTTAACCTTATATAATTTACCAATACTTTAGTTTTCTCACCTGCAAAATGTGAAAAAATTTTATAAAATTATCTAAGTCTTTTCAATTTAAAAAATATAATAGTATACTTTTTATAGGACTGCTTGAGGATCAAGTCAAATTATAGATACAAAGTACTTACCACCATGCTTGACACTTAGCACTCATTCAATGTGGCTTTTAATGACTGGCTGAGTTATGGAACTCAGAAAGACTTCTGAAGAAGGCAACTCCTGGGCCAAAGTGCAATTGGCCAACGGAAAGGTATGTTGGTGATGAGAAGAGTGAGCCTCCAAACAGCAGCCATTTCAATATGACTCCTATCTATGTTTTAAGATTCAAAATTTCATGGACCACATAGACATATATCCCAGACTCTTTGTTGAATGTTTTAGGTCTCATGTGGATCTGCTCTGCTCACACTGTCTATGCTACAGGTTTTTTTTCCTCCTCCATCAGATGAATTCCCTTCTTTAAAATGTAACTCGGGAGGTGGGGAGGGGGAAAGGAGAGGGTTGGAGAAATGATCCAAACAATGTATGCACATGTGAATAAATTAACAACAAAAAAATGTAACTCAACTGGCATCACCAGCAGAAAACCTGTCATTACTTTATTATTATTCAACCAATATTTATTGGGTGCTTCTTCATAAATAGCACCATGCGAGGTGCTAGGCTGCAAATGTGAATAAGCAAAGGCTGGGTCCACAGAGGGAAAAGTCTTATGAGGAAGAAGTTCAAAAAATAGGTAATTACCAAACAATATTATGACTGAGATTAGAACAGGGTACAGTGCGATGCCTGGATTGGATGTTGGACTCTGATATCTGGAATAGTTTCATCTATACCAAGCATTGTCTTCCTGTGTTCCTATTGCCCTCATTTCAACTGTGAGGAGAGGAACATGAAGACAGGCTAAAATGAACTTGTTTGTAATATCTATCAGAAAGTATGATGAAGCACTTTACATGAATATCTGTTCTAATCCCCCCAACAACCCTATAAGAATCTAGTTCTTATTATCATTACAAAGATAATAAAGAGAGGCAAATTAACTTTCCAGGGACTGGGAGAGCTGAGGCCAGATGCCAACCTCAATCCCAGGCTGTAAAACACACCATAATCTTTGCACAGCTAAAAGAGCCTCTATTTTAAGAGATACATTGAAGACACTTATCATAATTCACTGTAAAACCTGTCAATTAGATATTCATGTTAAAAATTTTCCTGTATCCTTCTTGACTCTAGAAGATTGTCTGGGACCTGGAGAAGACAGCCTACAGATTATTTACCCCCAACAGGTAGGTGACTCACAGTTAGAACTCAATAAAGGTTAGGTTGGATGAATTAATGCAGACATGAATGGATAAATCCTTAAAAGAATAAATTAAGTCAATAACTGGTAAGAACTGAACACATGGGAAGAGTCACAAAGCTTTAAGGGATGGTGACAGAGGGTAATGGGCAAAGGTTCAGGCCAGGATGGCAAGTTGTCAGCACCATAGAAGTCCAACCACAGGCAACAGGCAGATGTCTTGGCACCCAAGCAGTGTCTCTGTCAATGGATTTGGCAATAGGAAGCAGATGGAAAAGCAGGCAGCCAGGTGGTGGGCATCAAGAATTTTGGAACCATACAGCAGAGAAAGCAGCACCAAAGCAGGACCTCATTCTATGTAAAGACTTGGGTAATAGATGACACTCCTATCCCAGACAATACAAGTGGATGTTCAGAGGCATGGGGTTCCAGATGAAAGGTCTGGAGACAGGTTGCAAGGCCAGAGTGGCACCAGTCTGAGAGGATGATAGATGCTAAGCGAACAGGCTGTGCATACAGCCTCTCTCTACTTCCTCTGTCTGAATCCCTCCTGCTCTTTGCACCAGGGGCCCTTCAGGGACAGTTGGTTAAGCCTGTTTGTAGTGATTTATTGGTCTCAGCTGTGGGGATCAGAGGGCTCTGGGAGCAGGAAGTCAAGCACGTCGTTATTAAAGGAAAGTTCCTGTCACAACTCTAAAACTAGTGGTGTCATTCTTGATTCCTCAAATTATTTTATACCACACATCCAAACAGTCAGCCAATACTACAAATTATACCTCGAAAATGTATCTGACTACTCTTGAACTCTTTCTTTGCTACAATTCTGGTCCTCAATCGACATCAGCATCCCTCACCTACCTGGACTGCAGTGGCTCCTGCACACCTTCCCACCTTCCATTCTTCCCCACTCTGTCCTTCCTCAGCTACAACGATCCTATTCTCATTTTGGTTGTTTTCTGTTTCTTATTGATATTTTGAAGATCTTTATAAAATTACATTTACAAACATTGCAGTATCTTGTTGTAGATTAATAGCTTATCTTTATGGCAGTCCCTTTTAAAATCCTCCATTACATCTCTAACTCACCCAAGAATGAATGGCAGCATCAAATTACAAGGCTGTGCATGATTCCCTTCCATTTCCCTTTGTAACCTGATTTTTAACTACTCTCTCTGCTTCAGCTTGAATGTGTCCCCCAAAAGTCCATGTGCTAGTAACTTAATCTCCAAATTTTTATGTTGATGGTATTTGGAGGTGGAGCCTCTGAGAAGTAATTAGGATTACATGAGGTCATAAAATGAGGAAGAGCAACCTAAGTTGTCCCATTTGCTCCATCTTGCCTTGTGATGCCCTCTGACTTGTTATGATGCAGCAAGATGCCAAGCATATACTGGCACCAGGCTCTTGGACTTCCCAGTCTCTAGAAATAGGAGCCAAATAAGCTTCTGCTTTTTATAAGTTACTCAGACTTGAGTTTCAGTCATAGTAACAGAAAATGGACTAAGACACTCCCCATTTGTGCACTGCTATTACATCTGTGACTGACAAACTCTCAATTCTGAGCCTTTGCTCTGGCTGTCCCTTCTGCTGGAATTCTTTTTCTCTAGAAATCCTCTAACTTAGTCCCTTGCTTTCTTAGACTGTGGCTCAGAAGTAAAATTTCAGAACTTCTGACTCACATGCAACATACTTTCCCTGACTCAGTTTTTCCTCTTAGCACTTATTATTACCTGGCTTACTATATACTTTATTTTACTTATTTACATTGATATTTTGTCTATCTTCATCACTAGAATATAAGCCCCATATGGGAAGAGAATATTGTGTTTGTTTCCTGTGCCTAGAACAGTGCTTACCTCAAAACGTATAATAGATGCTCAACGTAGGTTGAATGAAAGAAATATTAAAAATGAAGGTTAAGAATATTTATGTGTAGAAAATATTCTGATTAGGATTAAAGTTTATTTTATTTTTATTAATAAAATTGTGATCCCTGATAATACACATGTGAGTATATAGTATGTATTGTGTGTGCATTAGCTTATACATGTTTGTGTGTGAACAAGAGAAAGAGAAATAATAGAAGGAGAGGGGAGAGAGAGAGAGAGAGAGAGAAGGAGAGGGAGTCTTAATATATTTAGAAGCCATTGTGGATTTTTTTGATCAGGAAGATTTTCAAAATCTTTAATGTGACAATTTATAAAATATAGAGAAATAAATTTAGTGGTCAACTTCCATTATCCTAGCTTATTTGTCAAGAGAACTCCCTGTTTTCCAAGAATCACTTTTGAATAGTTTGAACACTCTTCCAAAACTATTCTGTGATGTGTAAGACTCCCCCTTTCAAAATCTTTTGACCCTCAACAATTGACTGGAACAGAGATGTCAAATACTGGGCAAGTATACTAACAAGATAGTAGACACTGCTAAGAATCACAATAATCTTTCTTGTTTAATCTCCAAATCCTATCCAATACAGTACTATTAACAATTAATTAGAGGTGGTGTAGAGATGCCAGAGTTGATATTTTAACTGCTTCCTCAACCCAATGCAGCCTTATTTTACATTTACATCTTTATAATTTCATATAACGGAAAGCTCTAGCTGAGCCATGGTAAAAATTCCTATATGTACCTCATAATTCTCACTGAACCAATCAACCAATCATGACATCACATTGCACCTACCAATCCCAGTGTCCTTTCTTCCACACATCTCATTGTCTACAAATGGTCCCCACTCTTTGCAGATCACTAGGAGGGCTGTAATCAAGCATAACCACTAAGATGACTGTGCTCGCTCTAGACTAGATGCTACTTACCACTTTATTCCTTATAGTCTGGTCTACTTATGAACACTTCACAGAGTCCTGCACAATGCCCTTCATATTATAGGTGTGTGCTTCTAAGTATTTTCTACCTATATGTCAACCAAAAGTGTATCACATAACTTCCTATTTAAATATGTTATATTTTACATCTCCAATTTCTTGAATTCCTATTGCAAATCTGCAAAGCCATTCAAAACTAGTTTCATTCAAGACAAAAAGTTCTCAATGCATTACTTTAATTGGCCTCTTTGATCATTTGTAATTGCTATGCTATGTGGTTGAGAATTCTGATTATAAAACACAACTCGTTTTTCATCATTTTCTGGTCTCTCAGAAAAAAAAATACCGTATCATCTCAAGTATCCCAATTGACTTTTTGTTGCAGCATGTATGCAATGCTGGTTTCACCCGGTTTATAAGTCTTTAATATTGCCTTTCATTACATTTCTATTCTCCACAATGCCAGTGCAGATGGTTTCTAGAGGCATTTCAGGTGAGTGGGGCATGAATGAATGAATAGGCAATCATATTATATTAGGTAAACTCTACAATAATCAACTGTAAAAATTTAGGTAAGACTATGTATTTTCATTTACCACTTCTTCATCATATTCTACATTGTGAAACAAGTTTAACAGAAAATCAAGAAACCAGGGGGTCTTTAACAAGCCTTTTGCAATGTCAGTATACATCTTCTGATTTACAATGTAAGTGTATTTTAATATGGACTCAAAACTAGTCACCTCGGTCCTTCTAAAAACCATTATATCCACACAGATATTCAGACATCTGCATTAACTTTGCACATCTCTGAACTTGCTCTGCTATTAGCCAAAATATAGTAAGGATACCAGAAACTTGCAAAATCTAATCACTGCCTCTTACTATCTTTACTTGCATCAAGCCGTAGGAGGAGGTCTGATAAGTCAGAAGCCTGTTTCACAACCATGTAACTCTCTTTTAAGAACTTTCACCAAGCTCAAGACAATATAACATTGTCCATTAACTTCTGGAATTTTGCTCCATCCATCATGAATCTGACTGTGATAAGTGAATGCCATTATGTTTTCTAGGTGAATTTAACATTTTTAATTTTTCTAAAGAAGAGCAAAGGATTGTTGTTTAACATTATCTGATAGATCTTTTGGGCAAAACAGAATATGAATATGAAGAGCCTCTCTACTGGAAACTTTTCTAAACTACTCAGGATGACTGAAAAACAACTTTACATTGGCAAGCTACAGTGGGATTTTATGATATATAAAATTGATTATAATGAAGAAAATCATAGGCAGGTGTTTATATCTAGACTCAACAATCACCATGAGATACAAATTCATTAGTGCTATTCTGAAGGAATAACATTTTAATTCCAATGCTGGTAAGTTAAATAACCATGGGAACATTAGAAACTAATGAGTTATAAAAAAAGTGCTTATAAAATGTGGAACTATATTTCATTTTGCATATTTGAGAGGCAGACTTTTTTCTTTTTCTTTTTTCATGTCTCTCATGTCCTTAAAATATTGATAAAAAACAAGAATTTTCCATCAAAACGGGTTCCTTGAGAAGAGCTTGTCTCAAAGGTTTGATTAAAAGCAGTTGAAAAAATGTGATAAGCACTATTTACTAAAAGTATATAACTGTGCTGGGCTGGGGGCATAGCCCAAGTGGTAAAGTACCTGTCTGATAAGCTCAAGGCTCTGACCCCAGGGTGGCAAAATATTAAGAAAAAAAAAGAATGAAAAACTTCATAAGCAGTCATGTGTCATATTGTCATATTCTATTTTCTCTGTGATCTATTCTGTAGTTTACCTGGAACATTCATGGTTTCCTGGATTCAACCAATGTCTTTTCCTTCTGCTTTTTAAGGGTAAAACAGCTGCTTTTAAATAAATACGTGGGAAAGAAAATGAAATGTAGTACTACATAGTTTCTTCCAGGAAAATCTTTAAAGGGTACCAAACTCACTGAAGTAGATTCCAGCTCTCCTAATGATGACAAATACCCCTAATTATAAGTAAATGTACTGTAAATATTGTGATGTTCTGTTCTTTTCCAGTATCTTCTATCTGGGAATAACTTTTCTGTAAATCTGTCTGCCTTACTACGAAGGCATTATACCAAAACTGCTGCTGCATCTAGATTCTCTTGAAAAACACATTCATTATGGCTTGGAAATGCTGATGATCAAATTCTGCCTTTCATGGTTACCACACAGCCATTAATGAAGATGAGTCTAGTGGGCTCTGAGTTCTGTATAAACAGTAGAGAAGGCATCCCCATCACTAAAATGACTGAGATTCATTTCTGAGTCATATAAAATAATTTTTATAACATTATGTTTTTGCAAAAAAGCATATAGTAGACATTAATAAAGTCTATTGAATTGAACTATTGATTTAGTCATGCTGTCAAGCTTGTTGTAGACAGTTCATAAGACCAAGATATAGAGATACCACAAGATATGCAAGTGAAGGTCATTACAGTTATGATTGGTTCCACCCATCTAGACATCTCTCAGATGGCAAACATGTCTAGTTTCCTAGAACACTCACTCAAGATTCCGGCTAATGCATAAGGGATCATACACACACACACACACACACACACACACACACACACACACACACAAACAACTGAGCAAGAAAGTCACCAAGAGGTTACATTTGACTTTAGCAAGTAAATGAATGGTAGAATAGTCAAGTCATATACACAAAAAGTTGCTCAAATAGTTATCACTATAATTTAGGAAAGCTCACAGAAGTAAGAGTCTGATTTTAAAATCCAGTGTGTTTGTTTTAAATTTGTTTTTAGAACCTTACCCTTGTATCTCCTTTAAACTGCATGGATGACCCTGCATGGAGCCATTTTTGATAGGCTGGGAAGAGGAAACAAGATAGGCTTTCTATGTGCTTTAGGGAAACAACAGATTCTGACAGGAGCCAATTAGGATCTAAGAAGAGGAACCATCAGCAAAAAATAAAAGACACTTTTTCTGACTTTGTGATTTGTTCATTCAATCATTCATTTGTTCATTCAATAAATATTTACTGAGAATGTACTATGTGATAAATCTTATTCTAGACACCACAGATGAAGCAGTGAAAAGTGAAGGCAAGGCTCTTAAGCCAGTCTAAGTAAACAAGCTTATTTAGGTAGTGAAAAGAGTTTTAAGGAAAATAAAACAAGACAAAAAGAACTTTCTGGGTCATTTGGAGCAGATTAAATGGATGGTCATATTAGGCCTTTCTGAGGCGGTGATGTATGAGCATATACCTACATGATATTAAAGAACCTGCTCGGTAAAGATCCAAATGCAGAGGATTCCAGGAAGAAACAGCAGCAGGAATTACTTACTGATTCATTCCAGTGAAAAGAAGCAGGCCTGTGTGGCTAGAACACACATAGTTATGGTCTATGCGAGCAGGGATAAGCAAACAAGGCTGGAAGAATATTTCATAAAACCTTCTAAGCTATGCAAGGATTATGGGTTGTATTTAAAATGCAATGAAAACTCATTGGAGAATTTTAAGCGAACACATAACAAGATCTGGTTATGTTTTTAGAAGATCATTCAGCTGTTGTTGGTGTGTGTGTTTCAGGGTTGTGGGGGAATAGAAACAAGGAGACAAAAACAGAAGGCATTTGAGTTGTTGAGGTGAGAGATAATAGTGACTTGGATCAAAGTTTTAGCATTAAAGGAGTAGAGTGTACAAATTGGGGACATGTTTTGGAGGTGGAGGAAACATGGCTTGCTAATTAATTGGATGTGAGGATGAAAGAAAAGAGACAAAACAAGGATGACTTCTACATTTTTGGATTGAATAACTTGGTAGAACAATTTGAGGAGGAACAGGTTTGGAGGGGGTGGATATCCGGAGTTCTGCTTCTGAGATGCCTGTTAAATATGATAATAATAGTATCTACCTTGTAGGGTTGTTGTGAAGAGAGAATAAAAGAATTTAGGTCAGTACCAGCAGGAAGTAATTGTTCAATAACTGCTAACTACTATAATTCTTCAAGTAAAAGTGGTTCAAGACAGAAAAGAGCTCTGTGAGGGGCTAAGAATGAACACACAAATTTCAGAGTTAACACAGGAGAGTCACTGTTGCTCAAACCAATTTTGGAGATCTTTTGTTCATTATCCATCATGGACCAATAGTACAGGGGACCAAATGTTTATCTCTCCCCCAAATTCATATGTTGAACTTCTGATACCTAAAGTAATGGTGCCTTTTTGAGGGTGAGTAGGTCAAGAAGGGGAAGCTTCATGAACGGGATGAGGACACAACAAAAGACAGCAGTCCATGAGCTAGGAACCTGGCCTTCCTCACATCCTAATTTGCCTACATCTTCACCCTAGACTTCTCAATCTCAATTTCTGTGAGAACTTTCTGCTGTTTATAAGTCACCCAGTGTATGGTATTTTGTTATAGCAGCCTGAAAGATCAAAGAAACTTTTGTAAACACCAACAAAAATGACTTATCTTAAAAAGAAAACATGCCAAGTATAGGTGACTACAGTGTTTGGAGTCTATGGCAATGTCGGACTGCAATAAAAATTTCTAAATTTCACTCTCAATTTCTGTGCCTATTTCCCATTATAGACCAGTAAAGAACAGTTTGCAGACAACGCCAGGGAGTGAGTGCATTTTAAGAGCCATCCTACTTAGAGCTACAGATGTCTAAAGGAGAGGCCCTGAGACATACAAGGGGAGGCGGGAGGCGGGGTAGTTCAGTAGACTGAAATAATGCCAAGTGTTTGCATACATGAGCACCCAAGCAATGGGAAATCATATACATTTACAAGTAATCAGTTTTAATTAGATACAAGGAAAGAGCCTAATCATTCCTGCAGGAATTCACTCCTCTTCCCACAGATGTGGAATCTAAGGAGAAACACATCCGTTTCCCTACTTCGCCCTCACAAACACTTCACACTAATCATCAGAGATGCAATCTAGCGCTCAGGATGCATTAAGTATCCACAGCTCCTTCACCACCAAGCTGGGCTCTGCTGGGGAGCAGAACAATTACCAGACCGGATAGCGACCCAGCTGTGCCCTAAGGCTGGTCTAGGCCCTAAGCATCCACACCTCGCTTAATAATTCACAGCTCCTGCCTTGCCACAGACTTGTCTCACTCAAGACTCCAGCTCCTGTGGTCCAGACATCCAAAATAGTGCACAACCCCACAGCCAGAGAGCACCTGAAAGAATTTGTAGGGCAAAGGGGCATATTTCTGGGTAAGGAAGTCAATCAAGTAAAGGATTCTTCATCATGTTGGAGTCTTTCCCGTAAGCAAAACTTGCTTCACTTTACACTTTTCTTGAACCCCTCCTATACGGGCTCTCTTCGGCTTCGGCTGAGAGCGCGCGGCTGCAGCGCTGTTTTGTACCTTAAAGACCTGCTTCTGGCTTTTTGCTTGCTCCTGAAGACCAGAGGACAGTACGTGGGCTGCGGGTGAAGGCCAAGTTGAAGGAGCCTTGCATACACGCTTGTGTCCTCAAAGGCGGCTCTGGGGTCTCCAGAGCTCCAGCCAAAAGCTCCAGACCCAGGCCGCCAAAGCGAGAGCCCCGCGGAGCCCCTGCGCACAGTGGGCTCAGTCCCGGGTCGAGCGCGCGGGGCCGGGCCGGGCCGGGCCGGGCCGGGCGGGGGCGCCGGGAAGGGGCGTGGCCGTGACTCACGCGGCCGCGCGCGGGGGAAAAGAAGCAGCACCTCCGGCCGCGCGGGGCGAGGGGCTGCGCCCGCCCGCAGGACGCATGCGCGCTGCCGACCCAGCGGCTCCCGCTCCCTCCCCGCCCACCCCTGCTCCTCTCCCTCCCCCCTGCACTCCATCCTCGCCTCTCTCCGTCTCTCCTCGCCCGCTGGGTGCTGAAGTTGGGCGGATGGCAGCAAGCCGGCTCCGCTAGAGGACCGAGCAACCCAGCCTCGCGCCTTTGGACCATCGGTGCGCCGCCAAAACCCCAGGCATCTGGGTAAGATATTGCCTCTAAAGCCGCGCGCTGCCAAGTAAATGACATCAAAATGTCTGCTTTGCACCGATGGATGGATTTTTTTTTTTCCTAGGTGTGGAGGGGGGAGGTTGAGGAAGGAGGGGGTGGAGAGTGCGACTGCCGGTGCCCTCTCTGGCAGGCGGAGAGGGGTCTCGCGGTGCCCGCGGCGCGGCGCGGCGCGGCGGCTTTGGGAAGTTGAATCCCGCGTCGCTGCCTGGGCTCGGTCGGTTTGCCGCCTCGCGGCTCGGCGGAGGGGCTGGGCTGGGCGAGTGTCCTGCCCGCCCCGGGAAGCCTCGCTCCGTCGGGCCCCGAGCGTCCGCGGAGAGCGCGGCACCTTTGGGGAACCAGCAAAAGAGGGCCGGGGTGGCGCGAGAGCCCGCGGGGACTCGAGGTCCGTCAGGATTTTTGTGGTTGGTTGTAAGAGAACCGAATTCAGTGTCTAATCGACCGAGGATCACCTCGCTTACCGTTCTGTACCTTTGAGGGAAATGCGCTATTCAGGTGGGGAAGGTGTAACCAAAAGGTTTGCAAAAATGAATACCTTGAGCAGCAGGGGTAAAATATCGGGGGGGAGGTGTGTTTGCAGGGGATGGGGGTCCCTTTTGTTCCTTCGTCCACAGAAAGGGAGTTCGGGCTGTGCATGGCATGGTGTTGGTTTTACAGCCACCCAGGGAGCGAGGGCGAGGAACGGCCACCAAACCCATAGCCACTGCCCGGGTGGGTGTATCTGAGACTCCCTGGTTGCGGGTGATGATGATTCTTTTTATTATGGATGGATCACAGTTTCCTGGCTCCCTCCTCGCCAGGCTCCCTCCTCCACTCCCTCTTCTTGGGCTGCGGCAGTGGCTGGGTGCAGACACTCGACCGTTTTCTCCTCTTTTTGCTATCTCCCCGTATCCGTGGAAAATGTCGGAGGGCTTGGGGATGGCGGAGGGACAGAGCTGGCCTCGGGAGCCATGCGTGGGGAGATGCTTCTGCCAGTCCGAGGCTGCTGGCAGCGCGTCCCAGGGAGCCCGCTCCAGCTTCGGAGTCCCTGGGCTCCTGGTACCAGGCAGTGGTCGCCAGGTCAAAAAGATGCCCGCCCACCAGCCGTGCGGGAACCCGCCCTGTGCCCTCCGCCTCTAGCCCGAGCCCCGGACACCCCCTCACGTGGGCGAATCCTTGGTCGCTCGGGGGAAGCCTGACCCGGCTCCAGGCTAGTTTTCCTAATCTCCCCACCTCTCCCTCCCTACCCTTCAGTAAATGCTTCTTTGAGAGTCTCGTCTGCAGAACTTTGCATGCTTCATAGTAGTTTCTGACCTTCTTTTGTAGGAAATTGTGTTACAGCGAGATGCTGTCCATTTTGGGATAATGATAAAGAGAAATCTTAGTTTGGTTCCCACCTAGGATAAGCACTTCTGAGACTTGATTCCATCTGCATTTCCGGCGTTCTTACATACTGGTTTTCCGGGAGATGAACCCTTCTGAAAATCATTTAATTGGCGAAGTGAAAAATAATTTTTATTCCTGTAATGGAAAATAATGTTTTTCCTACGTTCAGAACTGCTAGATATTATATGTATGAAATATTTTGCAAACTATGAAACACTTAAACTACATTGTATTTGTTTCCGACGTCTTTTGTAGTAATAGTAGCAGTTATTCATGAAATGTACATTGCAGCACTAATAACTAATCAAAAGATAATTTGTACTCATTAATTCAAATGAATGACAAGATTGACCTTCTCCAGTTAAGTTACTATTATTAAGCTACTTCTTCTGTTAGCATGAACTAAAACAGTAATTAGTGCACACATGGGAGTGTAGATTTATTCACTATTTTTACAGTCTTAAAGACTATATTTAGGGCAACGTTGGAAGATTAGTTTATTTACATTTTTGGAGATGAGGAAACAAGTATTTATTATTACACAAAGATCTGGTGGCATAACTTATTAAACATGGTGAATCTCCCTGATAATGACACCTAATCTCAGACCCATAGACACTCATCCTTCCTCCTGAAATTATAGTCTGAAGGATTAAGAAAAACACCTGATTTATAACAATGTAAAGTGTCCATTTTTGCCCATGTCCACTCTTTTTGCTCTAGTTCCTCAACTTCTTGGTGTTTGGTTCCCATGGAAGGAAATTAACAGTGAGTTACTTGGGTTTCAGTTCTAAGGGAAAGAGCTTTCCCTTCTCAAATAGATATATTTGGTTTTAGGAATCATCTTATGGGTTTCTAGTTAACTGAATGCATAGTGTTAAAGGTCTGAGTCCATTATTATTCCTAAGGAATTCTTATACTTTTGCATAATATATAAATAAATAATAGCCTCATTAACCTTTCCTGCCATTATAGCCAGAAGCTTTGAAGAGAAAGAAAAACATATCTTCTTGTCCATTTGGCTTTCTTACAACAGCCAAGTAAAAGCTGAGGATCGACATGTTGATTGGTAGCAATTCTGATTGACTCACAGACTGAGGAATGAGAAAGAATTAATGTGATAATCTGTTGCTATAAGGATAATGAATTTTGTATTAGATGTCCATTCACTGAAATAATGGACTTTTCTGGAAAAGTGGAAGGGGAGTACAGATAATGAAGGATTCTCTGCTGAGAATCCTGATAGTCCAACTCTGTCTGTTCAACAATGAAGATATTGCACTGCCCGGAAAAGCACACGCAAGCACTGCTGGATGCCCAGTGGATGAGAATAATTCTATGTGACGTTAAGAGCATTTTATGTCATCTGATCACTACAGAGTGCAAGTCCGAACTCATTATACAGGCTTACTAGTGTATGACATTCTCAGGGGGTGTCTGGGATCCTCACACATAAGTTGTTACAGAACGCTTAGCAAAGCTTAGAAAATAAAGCAATCCTTTGCTATGAGTAGACACTGGGACTTTCTGTGTGAGATTGATGGGTACGCCCACCTTCCTCTGCTCTCTCATCGCTACTTGTCCCCCAAAGACACTCTCCTAACTTCTAAGAAATTCATTGACTATTCTTGCTATTGTGCCAGCACCTAGCACAATGTCTGGCAAAAGACAGGTATTAAATAAACATTTCTTAAATGAATAAGCTTTAAATTGATATGGCTCACAACCGTCTTCCTAAATCAGAGGCACAGTTTCAAAAGAGTGCTTGTGCTCTTTTGAGTACACAATTTGAAATCCTAAAGCTCACCCTTATTGTCCCCACAGCTTTGAGGAAGCAATTTTTAGAATTGTCACATTGTATGTTTTTAATGTAACATTTATAGTATTGATTTATTTACACATTATAAAGCAATGTTTGCTTATTTTAGATCTACCAGAACACAGAAAATATATGAAAATGATTTGTGACTAGACATAGATATGATGAACACAAATTTTAATCAAGCTGACTTTATAAAGAACTTCTATTGAAATACAGCCCTTTACCACCAGTTCACCTGTGGCATAATTGTACCATTGTTTAAAAATGGTATTTTATAGCAGAGTGCCATACTTGTTTTATTAAAAGTTATTTATAGACTGGGAATGTAGCTCAGTGTTAGAGTGCTTGCTTAGCATATGCAAAGCCCTGGGTTTGATCCCCAGAGCTACAACAAACAACAACAAAATTAATTTGTTACTGTTTCTATATTGTTAATGCAACTTAGTGACTGCAAAATAATTTATCTTACAGATGTTTTAATTTGCTTACCTGTCCTTTTTTTATTTTTAGGCTTTTATGTTAGTTCCAGTATTTTCCTGTTTAAACTGATGTACATCTTCATCCTTAGCTTTTTGTATGCAGGCCTGTAACGCAGTTTTTCCTTCAGGCTTGATATATAGAACATTCAGTTTTCACCTGCATAATATCTGGCTTTAAAAGTATTTCCTAACTGGATATGAGAAGCTAATATTGTTCAAACTTTTATTTCTTTGGCCTCTAAGAAAGCTGACTAGTTTTTGGCATGCTTATAAACTATTTATTTTGCCATTGAGGATGGCTTGTTCTTTTGATCATGGGTATTCAGATACATTTTTAAAAATTTGAGTGCTAATATTAATATTCTTTAAAAAGGAAAAGCAAACAAAGGAAGGAAATGCTTAGTGACAGGACTGCATGTGGCAAAGACTACAGAACTTACTGTGGGCTGTGGCTAAACCAGAGAAGCTGGAGTTGGCAGGGCTACTGGATCAGGACTGGCATAGTTTGCTAACCAACATCTTACTATTGGGAGCTTCTACGTGAAGAGTTCTCATGTTTTCGTGGATCATTTCTGTCAACTGCCAGTGTTAAAGGATTGCTTTCAAGTTTTTCTGAGATAAATGTGATTGATTGAAAGGAAAAATGGAGTAGATGGAAGTCCAGTGGGGCACTTTTGTTAAAATTTTCCATCAGAATAAAACAATTAAGCATAATTATAAAATCCTGTCAGGTTAGTGTCACATCCTATCACAAATTTTCAGTGGTAGGAAAAATTTAAATATTTAAAAGATGAAAATCTACTCTATTACTAAGTTTTTTGTTCCATAATGCTCCACATAAATGCCTGGTTTTGACTTTTAAAATTCTATGACTTTTGATAAATTTAATTTCAAAAGCTTAATTATTTAGCTTGGAAAAAAATCTATGAAGTCCCTTAAATATTAAACTCCCTACTAAATATAAAATTTTGTAATTTTATCAGATATAACCTTAGTAATTCAGAATCAATGAACGTAGAATTTGTAATGAGTGTAAGGTCTCTATAAGATCAGCAGTGAGCTGTGGGGAAAATTAAATTACAATTAATTTTTACTATCAACTAGATGTGCAGCTTTTTCATAAAATCATATAAGTATTTTGTAATTAGAAGTCTAGCATAAGTAATTTAACATCCTAAATCTCTGAATTTCTTAAACTTTGTATGTGAAATTTTCTTTTAAATCCCTGTGTCAATAAATATAATTTTATTATAGACAATGTGGTTCACAAAGCAAATATTTACTTCCTTATATTGGGCCGCAGACTTTTCATAGTACTGCTGATTGGCTGTTGAAACACACAGGTTATAATTCAAAAGCCATGGCATTACAATAAAACAGACACAGCTCAGGGGAAATTATGATATAAATAAAATGAGCAGGTAAGTTTATTTCATTTCTTTAATTATCTCAGGTTTTCTCTGTGTCCTGAGTTAAATCCAGTAAAAACTCTTTTGTGAAAGTTGATGACACTCTTAATTTTACTCTCAGTGAAAGGGAGGGGGCTTGGTTTTTAGTGTATTATGAAAGGTTATTTAATCTAGAGATTTTATGAGTCAATTTTGACCTTAGGAAGACCATCTTATGTTCCTAAGTCTACTATGTGACAAGTAGCAGTCAGTATTATTTAATTTAGGTGATAGGTATAAGAAGCATATGGAAAGTTAGAGACAGTGAAAGCAGAGAATGTGACTTGGTAGGAAGACCTCAGGTTTTAGATTTAAATAACCAAAAATTTAGCCTTAATCTTTTTGAGTCTTACCTATAAAACTGAAAATAAAGATTTTATGTGCTCTTAAAATGTTGAAGGATTAAGTAAAAGAATATGTAAAAAAAATACATCATATTTTGGCAATCACTGTGCAAGTGTTAGAGGCTGTACTACAGCTACGTAAATAAAATAAATACAGGAAACACTGAGTAGACAGTATGTGCTTGAAAAGATTTTACTGTCTAACCATTATTTGTCTTAGTTAAAGGATCCTTATTAATGTTCAAGTTGCTCTCCATGTGTTTCTTGTCTTATCCTTCCCCAACTAGCCAGTTGAATGAATACATTCATTCATAAACACTTTTGAGTACCTACTATGTGCCAGGCTCTGGGACAGAGATGCAAAGATTAATTAAACATGGCTTTTTTTCCATGAAGAGTTCATATATAAGCTGCTTCAACTAATTATTTTGCTTTTATCTGGTGAGAACTAGTCATTCTAAGTTTATAAATCACAACTAAATACCATATGGGAGTAATGAGCAAGGATTTCCCTAGGATTTAGGAATTTAGGTTAACTGATCTCAAAATTTAGGAGCATCTGCCTCTAAAGTGCAAGCAGGCTGCTAAACAAAGCCTCAGGGATAAGAAGGAAAGCAGGAAGTGGCTCTGCTGGTGTATGGTCTAACTACCTCCACTATACCATAAAAACAACAAAAGACAGGAGGCTTAAGCCTCTTTGTCAGGCTGCAACTACAGAGAATCCCCAGTTCTGCCTCATTAAATAAAATATTTGCATACATTTGTACATTGCCTCTCTCCCCCTCACACTTATCTTTGCAAGATAATTTAAGGTATAACTACATGTTGGCATAGGGAGTGAGAGAAGAAAGAGAGTGTGGCTGTTCCTCCCCAATTTAGGATCCATATTCCTGTGCTAAAAAATCTGGATTGCAGATTTTTTCCGGATGCTACTCTAGTGCCATCTTTGACCATAATCTTTTTGGATGATAGTACATTGACCAAAAATTCAGAATACTCTTTTTTAAAACAAAATTGATTATGGAGAAATAGCCATCTTCAACTTGTTGAGATCACAAGAGTGATTTCTAAACCTAGAAGCTAGATTTTCTGATCTGGGAAGATTTGATATCATTTATGAAACATGGTAAAGACTTCACATTCTTCCTAGCAATATATTATTGAATATATACTTAATGTTCCACTTGTGATAATGAAAGACATTGCTACTAAGAATGAATAAACTTGAAGGTGAGTCAAACCCTTGTGTCAGTCACCAAATTTTACATGCTGTGATTAAGCCTTTGACTGTGCTGTTAATAAATAAGCATGGATACTCATTTGAGGTTTGATCATTTTTTCTAATTGTTGCTACACAGCATAACCATACCACATTTTACCTGTAACCTATGGGTTTACTATGATCAAGATTCACTAGGTAAAAGCAAAGGAAAAACTAGTATTTTTTTTTTTTGCAATGCTGGGACTTGAACTCAGGGCCTTCACTTTGATCCACTCCACCAGCCCTATTTTTGTGAAGGGTTTTTAGAGATAGGGTCTCCAGGATGTTTCATGAGGACACTAGGGCATGGCATACTACAAAGCCATATAGTGATCTGTGTAATTTACAAATTGGTATGACCAACCTAATGCTGTATTGTCCATTGGCGTACTCAATACTCTAGTGTAAGTTGGTTTATTAAATACTTCAGTATAAACTGGAAGACTCACCTACATTTGACCCTCCCTCTTACTAATATCATTCATCATAGTAGCAGCAATAGTATTTCTAAATAATAAGTTAAGGAAGAAAGTTTTAAATTCTTTTTTGTCCCTCTAACACTTCATGGAAGAATTCATGTTAACTATTGTTTTGTATAATTTGGGGGATCTTATGTTAGCTTTTTTCTGAAAATTAAAACATCAAGAACTCAAATGCTGCAATTCATCAGAACAAATTAGAAAAAAGACCAAAACCTGCTGTTTCATTCTTTTCTAGTCATCAGGGGCGAACTGGCCTGGTTTTCCTATCTGTACTAGCTTATGATTAAGTAATATTGGCAATTTTAACTCAGACTATTGGAGCCACATTTTCTTCTGTATGTGTACAGTAATCTCAAATTTTCACTACTGAAGAAATATTTTAGACAAAATTATCTTTACTAAATTCAATGTCTGATGACCCACCTATATTTATATAAATAATAGACTCACATATTATTTTTGGTACTGGAAACCAAATGAGAAAGAAATCCTTTATAGATTCAAATTGTCTCCATAGTTTAATATTTTTGTGTCAGAGTATGTAGATATGTGTTTTTCCCCTGTGATTCATAAATGGAAAGAGAAACAACTGACTTTATATGTGTGATCCTAACCAAGTGTTCTAGAAAAAGACATACATGCATGAAGATACAGGAGGGAGTATAAATGAGAGGAGAATGAAATTCAAGTAAAAAGCAGGAAGGCTGCACTCAGAAAACAAGACTCTCAGCTAAAATCTCATTATATCCTCAAGTATAATGCTCAATGCATTATTATATAACTGCTGTATTATGTAACCACTTCCAGTTTCGAGAATTCATGTGACCTAATCTTAAGAAGGTAATTTTTTCCCATTAATTCAGTAATTTCATTGACTAAACATCTGAGTAATGCAAGTGGGATTTCATGAGGTAGAATTCCATTAAATAAATGTTAATTCCAGGAAGGAAAAAATGTGAAGCACTTCTTGACCTGACATAGGTTATGGGAAATAGTTTCAAAATTTCTTATAGGTGATTCCAAAATTCAATCAAATTGATAAAAATTAATACAAATTTTAAAATGTATCTATTCCTATATATCCTATAAAAACAATTCTCGTTTTATGATGTAAAGAGCTTCATATATTATTTTTAAAGAGCAGCAATGAATAAATACATGCTAAGCTTTCTTTTTATTGAGCAACAGGGCAGTATAATGACTTAATGTCTAAAATATTTGTCAAGGCTTTGGTGGGAGTGACAAGTGTGCTTGAAGAAGCTGGTCTGCTCCTCACCAGTGAGATTATTTTTCAGAGAATGTGCATTTATGGCCTAGTAAGATCACTGAAATTTACTCAGTAAAGCTGCTGATTAGAATTAAAATCAACTTGGCACTTAGTGTGCTGGCTTCTGACCACTTAGTCCAGAGAGAATTCTAGTCTAGTTACATATCAGGGGGAAAAGGAGGTCATATGCCCAAGACTGGAGCTCTTAGAGTATGATCTAAGAAGTTAAACTATGGACATGTAAAAATCATGGAAAGGGAGAGAGGTCTTTTGGTGCATTGGTAAATGTGAGCTGTGTGGGTCTGGATTTCCAAGCATTTGTATTCGATTTTAAAGTTTTCTTCTGGTTCAGCAATTCATCAATTCCACCTCTCTGTTTCCTGCTGCCTTATTCTTAATTAAGGCACTGTATAATTGGAGCCCTGCTCTACACCTGGGAATAGTAAAATTAAATAAGACATAGCCATGTCTCAAGGAGCCTAAAGCTAAGTTGAAGAGAACAGATACATATGTACCTTTCTATTTTAAGTATACTCTAAGAGAGAAAAAAACATAATGTGAGAATTCAACTTGAAATTAATGTCAGATAACTAGACCAGAACCTGACAAAGTTTCATAGAGATTGTGACATTTTCTTTTCAAATTATAGAAAGACAGAATTTTGACAGGAATGGAAAGACCTTCTAGTCTCAAGGACATATTGTTCTTATTGAAATGCACAGTTTACTTGTGTCTTGGACTCTCCATGTAGGTAGCAGGGCAGAGTGGAGTTTGGGTTGTGGGTGTCTGATCTGGAAGGTGGATTTCATCTATCAGGATTAGCTGGATGGAAACATCACCAGGGCAGCAGCGACTACCAGGGCTCCCAGCAAACCTGAGAAGTTGTGACTCTTGTTGAAGATTCTTGGCATTGTGTTTGGAGTATTGCTTACAAAAGTGTGAAAAGAAGTAAAAACATACCATGACATCAGAGAGAGAGAAGGCCACAGAACCATAACAGCTATTTTTTATCCAAAAGATTCCACAACAAAACCATTTAGTGTGTTTCTATTTATTGGATTATGTGATGGTCCCAACTATTTCTAATTATGTTGGTCCTGAACCTCAAGACCTGAACAAATTTATAATGCAGCTGGTCCAAGTGAAAGAAATACAGAATTCTTTCCTTCCTCTCTCCCTCCATTCCTCCCTCCCTCCCTTCCTTCCCTCCCTTCTTCCTTCCCTCCTTTCCTTCCTTCCCTTCACCCCTCTCTTCCTCCCTCCCTTCCTTCTTTTTCTTGTGGCACTGGGGTTGAACCAGGGGCCATGTGTGTACTTCTGAAGTTCTCTACCTCTTGAGCTACAGCCTGTTCTTTCCCTTTTGTGTTGGAGATGCTGTCCCACTAACACAGAAACCTTAAAGCAACAGAGGTTAACATGAGAAGGGGATCAGTAACCATTGTAAAGATCAGTTAGAGATGAATCAACATGGGTTGTAACACATGTGTACACGAAAGCAATGCTAGGGATATTTCTGTATAGCTATCCTTAACTCAACTAGCAAAAATGCTTTGTCTTCCTTATGCTTATGTCTTTTCTTCAACAAAATTAGAGATAAGGTCAGAACAGGTTCTGCCTGGAAGTGAGGGGGGAGGGGTGAAAGGGGTTGGGGAGGGGGGCAGGGGGGAGAAATGACCCAAACAATTGTATGCACATGTGAATAAATGAATAATTTTTAAAAAAAGACTACTCGTTGACTTTTCCACACACGCAGAGCTTTTAGTTTTCGCTGCAAAATGGCTTTGGAAATATGTTTACTTGAAGATCTTAACTATTTTTATTTTATAATCAGGCTATCATCTAAATTTATTGTTAATTGCAAGTATCCAGAAACATATATATTAAGAAGTTAGGCATAAAGAAAAAGAAAAAATTGTTTTAACAACATAATTATTTCCTAACTATATGATACTGAACACTAACTCATTAGAAGAGAGTTACTTAGACATATACAGAGGACACAATTCAGTTCTTGTTTTTTATCAGTCTAAAAATTATTCTGTTTCATATCACAATACTATTTTAAGTTACAGAGAATTAAACTAAAAATCCAATAAATATGTTAAATTGATACTTCCAGTATATGCCTGTAAAATAATCCTGTAACCACTTTTTAAAATATTCAAAGATTAAAATAATGTGTGGTTAGAAAAATATCGTAATGTAGACATGATTTCAGCCTTGATTGAGAATTTCATTGTTTTTTCAGGTGTTAAATGAACCTCTCAAATTTAGGATGAAAGAAATTGGCAATTTTTAAATAAAAACTTTCTTGGAGTTTTTTTTTTTTAAGACACAGAACTAGGAAAATTCAGAAGATACTTTGTGGTTCAATTTTCTAAAGGCATATAACATGTGCAGAAATTTACAGAATGATCCTGGAAAGAAGACCTCTACTGTCATTTGTTACTATCATAGTGGAAGGTCAGGGTTTTCCTTGATAAGCACAGAATGCCATTGAGGCCACCTAAAGAAGAGTCCTGAGGTTAAAGCTGAGTTTGGAATGAGCACTGCATCAGATCTGTGCGGTAGGGAGGCAAAGGGAAGTTGGAATGCAACTTTCACGTTCCAGGTGAAAAAAGGCAGAACCCAAAACAGTAGACAACAAAGAGCCCAATCTATGGCAAGAGAACATAGTGAGAAAACATGGCATAGAGAGCATGTGGTCAACAGAGATTTGGGAGATCTAACAGGAACCTTAAAGCTGATGAGGAGAATTTGAGCCGTGTAAGTTTGGATGATGAAGATGCCACTAAGGCAAGGAAGACCAAAATGATGAAGAAGTTAAGGAGGAAACAAATTAAGTTCAATTTGGGAAATAGTTTGACATATTCATTAGAATTTAATATGCTGTTAATTTAAAAGCCCCAGGAATAACAGTTGGTTTGGTAGGAATCAACAAGTATGGTTGGGCTACGTTGGTAGAGCCACATGGTGTCTAGAATGAGGTTGGTGACAGTTTTGTTCTGTTCTGACTATTCATATCACAACTGGAATGAAAGAGATGGTGAAATGAATTTATAGAACAACAATAATTCATGTGAGAAGGGATTGGAGGAATTCGTGCTTTCCCTAACCTGAAATAGAATGGTTCTTCTGGAGAATAGTTGTATTTTACCATTTGGAGAAGAGCCATGGGACTTAATTAGACTAATTGTAAATCACCCTGGTGTATGATGGAAATAATAAAACTTCATGGAAGATTTGAAAAGAGAAATATGTGCAATGTCTCTGCATTAATATTAGCAGTCAGTGCACCTTAGCTCTTACTAGGACTTTTACAAACCACGTTGGAACCAGTGAGCACACATCATTGCAAGAAATAGTGCCATCCTACTGGAAATTACTTTCAACAATCACTGCTAATTTTGTGAGCTGCCTTAATGGTGCTAAGTATACTGTCCCAAGACAGCACATGGTGAACAAATACTTGCCAGGGATGTTACAGAGATTGAAGGGTTGGGAGGGCAAATGAGTTACAAGGCTAACTCTAAGGTTCAAGTGGTACCAGAGAATTTGGAATGCAAACCCAAGAGAATGACTGGGACTTGAGATAAAAAAATCTTAAAGTTTCCTACTTACAGGTGATAATAGTAGAAAAAGTGAAGAGGGTCGTGAATGAACACTTAGAATAGAAACCCAGTGGAAAAATGATAAAATAATTAAAAAATAAAATGAAACACAACATTAAAGTTAATGAATAGTAATAGCAATAAATGCATGTACTAGAAAAAAATATTTCAAATCATTAAACCAGCTTTGCTTTAAGAAAATAGAAACAGAGGAGCTAATTAGACCCAGAGTAAAGACAAAGACATAATGAAAATAAGAACAGAAATAAATAAAAAATGAAACAATTGAGGAAATAAAAAAAGAAACCCAGAGCTGATCTGCATTGAATTGAATGGATGTGTAAAAAAAACAAAACTAAAACATGCCTACACACATACATATATGCATTCATATTTAAGATGGTCAAATTGGGAAAAAAGTGTTAAAAAGAGAATACTAGTATATCATGTAACCAAGGAAGTGGAAATGTTTTTAAACCAACTTTATTAACATACATACTAGTTTTCTAGAAAATATTGGAAAGAGATAGTTTTAAATGAGCAAGAAGAGCAGCTAAGTTACGTCATGTGGCAGAAAAGTTGAGTAAGATCAACTAACTTATTACCTTATTACCAAGGTAATAAGTTAGATTTTGCAATGAGGAAGTTACTCATGATTGTCTAGAAAGCCCTCATGATTAATGATTTATATATCATCTATTTCCAGAAGGTTTCAGGCAGCTTAAATAAAAGCACTTTCATGAAGGGCAATGAAAATGAAGCATAATAAAGATAAGAAACCACAAAGAGAAATAAGTGGGGGAGGAGAGTATACCACAAAACCTGGATAAGGTTGTGATTGAAATAGAATCCCCACATTTTAGCTCTGAGGCTCCCAGGTAACAGGTCAGGTTATGTATAATTCATTAGTTACTGACAGAAAACTTTTTTAGAGGAAGTTTCCTTTCCTGATACCAAATTCTATGAAGAGTGTATGTCCTGAATTCTTAGACAAGGGACATATTTGACAATATGATCAACAATACGATGAAGAGTAAATATGATTGAAGTACATTTATCTCTCTCTGGATATATATATATATATATATATATAATTATATATTATATATATAATACAATTATGTATTATATATTATATACATATATTTTATATACATATACATCTGAAAATAGCATAATTAAACCCACTAAAAACCAAGAAAGGAGAGGGACAGGAGGGAGTGGAGATGCAAAAGAGTACGAGGGTACTTGTATGGAAATAGCATCATAAAATACCTTTGTATAATTAATATATTGCTAATAAAAGCAACAATAAAAATGATTCTGCTAAAGTTTCAGACTTGCTTTGAATTGCTGCTTCTTTTTTCAGCCCTTGAAGGGAATGACAGTAAGGCAGTGATAATTCTTGTGGGCAAGACTAGTTGGGCACCTGAGTTTGAAAAATCAACACAGGAGGCAGCATTAGGGTAGTTCAGGGGCTATTGGGAGAAGAGACACGAAGCTCCCTGCAACTCCATTGCCACACTGTAGGACCCAAAATTCCTTCCCCCTGATCTTTGTCACCATTCAAGTTCCAGTTCAAATGTCATTGCTTAAACAGACCTTTGTTGGACTCTGCCTAATGTGGTCCCTCTTTCATCTTTCCTCTTATCTACCACTGTCTAACAATAATCTGTTTTCTTTCTTCATAGCATTTTCTGCTGTTAGATTATTTTATTGATTATCATTCTCCCTCCTCCCATTAACTAGAATGTAAACTAGCACACCAAACAGTGCCAGGAACTGAACAGGCACTCAATATGTTCACAGAATGAAGGTTTTATGTATGGGAAAGAACTCAGCTGGGTGTTGATGTGAGAACTAAATAGGATGGTAGAGTTGGGAATGGAATAAATTCTCCCCAGTGCATAGCTGAGGAGATGATGGTGATTATGATAATCACACAATTTTTTTCCTGAAAACTTTAAGAAAATTATTGTTTAAGGGAAAGATACACATTTGTCTTTGTATTTTCCTATACACTTATAAAGAGCAGGGGTCCCAATTTGAATGGTAAGTTCATGAATATTCATTGGCTGTGTTTATAGGGTATAAAGGCTAACTGGGAAGAGAATAGCATAAATGGCCATAACTTGTGGCAACCCTCTTTCTCTCTTTTTGGATAAGATTGTTTAATGTTACCCATTCAGACTTTGAAAACTATCTTTCAAAACTTGCCTAAAAAGTAAGTGACATTGCTGACATAAAGACAGAAACACAAGTGCCTGTACAGAGATGTTCATTAGAATTGAAGAGGAAACTGGAACCAGGAAGTGAGAGACTGGAGATAGAACAGGAGGTGAGCCAGAGAACATCTGAATGTAGACTAGTGGCTTGGAAGAACTAGAAGCGAGAACTAAACTAGTTGGTAACAGCAGACTGAGGTAGGTGGCAGACCAAAGAAAACTTGGTAACATTTGTTAAAAAGTTTAAAGAGAAGTAAGTTCATTGGCGGTGAGAGGCAAAATTATCAATGGAAAAGGGTTAGGAAAAATGCCATTGAATTTCCCGCAATATCAATTTTATCCATTCTTGAGAAACTTAAAGTGCTTCTATATTGAAATAAAAGCAAACATTAGGAAATAGTATATAATACTTATTTGCTTGTTTTATGGCTTAGATCTGGTGCTTAGAAGCAATTTTCATTATTTAGGCACCATGTTGGGCTTTGCCTCCAGGCTCCAGGGTGCAAGTTTACAATTTAGAGATAGTGGAATTTCCCCAAGGTTGGGACAAGCAAGGAATTTGAGAATCAGAGCATAATAAGTTCAAAAGGCACCTTGAAATCACTAAGTCTGCAAATAATGGATTCTTTTTTCTCTAATCTCCTTATCTCTAATATTTTAACTCATAGCCAGAAGAAAGATGTTGTGAGACAGATATTACAAATTGGTGTTTCTGAAATAATGGTTTTACTTATTTCAGGCATCTGAAATGACAAAAAATTGTTTTCAGCCTAGAAAAAGAGTAGAAAATCCTCAGTCTTTTATTTCTTGTATGCTGAGTGAGTTTTTCTGATACTGTTAACTTACTGGTTAGAAAATTAACAAATGTTTGACTGTTAAAACAAACAAACAAGAAAACAAAGACCATCCTTATTAGTTTGTTGGTCTTTCTACAAGAGGATGTCCAACCTATTGAATGTTGTGATTGTGCAATGAGCAAAGGTAATTAATCATCATTTCCACAGGGTAGGAATGCATTGTCAAAAAAGGGAAATGAGCATTAAATGAAAAATACCTCAAGAACTCATTGGGAAAGTACATTTTGTAAATGCAATTTAGAAATAAGGTAAATTTTCATATATGCTCATTCTTTTATATAATTGTGGACTGTCATCCAAGAGTGGAGAGATTAACAGGACATTGCAATTGAAATAATAAAAATGGCAAAAAATTAGGTGTGTAACTGCAAATGTTTGAAACCATAAAGTAGAAACTAAATTTGTTTTCTGTAATGTTTGTCTGTTTCTAATGGTCTACTGCCTTTGTTTTTTATAGAAATAGTCTGGGAATAAGGAATAAGGAATTTTGGGGGGAAAAACTTGTAAACAAAAGGGATACATGCTGGAGTTTTGTGCATGGATCCTCCAGTGAATTCCTCTTTTAACAAGTGCTTATGGAGCACTTACTTTGTTCCAAATACTTTTCTAAGATACTCTGATTTATAAGGGAACAAAACAGACAATGCCTGGCCCTCACAGAGCAGCATTTGGAGGGCCTTTGCAAAGCAGGGCTATTGAATTGACATCTTGGTCAACTTGTCGTGGAGTGAACTGTCAGAAGAATGAAATTTCC
Source organism: Castor canadensis (assembly GCF_047511655.1). Classification (NCBI taxonomy): domain Eukaryota; kingdom Metazoa; phylum Chordata; class Mammalia; order Rodentia; family Castoridae; genus Castor; species Castor canadensis. The sequence goes on from NC_133386.1 coordinate 13,578,907, forward strand.
ATTCTTAGCCCTCTCTAACTCAAGGACATACGTAGCTGATAACATCCAAAGTTCTGGGCACAAGGGGGAGAAGTGAGCTCATTTTTCTCAGGCTGGAAGTCTGACTTCCCTCCAGGAATGTCCCAGGAGTGAGCTGCATCTTCATCCCTGTTCCTTGCCTTTGCCTGCCAAACCAGCTTCCAAGTGTTCTAGGCTTGGAGGTACATTTCAGACAATTTAGAGCGTAATTAACTGAAATGGAAGAATTCTGAGGTACATCAGAAAATTAAGCTCATATTTAACAAATGTATAAAACCAAAAGGAGTATATTCTTAAAATGCATATTTAGGCAATAAGATACAAATTCAATTTTATTTTCTCTAAACTCTTGGGGAACTTATGTATGGAAGCTGTATAGTGTGCAGAGCCAGAGTGGAACGAAATGAATGAAGAGGCAAGGCAGCTTAAAATAAGGAGGAAAATCATGATCTTTTCTTTTTAGGAAGGAGGAGCAAGTATTTTGCAGATTGCTCTATAACTGACATACACTCAAAATCTCCAGTCATCTTATAAGAGACTCAGTATTTACTGAAAAAAAAAACTCATCTGAAGCAATCTGATCTCCACTTATACATGTGATTTTTTTTCTTGTTTTTTTTTTTTGGTTCATAAGGACATACACAGAATAAAAGGATGGCTTTGTTTTCAAGAATGGCGCTGAAGCAAGAAATGATGAATTATGAAGAGCTGTTAGGGATTTGGTTGTTGCCAAGGGGAAATGAAGGAAAAGAATCTGAATGTATGCCAGGAAAACATGTAATGATAGCTGATGCAAGTTGGTATTTTATTTGTTTTGAAATGATGGACTTGGAGAAGACACTGTAAACTCTCTACCACCACATGCAGCAATTTAAGGCTGAAAAAGAAAGTGATGTCTTTACAGCCAAGATTTTTAAATATTGGCTTAAGAAAGTTGCACATTGTTGGGATGGAATTAAAATTTGATTATCATAATACCTGATATAATAGAAAATATAATATACATTTTATGTTTATTTTATAAATGTTATTGTTTTTTAGAAAATAACATATGGACCAAGCATGGTGCCTCATGCCTATAATCCCACCTACTTGGGAGGTGGTGATAGGAGGTTTGTGTGTAAGCAAAAGCACGAAACCCGGTATAGGTAAGAACTTTCTCAATGAAACCCCAGCAGCACAGCAACTAAGAGATAGCATAAATAAATGGGACTTCATAAAACTAAAAAGCTTCTGTTCATCAAAAGAAATGGTCTCTAAACTGAAGAGAACACCCACAGAGTGGGAGAAAATATTTGCCAGCTACACATCAGACAAAGGACTGATAACCAGAATATATAGGGAACTTAAAAAACTAAATTCTCCCAAAACTAATGAACCAATAAAGAAATGGGCAAGTGAACTAAACAGAACTTTCTCAAAAGAAGAAATTCAAATGGCAAAAAAACACATGAAAAAATGCTCACCATCTCTAGCAATAAAGGAAATGCAAATTTAAACTACACTAAGATTCCACCTCACCCCTGTTAGAATAGCCATCATTAGCACCACCACCACCAACAGGTGTTGGCGAGGATGCAGGGAAAAAAGAATCCTCTTACACTGCTGGTGGAATGTAAACTAGTACAACCACTCTGGAAAAAAATTTGGAGGCTAATTAAAAAGCTAAACATTGATCTACCATTTGATCCAGCAATACCACTCTTGGGGATATACCCAAAAGACTGTGACACAGGTTACTCCAGAGGCACCTGCACACCCATGTTTATTGCAGCACTATTCACAATAGCCAAGTTATGGAAACAGCCAAGATGCCCCACTACTGACGAATGGATCAAGAAAATGTGGTATCTATACACATGCAGCCATGAAGAAGTACGAAATGTTATCATTTGCTCGTAAATGGATGGAATTGGAGAACATCATTCTGAGTGAGGTTAGCCTGGCCCAAAAGACCAAAAATCGTATGTTCTTCCTCATATGCGGACATTAGATCAAGGGCAAACACAACAAGGGGATTGGACTTTGAGCACATGATAAAAGCGAGAGCACACAAGGGAGGGGTGAGGATAGGTAAGACACCTAAAAAACTAGCTAGCATTTGTTGCCCTCAATGCAGAGAAACTAAAGCAGATACCTTAAAAGCAACTGTGGCCAATAGGAGAAGGGGACCAGGAACTAGAGAAAAGGTTAGATCAAGAAGAATTAACCTAGAAGGTAACACACATGCACAGGAAATTAATGTGAGTCACCTCCCTGTATAGCTATCCTTATCTCAACTAGCAAAAACCCTTGTTCCTTCCTATTATTGCTTATACTCTCTTTTCAACAAAATTAGAAATAAGGGCAAAATAGTTTCTGCCGGGTATCGAGGGGGTGGGAGGAAAAAAGAGGGGGCAGGGTGGGTGATAAGGGAGGGGGTTGGGAGGAGGGGGGAGAAATGACCCAAACATTGTATGAACATATGAATTAAATAAGTAAATAAATAAAAATAAAAATAAAAAAACCCACGAAACCCTGTCTAAAAACAAAAAGACTAGACTGACTGCATGGCTCAAGTGGTTTGCCTAGCAAGCATGAGTTCAAGTTGAAACCCCAAAATGAAACACTTAAATAAAAAGAGTTATTTAGTTTAACCTAAAAATAACAAGTTGACATGAAAATAAATTGAAATAAAGACTGTTAAACTTATGTTAACCCTTTTTGATTTTTTTAAATATAGTAATTGGTATTGGCAGAAAACATAGTGCCAGTGGTTATGAGAACAGGACTGCTAAAATGTTTGTTTGTCTTGTCCTAAGATGAGGCAAGAAAACAGAGTTCTAGCTATAGCTACAGATCTGTTACAAATTCTAGAATGGCAAAGAAGCATAATATTCATACAAGATCAACAATAATTAATAGATCAGGACAGTTTTGATGTTTTTCATTAGTCATCCAGGATTGGTGGTCAGCAGTGGACCCAAAGACCTTATAAAATAATACATTATCTCTCCCTGAAAAGGAAATTTCAAATACAGACTCCATTATCATTCAAGGACCAATATCTTCATCCCTTTTCTTCTACCCTCTCCTACTCACAAAAGTAAGTCATTGTTCTCCCCTCTCCCAGGAAATAGCCTCCAATTTTCCATATCTGTGTTCTTTTGCTTCTGCTACTTTCAGCCTATTCCAAATCCTGACCATCTTTTAAGGTCAAAGCTAAGTCTCAGACCTTCATGAGCCCATAGCTAGCCACCTCATAGCGACCACTTACTCTACTGAAACTCTGTCATTAGAACAGTGATGCTTGTGCTCTTGTCTTTTCTGTGAAGAAAGTCCTTTCCTTACTCTACTCTTTTCAAAGGGTGGTATCTATACAGTCACTCCTGCTGCTGCAACACCAGTGGTGACCTTGACCCCCTTCTCATTCACATCCTCCTTCTTTTTAACCTCTGCCTACTATACCCAAGGTTCAGTCTGTCTTCTTCTTCTCCATTTCTGCCCTTTAGGTTCACCATCTTCTTGCCTGGACTATTACAACTGCTGCCTTGCCTCCATTGTCCCTTCACCCACTTGCCTTTCACATGGCTGCCAGAACATGGTGCCATGCTACTGTCTATCCCCATAGCTACAGGATAAAATCCAGACACCTTGTCCAGCTCTTCCTGTGACTCTGCCCTGCCTGTCTGTCCCCTGTTCCTTCCACCTATGAGGTACATTGTGCCCCAGCCACACTGAGTAAATAAATGAACAAATCTTTAAAAAGGAAGTCATGCTAGTTAGGTCTCCTTTTTTGACCCTGCTATTCCCTTTGGACAGAATGTTTCACCTGTTTTTTTATTCATTTGAAAAATGTGGTTGTACATATTGCTGTCAAACCTGACCTCGAATATTATTTTCAGTAAAACTGTCTCGTTATCCGTCATAATCATAATTCTGTGTTTATTCCTCCACAAATGAGCACATTTCGTTAGTTATTTGTGCAACTGACAATACCCAGTCACTCTCCGAATAGGTTATATTTCATAGCATAATAACAAGACAGAAGAAGTGATATGTTTGCCAGGCAGCCCAAGATCAGATTGGGCATATGAAGTAGGCATATTTGGGATACATGAAGAGAGTCATTAATGCTGACGATTCCAGATGTGATGATGCTGTTAATCTCAGTCCTTATATTGGCGTCCCAGGCCCTAAGTAATCTGTTTGTGCTCCATTCTCTCCCACTCTAGACCTTTCTGAACTCATCAACTTGTACTCATCCCTTCTTCCTCTTCCCCTGCTACACAGACTTCTCTGTTCATGCAGTGGGCCAGGCGAGGACATGTCCAACTCAGCCATTTTCTTCCTTCTGCCTAGAATGTTCTTCCTACAGATATACATGTGGTTCACTTCCTTATTTCCTTTTCATTGCTCAGATGTTACCTTTTCAGAGATGCCTTCCTTAATCACAACTTAAATTTGTTAAATCACTCCCCCGACACACACACACACACACACACACACACACACACACACACACTTTGTTCCTCTCCATAGTCCCATGTGGTATCTTCCTTTCACTCAGTACTATATCCCAGGCACTAAAACAGAGCCTGGCTCACAATAGCCATTCAATAAATATTTGTTGAATAAATCAATGAATCCCACTGTCACAGGCACCAGCTCTTTTTATACACCCAACTGATATCTTTCTCTTTGAATTATCTTTATGTCCATGATCCAATATTAGATCTGGTAGTTGGTTAATGTCTGACCTTAGTCACATATGTTCTGGATTAAGAGTCATTTATCTTGGGCTTCATTCCTGGCTCTGCCACTTTCTGATTATGTGACCTTGAGTGAGTCAGTCAGTCTTTCTGGGTCCAGCTTTTCTCATTTGTAAAACAGGGCTAATGATAGCCAGTGAATTACTCAGAGTACGACAAACACATCAACAACTATACAGATCTATAAGCATGTTTGTTGGCTATTTTTATCTATTATCTGGTCAAAGAATTGAAGAGGCAACATGACATACAGAAAAATTGAACATAAGCAGTAAGCGAAACTGGTTTTGAGTGCTTTTCTTCTTATTATCTGTATGAGTCCTTATTTTGGCTCCTTTTCTTTATATAAATGAGGAAGACATTTTTTCACAAAATGGATTGAGATATCAAATGAGGTAATATACCATGAGTCAACAATTCTAATATGCACATTTTTTCCACATGGTAATATTTTAAAAATAAATAATGCACTTTGCAATCAATGGTGTCTTCAGTTCAGTGATATGTGATATCTCCTTCAAGGCTTTTATATTATGCGAAGCAGGATGGTAATTACAGTTCAGAATCTTTCAGGTCGCTCTGACAACTTTTAAGATACTTGCCTTTCTTCCTCTATTGGGAAAAAGTGCTTCTAATAACTAAAGCGGTGAATTTTGTCTTACAGTGCTTAATAGCCATTATTTTGTGGGTTGCCTTTGGAATTCATTTTTCTGGTTTTAAAGGAAAAGAAACAATCAAGTTTTGAAGCATTAACAACAAAATGATTTGTTCAATTTATTTCCTTTTAATAAGAAGGCACTTTGTTTTCCCACTCCCTTATCTTACCTCTAGTCTGTTTATACTTCCTCTTGGCTTTGGTTTGCTCATGGAGGACAAGAATAGAAGAATGTCCTGGCAACCTCAGCACGTTAGCATAATATGGTTACTAGGAGAAAAGGGTAGGTGCAGCACGTGAGGGGACATGAGGCTCTGCTGTCCTAGAGGAGACAGCAGAAGCCAGGAGCTCAAAGCAGCATTCTCCTGAAGCGCACGGAAGCATAATTATGCCCTCGGTCAGCTGGCAGTAACATTTTATGGCCCATTTTAAATAAATTACTAAGACAAAGGGAATAAAAAGTTATTTCTAAAGATGTCATCATGAAGATACATAACATTTCAGCACGTTATTCCTTAAACCTGCTGCTATTAAACTGGAACTGCTAACACTAACAGTCGGCTTTGTTCAGAGGTTATATCCTCCTGTGTACATTGTGGTTTGTTATAATGTCCCTAGTTTTCAGTTAACGAAATTGGAAAAGAATAACTGGGGTGCTGTCTGGATTATTGTAAGAAATCCGACAACCGTTAGCCACATTCTTTGCTCACTGAACTATAGAAATTTCAAGATGGAAGTAATATACTTCCGTAATGATTTTCAACAGCAAAAGCACATTGTACAATTCATTTTATTCGTTAAGCAGTTGTGTCTGAGAATCTTCCAAGTGCCAGTCACTGAGTATTAGGGCAGTGGCTAAAAATAAATATGTTAAGATAGAATATTTACACAGTGGTAACAGCATGCCAAGTGTCTGCAGCCTACTTTTCTTTATTTCAAGAGGGCACTGCAATGCCCTTATTAGTGTTAGAAAGAAAGCAATATTCTGGAAAAAATATTTTAGGATCCATCGACATAAACCAGTTGTCAGTTGACAACTGTGATTAGATTCCTCTACATGCATGGAGGGGCCTGGGGGCAAGGGACCATCTCCATCTGTGACATTTTTGGTATGACAGCCACTAGAGTGGAAATGGACTACAGGAAAATCAGTGGACTTACTATCTCTGGATAATTTTAAAAGAACTGCTACCTATTTTCATTATGGGCTTGATGACCAAGTCTATGACTCAAGTATGTGTCTTGTGCATTCTTCTTCTTCTTCTTTCTTCTTCTTGTAGTACTAGGGATTAAACTCAGAGATAAGAAGTACTCTACCACTTGAGTCATGCCCCCAACCTTTTTTGTTTGTATCTTGTTTTTGAGACAGGCTCTCCCTAACTTTGCCCTGACAAGCCTAGAACTAGTGATCCTCCTGATTTTGTCTCCTGAATATCTGAGATTACAGACATGCTCCACCATGTCCAGTTGTATTTCTGCATTCTTTAGACAAAGGAACATGTCATTCAGTTGATCTAGTTGCAAGTCATAATATCTATAAAATTCAGCTACCCTCATTTTGCTTTTCTCCAAAGAATTAATTAACCAGATATGTAGAGGCTTTTCTAATTTATGAACTTATGCCATCTGATTCTTTGATTCCTTTTTCTCTTCAATCTGAATATTAAAACATGAGAATTGTTAGCTTCCATTTGGACATACTTCTATTCAAGATAAAAAATGAAAAGGGTTACAGAACAATGTAGCTTTGACATTGTGGAATTTAAAACATACTAAATAAAGACTAATGATTTCTACCCAATAAAAAGTTCACGTGCCATCAATTAGTCTCCTCTTTCATAGCCCAAGCCACATCTGTGTGACTGTGACAGCTCTAGAAGATTCCCTTTGTGTTCACATGTTTGCACACTTACATATACATTGCATACATTATACTTGCAATTTCACTTGTCTTCTAAGAAGTGTCAGTTTAGCCCATTTTGTCACTAGAGAAAAACCAGGACAAAGTGTGTTCTGGCATGTTACAGTCTGAATCCTCCTTCCTATGTCCCATTAGACCCTCTCACAGCATCTTTTGGTATCTGGTTGTTAGGACTTACTGAAGGAGTTAGATGATAAGGCTTATCACTGCCCTTAGTAGAAGGCTGTGAAAGAGCAAAATTCTTTCAAAGCACAAAGGCAGATAACTACGTGGTTGGCATGAATACAAGACAGTGAATTTGCTGACAGGTATCACTGCTAACCATAGGAAGTCACCACTGTTACATATACTGTTAGTTGCTAAGGGCAACCCTACAAGCCTTCAGCTCCATTTTATGAAGGAATTCTTCTTGTATGGAAATGACATCTGCCATTACTTTTAAATCACTAGCATATAATATGGTCATAGTTGAATATATAAGTAGAATGTATGTTGAAAACTAATGTACTAGGTTCAAAGTTTAATTCCATGTTGGGAACATGGGCACATTGATTAAAAATACTGAAATTCATGTTTCATTTCTAAAGTAGAGAAGATTTATTCAATAGACTTAGAAGGAATAAGGAATAAGGGTAAAAGGAAAACTAGCAATAATATGTGACAGTATTTAAATTATTATTTCCTATCCTTTTGCTACGTGAATCCTAATTCCAGTTCTAACACTGGGGTCTAGTCCAATTTTTATGTGAATAATTAAATGAGAATATAAACAAATATCTAGGAGAAGTAAGTTTCTAAAAGAAAGAGCAGATCAACTATATCAAATAGGAGTTTATTGTCGCTCCTTACAGAAAAAACATATAATGCAGTCTCAAGAGAAGTCTGGCAGTGGATGCGATAAATAAAAGCATTTTGTCTTTAAGAACACAGATTGCTTGACACTGTCTTCACATAAATTTTGATGGGGCCTATAAGTAAATCATGTTAATTAAGGATTAAAAACTCTTTCATTTCTTAGGGGAAATTCTTACCAAATTGAAAATGTATTAACTTTTCTGCTCTCTGTAGGAGAAGATTGTGAATATAATCTTTCTTATTGGGACGTGCAGCATCTTCAAAATATCATTATTGAAAATAGCTCTCATTTAAAGCACTACTGATTTAATCAGAAGTCCCAAAGTGGAGGAGGCATGTAACGCTGGAGGGACAGAGTGCCAGCTCTGTGACAAGTCTTTCACCAGTGTTTTCTCGCTTAATCCTCACCCACTGCGAGAAGTGTTATTTCCCTGCAAAATAATAATTACACAGATAAGGAAAATGAAGTGTAGGAATTTGTACAATCTGTTTACTGTTCATTATTGAACTCATGAGTAATACAAACAGAAACTGGATACAGGGTTTCTGATTAGGAACCCTAAAATCTTTTTTTCTTTTTTAGCCAAACTTTTTTTAAAATTGTTCTTCACAAGGCCACTCCTCAAATACAAGGCCACTTAGAGTCCAGTGAGAAGGAAATGTGGAATGGGCAGAATGCATCCCGCCTCTAAAATAAGTGACTTTTTCTTTTTTCTTGAATAAATTTTAGAAAAGAGTTTATCTCAATTAGACTCCTCTAATAATAGCAAAATGGAAAAATAATTCAAAGTAAGTCAAGGATATGCTTATTTGAACTTCATTTTTCCCCCAGAGGTATTTAAAGATTAGTCCAAACAAATTTTTGGAAGTATTGGGGTTTGAACTCAGGGCCTCACATTTGCTAGGCAAATATTCCACCACTTGAGCCATGCCCCAGACTTTTTGCTTTAGGTTGTCAGGTAGGGTCTGGTTCTTCTGCCTGGGCAGTCTTTGACCACCATCCTCCTACCTCTGCCTCTGGGATAATTGGGATTATAGAGATGTGCCACCACACCTGGCCCTGCATTTTAAAGCGTATAAATGCAGGAATGCAAGGAAGTGGGTAAGTTAAACATTTATTTTAAAGAATTGTCATGTATATTTGTATCTCATTGTTGTGTTCCCTTTCACTTTTTGCAATCTACTATGTAGAGAGTGATATAGAAAAGGAAAAGAGATTTGGAAACCTTTAAGTTGGGCCACTGGATGTGATAATGAATAATTCTTAGAAAATCAGACTACACATGACCCCAGGAGACTTCCTCACTGGTATTTTTGGCCCTTCCTTTTTCCCTCCAGCAGTGCATCTCCTTATAATTCTTCCTCAAGTATCAGATGTAGTTCTGGCTAATTTTCTAATTTACTAAAAGTTAATTCCAGATTCAAGTTCAGTCTTTTATGGCCATGGAATGATAGTATTTTTACTGGAAGGAACTTTATTGAAACTGTGATTACAAACTCCCCTTATGTGGAAGACAACTCTACACTTTGACTTGACTTTATCTATACACTTTTAAAACAGAGCTGCCACCTGCTTATCCAGTATGAACCAACCCTGTCTACTTGAACATTTGATGATTCCTGTGAGTGCCTATCCCACAGGTTCATAATCCATGGTGAAGCAAAGAGACTCAGAACCCTCTAGGGGAGCTGACCATCATGTTGTGAGGATGAGGTCACAGGAATGGAAGATAAAATGAATGATATGTAAAGGGGGGAAAGCAAAGTGCCAAGCAAAATTTAATATAACATTTTAGAACCAATAAATATGTTTAACTGATACTTGATTTTAAGAGTAGAATGTGTTAAAAATCTGGAATAAATTTTTCAAAAAAATTGAAGTTTCTAGAAGCAGCAGCTTCCCTCATGCCATTATTAAAGACATTCACTGGCCACCATGGAGGGTTTTATTTCCTTTTACGTAAGTCATGAGAGGAAACCCCGCCCTAAGATGACCCTTGTCATCCTTACTGCAGTTCTTAAGGGTCTGTAGTTCTCTGTTTTTTTTCCCAGTTCCCACTCCTCCCTAATTCCTGATATGCCCTCAATCATCAACAGCAGTTACTGTACACTCAGCATCTTCTCTGGACACTGCTTTCACTTTCTTGATCTGAAAAACCTGATTCTCGCATGAAGCTATTGCTTTCCTGGAAGTCCTTGCAATTGATGACTTTATACCTCTTCCCATAACTGGCCAAGAGATGGAGTAGGTGTGGTCATCCTGGCTCATCACTATCGCTCCCAGGCTAGCTTTCTCTTTCCTAAAACACCAAATTTGAACTTCACACAATCAGATTATCTCACCTTATACCGCTCTTTGATGCCTTCATGTACTGATCCCTGCATCACCGCCCCCGTCACTTCTCAACAGTATTTGCTGCTGGCATGCTGGGTGTCTCTCATCCTTCCTCTGAGTACTGATACTTTAGAGACATTTCCCAGACTTCCTTGACTTCCTCATCTTTTTTTTTATTAGTGTAAAGGAGTTGCTTTGTGATAATGTTCATACGTGCATATAGCATACTTGGATTAAATTCACCCCCTCTATTACTCGTTGTTATCTACCTCCTTTAAAACAATTTAACATGACTTATTATTCTATTTTCATACATGCTTATAAAGTACTTCTATCATAATCAGATCCTATGCATCCCCTTCTGGTCCCCTCCAAACAATCCCCTGATTTATATATGTCACTTTTTCTGGTCTAGATTCCACATATGAGAGAGAACATGAGATATTTATCTTTGTCAGTTGGTCTTAACTTTACTTAGCATGATGTTCTCCAGTTCTATCCATTTTCCTGCAAATGACATAGTTTTATTCTTCTTTATGGCTGAATAATACTCCATTGTGTATATATATATATATATACTGTATTTTTTATCCATTCACTAGTTGATGGGCACCTAGGCTGATTCCATAGTTTGCGTATTGTGAACAGTGCTGCTATAAACATGAGTGTGTTCATGCTCTGACCTGTACTAGACACTCACTACCATGCCACACCTCCTTAGGGTGAGGCATGACAAATTTATGCAACCCCTCCAGCATCTCAATATTGCCCAGTTCTCTTAACCCACTGCCCTTTCCCTATCTTCCTTTCAAACTTCCAACAATCATTTGTTCACATAGGGACCTAAAACCCACTAATTCACTTAACACTAAACCCACTAAACACCTGATGTCTTCTCATCACTGAAGTTTTATTTAAAAAAAAAATCATCTCTAGGGGGATAAAGGATGATGATGGAGGGGGTGAATACAAGTATGATATATTTGATATACTGTAAGATATTTTGTAAATGCTACAGTGTACCCCCAAGCCAACACAACAATAAAAAAAATCATCTCTGGATTGCTGTTGTCTAAACCCTACTGGACACATAATTGTTGTTCAATAAATGTGGACTGAATTAAAGAAGCCAAAAATGTATGGAATGAATGTTTAAGCCCACAGGTCATTTTTCCTTGCTTTTGCTCTTAGGAAATATTCATTCTTTCTTTTAGGTAATTACCATACATATTTTTATAAAAAGCCACAAATAGCTGCTGACTAGTTCATAGCTTTTTGCATGGTTTGTTAAGGAATAGGTAAATCCAAGTGCTGGTTAAGCAGTTACATATACTGCAAGCTAACAAGACACTGGGTTGAAACAGCCGCAAAGCAAACAGGTTCTAGGAGGTCCTCCTGTAGACCATGTTCCATTTAGAGGAAGAGGCCCTGATTTAAAGAAGAGGTAATTTCCATCTTTGGCCCCATTTCTCAGATATGCTGCCTTATCATTTTTTTGAAATCCATTGAAAAAAAAGTTAATTTATCTAAAATAAACAGGAGAGTTAGAAGTGTTTAGTTTTGCATGAGTCATCAACTTGAAGAGATGAAGGCCAGGGCTATTACCTTTTATTCATGAACTGTGATATATTAAAATTTTGTAAGGGAAAATGCTCTTTATAGAAAAAATTCCTAAATTTTAGAAATTAATGTAAACAGTTATTATGTGGCTTAATAGCTTTAATAACAATTGAAAATAGCATCTATTTGATCCACATCCTGTTCCACAGACAAAAGGAAGAAGAAACCAATGAGATTGTATGGCTGACTTAATGTGATAAGGAAACGAAACCAAGTTGACATTCAGAATCTCCAGACTGTGGGAGCTAATGCTTACTGAGCAAGCATTTCACACGCATCACAAAATCTTCACAGTAAGGTAGTGAGGCAGATCTGTTATCATACTCATTTTTTTTTTCAAATGAAAAAGCAACAGAAGCTAATGAACATTTCACAGCAAGTTAATTGCAGAGCCATTTTTTCCCATAAGAATGTTGGCCCTTTGAAGACTGCCTCATTTTTTCCTTACATTTCATGGACCTAACCCATATCTAGGACATAGAAGATACCTAACAAATGTTAGTTGGATGGGTCCTATACGACACTAGAGATAAACAATGTGTTTTAGAGACCTGCACCTAATATATTCAAATTTTAAGGACGGAAAACAGTTTGGATCCTAAGTGTTCTTTGGACTTACAGTATCTTCAAATCAAGATATGAATATTTCTTATAAAAGAAATAATCAAGTAACTTTCTGTATGGGAAATTATGCATCTCTTAAATGACTCAGCAAATATGAATAAATGTATATATAATTAGATCTTTTTTTCATAATCTGACAATAAAGTTGGAAAAGTGGCATTCTGGTAACCAGTTTGAGATATTTCCTCCTAAAATACTTATTTCAGAGAATTGCTTGGAGTACCTTAAAAAATTCAGTTCAGCAACTCTATAAAATAGTGTATACAATATTCAAAAGCCTGCTATACTTCAGGTTCATTTATTAAGTGGATTGATCTCCCTGGAGTATTCAATTTCAAAATTATTCTTTTAATTTAAGCATTTTCCCAGAACACCAAGAAGAAATATTTAAAACTGTGAACACAACAACACTATTTCAAAATTTTCTCTCCTGCTTTTTTTCATGTTATATTCTTTTTGCTGCTCCTGTTTTTCCTTTTTCTTTTTAAAAATGTCCATTATATGATGGCCAAGATGTGCTCCCTTTTATTTCTTTTAATGTACACTTATTTTCAATACTAAATAATATTTTATTATGAAATATTATGGCTTCCTCTCTGTCCTTTAGTGCCTCTAAATCACTTGCTCAGAATTAAAAACTGAACTTCATGAATATTACTTACCCAGAAAGTATAAGCCATTTAGAGCTACATTTTCTCCAGATATTTTAAGTACTTTTTTAAAGATATGACTCATTCAGAAATCCTCACACATACCAAATGAATATTAAATTCTTCCTGGATAGGTCTTAGATTTTGCATTATTACTAGTATTGTTATTTTTGATACAAATATTTATTTCTTTATAAAGATTACACTAACCCCCAAATTATATTCATCTGTGAATGTACTAATTATAAAAATGACAATTTTTTTAAAAATTTAAGTTAAAAATTATTTATAAAGGTTTGATTGGTAACGAAACTGAATATCCTATTTAGGATAATGCATAAAATCCCTTCACTGATAGATAGGTGCCTATGTGTAGATAAGGAGGGTTGAAGAAAGAATGACGGCCAGAAAGCTAAAGACCTACACCTTTCTTTCTCCCATTGATTGCTTATAAGACTCACAAGTTATTAATATTGAGAACATATCAGAACTCTACAAGAAAAATTTGACAAAGAATTAAAATTAAATTAAAGCTTATCTTTCTCCTACTAGCACAACTTTCCTGAATGTGTTCAGAATTTTCTACATTTGATTTAAAAAAACTAACATGATGGAAACTAGGTAGGAAAAAGAAAAGGTACAAAGACTACAAGTTATTAATATGATGGAATTTTTCTCCATCAACTTTAAATGCATATCACTTTAATAGTTCAGTATACCTACCTTAAGTCATGGGTGTGTCATGGGTATGATACATTTTAGAAGGATACATACAGAAAACCTCATTCCTTGATGTTGTCAAACATTACATAATTGTATTTATATAATGCACTTTCATATGTGTGACTTTGGGCCTGAGAGGTACTAGAAGACTTTGCCATATTTCCACAGATGAGGAAACAAAGACTTGGTAATTTTAAGTGATTTGTTATTGTCTACCCAGTGATTTAATAGTTAGTATAAGTAAGGCTGAAGTCCAAATCTTCTGGCTCTAAGACTAATGACTTTTACTAGATCACTTTGAGTGTCCAGAAAGCTGTACACTGGAATTTGTTGTTTTATCCCCTTATCTACCAAGTCAAGATTGTGTTAGATAGGTGCCCTTCTGGGATCCTCTCTGTTCTTCTTGCCTGTGTGGACTCTGTAAAGTGTGTGCACTATTTGTCTTAATGACCTTCCTGAAATGTATCCTTACCACTTGTCCTTTTGTTTCCTCCTCATCCATGGAGAAAAATGAGGAGTGATCATAATTAGAAGTAGGGTCTCTTATCTGGTAGTCAGGGAGATTGTGGAATAGATAATCACCTTTCTCTAGTGGAAAAAAAAAGAAAAATGAACCAAACTAGTACATGCTGCATTGACTTAGAAAAAGGTTCACCATACTGGGTACCATTGAGAAATGATGCCAGGAGAACAGTGAGTTTCAGAGATCTAGAAAGAATCTGATCACATTCCTTTCTTAATCTATAATGCACTTCATCTGCCTGCAGATAGCATGAATGTATCATAAAAATATCTATAGGTGAATGATACTAACTCAGAATCAACTAAGATACTAGATGTACAATATTTTTAGAAATTAAAAAATGCTTCAAATATATAGTTCTTGGTTATAAGACTAATTACTATTGAGAACAATATTTCCAAGTAACATCTTCCTATTTTTTGGTTTCTTCAAGTTATTTGTAGTCATTGTTAAGACTCTTTCCCTTAATATGCTGAGAGGGGAAATTCAGTACTCTTAGACCCTGATAATATCAGAGCTTATCAGTCTATCTTCCACCCCCTTTTACTGGGTTTCAAATGAAAGCAAGTCATAAAGGGAAATTGAATCCATAGCTGCTTCTATAACACTTTGTTCCTCAGAGGGTACTTGCACTAAAAGGAGTGCACAACAAGACACATTTAAGGTACAAGTTATATGAGTCCTCAGACACTGTGTGTATAATTCAGAAACATTCATAAACTAAATTGAACTGGGGTAATCTGTGAGCAACATTTTGACCTCTAGTATTTCCAAGATTTATTTGACTCTATAGCTTAAAGTGGATTATAATACTTTGTTCTGTGATGGCCCAAGCCCATTCTGAACCCAAACATGTATAATTACACATTCTTTATTCAAAAGGCAGAATGAATAAAGACAGGGGTGCTTTATACTGAAAGGAGGAAATTAGCAGGGAGTTAATCTAGAATACCAACACTAAAATACTGTAGTTTCCTAGAGAGATCTTAATAAAACAAGTATTGATAAAAGCTTCAGGACCAAAAGCCAAACAGCAAGAACTCTTTTGACTGCCCTAAAGAAAGGTTACCTGAGTTCTTCACAACTGCCATGAAATTCACGAAGTTAAAACTGGCACCTTAGTACCCAGCTGTATCAACATGGCAGCATTTTCTTTTCCCAGAGAGGTACCAAGAGCAAACAATCATATCCTGCACCATTTTAACGTAGCACTTATCTAGGTGGGTTAAAATGAGGCACATTATGTTTTTAAAAGAAAAAAAATACAAAAAGAAATCTCAGTAATTTTTTAAAAAATGATATTAAATAAGTGACTTAAATTAAAATTTCCATATATAAAATCAGTTTGGGGCCATTTCCAGGTGAATCTGCACATCATATTTCCACCGGTTTCCCCAATTGTAGGAAGATTTTTTTGTTGTTGTTCTTTTGAGACAGGATCTCCCTATGGACTCCAGGCTGGTCTTGAACTGATTACGTATCCCTTGCTGGCCTCAAACTCGTGGTCCTCCACCTCTGTCTCCTGAGTATAGGGATCATAGGCAAGCGTCACCATGCCCAACTGATTTTTTTTTTTTCTTTTTTGGCCGAAAAGCACATGGCTTGATCTAAAGATGTGTGTGGTCAAATACTGATTGAAGATTGAGATTGATTTTCCTAAATTTACAGACTATGATTCAATATATACAGCATTTTTGAGGTCAAGTATTTGTGTTAAAATCTTTATATTTAAATTATGGATCTTAAGTGTCCACGGTCTTTGCATAATATGTAACTGGGAATGTTAGCTCAATCAGCACTACTGAAAATGATTTCATAAAAATATTCATGGATTTTCACTTAAAAAATCATGTAAGACAGTTCTCCAAAGAAGCCATTTTTCCATGTTCAAGAGTACAGTATCTCAAGATACTAGCTGAAACATTTTAGAATCAATTGTGCTTTTAAACTTTATTCCTAGGTAGCAACAATATTTGAATATCTTTTATAGCAAGATTAATAGTATAAGAATAATTTGTAGCAATCTATGCCAGATTCATAAACCTAGACCTTTTCCCTCATAGCTGTGGCCTACAGAATTAGGTAATTACAAATACCAAAATTTTCTTTTAAAACATAAATGTTTAACTTATTTAGTATTTATGAATGCTTTCACCTTGCTTAAGTCATTGATTTGTTATTTCTACTTTTCTAATGAAATGGACTCATTTTGTTAAATTGTCTTATTGTAGACCTGAACCACCAGGGTATAAAATGTGCATACCCATCTGTGTCAATTTTAGAACAACATTTTTGTACACGTTAGATTTTCAATACCCCTGTCTTATACACAGGTTACTGTACTGCACCTTGTTCATGTGTTGATGGCTCCAAATGACTAGGTAACTTCCTAAGTGTTAATTGCAACTACTTCAACACTAGCATTACAGTTGGCTTAGATCTGCTACTTTCAGTTTTATCAAAAATGGACTTCTTTCTGTTTCTAGATGAAATCTTACTCAGAGTTCTAATTTCAAGAGTACAAGTGCATTAACAGCTGGATCCAACTGGCAAAATGTGTACGCTATGTCTGCTAACTCTTCTCATACCACTTAATAGAAAAATAATATATACATATATGCATACACACATGTATGCACTTTTATCAAAAATAAACAGGTGTTTCATGACACATGCTTAACCGTAATAGATAAGGGAAAAAAGAGAGGATGATTGATTCATCAGAGACTTTGAAGCATTCCTAAAAGAACTAAGTCAAGGAGAAACCACATTTAAACGGTGTTTGGAAAAATCTTTTGTAGGTGGGAGCAGTGGTTGAGTTTTTGTAAATTCATGGGCACAAGAAATTCAGGGTAGAGTGTATTTCTGGGATAATCATTAGGTGAGCCATTGATGCCACACTTCAAATACCTGAGTTGTTACTCATTCCTTTATCCTTTATGATAATAATCTCTGAATGGCTTCCATGTTTAGCCCACACTACAGTACTGAACACGGTGAGAACGACTTGATATTCTCTCAGGCAGCTTGTAATTTGAAATATAAATGGGCAAACCCATAAAGTATGCCACCTGCACATGTCATTCCTTGGATTCCTCACTCTGCACCCTGTAGTTACCAGGAGCATCCTTAAAGGGAGCTCATGGGCTACCTTCTGTACACAGAAGGGAGAAGCTAACTGCCTCCCATATCCAACATACTATGGACATTTCTGTCCAAGGGGGAGAGGGAGAAGTGAATTGCTCAAAAAAGCCACTGGTCTATAAAAATTTTGGAATGCGACTGGACAAGTGTTGGAAATTTTTATTGGTTCTTAAAGCTTGGGGCTGATCCTCTGTGGCCCTGTGCTGTGCCTGAGCCTTCTTCCTTCTTATGAAAAGGAAGCACGTTTGTAGATTACTAGCTTATATGTTTGTTTGTAAAAATCTAGAGGACATATAGCTGTAGACACACATATAAATGATAGACAGACAACAAAAATAACCATTGCTCTTTCATTAGGAAACTATTTTCATCATTATGAATACCTCTGCTTTCTAAATTTTCTCTGAAACATATTTTCAGGTTTTGTAACACACACACACACACACACACACAAATATAAACTTTTTAAAGAAGAGGGGAATGCACTTAATTCAAATCGCAGTGATGATGTAAATGAACTGATTTATACTACCAATCACAAGACAAAAGTATGTGTAAAGCGCACTGCAGTTTACTAATGCAGGTTAAGTAATATTACTGCTTGCATCATTCCTGTATGAATAATTATGAGAAAACTAAGTTATAATGATAAGGTTGCAGGTTGAACATTGAATCAGATCAAGAGATAAAATCACTAGTGTTCTCCTTGATAAATGTTTCCAATATGGAATTATTAGTGATATTGAGTCAGCTTGTCAAGCCATATATTTACTGGAGCTGGGCTGGTCTTGCCTTTCACATATAATTTTTCTGTATAAAAAGATCATCCTTCTCCTGTTACCACAATTTTCCTCACACAATACAATTTAGTGGCCTTGATTTCAGGGTTTTTTTTTTAAAAAATACAATTACTTTCAGAACCCAAAGATAGTAAGTTATTCTGGATGGCACATTGTAGCAGTTAGGGTTTCCTTCAGGGTGACCATAAATATTATCCATCACAGTGGTTGTAGCATCACTTCTTCCTCCAGAGATCTTTAATAATGGGCGACACAATTTTTCTCAGCATAACCGATGTTCAGTCTGGTTTATAAAATGAGAAATGAAGTCAGTGATCACCCATGTTTTGTTTTACTCTACTGATACAGTAGTGATTTCTCTCATGCTTAGAAGTAACTTTCAGAAAGTCTGTGAGTTATAGAATACATTTTTAAAGTGCTGTGTCCAAATTTGTGATTAGTTCTCAAAATCAATTCACATTGAGTATGATGAACCATACTATCATGCCATCCTGTGTTTTTCTGTATTGCCATTTTCTTCTGTTTAGAAAAATATAGACTAGGATTATCATGGCTCATTTGGTGATTAAATCCACAAAAAAATTCATGAAACAATTATTTTAGTAGAACTCAGAGGACTATCTCAAAGCCCATGAATTGATAGAGATGTAGTTATCCTGTAAGGATCTGTTTCTCTCAGACACACAGACAAATATTGATCCCAAGAACTCTGCAGAATTATCCAACAATGAAGCAGACCAGGGTAATAGGACAGCGCACCTCCCTTTCCTCCGTTTTCCCGTGAGAATTCCTCTCAATAAAGTCATTTATACTTGCAAGGTAAACACACCATGCTCGTACTTGCAGGGCAGGTATGTGTGCTTCATTCTCAAAAGCTCCATCGCCTGGGCACTCACTGGATTTTGTTAAGGGAAAAAAATTTGGAGTAATGAAGTAAATTTGGCTATTCAACCACAACATAATATATCCTAATGCCATTCATAGGTACAGGGACAACCAGACATTTTGTGAGTGATTTTTCTTTCAATTAGAGCTGTGCTACTCAAAAGAATAGTCCTCACACAGAGGCTGATGTGCGCACTGAAAGTCACTAATAGGGGGCTGAATATAAATCAGTGCACCACTTCCCTTATTTTTCTGCAATCCCCTATCTCAGTGTGGACCAGTAATAAACATTTTCTAGACCAAAACTGGTCTGGAAGCACTGGTCAGTTGCACAGAACTAGAGTACTACCAGTGAAATCGGGGCAGCCAGCCTGCCCTCATCCATGTTACACAACAGGGTCCTGACTATGCTGCTCATTTGCAGTGTGGTCCTGATGGAATTCATTTTGCTGCTTTGCATTTTGGTCTTCTCTGTATGCAGAGGATATGGCACCTGATAATCATGGGGTCTTTCGCAAAGCTATAATTCAAATCTATGCAATGATTCACCAGTAGTAGAGAAAAAGGCTAAGCAAACTATGGCGATTAATAATTATGTTATCAAAATGATGACTGTGAATATTGTTTAACATAGAAACATGATTGTTATAAGTGAAACATCAGCATATCCTAGGCTATGGGCATATATGTCCTACTGCAGCCCTATAAAAATATGCATGCAGAAAAAGTCTGAGCATAAATAGAAAAACTGTTAAAAGCATTGAAAACATGGGACCTGTACATTGATATTTTTTTGTTATCTAAATTTCTGTAACATAGTTTTATCATTCACAAGTACAAATAAAGAAATAGTACACAATGCATTCAATTAATCCTAATGTACTTATAATTTTAAGTCTTTTTCTCTGTACAATAATGAGTGTTACAGCCCTATTTTCACATTTGGAATTTCTCATGGCATCTATAATTTCTTTGTTCTTACAGCAACTCTCTTGCAAAACAGGTATCTTTACACTTCCTGCTACTTTGGAGTCAGTGAAACCATCCATTGGACAATACATTGTCTTCTGTTATACCACAAGAGGCATAAGTTGTCATACTAAGGCAGGCTCTTCACCTGTCCTTTGGATTATATTCCAGTCTTCTCTGGAATCTTAAATTACTTCCCTCTTTGAAAATAACAGTTCCACTTGAAGGAACTGTTTAAGCTATCAGGCTCCTGTTCCTAACCTTCTCTTTGCTCCTCACCCCCTCCGATCAGTTCACTGTCCTGTGTCTACAATAGAACAGCCCAGACTGTCCTGTGGTTGTCCCTGACCCCCATCTAGTTAAATTCAATAAGTTTATTATTTCTGTTTTAGAATTACAATCCATTCTAAAATAAAACAGAAAACAAATGAGGGGTTTTAGGTTGCTGCTGGATCTCTAAGAGGGCCAGGGAAATAAGATTCTACAACTGTACACCCAAGAGCCAGGCCCAACTGGTAAAGAGCAGAGAAAACTCCACTGCTACTGTGTTCAGCTTTGATGAAACCTCAGGCTGAATGATAAAATCTTTTCTACTCCCACCGTTGAGTAAACAAGTCCTTCCACCACTGTGCATGCCAGAAGACCAAATCCTCCCTAATGTGGTCATCTCTTCTGTCTGCTAAATAGTCAGTTATCCAAGTCACCACAGGGCATATATCACTACATTGTGAAAACACAAGGCCACATGTTGTGCCTGAATATTATATATCAATGTTGTTAACATTCCTATTTTGTGATAAGATTTACAGTGATGTTGTCAACATTTGTGCTGATTTTATATATGGTTGTTTCTTTCTCTCCTCCCCCATCAGTATTGTCCAAAAGTTAATGAATTGTGTCCATCAAAATTACTACTGACCTTATTTCCATAAAAACAGACTCACCACTCTGCCAGCTTTGCCTTCTGCAAGCTTGCCTGTAGGAAATGATCCATTAGTTAAAAAATAAAAAGGAACTAGAATATGTTTGCCTCCCACAAATCTGGCTATGACATAGACAATTCTGTTTCAACATTTCACAAGAGAGAAAAAAACTTTTAAAATCTATGATGACATCTTTAACTATTTTCTTTAGTCTTTTTGTTTCTGTCTTTGTCTCATGGAGTATTCTTTGTAAACAACACAGATGACTTTTCACCATTGGAATTCAGATAAGCATTTAACTAGAAATACAATCTTGAAGAAGATGGAGACTGGAATTCGTGGGGAGAGTCCAGATAAACGGTATCTTTTTAGATAACTCCAGAAATCTGGTTAAGGTCACTTTGAGGCTTTCCTGAGTGATGAATGGATAAGATGAAATTCTACAAAGCCAAGCTAAAACGAGGAGTTATGAACAGTTCCCAGGCTTGTAGTGGGCAGGAAGTTGCTCAAGCTGCAACTAGCCAGAATGGAGGGTGAGTGCATGGTAATCATGGTAATCACCAATAGCATTAGTCCTCACAACCAGAACTGAGCTGGATCACACTGATCTGCAGCAGATTAATTTCTCCCTCTCTTTCTCTCTCTCTCTCTTTTTGTCTCTTGTTAAATCATGAGACCTAGACTTCAGAATTAAGAATACAGCCAGGAAGAAAAAGCGGTATTTTGTTAAAAAGACATAACAAATGATAAGTTCCTTCAAGATACCCAGAACAGAAAAAAAAATAGAAAAAGTGATAATAAAAATTGGAGACTTTAACAATCCCTTGAAAATAATTGATAGAACAAATAGAAAATCAGAAAAAATAAAGAATCTTGAATAATACTATTAACCAATTTAAACAAATTTTCAAAACACTGTACCCAAATAGAGCAAAATACAGTATCGGGAGGAGTACCACCCTGAATCACATAGATAGTAAAGGAAAAAGGGATGCCATCAGTAATTTTATGTCAGTGATTAGTAGCTTAAATTTTAAAACCTATTGAATTCACCACAAGAAGAGGACTAAGGTAGAAAAGAGAAAAATGGAGGGGATGAACCAATTTGGAATACAATACATATATACATGGAAATGTCATAATAAAACTCTCATATAGATAACTTGAACAAATAAAAATGTCTTTTTTTCTCAAAAATGGAGAACAGGAATGTAAATCAGGTCCTGTCTGGGGGTTG
Organism: Castor canadensis; assembly: GCF_047511655.1. Classification (NCBI taxonomy): domain Eukaryota; kingdom Metazoa; phylum Chordata; class Mammalia; order Rodentia; family Castoridae; genus Castor; species Castor canadensis. The sequence continues at coordinate 13,601,540 of NC_133386.1, forward strand.
CTACCAGTGGGAGAGGGAGGATATAAAGAAAAGTGGTAGGAGGGTAAACATGGTAAAAATATTATGTGCTCATGTATGAAAATGGAAAAATGAGACCTGTTAAGACTATTCTAAAAGTGGGGGGAGGGAAGATAATTAATTCAACTACAGTATATTGCAAGCACTTTTGTAAATGTCACAATGTACCCATAGTCCAACAATAATGTAATAAATTTTTTTAAAAATTAAAATAAAATGGACAAATCTCTTTAAAGACACAACACTTCTCAACACATTTTATGAGACCATTACTATCTTTATTTCATAGAATACTAATTAAAAGATAATTGCAGATCAATTTCCCTCAGATAAATAAATGTGAAAATCCTTTGACATATGTTAGAGCTGACCAAATGCAGCAATATATACAAAGGATGAAGCTTTATGTAAAAGCAGGGTTTGTTCCAGGAATACAAGTTTGATTTGCTGTTTAAAATTCAGTTCATGGAATTTACCATATTAATGGAATAAAAAGAAAAACTATACGATTATGTCAATATATATGTTAAGAAGAACATTTCAATATGCATATGTCCATTTGTGATTAAAAAGAGATTAGCAAAGGAAGAATAGAATTCTCCCAATCTGATAAGAGTATTCTTGACAAATCAGCAGCTAAACACAGTAATTAATGGTAAATAACAAATTCTTAGTCAAGAATGTCCATTTCTACTTCCTTTCAACAGTGTATTAAATGCCTCAGCCAGTGGAATATGACATGAAAAGAAAATACAGATGGAAAGGAAAAGCTGTCTTTATAGTTTTGTGATTGTTTTGTAGAATATCCTATGAGATTTGTGAAAACAAAACAACAACAAAACCAAACAAAATAAAAAGCTACTAGAGCTAAGAAGAGAATTTAGCAAGTCAGAATGCAAAAAGAATGTGCAAAAAGCTCTTGTATTTCTATACACTAGCAAAGAACAACTATGAATTAACATTAAACAACATCATTAACAATTGCTTAAAATTCAAAATACTTATGTACATAAATGAAAATACAATGTCTGAACTCTGTAAAATTATATAATAGCACTGACAAATTTAGGAAGACATAAGTATATCAAGAAATACCTTGTTTGTGGGTCACTAGATTTAGTATTTTTAGGTTGTTAAATTTCCCCCCATATTAATTATATTCAGTCTCTATCAAAATCACAAAAGCCTTTTTGTAGAAATTGACCAGGTGATTCTAAAACTGTACAGAAATGCAAAAGATCTAGAATTGCCAAAACCATTTTGGAGTAGAGGTAGAGGATTTCCACTATTGGTTATAAACTTCATGCAAAGCTACACTAAGTCATTTGCACACATTACAGACTCTAACAATAGACCCACAGAGCAAGTCAGTTGACTCTTTTCCAAAGAGGAAAGAATGCCAAGGGTACAGAATAGAAATTTCAGTAAGTGTTGAAAAAAATAGATGTTTATATTGAAGAATAGTGTTCATGTTTTGACCCTGACAGAAGAAAATGCACAGAAAAAAACAGAGAAAAATTTCATGGTCTTGTGCTTCTTAGAACACAAATAAGGATGAATCATAAGAGAAAAAAATGGTTAAATTCAACTTTATCAGAATTAAACTTTTTGCTCTTTGAAAAAGACCATTAACAAAACAAAGTGATTAAGTCATAGATTGAAGAAAATACAATATATTTGCCAAAGAAATTATTTCTTCAATATAGAAAGTACTCCTTTGATGTAATAAAAAGAGAGCTCAATTTAAGAAATGGGCCAAAGATTTGAATGGAGATTTCATAAAATGAGAAAGGAGTGGCAAATAAACACAGGGAAAGGTGCATACATCATTAATTATCAGGGAAATATAAATTCATGAATTCTCATTTAACCCTAACACAGTGAAATAAGTAAGCGTTTCCCTCATTTTGCACATATTAAGTAATTTACTCAGACACAGCAGTCTTACTCCAGATTCTTTAGCCACCCACATTCTACTGTAATTAAAGGGGTTTTTTTCCCCTCATGAGATATGTTTCTAGAAACTCAAACCACTCCAAACCACTAGAAGAAAAAATTAATGTTCTGTAGTTTCTAACTTTTTCTTTTTTCTTTTTCTTTTTTTTTTTTTAGTGTTGCTGGGGATGGAACTCAGGGCCTTCTGTCTGCTAAACAAGCACAACTTGAACCATGCCCTTGATCCTTTTGCTTTTAAGTTTACTTTTCAGATAGGATCTCATGATTTTTCCCAGGCTGACCTTTGCTCTCAATCCTTCTACCTCCACCTGCTGAGTAGCCACCACACCTGGATTATAGCTTCTAAATTTTTGAAAACAAGTATTAATTCAGACAAGTACTAAATCAAACAGCAATACAATTACCCTTTTACAAAAAAGGATATAATGTTGCTGCATCTGGTATGCCTAGGAAAGAAAAGAGCAGTGTATATGTTTTAAAACATATAAAATACATACCATTTTTAAAGCTGCAGGTGGCTTGAAGCTTTACTTCTGACATACTTCAGCATATGTCACCAAAAAACCTACTTAATCATGATACATTATCACTCATCAAAGTAGTGAGCATTTCATACCATTCAGTGTCCAGAGCATACTGACCCAAGTGTTTTGTTCACATAGTTGTTTCTTTTTCCTAACAGGATCTAATCAAAATTCTCCTATTACTTCTAGCCCCTTTTAATCTAAAAAAATTCCCCTGTACTTTTCCCTCTGCAGAGTTGATTTTGCAAGGTGCCCAGGAGAATTGTACTTTAGTTTCCCATATTTGACTAAGATTTGATAATATTCAAATTACATACTTTGGGGAAAGAATAGTAAATGAGCAAGTGCTTTCTGTTGAACTTCCTGTTGTGTCACATTAGGGGTTCCCCATGAGAGATGTTTGCTAAGACTGATCACTGAAACATCTCTGTGCTAGCATACATTGCTTTTTCTTTGCAATAAGTAAAGAATCTGTGATCTTTGGACCCACACAAATGTTTTGTCCCCAGTCCTTCATGTTATGGTTTCAGGGTTCATTGGTAAGCAGTTAGTCTATTACTTTATTGGGGAAGAGGTAATGATATTCTAATTCTATCATTCCTACTACAGTTGTTCACTGGCATTCTTCTGTAAGAAGGCTTGTGGAATGTGAAATTTTATTTATTCAGCATGTTAGAATAATTATACCCTATTTTTAGGTGCTTAAATTGCTATAACTTTGGCCAGTGGGAGCCTCTTCAGACTGTTTATATGTGGACCCTTTGGCCTTTAATGGAAGCTATTTCTCCATTGCCTGGACTTTTAAGTCCATGGTTCCTTTGTGTGGAGGATGGGATAATTAGAACCCAGGATCCAGATGCAATGTATGTTCATTATGACTTAGATGTCATTGATTCTAAGATGTTTCAGTGGAAAGATTGAGGAACTACATTTTAAAAATCATAAAGTCATGTGAATAAGCTTAATTAAGTAACAATTTTGCAGTTTTTATTAACTTCTGTATTTCTCTTTTGTCTTACAATGAAAATATTGGTTCTTAATAATACTACACTTACTTATTTTTACATACATTGTAATTGTATATAATGATTTTGTATGACAAACCAGTATTACTACTAACAGTAAACCTACTAAATACAATTTAGCATTTCTTTGCTTATGTTCCCCAATTACTTGAATGGATGCTTCTGTGTTTAGTGATATTAACTTAATATGCATTTGCTTATGTTTCTGTTCAATTTCATAATTTTTAAACTAAATTTTATTTTTGGAACATGAAAAATATGGTTTAAAATAAAAAGATCTGTATAAAAAGTTATATTCTGAGAAATATGCTTGTAATTGTCCCAGTTCCTTCCTTCTGTTACTTCTGACTCCACACCAGTACATGAAGATCTTTCTTATTTTTTATAGGTGCATAATTTTCTGCTTTATAAATATGCAGTGCCTCCAGGGAGTTTTCTTAAGTTCTGCTAATCACTGAAACACAAAAAACAGTCAGCCTACTTAGAGGCATAAGGGACATGAGCCCCAAGGTGCTGCACTCAGCAGGAATCCACGCAGCAGTCAGCTCCTCACTAGGGACAGCCCGAGGCAGTTCTGGAACTCTTTTCCTTGGGTGGCATATCTCCTGTGCAAGGAAATGAGATCCACATCAGACTGGGTAGAGATAGGAAAGGGGGAAGGGCAGGGAGGCACTCTGGCTCCCACAGAAGCTAACGTCTCTGGTAACAGTTCCTTCCATAGGCAGAGTTTTAAGGGTCCCCATGAGGCATATGCCTGGTTTTAAAAGTCACCATACTCAGTGAAGGTATTTATGATTTTATTTGCAAGATCCCAGTCCAGATGCAGTTAATAAGTTGGAGTCATTTTTGTCAGAGGTAATGTTACTGGGCTACAGTTAGCATTCTACCTTTACCAAGTTGCCAGGAGTACAGTATGAAACCATGAACCAAAATCATTATGCAGAAGGAAAAGGGGTTTGGTTAACACTTTCCACAGATGTATCATAGCCCCCACATGGACATAAACAGCCTCCACATGGATGGACATTTGGATTATTCCCAATCTTCTATTACTACAAATAATGTTGTAATATGTAACTGTGTGCACATGCTGTTTCATATTGGTAGAGATGAATCATCACAGTAGATTACTGGAGGTGGGATTTGCTAGCTCAATGGTAAATGCACATGACCTTTTGGTAGACATTGCCAGATTCTCCTCCATAAGGGTTGAATGATTTTGTCTTCTCTCCTGCCGTATATGAAAGTATCTCTTCACACACAGCTTTTCTGATAACACATGTTGTCAAGTTTTTGATCCATAAATCTGGTACTTGAAAAAATAGTATCACAATGTTTTGTCATGTTTATTTTATGTGCAAAGTTGAACTTTGTTTTCTTAGGTTAAGGTGCAATTATCTATTTGTTTTCAGTGAATCATCTGTATACATCCTCTCCCATTTTTTATTGGGGTTTAGTCATTTCCTTTTTTTTTTAGTAAAGACCTTACTATTATCTGGAAATTAACTGTCTGTACTGTAAATAACAATTTGTTTCTCCTAGTTTTTTATTTGTCTATAGATTATATTCATGGTGGTGGTTCTTTGTGTTCATTTGTTTTGTTTTGTTTCTTCCATGCAGTCTTTTAAATTATTTTCTAGAATTTAAGCATGGTTTGCAAGACTTTCCTTTCTTCTAGGTTATGAAAGAATTTCCCTGTGTTTTATTACATTGTACAATTTGATTTTTGAATTTATAAATGGGATATATTTAGAGTATATTCTAGAACAAAATTTAAGGTTTTAACAAATTTTATCTCTTTCTAAATGGCTACAATTGATTCTAACAAATAGTGTTGGAAAAGAATACTTTTCACTCTTATTATATATATTAAATTTTAATTTTTTCTCTGTAAATAGTGTAGGTATTGAGCAAAGTTTAACTGTGAATCACAAATAAGAGTGGATTTTTGGCTTATAATTAGTCAAATTTTTTTAGTTCATCTATAGCTAGATTACCAAATTTAGTTTGTGTAAAATTTTTAAATGCAGGGAAATGTATATACTCACTTATTTACAGTTTTTTTTAATGCATCATTTTGTAAATTCATCCAGTTGAAATAATTAGCCCAATCTCATTCTGCATCCTGGTCTATATCAGGGATGGCAGTTCATAGTTTCACGCTCAATTGCAGTAATGGGAAGAGATGACAGTCTCAGCCTCACCAAGCTTTTTTCTCAATAGTATACTTCAAAAGAAGAGCTCAAGAAATGAGCTTGAGCTCTGTTCTCATCCTAAAGTTTCTTTCAGGTGGCAACCAATCAATCATCAGTCAACACACAATCTTTCTTTCATGCTGCCATGGACTGCTATTAATGATGAGAGCAAAGATTTCTGACAATATCCAATTAACTAAAGCTAAGTAGGCGTTTCTAACATACTATATCATGTTCACAACTTGTACATACTTCCATCCTTTTTTTTGCCAATTACAGCATTAAGGAAACATTTTGGTTTTCATTCTACTTCACACTCATATCAAAATGGTAACTCAAGAATTCCAGGTGTGTCTGATACCCATTCTGCTTTAACATGGAGTTTTCTAGTAAGTAAGATGTAGAAAATGAACAGTATTCTTAATAACATATTTTATGTGACTCATTAAAAACAAAAGATGCAGAGCCAAGCAAAATGCAGAGAATGTATTATTAAGAGAAATAGATTTGTCTTGAATTGATTTTACCAGTCTGGTAAAACTCTAAAACCCTGCCTTGGGATCCACAGAACACTTCAGACTTTTGGCCAGTCGCATGTAAATAAACAGCCAGAAGTAAATTAAATGTTATACAACAAGCCACAGCTTTGGAAATGTAAGATACTGTGTACATTTGTCTCACTACGAGAAAACTCTCCTTTCTTGGGAATAGGGGATTCATTTCCTCTCAAGAATGTTGTAAATGCTGAAAAAAAATTCATTGATTTATATTTCAAGAGTGACATGATATGCTCATCTTAATAATTATAAAACATGCTTGAATTCTAACACACATCTTGAGGTAGGGCTGAGTTTCATTTCCTCCTCACTTTAGGTCTAGATATTACACTTAGCAACATGCTCTCAGAAAAATTGAACCTCTTTAAGTTCCTTTAGCCATTGGTCAGTGAGTGCAGGAACAAAAAGGACACACAAAAAAATGGACCAACAGAGCAGCCCTCATGGTTCAGTATCTGCCATTTATCCCTCCAGAATATTTTCTCTTCTCTGCCCTTCTCTAGAGACTGGTCCACAGGGCTGCTTCAGTGGGCTTGGCAACAGATTACATGGAGGCACAGAGAATGGCTGTGGATTCCTGCATGGTCCCTGGGCTGACTACTGCTTTCTTCCTAGCTAATGGCACAGCTTTGGTTGGAAGGCCTCTCTATTCCTAGCTTCCATCAGCTGTCTCTGTCCTTGTGCTGTGTAGCTGATAGTCACATCACATGTTACCTATTGCCTAACCCCAGTGTGCTGCACTGTCCCTTGGGGTTTCCCTACATTTTACACTTGTTTTTAAAAACCCATTATTGAAATTCAACCATATCATCCACTATCTCCTGTGATCCTGACTGTCAAACTCTCTAAAAATTTCAGAGTATCCACAAGGTACTAAAGACATGGCTGTGGCACCCCAAGCTGAGTGTGGAAAAGGAGCAGATGCGAACACCACTTTCTCAAGTGGAGCAAGCTCATTTGCTGGGTAGATGGTAACTGCACCTCCACAGCTGGGGTTAAGAAGGGACCAAAAGTGGATGGAACAGAACAAACTAGTTGCACAGGAATATGAGATATTTTTCCTTATAGTAATTCCAGTGAATAAAATCTATAGTGTTTTCTAAAATATTTCACAAGCCTGTGGGGAGATACATTTGCAGTGAAGGTGATGTTCTTTATTGCAAATCTATCTCCAAGCTTTCATTACAGACTAATGGTGAAAACTTACATATTATGAAAAACAAGACACTTTCTTTGGGCTTGATATGAACTGTACATAATAGGAACTTCACTCATACATGTTCACTGACTTTTCTGAACTTATAAATCACAATCTATATATTTAAATATTGGATCAAATATTTCATAGTCCATATGAAATGAAAACCAAGCACTGTAAGTTTACTTTTAAAGTGAACCACCAGTAGGTAATGCCAGAGGTGCTGGCTTCCCAAATGAATAAAATAACTTAACCCTGGTGGTTACATGTTATTGGGCAAGGCATAGAAACCTAGGTCATTCAGAGAGATTGACAAAATCGTGTATCCTAGATGACACAGCCTACTAGCCCTTGGGGCATTAGGAATATGCCCATTGCCCAGCAAAGAAATTCTCGTGAGGCTCCTGCTTCCACTTGTGATCACTTCTTGGGTCTTCTGGGGGATTTTCTCTAGAAATCTGTGCTAGGCTATATTACCTAGGAATTAGTCACAGAAAAAGAAAGATCAGAATGTGGAAACAGGCATTCTTAAATTTAAACCTACACTGTAGGTTTAAGCCTATCCAGTATTAACTGGATAGCCAATGACTAGGTCATTGCTCTGCTTTCCTATTTATAAAGTAGCAGCATCAACCTTGTAGATGTGTTCTGAGGGGTGAATGAGAATGCACATAGAAGCTCCTCAGTTATAAAAGAGTCATCTGCATCACACTCTATAGAATCACACAATCCATGTCTACCTGACTCAAGTTGTTGTCACAGTCCGTGTTCCATGAGGCTGACTTTTGCTGAGACCTCTGATAACTACAGTGTGTATGTTCAATGTTTAAGGCTTATGAATTACATGGAATAGAGAGATTCAGTGGCATTTTTCCAATAACGTGTGAATTATTTGCAAACTCCTTAACACCATTTCTGTTTCTGTGTGGCAGATCTTCATCATGAACTGTACCCTGTGACAGTTGGGCACTGCCTTAGAAGCTAAGGATATAAATAATCATTGGATAGGATTCTCAGCTTCTCAAACCCTTGTAGAGAAAGTACAAAAGCTGAAAAATAGGAGTAATTAATATAAATTAAAGCTCATCATGTGTGCAGTACTGTGCTAATCACAGGAATACTTTTAACAAATGCTTACAACAACCCCAGGAATTCGTTAATTCATGACCTAGGGTTAAAGTAATTAGGTAGCTTGCCCAAAGAGTTGGAGAGCCTTACCGAGAGAGTATAACAGTTCTGCTAACCATGCAAGTTCTGGAGTTCAGTTAAGTGTTACTCAGTGCGTGGTTTATGGAGCTGTGCTCTTTTGCAGAGCATTTGTTATTGGTCTACAGTGAACAATAAGTAATGAAAGTGAGAGTAAGCAGTTAGAATCTTTAGAACAATTTGGGAGAGTAATTTTATATCTATTAAATCTTAATAGAAAAAACTAATCAAGGCTTGTATTTTGCATGTTTTTTCCATTTCATTATTAATTTTAAAGATACTCAAAAAAGAATTGCTCTGATTGGAAATTTAAAAACAAAACAAGCAAGTAAAAAGAGAACGCGAATAGCATGAGAAGTGGCAAGGTTTCATGGATGAAGTTGAAGTTGTGATGAAAATATGAACAGCTAGCAAGAATGGAGCCCTTACTATATGCTCATGGTTGTGTTTAGAGATTTGTAAAGTGGGGTAATGTCCTTCTGACACTCCTAGAATTTCATGAAATAGGTATTTACCATGCCTACTTTATCTGGTTATGTGCTGGATATTGCTCCCAAGATCCACTTATCCCTCCAGAGTTATTATTGGTTAAAAGCTAGACAAATTGGTTCCTTTCATTACCAGAATTCTTCCATGGGTATGTGTAGATAGAGAATAATCATACCTTCCTGCCCACCCAAGAAAAGAAAAACATGTCATTTTGCTTCTGACCTATTTTCCTATATTTCAGAGGGTACTTTAGTGGGAGGCTGGGAATGGCTGTGTCAGGACTTTAGAGTAGACGTTTCTTCTTCGTTCATCAGCACACATAAGCCTTTATAAATAGTTGCTGCCCACTCCTTCTGGGATGAATGGAAACATTTGGCTCTGTACATGATGACTGCTGGTTGAACTGATTGTATCACTTGTGTACTTCCTGAGTGTACACAAAGTATATATTTTTTAAAAGACTGAACTTGCATAAGCTTTGTAGCAGGACCTGGACACATTTGCTGAAAATATATTATGTTAAATGCACAGAGTCAGACAATAACTAGGGTTCTTCAGGAAAAGATGAACATAAATCCTCCTCAACAAATTTTGACATTGAGTAGAACACAAAGTTTTGAAGAAATTTACTCATTATTTGATTGTATCTGTAAAGACTCTAATTTATATCTCTTAATATAAGATTATATATATGTAGAATATATATGTGTGTGTGTATATATATAATATATATATATATAAAATGTAGCTTTGGAAAGAATAGATAATATACTCTTTCATGTGCTAAATATGTCTGAGGAGATGCCATAATAAAACCTTTTTTCAACACAGCGTATTATGAAGTACAAGAAAAAAATCACAGGTAACTTACATTGATTTAGGCATAGAAAATTTTTTGGCTAACATGTTACATGAAACACCAGCATAAGTGAGACATAATCAATGTGCTTTAGTTCCTTCTGTGGATACTTCAACATAGCATTAATCTCTTTATTCCCATTGAATGTGTCTAAACATTGCTCTGGATTAAATTTCTGTAGCAACTTCTTAATTGTCACTAATGATCATATGAATGATTACTGCTAGTGCAAACAGTCTCTGGCATATCCTTTTGCAAATGATGTAGGTTTGTTTTATCTATTTCACATTTTAATGTTTTGCCTTCCTTATTTTAGCCTTGTTTATCTTCTTGATATGTGTTGAAATTAGGAGTCTTTCTGCTCCAAAAAATTGTTTGATGGATCACTATATGCATATCATATAAGTAAAAGTAAAATTATTACTTCCCTAAGTGACAACACTACGAGTCAACATTAAACACTAGGTTTTGTTTCTGAATGGCACAGTGAAATAGGGCCATTCTAAGGATTCTTGTCAACTTGCAGTGCTTATGACAAAAGCTGCCCTTACTCTACTTTTGTCCCCATTTCCAAAATATTCACCCTAAGCTACTAATGCTATCCTAAAATAAAGCAAAGCCTGAACAAGTCAGGTAAAAATCAGATTTTTAGACGCCCTTCATTATTTCACTGATCTTCTAGGCTTTCCTAACTTTCTGAACAATGAATGGCCTTTCCCTTTGACTTCACTGTACAAATTTAGTCTCTGTTAGAGAATCTGTCTGTAGACAGATAGAAAGCAGCCTCTCTTTCTCTTGTTTCATTCATTTAACAGACACTCACTAGTTTTGTACTCTGTTTTGTTTGTTTTGAATCAGGGACTCTCTATGTAGCTCACAATAGACTCCAACTTGCAATCCTCCCAAGTACTAGCAGTACAGGTGTGAATCAAAATGCCCAGTTTTTAAACTTATTCACAGGGCTTTCTACCACTTACCAATAACTGATGTTAAAAAGTGTGTCTTCAGTTCAATACTATATTATACTACATTGCAAATCACACATACATTGATAAGAACTGAAAATTCTAAGAAAAAAATGAGATAAGCTTTAAGAGAGGCATTCTCTCATTAAATTATATTTTTCCTGTGAGAAAAACAGAGCGAAGACTGCAGCTCACAAATTATCAGTATTTGGTGACGCTTAACTGGACTCATGATTCTTCTTTCATGTACACTAGGGGAGACATGATGTATGAACCGGGCTCTGTCCTCGAAAAGCTCAGAGTCTTACAGGAAGAACTGACAAATGGCAAAGATCTAAGTCACCACAGAACGACAAGCAAGACAGGGCAGTGCTGTGTGTCTTCCCAGATCTGGGAGTATCTGCCAGGAATTCCTGGAGGAAGCACCACTGCCGGGGAAAACTTTCAGGAAGTCAGAGTCTTGACAAAGAAGGCGACCTGTATACAAATTATAGCTGCATGTGACCAGTGCATATCTCTGTCCAGACACCAAAATGAAAGCGCTGATTTCTGCACAAATTAAAAGAAGGAAGGGGGGTGATAAGTGTTATGCTCAGTGCCCCCTTTACAAAGAATACATTCTAAGACCCTCCAGTGGATTCCTGAACCTATGCATAGTACCAAACCTTATATGTACATTGCATTACAATGGTTTTGTGGGGCCATCATGAAGTAGCACTGCCAAACTGTGACAGTAGATCTGGTAACTGAGACAGCTCCTCATTTACTAATGAGCTGGTAGTTCATACAGCATCAATGTTCTGGTCAAAAGGGAATTCATATCCTAGGAGAATGGAGCAAGATGATTCAAGAATTACCTGTGGTTTAAAACTTATGAATTGTCTATTTTTATTGTCTGTTGTAATATTTTGGATTGCAATTGACTGTAGCTAACTGAAATCACAGAAAGCTAAACCATGGACAGAAGGGGACTCCTCTAGTTCCTGACCTTTCTTCCCTTTAGGTTCACTAGGACACATGACATCTTTCTTATCCACTGCACACCAGTAGAGATGCCTAGAGGGTCACTCAATCAAATTTACAATTCAGTGTAGCCTGAACCAGTGCTCCCTGTGCCCAGAAAGGACACCAGTTACCTGTAGCTCCTTGTAATTTCATATTGTTAAAATGCAGATTCAGATTTAGGAACTGTCAGGGCTTAAGATCCTCATATCTAACCACCTGCCTGGTGATGTGACCCTGCTGGTCTATGGTTTACACCTCAAGGGGAAAAGACCCAAATTTAATGCCTTATGTGAGAACCTTCACAAATGCCAAATAAATCTATCACTCTTGAAGTTATATTTAAAAACCCATTTGTAGCTAAGCATGGTGGTCCACGTCTATAATCCCAGCACTTGAGAGGCTGAGGCAGGATGATCAAGTGTTCAAGTCTACACTGGGCTAAAAGTGAGACTTTGTCTCAAAAAAAATCAAGGCAAAAAGCATTTTGAAACTCTGAAGAAAAATCTTCAGGTATTTTTGGGTAAATATAAAGACAGACACATTGCTCTTGAATAATAACAGAAAAAAATTATGATTGTGATTAGAAATTATTGAGTGCTACCACAGTTGGTAGAAATAGTAGCAATGCATATGTTTTCTGCTATTCCTTGCAATGACTGAGTGAAGTAAATATCATTCCCCATTTTACAAACAAAGGCAGAAATTTTATAATTTGCCCAGTTGTAGTCAGTCAGTACAAAGGAGACACCGTGACTCATGTCTAGCTTTCTCTTACTACAAACTACACTAAAAGCATAGGCAAAAGAAACAAACAGAAAGGTGATGGAAGTGCAGAATCACAAGAAAAAGGTTATGTGGAACCAGATAACAATGATGTTATGGAGAACAGGAACAGCCAAATGTTCTGGGGACAAAAGCTAGCAGCTGAGCTGAACAGGTGCCCCCATCAAATAGCCCTGTCAAACAGTGCATTTAAATGTTTCCAACAGGTTCTACAGATGAGCCAACAAGGCTCAGAAACTGATGATTTAGAGAGAAAATACACTAAAAAACATTCCCCCCAAAGCAAAAACCTGCTTGGATATTACTCTTTTTAGATAAGAAAGTCATAAAATAGGAAGTGACATTAAATGAAGGCTTGCTGGGTTATGTAGACATTTGCTAGCTTAGCGATGCAGGGTAGTGAGAAGAAACTTTAAATTGAGAAGGGACTTGCTTTTCTTCATGGGGAAAACACATCACAACTAAGAATAAATGTCTGTGTATAGTGAATTGCTTCCTCATCCACTCCAGTGCGAAAGAGAGCCTCAAAAATTTGGCTTATCTCGCAAATACATTTTGGGGGCTTAACACTGAATCAACAAGACACTGTAGAACTGAATGCTTTCACTAACCATGACAAGATGGCTGCAATTATAATGAAGTTCGATTGTTGGATAAGAAATTGATTGTGGGTAGTGAGTCACTTGGGATTCGGTTCATTTACATATGATAAAAATTACAAGTGTTACTAGTAAAATAGAAAAAAGCAAAACCATTACTTTTCTTTCTTCACTGAGTAAGCTTTTATGTAGATCCCTGAGATAGGAAAATGCTAAACCAATGGGTGCAAAAATTTTACAACCCACTATATAGGAAGTGAAATGATCTCTGACAAGATGCTAATAGAAGGCTTTCAACATTGATAGCCTGAAAACATTATGCTCCTGTGGCCTTCTGACACATGAACTCCCCTCGGTATTACCGTGAGAGAGCTGACACTTACTATGGACAGAGAGTTGGTCCAAGTATTTTATGTGCTCAATTCTTTAACCTTTACAGTAGTGCCAGTTCGTTCTATTATTATCTGTCAAAGAGGAAACTGGAACAGATACAGTTTAAGTAACTAACCACAGGTCATGCAATTGATTACAGTGGCAAGATTGGGACACAGGCAGCATGACTCTGGGGCTTGTTTATTTATTGTACAATAGTACAGCTTGAGGGCTGGAATCAGATACTGCCTTTTGTATATGTATAATTTTGAATTCTAAAAATATTTTGCAATCAAGAGTGAGATGAGGACTAATTTTGATGTGCAGAGTCAGTTCTTTTCCAATTGTCCTGATTTTCCCAAATTGATAATCCCACTACAACAGCATCCTGCCCATTAAGAAAGATGTAGAAGCATTCTTTTTTCTCCAGAATTAGGAACTGTAAAACTGCCATTCTTATATTTATATGTATATTTCTCAAAACACTTAAATTTTGTCTGAAGTTTTAAGGTAAAAGATGGGTGTTTACCTTATATCAGGCCATTCAGACTTCCATTCTATAGACATTCTACACAGGAGTGTACCCTCAATCTCCATGAAGGATACTTGGGAAAGATGAGACACATGGTTCAAATTGGACATTGTGCAAATTGGTGCTTTAAGGCTATAAGAATTGTATGTGGAACTTCCAAATCTCTGCCTTGGGGAAGTAGATATTTTTAATAATCAGAGGAATCCTCTGTATTCCTTATTATCAATAATATTCAGTTTGCATCCACTATAGGCAGAGAACACTGATTCCAGAAAACACACACACACACACACACACACACACACACACTCTTCATCACTTTAGGAATTTTATAATCCTATTGCAAAATAATAGCTAAATAAACAGGTGAAGAATAGTATTATTCAATGGTCAAAGATTTATAAGACCTATGAGAGTATAGAAATTGAAAGAAATAGGGGTTTTCTATCTTCTCAACTATATTTTAAAGCCAGCAGTTGGCTTGGGCAGCCCATTACAATAAGCAAGAGAGATTTTCTCAGTCTATCATCCATGTGAATCTGAGGCCTCCATAAGTAAACCACTTACAAAGAATTAGTCAGCCTTGGCTTGAAGAATACTTGGCTTGGGGATCCTGTCACTGTCACAGGTAAATTAAGATCTTACCCAAGTTATCAGTCAAACCTTCCATAGATGGAGTCAGGAGTCTCTCAATGGCTTCTTTCCATCTATTTATTTTCTAACACTTGAGACTTTGCAAAGCAAATCCACATCCTCTTCTACATGGGATCTCGTCAAGTACCAGAAAATTATGATTTTGATGTCTCTCTGGAGTAAATGTTTGCCTTTGTTGCAAAAGTAGTTTTCTTATGGGATATTCGTGAGTTTAAAAAAAAAAAAAACTCTTCACCTTCAGGTTTTCTGAAAATATTTCAATTTCTTTTGTAAATTCTCATGGCCAGAATTGAACATAACCTAACCAGCCCACAGAATACCAATCCCAACTTCTTTTAGAAAACAGCTTTCTACTAATGTATGTTAAGTTCCCATTTACTATTTTGTTTAGATCACACTGCTGTTTAATACTGAATTTGCTGTCTAGTAAATCACCTAGAATGTTCTGTATGCCCCTGTTAAGCCATTTTCTCTCACCCTATTCTTACAGAGCTGTTTTTAGGCCCAATTCATAATCCTTAAATGTATCCTTTTAAATTTTATCTTATTTTATTTGGCTCATTGTTCAATGTGTGGAATAATTTGGATCACTGCCTGTTATCCAGGGGAAGGGAAAAGGGAAGAAGGGAGCAGGAGTAAAACTGTGTACAACCAGATGTGAGATCAGAATTTTCATCTCATTCCTTGGAATATAGAAATAATGCATTAATAGACCTCTCTGATCACTAGGTCTGACTTATAGGTTCTCCTTATTCATAAATTTGTTTCAGCTTTGAGGGAATAATGGTTATGCTGGGATTATTGATATCTATCCCATCACAGAGGCCCCAGCATCTAACCATAGGACCATGGTTTTCCACAAATATCTGGTAGAGGTGCATTCTACCAGCCCTGTCCTGCTCTGCCCTGGATCCTGGATCCTGGATCCTGGCACTGCATAGCTCAAAATGTCTAAGGTCTTAGTTTTGTGCAGAAGTATATCCTTCTTGAAAAGGAGGAGCCAATTTATTCTGCCTTGTTTTTCTGTATGCTGTGCAATTAAAGGGTTTCTTGACAGGTTTTCTCCTTACGGAGTGAAGGAGAGGGGAAAAGAATTGGCCTCCACATATTACAAAGTGATTGAGAGTTTCAGGCCATTCTCATGCTTCATTCTATATCACTTTTTGTCATGTTTGATTTATGACATCTGAAAAATTCGTTTCATTTAAAAGTAGAACCCTAGAAAAGAAAAATATAACAGTCCCACAGATTTTCACTTCTGTACTTAGTAATAAATCCCAGCTAATTCCCTTCTGTACCACTAATTACAAAGGAAACAGGAGCAAATAGGGCTCCAGGGTGTGACCATCCATTGCTACAGGTCGGGCTATATTCCCCACACTTATTCACCTCCTAACTAGGACTTAGGAAGGCGCTTGCTAGGCAGTTTCACTGAGCAGCTCTCTCAGATAGTATTTCTATCCCAGATTCACGTGTCTAATTCTTTGGTAGATGAAGCTATGTAACGAACTATGATAGAAGATTGTTTTTCTTCAACCTAGCCATATGCTGGAAGGCTCAGAAGAAGTGTAGACTGGAACACAAATGAGATGCTGAACTGCTGGTATACAGGAAAATAGCAGCAGTCTGTCTAAATAGTAAAAGAATTTGCACAAAAGAAATCAATGAGTATTAATTTTTTCCACAAGGAAGATATTTATGACACAATATACACATTTACCTCAAAAAAACACAAAGAAAGCATTTGACTGTGATTTTTTTTTTTTAGCCAGTTAGAAGACAATCTCGCACATGTAATGAATAATATTTGGAACCTTCTATGGTGGTTTCAAACCACAGTGTCTCTAGAGATTTCCTGAATAAATGGACCAAGGATGGAATTTAGCTCCATTTTTTTTCAAAATTGGATATTTCAAAAAGAAAAAAATAAGATATTCAATTCTAAAGAAAGCTATTGAATCTTTCTGCAAAATCTCAGGATATAGATAAGGACTGCTGTGTTGTATTTGTGTGTGTGTGTGTTTAGTTCAGAAAAAAAATGAAATACAGATATGTACAAAAACTAATAAAACAAATAAATACTTCTATGACCTATACTCCAATTAAATAAATACTAAAATTTTTTTCCTCCAGATCTTTTTTAAAGATATGATCAGATAAAGTTGAAATCCTTTCTTCTTGAATCATAGTTCTTTCATTATCTTCTGAAAACACTCAGTCATGGATCCAAAATTTTCTACATACATTAACCAGAAAAATATGGGTTAGTATTCTGTATATTTATGCAAGTTATGTTAATGATACTGTATTTAATACTTTCCAGATATTTTCCATTCAATATTGTTTTTGAATGGAAATAAAAAAAAGATTTTGAATGGCAGTCTCTTCAACTTGATTCATATAAATCTTAGTTACTCATTTAAGTACTGCTTATATATAGTTCATATAATGGTATCAGGTTTTTTATTCATTTCTGAAAAGATGAAAATTTGTTGCATCTTAGCTTGGACTGTTATAACAAAATATCACAAACAAGATGACTTAATCAACAACAGAAGTTTATTTCTTATGTTTCTGGAAGTGAAACTCCTGACATTGATGTTCTTTTACAAGGGTACTAATCCCATTCATGGGGGTTCCTCCATCACAGCCCAATTATCTCCCATAAGCCCCACCTCCAACTAATATAGATTTCAACATATGCATTTGAGGGGACATAAACTTTCAGTCTATCATATTCACCCTTAGCCCCCCCATAACTTGTGGTTTCTCATATGCTCAATACATTAATTCAACCCCATAGCCTCAAAAAAGTTTTAAGTAGTTCAAGCATCAGGTCTGAAGTCCACAGTCTCATCTAACTGTCATCAAAATCAGACATGAGTGAGACTCAAAGCACAATTATTGTGAGACAGAATTCCTCTCTAGCTATGACCCTGTAAAATCAAACAAGTTATGTGCTTTAAAAAATATAGTGGAGGACTAGGGAGTAGCTCAGTGGTATAGTTCTTGCCTGGTATGTACAAGGTTCTGGGTTCATTCAAAAAAAAATCACACACACACACAGACACACACAACACACACACACACACACACACACACACATACACAGACATACACAGAGACACACACACATACACACAGACACATGCACACAGACATACACACACATACACACACACTCAGACACAGACACCCACACACTCACACACACAGTAGGATGATGTTCTCTTTCCAAAAGGAGTAAGAAAGAAGAAAGGAGTGATAGGTTCCAAGCTAGTCCAAAATCTAGCAAGACAAACTCCATGAGATCTTTAGGTTGGAGAATAACAATTCTTGACTTGATGCTGTGCCCTTGAGGCCCACTGGGTGGAGATACACCTTTGGACCCATTGGGGTAGAAGATTAGACTCTGCAGCTCTGCCAGCTGGGAGGGACATTCCAACCTAGGGACTCTGCTGGGCACTGGTGAAGCCCACACAGATCTAGACAGTCCCACTTCTGTGGCTTTGGGTGAAAGTCATCTTGCCTGTTAAAAATAAGACAAAGACCTCCCTGCTTTTGAAACCAAGGAAGTAACCCTAATGACTTCTGAATCACCTTTTGGGTATTCTTTGTCTTGGAAAATAGAGCCCCTCTGCAGTTGAATAGTCCTATGGTACTGTCCCATAAAATCAAAGAAGTCTGATAATCTGCCTTCCTTCCTTCCAGCCTCCTTCCCCTTCAGTTTAAAGTCGGCTTTCCTACTTAGGTAGCTCATTAAGTTTATGATTCACACCCTTAATAATCTCCTTATCAAGCCGCACTCCAGTGTTCTCTTAGGGACATGCCTTTTCTTTTTCTGCAATGTAAGCGGAGTATTTTCCAAATCTCTTTAAGTTCTAGTTCCTTTTTGCTTAATTATCCTGACTTCCAGTCATTCCTCTATTCTCACATCTTATATAAGCAGTCAGGGGGAAACAAGCCACTCTTTCGCACATTGCTTAGTACCCTCATCTAACTATCCTAGTTCATTGCACATAGGTTCTAACTCCCACAGCATGCTAGAACATGAATGCGATGTAGCCAGGTTTCCTAACATTTTATAACAAGGATTGCCTTTTCTACGTTGGAGAAAATAAGACAACAGTGTTCAAGAGGATGATAACAAATTCCTCATTTCCATCCAAGATCTCATCACAATGGCATTGACTGTCCATATTTCTACTAACATTCTGCACATAATTGTTTATAGATTCTCTAAGAAGATGGAAACTTTTTCTATAGCTCTTCCCTCTCTTTCTGGGTATCATCAAAATCACATCTAAAAGTGCTTTCATGTGAACCATGGATTCTTCTGGCATGTGCCTCAAAAGTCCACCAGCCTCTACACATTACCAAGTTTCAAAGCTGCTTCTACATTTTAAAGTTATTCAGAGGCACTTGTACACCCATGTTCATTGCAGCACTATTCACAATAGCCAAGTTATGGAAACAACCAAGATGCCCCACTACTGACGAATGGATTAAGAAAATGTGGTATCTATACACAATGGAATTTTACTCAGCTACCACCACCACCAACAGGTGTTGGTGAGGATGCGGGGGAAAAAGGAACCCTCTTACACTGCTGGTGGGAATGTAAACTAGTACAACCACTCTGGAAAAAAATTTGGAGGCTACTTAAAAAGCTAAACATTGATCTACCATTTGATCCAGCAATACCACTCTTGGGGATATACCCAAAAGACTGTTACTCCAGAGGCACCTGCACATCCATGTTTATTGCGGCACTCTTCACAATAGCCAAGTTATGGAAACAGCCAAGATGCCCCACTACTGACGAATGGATCAAGAAAATGTGATATCTACACACAATGGAATTTTATGCAGCCATGAAGAAGAACGAAATGTTATCATTCGCTGGTAAATGGATGGAATTGGAGAACATCATTCTGAGTGAGGTTAGCCTGGCCCAAAAGACCAAAAATTGTATGTTCTTCCTCATATGTGGACATTAGATCAAGGGCAAACACAACAATGGGATTGGACTTTGATCACAAGATAAAAGCAAGAGCACACAAGGGAGGGGTGAGGATAGGTAAGACACCTAAAAAACTAGCTAGCATTTGTTGCCCTCAATGCAGAGAAACTAAAGCAGATACCTTAAATGCAACTGCAGCCAATAGGAGAAGGGGACCAGGAACTAGAGAAAAGGTTAGATCAAAAAGAATTAACCTAGAAGGTAACACACACGCACAGGAAATTAATGTGAGTCAACGCCCTGTATAGCTGTCCTTATCTCAACCAGCAAAAACCCTTGTTCCTTCCTATTATTGCTTATACTCTCTCTTCAACAAAATTAGAGATAAGGGCAAAATAGTTTCTGATGGGTAGCGAGGGGGTGGGGGAGAGAGGGAGGGGGCGGAGTGGGTGGTAAGGGAGGGGGTGGGGGCAGGGGGGAGAAATGACCCAAGTATTGTATGCACATATGAATAATAAAACAATAAAAATTTTTTAAAATATTTCTAGTGTATAAACAAGAAAGGAAAAATTTGGAAGACAAGGAAATGGACCAGAGCAGGGTCTCCCAGGAGAACCATACACTCTGAAGAGGACAAAAAGAAATCAGAAGTCTATTTAAAACCTGAAAAATGTGAAGAGTGGAGGTTTTGGGAGCTGCTATAATGTTTCAAAAGGCCATGAGTTAGAGTTGGTTCCTAGATGAGACTGGGGAGGTGGTGGAGTCTTTAAGAGGTCTAGTCTACAGTGGGTACTTCTGGTCTTTGGATCATGCCTTTGGAGAGAATAGTGGGACCTAGTTTCCTCACATTTTTACTTCCTGACCACAAGGTGAGCAGTTATTACTCTACCTCTCGCTCTTGCCATGATGTGCAACATCGCAGGCCCAAAAGCGAGTGCTCAACTGATCATGGACTGAGCTCCAAAATTATGAGCCAAAATGATTGTTTTCTCTTTAAAATTGATTGCATCTGGTCTTTGTTACAGTGAGGGGAAAAGTGACTGATACTTGCCCACAACACAAAAATGATAACTGTGTGACATGATGCATTTGTTAAAATTAGCTAGATTTAAACAATTCTATAACATATGTACTTGAAAACACCATATTGTACATGATAAAAGATACAATACTATCTGTCAAATCAATTTTTGCCTGTGAAGGCAAGGACCCTTGACACTGGCACGTAACACTACCAAAGTAAATAAAGTTTGTTTTATCCCTAACTCAGTCTTGGCTCAGGATTGGTCTGTAAACAGGAGACGACTCATTTGGCCTGGTTTGTAGGGCCACAGTTGTATCCTGATTTTTTTATCTACCATGTTATATAAACTCTATGAAAGTAAGCCCCCAAATTTGATGATTTTTATCTTCCTCCAATTTTCTACTGAATGAAAATAAATTTTGGATGGTGGAAAAAGGGGGCGGGGGGAGGGGGTGATGTCTTTCCAACACAGATACATAGGCAAATGTAGTGCCCTATGACAGCACTTTCAAGATCAGGTCTTAGAGAATGAATCAAGCTGCTAAGAAGGAGACTTAAGTGTTGTAAAAGGAGGTGAGAGGTCACTAGACACAAAGTTTATTTCCACGTGATGTTACTAAAATTAGAAACTTTGCAATGGTGATTTGTGAAGCTGTTAGCCTCACTGTAACAATCAATGGAGAAAGTAGTTACACACACCCTTGTAATCACAAGTGTTTGCAAAAGGAAGCAGATTAATCATTCTTGAGAAAAGAAGGAAGTTAAAAATAAACTTTCAGACCTCATCGTGTTCACTCACTGAGGATGCAGAATATATGACAGCACCATTACTGTAATTTTATGCAGCAGACGATGCAGAATTTTATCCCAAAGTTTTTTGAGATATACTTCTAAAGAACATTTTCCTGAGGACTTTTGGTTTGCCAGCTAAAGCTTACCAGTTTTACCTTTTCTAAGTTAGCTCCCTTCTTCCTTAATTGAATTATTTATCCTTCAGCATTGGCAATTTATCTTTCTTGCAATTTTTTAATACCCTGTCTTTTCTGTCTTCTTTCAGCCAGTTGGGTGTAGAAGGAGCTGAAATGCGAAAAAGACAGCAATCACAAAATGAAGGAACACCTGCTGTGTCTCAAGCACCTGGAAACCAGAGGCCCAACAACACTTGCTGCTTCTGCTGGTGCTGCTGCTGCAGCTGCTCCTGGTAGGTCCCTGCCCTGCCTGTGCTAGGGGATAGCTGGAGTAAGCATGCGTGCAAAGCCTTCAGCTTGTAGAAGCCTCTCAACATGTCTCATTTCCTCCTTTCCAAGGAGTAATTATTGAAGACCATCATTGATTTAATAAAAACATTCCTCAAGAAAAGTATTAAGCTCTTCTGAACCTACATTTAAGTTCATGGTAAAGATGACAAATGACTTATGTCATATTTTTCCTCCATGCATGCTTCTAAAAGATATGGATAAAAATAAGATTATACTTATATATTTATCTGTCAATAAACAGTATTCTCCAGAGTCATGATAGTATGAAATTAAGATATTATAATATCTGCTGCCAGGTGTAGTGACAAACATTTGGAATCACAGCTACTTGGAAGGCAGAAATAGGGGGATCTTAGCTCAAGGTCAGCGTGGGCAGAATTTAGTGAGATCCCCTATTTCAAAAACCAGCTGGGCATGGTAGCACACCTCCAAGCTCAGACACTTGGGAGGGAGAGGTAGGAGGTTCATCGTCTAAAGCTGGCCAGGCACAATCACAAGACCCTACAAAAAAAACCTAAAAGGCAAAAGGAACTGAGGGTGCGGCTCAAGGAGTAGAGCACTTGCCTAGCAAGCATGTACGCTGATTGCAATCCCCAGTACTTCCAACTTTAATAATATTAATAATAATATTAAAGGCAGTTTTTTTCATCAGGTGCTTCCTCACAGGGTGTTGACCATTCAGGTGCCTAGCCAGGAAGCTGAGTCCGGGCACAACCTCAGCTACAGAACCCCTCCCAATAAACACAGAGAGAGACGAGACAGAGATTCATGACCACCAATGTTAACATCAGAGGCTATGCTTGGAACAGAGGCCAAGTTAATTAGCTAAAACCTCTGAAATTAGAGTCAGAGGACCTGGTTTTATTGCAATTTTATGACTGACAGGCTATGGGACATCTTTGTTCTTTGATTTCCTCATTGGGAAATTGATGATGGGCGTTGACTCCCAAGGTCCAGTCTAGTGCTGAATGTCCATTGGTCGGATACCTTATAGAACCTTTCCAGGTCCAAATTCCCAAAGTGAGAAAAATCGATATGACCAAAGGCCATGAGGTTTCTTCAAGTGAGATACCTCAAGGGGATGTTGGCCTTAGTAGAACTTTCCTTTGGACTGTAAGGGAGTCCTTTAAGATTCAGTTTACAAGTTGATCTGTACTAGCAGTGGTCATCTAGTGCTACCAACCTATTTTAAAACCTTCTTGCAAGGCCCAAGTGACTGAATTGTCTTCTTGTGCATGGCCTGTACAGTTTTCCAACATCCACTGAGGTTGGTATTTTTTGTTGATTTGTTTATTGTTTTTGATATGATGACATTCATTGTAACCAAAATAGAAGATGGAAAAGTGTTGTGCTAGATTAGTTCTCTTGATGATGAGTAGGCTCACCCAATATAGAAAACTACAGGCCCAGAAAACCTCAGAGAGTATAGTAATCTGGAATGTTTCAAGTAGCTCTTATGTATACAAAAACTGATTTCTGGATGAAGATTTTTGTTAGGAAAAGTCATACATGATTTATTTGCTTTCATTTGTAAGCCTTAACAATTTCAGATGCAGGAAATGGAGTTCTAGCTGAGGTAAGTATCTCAGCCACAGTTTACACAGATTACAATGTTGTGTAATCTCTTATCACTCCTATGGAGATAGTCTATTGCTGCTCTTAATCCATGAAATACTGTGTACAGACTTAATATGGTCAGACTGTTGGTGTTCAAATCTTGCCCTTATCTGTCACTAACTGTGTAACCTATAGCAAGTTAATTAATCTCTCTGGTCCTGAGGTCCTTTATCTATCAAATACCAATAATATAAACCCACTAACTCATAAGTTTGTTGTAAAACTAAATGAGATATTGTACATGGTGAGCTGAGAATGGTATCTGAGACAGAGTTAGCATTTTATAAGTGCTGACTCCCCAGACTATGGACTACTTCATATTGAAAAAGTAGAATTTTCTTTAAAGAGAATCATGTAAAAAAATTCTGAAAGACAGCTTTAAATATAACACACAACCTATCTTGAAAAAGAAAGCTATTTTATTTTAAACTCTAAATAAAGCATTGCAAATGCATGGTGACACAGTGTTAAGGAATATACATCTCCCTCTCATTTGCACTGTGCCATGCTCCTGTAACCAAATATTATTTTATTGACTGACCAAATCTTATTTCTTTTACTTGTTCAGGATTAGAACACTGAAAAGGAATACTGAAGTTGTGTTGCACTGTTAGCTGCCAAATGAATACAGTTTACATCAATTAACAGTCAGGACATGTTCTGAAAACTGCATCACTAGGCAATTTTCTTGATATGGGAACATCATAGAGTGGACTTAAACAAACCTAGATGGTACAGGTCAGTCTCTTGATGGCCTTGCGATTTATCAAGAGACTTGGTAAATGTGAGGTGGACGAGGTTGCTGCCAGTGTAACACAGCAGCCTGTTCTACAGTCAACATTTTTTATAAGTAGAAGGAGTCCACTCTAACAATAAAAAGCCTACTACAGTAAATATATAATCTGAATGATTGCTTACTATTAAGAATTGTGGGGCTGGCAAAGTGGCACAAGTGGTAGAGCATCTGCCTAACAAGTGTGAGGTCCTGAGTTCAAAATCCTGTACTGCAAAAAAAAAAAAAAGAAAAAAGAATTGTGTACATGCATGGCCATATTTGCCATGCATGTACCACTGGCCACGCAGTGGGTTTGTCTATACCAGCATCACCACAAACTTTGGGTAAGGTGTTGCACCACAACTTCACAACATCTGTGATATCACTAGGAATTTTCCAACTCATTGTAATCCTATATGATCAGAGTTGAACACAGTCTGTCATCAACCAAAACATCATAAGGTGAATAGCTGTATGTAGTAGGACTTGTTTTTATCTATGAGATAGACATTTAGTGAGACTTGCTTTTACTAATTTTTAAAGAACTCACTAAATAACAAAATGTTCAAATTAGCTCATCAGCATCAAAATGTCACAGAACACAGAGTGAGGATCAAGAGTGAAACAGCTTTTAGAATCTACATCACCTTTCCCCATGTAGGGTGACACTTTGGATCCCCAAACACATGGTGCACTGCCTGCATGCTCTATTCACCCAAACTAGAGTGTGTTTGTGAGGAACTTCACTTTATCAACAATGGGACATAGATACCTGAACTTAGGCGTTGGGATGTATAGTCTATACACTTGCATGTCCTTCTGTATAACACAAGAATTGTCTGTGTCAAACAATTTCCAATGTAAACAATTTGGAGATTTTTGAAAAGGATGAAAGTTAAATTGCCTTGAACCATGGATTTTAACTATGACTATGTCCAGTTGCAAATGAAGGTATACATTACACATGCACTTTGAAAATACCATTATTTTGTACTTTGAGTTTAGAGAAAAAAATTGTAAGGGCTTTTTGCAGAGAAAAAAAATATAAAAAGAAAGAAATGCTCTTCAAATTTTCCAGGCTAGGTCAAAGGAGCAGAACAAAAAGAAACTTGAAAAAATGTAATTTAGAGACTAAAAAAAAGTTTGAAATCAAAATATGAAGCAATCATCATTTGTGAATGGGAACAGTTGTCATCTGTCTGGTTTTATTCCTTTTAAGGAAATAGTGTCAAGAAAATGAATTTCTATATCTAGTAATAAATGTAAGTACCTCATCCTGGCCTCACATGGGATGAACATTTAAAACTACGACATTTCTCTTGAACTTGCATTTCTCATTTGTACTTTGTTACCAGGTCATCTCATTTTATAATCTATCCCTATCTTTATAAAATTGCTGCTACGTTTTAGTTTGGGGAAGAATACAGAAAGCAGGTATATTATCACTGAATAATCCCACAGTTTCCTTTAAAACCTAAAGTTTGGATATGTATCACAATGACTATTATGCTGATACATTCTCTAGACCTGTCAAAAAGCCACTTTCTTCTTTAAATCAGTGTCTGTCTCATCTCTTCTCCATTTCAGGAAGAAAAGACAAGAGAATGAGGTGTAGACCATTTAATTGTCTTACATACATGAGTGATGGGTGCCTGAATCACAGCTATAAAATGGACAATCCACATATGTACAAAAACTTTCTTTATATGAGACTGAGCTGATTCTGACCAGGTGAACAGTTTGGCCAGACCACTTGTCTGGAAGTTCAAAGTTGACACTGGCAAATAGAATAACCTGTCTCTTCCAGTGGTTGCCATCTTGCCTAGACCTTATCTGAAAGAAGCTTCAGAAAGGTGCTGGGGTCTCACCATCAGCTGGTATCAGGACAGCATGAACTAGTGAGGTTGTTTAGATACTCAGGCTGGAGACAACACATGTACAGGTGCACTGCAGACTAGAAACCGCTGAGTGCTCGTAAAACAAGGGGCAACAAAAAGAAGATAAGAAAACGGAGATTTCAGAATTTGGGTTTAAGTTAAAGTCCCAATTGTCCTATGAATGCTGTCATAATATCAAAGGTTAATCCAGGCTAAAAGGGCACATGTTTTCTCTCATATGTGGAATTTGGACCTAATACAAATACAAGAAATATTATGAAAAACATTTCACACTAAGGGGAGGTCACATAGAAGAGGGAGGGTGAAAGAAGGAAGATAAGAAGGTGAATATGGTTGATGTACTTCCCATACAATAATGAATATAGAATTTTTAAACCTGTTGAAATCACCGTAAGAAGGGGACTAAGGTAGAATGGAGAAAAATAGAGGAGACAAACCAATTTGGGTTATAATACATATATACATGGAAATGTCACAAGAAAACTCCCTATATAGTTATCTTAAGCAAACAAAAATGTCACTTTTTTTTCTTGTACAAAATCAGAGAACAGGAGGGCAGAATAGGTTCTGCCTGGGAGAAGGGTGTTGGTATCAGTGAGAAGGGGGAAGGTGTGAGGAAAGGGTGTGGGAGGGTGAATGTGGTGCAAATACTGTGTACATATGTATGAAATGGAATAATGAAACCTGTTGAAACTATTCTAGAAATGGGGGGAGGGAAGATAAAGGAGAATGATGGAGGGAGAGAATTCAACTATGATTCATTTAATATACTGTAAGAAATTTTGTAAATGTCACATACTCCCAACATAACAATAAAAAAAATTTAAAAAATAATCCAAGCTTTTTTTTCCAAACAAAGTCTTTAGTTATTCATCATTCTTTTAATACCTAGCTGCTTCTAGCAGTATCCCATCAAACAAAACAGGTTTCTCTGTGTTTAGTCATAAAAAGTAAAACTTAGGAGACCTCAGCTACCATCCCTTTAAAATGTGCACATGACATCTTCTGGGCCTTGGGTGGTAGGGAGGTAGTAGCTGTGGAGAACACAGGACTGAAGGATTAAGGGTCACACCGTTGGGCTTTCATTTGCAGCTTCCAATAGAACAATTCTGTCTTCAGTTGTTTCACATTTTAGGCTTAGATATAAACTCTTGTTTGAAAAAAAAAATGCCCTCGCTAAAAAAAAGGTAATGTTTGGAAACTTTTAAGTATAATTTTATAGGTCAGGAAACTGATGGCCTGCCTGCCATCAGTAGACACATTAGTGAAGCAGGTGAGATTAAATTGTAAGCCTCTTAATATCCAGCCCATTGATTGGTCCACACTTCTAGCTTTTCATCACCAGGTTAGAGATGAGCCACTTCCAAATATGACTTTCCCAGTCAAATTCACAATCTCATGTACTACTGCCCACAACATTTGGCCTGTGCCACCAGATTCTTTGCAGGCAAGATTGGTCACAGAACAAATTTAGTAAATTAACTAGTCCTTTGAAACTAAAATTGTCTCCCTTTTGGACACATTAGTTTCCAGAGTTCCCAAACCAACTGTGGGACAAATCTCACCAAGTAAATGTTAAACACTTCACAAACATGTTTTTGGATGCCCCTCCCTTCATTTTTAACAAGTACCACAGCCTCTGTAATTCAAAACAGTGCAAAAATAATGTGCTATTTTATCCTCTGATGCTGTCACCCTTTAGCTCTCTGCCAATGGAAATACAAAGATGCATGCTTTAAAAGTCAAAGGGATATTTTCCGAAAAGAAAAACAGAATCTGTGTCTGCACCATGGTGAAGCAACTGCTCCCTGGAAACAAAACTGCTAACACATGCAAGTTAAATCATTTTATGGGTGGAGGTAGCAGTGAGTAAATACTGTCCTGTGTACCTGAAGCCTCTGAAAGCTGCTTCATCCTACTACCTGGGAGCCTAAGTTACTCCATGGAATAATTTGTTCTGCAGGACTCCAAAGCACTTGCAACCAAAGCATTGTAAATAGAACTTGTAAGAAATTATATAGTTTCAAAACTCCATCTATCTTACAACGGCATTTTATCAGTGATACGAATTTTAAACTATACAATCAAAAGACATCTACCAATTGAATCCAGGTTTCACAGTCTGTGTACAGAAACCAGAAAGTAGACAACAGGAGTATGGAACTTCTTTATATCATCTATCCATTAAATCACTCACTCATAATTTATTGTATGTTCATGGTTGCTTGGCACTGTTGTATTTCATCACCTTTCACAAGGTTCTGCCTTCCTATAAAATGACAGGGACAAAGTCTCATTAAGCAATTGTGTCTAGATCCAAATATTTGATTTTATTCCCAGGACATCCTCTAAAAGAGTTTAATATTAAAACTGCCTCTGCCAAGTCTGTATCACATGTGACCAGAGTCCTGTCTATTGGAAAGCTATCAGAATTGGAACTAAATTTGCCCTTTTCCATCAAATATACACCCTATCTTTTGGACTTTGCATTAACTTAAAAATGCATTTTTTCTAAATATTATATTATACTATTAAGACTATCAGTGGAAAGATGGGATAAGAAAGAAACAAAATGATAGATGAAAGTTTTATTGTGCCCAATCTAAAAGAACAGTGACCCAATAAAGAGTGGGAGATAGGTTAACTCAGTTTAGGCCAGAAGAGGGCAAGAGCCAGATTAGAAGATAAAGCAGCCTCTACTGCAGGCTAGTCCAGTGAGGAACCAAGGAGTGTCCTAGTGGATACCTTGGGGACACCTGTGGTGACAGGTCCTCTGAGGTGGGTGTAAGAAGGAAGAGGAATGTCCCCATGTGAGGGCCTGGTAAGGAATTATAGGGGTGTAAGAGAATAAGAAGAGGGGAAAGTCAGAGGCTTTGAAAGAGAAATGCTATCCCCCACTTTGCCCTGTCATCAGTGCGGGAGGAGAGACCTTGATGAAAGACTCTTGGGAGAGGCATTACCATATGGTGATCCTCAGAGTGGGGAACAACAGGAGACAGTGGGTCCCAGAGGAGTGAGAATGCAGTTGAGTGGATCTGACATGGAAAGGGAGCTTGAAAGAAAATGATTTTCCTCCAAGAGGAGAATCAATGGTAGGAGGAGTGTCTCTCAGGTTCAGACTCAGGGTCGGCAAGGCTTACTCAGTGAATGTGACTGTGTCGTGAGCACCATGTGCAGGTGGATGACCAATGTGTCTCAGAGTTTAGGACATGATCTCAGCAAGGATCAGGGCTGGGCACAACTGTGGCTATGCCTCTTCTGCCCTGGACAAGATGCATACATTAGGGGACAGAGTTTCACTCAAAACTTTTACCATTTTTCCTACCAGTGATTCTCCTTCTATTTGACCCATGCTTTTGTTTTTCAGGTTAATATCTCTGTTAAATTATATGTGGATTTTGTAGTTGAATTTACAAATACGTATTTTCATAAGCATGTACTAAGGTTTCATGCTTTCTTTCTCTTTTTTTTTCCTCCTTTTTTGAGACAGGGTCTCACTCCAGGCTGTCCTCAAACTTGACATCCTCCTGCCTCAGTCTCCATCCAGAGTGCTGGGATTACAGGCATAGCCACCATGCCTAACTTAGGCTTTATGCTTTTAAACAGGCAAAATTACATTTTGGCTTAGAATAATTTGACAAATAGTAGGTGTCTAATTTACATTTGTTGAATGAACAATTAATGTGAATTTTCCAATTAAATTTATAAAATATGAAAATTTGTGTCACAGAAAATGACAGGCACATTCACCCCCAGCCTTAGGGTCATCATGTTGAAAGTGATGCTTGACAGAAGTGTTTTCTAGGTGTCATTTTCCTTCATCCTCCCGTGTGTGTGTGTGTGTGTGTGTGTGTGTGTGTATCAGTAGTAGTAGTAGTAGTAGTATTTGTAGTTGCAATCTTAGAAAAGAAGGGAAAGACTTGGGCGGGGGCAGCACCAAAATTTGCTTAGTATTGCTGGGATAAAAAAATCAAGAAGGATAAAAGACAAGACTAGAGAGACTGTCTTTGACAATAAAATGTCTTCTATGCCATGTAGGGAGTGAGGGCCTTACACTTTGTGGAAATGGGAAGTAATTGGATATTAGTAAGTAAAGGAGGACAAAATCCATTTTATGATTTGGTTATATCCCTCTGAAAAGAATGGAAACTATTTGAGAGAACAAGACAAAAGAGCAAGGGGAAAACTGGGAGATGTTTGCAGTAGCCTCAGTGGGGGACGTCCCAGGTCTGAAATAAAGAGGCAGTGAAAGAAATGGAGAGAATTATGTACTCAGGAAAACATTGGGCTATGCCGTTAAGAGTTAATGATAGATGAGAAAGAGAAGAAAAGGGTAACTCCATATTACTTGGTTGAGTGGCTTACTTGATGTGGATCTGTCAGATGAAAGATGGGAAATTGTTTAGGCCAGAGATAAGATGAGTTCAACCTGTGTGAATGAATTTGAAGCTTACAGGGCAAATGGTGGTGTAGGCCTATAATTCCAGCTACTCAGGAGATGGAGGTAGGAGCAAGGTCTGAGACTACCCAGTGCAAACTTAGCAAAAGACCTTTTCTGAAAAATAAACAGAAAAAGGACTGGATGCATGGTTCAAGTGGTAGAGCATCTGCCTGGCAAGTGTGAGGCCTTGAGTTCAATTCCCAATACTACCACCAAGGAAAAAAGTCACATGCATTAAAAGCAATATTCATGAGATGAGAGCGATGGCCCTGGAGAGTCAACAGTGTCTTCACACTGACACTGTCAGTGAGCTACAGACTAAATCCTCAGGCTGTTCCAATAGTGCAATGGCAAAGGCTGGGGGAGAGGAGGCCATCTGAGAGACCTCATGCAAAACAGCAGTGTTTTGAAGCCTGGAGAGTAGAGTGCTTCTCAAAGGAGGAGTGAGTAAAGTCCGATCGATGAGGATTCTAAAGCATTGTGCAGTGTGGCTGACTAGGAGGTTATTGGTGAACGTTGTAAGAACCAAGCTTCTTCCTAAGGTGCACAGGAGGAGGAACTTGGAGAGAGAACAGCTGCTGGCAGAGAAAATGGGTGAGCCTCTCTTTAAAGTTTCCAAGAGGCTGCGATCCTTTGGAGTGAAAGTTTGGTCTGAGGGAAGTTCAGATTCCCTTCCTAACTCAGTCAAAGAAAATCGATCAATGTTTCAGGGAATACAATCAACCCTTCCAAACCCACAACAAAGAAATTAGCTGCTTGACAATGACTAGAAACTTCCCCAGCTCCTCCTGATCAACAATATAAAGTGAGTTTTTGATATTTTTGCTACCCCTTCATTTCCTAACTGTAAAGTGTCATAGCTATTCTACATCTACCTGAAACAAGTACCAGCTTTTGTTTTTATTCCTCTCATTAAAATTCTTCATTCTTTCTTTAGGACCTACCCTACTTTCTATCATAGTTTTGGCATTGGTATGACGATCTGTCTCTCTTTTAGAACGCTATTCAAAAACTTTGTATTCTCTTTGTTACATAAGATAATAAGATTCAATAAGTGATGTTTATCATATAATTATGAATCAAATGCTATAGATATTATAATGTCCAATGCTATAAATCCATGTCTGTGTTTCAGATTATCAGTGTACTACATATTAACATGCCTCGCCCATGCATGGGGGCATCTGTTACTAAGTAAAAAGCAAATTTCTTGTAGTCCCATTTGTCCATCCTTTCTCTTAGTTGCTGGGCTACTGAGGAAGTCCTTACCTATACCTATAGCTTCCAGAGTATTCCCTGCTCTTTCCTGTACTAACTTCAGAGTTTCGGGTCTGATATTAAGGTCCTTAATCCACTTTGAGTTGATACTAGAGCAGGGTGATATACATGGATCTAGTTTCAGTTTTCTGCAGACAGATAACCACTTTTCTGAGCAACATTTGTTGAAGAAACTATTCTCCATTGTATGTTTTTGGCACATTTGTCAAAAATAAGGTGGGCATAGCTGTGTGGATTTATATCCAGGTCCTCTATTCTTTTCCACTGGTCTTCATACTGTTTTCCAAAGTGGTTGTACTAGCTTACATTCCCACCAGCAGTGTATGAGGGTTCCTTTTTCCCTGCATCCTCACCAACATTTGTTGGTGGTGGTGTTTTTGATGATAGCTATTCTAACAGGAGTGAGGTGGAATCTTAGTGTGGTTTTGATTTGCATTTCCCTTATGGCCAGGGATGGTGAGCATTTTTTCATGTGTTTTTTGGCCATTTGGATTTATTCCTTTGAAAAAGTTCTGTTTAGTTCAGTTGCCCATTTCTTTATTGGTTCATTGATTTTGGGGGACTTTAGTTTTTTTAGCTCCCTGTATATTCTGGTTATCAGTCCTTTGTCTGATGTATAGCCAACGAATATTTTCTCCCACTGTGTGGGTGGTCTCTTCAGTTTAGAGACCAATTCTTTTGTTGAGCAGAAGCATTTTAATTTCATGTAAAACTAAACATAGATCTGCCATATGATCCAGCAATACCACTCCTAGGGATATACCCAAAAATGTGACTCAGGTTATTCCATAGGCAACTGCACACCATGTTTATTGCAGCACTATTCACAATAGCCAAGTCATGGAAACAGCCAGGATGCCCCATTACTGAGGAATGGATTAAGAAAATGTGGTATCTATACACAATGGAATTTTACTTAGTCACAAAGAAGAATGAAATTTTGTCTTTCACAAGTAAATGGATGGAACTGTGGAGAACATCATCTTAAGCAAAGTTAGCCAGGCTTAGAAGGCCAAAAATCATATGTTCTCCCTCATATGCGGACTTTAGACCTAAAACAAATGCAGTAATATTATTGGACATGGGCCACACGCTAAGGGGAGAATACATACAGGAGGTACAGGGAAAGGTAGGAAACCTAAAACTTGAAAGTGTTTGATGTGCTCACTAAGGAGGGGTGAATAAACTAATATTAAACTGACAGAGTCCACTATGGGAAGGTGACCAGGAAGTATTGATGTAGTAGAGATGAACCAATTTGGGTTGTAATACACATGTGCATGGAAACAATGCTAGGAATCTCTCTGTATAGCTATCCTTATCTCAACTAGCAAAAATGCTAGATCTTTCTTATTATCACTTATGTCTTCTCTTCAACAAAATTGGAGAAGAGGGTAGAATAGGATTTGCCTGGAAGTGAGGGGGTAGGGGGAATAAGGAGAGATAGGGAGGAGAGATGGCCCAAACAATGCATGCACATATGAATAAATGAATAAACAATAACAAAGGAAAAGCAAATTTCTACCATTGCTGCGTTTTGTACAAAGCAGTAAAGATGATTTAAAAGTATAGAGCCATTCTGCTGACGATTTCATAAGTGATAGTGGAATAAGAACTGCATGTGTTTCATTCTAATTTGAGGTCATCTTGTCATAATTAAGGATTGTACTTGAGTTCTTATAACGTCTTCTTCTTCAAGAAATAAAAAACCTACCTTCAACATGCAGCATGAGGTAGGGAAAGAACAGTCCCCTAGACTTAGACAGATATGGGCATGTCCCCATTTTGTGATCTGTAATTGCAAAGTCTTTGGGAAGTTCCTTAAGTTCTGTTATGGTTAGTTTCTTCCTTGGTAGGCTGAGATTAGTAGCATATGTAAATCAGTTTATTCTTCAGTAATGCTACAGGTCCCTGAATCATCCTTTCTTAATAGTTATTATTTCTGACTTCTTCACAAGTCTCAAACTGAAAGGAACTCACTAGACAAGGTAGGATTTGACCATCATACCCTAATCAATGTTCCATCATACCCTAATCAATGTTCCATCATACCCTAATCAATGTTCACAGTTAATGTGATAGGCACTCACTCTCTCTGCATTCTGTGTAACTGGCCCCTTTCTTCCCAGCTCTGACACTGAGCAGCACATTCCTGGACCATCACCCCACAGCCAGACGACTCCCAGAGTGCCATCAGCCCTATCTACTGGGGATAAATTTTCCCACAGATTGGGATTGCTGCTGCTGCTCCTGTCTGCTCCCAAGGATGCCCCACCTCCGCCCTGTACAAAGTCATATACACAGTAACTGGAAAATATCAAGGAAGGATGCATGGGTAGAGGATAAGTGACTCTGCCAGCTGTTAGATGTATTTATGAATATAAATGCCAGCTGTTAGATGTATTTATGAATATGGACTGCTAGAGCTGTAACTTTTTTATTCTGCTTTGTATGACAGGGACACAAGTTAACTAAAATCAGAAGACAGCATAACTGGTGCATTTAACGACTCAGAAGATCACATGCTATTTTAGGAACAGTGTCTGTTAACCAAACAGAAATCCATTTGGCCTTTTCACAACCTTTCCCACAAAAGCATCTACTAAGATTACAGTATATTGAAAGGACAGCTTAAAATGGGATTTCAATCAAACTGAGAATTGAAGTAGAAGAGTCTGACAGCATGTATCACATAAAGTTTATCTACATATTCAGTCCTGTAATTCTCTTAACTTTAAGGGAAAATAATGATATTTTGTTTGTACCAAATAAGAAGCTTTGGAAAGCTAGACATGGTGGTTCATACCTGTAATCCCAGCTACTTGGGATGCAGAGATAGGAGGTGGTTTGAGGCCATTGGGCAAAGGCTAGTGAGACTCTGTCTTAAAAGCAAGCATACATATGTAATCATGGCATACATCTGTAATCTCAGCTACTAAGAAGACAGAGATAGGAGGCTTGCCACTGGCTCAGTAGAAAACACAAGAGTCTGTCTAAAAAGAGCAAAAGTACTGAGGGGGTGGCTCAAGTGGTAGAGCACTTGCTGAGCAAGCATGAGGAACTGAGTTCAATCACCATGAGTGCCAAAAAAGAAACAAAGAAACGAGCAAACTTGGGTTGTCTGAGTGTAAATGAGGGAATCTTTTAAACCTATCTTTTCAAGCAGTTGCATGAATCAAGAGAAAACCCCAGCAAAAATGAACAGATCTGATTTTAGATTTCATGTGTCAAAAAAGAACTTTTATGTACAGTCTGATCTGGAAATGAAGTCCTATGGATGGTCAACTCTCACATTGCTCTTTAAAAAATTTTAAAGAAAAAGTGTTTCCTACCCATTATTAGTTACAAACCTTTTCTAATTAATTTGTTCTAAGAATGCATGACAATTTGCATATTCCCCCAGCAAAACACCTTATTAATAGAAAGAATAACAACGGTGTTAATAAGATTATGCCTGCCTCTCTTTCAGAGTAAAGTATTCCCAGATTAAGTGACTTCAGTCCAGGGAGTATTCAGAACATTTTTTGAATACCAAAAAGAAAAAAATGGTTCCAGTTATGAACAACACTTCCCAAGACTAACGTATCGCCTTTGGGTTTAATTATTACACTCACAGACAAACACTAAACAACTATTTTCAATTCCTTAGGAAGACATAATTATCAAAACTCCTTACAAGCTAGAGAATATTTCTTTTTCCAAATAAGGGGAATATTCCCAGAAAGTTTTTCAGTTATCCTTTATTCTTAAACATTGTATTTATAAAGGTAACACAGCCATCTAGTGGAAAAATTTTTAATAGCTGATTATTTTACTTGAGAAGCTTAAGTATATGAAACAAAAGCTTAAACTGAATTAGATACTTGTTTCATGATATAGGATATATGATTGTAAAATATGAATCCTTATGGGGCAGTGTAATTTTTAACATTACATTAACCATGTTAAAATTGTACATTTATGCCAAGTGCTGGTGGTTTATGCTTGTAATCCTAGCTAGTTGGGGGGCTGAGATCAGTAGAACCACAGTTCACAGCCAGCCTGAGCAAATAGTTCATAAGACCCCCATCTCCAAAATAACCAGAGCAAAATGGTGTGGCTCAAGCAGTAAAGCACCTGCTTTGCAAGTGTGAAGCCCTAAGCGCAAACCCCAGTACACACACACACACACACACATATATACACACATTTGTATTGAATAGTATTTCCAGACACAAATTTCTAACTATTTTCTACCCACAATCCCTACTCAAAACCAAGTTGTATTACAAAATCATCTAAATGGAGAAGATGAGGTTCAAGTCATAAGTTTGACGCTGAGATTTTATGTGTCTGAAATTAGGGATGTTACATGACCACCATCCCACCTTTTGGTGCCTCTGTGCTTTCCACACAGAGGTCTGGTTTGGTTTTCAGTGGTTTTTTGTAAGCAATGCATCAGTTCTATTCTCACTTCCTAGTTTCCCTCTCGTGTTCTTTTTGTTGATGGGAGAAAGATGTACTTCCCAAGAAAGCCCTTCTCAGCTGGAACAACACTTTCTCTACAGTCAGTGACATGACCTCTTTTAAGCTTTGCTGTCATATCGTTCTGTAACCACTCCTTTTTGGTCATCTCAAGTTCCCAGAAATTGAAAAGAAGTTGCTACACACCACTATCTATTGCGCATGGAGTTTTCTGCACAGAGCTGCTGCAGAGGGGTTGCTGGGGACAGTGCCTATGAAAGGGCACTAACACTTGGCACACTGTTTTGCAGTCCACTCTTTCCAGAACTTTAAGACCTATCCAGTTTTATAAATAACTTAAAGGACAAAATGTCACAATTAGCTCTTTTACATAAAGAGAAGTGGCACTGCACAACAACAATGACCATGAAACAAGAAGCCAGAAGATGGGAGCTCCAATCTCAGCTTTGACCTGTTCTAGTTGTGATATGTCACCTTCATTGACTGTCTCCTTGTAAATGGGAATTGACTGATAATCCCTTGCTTACCTTACAGGGCTGTTGTGAGGAAGAAGCAGTAAGGTAATGTCTGAGGAAGTGTTTTATAATAATGGCAGAGTATTATATGTCTCTATTTCCTCAGTTTGAAAGAAGGTCTTTGATAAAGTTGGAATCATCATTTTAATAAGCAATTAGCTCATCTTTATATTTAGTTAAGCATCTGTAATAATTTGCCTTTTATCTCAAGTTTTTGTGGTACTGAAATTTGAATTCAGGGCTTTGCACTTGTTAGGCAGATGCTCTACCACTCGAGCCACACCTCCAGTGCTTTTTTCTCTGGCTATTTTTGACATAGCATCTCAGCCAACCTGGCCCATAATCCTATTTATGCTTCCCACAGTAGCTGGGATGACTGGCGACTGTGTAACACCTTGCCCATTTTTTTCTGTTGAAAGTGGAGGGTTGGGGGGTGCACAGGAGGGAGTCTTGTGAACTTTCTGCTTAGGGTTAGGTTTGAACCTCAATCCTCCCAATCTGCACCTTTCAAGTAGCCAGAATGACAAGCCTGAGCCACTAGTGTCTGACCCAAGTTCTTAATTCTTGCTTTACATCCTTGTGAAGTAAGCCACTACTCTTACCCCTTTATGAATGCAGAAGACAAAGCGTGGAACTAAAGAAGATAAATTCTATATTTGGAGTCCACATCAGGAACTAAAGAAGATAAATTCTATATTTGGAGTCCACTTCATTGTTTTTTGGGTCCATTACATTTAATCTACCTATTCTAGTTTTCTGATCCCACCCTGAAGTCTCTCATCTGTCCATTCTGTTCTCCATTTAGAAGATCATGCCTTTTATAGCCCCAGGCCCTACAGGACTTCATCATCTCTCAGATTGGAATCCCCTTTATCCGGGTCTCCATCTGGTAAACACCTGCTCATTTTCAACCCAATATAATCATTACTTCTGCTGCAAAGTCTTTCTCAATTCTTTCATGCAAAAGTGCAGCTACTAGAACAGTGTTGAGGAAAAGCCATGTGCAGAATTCTATTTTAGTTTTTATCACAATGCTATGTGATATTTATCTAGCTGCAAGAGCCTTTGTCTTATCCTGAATTTCCAACACAGTCAACAATCACATAAACCAGGTGTTTCATCCATATGTGTAAATTACTGTTAACTCCTGAATACAGCTGTATTTTACTATGAGTATTTTGAATGAAGAAAATGAATTATTTACAAGATAATCTACCAATTTTCAAAATCTGAAGGATGTTTATTTCATTTTTCCAGTGGGAAATTTGAGGTAGAAGCCATTACATAAAAACAAAAAACTGATATAAAATTTTAAAACATTGAAAACTATCTGCCTTTACCAATGCCAGTTGTTGTTTCTTGGAGCCTTATATCGCAACATATTAAATTTGAGGATCTTGTTGATTCTTCAGTTGAAGTTTTGTGTAACTATATGTGATTTTGTGATTGTCCTCTAGCTCTGAGTTAGTATGGCTACTACAAAGTTTCCTCTTATTCACAACTATTTCGAGCATTCTTCCCAAGAACCCATTATTTCCCTTACAACAGTAGCCTGTCCTTCAAAATAGACTGTGCACATGTCCCTCCTGGCATATCAATAGGTAATGTCTATAAGTGGAAGAAGGTAATATTTTTCCAATCCCACTATCTAAACTGCCTATTAAACAAATAATCCCCCATACATAGAGAGGACATCTTTTTGAAATGTACCAAATGCATTTCCCCCTTTTCAAAGTCACCATTCTAGAAAACCTGTAATGGGATTTAAATGTCTATTTCAGAGTATTCAGCCTAGGTTATTGGCACTTTTCTTCCACAGTGAGTACTGTTCATGTGTTTTGTTCTCCTTGTGGTTTTAATTGTTTAAAATTGTTAATTGTTTTAAAACATTAGTTTCAAATGTTACACCTGTGAAAGTGAAAAATTTTTGTGTGGCCCTCAGAATTGTTAACGTTGATGTTTTCCTTTCAGACAGTTTTCAAACACATAAAACTAGATGTTGATCGAAAGCAAATATTTTTCAGTAACTTAGTACCTCAAAAAAAAAAAACTATGCAAGGCTGAGTGAAGACTTGAAATAGAGTAAAATTGGAGCCAGACATGCCAGTATCGGGGCAGGGAAGCCATCCAGAATCAGTTCCTTGTCTCATCTCCATTGGTGTCCATCTCCAAATGGATGGTAGTAAAGAAGAGTTGTTGAAAAGGACTAACTAACTGCTCATCACTAAAGTTCAAGTTCTGTCTGCATGGAAGGATTGTGTTCAATATTATACCAAGAGATGGTACAACTGCTAAACAGTAAAGCATTATTGAATGTCTGTTATAAGTAGTTTTAGTCAAAACGTGTGTCCGTATTTTACCATCTGTAGAAATGAAAGATGTAAACACACCCAATATTTTATAATCATCATTCTGATATGGTAGCATTTGGGATGTTTGTAAACATCTCAGAAACAGATGTGAGAGCCAGAACTCGTGCTCAGAAGCTTGTGAATAATGCTTGTGCATTCCAGATCTGTGGTTCTTCCGCAGGAGCACATGGAGAAGAATTTTTTCAGAGACTTCGAATGAGAGGGGTATGCCTGCTTTGTGTAGTACACTCTCTAGGAAACCATGGAAATGCAACAGAAATAAGCTTGTAAGGAGCTTATTATTTAATTAGGAAAATTGTATTTTCCAGTCTTCTTATAATGCCTTAATATGTGTGTACATACTCATACATAAGATTAATAAAGATTGGCAGATTGAGTATTAATTGCCCATTTAAGTAAGATATTTCTAGAATTCACAAAAAGTTGCATTTTTATAAATGTAGGAAATTTCATGGAATATTTTCAGTGGTGTATTTCCTCTAACCATCCACTTCCACATTCCAGAGAAGTGCCCTCACTCAAAGATTCTTTGAGAAGTTGATAAATCTCCTCTAAGTCGCATATCTAACCTATATGGATAGCAATAAGAGGGCTAAGCTTTCCTGCTGCTCAGGCTTCAAACACGTTCACAGTATCCACATGCAGAGACTACAGAATGGTGCTTCTCTCTTTGGATCTCTCCGCCAGGCTACACCACATCAAAGGCTTTGTCTTCTCCATCCATGGGATCACTGCCTCTGCAGAGCTCTACTGCCAGGGCTGCCTGTCTTATACCGACCGGCTGTAAGTTCTGTTTCCCAGAATAGTGAGCCACATCACGTTTCTTAAAGGTTTATTCCTTTCTCCCCATGGTTCTACACCAATAAGCCTGCCACTATCCCTAGGAATGGTAGAGGAAAACTCACTTTATTTCACTATTAAACTATACATATACAGTTTATTTGGGTGACAGTAGGAGTTGAGCTCAGGGCCTCCCATTTGCTCAGGGTGCTCTACCACCTGAGCCTCTCTGCCAGCCCTTTAGCACTAGTTATTTTTGAGATAGGGTCTCACTTTATACCCAGGCCAGCCTGGACATCAGTTCTCCTACTTATGCTTTCCACATAGTAAGCCCATGACACCACACCCAGCCATTGGTTAAGATGGGGGTCTGGTGAACTTTTCACCCAGGTGTTCTAAAACTGTGATCCTCCTGATCACTGCCTCCCAAGTGGCTGAGATTACAGGTTTGAGTCCTCACGCTTAGCTGTAGTTTTTCTCTAATGTGTGCTTTTTCAGACTAAAGAGTTCTTTCCTATTTCCATCAGGTTCTCTTTTCTCTAGTTAGTCCAATTTCTCAGGCAAATTTTCCTACCTAGTCTCAGTTTTAGTTGTAGCTTGGCCTGTTTATCATAGTCATCTCCCTTAAATTCTTTCTTTTGCTGCATTCTCTCTCTTCACCCTGGCTCCTGAGAATGAATGAATGAACAAGACATTGTCTCTGTTGTCTTGCCAGACTTCCCAGAAAGGATAACTACATGTTGAACTTCTTCTCCCCCTAGATGCTTGCTTTCTACCACAACCATACTTAGTGATGCTTTTCTGCATTCACACAAGTGGTATATTACTGCAGTGTCTAGAGGGCCTGCTTCATAGAAGGCTCAATAAAAATATAAGTTTGTTTGAGAGAGTTGAGTTTGAACTCCAACCATATGAACCAGCATATCAGACCACTCTGCACCTGACCTTCCTTATCTATAAAATGGAAATAATAACATGAATGCTAAGATAATGGTGCCTGACCCATAATAGTCACTAAAATATAACTTCTATTGCCTCTAGTGAAGTAAATACATGAATGAATGAATGAGATGTTATCTGGCCTTCTTTTGCTCTCTGACAAGCTCTTGGGATGCGCCCCATCTTCTAGAAAGAAGTAGCAGTTTGCTAATTCAGGAGTTCAGGTTTTCTGAGGCCACTGAGTCACCTTCCCACCTTCCTTCTGAATATCTACTCATACCCTTCCCCATTATCCTAGGTAATACCTGGAGCCTTGGGTGTATCACCCTAAAGCAATGCTCAGTTACAGCTTACCTGAACCAGATAATTCTTATTCTTGTTCTGGGTTACTACATGGCATGGGGTATCCTAGTTCCTATAATCCTACAGAATTCCCAGTCTAGTCCCAGAAACAGAGTCCCTTCCTACCCAGTGCTCTCCTGTTCCAAACCCTTACAGTTGTTGGCCTGTCTGTCTCAAGACAATGGAGGTTAACTAATTGGGGGTGAAAAGCCAAAGACAAGATCAAATTAAAATCCAGTAGCTCAGACTTTAAGTGGTCGAAAGAATGAGGGCATCAGTGACAGGAAATCTGGTCTGCAGGGAAGACCGTGCCAATTTAGCAAAATCTATGTCAGATTCTGATACATTTTATCTTCTTAGATATTAATGGGGAGAAATAAATGGAAAACTATGAATAGAAACAACCAATTTCCTTAAATGGAAGTAAACATTCCATTTAAAGGGTAATTTAACAATATATATCAAACATTACTGCATATAATCATGTAAGTATCTCAGAGATTTTAAGTAGTCTAAATTATGTAAGGATGAAGTCAGAATAAATAACAATATTCATTTGGGAATTCTGGTTTACTTCTCATTTAAAAATTATTCTCTTTCCTTTGGTTGACATGGGTTTAGCTGTTACTTAAGAGTGCAATTCAAACAATAAAAATAAAAATAAATGAAAGTGCAACTCCTCTTTCTATACTTTAAATACCCTCACATAATTGGCAACAAAAGTCTCTAGTGAAATATTGCTCCTGTAAAAGTTATTATTTTCTTTAACTGAAATTCCCTTGATATAATATATTGTGCTACATTACAGCCTCACCGTTAGGAATGAAGAAAGAGGGGAAAATGCAGGAAGACCCACACACACCACAAAAATGGAGAGTATCCAAGTCCTAGAAGAATGGTGAGTTGAGAGTCATGCTGTGATAGGTTTTCTGTGCCATTTACACCTGCCACGTGCCTAAGCATTGTCGTTTGTTAAACGGTACTCCCAGAAATGGTTTTGTGAAATGAATGCTAACTCAGTTTGGGGATCTTATATTGTGGCTGCAATTCCTTTTCATCTGTTTTTCTATTAGCCATGTCATCAGTTGAAGCATTGCCCATGTTTATCTTTCTTTCCCAAGAATCAAAGATTATTGCATGAATTAGCACAGAGAATTGCATTAGCTTTTACTGGTGGTTTCTGCAGTACAGTAATAAAGAAAA
The DNA here is from genome assembly GCF_047511655.1 of Castor canadensis. Classification (NCBI taxonomy): domain Eukaryota; kingdom Metazoa; phylum Chordata; class Mammalia; order Rodentia; family Castoridae; genus Castor; species Castor canadensis. The sequence continues at coordinate 13,644,347 of NC_133386.1, forward strand.
TATAGTCACTGAGTATCTGCAAGTGGATATCTCAAAATCCCCAAAGCCATTCTAAAAGTCCTGCTATTCAAGTGTTTTTAGGAATTTCTGTAACAAGTACACACAATATATTCTTATTATTGATCCAGTGACTAATGAAAAATGACTACTAGGGATAAAAATATTGTTTCTTATGGAGGGAAAACGACACTTTATAAGGTGAAGAAAAAAAATCCATTGTGTTTCCATGAATGGAACTTCCAGTGTTTCCATGAATGTACAGCACATTGTGAAGAGTTCAAATACATCTAGGCTCAACTGGGAGTTTTGATGACCATGTGCACATGGCATAGCGATCCTTACTTTTCGACTGTGTGGCTCTCTTCCATGCATCTGTGCCTTCATGAATGTTTGGTAAATGCCAGAAATAACCAATCTAGTCCTGGCAGATTATTTACCAGAAAAGGCCAGACTGGGTGGCAAAATGCTGACCACTAGGTGGCAGCAATGGAATAGAATTTCTGTCCACTCTTCCTACTAGCCTAGCATTCATAGGTCAAAGTCACCTTTAGTGATGGTCTCATTTTCTCTGTGCAGTCAAAACCCTACTGCAGATGAAGTCTTATCGTGGTCTCAAAATTTTGACAAGATGATGAAGGCCCCTGCAGGAAGAAATCTTTTCCGAGAGTTCCTCCGAACAGAATACAGTGAAGAGAATCTACTTTTCTGGCTCGCTTGTGAAGACTTAAAGAAAGAACAGAACAAAAAAGTCATTGAAGAGAAGGCCAGGATGATCTATGAAGATTACATCTCCATACTATCACCGAAAGAGGTAAAGATCTGCAAAACATTGAGGTGGGCTTCCTAAGACAGAGGATAACCCAAAAGGGCCACTGTTCAAACTGGGGAGTGCCTGGGATGTGAACAGGTCAGAAGACCACGAGGGTGTTCATGAGCTTTGCTGGACACATTTGAAGGCTAGAGTTCCCCTCTCTGCTTTATCTCCAGCCAAATTGTGTGTGATAGTCAACTTGGTTTTTAGAATTAATACTGTGTAGTCTTTTAAACAATTTGCTGTGTCTTAAACTAAAATGGAAGAGAGTTTATTTTAGGCTCATGCTCCTCAAACATGGTCTTCAGGCCACTTGTAGGAGAATCACCTGGGGTATCTGGGGTATCTGATACCTGGGGTATTAGATTCTTGAGACCTACCCAGGACTTCTTAAGCTGATTTTTTTTTCAAAGAGAGCCTGGGAATCTGCACTTTTAACAGGCTTTTCTTAAGTATTATACTCATTTGAAAATCTCTGGTATAGGGCTTCAAAAAAATCCAACATCTTTGTTAATGATTATGATGGAATTTTTTTCAGTACTGAAGAATGGGCTTTTATGACCACTAATACTCTTGGGGTTGGAGTAGGGAGTAGAAATTACTTTGCTTGTTATAGATCTTCTTTTGTCAAAAGTGCCCACCTACTTTCCAATTACCAGAGTCTACTTTAAAGGAACACTTCCAGCAACCAAACAGCATTTTGTATTAGCTTTTTAAAAATGAATTAGCTAGCCCTGTGTAGAGGCTGTAATCCTACCTACTCAAGAGGTGGAGATCAGGAGGATTACAATACCAGCCAGCCTGGGCCAAAAATTAGCTAGACCCCCATATCAACCAATAAAAAGCTGAGTATGGCTGTGAATGCCTGTCATCCCAGCTACACAGGAAACACAAATAGGAGGATTGTGGTTCAGACCAGCCCAGGCATAAATACGAGACCCTATTTGAAAAACAATAAAGCAAAAAAGGGCTTGGGGGGGGTGTGTCTCAAATAGTGGAGCACCTGCCTAGAAATTATAAGGCCCTGAGTTCAAGCCCCAGTACCACAAAAAAAAAAAAGAATTGCCTTTGAGAAATGTTCCAGTTGGCAGAGGTGAAAGCACTGGGTTAATAGTGGGATGAAGCCCTGCAGCCGTGGTGTCAGAGCTCTCTCTTCCACACTATTCTCATGCCTTTCCTGTTTCTCCTAAACTACTGGATACTTTACTATGCACTTAAGTATCCAGACATGGTATTTTCTCCTCCCAGAGTTCAGCCTCCACACCATCCTCTCCTGCATGTGGATGTGGCTGAAGTGCTGGAGAAGTGGGCTGGGTTGTCGGTGCCTTGTCCCGCACCTGATGTGTCCCCAAGCTGCCTACACTCCTCCCTCAGGTCTGAAGTGAATTAGTACCTCAAAGTTGGGGATGCTATATAAATTGTTTCACTTCTAATGAAATGTACCTAAACAATTTAAATTTTTATTAAAGTGTCACTGGTGCTTCAGATTACTTCAGCAGCATTGCTTCTACAAAATGAGAAGGCTTCTTAAACTGGATGCATAAAAGATTGCTTTCATTTTATTTCTTACATTAATATATTAAAAATATTCATAGAGACAAAATAGAATGTTTTGTGTAGTCTGAAGACATTTGTTATGGATATCACTTAGTGTTTCTAACACTAATATAAATCTGCATCCTAGAAGGACATTTTTAAGATTTCTGGTCTACTTAGAACCTCAGCATCTAGCCAACTCCACTGGGATTTTATTAGCATACAAATTATATGCTTGCTTTTATTTCCAAGTTGTATTACACCAGATGATCCAAATATGCCCCAAAATAATAAAACATGTCATCTTGAAGTGACAGTTGTCTGCATTACCTGGGCCAGTTGCTTGTACCATGTATCTGCTCCACCTTTTACAGGTTAGCATAAAAGGCATTCTCAATGTGAAGAACATAGAGGCTCTGCATTTTTATGGCCTGCATTTTCTAATCATTGGTCTAAAATGTAAACACTTTGTCCTTGTCCTCACAGCTCCTGATTGCCAGATGTCGTTGACTGATGGAACACTGTAAAATACTTAATTTTCACAAAATTACTTCCTCTTTGGGCTATATTGAGAGTTACCATAGTTATTAATTATTGAAATATAAATTTGGGTTTCTACTCTTTTTGTTTGAAGAAATATGGGGGTTTTTTGGCCTAATTTCTTTACTTCAAACATAAATTTCATTAGAGTCATTAAAATATTACTTCCTGATCAAAAACATGATCTTTTAAAAATTGCATAGACTAGATATTTAATGTAAAAACCATATTTATTCTGTCTTATTTTTCCTACTATCCACATGTTGGGCATTGCCTATTCTATGATACTCTCAAAATGCTACACAGAGTTAGAATTCACACTGCAACCATGCTGTGACTCATGGGCTGAATAGCAAACAATAAACAACTCTTGACACAGAATCTAAATTATTCAGCCTATAAAGTGCCTTTCTTTAACCAACTGATTTTCCTCCTATCAACATAGTAATTAAATTTGAATAGTGTTTAGCAGAAACTGCAAAACCAAAGCAGGCATTTTCAGTCATACAAAGTAATTGTTGAAAAACTGTACTGTAAGCCAAAGTATGCATATATTTACTTTTGAACTGTGTTCAACAACTTGATTCACAATACAGCATGTAATTTTCTGGAGCTCATTCCAAAATACTGTATCTCAGTGATGTTGCTGTACAAAAATTTGTCAATTTCTAATCAGCCACAATGTATTACTAACTGATGATACTTTTACCATTCTTCAAATTTTGTTTTCTAACAATTATGAGGACACATGTCACAGCACTGGAATAACACCCAGGTGCAAAGGATTCTAGTCCTGTGTCTACTCCATCCAAATTGTGTGACTTGGGACAAATCACTTCACTTTTCTGGACCTCAATATTCAGTCCATTTGTTTATAAAAATAAAAACAATAATGGACACAGAGACTAGTATACCAAATCCAGAATGACAACTGTAAGGCCTTTTATCCTCCCCACCAAAAGACATAGCTAATCAATCGTGGCCCTCCTACTCAGATTAATCCTCAGAATCTCTCTCAATATAGTATTGAAGGTAGTCACTACAAACCAGAGTTGATTTCTCATTTGGGGGCCAGAAAATCTGACCCTTCTACTTTGAAATTCTATAACTGTTTCTATTTTCTTAAGATTTTTTTTTTTTTTTGAGACAGGGCCTTGCTGTGCAACTCAGGCTGGCCTTGAACTCAAGATTCTCCTGCCTCTGCCCCTCTAGTGCTAGGATTACAGGTTTGAACCATCACATCCTGCTCAGATCATTTTTCAAGAACATAAACATCTTGAAAATTTGAGTCATTTATAAAATGGTAATAACTAGATAAGTAAAAAAGTCAGGATTTTATTATCGAACATAATAGTTACTAAACTTTATTTTGCATGAATTAAGTTGTCATGTTCTACTTTGTTAAATGTAGAGAAAATCTACATTTAAAAAATTATGTATTTATGTATCTAACTTTTTTCTTTAATGAAACCATTGAAGCCAGTGTGCTGAAAATTGTATTTCATTGTTTCAAGAGCATGTTTCATGCATTTTTAATAATTTGAGCATTATGTAGTAAAATAAGATATGCAATCAGTGTACCTTCTATTCTTGAAATAGGGTCCACTTTAAGAGAAACTGAATTTAAAATTTTTCAAAAATCTAAAAATTTTAATAAAGAATAACCTCTAATTCAAAACTATATTTCCTTTTCATACAGTGTCCTCAAGTAGAAAACAAATGAAAAAAAATTTTAAAGTATTTAAAACTAATGGCCTTGCTGTACATAGCAAATCCTGATGACAGCTTAAATTTATTAAATATTGAAAAGACAACGCAATAAGAAACTCAAGTAAAAAAGCTATTTAAGGGCTGTTATCAACTATAAGCAGCATTGAGCTATGGAAAAAATAAATAAATGTAAATCCTTAAATAAGCACAATACTTTTATCAGAACTGAAGATAATTATATAGTCAGTTATCTACAGATCTCTTAGTGGAGGGTTTGCCAGTAGTCAGGACTGTAACCTGTCTGGTCACTGACCATCTGCTCACTTTAGCACCTGGAGCCTCGGTGCCCTAGTTCTGTAAAATGTTAGGGTGGAGAAGCCTCTAAAATGCACTAATTCTGTGATGCTCAAACTCTGGAATGTGGCGATGTTAATAATAGTGGTAGGAATTGTTTGCACTTCTCATTTCATCTTAGAATTTCAGTATCATTGGGAAGAAAAATGTCAACCTATCTACACACCAAAGTCATCTAGAACGATGCTTATGTGACAGACATGCAAATGCTGTGCTTGTGAATGCATTTTAAAGCAACATAGTGTGAATTTAGCACTTCCAGTGAAGTCCATTTTTTTTTAACAGAACTCATTTGACTATATTTTCCCACATTTATCTGTGCATGCATACTAGCACTCGAAAAATATTTATTATTTCCTATGAGCCAGGTGCCGGGCTGGATGTTGGGGATGTGATGATGAACAAAACAGACATTGGCCTATCTTTAAAGGAGCTCATATTTTAGGAAGACAGACAAACCATGTTGAAAATACGTAAAGAAAATTTGTGTTCAATGCTAGGATGGGGGGAGGTTTAATGATATAGAGTATGGTTGTCAGAAAAGGTCACTCTGAGAAAATACAACTTAAGTTGACACAAAAACCAAAGACATTGGGTTTGATCAAAAGGTGTCATCATAATCGTGATCAATTTTTGTTAGTAATATTCTCACTTTTCATAGGGTTTTAACTATTGTTGATAAAGCAGTCTTACATATGTTGTTACAATCTGAGTCTCACAGCAGTCCTTCAGCCATGAGGACAGATGGCATCACCTCACAACAAAGGAAACTGATCCTGAAAGAGGTAACATGGATGTATGAAGACAGAATTATATCTGGTAGAAACCGTGTCACCAGAGGTGAATGGCAGGTTCTTCTTCTCACCGAAGAAAGAATTCAGGGAAGACATACAGAGGAGTCTTAAAAGAGCAGGATTTACTGAAGCAAACACGAAAGTGAAATTTATTGAAGTAAAGCAAAAGTTAGACCCTCAAAGAAGATTGGGGGCACTCAGCACAATCAAGCAGTCAAGGGTACCAAGCTCCCCCCAGGTTGTGACACTTTTAGGGACAGGGCAATGCTAAGCATATGCACATAATTGTAGAGATTTCTGAGAAATGGGAGGGGATTTCCAAGAACTGTGGGACAGGGAGTGCTTTACCTGACGTGGTGCCTTCAGGGCTAAGGTGGCAGTCTATAAGGGATCTGTGTGCATTGAGTTGCAATGAGACCTTTTGTTCTAACCTTTAAATTTTAAAAAAGTCCCTACCGGGAGAACTGTTGACCACTGTGCCAGGTAGTGGCCTGGATCATGGTCACCCACAACTGCAGGATTAACAGTGAAGCAGGATGTTTGGCAAAATATCCTCAGGATGGTGTCACACCAGTTCCTTGTCTCCTTTTGATGGGTTGTTTCCTGTCTGCCTGCCTGCCCCCATCTCAATAGAGGACAAGCCCAGAATCTTCTGATTCAAATACAGGGCACTTCCTACACAGCATGCTGATTTGTTCATTTTCTGTCCAGTATTTTCTTCATGATACTCCTGTGGATTTCTGTAAATCCAACCTTAGAACTTCAGACAAAAATGAGAAATGGCAACCTTAACCCAGGTTTGAGCCTCTCCAAGACAGGCAAGATGTACTTTGGACCCTACCAAAATTAGTTACTTGATTTTATCCTACTAAAAATCTTTGCTGCCAGAGATAAATTCAAATAATCAGTCTTGTTGGTAGCTATGATTATTTCCAGTAGAAATAATGAGAATAAAATAATATATGACTAAATGTTCACATGACCAAAATTTATTTAAACTGACAGGAGAATCAGGTTATCTTTAATTCTATAAAATTTAATGTGGGGATACTAAATTTAGTAAAATTTAAGAGCAGAAAAAATACACTAGAGAAGTTATAATTGGTAGAATTTGATCTAGAGTTCTAAAAGATAAAGAAAAAAATAATCAGAATTTGACTTGGAAAATAAATCAGTTTCAGTACAATTGAAAATAAAATGAAAAATGGGAAGAAAGGCTTAATCATGATATGTAAAAAATGTTCAGAAGATTAACTTGATGGATGGTCTTCTATGTGGGGGAACTTCCAATGAAAATCATTTTCTATTTTTGACAGTCCTGGAGGTTGAACTCGGGGCTTCACACTTGCTAGGCAGGTACTCTACCACTTAAGCCATACCCCCCAGCCTGAAAATTAATTATTTTCAGTATGACTGTCATCAGCATCCACAAGGTCAAAATTTCCACTGCATCTTGACAGCCTGAACAAAAAGCCATGTCAAAACTTGTACTCCCTTTCAGCAATAGCCATTTAATACTGCCCTTCATTAGATAAAAATCTAGTAAGACTAACCATGTATGTATAGCCCAGGTCTTCAAAAGCCCCATTAGCAGGATTTCTGTATTCTGCCTCACCATTTTACCTCCACACTCTCTTGAACCTAAGCTCTCCTTGCATTTTCCTCCCCAATAATTTGTGGAATTGCTGGGGAATGTTTCAGTATGATTGCAAGCCACTTTATTTCCTTTATTCCTATCTCCTACTCCTTGTGGGAATTAATGCTTCCAAGTTCACTGAGATCTGTCACAAAGTCACACATGTCATTTAAGGAGCAAGCTCTCCATATAGCTAAAACATTTTTAGCCTTCTAAAACTGCTGCCAAGTCTATCAGAGCTACCTTGCACCCTGTCTCTGTTATTGCTGTAATAAACCCTTCCTCTGCCATCCCATCTAAGTATCTTCATTGAGTAAAAGAATCTTCATTGCCTAAAGAAATTTGTGTCTTTTTCTATGCCTTTCTGTTCCCTTAAGATAAGTTCTCTCCAGAAAACCCCTCAGTCCTTCATTCAGTTGACCCCAGAAAACATGGTTTTGTAAGCCACTCAGATACGCTCTGGTGACTGTGGCTCCGGCTCCAGCTGGGATTCTCCCCCACTACCTTGTATTGTAGATGTCCTGCATTCTGAACCACAAAAATGCCGAAGATGAAACTACAGATTCTTATATCTAGGGTTTGTCCTTGTTGCTTGACCCTTCTGTCCTTCTTTTGACTGACCAATAATCTTTTCAAACAAACAACTAGATATTAAATTTTCTTTTATTTTTCAAATGGAAATAGCAAATGTATTCTTGTTACACATTTCTAAGTGTGAACTGTATTAACTTTCATTATTTTACTACTGTTTGTAAAAAATTAAAAATTAAACAGTGAGGACTCAAGATGTAATGTTTCATTATTTTACTTCTCTCTTAATATTATTTTTATTACTATTAATAAACTGTTACACTAAATTAATTATGCTATTATTTAAGAAGTAAATGACCCTCTTTTTCTGGTCACTAATCCAAAGTTTCCTTCTCCACAGAAACAAAAATTCTCTCAAGTTTCAAAGGAGGGTGTATTTACTAAGACTTCACCACATTTCCGAATAAGATGAATCAGTTCAGACTCCAGTGTCAATATTTTCTTATTGAGTGCAAACACAAAAAATGTTTTCATCTGAAATAAAAAGCTTGAGGGAAAATCTAAACTTATTACTTTGTAGTTGATGATGACTTCATATGAAAAAAGAACTAAATGATCCATTGATAGGACATCTTCTTAAAATTTTTTTTTATGAATTCCCAACAAAGAAGTATAGTCAGCCAAGAGATGTTTAACATTTTTTATTCATAAGTTGGTCTGGTAGAAATGCAATCTGGATCCTAACGATTTCCTGACAAATCTAACAGCTATCCCTGGGTCACTTCAATCTACCCAGCTCCACGTGGTACACAGGCTTAGGAACCTTTGGACACTCAATGCAACATGAGCGAAAAAGACTTTTGCAAAATGCTTATGATAATGTTTATATATAAACGTGTGTATGTTAGGAATGTTTATATGTAAATATAAGTGGTATGTTATGAAACAATTAATTAAGGATCACAATGTACCATTTCCTACTCAATAGTGAGAATTGAAATCAATCAGGATTCTGAGTGATTGTTTTACCTCTTGTACAATTTTTCTTTTTCCTGTTTTTTTTTTGTCGCTGTTGTTGGTTTTTGTTTCATTTTTGCAGTGCTAAGGATCCAACCCAGGGTCTCATGCATTTGTAGGGTTTTTTCCTCACATGGCATTTCAGGACAGAACTTTAGTCCTATTCCATCACTCATACCTTTATTACTATTTATTCATTCCTACTTTCACTTTCCAGCATGTACTACCTAGTCCAAATATATTAGCATTTAGTGGGTGTGTGTGTGGGATTACTAAATAATGACTGAATTTAATTCCTATACACTTTTCAAATAACACTGCCCTGATTATTTTCATGGGTGTTCTTAATTCCTTCTTATATTTCTCCCCTCAAAGATTCCATTTGGAGCAATTGCTCTGCTTCATGTTTAGTACAGAGATCTTTGGATGTATCCCCACCTGAAGATGTTCCCTAAGCCTCGCTAGGTGGGTAGGACTTTGGGAACACCTGCTGTATTTCTGCTTTAATGTACTTTTCCACATTCCTGCTTTCCTACTTTTGACACAGTGGGACCTGTTGGGATGTGAAGCTATTGAGGATCAGCATTTAATATTATGTTCATTTTTGTTGGTACTCTCTACTCTGGTAGTGAATTTATACCCCATTTATCACTCCCAGCAGTCACAGAAAAGGACTGTGGTTTCATGTTGTGGTTTTTCTCTGCAGCCTCAACAATGAGTAAAACTTGTCAAAAGCTCCTGAATAAGTCCAAGTAATCTGAGAGAGCCATGAACCAAATTTCTACTTTAAATGTTTAGCTGTTTTTGTTGTTGTTTGCCTGCTTGATTCAACATTTGAAGGGAGAAAAATTATATAAGCTTATTTAGACTTTTTTCTGAAAAGATGACCTGCAGATTTTAGGTAGTTGAATTTACTCTTTGTGACTTAAATGTCACAAACCTACAGTTACTTAATTGAGGTCTTTTGAAAACAATATTATTTAATATATCTGCTCTTATTTCTTTTTAGGTCAGTCTCGATTCTCGAGTTAGAGAGGTGATCAATAGGAATCTGTTGGATCCCAATCCTCACATGTATGAAGACGCCCAACTTCAGATCTATACTTTAATGCACAGAGATTCTTTTCCAAGGTTCTTGAACTCCCAGATTTATAAGTCATTTGTTGAAAGTACTGCTGGGTCTTCTTCTGAATCTTAATTTTCATTCAAAAAATCATTACGGAGGGCTAGGATGATTAATAAAAATAGTTGAAATACATCGAAAATCAAGTTCCTGAAGAACTACAGGTTGGCGTCCTCAGGCTACTGTGAAAATACAACAAATGGTCTTTGTCTCCAGTTTTATCAAGGTTATCCATGATTAAGTTTGGAGAAAATACCACATAAAATAATGAATTGCCAAATTAAGTTTGTTTTATTCAGCACTCATTCTACTTGCAAGCAAACTGTATTTGTAGTCCTATGAACAGTCTCTTAGTGTATCTTTAGAGACTGCATGTGCAAAGTAAAACTGCTTCGTTTGCTATGTAGTTATTGTACTATTTAATCCAATAGCATAACTTATATGTGTATTTAAGAACTTTTGTGCAATATGGTCTTATAGAAATAATTGCCAAAATTGGCTATGGTTTGCATTTTTTAACATAATCTGAGACAGAAAAAGGCAATTTTTAAAATGTAAACATAATACTTAAACATGCTATATATTGTGTTCAGTACACTAATTTTGAAGTCAATATTTCTGTACATGAAAAAAGAGCTATTTATCGCTGTCTGTTGGAAAATCCTAATGGGAGATTCCTCTGGTTGTTCACTGCCAAAACTGTGGCATTTTCATTGCAGAAGAGTTTGCTATGTTAAAAAAATAATTATAAGAAAAGAAAAAAAGCACAAAACAATTTGAAGATATTCTGTCTCAATGACAAAATCAAAGAGTGATAGTTTTTATTTGTAATAGGAAAAAATGATCTATGTACATATCAGATGTCCAATACTGTAATTTATTAAATACTGGATCTCCAGTTATAAGACAGTTGTGTATAAAGTAATGTACTTCAGTAAGAAAAATACTAAGCTTGATAACTTAGTTTTGGAATATAAAGAAGAAGATGTAATAAAGGAATGCCTACATGTAGCACTGTAAAACATTTTGAACAGCATCTCTCCTGTGGCACATTTTCCCTGAAAGTGAAATCCAATAAAAGCCTAAGTTTTTAGTAAGAAAAGTTTTATAAAGAGTTATGACAAAGATAATCCTCTACTTCAGACCTTAACTGTTTTCACTTAGTATCTTAAGAATGACTTATTTTAAAAATGTTAAAACAAAACTCATTCTCATCCATAATGAAAAGGCAGGACAGTGCTCAGATCTTTTAGCGGCCATGTTATTTTTTATAATTACAACCACTGTTAAAGACAAAATTCTTGCCTGGTATGGGATGTACTTCTGACATTCAAAACAACAATATCTTATCTGGACAAAAATGATAATAATCGGTGTCATATTTATATCAAGATGTGACATTTGAATATTAATATCCCCTGGAGAATATTTTTTTATCTTAAATTGAATGAATATAACACAGAATAACCTAAAATGAAAGTTTTAAAAAGATTTATATCCACTGAGAACACTGGCCTTATATTAAGGATGATATTAAAATTATAAGTTTTCTTTGTCATTTTTAACTACCTCTCATTTTTTAATTTATTAAACATTTTTTAAATAAACAAGTTTGGGGTTTTCTTTTTAAATTTATTTTACTTGAAAGGCTGGCATCATGTTTCTTTTTCCATAAATTTAAAGCATTTCAAGAATTGTTTTTTTAAGTGAATATGATTTTCTAATTTATATAGAATTCAGGAGACATGATTAAAAGGGCTATTATCTATTCCCTATGCAAATATTTTAACTGTTGCAGTGTTTGACAAAATGGGATTTAAAAAAAAATTGAAGAGTGGAAAATGAAATGCTCTGTTTACACTGGCGTTGCTGACTATCCTACCATATTCAGCACTTTTAAATACATTATTTGTGAAAATGTAGTTAAAATGCAAGATAGAAAATATTTATAATAATCATTTCTTTTAACAAATGTCTTTTTTCTGAGAGTGTTAGTGTGTTAAGACATTTTATTCATGTCACTTAGGTATGTAATATTTGAATAATAGTTTTCAGTAATATGTTGAAAAAAGATAGCTTTGAAGATGTTTACAAAAAGTCATATTTTTCCTTAAAAGCAAAGAAAAATATCATCAATTTTATTGTGAAGTTCTATTGTCCCTAAATCATTTAATTTTTCTTAATTAGCATTTAGTTTATTATGCTACTGTGACATATACACATGATAGTGTCATACTTGTTTCTGTGTTTGAGGCACAATAAATTGGTGCACATGACTAGAAGATATGTAATATACTATGACACTCTGCATGCCTCAGTCTTTTCACATGTAGACTTTATTATGTTCTTGTTGTTACTATATATGATGGTGACCTGCTAGTCATAAGTTATCTTTATAAGATACTTTGGACTATTAGATGAATTGTCTGTTTGACAATACTTTTAATATTTTACCAAATGTAAAAGATAGGGTCCTTATAAAGAGCCCTAATCTCTAACCTGGGAATTTGTAGAATACAGATTTCAAAGTTGGTATATCATTTTGAAACCTGATTAAGAAGTTGAGGATTTTAGAGCAGATTTACCTTACACAGCAATGTTGGTAATCATGCTATGTGAGCATTTCCATATAAGCTCTTATTTTGTGGGAAAACACAGGTTTCTCATTGAATTTCAAAATATTTAAAGCTTCAAAGAATATATCTGGGTATTTGCAACTCTGCCAACTTTTAAAGTATACTATAATTTCTTCTAAGTTACAGAGCTATAATAAACAAATTTTTAAAAAACCCTCAATTGGTGTCTATGCTACCATTCCAAGAGCACAATATTTACTTTCTTAAGAGTTTGATTTTTCTTGTGAGTAAATTCCTCTTTGGGGAAATATTAGCACTTTAAAAGGAGCACTTTGCGTTTTAGATTGTGAAGATAAGTTTGTATACTTTGGAATCTGCTGATGCACACAGAAAGAAATTAATGCACTTTCTGTAGAACTTAACTTTGTATCTATGGAAAGAACCAGAAAGGTATAGATTATTTATATACAGATGAATTGGAGACTCAGATCTCTGCAGAGATTGATCTTGTACATAGATCATGCTAAAAATAGATGGAAGACTCTTCTTTATTCTGGCTAATCGTCATTATGTTCCCCAAAGTTAGCATAGAGGCTCTGACAGTGTTATGGGGCAAATATGAATAAGATCAAAACAGAATTTTGATATTGAAGTTTGAAATACAAAAGTCAAGACCATAATGTGGTCTTTTTATCTTAAAATATGTATATATGACCAGTTCTGATAGATGATTATGGTGCACAAGGTGTTCATTGGTATCCTTTAATGCTGCCTAGTATAAAATGTGTATTATATATTTATCCAATAGCTCAGTTTTGTAACAGGACTACAGAAATTGATAAATGTCAATTTATTGGGAGCAAATACACATTTCACTCTGTTAAGCTGATTTAAAATAATACCTGATTCTTAATTTTGAGTTTATTCACCTTTTCTATTTCTTAACTTTAAATGCTGAAAAGACTTACATTATAACTGTGACAAATTACATTTACAGCAAATACAAAATATCATGTGCTTTGGTGAAGAAATGTAAAAGGAAGGAATTTAAAATATAATCAGAAGATATGAAAATAAGAACCTTTGGAAAAAAACAAAAATTCTAAAATGGATATAAAATGCCTATATACAGAACCATATCAAACATGAATCTTGGATTCTTTGAGCTTGGTACACTGGCAAATCAGTTTGAAATGTGGTACGTATATTTCTAAAAAATGTTCTTCCCCGTCTATTTGACAGTTCATGACCCTAATCTTCAAAGTATATTTTGGAAAGTATATATTTGAGTGTTTTTTCAGTTTTTAAATTTCTAATCAATATACAGTGTTTTCCTGAGAAAGCAGTATACAATCTGTAAAAATGTTAGCAATTCTTCCTTTGCTACAATTGCAGATATTTATCAATAAAACTGGTACCAAAAACTTGCTTCAGGTCTTCTATGCAAAATTGCAATTCTTTGCAGCACACAAAAAGTACACAGAGTAATAAGTATTGCTTCCAAATATTAGACTTTGATTTCTTTATAAGTATTATAAAAGTTATTACTCTTACAGGTACAGTCCTATCCTGGCCTAAGTATCATCTTTTCAGATTAATTTCAAAGAATGTTCCAGAGCTTGGCTCTAGTAAAACCACTATGGAAGACAGTGTTGCCCTAACTGGTAATATTTTACATTAGTCTGGGGAGTAACTTTATTCCTATGACAAAAGCCCTAAGAGAACTAGGGAAAAGGAATGAACTTAAGCCCTAGTGATAATAACCAAATTAGTATTTTTACATGTCATATATACAACTTGAAATTCATTCTTCCTCTATTACTTTTCATATGAAGTGTCTTTCCTGTTACAGAATCTTCACAATTTTAAAATCTTTTGATTTATACCTAACTGCTGTCACAGCATTTCCTGTATTAAAATCATGCCACATGCAGTGTTTACTAATAGAAATGTATGCACACAGATTCACATATGAAATATAGTATAAAAACATCAAGAACTCAGAATGACAAATTTTGGTTTCAATTTATATTTCTATTTCCTGTGATGGAGGGCAAGTCATTTATCCTCTCTGAATCTGTTCCCTCATCTGTAAATGGGGAATATTAATTTAGAGGATGACCATGAGTTTAAATAAAATAAATATGTGAAGAATAGTGTTACATATCAAAGTTCTTCACCTCATTAATAACCACTACTTTTCAAGAATGTCTGTATTAAATATCATTATTTTCTCACTTTTAAAACTTAATTATTCACCCAAAAACTACAACCAAGTTTATTTTAAGGTGAAGGATTATATCAATGTCACTGCTTTATTCAAAAATAAAATCACTATTTTCAATTCAATGTCCCACCAAATCTGCAATCTAGAAGTCTTTCCAGCAGTCTAGAATTGTTTCTTTAAACTGTATATGTATTTGTAGAAATATATATAATGGGAATAAAACAATATTCCTAATGATAGGAATAACAGAAAATCAAGCCATTTACCAAATAAATCAATGGGTGATAGAACTAAAAGTAAGTTAATAAGAGATTGACCATAGAAAATATCCTTTTTAATATTATAGTAGTATGATTTTCTTTTAAGAATTTTATCATGAACCTGTGGAAATAACAAAAAATAGAAGTGGCTATGTTCCTAATTTTTTCATTACATCTTTTATTTTAGAATAGTTTTAGATTTATAGAAAATTTGCAAAGATAAGACCAAGAGGCCTCAGATACCCTGCACCCATGGACACAATTAGTCTAAATTAATGGAATCACCATTTATGCATTAAGTCTACAATTTATTCAGATTTCCTTAGATTTTTACCTAATGTCCCAGTATCTCATTGAGGATCCCACATTACATTTAGTCCTTATGTCTCTTTATGGCCCTTTTAGCTGTTTCTTAGACTTCCCTTGTTTTCAATGACCTTGACAGCTTTGACGAGTGTTGTTCTGGCATTTTGCAGAATTTCCCTCTATTGCAATTTGTCTTTTTCTCATAGTTAGACAGACAAAAGTTTTGGGGTTTGGGAAGTAACAGTGCCATTCTGAACAGATGATAGCAAAAGCACATGCCATCTGCATGACTACGCTTGTGAGAATTTCCCAAACTTCAGGCTCCTCTTTGCTGTTGATGTTGACCTTGATCACCACCTGCGGTATTATGTGTAATGGTGATGCTGACCTTGACCATCTGTTGAGGCACTGTCTATTAGGTTCCTCTGCCACAAAGTAATTTGAGAGATTATATTTATGCTGAGCTAAAAAAAAATTGAATAGATTCCTCAACACTAATACTAGGTTTCATTAAAAGATTACTAACAAATGCTATGAAGAAAATACAATGATAGAAAGTGAGATGGGAGAATAAAACTCCAAACAGTATTAGCTTGAATGTTTATTTAATACAGGTAAAAGAGCATTTCTTCTCTCAAACCACCTATTTAATTGCCTTTAACCTCCACACAGTTTGAGTATTAAAGATCTTGATCATACTAACCTTTTAACTAGTAAAAGGTAATTTAAATTAACAAATCACTTTACTGCTTTTCTAGATGTCCTGCACTGAACAATGTATACAACACTGAAGTAATGTAAAACAATATCTTCCCTCTGGCTTTAACGAATTTGTCTTTCATACAATTTTTATCTGATTTTAAGATGTTTGCTAAATCCTAAGAGGAATTTTAATTCATTTGACTCTGTAAAAATGACTGCATTGAACATGTGTAATTTACTGCCATGTTTGTTATATTTAGTAATCTATAACCATATTTTGGACCCCACTAATATTTATTAGCAGACTCTAAAGAAGTTTTGGGTGCATGAATAAAAGGATGAGACACCATGCTTGGTTATTTGGTGATGCCAAAATCGAAAAGATAACCCAAGTTATTTTTTCGCTAATTTACGTTTTCTGGATTTTTAATTACCCTTTCTTTGAATCTATTTCATCAGTTTAGCTATGTACAATAATAGACTTACTGAAAATGATAGAGTTTTCACCATGTAAAAGAATTTGAGCATGACAATAATGTAGGGAAATTCAGAAGTCTCAAACTATATATTTTAGCGTTTTCAAAGTAAATCAAAGCAGGTGTTTTCATCTAGCTATATTGTGGAAACCTACAGATATCATTGTAAAATGCATATGCATTAAGCTGACTTTCTTAAAATGTTTTAAATTAATAAAGAATTCATCAACGTGTCCTTAGGCAGGTTACTGTTTCCTCATTAGTGTAACACTATAGGTGCTCATATATGTTGCTTAAATTGCTTATGCATCTGAGGGAAAATAAATTCTTTGGATTCTTTATATTGCTGTATAAGGTTACTGCTTATTACAATGTTACTTCTTTTTATAAATAAGAAATTATATTCTTTAAATAAGTTACTTTTTGAGAATGCAGCTGAGAGATTTATCACATTAAGTTCAAGTTACTCCCACCACTTACAAAAAAAAAAAATCAAAGTTAGATTTACAGTTAGGAAATAAGTATTCCTGATACAAATACAAGCAACCTGACAGTCCTGGTACTCAGATCAGATTTAAAATAAAATGGGTTCTAACCACTATCTTACAACAAAACATTTTGACAAAATAATGTAAACTTGAATACACAAAGTAAACGGAAGAACTGAGGTAGATGGACCTTTTAAGTAGCAAAACTATTAGTTTTCTATATTTGAAGAGTCATTTCATTCTTCCAACTTACTTTCCCTTTACATGGAGTGCGAGGGGTGAATAGAGACAATGAAAATTCATTTTTAAGGATTTTATACTTAATAGTTTGTGTTAAATGACTGAAGAGTTCCCATTTTTTACCATTTGACGTTTTTAGACAAAGAATAAAGGAGAAGCTATTTCAGTACTTCGTCTCTCTGGACAGTGGAACACCACTTGGTAGAACCTGCCCAAATCTATCAGGTGGTGGGAGTTCCCAGGCTGAGCCCTTGCTTCCCAGTCGTACTCATTTCTCTCTCTCTATTTCTGTTTCTCCGGCGGGCTGTGAGTAAGAGAACTGCAAGGGCAATGCACCAATAAGCTTCAGTATTGGCAGCACGTAACGCGCAGGTTTTGCAAAGTAAGGCTACCAGAAGAAGGCCTTTGTCCCGCACTGACCTGGTGAGCTCGGACCCATGGCTTCTGTACATGCCAGGAAAGCAAAAACCTCAGCCCGGAAAGGACTTGCAAGGCTTTGCGTGCCTTGGCTTGTTGTAACAGGTTCCTCAACCTCAAAATCACTCGAAAGCAGTGGGATTATGTCAGAGATGAAGACAAAGTCAGGTTTTGTAAAATCATTCGGTTGTCTTAGAGAACACTATCATATCCTCATTAAAAGGAACTTAACCCACCGACTGCAGAAAAAACAAGCTGGGGGATGACTGCAGTGCGAAGCCAGCCTCAACAAACGAGCCCACCCTGGGGGTGCAAGGCTGTAATCGCAGGCACACAAGAGGCCCAGGTGGGAGGTCCACCATCAGAGTCCCCGCCTCCGCCACCCCACCCCAAAACTAGAGACCTAGGCTGCAGGTGTGGCTCAAGTGGCAGAGCACCTCCTAGCAAGCCTGAGACCCTGAGTTCAAACCCCAGTACCATAAAAAAAAGACAAATATGAGCAGGAGGAAAGAAAAAGGAGTGAACACACGTGGAAGTAATGGCAAGGTTGGTACCGGGGCCAGGCGACGCTCTGCGTCCCACGTCCACAGCCAGAAGCCGCGGCGGTGACGAGAGCGCGTATCTCTGCCTAGCGAGGGAGGAGGCGCCCGGCCTCCGGCACCGCCCCGCTCGGTCAGGCCCCGCCCACAAAAGACCCCGCCCCCGTCCGGTAACGCCCACAACATGCCCCGCCCCATCGCCGGCCACGCCCCTACCGTTGTCTGTTGCGCCCCCTCAACTTTTGGTCTCCGTGAACTTCACAGCTTTCCCACGCTTTGCCGGAAGTTCTCAGCAACGCTTCCGCCAGGCATTTAAAAACCAGCCTGTGCACGGGGCGGGGCGGGGTTAGCTCGGAATCTGCGTGTAGTGTCGCGAGACCTGTTCTCTCCGGAACTTCCGGCTCTGGTCCGGAGCGCTGTCGGGGTCCTAGAGATGCGGTGTCGGCTTCTGTGGGGTGCTGCCCGTTGTCTGTGGGCCCGCAGGGCTGGGGGCCCGGCCCGCCGGTTCATAAGCAGCAGTGGTCCGCCGCTGGAGGAGCTGTTCGCCCGCGGCGGGCCCTTGCGGACCTTCCTCGAACGCCAGGCAGGGTCAGCAGCCCAGTTACAAGTCAGGGGGCCTGAGCTGTTGGCGGTGTCCAGACTCCTGATGGAGAAGGAGCAGGAGCTGCGGGAGACCGAACCCTTGCTGCACGGTAAGGGCCGGGCCGGGCCGGGCCGCGGCGTCAGACCAGGCGCTGGGCTCTCCGTGTGCCCTTCCCACCGAGCCGCTGGCCGAGTGGCCGCACGCCACCTGTACTCAGTTGCACCTGTTTTTTTTGGGATCAGAGGTGAAGACGGCATCATTACTTGGCATTTTGTTCTCTTGTGTTCCCTTGGTGTGCCCCCTTCTACTTAAATTGACGTTTCTTTGTTGCCTGTCCTCTGGCAGAAGCTCATTTGCCCAACAGGGACAAATAATCCCTGTCATGGGCTCCAGACCAGGGATTCTTGGTGTGGGATGGAGACCATCTGCGATAGTATGAGGAGCGGTGCTTAGTACAGACTTAAGACTCAGAACTGGAAACCTGAGAGTATGCATCTCCAACAAGTTTCGCGTGCATTTGTATCTGGAATAGGGCCCAAATTTCCGCATTACTACAGGCTCCCAAAGATGCCAAAATGTTAGTCCATGGGCCATACTTTGGGCAGGAAAAGTGTAGCAGTGCATGGGGGAGGGCCACAAATTAATAGTAATACAACTTACAAGTGAAAACATGATGTCGTAGTATAACTAAAGACCAAGGAGAGGAAGAACTGTTGGGCAGATGTTGCAGAGGTTGTAAGGACTGACCCTTCGAGGACATAAGTCTAACCCTTCACTACGCTCCAAGCTTTGCTTGGCCTTCTTTATGAACTGACTCATCCAGTGTACATAGCAAGCAGTGAGACAGGCACTATAACTCATCAGAAGAGGAACTTAAGTATAGATAAGTAAAATAACTCCTCAGGGTTGCACAGTTTACAAGGGACGAAGCTGGCATTAGAGAGACTGTAAATGCCATGTTCTTAATCAAACTACTGTACTCCTTAACCAGGGAAGAGGGATTATGGGCAGTGGAAGGCTGGACCTGTTGTAAGGAGTCAAATACTAATATATATGATTGTTTATCCTGTTGGCAGAAGGAGCCAGCAGCTTTTAGATTTGGAAGTGGATGATAGAATTACTTTCTTCACTTAGGAAGCTTGATTTGTAATTTTTTTTTTCATATAAGTCAACCTGGAGTGGGATAACATGCCTAGAAAAACAGGAGAGGGATACAAGTGTCTAAGTGAGGGGAAAAAAAAAAAAAAACAGTCTTAAGTATTTTAAGAGAAAAGCATCATGCCTTGAGTTTAATGGATGTCCCAGAAGTATCTTTTGGAGAAAAATTAAATTAGTTTCATAGCTTAAGCCAAGCTTAAAATCCACGGGGACTTAAGGGGGAAGTATTTTGAAAAATCAAACTCCAGAAGTTAACAGAATGTTACAGAATGTAACTCAGTGTAATAGAATATGTCATTCAGGAAATCTTGAGTTACTACTACGTGTCAAACACCACTAATTATAAAATTATTGAGCAATATTGGGAGCTTACAGTCTGAAGAGAAACAGATGCTTAAGTAAAAATGTGAGTGAATGAGTATTTAATTTCTGTATAAAAAGTAGAGTTATAAAAAGCAAAACTGGCATTTGAGTAGATCTTTAAAGATAAGAAAGAAAATGTAGACAGTGTAAGAAAAGGCAAAGTGACCAACAAAGATAAAGGTGCCACATGGGGAAGTACAGTGTGACAGGAGCACAGAATGGGTCTGGGAGGTGATAATAAAAGAAACCTGAAAAAAAAAAAAAGAAAACTAAAACTGGAAAAACAGAGCCCTGCATGACAAAGAATTTGGATTTGTTTTTATGGACCATGAGAGGTTGGCATATGTTTTTAGACAGAGAAGTGGCAATTTTTTTTGTTGGTATTGGGGTTTGAACTCAGAGCCCCAAGCTTGCTAGGCAAGGGTTCTACCACTTGAGCCACACCCCCTCCCCATCCCTTTTTGCTTGTTACTTTTCAGGTAGAGTCCTTTTCACCTGTATGACCTGGACCTTAATCCTCTTATCTATGCCTCCTGTGTAGCTGGGATGAAAGGCCTTCACTACAATGCACAGCTTATTGGTTGAGATCAGGTCTCACTAAGTTTTTGCACAGGCTGGCCTCAAGTAGCTGTGATTACGGGCATGAGCCACTGAACTCAACTCTAAGAAGTATTTTTTAAGAATATTTAATGCTAGCCTTAAGTTTTGAGGATGGGTTCCATCCAGTGAGGAGGCTGTTAAATAGTCCAGGGGAGAGGCTATGGTGCTGCAAGGCACGTTTTAAGAACAACAGTCAGTTTGGTGGTTTATGTCCTCAGGGTGCTGGAGACACAACATTCTAAGAGAAAGCTCAGGTTTCTGGCATCAGAACGTGAGGGCTACCGCGAGAATATAAAAATTGAATTGGATTTAGGAAAAAGACATGTTTGTCTTGAGTGCCATATTAGGTTAATAAAAGTAAACCTACAGGAAGGTCATTTAGATAAAGGTATCTGTAGTGGTCCAAGGAAGGGAGGGGGGGAACCTACTGACATGGGAGAAAACTGGTGAGCCTGAGCAATGATAAGGAGAGCTCTCAGGTAAGATACACACGGTTACTTAAAAGCAGATGAGAATGCTTGGGGAAACCGAGAGATATGGACAAGGCCATTGATACACTGTACTGTGTTTGAGGAGCAGGCAGAGCTCTGCCACCTTGACTTCTAAAGTAAATGCAACTGTAGACACCAATAAAAGTTTCAAGAAGTAAGGGCTTGTCAATGTCTGACTTAGAAAGTCTATGCTCATCTCTTCAGCTAACAAGGAAAATGGTAAACCTGGTTTTTATTCCTAATTTGGATGGGAAAAGGGTGACAACAAGCAGTTGCTTCAAGGACTGGAGAAAAGGACCCCTCTAGAATGGAAAATCATAGATAGGTGCCCAGGAAAACTACACTGATTAATGATACAGAAAGAGGAATTAAAGTTATTATAATTGCCTGTAAGTCCTCAGTCTAAACCTCTGTTGCTGCATTGTCCAATAAAGTACCCAGAAGCCTCAGTAATATGGACAGTCTGAATTGAGATGTGCTGTCAGCATAAAATACATACAGGTAGGCATTGTGGTGCACACCTGTAACTAGGGTACTTGGGAAGCACAAGCAGGATTATGAGTTGAGACTAAACTAGGCTGCACAGTTCCAGGTCAGCCTGGGCTACAAAGCAAGACCTTGTCTCAAAATAAATAAATACACACAGCTTTCAAAGATTCGGTATAAAAATTTTAATATTTTTATATGATTTAAATGTCTAAATCATACTTGGGTATACTGAGTTCCAACCCCAGTTCCAGTTTAGTCTTACAGAACATAACATTTCAGAACTGAAAAGCACCATGGGGCCATCTAGTTCGGAAATTTTATTCTTGATGTATCCAAGACTCAGAAGTTGGGTATGTGGCCCTAAAGCACATTAGTGGTTAAGCTAGTACTAACCACTAATTTTTCCTTTTCTTGAAGCAGTACATTGTCCATTTCACCCAATTTCTTCCACAGCATACCATTTCCAAAATCATTTTCTACCATTCCACCAAATGTGTCCTGTATTTGCTTACTTCATTTCGCTGTTGTCAATCTTGCTTTTTGTCCATCCCCAAAAACAAACAAAAGAAGAAAATTGTTTGAGGTGCTACAATTTTAATGTTTAATCACATGGTATTTAGGTTTTTATTCTTTGTGAGGTTTTCCTCTGCTAGAAAAATAAGAAGAAAATAAAATTACCTGTAATTCTGCCATAAGAATAGGTCATATATGTATTATCCCCAGTTCCCAACAGTAAACATACAGATTGGTTTGATCTACAAAGAAAACAATTTGTAATAGCTAAAAATTTTCCTTCTCTCCTTTCATAGGCTGCATGTTGTCCATACAATGGAGAAATGAGAAAGTATATTTTGTTACGTCAAAAATGAGAATTCAAAGATTAAACAACTAGAGAGAGACTTCATGTATACATTAAGCAGAGTCCAATAAATGTTTTAGGGTAGGATACTTACTTTATATGATGAGAATATTTATAAGGCAATAAATAACATTCTACTTTGTATTTCAATTTTGGCCTAATTGGTGAACTTTCTGTTCCCTTTCTAGCTTTCTAACCAGCTAAATACATTCATTTGTATTGTACAGCTTAAGTTGGAAAATTGAGTTTATTAATGTGAGGATTTTATGGAGGTGAAATTATAGAAGAGTTTAACCAGTTTCTCCATGTATTTTTATAGATAATCTTTTACTTTTAGTTTTACTTATAATTTCTTTTGTTATCTGAAAAGTTTTTTTTTATAATTATATGCTCATGAAAACTAATGTTTAAAATATTACTTTTAACTAATGACATTTATAAAAAGTTTATTGTTATCCAGCTACAATAATAGTAAACTTATTACCTTGAAATCTGTTGACAACACTAAGGAAAACTTAACTGCTCCCTTTTTTCTTAGATGAAAATGAAGATTTAAGGAAGCTTGCAGAGAACGAAGTGGCTTTGTGTCAGAAAGAAATAAGTCAGTTGAAGCATCAGGTATGGTATCTGTAAGGAATGAAGCATTCTTGCCACTACTCTTTATGTATTTGATTAGGGGTTTATAAAAACAATAGAAGTAATTAGCTTGTTACTATTGAGGATAAACTTGTTATTTTAACTTTTAATTTTTTTCAGCCATATTGAGGTATTACTGACAAAAATGTCTACTGAAGGTATACAGTGTGATGTTTTGATATACGCATACATTGTAAATGTTTACATACCAGTAAAGAGTTTCTGTTTTTTGGGGGTTTTTCTGGTGATACTGGGTTTGAGCTCAGGGCTCCTTTCTTGCTAGGCAGGTGCTCTACCACTTGAGCCACTTCACCAGCCCTTTTATGTGTGTAGTGTTTTTTTGAGACAAGGTGTCGATTTTTCTCTGGGCCGGCCTTGAACTATGATGCTCCTGAACTCTGTCTCCCCAGGAGCTAGGATTACAGGGCTCTGGTCAGCTTTAATAGGGTTTTTAAAGCAGGAAAAGACATGCTTCCTGTGGTCCTACTTTTATCATGCTAAAAGGACTATAGAACTCTGACAAAAAGACAAATGTCACATTATTAGCATTTTTGGAAAGACAGTAAAATACTGGCATATTTCCCCTCTTGATTTTTTTTTAAGGGCATGAGGATAGAGGATGGGTAGAGAGGTTATAGAGTGAAGGTTGATTGTAATCTCCTTGGGGTTAGGACTGTATGTCTCCATCACTGTTACAGTGTCAGTTCTAGAGTTCCAGAACTACAACTTTTCTCTTCCATTTTAAGAAAGCCTAAAGAAACCTTGCATGTATATTTCTACTATAGTAGGGCCTCAGTTTCTAAAAGAGCTAGAATCTTCTTTTGCATTCTACACATGGTATAATATCCTGCTGACAATGAGCACTTAATTTTTATTAATTGGATGGAGGACTGATACAAATCATATAAGAACTTCAAGAGCCTGGCATGGCGGTGCATGTCTATAATCCCAACTACTCCGGAGGTGGGGATCAGGAGGCTCATGGTTCAAGGCCAACCCAGGTGAAAAGTTAGTGAGACCCCCATCTCAACCAACAAGCTGGGTATGGTGGCAAGTGCCTGTTGCACCAGCTACTTGGAAGTCATAGGTAGGAGGATTGTGATCTGAGGCAGGCCCTGAGCAAAAATGCAAGACCCTATCCAAAAAAAATAAAGCACAAAAAGGCTGGAGCATGACTCAGGTGGTAGAACGCCTGCCCAACAAGGACAAGGCCTTGAATTCAAGCCCCGGTACTACAAAAAATTTAAACTCCAAGAAGAAACAAAAATAAGCTTGTAAGTTTTAGATGAATGCTGTAACATTCGTAATATGGTGGTGACACTAATATTTATGGAAGTTACACATTTTACATTTCTAATTGGCAAGATCATTGAACAGTATTGAACAACCAGCATTAAACTATTTGCTTAGAAAAACAGGTTAAATATTTGAAATTCGAATTGCTTAGTTTTTTGTGGAGTAAGTTTTAAATAATTCATTATAGCAGAGGTAATATTTTTGTATTTACAGATTGTCTTACTTTTGGTTCCTCCAGAAGAAACAGATGGAAATGATTTGGTCCTGGAGGTAACTGCAGGAGTCGGGGGCCAGGAGGCAATGTTGTTTACTTCAGAGATGTTTGATATGTATCAGCAGTATGCTGCATTTAAAAGATGGAAGTTTGAAACCCTGGAATATTTTCCAAGTGAAATAGGTCAGTAAGCTGTTCAATTTGTTTTGGTAAAGTGTATATTTACCTACATGTATCCTAGGAAAAGGGTTAGCAAGACTATGACTGGAACTTATTTGTAAGCAAGTCTAGGTAGTTTTATGCTCATTATGTACTTAATAATTTTTAATATAAACATCAATTTTGAAAATCTCGTGGGTAGTCATTCAGTAATAACCATGGACAGACTAATGGTCTTTAAAACTGGTCTTTACCTATATCATTGATATCAGTTCATTAGTGCAAACACTTTATGTTTAGTACTTAAAGCAATAAAGTATTAAAACAATGCATATCATAGACTTGCTAAAGTTCTTTAATATGTTTGCAACCTCTCTGTTTATATTCTTTTGTGGTTCTTTCAAATGATAGTAAGATAAATAAGATAGTAAATGCAGTGATCAGTTATTTATACATAACAGGGATACCAAAAAAATTGTTTTTCCTGTATTTTCAAGGTGGCCTTAGACATGCATCTGCCAGCATTGGGGGTTCAGAAGCCTATAAACACCTGAAATTTGAAGGAGGAGTGCACAGAGTACAAAGAGTGCCAAAGACAGAGAAGCAAGGCCGCATTCATACTAGCACCATGTCAGTGGCAATATTACCCCAGCCTACTGAGGTAAGGCGTATAGTCCTGGGCCCATTGCTTCCCCAGCCCCAGCAACACACAAGAATTTACCAAATTGAGAGCCGGGCACCAGTGCACCAGTGGCTCATGCCTGTAAACCTAGCTCTTTGGGAGACTGAGATGGGCAGGATTATGGTTCAAGGCCCACATAGGCAAATAGTTCTCAAGACCCCATCACCAAGATAACCAGAGCAAAATGGACTGGAGATATGGCTCAACCAGTAGAGTGCCTGCTTTGTAAGCATGAAGCCCCAAGTTCCAAATTGATTTACCTGTTTTCTTATCCTTTGATCTTCCTCGCATATTTTGAATTGCTCTTGAGAATTTATCTTAGTCCAAAAAAATGTAATGTGACAACAGATGGTAAGAATTTAAAGACTTATAAGTGGTCCAGCCCCTAACTTAGACATTATGAGACCATCTCTATAGGTGAAACAGTATTAACCCATATTAATATGAACTGTTTCCCTTCATAGTGACTTTGCTTTGTATTACTCGGTCCCCAGATAATATTAAAGAAAGGGCAATTACTTAAAACACTTGCTACTTCACAACCCAGTCACAGTAAAATGGAAGTATAAACACAGCAAACTCAGTAAGTATTTGTAAGAAAATTAGTATAGAATATATGTTTTGCTTAATTTCTCTTCTGAAGAATGATGGGGAACTTTTTATTTGTTCTTCAGAATGTAGTATAATTTGAGAAGTTTGAGGGTTTCTGTTTATTAATGTTTAAGAAAAAATGCTACTTGATTCTGTGTAAGAGGGTTATTGGAGTTTCTTTTCATAGATCTGATTTATGTGTGAAGTGTAGATGATGACTTGAACAGGAACAGGGAGTAAACCTGTATGAGCAGCAGGAGCCTGCCTAGGAATTAGGCACCTCAGCTCACCATCTTGTAGGCAATAGGATCTTTCAAGAGGCCATGGAAGGCTGGAGTCCATGTATCATCCAACTCTATTACTGACTGTTGAGAGGGAGTTGTGTAGGGAAACATGGAGTGCTTAGGGAACGGTATGGTTCTTACTGCCAGGATTCTGGACATGTCATGGAACAGGCTATAATTCATAGAACAGAGCTTTCTGCTGGTGACTCAGGACAAAGCAGTAGCATTATCCCCATCAGATTCCAGTGTAATCATTAATTGGCTCCTTGGTCTTTGCCTCTAAATATGTTTACAATTAAACAAAATCTTTCCTTTATTCAAACTAGCATTGCTTTTTTCCCTCTTCTAAAGTCTTTGAACTCAGAAATATCCTACAAAATCTCATTTCAGCTCATATATACACATTTGTAACAGTAGCTAAATTGTGTTTATATAGACAAAAGGGAGTAATTTACAAAGCTGTTCTTGACAATTAAGAAGGGTTGTTTTTGTTTCATATTATGATTCCTTATTCTTTCTAAAAGGAGAAAAAGTTCCAACTATTGTCCTTTGTGATGGTGATGGTGGTAGGAGTGGAATTTGAACGTAGGACTTCATGCTTATAAAGCAGGGGATCTCTTGCTTGAGCCACACCTCCAGTCCATTTTGTTCTGGTTATTTTGTAGATGGGGTCTCATGAACTATTTGCCCAGGCTGGCCTTAAACCATGATCTTCAGATCTCAGCCTCCCAAGTAGCTAAGATTATAGGCATGAGCCACCAGTGCTCGGCAGTACATGTAATGTTTTAAAATCCCAACTTCTCTTCATATGCATAGATTAATCTGGTGATCAATCCTAAAGATTTGAGAATTGATACTAAGAGAGCCAGTGGAGCTGGGGGCCAGCATGTAAATACCACAGACAGTGCTGTGCGGATAGTCCATCTTCCAACAGGTATGTACTTAAATTTTCAACATAAAACATGGAAAAAAATCAGTTTCTGAGGGATACGACTAATTTTCTACTGAAAGAGATGTTCAGTTACCAAAGGAATATATACTATACTAAGGTTGTTACTGATTACTTTATTGACATATGGATTTTTTTAGCTGATACTCTGCAGGATAATTACAAGGCAAGGAAGAGGGAAGGCTTTGAGCCCAGGGAATTTCCACATCAGTGACTGCTCTAAATCACTGATTCTTAGCCCTTTTGCAAGAGAGGGCAATATGGACTGACTCCTTTGAGAAAATAAAGTGTTGAACTTCCTACCCAGAACATAACATACCTGCAAATTTTTGCATATACATTCAGGGCTTCGTTCCATTAGTTCATTCACAGACCTCCAAAGTATCTGATTCTAGATAATTAGGCAAAGGGACTATATTCTGCTAAGTAGTAGAGTGTTTCCTATTACTTAAGTGATAAAAGACTGCATGGTTAGCAGATCTCAGTTATCTGGAAAGAATCTCCTTCTGTGACTGATCTCAAATAATCACAGTTCACATTAACCAGCAGAGGCTGATGGGATTAATGGACATTGATTTTGTTCTTTTAAGAATGGAAAAAATCTTCACATTAAATGTGGTGGTGGTGTTTTATATAATATAGGAAAGGGGAAAAAAAAATCCCCAAATATTGTCATCTCTAGCAATAGACTTTTATCTTCCTTGTCACTTCATTTTTATAGGAAGTTTTTTTTTTTATGGTAGCTAGCTGAGAATATGGACAAGCAATCTGTATTAAATGTGTATTAAATGTTTTGTTTGTTTAGTATGTACACCTCAATATGGAAATACTTTGTGCTGTAGTATAGAGTTAAGTGTAAAGTCTTCCTTTTATTTTAGAGTGATGTTTTTCTCCCCTCATGAAGGAAGAAGAAAAGGATGAGAAGAAAAAATATTCCTTGATAATAAAGAAGATCTTTCTATTAAAACTCTTTCTCATGACACTATTCAGGTGTTGTTTCTGAATGCCAACAAGAGAGATCTCAACTGAAAAATAAAGAGATGGCTATAAAAAAGTTACGTGCAAAGCTGTATAGCATGCATCTAGAGGAAGAAACAAGTAAAAGATACAATGCTAGAAAGATTCAGGTAAAATGAATTTTACAAATGCTTCTAAAGGATAAAATACTTTTAGATAACTCAGTCAAAATTGTTTTCATATATATGTGAAAATAAGAAAACAATTCAAGTAACCTAACTAAGGACTGTAACTGTTTTGTAGTAATCTTACACCTCTCCCTCGTATTCTATATCCAAAGGCATTTTTCTCAGACTTTGTTAAAGTACTAAAAATGCAGGTGCTCTACTACTTGAGCTGTCCTCCCAGCCCTTTATTAAGTCCAGTTAATACTTCCAAAGGAAGGTGAATATTGTCTGTATATTTTGTGTACTGGATGAAAATAGAATAATGAAACCTGCTGAAATTATTCTAAGGGAGGCCGAGGGAGAATGACGGAGGGCATGAATCTAGTTAAGATACATGTTAGCACATATGTAACGCCACAGTGAAATCCCCTGTACAACTTAATATATGTTAATAAACAAGACTTCCTCAATAAGGGGCATTTATCACCTTGTCACCACTCAAGATGACCCCATTAATTCAGAGATTCTATTTATCTGTTATTTAAGTATGAACTGATTTCCAAACTCTCTTTATAAATACATCATTATTGCATAGGAGACGGTATTTTAATTTTACATATGGAGAAATTAAAGTTTGGAGTTGAAGTAAAGTACCTGAAGTCAGAACACTGAAGTGGCAGAGACAACATTCAAATATTAATGTCTGATTTTAAAATTCACATTGTTTTTTTCCTCTATCATGTCTCCATGTCATTTTGGGATTCAAAATGTCTAAGGTAAATTTGTAGGTTTAAGTAGTGTTGAATCTAATTGTACCTCATGTCTTTTTTTTTTTTTTTTAATATGTAGGTTGGAACTAAAGGAAGGTCAGAGAAAATAAGAACATATAACTTTCCACAGAACCGTGTCACAGATCACAGAATAAACAAATCGCTGCACGATCTTGAAAGTTTCATGCAAGGAGATTGTCTACTGGATGAATTGATACAGTCACTGAAGGACTATGCTGATTATGAATCCCTAGTAGAAATTATTTCCAAAGAAAATTAAGTTTGTTTGTTATTAAAGCCTTTTACAGTACAGGTTAGGAAAACTGTACTACAGCAGATTGTGTTGTGTGTCAATGCTCACCAGTAATTCTCTTGGAAAACACAAGTTAACATAATTGGAAGTATTATGCATATTTACACCATAGATCATTAATGTAGCTCCCTTTCAATGTATTAGTAAAACATACAACATAATCATAATGTCATAACTCATAGGCTCTTATATACAAAAAGGAGACGAAGGAAAAATTGTTTTATATATGATCTTTAATGGGTGTTCAAAATTTGGCTTAACTTATGAAAACTTAAAATATAAAATAGAAGAAAAATGATTCCACATTACTTGGAATCAAATCAGGAGACTGAAGTTGTATCATTAATTTGACTGACATAGAATTAACAAGTGTGAATATACTAGCACTGAAAAGATAGTACCCTAGGACTGAGAGAGATTACCTAATGAAAGTACACCCTTACAAGGAGTTCCCCTTCCCCATGATGGAGTCAGACCTATTAGCGGGTATGGCTACAACTCATTTAATGGGTTGCCCTAGGTCAGAGCTTGTGTGCAGCTGGTGGATAGGCCTTACAAGCAGAGAATCTCAACCCCTTAGGGATTGGGAAACACGAAGCCTTTGGTCAAGGTATGAACAAAACAGTAAGCCTTAGTGCACTTCTGTATTATGGTTCTCTAAAGAAGCAGAACTAATAGAATATGTAAGGATTGGCTTGTGTTACTAAGGCTTACAAGTCCAAAATTTGCAGTGTACACTGCTGGAGACCCAGGGATGCTGATGGTGTAGTTCCAGTCCTAAGACAGTCTGCTGAAGAATTCTCTTGCTTAGATGAGGCTGGTCTTTTTGTGCTACTCAGACCTTCAATTAATTGGATGAAGACCACTGATAATATGAAGGGCATATGCTTTATTCAAAAGTCACTGATGCAAATGTCAGTTTCATCCCAGACTTCTCAGAAATACAAGAATGTGTTAGCAAATATATGAGTACCCTGTGGCCAGCCAAGCAAGTTGACAAAATCAGTGTTCAAGAGTACTCCTGGCAGCTGTGCCATAGAAGAGAAATGAAGTCTTACCCTGCTTGCAGTATTCCTTCACCACCCTGAACTGTCAAAGTTTAATGCTCTCGCTGGCAAAGGAAAAATGTATAGGTTGCTAGGGTTTGAAGGTGTCTCCTCCAAAGTTCAGGCGTTACAAATGTGATGGTATTAACAGCAATCTTACAAGTAGGTCATGAGAGTTCTCACTTGTGAATGAGGACAGTGCCCTCATAAAAGGTTTCATGCAGCATTCAGCTAGCTTGCCCTTCTACCATACAAGAACACAGTGAGAAGGCCCTCACCAGACAACAAAAGGCAACATCTTGATCTTGGAATTCTTAGTCTCCAGAACTGAAATAAGTAAATTCCTGTTATTTATAAACTATCTAGACTCAGATATTCTGGTATAGCAACACAAATGGACCAAGGTACATGTCCTGCTATAATATCGTAAAGTCAAGTAGTGGAAGGTTTGTTGCTGAGAGGCAATCAATTTAACAGACACAAACATCCAGACACCAAAACTCAAAGTTTCTGTAAAATATTTTAATACTCAGTGTTTGAAATAAATTACAAATGTTACAACACTACCCCCTTAAATAGTTCAGCCTACATTTTTAAAAAATGGCATTTTTTAAAGCATATATTATCACACTTAGCAAAATTACAGTAAATCCCAATTATCTTCAAATACCCAACAATTCAAATTTTTCCAATTCGCCTGTGTTTAGAGCTGGTTTCACACTAAGATCCAATTAAAGATTATGGGCTGAATTTGGTGGTTTTAATCAAATTTCTCTTAATCTAGAACCCTGCCAGCCCTTTTGGCCCACACTTTTTTTTTTTTCATGGTATTGCACTGAATTTTCATTTGAGAAACTCCAGCAAGATAAGTTTTTCAGTTCAGTTTTCCTGCAAACTGCAGACCAGAGCTTAAGATGGCCAGTTTGGAATGTCACTCCCTTTCTTGAGACTTAGCACTGTTGTCACTGAAATTATATTTAAATAGGCCATTTCAAGGTTCTGTTTTTACACAGATGCATTAGATTCTCTTAAAAGAAGACAGGTGAGAAGTGGATTCGCTGTATGAACTGCGGAGAATTTATACTTGCAAATGAGCTTAAAGCTAAATCAGTATAATCTTTATAAATATTTTTCTGCCAAAAGAGTCAAAAGAAATTATTTTTTCCATGGGAATCTTGGCTATGCATAACTCTTCTGAGCAAACTGACTCCAGAGAATTAGGGCCTGAGAGGGAAGGAAAGTCAGCAGAGAAAAGAAGGTGCGTTTGATAAAGAAAAGTGGAACACTTGTACTAGGTAAAGAACTGAGAAAAGCTGGGAATGGCTCAGGATTGAAAAAAAAAAAAAAGATGTAAACTAAGAACTTAACTAGAAGGGCTCCACCTCGTAGACAATAGATAAAAGTTACAAGATTAATGACTTCACCATTAAAGTTAAATGACTGAGAATGTAGGAGACAGCTAACTCCCCAAATTGCCACACTTTTGCCATGTTTGTTAGAATCAACAGTAGTATACACTTTTAAGTAGCAAATTACATACCAGATGCTGTGGCTCACACCTGTAATCCTAGCTGCTTAAGAGGCAAACATCAGGAGGATGGTGATTCAATGCCAGGTCAGGCAAATAGTTCCTGAGACCCCATCTCGAGAAAATCCATCATAAAAAAAGAAAAAAAAAAAAGCTGGTGGAGTGGTTCAACTGATGGAGCACTTGCCTACAAAGTGTAAGGCCCTGAGTTCAAACACCAATACCACCAAAAAACAAGTTACATGAATTCAAAACTATTATCACGTTTTTCCTTTTAAGTCAAAATTCCTTTAAAGGCCAAATTTCCTTTAAAGCCCAGCTTGTGGTAATTTGCAGAGTACTTCATATTGGTAATTATTATCCCACCCTATTGCTTTAAAAAACATAAAGATAGGCAAGGATTTTAAATCTGGTCAGTGATAGTTTTATAAATCAGAGAATTATATTTGAATTTACGTTAGAAGAGAATCCTCCGTAATCTCATGAAAAGTTTTCTACCTTCAAAAGGTCAGTTGGTGAGTGCAGCTTTCAGTGACCTACACAACTTGAGTACACTTCAACTAATCGTTCAACTAACTCCAGTGTTTCTCACTGCTTTGCCACTTTCTCTTAGGTCTTTTTGGTTCCCAGGTTTCTGTTTTGAACCAAAGCTACACATCCACAATTTCCCCTTACCTCTTCTAATAGGTAGCGATTACAGAAGTTGATTGAGATTGTGAAGCATCTTGAATGTTGACTTTCATTCTGTAAACAAGGGAGAGCTATTAAAACTTGCACTCTCCCTTACCCCTTACCCCTACCCAAGAAAGGGAAATGTGAGAGCTGTACTAATTAGGTGAAAAGGAATCCTTCATCAGTACATCATGACTGATCAGCAAAAACAAAATTTTTTTAATTGTCTAAAATTTATTTGCTTTTAGTGAGACATTTAAAATACATATCTGGGACTAGCAATACAGCTCAGTGACACAGTGTGTGCTTATTAGCATTTGTGAGGCCCTGAGTTCAACCCCTGGTACCATAAAAAAAAAAAAAAAAAACTTT
Organism: Castor canadensis; assembly: GCF_047511655.1. Taxonomy (NCBI): domain Eukaryota; kingdom Metazoa; phylum Chordata; class Mammalia; order Rodentia; family Castoridae; genus Castor; species Castor canadensis. The sequence continues at coordinate 13,677,809 of NC_133386.1, forward strand.
AAAATAAAGTACCTATCAGGTTTATTATGAACCCATGCAGAGTAGTAGGCAAATTTTTGTTAGTGAACTGACATCACATCCTCACTCACTAACCTACTAATCTAAATTAGTCATTCCTGGATAATCAAATGTAATTTTGGAAGCCAAAAAGTATGAATGGAGCACCACAGCTGTGACAGTGAAAGCCTGCTACCACCCTCAGTGTAACATTTTAACTCCTTGGAATGGACTTCTGTGGATGTTGCACCAATAGCTCATCTATACAAGTAATCATAAATCATCATTGTCACTCCTACCTGCTTCTGTTACCCTCAGCCTAGAAGATACATGCTACACTTACCTCTGCAAACAGACTTTAGGTTGCAAGGTCCAACCAATGGGGCACTGTATCTTCCAGGCAGAAGTAACTACTCCTTTACTCATATCCTATAGTACTTTACTACTTTTCCCTCTAACTCATATACACGAAACTTAATCCCCAATGCAACAAGGTTGGGAAGTGGAACTCTTGGTAGGTGTGTAGGTCACGAGAAGGGCTAGATAAAGAGGGTTTGGCCCTTCTGGCTCTTCCCTCTTCTACCCTATGAGGACACAGCATTCCAGGCACCATCTTAGAATCAAGACACCATCATGGAATAAAGACAGCAGCTTGAAAGCATAAAACAGCCTTCGCCAGATACCAGAGCCTTGCTCTTATACTTCCTAGGTTCTAGAACTGTGAGAAATAAACTTCTGCTCCTTATAAATTACCTAGTTTGTGATTATTACAGAAGCATAAAACACACGAAGGTATATTAATTATAAGACAACATTAATCACAAAGTAGTAAATTTACTGGTTTATTTGTCCCAAGATTGTGTCTAGAAATCTGGTGTATTGTTCAGAAAGACCTAAAAATTGAACTTAATTTTAACAGGGCCTACAGAACCAGTGAATCAAAGCTCATTAACTAGAATAGCAATTTTGAAGGTGTATAAACTATTACTATGTTTAAAATGAAACTTGTTATATTCCTCTATAACTTGTTTCTCATTGTGTTATCTCAATTTAATGGTGCAAACATTTTCCCTCTGAAATTTAAAATGTCACCTTAGAGTCCTTTTCCTCATATTCAATTTATCCTACTTTCCTGCTTTCCTAGTAAATGCTCAAATCCTCTCCAATTCCATTACCACTGCTGTTGTGCAGTTACTTTCTCCTGGCCTACTTTAGTAGTGGCCTGACTTCTTCCTGCATCCCCTCTATCTGCTCTATCATTCTGGCTATACATAGATAACTGCCAGATTAATCTCCTTTAATAAAGCAAGACTCTTATCTTGTCACTTTGTTAAACACTGTAGCAGATTCCCACTGCCTCTCACATAACATTTCAACTCTTAACTGCATATGCAATACACCCATAATCTGAATCAGGCATCATTCTGTACTACCCTGTTAGGGAAGGGCTTTTACATCCATGGCATTCTTATGCCATGTCAAATTAATTTTTTCCTGATAAAGGCTTGCATTTAAGCTTTCCCTCATTTCATTGCATATGCTATGGACAGCCACCCTCCTCCAGTTCTCCCAAAAAACATTCCCTATAGCAGTGGTTCTCATCCAGAGGCAGCTTTCCCCCACCCCACCCTAGAAACTTGGCAATATTTCACACCATTACCAAAACTGGGAGGGTGGATTAGATAGTAAGGGTGTGCTGCTAAACAACCTGCCATACACAGATTAGCCCCCCAACAAAGAATTATCTGGCCCAAAATGTTAATAGTGCTGACGTTGGTTGAGAAACTCTGTCCAATGGATTATTCCCTTATCATGGCATATAAAATCAACTTCTTTGTCCTAAAAAATTCCCACTGTAACTTTAAATGTTCTTGAGTCATCCAATAATCCATTATTGCCTTATTTCACATACCTCACCCCCCATTTTATTCAAAAATTGTTTACTGAGCATCTGTTACAAGAACACAGATAGTAAGCACAAGGGCAGGTGCTGTGTCCCAAGTATTTCCATGTGCCTCACAATGCTTTGTATGTGGTAAGTCTGCAAAAAGAATGTGATGAAAGAATGAGGGCAGTTTCTCTGCATTTCATTTTTCACCTAAAAAACCCATGAACTGGGTGATGCTGATTTTCAAGAAAAGATAGGCAGGTATACAATTTGTTGGCCGAGTGGCCCTCTCTAAGTTACTCACTAAAGATGAAATTAACAAGTGCCCATGAACCTGTTAAATCAATTAAAAATAGTATTGTAGGCTGTGAGTGTGGCTCAAGTGGCAGAGCACTTGCCTAGCAAGCCAAGACCCTGAGTTCAAACTCCAGTGCAACCCCACCAAAAGAACACGCCATCATAATTAAAGCTCAACCAAAGCATGAAGTCAAAGATTAAGTATCCTAATAAACCAAAAATTACTCAGCGTGCAACAGAACATGCTTGACTCTGTACATATCGCCATATATTGTTATTGTAATTTTGACTTTTCCAAAAACAAATCAGCCTTTTTTTTCTGGAAGAAAAAAAAAAAAAACTGCTGTAGGACACTTTTAAGCTGTGGTGAAGATCCAATCATTATATTCCAGGTGCTCCACTAATTTAAATGAGAAGTCTTGCCCCCCTCAAATTTCCCATCACTGTCTATATCTGAAAATAAAGAGAGGTGATAAAGATGATCTCTATGTCAAATGGTAATAATGTGACAATGTACTATTAACAGCCAGGACCCCAGCAAATATTCCCCAGCTGTAAGTACACAGAAGACATTTAATCACAGACTTCCAGTCTTGGTGAAAGAGGTCTGGCCCTTTTAGCTATGGTAGTTTCTGCCATATGAGGACAGTGTTCTCAGGAGTCTTCCAGGTCTGCAGGATTCGAATTCCATGCACTCTGTGTAATTCTGGTAAGCACAGTGAGAATTAACTTGCATTTCAAAGCATGATCATCATAACATGAACATAATGCTAAGATTATTTTAAGAATTAAAAGCTCCAATTAACACTATCTGTATAGCACAAAAAAAGAACCTGTTATAGTTTTTAATACTCAGCAAATCACTTTTTTTCTAAAATCCCTACAGCAGCTACCCAGCACAATCAGAAGAAACTCTATAAACCTCACATTGAAACCTACAAGGTCCTACAGGATCAGGCTTCTCCTTGCCTCTCTGACCTCACCTCTTATTCTGTTCCTTGCTCAATGAGTTCATTCAGTTTATACAGCTCTGCATTGCCAGCTTAAGATGGTTCAAAGACTCAGAAATTCTCCTGACCATCCTTAATCCATCTGTACTCCCATTCTGTACCCTATTACGTTGTTATATATCTTTTTTCCTTAATTGTCAATTTCTTTCCCACTGCTATGTAAACTCCCAGAAGAGCAGGAGTTTTTGTCTTTTCAGCCCTGTATTTCCAAGACTTAGTACCAGGGCAAGTGAGGCACATGCCTCAAGTGCAAAACTTAACAGCCTGACAAAATCTCTGAAATCAAGATTGATACTACTGTAATGCAACATTTAAAAAAATGAAAATTGGTGCAAATATTCACGGCGAACTGACTATAAAAATTTTAGATCAAGACGGATCCGCCCAGCACTGTCTGACTCATCCTGATCTTGGCCCCGCCCCCAGGACTGTCACCAAATACACTGAACCTTAACTGAAGGTCAAACGCCCGCTCTGCCTGAGGCTGCCGAAAACAGGAGGGAGAGCTGCTCAGGGCGGGAATTTGGTTTTTTTGGAGCTTCGCAATGCGGTGGCCAAACGCTGAGTCCAGGGAACGCATTATCCCTTGGGAGCATATGCAATTTGTGAAAGGTCCAGCATCATTAAAAATACGGTCCAATTTGTCATCCCAGACTTAACAATACATCCAATTCTCACCATTACTAGAAAAACATTCATCTCGCGTGGGCCCTCCAAGAAAGTGAGGGTTTTACGCATGCTTTTGTTTTTGAGGATAACTGCGCTGAGTCCATGCAGAGGGGAATAAAACCCCAGGAGAACGTAAATGCAAATTTTGCAAACTTAATGCTCACAGAAATCCAGTGGCTGAAAATACAAACCTACACTCTTACAGGAAAGAAGTGACCCCGCCCCACCCTCAGCCCCGCGGGAAGGCCGGGACCTGGCTGCAATCTCCCGCCTCAGCGCGGGCGGCCACCTCTCGCGCGCTCCGCGCAGTGCGGCGAGCGCACCTCCGCTACCTGCGCCTACGCGCCCGCCGCGCCCCGCCCGGCCGGCCTCGGAGGGAGCCGCGGGGGACGGCAGTGCGCAAGCGCCAACCCGCCAAGTCTACAGCCACCGCCCGCCAACGGCGCCTGCGCAGAGGCAGCTGCCAGAGGGAGGGGCGAATTTAGGAGGGAGAGAGGAGCGCGCCTAAATCCTAGAGAGGCGGGCTACGTAGGGCTGGGGGGAGGGCTCCTCTTCCGGAAAGTCTGGATTCCCGATCCACCAGAGTTGATGCTCACTGAACTCCCACTTGTGAGAAGATCGAAGAAAACCCAGTGCCATTTGTGCCCATCAGATCTTCAGTCAGAAGCCGGAACAGTATTCAGGATGGAATCAGGACTTGTGGAAGGCCAGTTCCTGAGACGGCGGAGGGGAGCGCGGAGGATACACGCATGCGTGGTAGGATCTCTCCACGTGCGGCTGGGCCGCGGGCTCCCCGCCCTCGTTGGCCCTGCCCTCGGAGGCCCCGCCCCCGATCCTCAGCATCTTTCCGGCCGCCGGGAGCCGGCGAGATGGGAGGGGGTTGAGCTTCGCTGCTCGGTCCCGCCTCCAATTGGGCGTGGACAAGGGCGTCCCCTCCCACCGCCCTCCTATTGGTGCGCGCCTGCGATCGGTGCGCCCCATTGGCCCACTTTAATTTGGGCACCAAATTCAAAGATTTTAAAAGTACCAGCTGGCGCCTTTTAAGTGCTACCGCTCTAAGAAGCGGGCGGCTCGTACCGCCGCTCCTGTTCCTGAGGTTTGCTCCACGTCCACTGGCATGAGCCGGCGCCACTGCAGCTGCGTCGCACGGCCACCCTCCTGCTCCTGCAGCTCCAGCTCCGTGACAGCCGCCGGGCGCCCTCGCCCCTCGGACGGTGAGTTGAGGGGGCCGGTGCGGGGCAGCGCGCGCTTCGGGAGGGACGCGCCGTGGGGTGCATCTTGCAAAGTGACCCGACCTTCTCCCGAGCCTGGGCGCTTGACCTCCGCAGAGCCTTCCCGGGGAGGGAGGCGGCGGTGGCTCTTGGGTCCGAGGGAGAGAAGGCTGGGGTTGGGGAGGGGAGGCCAGATGTGAGGGGTCGGCATCATGGTGGCATGATGGCATGGCGGGCCGTGGGGTCCCACCGCCCACACTGGACCTGGGCTGCAGCTCCGGGGGTCTGCAGGCCGTGCGGGCGAGGGCGCGGGTTTTCCCTTGGGGCAGAGCCACCGATCCCCACCCGTCTGGAGTAGGCGCCAAATGCCCCTCCCCTCCCCCACCCGGCTCCCCGCGCTGACAGGGCTGCGGGTCTGGTGGGCCCCACGCCTCCCCCGACCCCGGGCGACCCTCTTCGCCATCGGCCCCGCACCCCGACTTTCCTTCTCCCGGTCCCGATCCAGATCCTGCTGGCGGGCGCGGGAGAGTGAGCGCGGTTCTCCCCGCCCCGCCGCGTGCACCGCGCCCTGGGGACGGCCCACCGACCCCAGGATGTCCAGGTCGCCTCCCTGCTCCCGCCAAATGAGGACCCCTCCCCGCCCAGACACAGTCAATCGGGGCGTCCAAGAAAAACGCTACTTTCCCCATTTTTCTCTTGGCTCGGTAACTCAGTCCCAAGGCTTGGAGTCTCAGCGGAGGGTTCTGCGGACGGGGGAAACAATTTTTAATACAAAACCGTGAACTTGTGCGTATTACTTACCTTATTTTACTAGAATTGAAAGATTATTACATCCCTGAAGTCCTGAAGAACCAGGTAGTCCTCTGGCTTGGATCGAGTGGAAGCACTCAGATGCTTATTTGTGTCTTCATTGTTGCTATCTCTAAGTGAAATCCAAATGCATTTATTTTACCTAGAAAGTGACCCAAAGTAAGGGCGAAAATGAGCAGTAAAGTACCGTTTGGTAATGCCTCTTTCATGAGTGAAGAGATCAAGTCCAGAGACCAAAACAGTACTTAACTTTAACAGGTTGGGTTTATATATAGAAGATTCAGGAATCATAAGTCTCCCTTTGAAACTGAAGTTTGATGGTTTCATGTAGGATTAAAAAAAATAATAAACCAACGATGATTAAAAAGAAACCTCCTTGTCTTTACTACTTTCCTCCCTAGAAAGTATTTGCCTCCAAATTCCATTATCTCCCGCCTTCCCCACCCCCACCTTTACAGGCTTCAGGAAATGAAAATTCAAAATTATTGCGCCCACAATATTTTTTAAAGTACGTTTCTCTTAAAATTTCTCTTGAGAATTATGCCTAGGACTCTCTTAAATTCTTAAGTAAAGGAATGACTATGCCTAACCTTGGCCACATGGTGCTTATCTTTAGGTGCTGGTGACTGAAACTTAATTGTTTAATTAACATAATGGAAGGATTGTAAAGATTTTTAAGCACTGTAACCTTAACTATAGTATTTAATGTGGAGTTTTGGGTTCATATTTGAAAGTTAACTGGAAGTTCAAACTGTACAGCTTACTGTACCACTTTTTTCTTGATTGAACTGTGAGTTGGTAATGAGAGTTTTTAAAAATAGAATATCTGAGGTTCTTAAGTATCTCCATTTTAGAGAAAACAAAAAATACGAATACAAGGACTAATAAGTGGTTCCAAGCTAACAAAGCTGAGCACAAGACTGAGCTGGGGTTTTCATGTGAACTTGAATCTGATTCCTAAATGTACACTTTTGTGTGGAGTGTACGGAGTGCATCCTACTATTGTTGAACAAATGTTCATGATTTGCAGTGTGGGCAAGTGAGGGGGTTTGGCTTTTTGTGAATAATGTGATAAAGATAGGTTCAATGGATTAGGCCTTGTGTTAGGGACTGCCATGCATGTATTTAGTCTAGTTTTATTTTCCGTCCCCCATCCCGTGGATGAGAAATAGAAGAGTTACCTTAGTCTTCCCCAACTCAGTAAATGGTACTTCATGTTAGGTGGTAGAGACTTTAACCCCAAGGTATTATTTATTCCACTTTGGTTAATTATCCCCATCTGGTACATTAGTAGACTAACTTTGACTTTACCCTCCAAAATATCAGGAGCATCCTGTAGTGTCAGAAAGTAAGGAATGCTCAAAAACAATGATGCAAGTATCACTTACAAGTATGTCAAATGTACACTAGGGTCAACTGAAATACACGCAATAATGAAATCTAGAACAATTTGAGCAACAAATTATATTATTGGATTTTAACCCTAAACCCCATAGTCTGTACTGATATAAATGATTGACTAAATGAGAGAGGATAGACAGATCTTCCCTGCAGAAAAATTCCAAATGATGTATGAATTTAATCCCTCTCAAAGAGGGACACAGCTGCCATTGGTTTGAAAGGTAAGCTGTGCAGAGTGACTTCCAAGAATACAGTGTGTGAAAGGAACAAAACAGGTAATTTTACAGTGGAGAACCTGACCAACACTTCTCAGCCAGATGATCAAGGTAAACATTGCCCATGATAAATTATATTAACAGCATCTACTCTTGATAGATATGACAAAAAGATATGATGACTTTACCTCTGTGTTCTTTTTTCTAAAAACCCTCTGACCCAGACAAACCATTAGAAAAACATGAGACAGATCTGGGTTAAGGAGCATTCTAGTAAAAAAAAGTCAAAACTTGTGCTGGTGGAGTGGCTCAAGCAGTAGAGCGCCTGCCTAGCAAATGCAAGGCCCTGAGTTTAAATCCCAGTACCACCAAAAAAAAAAAAACTTGATGTAACCAAAGTAGCATATGGAGATAATGACAACCTAAATATGTGGGGTCTTGAAATAGGGGGAAAAAATGATAATAGGTACAAACTAAGAAACCAAGTCAAAAATGGATTTTAATGGTGCATAAGTATTCCTTAATTGTGATATATCCACCAGAGTAAAGGAAGAGTTTAGGACTAGTGTTGGATGTATAGGAACTGTGCTATTTATGTGAAAATATAGAGACTATCAGTGGACGGTCCTACATTCCATCCCAGTCCCATAACACACAAAAGCAGAAAGAAGAAATATGCCTCCATAACAGTGATTTTGTTTCTTATAAGTTCCTTAGGTGCTAATTTAATGGGTAAGAGGACACATTCCAATGTTATTAGCTAAAATCCTAGGAAGCACTTTTTATATTGTATGTCCTCTATGTCAGGCACTGTATCATTTGCTTGGGATTCTGTAGTAACATTCACGACTGGCCTTTAAAGAGTATACAGTGTGATCTTAGAAATTTAAAATTGATAGTGCTATGAAGCAGGATTTGAAGTCTCCAAAAGATGAGGCTATACATTAATAATGAGTTAGGAGCTAACTAGTCAAAGACCGTAAAAAAAAAAAAAAGTTCTAGTCAAAGAAAAGGAGTAATGCGCAAAGCTGTAGAATGGGAAAGGTCTCATCATTCTATCATTTTTATTTGTAAGCAGCTCTGTGTTTCCAAAGCACCTCATTCTCAGGTGGAAGTGGAAAGAGGGTTGCTTTATACTCAAGAAGAGTGGTCTGGCTGTCTTGACTACTTGATTAAAAGACAGTAGAAAGAGACTGTAATCAGATACTAAACAGTCAAGTGTTAAAATATAGAGATACAGGAGCAATCTGTTTCCAGAGTACTTTTTCAATAATAATATGCTTAATGCTTAAGATTTAAGTAATCTCACATAGGACTGTCATAACTCAATAATTTCACAGCTTCATAAGCGTGTGTTGGCATTTCGCAATTAAAAATTAAACGTGGTTTTTTTTCTTTTGTAGGTTATAAAGAAGAAAGTTCCACTCTCTCTGTCAAAATGAAGTGTGATTTTAGTTATAATCATGTTCATACTGAACTTAAACTGGTAAAATCTGATGATGGTGGAAGTCAAGGTTCTTACACTTCTTCGTGTATGGAAGGTCCTTGTAAAGACTGTGTTAAAGACTATGAAAGGTTATCATACATTGGGTCACCAATTGTGAGCCCCAGGATTGTAGAACTTGAGACCAAAAGGAAGCCCTTGCACAACAAAGAAAACCGGCTTGTACAGCTAACTCTTAATAGTTCAAATGCAGTGGAAGAAGTAGAGACCAGTAGACTTTATGAAGATAGTGGCTATTCCTCATTTACCCAACAAAGTGGCGTCAATGAACATGAAGAGGGTAGCCTTACCCTGGAAGAAAGTTTTAGAAACAGTCCACAGTCCTGCCTGCTACAGACACGAAGCCCAGACCATTATCCCAACAAAAACTTGCTACCAGTTCTTCATTTCGAAAAAGTGGTTTGTTCAACATTAAAAAAGAATGCCAAGCGAAATCCTAAAATTGATCGAGAAATGCTAAAGGAAATTATATCCAGAGGAAATTTTAAGCTACAGAATATAATTGGCAGAAAAATGGGCTTAGAGTGTGTGGATATTCTCAGTGAACTCTTTCGAAGGGGACTCAGGCATCTCTTAGTAAATATTTTGGCACAGCTCAGTGATATGGACTTAATCAAGTAAGTGTTGCTTTGATCTTATAGAAGTGGGCATCTAATCTAACCACCTTGAATTTCATAGTCATAATATTAGAAAACTACTTCCATCATCTCTCTTTTAATTCTGAAATTTGTAATTTACACCTGGGGATTAACTGAAACGAGTTCCAGTTTGCAAGGTTTAATAGACACTGTAACTTTCATCACAATGAAATAAGAAATAATTTTTTCTTTAAACATTTTTGATGTAGGGCTCTCCTGGTTTTGACTGAAAATATGGAGACCCACAAATAGGGATCTAGTTGTGACTGTATTAAAAACATACTAACTTGTTTTTTAATTCCTCTTTCCACCAAGGAAATTCAGTTAGGATGGGGTAGCTTTGAGAATTAAGATAATACAGACATTTGGATTAAACTGGATTCAAATCTCATGGGTTCATTTTTTAGAGTACCCTGAATGTATCACTACACTAGCACTAGTGTTTATGAAACAGCTAAAGTGAAACAGATATAAATAAATATTGGTTTTAGTTGTTGGCTAAAACCAAGAACTTTAAGTAGCTTCTTAAAGGATAATTAACATTGCAGATTGTACTTTTTCTACAATAGGTAGAACATAATAGGTTTTTGAAAACTTGATTTCTGCTGGAAGCAGTGTGTCCTAACATACTTTGAAATTTTCTCTACCTTTTTTCAAACAACTGATGTGGTCATGTACAATGCCAGCTACTTATTTGGTGTTTGCAGATACTGCTTTGTTTTTTTTTTTAAGATAAAGTAAAATACAAAGAATATAAAGAACTGGTTTTTAATCTGCATACCCTAGAGTTTCTTCCTAGGGAGCTCTTAAAAAATTTAAAACTTTGGCTCCCATCTTATATCAGTTAAATCCAAATAAATTGGCATAGTTATTCTTATCCCAAGCCATTTTAATGTATAGTCAGGTTAAAAAAGCATGGCTGATATAAATTTCACTTTTTCACTGTTGATGTTTCTCTACTATATTCATTTAGCATCTTTGATGTTTTAATTTTTTCCTTTATGATCATTTACTTTCTAGTTTTTCTAAAGTAAGCACAACTTGGAAGAAGATTCTAGAAGATGATAAGGGGGCATTCCAGTTGTACAATAAAGCAATGGACAGATTTCTTGTAAGTCTTTGTAATTTATGTTTTCCCATTAAAATAATACTGCTGTTACTTTTACCTTCAAAATAAGGAGAAATAGGAAAGAAAAACCAGGCAATATTAAAAAAAACTTTAAGTTTGCAAAAAGATTCCAGTCTTTCACTGGAATTCATTAAGAATCCAAACTCAACAATGAGAAAGGAATCCTGCCTCAGTTACTTATTTCTGGGGTTCTCCCTAGAAATGGAAAATCTAAAGTAGTAAGAGGAATTCCTTGGTTCTCAGATGAGAGTTGACCAGTTAGCTGATCTTGGCTACCATTTTTATGTGCATTTTATAACCTTTGTAACACTTGGAAAAGCCATTGTATTTGCACTTAGTTGTTAAGAAATAAAAGCTATAAACAGAGTATTTTTTGTGACTTATCAGAAAAATAGTATAATGTGTAATCTTATAATGTGTTGACTTTTGTAAAATACTTGGTAACTATAGATCTTTTTGAGAATCCATGAATATATGACTAAGCCTAGAACTGGGTAGATTTAAACAACTATTGCTTAAATTCTCCATATTTAGCTTCTTTATTGGTAAACTGTTAATGGAAATTCCACTGTTTTTAAGTCTGTTCATATTAAGGAGATAACATGTGGCTACTGCCATCTACTGGTAATAAGAAGAATGACCATTTCTGTTTTTGTTAGTTATGAATCATATCTTACAGACTATGTAAAGTGATTTCTCAGTTTTTGATTCATATTTTCTGCCAGTGAGTTAAGCTTTAAACATCTGTGCGTGCAGTTACATTTGGCTGTGTTTAACATCTACAGGTAAATTAGATGTACCTAACCAGGGCTCCTGTGCCTTCCCCAATACACCCAAAAAGCACCACTGTCATGCACAACTCCATTATATTCCTTTGTAACGATATTTATGAGCATAACAAAAGTACCTGGCTGTTGAGTAAATACAGGAAAGAAAATATTTTAACTTTTGTTAAAACCTTTTTAAATTAGGAAAACAAGATTAAGTTTTCACTACATGCTTCAACCAGAGAATACGTTATGTTCAGAACTGCACTGGCTTCTGTTCAAAAATCAGCCCAGGCTCCTTCCGAAAATGCTCAAGCCAAGTTATCCAGTCAAAGTGACCGGAAAGGTTCTACTCACAGTCGACACAATGAATTCTCTGAGGTAACTTTTTGTTTAATGAATAAATTAGAATCATGGGTATTTATTGCTAAAGGGGTTTATGGTAAGAAATGAAAAAGGTTAAAATATAACTCAGATAAATAACTATTGTATTCCCTACCAAAGTAGGACAACTGAGGAAGAAGGGCTAAGGAGAAAAAAATCTACCTTTCAGAAATTGAAGACTTCTTATTTTTATCTTCAAATAATTGGGTAATACATAAGCGCTCTACTTGGAAATAGATAATTTTGCAAATTTCCTTGAGCAAATCATAATCTTAGAGCTACATAAAAAATAAATGCCATGTGGTGGTGTGTACCTGTAGTCCCAGCACTCAGACTGGACTGGAAGCTGGAGTGGGAGAGAGTCTGGATGGCATAGCATGACTGTGTCTCAAAAAAACAAGAACCCTAAAATGTGGTAGTTGCTTTCTGTTTTGTTTTTTGTAAGACAGAACTAAAGGTGAAAGAGTAGCTAACTGCGGCCTTTCACCAATTGAACTAAACTAAAGGGCAGAGATGGTATAGTGCATGACAGTGGTGCTTTTGAGGAGCCCTTGGTTTTCTAACTAAATTATATTCAGCTCTTACTAAAATTTATGCATTTTTTTTCTAGGTTGCCAAGACATTGAAAAAGAATGAAAGCCTCAAAGCCTGTGTTCGCTGTAACTCACCTGCAAAATATGATTGCTACTTACAACGTGCAACTTGCAAACGGGAAAGTTGTGGGTTTGACTATTGCACAAGGTGTCTCTGTGATTATCACACCGCCAAAGACTGCTCGAATGGCAAGGTCCTAAAAGACAGCTGTAAAATGGGCCCCCTGCCTGGTTCTAAAAAAAGCAAAAAGAACCTACGAAGATTGTGATCTCATACAATTGTGAATGATCATGAAGGTTAGATTGAACGTGTTAGGTGTTAATATTAAAAGAATAAATAAAAAATAATTGTGAATGGGGGGGGGTTCCCCCACCAATATATAGAGGATACACAGCCTCTTAAAATATTTTACAACTTAATATGAAGAAAATTAGATTGGAAAAATTAAGTATTTTAAGAAAGGGAAAACAAAGTAGTTATCTGATACTGTGATTTAGAGGTCGATACAAAACTTGATTACATTTTATGGTAAAAGAAGACCATGTAATTTTATATAGACAGTCTTAAATATTTTAAGTCTGGTTTAGTGTCTTAATATTTGAGGCATTTTATTTGCTTTATCAAATCAATACCAATTGAAATATCAACTTGTGGAGTCTGTTACTCTAAATATTTTGTCACCTTTCTTGAACCTTCTTTTTGTTAGTGTTTGTTGTATTTCCCAAAAGTATCCTTCATAAAATCTTGCTGTATTCTTTATTTCCAAAACCTGTTTTAATACTTTTATATATGTAAATATTTCTGTATTTTTATGTGCTTAATAAACGTGTACATATAAGATAAATTTTGTTTATTATAAATAAAGTGTTATAAGCTTAATGATGTATGCCTTTTATTTTTACAAACATCTTAGTTCTAGGGACACCTGAATTAGGACGCTGCAGTAAAGCATTTGTTTGTGAAGGCACTGAGTGAATCGTGTCTATTCTCATGGACAGTTTAAGGGGAGGTTACAGATCCTCAGTCTGTCTTGCTTTCTAATCCAAACCACCATTTTATGTGTTTTTATTGAGAGTTGAAACGACATTCAGTGTTAATATTCAAAAATATGTAGTTCCTGTCATTTTGTTGTTTTGTGATGTCCAGTTCTTAATTCTCAGTGTACTTGGCTAGTGGAGTTTATTTCTTATACTCTCCTGGTTGTGTTTATTTTCCTCTTATGTGTAAGATTCCTTTAAGTATATTTGCAGTGCTGGTCTAGTGTCATGAATACCTTTAGACTTTGTTCTTCATGGGAGGTTTTTATTTCTACTTCAGCTGTAAAGGATAGGTTTGCTGGACGCAGTAATTTAGGTTGTTAGTTAATTTCTTTCAGGGCTTGAAATACATCGTTCCATGCCCTCTTTGCTTTTAGAGTTTCTGCTGAAAAATCTGTTAATTCTGATCAATTTGCTATTATATGTTCTCTCTTACAGCTTTCAGTATTTGTTCTGTATATTCAGTACTTTATAACACATGTAATACAGTGTTTTTCTTTTCTGATCTTATCTGATGTTCTGAAATCCTATACCTGTATAACCCTTTCTGAAGATTGGGAAAGAATTTTTGCTGTTATTTTGTGTTCTTTGAATTCATTCAGGTGTTTATGCATGTCCTCTTTAATTTTGTTGATCATTCTTAAATTGTTCTCTTGAGTTCATTGTTTGAAATTTCATCCACTTCTATTGTTCAAGTCCTTATTCTGAAATTGTTGACTTTTGGAAGAGACATGTTGCCATGCTTTTTCATATTATTTCTACATTGTGATTTGTACATCTTCTGAGTCCAAGTCTTTGGATATTTTAAATACCTGTAGTCTTTCAGTTGAAGCAGTTTCATTGTTTAGGTAGAACAGTGTTGTGGCCTGGTTGAGGTGCTATTTCTCACCACTGAACTGTGGGGGAGGGTGTGACAGTAGCCAAGCATTTGACCACTGGGCCAGATCTCCAGGACTGCTCAGATCAGGGTAAACTAGTGGGAGTTTCTGGAAGGGCTGGTTGTCTGCTTCTGGGAGTGCGGCTCCCCACTTTATGTGCTGGGAACTGCTGTTGGCTGCAGGAACCTTTACAGCCTGTGCACTAGGCAGGTTTCCAACTGCTCCTTGCTTCTCCCCAGTTTGTGCTCCTAGGACAGTAGGCATCCAAGTCCACCTGAATGCATCATGGTTGGGGATGAGGAGTAAAGCACTGAGTTCTGCACTGGCTCAGGAAGAACTGAGGGACCTAGTGTCTGCATGCTGATGTTGATGCTTACAGACCCTGTCCACAGTTCACTTTCCTGTGGGAGGCAGAGACTGAAAGTTTCTTACTCAAAGGGACTGGGCCCTGGGGCCCTCAGTTCGGACTATATGCAAACACACATCAGGAAGCAGTTCCCAGAGGTAGGCCTCAGTTTTCATGTTCTACCTGAAGTTTCATCTCTGTTGGGGATAAGGAAGACATTGTTAGTATCATGACATTTAAGGGTCTGAACACAGGGCTCTGACCCTCCTAACAATCAATACATAGTCAGGAGGCAGGCCATGTGGGCTGAATACTAAGGCAACTTCAGGCTCAGTGCTTGGTTTCTGCCCCAGCATCAGGGGGTAGAACTTGCTCCTGTCCAGGAAGAGTGGAGCCTCCAATCACCAAGGTACCCTCCACTGACATCAGAGATCCCCTGCTGTTTGAACTTCTCTTTGAGGCCACATAAGACCTTCTCCTCTCCTGGCCATCTCCCACCCAGACTCTGGCAGGCTGTCCCAAGACGCTCTGCACAATTAGTGTTCCTTGTTTTCAGGCCCCAGAATATCTCAGTCTCAAAAAAGTAGCCCTCTCTTAAGATGGTATCTTCCTTTCAACCTCTGAGATAAGAGGAATGACAAAATGTCTTCATGGAGGATAGCCTGTCATACCAGACCAGTGGTTCCTCACAAATCACTCACACTAGGTTTGAGGCTTGCAGGAGGTGTGGGATTATCTTGCAGCTAGAATTGCCAGTCTGTCACCAGGACATCTGTTTTACCTTGTGATGGTATCTTCAGTTTCCCCTCTTGTCCTGAATGGGCAAGCCCCTATGAATGGGCTTGGAACTGTTTGCTCTCTTGGTCTCTCTGTGCTTTTCTGCTGTCCTGCTACCTCTTGTGAGTCTTGATGCTCTTTCTCTCTTCAGACTATAATGTTAATCTGACTCTTCTCATTCATAGCGTCAAAATGGTGGACACTTCTAATCCACCATCTTGTCCAGAGGAGAGTTCACCATTTTATGTTTTTAAGCAGGGTAGGGAAGTTTTATTTATTTCACATTCTCATCAAAATTTGCTGTACTTAAGTCTTTGTAATTTTAAACATCCTAATGGATGTGTAGTATATGGTTGTGGTTTTAATTTATGCCTCTCTAATGACTAATGTTGAGCATCTTTTCATGTTATTTAGCTTCATAGTGTTTATTTGATGAAGTGTCTACTTAAATTAATTTCTTTCTTCTGTTGTTCTCTTTTTGATATTTGAGAGTTTCACCAGAAAGTCAGAATACATATCTACCTTGGTTCTTGCATCCAGTGAGAGAATTCAGGCAAGACAAGCAAGTATAGTGAAAGTGATAGAAAAGTTTCTTAGGACAGAAATACACTTTCAATAGATTGAGAGGGGTTGTCTCTAGGGTGAGAGTGAGAAGAATTATTTTTACCCTGGCACCACTTTTTATTGAGGTGGAAGTGGCTTAAAGCATTAAGTCTCTCTTTAGGACCAGCCCATGAGACTGAAGTCACAGTTAAGGTCAGGAGGCAAGGGTAGGCCTACAGATTTACAAAATACAAAATATAGGGTCCACCTGACCCCTAGGGTCTGATTTAAGGGCCTGGGTTTTGTTCTGTTAAGATTTATTGTTTCAGGAACTGGTGTTGACCCACCTTAGGGTGGATGACTCAAAACAGCTCATGACATCCCATGACCTTGGTGGGTTATTTTGACCCTAATAGGTGCTTTTGTGTTTTTCTCTGAGACCTTGAAGAATCCTCCATTTTAGGTTTCCTTTTCAAATCCCCATTGCTCATAGCAAACTGCTACCTAACAAGAGTATATATTCTGAACCAAGTGCTGTATAGGGTGTGTCTTGTCTTTCATTTTACCAGTGTCTTTGGGAGACAAGTTTGTTTAGTTTGTTTGTTTGTTTTTTGCATTATGGGGTTTGAACTCAGGGCCTACACCTTCAGCCACTCCAGCAGCCCTATTTTTTGTTTAAAGGGTTTTTTTAGGATAGGGTCTCAAACTATTTGCCTGGGCTGGTTTCGAACCGAGATCCTCCTGATCTCTGCCTCCTGAGTAGCTAGGATTACAGGTGTGAGCCACCAATGCCCAGCTGCTTTGCTAAATCTTAAAATCAAATGCAGCCTTTTATTTTTCTTTCAAATTTTTTTGTTGCTTTTTTTTCTTAGTTACTTTGCTCTTCTCTTACAGTCTCTACCTACAGTTTACCAATTTCTACAGAAATATGGATTTTGATTGGGATTGCAGTGAATGTATAGATCAATATGAAGAGTGCTGATATCTTTACAGCATTGAACCCATGCACTTAGTGGGTTTTCCAATGATTTACATTATACATTATTCGAGATTTAGCTGTTTTACCTTTTTCTGGTGGAACTGGGGTTTTGAACTCAGGGATTTGCACTTGCAAAGCAAGTGCTCTACTGCTTGAGGCATACCTCCAGTCCATTTTGCTCTGGTAATTTTGGAAAAGGTATCTTGTAAATTATTTTCCTGGGCTGACCTTGAACCACAATCCTGATCTCAGCCTCCCAAATAGCTAGGATTATAGGCCTGAACCATTGATGCCAAGCAAAACTGACTTTTTTTGGCAAGAGTGCTAGTACTACAGTTTGAACTCAGGCCTTGTGCTTGCTAGTCAGGCACTCTACTATTTGAGCCACACCCTCTGCTATCTTTTCATTATACATGTATTATACATCTTGTGTCAGATTTGTTCCTGTTTCATATTTTAAGCTATTCTAAATGACATTTTTATTTTGATTTTCAATGGTCGATTGCTAATATATTGGAATGCAATTATTTTTACAAATTTATCTTTTATTTTTCAACCTTGCTAAATGCTATTGAGTGAAACTTTTACTAGATTTTCTAAATAAATGATCTTGTCTAACACAAATAAATACAGTTTTAATTCTCTCATTCCACTATGCATGACCTTTATTATTTTTTTTTCTTGACACATTTTACTGGCTAAAACCTCCAAAAAAATGTTTAATAGAAACATTGAAGGAGATTGGTGTGGTGGCTCATGCCTACAACCCCAGCTACAAGGGAGTAAGAAGGAGTATTGTGGCCTGAGACCTACCCAGGGAAAAATGCAAGGACCTATCTGGAAACTAACTACAGCAAAAAAGGATGAGGGAGGAATATGGCTTAAGTGGTAGAGTTCTTACCATGCAATCACAAGAGGCTGAGTTCTAATCTCAGTACCACCAAAAAAATTAAGTTGGAGGAAATATTTTTGGCATATCCAACATATTGTGGAATAATAATTTGGATATAAATAGAATGATGCTAGCAATAGGGTTTTCATCTTTTTAAGGAAATTTCTTTTTGTTCATAGTCTGTTCAGAATTTTTATCAGGAATGGATGTTGGATTTTGTCATTTTTTCCTCCACATATTTACATAATACTACAATTATTTCGGGGCTAGTTACTATGAATTACCTTGATTTTCAGTTGTTAAAAAAATACTTGCATTCCTTGGGTTGACTGTACTTGGTCATGAGGTATTATGTCTTTTATGTATTTTGGGCTTGATATATATTTGTCAAGCATTGCATTTATATTCCTAAGGGATACTGGTCTATAGTTTTCTTACATGTGTTTCGGATATATTCTCCCCTCGTCAGTTTTCTGGCTGTGTGGAATTGCTATCATCTCTTCCTTTTCTGTTATCATCCATCAAGGAGCCATCTGAGGCTGGAGTTTCCTTTGTGGGAAGGTGTTAAAATGTGCTTTTTTCCAACAGATGTAAGACTACTCAGGTTATCCATGTCTTCTTGAATTTTGTAGTTTTTATCTTTCAAAGAATTTTCATCCAACCTATTTTACTGGTTTGAATAAAATGGTCACGTTGTTCCAATGTCATCTTTGAATCTGTAGCGATACATTCTCCTATTCCAGAGATTGGTAAATCGTGTTTCTCTCTCCTTTCATTAATCATTATAACTAGATATTTATCACTTAGATCAATCTCAACCCATGTTTGGTCTCATAGATTGTCATTTAGCTGTTTTCTTCTTCTTCTTTTTTTTTTTTTTTTTGGATTTCTAAGGTGAAAGTTGACTTCATTGACATGATGTCTTCTTTTGTAATATAGATATTTGGTGTTAAAAGTTTCCCTCTAAACTCTGATTTAGCAATACACCACAAATTCTGACATTTTGTGTTTCATTTTTTTGCATGTTTCATTCTATATAATCTCCCTTTTGATTTCTTCTTTGACCCATGTGCTTAGAAGTTTGGTAGTTTCCCAATATTTTGAAACTTTGTGCCAGACTAGGACATAGGTACTGTTTTTCTTAGCTGGCTTAGGGTTGTTGCTCTGTAGCTAAACACCTACCCAAATGTGCTCAACCCACCAGGCCCAATCCCCAGTACTACTCAGAAGAAATCTGACTGCAACAGCAACAAGAACCTAGCTAGGACACACTAGCTAAGAAGATATAGTAAATAAAAACAACTGCCACCATAAAAGCATCAGAGGTAAAAAGTAGCAAAGATAATAGTGCATGAACTAAGAAGATGTTAGTTAATAAGGGTAGGGGAAAATAGAGTAAATAATATTTGAGAATAATACTAGCAAAGAGAAAAATAGAAAGAGAAGGAAGAAAAGCAAATAGGAGGGGGAATGAGAAAGAAGAAAGGAAGAGATAGAGAAGATTCAGCTAATGATAAAATACAAAAGAAACCCAATAAACAAGCAATTCAAATACAGAAAACGGTTTTAAAGAGGAAAGATGAGAAAAAAGAAGAAATGAGAAAGAAAGAAAACTAATCTAACTTAATAAAGAAAGAGAATAAAAATGAGGGTAGGAAGAGAAGGAGGGTGAAAAGAAGTTTAAGACTTAAATATTGGGTTGGGGACATGGCTTAAGTGTTAGTGCACTTTCCTAGCATGCACGAGACCCTGGGTTCAATCTTCAGGACTGCAAAAATTAAAAATAAATAAATTTAAATATTGTAGGTGTGGTGGTTCACATCTACAGGTCTGAGAGGTTGAGGCAGGGAGATCATAAGCCTAAGTCCTGCCTGTGCCCTATAGCATGAGCCTGTCTCAAAAAAAGAAAATAGGATAGACTAAAGCAAGACAAATAAGATTTTAAAAGGAGAAGTAGTGAGAGGAAAATATAAATAAAAAAAAGAGAAAAATCATATTAAAAAGATAACTATTGAAACCATTCCAGCAATCAGGAGAGGGGGGATGAAAGACAGCAGCAGAGGGGGTGAATTCAAGTGATGTATTTGATACAACGTGAGAACTTTTGCATACACTCCAATGTACCCTCACTCAGCACAACCATAATAAAAAGGAATTTAAAATCTATATATAAAATTTAAATTGATAGATTTGATTTTTTTAAAAGTCTATAGAAAACAAACCAAAAGTACAGCACCAAAAAAAAATGGTGAGGGATTAAATAAAAGAAAGAGAGAAAGCAGGTTTCCAGTTCTCTAAGGAGGTCAATTCAATTGTGTGGACAACAGTGAAAGATTTCACCTATTGTACCTAGCTCTTCTTCTGTGGCCACTTCAGCTCTGCCACCTGGTGGCAGCAGTCTGCATGCTGGCCTAAACCTTCCTAGTCTGATTTTTTGAATCTCGATCACACTCAGATAATCAATTACTACTGCTCATTTCCCCTTACTGGAGCTTTTTTGGCTAGCTTTCCTAGTTGAAGGCCTAGTTGAAGGAACAGGAAGTGACTTCCACTCCTTCCTGTGACTCCTATGGGTTTCTGTCTCTAACTCAAAGTCTCAGGCCAGCCCTCAAGTGGACAAGCAAGTGACCCTTGCTGGTAGTTCCTAGAGAGAAAAATGCAGACACTTTTGACTTCTAAAGCTACAAACTGGTTAGATTAACAGTTCTGCTTGGTACTGAGACCAGTGTCAATTGTATCCTCTGAATCTCTGGCTCTTTCTTTGGCCTGCAGCCTCAGCTCTCTGCTGCAATGCTTTTGCCAGTTTCGCACACTGAGCTCTCTTCTTTCCCTCTGTTCTGGTCTCCAATTTGGGGTTTTTAAAATAAGGTTCCTTATGTTCTCAACTGAAACTACAGTGTATGTTTTCTGAATGTCTCATTCTTTCTTTTGCACCAGTCCCTACCCTATGTCTTTTTTTTTGAAATGTGTGTCACAAAATCCACAATGTTAATATGCATTTTTATTAATGTATGTTAATTATACAAATGGGTTACACCATGGTGTTTCACACATGCTTGTGTTGTACACTGATCAGCTTGACCCCTTCTATTGCTCTCTCTTTCCCCATCCCCCATATTTCAATAGCGTTGTGAGTGAGTTATGTTACACCACCTTCATACATATACACAATGTATTTTGGCATTATTGTCCCCCTCACTCTCTTTCCCTCTCCTCTCTCCCCTTTGTCCCTCTCATAGTCCCTCAATTACAGTCATGTTTTTGTATACATGGATGAATGTATATATACATATGTACATACATACCCATATAGGTTTTAGGTCTAGATTCTGCAGTCTTTTATTTTTGATATATAATGTATATGCCATAAAATTCATAAATTTAAGTGAAAATGTGGGGGTTTTTTTTAGTAAATTCACAAAATGGTGCAAAAATCACCACTATCTAATTTCACAGCATTTTTATCACCCCAGAAAGAAACTTTGTAATTCCATTTATGTTACTCCCAGTCCTGACATTCACTAATTTACTTCCCATCTGTAGACTTGCCTATTCAAGACATTTCGCAAAGGAATCACACAATAAGTGGCCTTTTGTGTCTTACTTCTTTCACTTGGCATAATGTTTTCAAGACTATTCATGATGTAGCATAAACAAGAACTTCATTCCTTTTTCTAACTGAATATTCAAAAGATATACCACATGTATGTATCAATTTATCAGTTGATAGACATTTGAGTAGTTTCCACTTTGGGAGTATTATGAATAATATTTCTGTGCAAATTTATTTACATGTTTTTATGTGAACATATGTATTCAATTCTCTTGAGTTTACCTAGGAATGGAATTGCTGAGTCATATGGTAATTCTTTGTTTAATACTTATAAGTAACTTTCAAAGTATTTTTTACAGTGTCTGCATTATTTTGCATTCCTATCAGAAATGCAGGAAGATTCCAATTCTTCATTCATAGTCTGGAGGAGTTTTATTTATGCTTCTTGTTTAATGACTTAGCTGGAATTTGCAGTATCACTTTGGAAAGAAATTATAAAGATGGATATATTTCACTTATTCCTGACTTCAAGTGTTCTTGTGTCACCATTGCACATTGTGTACTTTTTGCCTTGTTAGTTCACAGGTCTTTACACCTAGAGAATCCATACTTGAGGAATTATGTTTGAGGAGCTTAATATCCTCCAGGACCTGAGTTAGATGATGACATTCTGATTTCGAGCTGATGCCATTCTCAATGAGACTTTTGATTTTGAGGGGAGAGTAAGTATATTTTTCATCTGTGAGAGATGTAAATTATTGAGGACCAGAGAGCAGACTGTTAGCCATCTTCTGTAATGGTACCCAAGGATCTGAGCCTCTTGGTATTCAAACCTCTGTGAAATTTCCTCTCACAGGAATCAGTTTTGGTCTCTGTGACAAATAAAATAGAGTGGAAGAAATAATATGTCACCACTGAGACTATGTTAAAAAAGACATTCTAATTTTGTCTTTCTTTCAGGAAGTTCACTGAGGGAAAGCAGCTATCAATCATGAATAGCCTGCCAATCAGGAGAAGCCTACATTATGAAGAACGGAGGGAGGTCTTTGGAGAGTCCCAAGCAGAGAAACTCCAAGGTTTCCTGCAATTGCTGTGTGTTAATCTCCCTGAAAGTAGACCTTTAAGCTCAAGTCAAGCCCCTAGGCACCCTTGGGCTCTGCTGACATCCTGATTGCACCCTGAGCACCCAGCTAATCTGCTTCTGTACTCTTGACCGCCCCAAAACTCTGGTATAATACATATTTGTTGTTTTAAACCTCTAGGTTTCAGAATATGAGAATTGAGCAAGAGAAAGATGTGCAGAAATCTTTTCTCACTCTCTTTGTTTGGGTACACTCATTAACATTGCGAAGATCAGGTCTTCTCAAGAGATACAGAATTAATTGGCCTGGAATTGACACTGCTTAGACAAAGGATTGGAAGTCACCTTGTGGTTATATAGTGTCCCCTTAAAAAAAGAACTCATAGTCCCAAGCCAAAATAGTTTTGGGGTTGGTTTGATCACAATAAAGGACCATATTATGCCTACTGTATCAGAGAGAATGGATAATTTATAGATGGTGGTATTTTCATGGTTACTATGATATGTAGAAATTTTTAAATTATTTTTTTACAAGAAGTTACAGTACTAACTAGCTAACAGCTTACTGAAACTTCTTTTTGTATAAAATCCAGGAATACTCTGTTTTAACGATTAAATCTAAATATAAATAATAGCACATAAAATTCCCTTTTTGGTTCATGTTGCTAATTCAGAAGAATAAGCTGACCCTGCCCAAATAGTGTCTGAGCTGGGAGTTCAGCTCCAGAATTACTTTCATTACATGACTGCTCTGGTCAAGCCAGTGAGCAGTCTATATTCTCACATGCTTGTTCCTTGCCATCTATATATTATAGGACCAAGCAGTATTTTTGGTCAGTTGGAATGACTGTGTAATGGTGTTTAGCACTTCATCGAGGCTAAATGAAGAAAGTTCAGGTTTGGCCATCCCAGAGTTGCTCTACGAATGGTAAGGGTCATATTTTAGTGTATCTGTTAAAATCTCAATGTATCCATATTCATTGGTCTTTTGTGTAAATTCTCAACTTTGGTATCACACATTTCGTGGAAGAAAATATCTTATTAACATATCAGCACTGAACCCTACTTGCCATGAGCCTACTCCATATTGGAGTGTTATCTGGCTCACACAGATTAGACTGATTAGAGTTCCATGTTCTCTGTGTAAGAAGTGTGTCACACTCAGTTCATACAACTTGAGGACCTGCATATAAGACAACAGAAAGATAGTTTCTCTATTGAAACAGTGCCCTATAAGCCTACCCTGCTTCTCATTGTTCCATTTTCCTGAAGTTCTGCTTTACCAGTGTAAACACAATACCACGAGGTGGTGCTCTTTCAACATTACCCTTTTGACTATGTTCATTCATTTGAAATTTAATATAAAAAAATGGGTGAAACGACAGTGATGCTTTTCTATTCAATTTATGTTATCAGCTTAGAAAATTAATCCCATTAAAATTGTCATGATATGTATATATACACGATTACTTGTTGATCTTAAGTATAAAAGACATGAGTTTTGCTTCTTTCCAAGAGCTTAAAACTTTGTGTACAACATACAAAGTTTAGATCTGCACTGACCAGTGCAGGAGTAACAGGCAACTACATCTGAAATGTGGTTCATTCACATCCAACTGAGATGAATTATAAATGTAGAATGCTTGTTGGAGAGTGAAGACTTAGTATGAAGAAAAGTGAAATCTCATAAATAATTTTAATTTTGACCACACATTGAAATAGTCATATATTGTGTATACTGCACTAAATAAAATACTAGGAAGAGTAATTTTATTTATGTATTTTCACCATTTCAGTGTAATACTACACAATTTTAAATTATGTCTCTGACTCATTTTGTATTTCTATTGAACACTGTTAGTCTAAAATCCCACAAGGGTAGGCTTTTATGGCCTATAACCTATATGTCATGCTATGGTACCCTAACACTCAGAGCTCTCAGACTTTCAAAAAAATAAATCAAGTTTCAGATATGGAGAGGAGAGCATAATTTCTACAAAAATGATAGATAGATTTAATCTAGATAAACCTTAAAACTTTTCCTTCAGAACTGCCACCATTCATGGTTTGGCAATAACTCACCTCTCATTTGACCCCTGCCCCATACTCACTCTGAAACTGATAGGAATGTAGATCTGGTCCTTGTATCACCTAGAAAGTGATGAAAAACTAATTCTGGAAGGAAGGAAGGAAGGAAGGAAGGAAGGAAGGAAGGAAGGAAGGAAGGAAGGAAGGAAGGAAGGAAGGAAGGAAGGAGGGAGGGAGGGAGGGAGGGAGGGAGGGAGGGAGGGGAGGGAGAAAGAAAGGAAGACCGGACAGATTCAGGTTGATTTCTCTGGGAGACAGAGAGCTACCATTGAATTCGGGCTTTGCCTTCTTACTAGACAGAAACTTCTGTGACCCTCTACAAAACCCTCATTTTACTCAGAAGTATTTCCCTTCTTCCTCAGCTTTGAAGTTCACAGAGAACCTATCATTTTAGGCTTGTAAAATATGTTTTTCCTTTCTTTTTTTGTAATACTGGAGATGGAACCCAAAATCTTGCAAATGCTTTGCAAGTGTTCTACCACTGAGCTCCATTCTAGCCCCAAATATTACTTTCCTAATGTCTTTTTGCCTTGATTTTTGAGATTTATTTTTGGTTAAATATCTCTTTGCATATTGGAGATAAACTGAAGTAAAAAAATTAGCCTAAGAGCCCAGTTTTCCTTTGTAATTTTTTAAAAAAAGTTTGGACTACATATTCTTGTGAGCAATACAGAATAGACAAAGTGACAAGAAGTGACTGATCATTAGGATGAAAGTGAAGAGGAAGGAAAATAGCCATTTCCTTCACTGATAATGGAATTCTTGATTGTTAATATATGTCCATGTTGCCCATATGCAAAAGATATGCTGACTTTTTATTTGTCCGAAGTGCTTATGGGATAATAATATTCAAAGTGGAAAGAATGGTACTTTTGGCTTCAAATCCTGACTTTCCCACTTCCTATTAACCTTGGACAAGTTTTTGCCATCTATGAGCTTTAGTCTTCATATTTGTAAGGAGAAAGTAATACTTCCTACTTGATATTACCAACAAGACTAAGTTAGAAAATCCAGGTAAAGTGCTAATGCAATTTCTAACACATAATAAGTAAATGTGCCTATTATGGGCAAAAGTATTAATTCTACAAATATCTGGATGGTCATGATAGTCAAAATAAAGAGTGATTTCCCTTTCTAAATAATTCTACAGTTTTTGACCAGAAAATCTCATGCAAGATTTTCCATCATCTATGCTATTTGCGCTTGAGAACTGAAAAGATTTTGTCCTCTTTAGATAAGCAGAGAAAAAACCTTATCACTAGAAAATAATTTTGTTGAAGCATAGAGTTCATGAACCTCCAAATAGCTTCAAAGCTCACACTTAGAAGTTTACCATTATTCATTTATCTGTTTATTAAAAAGCATTGTTGAGTACTTCTATGTACAGTGAAGTATGCTGGACTATGTCAGTGCAGAACCTTTCTCAATCAGGGTTTCATCAGAGAATTCAGCTTCAATAATCTAAGGCATCCATTTATATATATGTATTAACATCTCTTCTAGAATGGTACCAGGTATGAACCTTCCTTCCTTGAGGAAATTAAGAACATAATTACTCAAGTAAATTTTGGCTTCTGTTACTCAGATAAGAAGTCCAATTGAAAAAGTCTAATTGGTGGGAAACCAATAAACACAAAGTTAACTATAGTAAAAGGTAAAAGGAAATGAATGAAGAATAAGCAAAATATTATGGCAATAGAATGAAAGAAAATTTACTTCCAACAAGAGGATCAAAACAGAGGAATTACTGAAGATAACATTTTTTATCAGTGCTTACTGCAGTTTGAACTCAGGGCCTCATTCTTGCTAAGCAGGAACTCTAGCCCTTTCTTGCCTGAGTTATTTTTCAAATAGGGTCTGACATTTCTTCCTGGGGCTAGCCTTAGACTGAGATTCTCCTACCTGTAGCCTTTGGCCTCAACAGTATCTGTGGGACCACAGCTGTGTACCACAACTGCTGGCTCATTGATTAAGATGGTATCATCTTACTAACATTCAGCTCGGGTTGGCCTTGAAGGGTGAGACTCCTGATGTCTGCCTCCTGAGTAGCAGGGATTACAAGCATGAGCTACCATGCCCGATGAAAAAAATGAAGAGAATCTTGAATGATGAAAAAAATTACTTCTTTTCTTGCTCCTTTCTCTTCTTGGTAAATGTGTGAATTATTGTACTATGCCCCATGATTGAGGAATTAAGGGTGAGAATGCTGATGTCTTCATAAGTTCCTGTGAAGAAAATTAACCCTCGTGAGGGGACTTCTTCACAGATTGAGAGCAAACAATTTCTATTTCATTCTAAGAGTTAAGAAAAGACCATTGAAAACTTTTTTTTAACATATTAAGAATAAGGTAGAAGAACAGGAAACCCAGTGGCAGTATTAGAGATTGTGGAACCCAAAGGAACACTTGCATTGCTGACCCCACTTCCCAACACACTGGTGTAGTTATTTATTTTAGGGAGCAATACTAATTTGTTTTCAAAATTCAAAAAAAATTTAAATACTAAGTGTATATTCTTTCTTTTTTAAAAAATTATTGTTGTGCTGGGAGTACATTGTGACATTTACAAAAGTTTTTTACAATATATCATAGTTGAATTCCCTCCCTCCATCATTCTCTTTTATCCTCCCTCCTCCTATTTCTGGAATAGTTTCAACAGGTGTCATTTTTCCATTTTCATACATGTGTTCATAGTGTTTGTAACATATTCTCCCTCCTACACCCTATCCCCAGATCTTCCCTCCTCCCTCTGGTACCACCCTGCCAGGCAGGCCCTGTTCTTCCCTCTTGTTCTCCATTAAAAAATCTGGGGGAAGACAAGGTCTTACCCAGGGTAGCCTCAGACTCCTAATCCTCCTGTTTCAGTCTCCTGAGTTCTGGGATTACAGCAATATGTCACCATACCTGGCAAAAAAACAAATTAAAGGAAAAATATTTCAGTAATTTTAAGAACTACATTTCTTTTTCCAAAGGATAAATTAAAGGCACTTTAGATGCATACAGGATGAACTTCAGGTGGGTAAATGAATAAGCCTTGTGCAGTGGATTATCCTACTGAATAATCAGTGTTCTAGGCCCACGGCATAGAAGGTCATGTCTTTCCCTCTAGATAAACTAACATTACATAAAGTCACAGATTCTCAAGAGACAAATGCACAAGTAAACTCTAATTCCCTCACCCTCTTCCTGAGAGACCCAATAGGGAAGAGAAAGTAGACCCCTTAGCCTTGGGGGTAGTTGAGAATAACAGCTTTTCTGCCCTCCAGGAAATAACAGGAGTCTTTCTGAGATTGTCCTATCCCCTAGGAAATGAAGACCTTGTCACCTCTGAGAATGAAAGACAGAGAGAAGAACATGAGAGAGTCACACCTGCCACCCTTCCTCAGTCGCTAGAGCACAGGAAATATATCGCAGTGTTGTGATGTCATATAAAATGACGTGCTGATGTCACAGTGCAGCAGAGATCTTATCTTTAACACCTATCAGCATTAAACTATTAAGTGTCCACTTTGATGAGTGAAGAAGCAATATCTTACCCCACACCAGCTTTTGCTTGGGGGATGAGTGGGAAAGGAGTGTAAAAATGACCCATAAGGTCTTAGGAGGTCATCACTCTAAAAAACTCATCAATCCAGAAAATTCTAGCAGTAAAATGAAGGAAGTGCCATATTTCCTGTTACCAGTTCATTGCTAAGAAGATAGTATACAATGGATCCATGATCATTAGTTTTAAATGCTGACAAATGCTTTTTCATTTAAATTTTTTTCTAATAAAATATGTACCTTTGAGATTGTATCTTGTTTACTTTGCATAACTGTCACTCTGGAGGCTTCACCTGTGTTGCTACAATGCAAAGAATCTATGTTGTATGAACTCTTTGGTGCTTTACTTGGTGTTCTTACATCGGTAGATTTTCCTGACATTTTCATGAGCCTGCAAACTTTTGAAGAGCTTGTTATGTCACTACTGTTGCTATTTCTTTCTATTGCAGTTGTGGTTGCACCCTTTCTTTTCCTTCTTTGGTTTTCCACCAGAGGGCATAGTAAGCCTAGCAAAGACACAGTTTGCAGCTGTTTTCTTTAATAAATTGAAACTGTTTGGACTTATTTAAAATAGTTCTAATTTCTAATGGTTAAGAGAGGAGTATCTGATCTTGGCTCTAGTACTTATCTACTCTTTGGTACTGGGGAGTTCTTTAATTTTCTCTCTCAGCAACAAAACAGTGTTTTGTTTTCTTATAAAATGAGAGTAACAACCTGTTTTTTTTGTGGGGGGGCTGTAAGGAATAACTGTGAGGAATCACTTGGGGCCATGTCTAGTATAGAGTAAGCACTGTAAAGTGAGTGATGCTATGAGGGTTAGTGACGATGGCAGCTCTGTGTCACCCAGGACTATCCTGGAAAACAACTAAATAAAGCTACTACCATCTGTGTGTCAGGTATGTATGTGTGTGCCAGGGTCTCTCCACCCAGTAGACATGGGAGGGTAAAGTCTATGTCCATTTGCTCATTGATCCATCCCAAGTTCAAGAATAGTACCTGGCTCAGTAAATAAGTTTTAAAAGAATGGAATAATCTTTTTATTAACCCATTGTTACAGTTTGGACCTTGAGTGCTCCCAGAGTTTCCTGTGTTGGCTTGATCTCTAGCCCACAACACTTAGGGAGGTGATAGGACCTTTAGGAGCCTAGTGAAAGGAGGACGTTAAGTCACTGGGAACATACCGGATATTGGGACTGTGGTTGATCTCTCTCTCTCTTTCTCTCTCTGTCTCTCTCTCTCTCTCTCTGTCTTGCTTCTGAGCCATCATGAGGTGAGGAGGCTTCTTCCATGTGCTCTTGCCATGATGTATTGTGCTGCCAGTGACCCAAAGCAACAGGGACAAGTGAACAAGAACTGCAGTGTGAATCCGTGAACCAAAATAAACATTTTCTCCTTTTAAGTTTCTTTTCTCAGGTATTTTTTCAGTGACTAAAAGCTGACTAACACCCATGTTTACAGGAAAGAAAACAGAGACTAAGAGAGGTGATATAACTTGACAAGATAACACATATAAATGCGATGTGTTGAACCATAACCCAAACTGGTTGGATTCCAAAACCCATGTTCTTTCCATGGAAATTTCTTAGAAAGGCTGAAAAGATCAAAGAAAATGAACTTTTGGTTGACCCTTACAACTAACATGCCTGACTGAGTCTTTGTATTTTTTTTTTTTTTTGAGTCTTCATATTGTTAAGAGGAGGAAATCAAGGCATTCCTTTTAACAAGGCTTTTTGAGGATTGTTTCCACCAGGATTTAAATAGTACTTAGCAAAAAAAAAAAAAAGTCCAAAAAATAAAAACAACAACATTCACTTAAGGCACTACTTAATTACTCTTAAGTAAGCCTAACAAATATTCCTAACTCATCTTTTCTTGTAGTTATTTTGCAATTTACTTTCCAAAACCAAATGGAATAAGCAAAATATGAAGAAAAAAATAACTTTAAAAATGCTATGGGTCAGGTGAGGTGGCATATGCCTGTAATTTCAGCACTTGGGAGGCTGAGGTAGGAGAATTGAGAGTTCAAGGCCAACATGAGCTACAAAGCAAGACCCTGACTCCAAAACCAATCAACCAACAAAACCTTGCTTGCATTTAAATTAACACTTTGGGAGGGCATAATGGCTGGTGCAGTTTATGCTCAGTATGGGTTTGTTGAATGCCTGTGTATGAGAGAGAATGGAAAGAAATAACTGTGGCTAAAGTATTCTAGTCCCTTCATATACAATAAGAAGTCTGCTGGACAGGAGAATCAATACCACCTGGAAACATGGCAGAAATTCAGTTGTGTCCCAGACCTCCTGAAACAGAAAGCAGCATTTTAATAAGATCCCCATGTGATTTATATACATTAAGGCTTGAGCAACTTTGTCCCAGTATGTTAACTAATCATATGATTGATCCCCATTAACTAAATAATACCATCTTAGCATGTTCCAAAAAAGCAGAAAATTGGGAGGAAACTTTTTCTAGATACCATAAAACTTCAAAATGGTGGAACCCTGTGTGAAAATAGAAACTACAAACATTTATTTCTCCTTTTAAGGAACTTGCACCTATCATGCCAATTTAGGGCAGGTTTCTCCAATTTTACAAAATGATTTCTTGTGTGGATTACTTGTATGAAAGGTTTGATTTCCATTTATTTATTGGCTTATGTAGCTAGAAATCATTTCACTGTGAAAGTTACCCTTACCCAATGCATGTGAATCATCAAGATGTGTTTCTTAAATCCAAGGCTTAGCTGAGTAACCAAGCTAAAATCTATGGAACTGTCATTCTCAGTGACAGATGTCTCTCATCTTAGGTCATAAAACTTCTCTGCCTATGAAAAGCAAAGAAAGTTGCAGCAGTAGGTATGGAGCTCAGTTACATGGAAATATATTAGAAAAAATTTCTGCCTAGTATATTAAATATACTTTTATGCACGTATGGACATATACCTGTACCTATATATTTTATATATATATATTAAATATATACTATACATGTGTGTACCTATCTATATCATTTTAATAGCATTATATATGTATGTATTTTATATATAACTTAAATTTCAGTAGATTCTATAATATTTATAATGTAGTATCTTGTCTTTTCAAGTTTATAGTCTCCATAATGTAACTTGCTATAGTTAAAAATAGTCTTTTAAAAAGTAATAACCCAGAGTACTAGCACTGGAATATCTTAGTAGGCTTGTGGTACTGGGGCTTGAACTCAGGGCCTTCACCTTGAGCTATTCCACCAGCCCTATTTTCATGAAGGATTTTTCGAGATAGGGTCTCGAGATCTGTTTGCCTGGTCTGGCTTTGGTTACTTTTTATTGTTACCATATCTGTATAGTGTAGTACTACTAAATCTAAGAATAATAACAGTAATAAAAGGAATTTCTTCTAATGATTTACAGATTTTATTTCATTAGATGACTTACACATTTTTATCTGCAACACTAACCTATTTCTTTTTAAAGTACAAACCTGATGACTGTGTTAGATGGTCGTTTTTGCCTCTCTGACCTGAAGTTAGTTCACCTTCAATGACAGAATGTCTTGATTAGATTTATCAAACCAAAATAGTAGTGTTTTGTTTCCTTTTAAATTGCTATGAATTTGCATAGAATCATAGATTTTATGTCCTTAGTGTTTTGTCCTTACCTCAAAATCTAGTTGAACAAAGCAGCAGCACTAGTTAGCCCCTGGGCATTTGAGAACGCTTCATTCTACCAGAGAAAAGGGAAGGGAACCAGATGGCATCACCAGTGCTGCAGAGCTGTCATCTGAACAACCCTGTACTTTTAACTTTCTATTTTGAATTTATTTTAACATACCTGGGGCTTCAGTCTGTTGGAAATAGTTTTGTACTTTGTTCTGGTGTCTTCTCTCTGATTTGTGCCATCATAGGTGATGACTACAGAATCTGCACTCGATGCATTGGTAGTGATTATTAGAGCTCTTTAGAAATGTCAAATTGAAAAATTCCCTCAAGAGCAATAGTATAGAACACCTTCACTTTACTGTAGAATATACAGTAAAAAGATGGTACCTACAATATTGATTTCTCTGAGACTTTCTTTTTTATAAATTTTAATACTACAAATGTTTCATATTTATTATTAAATATGTTAAATATAGTCCTCTACTTGTTGGATATAGATTTGTATCCATGCTTGTTCACTACATTATTTAAACTTTCTAAATCCTTATTAATTTTTGACTTACCAGTTTTCAGAGAGGTATATTAAACTCCCTTGCTATGATCTGGCTCTTCTTGTCAGACTAATGCTCCCTCTGACCAAAAACAAATAAAAGCTTGATAAAATATAAAATTTATCAATTTGAAAGCATCACGAAACAATCAAACCATACCTTGAGAAGTCAATATCTTAACGATAATGGAAGACTACTGGTGAGCCCTACATCTGTTATTACAGTATTTCTTCAAGATGTTGATCAGCATATGCAGTCAGCATAGAAGTGCTACATGGAATGGCCACCTAGAATAAGTGACAATCTTGCTGAAAGTATGACAAAAATGACAAAACTGCCATGATAGCCAGGATCTGAGAGGCCATAATCCACAAGAAAGTACATCAACACCATTATGCCCAACATTCTGATATAATTCCTCTTGATGTTGTTTCTTATTTTGAAACCACATGTGCTCAGATGTAGAGGTTAAGAAACCAAGAAAAAAGTGGTTGTTAAGCTTAAGAGCATAGCAGAGTTGCAAGCAGTTCACTGAGCTGGGGGTGCAAAACTTAGACTTGAGTATCCATTAAAGAGAAGGCACCCAGGTCATTTCTTCAGGTCTTCTTTGGTGACATCTGTTAATTACACCTAAGGAGAAACAGCAAAGTGTAAATAGATAAGCTAACTAAAAGCCCAAAAAACAATCCCAAATAAACTCAATCCAAGATTACATCAAGGCGATCTACCGATACTACATGCCAGAAAAAAAAAAATCCTCTCTGGAAAGATATAACATCATTGGAAGACTTCATAATTTATTTAATTCACAATATGCTACACTTACTAAACAAACAATTACCAGTTACACCAGAAAAAAAATAACCAAAAAGCAAGAGTTAAAGTAGATAATATAGATTCATAGGTGATCTGGATATTGGATCATCAAATATGAATCTTAAAATGACTATGATTAATATGTTTAAATTCAAGAGAATGAAACAGAAATTCTAGTACTAAAAATGCCGTAAATGAAATTACTTGAAAGGTTCAGGTACAACTGAAGAGAGAATTAATAAATGGAAAGATATCTCAGTGGAAAAGATCCAGATGGAAGGCTACAATATAAAAAAATGAGAAAATCACAAATAAGAAAAGACACAAAGAGAATATGATGAAATGTTTAATGATGTGTAATTAGGATTTTAAAAGGATAGGAGAGAGAGAGAAAGGAAAACAGGAAATATTTGAAGAGAGACCATGAAAATTTTTCTAAAAATAAAATATATGCAGCCAAAGGCAAAAGGAGCACTATAAAATAGAGTGGGATGAATGCACACAAGTACATCATAAAAAAACTTCTGAAAAACGAAGGCAAAGATTTTCCAAATATCAAGGAGTGAGGAAAAATGCATTATGAAAAAGACACAGTAAGACAAAGATCTGTCATCTCAAGAAAAATAATGGAAACCATAGAAAATGGAATGAAATCTTTGAACCAAGTAAATGTTAGCATGGAAGTATTGTCCATGAAAACCATACTTCAGAGCTGGGTATAGTAGCATATGTTCCTATTTACCTATTGGGAAGCATAGGTAGGAGGATCATGGTTTGAAGCTAGCCCTGGACAAGAATGTAAGACTTTGCCTGAACAATAACTAAAAGTGTAAACAGCTGGGGCGATGGCTCAAGTGGTAGAGCAGCCACCTAGCAAGTGTGAGGCCCTGAGTTCAACCCCCCAATACTGCCAAAGCAAAGAAAAATATATTTCAATACATACTTCAGAAGATATTTCAAAAACAAATACTTCTTGTTAGAAAACCCAAGGAATGCTTCAAGCAAGAAGAAAAATATCCTGAAATACAACTCTGGTAATTTCAGAAGAAATGAAGACCATAAAAGGGTATCAAGGTAAGCCTAAATGAGAGTTGATTCTCTAAAATAATAATTGTGTAGTCAAAAGTGTATGTGAATGGAGGCTGATGCAGGAGGATTGTGTTCGAGGCTAGCCTGGGCAACAAAGAGATCCTGTCTCAAACAGTAAAAGTGTCTGCAACTAAAACATGGCAACAGTAGTGAAATAGATGAATGAGGTGAATTAGGACTAGGACTAGGGTTAGGTGAATGAGGTACTCACAATTCCACCTCTCTGAGCATGTCACCTTAAGTTGGGCACTGTAGTTATTTTATGCTTGAGATTTTCTAATGATTTAGCTCCCTTTTGTGATTTTCTTCTCTCTAAACTGGTATTAGAATTTTTGTGTTCTGTTGTCATCAGCTATCTGATGAAAGCTTTCATACTTTTTCTTGATAGAGTAAATATAATCTTTGAAGCTATATGTAAGAACTCATCCACATTTCCTTGGGTCTATTTGTATTGTCTCTTATTTCTATTTTTAAACACCTAGGGGATTGACACAATTAGGAGCAGGGGTTTCATTTGCTGCTAGTTCCAGTCTGTTATTTACTCTTTATGAATATCCTTCAGACACACCCTTAGGACATAATCCCAAACTCCTTGGCAGGCCCTGCATGCCTACTTTTGACACTAGTTTTTTTTTAAATATGCCAAGATTTCTGCTCAGGTTTTCAGACTCTCAGAGCCTTTTTTGGAATCAGTAGATACGGCTGTAATCCAGTCATGGATGTCCAGATATCCATTCCTCTCATAACTGCCAAGACAAAAAATGTGTTTGCTCCCAACATTAAAATAGCATTATCCTGATATTTAGTTATTTTCAACCCTCAGAAAATTCTGTATGGGCAGGTATAAAAGCTATGTGTTGAGATTTAGTTAAAAGAATGTATATCCAATCTTGACACAACAATCATTGTTTTGCTTATCATGCTTACTTGGGGATAGTAATTGCTTTGTATTTCAATAAGACATCTGCATGCAGAATGCTTAAAAAATCACCTCAAGAAAGCCATAGAATTATTATTAAGTATTAAATGATAGCAATTCAAACTTGTGCATATACGTACATATAGTTTTTTTAGTTTTAACATATAGCTCTAGTGACTGTTCTTTAGAAAGACCCTGCCAACAAAATTCCTTCCATCCCATCCTCAAGGATATTTCCCCTTAATTTTGGATATGTGCCTCATGCACACAGAGGGATCTTGAACTACGGCAACTCAAGAAAGGCTACACAATAAGGAAGATGACGAGAATCAGAAATGCCTGCTTCTGGAGTCTGACATCCAAGGAGCTGATAGTCAATGTAAACAAATATTTCAGGTATAAATATAACTTACTGTGAAATATGATCAAATCAGAATGGACCCCAGGAGAAGATAACAAAATGTTGGTTATCAAATAAGTGTCATAGTCTTGTTTAGATTACAGGTAATCAAAAATTCTATGTTAACTATAATTCTTTCTCATCAGCTACTTTTAGTTTTTTTGTCCTGATTCTTTAGTGCAGACAAGAGATAATTCTGAGCCTTGGGTTTGGAATTAGAGCTGAAGTATGGAGAGAGTTTTCTCTTTGCAAGCTAGTTATGCTTTATGAATATAGCAAAACTATGCTTTTCATGTGTCCTAAATTAACAGAGGTCTGTGCTGAGTTGGAGAACTCAGAGTCAACTAAAGACAAATTGTGATTTATATGTTTTCTTGAGATTAGTTGTATGTAAATATTTTTATTTCACTTAAATAATCCCTCAACTGAACTAAATATTCTTTTTCTTTGCCTAGCACATTCTTCCTAGGTATAAAACCTTCTAGAGAAACAATTACTGTGAAGAATGTGCTTGCAATTATTATTAGTTTAATTTCAAGCTATGAGCATGTGAGTTACTCTATTAAGAAGTAGGATGCCTCTTTCATTGACTTGTCTGGAAATAGCTAATCTTCCAGTAGTTACTGTTTAGAGATTTTTCTATAATTCCTGCAGGCTGTTCTTCACCTTATTGATTTGTGATAAATCATGGATTACCTCATGGCATACCTCAAGCTCTTTGAGGGAGCTGCTGTCACATCATTTGCACATGTGCAGTATCTTTAAAAGCAGATTATTTTTTCCTCTCTCAGTATTCTGTATACATGATGCTTGATAATTTATCTTTCCACATCTTAACCATAAGTGATGATTTATTTAATCAAAAGCTTTACTCCTGTGGATTCATTAATGGAAACATCACTGAATCAAAGCCTATTAAATTGAGAACGTTTGCCTGACATTATACTGTCTATCAAATATAGAACTTTTATTAAATTGAATTGTTCTGAATTGAATAAAACATTCTGCAGCTTTACCTTAGGAGAAAAAATGATGCTCCCTTTCTCCCCAGAATAGTTGCAGAATGATTTTGGGATCTAGTAGAGTTGGGTGAATAACTATGTGAAAGAATTATCTTGTGACCAGAGCGCCTCAGGTCAGGATACAAACTTAAATAGCCTTTAGCCTGATTAACTTTGTCTCATAATTTTGCCAGGAAAGGTCATGTACATATGAGGCATCTGCCATGAGAATTCTGCTTTACTTTTGGAAAAACAAGTAATTTTGGTAGCTAACGTCGCTGAAGGCCTTCTACATGCTAGGCCCTTACCTAGGCACTTTATGTGGTACCAATCCATCTGACACGTTTAATCCTCACAATACTTTAAGTTAGGCGCTATTATTTTACAGATGTTTGTCTGAGACTCACAGTGACTAAGTAACTTGAGCCCGAGTCTACACAACTCCCAGGACTAGGCACTAGGCTTGAATGTGCGACTTCCTCCCACCATCTCCATGTGCATAGGGACCCAGGATGTTTGCACTCTTTTCCCTCTCTACCCTGACTCCCTACCTACAAAATATGTCTACTTCAAATAGCTTTGATAGTAAACACAGCTGTAAATTTAAGTCAAAGTTTGATGTCCTTGGAGAACTCATATTTGGTCCTGTTCATAACTGAAGTAAAATGATACATCTGTAGAATAAATTTTGGAATTAATGAGAAGATATTTTGGGACAGGAACATTCCTTGATGTCTGTGAAATCATAGCCCACAGACATCCATCCCCTTTATCTATGACTATAAGTCCTAGGGACTATTGGTTTCTTTGCTTTCTGCCCCTAGAGCTGTTGGTGCCTATCTGAAATGAAGCAAGAAAAAAAAAGGTCTATGTCTATGGATGATGCAGAAATGAGTCACAGGAGGAAAATGGCAATGTGTCTGTTCCCAGATGACAATTGTATTTAGGATAATCTAATTCATCCCAGAGAGGGCATAGAAAGAATTATTATTTTTATTGCTTGTTCAAAATCACATTCTTCAACATATTTCAGAACTTTTTAACGACAGCATTTTAACAAGAGTAGGAGAGAAACATAGAGATGAAATGACACTTTAAATGTCAATTCGTGTCATGTAGTCAGCCTCCATATTTCTCAATCTTTGCATATTGAACATAACCACGATGAGTCCATCAAGGGGACAGGGGAAAGAGTTTCTATTTGTCATTTTTCTATTTGTACTTTTCATTTTGTCCTGAGTTTTTTCTCATATTGCATATGCTACCAATTGCTTTTAAAATTCATTTGGAATGTATTTATAATAAACTTGTTCCCCATTATTATTACTATGGTTGGGCTGGAGTTTGAACTCAGGACTTTGTGCTTGCAAAGCAGGCACTCTACCACTTGAGCCACATTGTCAGTTCATTTTGCTGTGGTTATTTTGGAGATGGTATCTCAAGAACTATTTGCCTGGGCTGGCCTTGTACCTGCTCCAATTCTCAGCCTTCCAACTAGCTAGGATTACAGGTCTGAGCCACTGGTGCCCAGCTCCTGCCCTGTAACTTTATTGATTTAATAGACTTTACAAAGTAAAGCACTGCTTGCTGGAAATAATTGATGATGCTAAAATATTGAGCATATTATTAGAAGTGACAGATTTATTCAGGCAGATTGAATAATGTAAGTGTGAAGGAGATCTGTGCATATTATTATAAGATAATATAACAACTAATTTGGACCTTAGTTATATTCCAAGCTGAAAAAGAAATAAAATTATTCTTAAGTCCTAGAGCACTCTTCATAGCTTGATTTTTCTTTTATGCTTATGATGCAATGTCAAAATACATTATTTAAACCACTTCATTTTTAATGTGTTCAATAAACTCACATGATTAATAAAAATGAGAATTAAAAAATAGCAAATATGTTAGAATGACCGAATATTAGCCAAAGGCAACACGTAAAACAAACAAGAATGTCTAACCATCTTCCAAAATAAATTTCTCCCTGAATTTTAGTATACATTTGCTTTTGAAATGTGCATTTTTAATTATTACAAACTAGTATATAGTTCTATTTTAAACAATTTTTTTTCAATGATGTTACATAATGAAAGAATACAAGAGGAAATAAAACAAATACATATGCTTAATTTTTGTTTATATATGCAAAAACATATTCTTGGCAAGAGTGCTACCACTAGCTACATACCCAAACAAAAACTTATTCTTAAAAAAATAGGAAGGCAATACTCATGACAATTGCAGTGCTCATTTCAGTAACTGGCCATGTGTTCATAGCTGCTATTTGTACCTACCCTCTTTCACTACTTATTCTGTGTTCCCTCTGCCTTCTGCAAGAACTTCAGTGGGTCTTGGTTCTTTACTCAGAGGGGAGACCTACACCACCATTACTGAAAGTTCTGGGCTATTGCTTGTCCTATCTGGATTGGGTTGTGGTCATTTCCCATTTACCATAATAGCAGGGCATGGTAATACTAAGAGATGCCCTAAGGGATCTTCTGCAGACAAACTCCTCCTTTGATCTGGCTCATTCATCCCTGCCAGCACTGTAACTCCCTTCTCAGAGGCTCAAGGAGCCCAAAATGCCCAGAAAGGAATCTTACTTTCCTTCTCAATGAAATTATTGTTTCGGCTTTTGGCAGAAGCACTGCCCCTCCAGAACTAGAACTTCTAGGCATAAGGTCATGAAGAACAGAAAGTAAAACTTTTCCATTCCTGAGCCCTTAATTATCAGTCTTCCTCTGCTGAGGTCACCTGTTAGTGAGCATTTTACATGGGACACAAATATCTTCATGTCCGTTGTCCATTCAGCTACCAATGTACTTCTTCCCCAAATGTCTGTGTCACCAATTTTCCAATCATGTTCCTTCCAAATCCCTAACCATGTAACCAAACTATTGTCTAGGTCACCAGGGTGAGTGATACTCTTTTCATTTTTACCCCTTGATTCCTGGGCCTTTGAATCTTAGCTATGGGAGGAACAGTGCCACATGTAGGATGCTGATTCAGAGTATATACAGCCTTCTGGAGAACTATGCCCTATATCTGACAGGCATTGTCACCTGGCTAGTGCTGTAACTGTGTCTTCTAAATGCCTTCCCACCATTCTATCAGGCCAGCTGCATCAGGATGCTCAGGATGGTGGAGAACATGGTAAAACCAGAGAATTTCAAGAGCACAGGCCACTGCCCCACTTCCTTGGCTGACAAGTGAGTTCCTTGGTCAGAAGCATTGTTGTGTAGAATACCATGATGGTGAATAAAATATTGTTTACTTCCATAATGGTAGTTTTGGCAGAAACATTACATGCAGGAAAGGCAAATCCATATGCCAAATAAGTGTTTATACCAGTAAGTACATCATGCTGATGCTTGCTTCTGTAATAGAAGTGGTCCAGTGGTAATCAGTCTGCCACCAGGTCCCTAGCTAATCATTTCATGGAATGGTGCCATATTGGGAACCCAAGTGTTGACCTCTGCACTGGCAAATGGAACACTCAGCAGTGACCCAAGCCAGGTCAGCCTTGGTAGTCCATGTTGCTGAGCCCATGTACAATCTCCATCACTGGGATCATGATCACTTTGTTCATGAGTCCCTTGGGCAAAGAGGGGTGGCTGGGAAAAGAGGTTGACTGTTATTTACAAAACATGTCACAGCACCCATTTGGTTATTAAAGTCCTCCTCTGTTGAAGTCACCTGTTGGTGAGTATTCATGGGCTACAAATATCTTCATGTCCTGCTCCTGTTCACAGAGGTCTGTTCACATACCTCTTCCCTAAATGCCTTGGTCATCAATTTTCCAATTATTTTGCTTCCAAATTCCTGACTATGTAGTCAAAGCACTGACAGCAGCCAATGAATCAGTACCTAGTTGCATACAAGGCCATTTTTCCTTCCAAGCTAAAGGTGCACTGTCCTTCAGGGATATAAAAGAAGCCAAAAGAAGTTGTGTATCTGCAACTTTCCACTTTCAGGTAGTGCTAGAACACATACCTTTGGATACCATGTCACAACCACACATGTGTTTACTTTCTTTGCCCTTGGAATCATGGACTGTGCAACTCTAACAACTCAGGCATCTCTAAGGGTGCATGGTGCTTCATAGAATGATTTGGGGACCTAGGATGGTGATGGTGGTTCCATGTTATAGCTGATGTATCTGAACATGATCCTGGATGGACACTGTTGCTTCTATTCTGTCCTTGGAAGTGATTCACTGATTATGACTAGTCCTCTGGTCCTGCCTAACTGCAAGAGAGAATTTTTGGCTTCAAGGATGTCCAGTGTCCTCGTTATGGATCTCTCAGCACCAGCAGAACATTGGCATGAGAAGATGTGCTATTTTAAGCATTTCTTGTAATATTAAACTAAGCTAAAAAACTCAAACCATAAAAGGCATTCTTTTATTTATAAGCATTAGAGAGTACTGGTGAGGTGGGCACCAGGAAGATTATCAACCTGATGCAAATTAACCTTCACCAACTATTTGGCTTCAAAATTCATAGAACTCTGGAATAACTGGACAGAATGGAGGTTGAAAAATTAACCTCCAGTGACATACCATGTTATTCATTCATTCAAGAATTTATTATATACAAGGTTTCAGTTTCCACTAAGCACACAAGCTTCCTTATTGAAAATGGCAGATGCAGATCTGGCTCTCACAGTACCTGTATTACAGAGTCAAGAGGGGAATTAAGCAGAAATAATATATCATAATAGATTTTATATTCCACTGTATCCAATAATGAGTTCATATAGCATGCTTTCTAGGCTAGTCTATATTACTGCAAAGGCAACATTTTATTTTTCAGGCTGACTAATATTCTGGATTATTCCACTTATATATTATATGTACATACATACTTAATATATATGTTAGTGAGATTCATAGAAGAAGAGAATACAATAGTGGTTGATAGATGCTGCAGGATGGAGTAATGGGGAGTCATTGTTTAATGAGTAGGGGGTTTCACTTATGCTATATGAGTAAGTTCCAGAGATATGCAATAGGACAATGTGCCTGTGATTAATAATGAAGCATTTTCACTTCAAAATCTTATGTTAAGCACTCTTTCCACAAAAAAGGGAAGGGGGACTCAAGGCAACCTTGGAAGCATTGTATATATCTATTGTCTTGATTGTGGTATTACAGGTGTTTATAGATGTCTAAACTTACCAAGTTGTATACTTTAAATATGGCAGTTTTTTGGCTCCTCAATTATATTTCAGTAAAGTCATAATAAAGTAGGAATATAGGAATAAAAGAAGGAAGAGATAGAGGGAGGAGGGTAGAAGGGATATATATATATATATACATATGTATATATGTAAAGACAGAGGGATCTTCTAGGCATTTGTGGAATATGGAGAAGGCAGAGAGATAAGAGGAATTCAGAGTGGTGGAAATTAAGGCTTAGCACCATCCTCTAGTTCCTGGTGGTTCTGGTAAGCCAAATGCCAACAGAAACTGCTGTGGTTTGACTGTA
The DNA here is from genome assembly GCF_047511655.1 of Castor canadensis. Taxonomy (NCBI): domain Eukaryota; kingdom Metazoa; phylum Chordata; class Mammalia; order Rodentia; family Castoridae; genus Castor; species Castor canadensis. The sequence goes on from NC_133386.1 coordinate 13,719,964, forward strand.
TTCCTGAGAAATTCATGTGTTGGAAACTGAATCCCAGGTCATGTGCTAAGGGCATTTGGAGGTGAGGCCTTTGGGAGATAATTAGAATTGTATGAGATAATGAGATGACACCCTTATGATTAAATTCGTGGCTTTGTAAGAAGAGGAAGAGACACCTGAGCTAGCAGGCTTGCTCTGCCTTGCCTTGGGATGCCTTGTATTATCTCAGCACTATGAGAGCATCCGTCAGCAAGAAGGGTCTCACCAGTGGCAGGCCTTTGAATGAAGAACATCAGAAATGTGAGTTAAATAAATGTCTATTATTTTTAATTTAACCAACCTCAAGTATTTTGTTATAGCAACAAAAAATGACTAAGACAGCAACGTTCATCAGAAAGATTTAAAGAGAAAATGGATGTGGTCAGCTTCTGTTGTTTTAGTAGATTACATTGACTGTTCTATGGAAAGATTATTTTTCCTGTTAAATTAAGAGTAAAAGTCCTGAAGAATAAACCAGAAACTTTCTCTTCCAAAGAGAAAAGATGCCAAGAGCTTATGTATCTAAGATCATTAGAAATTACACTTCAGAAGAACAACTATAAGTTCTGAGGCATTCAATGCATTATGAGAACAAAGAAAATTATATTTGGATTAACCGGTGGTTATTAACTTTTCACAATTAATTTATTCATTTAACAAATATTTATTTAATGTTTTATTTGTGTCTACACTGTGCTGGCATTGGGTGTAAGTGAACAAAGCAGTTATGGTGTTACCTCCCATGGAATAGGGAGTCTGTAATTCTGAATCACTGTTTATAACTTTAACATGTTTCTAGTCAACTGTGTAAGCTCCGTGTATTACAATGGCCTATCTTTCTGTCCCACACACTCTTAAAATACTTAACCATTGAGCCCATTAATCCCCCAACACCCTGTCTGCATTTCCTTCTTCCCTCAGAGTCAACATTGCCACATGTCATGGAAATGACCCCAGAATGGTCAATAAGGACCTCAGTGTTAGTAACTCCCTGACTCAATTTTGCCTTCTTGTGGCTCTTGCTCTATCTTTGGAACCATGAGTCTTATTGATTGGGTTTCATAATTTACACTTGAGTGGTGAGATCCTTAACTTAATCCAGCCTCCCTAATGTCTATAATTCCTTGGTTGTCTGTCACAGTGTTTCACACATCAGTGACATACTACAGATGATAATAATGGTATTGGTAATGGTGATAGCTATAATAGCAATTAAAATGAAAACTAGTATTTACTAAGTGCTATTACCTTCTCTCAGTCCTTGACTAATGTAGTATACATGGCCTTTTGTCATGGAACACATCTCTTATCTTTGGATTTGCTGTCTATCTTAATGTGTTAGTATATCTATCAGGAGGAATAGCACCAGAGACTCCAGTTATTGATTGATGCTACACAACAACTTATACTTCTAAATTTTGTTTGTTTAGTTTCCTTTGCATTACTTTCAAACACTTCTTAAGATTTTAAACATTTAAATTGCTTTATTTGGTGGAATTTGAAATATTTATTTTTGTAATTTCCAAGTTAGTGAAGTTTTAAAATATTTTTTAAAATTTAGTATAAAAGTTAAACTAAAATAAATTCAGTGTCAATGATTATAGTTTCAATTTTAAAAAGTTTACTAATTGATTAACTTAGTAAGTACATATTGGGCAATTAGTATGTACCAGACACCATGCACACACAGTGGAACAAGCAGGTCCCTGCTAGTGAGAATGGTTATGCAGCACTTCACAGGTGACAGTCAGGCAAAAAGAGCACCATTTACTACCAGTTCTCTAAACTCTTGCTAGGGTGATTTATATGAATCACTAAATATTCTCAACAAGTCATACAGCACATGAGCCTTGAAAATACTTTTAAAATTAGTAAACCCAACAAATTGCTGCCGTGGGGGTCTATATTTTGCAATAACCTTGCCCATAATAAAGCATTTTTTTTTACCATTGACTCTATGTATGGTGGTTAGGGACTTGAGAGAGGTTTGGATTTCTGAGATTCCAGGAAGAGAATAACCTCTTTTGTGAATCTGAGCAGAGAGTGTTAGGTTATTGAACATGAGAAGAATGGAGCTGAGAGGTGATGTCAGGTAGGTGATGTAAAGTGGTCTGAACTTCAAAGAATGAGCACAGTGATGGATGAGCAAATGGAAGATTCTCTAGGCAAGAGGGGAAGTGTAAGAGTAGGGAATCAGGAAGGAATGGGTGTATTCAAAGGGATGACAACCTTAGCGTGCACCAAACAACTGAAAAATATCTATGGGCAGTTGTGTTAGTGAGTGTTCTGTTGCTGTGACAAATAGGGATGAAAGGTTTATTTTGGTGCATGATTTCAGTCCATAATCAGCTGGCTCCACTGTTTCTGGGCCTGTTGTGAGGCAGAGCATCATAGTGAAGAGCATGGTGAAGAGATATTCACTTCATGGTGGTCAGGAAGCAGAGAGACATGCAAAAAGGGGCCAGGGACATGATATACCCTGCAAAGAAATGCCCCCAGTGACCTACTTCCTCTAACCGGGCGCCAGCTCCTTATCATGCATTCAGTATGGACTCATGGGTAGAAAACCCACTGACAAAGTTAGCATCATCACCATCCAATCACCTCTCAATTCCACCACCAGCGGGGGACCAAACCTTCAACACATGAGCCTTTTGGGAGGACATTTGATATTTAAAGTGCAACAGCAGTTAATTGGAAAATTAAGGTGGATAGTACAAGGTCAAATTATGATAGAATCTGGAACTCCAGTAAGTGGCTTAGGTGGCCTGAACCGTTTTAGGAGCGTGTCTGAGACAGACTGACATTTACGCAGTACAGGAAGATGAGTCATGCAATGGTGGATGGGGTTTGGAGACCACCTACCTTTTCATTTCAATCTATTCAGAAATCCTTCACTGCAAAAAATAATGAAAAAAAAAAGAAAAAAGAAAAAAAAGTCAAGGAAACCAGTGATTTTTTATGGTTAAATGATGTTTAGATATTAAGGTACTTCAGTGACTCTCATTTTTGCATAGTGGAAACACTTTTTCCTCTTGCAAAAAGACTGGCTGCCTTATCAATGTGTACCCATAAATATGATTTTGATTGATGAAAAGGGTTGCCTGAAAAGACTTTGATAAAGGGATAAAAAGCAACACAAACTTTAATTTTTAGCAAAATAACAGGACGGATGAACAACCACTCAGAAAATTCTTCCTTCTTTTCTGTTTGGGTTATTTAACAGCAGGAGGAATATGACTAAAATCAGAGGCCTTATTCCTACATGTTGACATGCTTCCTACTTTAGGAACAAATAACTTTCTGGCCATATTCATGAGGTAGGACCTAGTCTCTTTTGGATTCTTTAAGAACGGCTTCAAAGATGAGGTAGAGTCTGGCATATCATCCACAGCTCTGCAATGCCAAATGCCATTAATTGGATTTGAGCAGAGGCCACCCCACAAATTGAACATTATATTTTTGAAACTCACGACAAAGAAGGAAGGACAAAGGGGGATTAATTGCCAATTAGGATTTGAAGAAAACATTTATTTATGATTACTCACATTTCTTAAAGCTTATTTAGCTGTATTTTAAAAGTCTGGAAACATTAAATTATCTTTATTTCTTTTTAGATAATGAAAAAAGGAAGTTATGACTATAAAGAATATAACTTTAACTAATATTCCTAAATGCTTGTGTACTATAGTAATAAAATTTTAATTTTCAGTAGGAAAAGATGAAGGGAAAATTGCTGTTAATCACCATTCTACCCCTCTGTGAATTGAATTATGATTAATATATATTCATACCAGTCAGAATATGACTCATATAATGAGTTACCAAGTTTCTAAAACCTAGAGCAAGGTAGAAAATTTGAATAGGTGCCAGGGAAAAGTCAGGCATCCAATACAAGACAGAAGACTAAAGGAACTGAAATAATTTGATCTGGGGAAAAAACAAAATATGTGAAGTCTATTCTGAGAAGAACAGAATAGGAAGAAGTGATAACTGAAAGAATTTTTGACTAGACACATGAAAAATTCTTCCTTAAGTTAATTCAAATAGACAGTTGAAACATGTGAGGTAGAATCATGTTCATTTAATGACTCATTCATCAATATTTGAGCAGCAAGTTGTGCAAGATAGACAAGCATTCTGGTCTCTTCTACACTAACTTATACTAGGGGATAAAACAGTAAATAAACAAGTTTATAAGACCAGGATTTCGGATTTCAAGAAGTCCTATGATGAAACGAAGCAAGTCAATAAGAAAGAAAGTGGTCAAGTTGAAGAATGTACTTCAAACAGAGGAGTTAGAGAAGTGTCAAAGGGGCAGCCTTGGTGACAAAATTTGAGTGGTGGAGGGAGATAGCACTGTGGGCAGGGAAAATGGCAAAAAGAAAGACCTAGGTTGGAGCTCAACTCAAGATGCTCATGGTAGACAAGAAAGCCGGAGTGCCTAGATAATAGCAAAAAAGGAGAGAAGACTAGGAGATGATATGGTTGAGGCTGAGTTTCTGCAAGTTTTGTAGGGTACAGTTAGAGTTTGATTTTATTCCAAGATCAGTGGGAAGCTACTGGGTGGTTGGAAATGAGATAGAGAACTAGGGTAGGTGAGTTTTCCAGTTTGCTTCACCCCTGTGATTTGACCACAGTAATCAAACAGTTTTTTTTTTTAAATTTCATTTATAGAAAAGAACTTAATCTAATTCAGACATAGAAGCAGTTAGAGCTCTAGCCAAATTCACTGGCCTAAAAACAACATGAATTTTAGCTCTGAAGGGAAGTTTTTGTCTGAAAAGACTGTAAGAACAGGACTCTTTGGTGAGAATGTTTAAACCTCAGCCTGCCTAAATGCTATTCAAAAATAGCATTCCACAAATGTCCTCCCTTCTTTTAAAAGCAGAAAGTATTTGGCACCAAATTTACATTTATGAAAAATACCAACCATAAAATCAGTTAAAATTTTATTTTCATTTTATTTTATTTATTTCGTTTATTTTATTTATTTCATTTATTTTATTTATTTCATTTATTTTTTTTCATTTTATTTATTGGTAAATTTGTTTGCCAGCTTAATGTAGAATCCATACTATCTGCCAGATGTGGTGGCACACACCTATGTACAAACACTTGGTGGGCTGAGTCAGAATTCCAAGTTTGAGGCCAGTGTGAGCAAGTTCAAGGTCACTCTGGGCTATATAGCAAGACTTTAGCTCAGAAAAAAAAATCCATACTTTCCCACATAGTAAAGACATGAAATAAATGTTTAACATTTAGTAAGGTAGAGAAAGAAGAAGGAAGCTAGAACACATTAGTAATTTTCAATCTAGAGTTTCTTATAAGGTATGAAATCCAAGTGACTCTCCTGAGATTATGAAGGGATAGTAGATTAGTACACTGGAATCCTGAGTTCCCTATGACCTTGATACAATGATCTGAACCACATCAAATATGAACTAAAACAAAACATTTCTACACAACCAGCCCTTAAGGCTTCCTGACAGCATGGGCTTTCGCTCTACGGGACTCTCAGGCAATTTGGCTGTTTTAAGGGAACACAGCAGGACTGCAGGAGAAATATTTGTGCTATTGCCCACCTCTACCTGTACTTGCCCAACTGACACTTATTTCAAGGCCTCCATTTTGGTGACAAAAGAGATATTGTTAAATGGCAGGCTAAGTTAATGGCCATATTTATCACCGTTTCTCTAACTCCATATTCTTCTCAAAAGTATGGGAAAACTGGGGATGATGTATAGAATCCTGATCAGGTTTTTTTCACTGTTCTTCAAGCTTCTGTCAAACTCACCATTTTCCTCCAGTATTCACAGTAGTGATTTGCACATAGTAGGCATGTTTTCTTTAAAGAATAAATCTTACTGATGACATTTAGTATTCTTTACAAAATTTTATTTATAAAAACATATGGTCAATGTTAGTGTATTTTGTTGAGAGACTATGTTTAGTATTTTTATGAAATTTTCAGTAATGAAACAGTATAGGGAATTATCTTTTACTAAAAGAAAGACAGCAAATATTTATTCTATTTTGATATCAAAAGGTACTGACACCTTTTCTGATATCTGGCTTAACATTACTTTGTTTAGTACCAGAAAAAGATTTGATGTAGCGTAAAATAATGAAACAAAGCATTAAATCTGCAGTGGTGTCTTTTATCCCAATAGAAGCATATAACTCTTTGTGATGGGATATCAAAACGGGCATTGCAGGTTTTCTGCAACCACGAAGCTCACTGTCTAGTGGAGGCTAGCAATTAGCTATAATACATGTCATCAGGACCATGGTGGTGATATGAGCCAAGTGCTCTAATGCAATAAGAAAAGACAGATGCAGTGAGAACACAAAAATCATCGTAATTCTGATAAAAGAATGAGTCCCATGTTGGGTGGAGGCAAATGCAAAAAGATCTGGAGAAAACCACTGTAATTGAATTCTCATCTAATAAGGGACGGAAATCATGAGACTTTCTCAGGACTATCGCCTCATTTTCATAACACTAAATTTATTATGCTTGTCTTGAGAAGAGAGCAATGAACAAAATAGGTGCTATTTCATGTAGAAATACAAATACAGAGGGCATTTCTAATAATGTCTTTTATGTTAATATTTGACAATGGCTGATAATGTGATTATTGATTGTCTCTCCAGGAAGACAGGGAATATAGAAAAATATAGAGATGTCATAGGGTAAGTTTTTCCTGATCTGACTTGCTATGAGTTTGACCTAGAATTTCTTCACAAGTAAGAGCGTATTTCGTATTTCATAACTGCTACTCTTCCTGTGACAGCTACAGGCATGATATGTCTATTGACACTGTCTTCTAAATATTCAGCATTCACTTTACAGGCAACCTTGGCTGCTTACTCTGGCTTTTGGTTCCCTAATTCACCTACCCAAAAGGAAGTCCGATAGAAACAAAAATTAGGCCCCAAGAAAGTACTATTTTGGTAGCTCTAGATTGATAATATGGGTCAACTATTTGGAGCCAATCAAGAAAGGAGGTAAGACCACAGGGGCAGCAGCATGCTATGAAGTTTGTTGGGTAGCAGTTGGACAAAGTTACCTGAGAGAGAAAGTCTTCACAGCCGCGTCTGTCCAGAGGCTACCTGGAGGGGAGGAGAGCGAGCAAGCTCCCTGGAGAGAGAGGCATTGTAGGTGCTCATGTGTCTAGATGATGTTTCTCAGCAGCACAGTGAGAGTTTTTGGCCAAGGATCTCCTAAACACAATGCAGCTAGGGTTCTTATACCACAGGCTGTAAGTTTTTAAGCGACAGCAGATGGTGGGTAAAGTTTCTCGGAGCAGTTAAAATTGGAAAGCTTTAAATGACTAAAACTTGCTTGGACATTCTATTGAAGTAAAAAAATACGTAACGTGAAATCTATCCCCACACTCAAATGTGTGGGATGGAATTTTTAGCTAAAGGCACATGGTAGCACTGTAATGTATACAGCTATTTCATTGCATATGGAGACTTTGTTCTGACTGAATGGAACCCCTCATGTCCCACACCTCTAACCCCTGGCAGTCAACATTCCACTCTCTGCTTGTATGAATTTGACTACTTGTACATTTCATGCAAGTGTGATCAAGGACTATTGTCATTTTGTGACCGGCCTATTTCACACAAAATAATAATCCCAGGTTCATCCACACTGCATCAAATGGTGAGGTTTCTTTCTTTTTAAAGGCTGAATAATATTCTATTCTATAGGCATACTGCATCTCATTTATCTGTTTATTAATTGATGGACTTATAAGTTATTTTTTACCATTTGGTCATTGTGAATACTGCTGCAATGAACACAGAAGTGCAAAAATGTCTTCCAGGTCTTCATTTCAATTATTCTGAATAAATGCCTAAAATCAGGAGTTCTATGGTTCAGTTTGTTAGGAAACTCCACACAATTTTCCATGGGGATTGCTCTACTTTACATTCCTACCAACAGTGTACAAAGATTCTAATTCTCTATATCCTTGTTATTTTCTTTCTTTAAAAAATGATCATCCCAACAATGATATCACGATTTTCATTTGCATTTCTCAGATGACTAGTGTTCCTAGCATGTTTTCATACACTAATTAGCCATTTGTGTGGCTTTGTTGGAAAAATATATATTCAAATGCTTTGCCCACCTTTAATTTGTTTATTATATTATTGAATTCTTTTTAAATATTTTTAAAAATATCATTTTATTTATTCTCAAATCTGAAAATGGTTCTACTATCATGGTTACACACACTGATAGTAGAAACAGAATTCAATATCGAGTCATTTAAATTTTACAGAGAACACACAATCATTAAAACACTGATTGGTTACAGAAAGCAGAGTAGGAATACCATAAGCTATAATTTTCCTTTCATTAAAGAGCAGCATCCTCTAAGAAGAATCCATTAGTAATATTCATTTACACTGCAAAATAATATACTTTTACTCATCCATTTTATCTCCCTCACACTCAATGCAAAGAAATAAAATATAATCAAGAGGAAAACTATGTCCCCATTGTTATTCACAGTAAGAAGGACCTGCTGCATTTTGCAGGCCTGGAGGACTGTACAATAGTTTGATCCACTAAATGGATCCACGTACCATCTTGACTCAGACCCACTGCATGGAATCGCTTTCTTATCTGGTGACTGCACTAACTCCACTGTGATAGACCAGATCATTTTTGTGGTATCTCCAGATCTCACTAAGTAAGAAAAGATCTTACAAAGTAAAATGAAACTCATCGGTCCATAAATGATACCTATAGGCTTAGGCTGTTTCTTTAGAATAGGTGGCAAATGGGGCCCTTTCTTAAGTACATGGATAGATAAAAGTATTTCTGTGGCCTTCATAATACAATCCTTGTATTATGAAGACAAGGCACACAGCCAAACCACTGTCAGACTAAGAAACTTCCACAGCTTTTATCAGTTCTTCAAACAATGGAACAAGTTCCTTTTCTAGGTTGACAATTAGTCCTGGGTTGGCATTGCTGCTGGCTGTGAAACACACTACCAGAGGTAAACGATTGAACCGAGCCACCTGGTAGGTGTTCTAGTAACAAATGATGCTTTTATTTTTTCAAAGTCCACTAGTTTTCTCCCTTGGTCTTTTGCTAGGGCAAAAGTAGATAAGAAGCCAGGTCGCAAAGCGTGCTCTGGAGTGTGATAACTTTGGCCACTTTAATAACAGGAACCTATCTCTATCTGACACAATAGCATGGATTCCTTCAACACATGGCAGCTTCTTATACAGGAATCATCTAAAGTGATTCTCCCGCAGGACCAATATTCCACTCTGGGGTTCTTGATTGTCAGAATATCTCCACTGCACTTCACCTACGGCTTCAGAGACAGATTCCCACTGTCACACGACTCGTGACCCCCTCTGGGAGTTTTTGAGCATGAGCTCCCTATTAGATATGTTTGAAAATATTCCCTCCCATTTGTGGCTTGCCTGATCACTCTACTGATGGTTTTTGTTGCTACACAGACACATTTTAGTATAATATAGTCCCACATCAGTTTTTTCTATTGTTGCCTGTGCTTTTGGTGTCATGTTTGAGAATCGCTGCCAAGATCAAAGTTATGAAGCTTTTCCTTTGTGTTCTTTTAGGAGCTTTATAGTTTCTGTTTTACATTTAATTTTTTTATCCATCTTAAGTTGATTTTGTGTGTGTGTGTGTGTGTTATAAGGGCCCAATTTCATCAGTGTAGATTTCTAGTTTTCCCGACTCAATTTGTTGAAAAACAACTAACCATTCCCCATTTTGTAGTCTTAATACCTTTCCTGGAGGTCATTTGTCTATGCATGCTTGGGTTTATATCTGTTCTCTCTATTCTGTTCCATCGGTCTGTTTGCTTGTCTTTATGCCCATACCATGCTGTTTTAATTATTGTAGCTTTGTAATATATTTTAACATTAGCAAGTATGAGTCTTCCTGATTTGCTCTCATATCAAGATTCTACTGTCTATTTGGGGTCTTTTATGGTTCCAAATGGATTGCAGGATTTTTTTTCTATTTCTACGAGAAAGTCTTTGGAATTTGATGAGGACGCATTGAAGAGTGCCAGAATCTGTCGATAAACTAGGGAATATGGGCATTTTAACAACATCTAGTTTTCCATTCCATGAACATACAGTGTCTTTCCATTTTTGTTTCCTATTTAATTTCTTCAGCAATATTTTGCAGTTTTCAGTGTGTAGTCTTTTGCTTGTTAAGTACATTCATAAGATTTTATTCTAATTGACACTATTATAAATGGGATTGTTTTCTTAATTTCCTTTTCAGATTATTTGTCATTAACATATACAAACCCAGCTAATTCTTCAATTTTGCTGACTTTGCTCTTGTATGATTTGTGGGGAGGAACCTTAAAGAGCAAGTGTTTATTTGACACAGTCTAGATGCTGGGATGTCTAAGGCCCAGGTGCCTGCAGATCCTATGTCTGGGGACTGGTACTCTTTGGGTTTTGTGTGCCTTTGCATTTTATCCTGACATGGAGAGAGGGATAGATTTCTGCTTCTTCTTATAAGGATATTAATATCATTCTCATGACCTATTCACCTCCCGAAGCCTCACAATGCCATCACATTAAGGCTTTAGTGTAGGACTGTGGGACAGGCAAACATTCCATTCATAGCAGCACTTGTCCCTGACTTAGGGTCAGGAAAAGATATCAGTTTTTCCACCACTGGGTATAATACTAGCTGTGAGCTTTTTATATATGGCCTTTTAATTATGCTGACCTAATATCATTCTATTCCTAGTTTTAAGTGTACTTTTATTAATGAAAGGGCATTAAATTTTGCTAAATGCTTTATTTTGCATCTATGGAGATGAATATGTAGTTTTTATTCATAATTCTGCTAATGTAGTATATCACATCAATTGATTTACATGTTTTGGATCATCCTTGCATCCAGGAGTGAATCCAACTCTGTCATGGTGTATGATCTTTTTAATGTGTTGTTGAGCTCAGTTTGCTAATATTTTGTTGAGGAGTTTTGCATCTGTATTTTATTAGTAAGTTTTTCATTACTATAATGAAATACCTAACACCCACTACTACAAGGGAAAATAAGTTTATCTAATGCAGTTTTAAAGGTTCAAGAGCATGGTATTGTATTGGCTGAGTTCTGGTAAGGACCTCCTGGTGAATGGCAGATGGTGTAGAACATATGAAGGGACGTTAAAAGCCAAGAAGCAGAGAAAGAGACTGGGGTCCCACAACCTTCCAAGGACATATCCCTAAATGACCTTAGAACACCCCCCTGGGGCTGACGTTTTCAGGGATTGTTTCACCTTCAATACTGTACCCTGGTTGTGCCACCCAATGACAATGGGTGCTTTGGGACACTCAAACACACTCAAAACATGCAGCATTCCACCTTTGCCCCAATGGTTTATGTCTGCCTTATAATGCAAAATGTGTTCATTCCCTCACTGAGAATCCCAAAGTCTTAACTGTTCAAATATTGCTCATAAGTCCAAATCCAAAGTCTCATCTGAGACCTAAGTCAAATTCTTTCAACTGTGAGGTCTGGTTTATAAAGAAGTTATTTACTTTCAAGATACAATGGTGGGACAAACACAGGTAAACATTTCTATTCTAAAAGGGTAAAATAGGCAAGTAGAAAAAAAGAAATTAGCCCATCAGTGCAATCAATTCTAAAGCTCCAGTTCTACGTCCTGGGTACACTGCAGTGAGGAATACACTGCCCAGCCTTGGGCAGCATGCCCCCTACACTGTTTCTGGTTGTAGCCTATAGCTGCTCTCTTGAGCTGGTTTTACACACTGTTTTGGTGATGTCCACTGAGGGCACTACAAATTACTAGCACCTTTACAGTCTGAAGCTTTTATTTTTAATAGTAATTAGCTCTTCAGTTCATAGTCTGGCAGAGTCAGAAGTTTCTTATTTTGAAATTCTGAATATTGATTACTTTTGAGTAGTTTTTAATATTATTGGTTCTGTGATAGTTGCTATCTCCATTTAAAAGGACATAGAACTATGCTTTCACTGAAAAACTTATTTTGGAAATTCAATTTGCATACTTGGAATTTATTATATATGCAACACCTGTCTGGTATAAAAATTATAAACCTTTTGTACTCATTATTATTGAAAGGAATAATACTAGAAAGTGGAGAGGAATATTGGATCTGCTTCATTTATTTTAAATTCATGACTTTTTATTGTATTAAAGCCATTATATGCTTTTTAAATCTCATGATATATTACTTTAGTATAGAACATAATCACAGTATATGGTTATGAAAACTTCCTTTTTAAACAGTAATCTTCAGAGATTTGAAATTTTTCATTGCTTAAAAATGTCGGGACCATGGCTTTAAAAAACCTTTAGAAATAGCTTTGAAGATTAGTTATCCTTTACCTTTCAAAAAATGAGCCCATTTCCTGCCTTTTCTAGCTATATACCCCTAGAAATATTCTCTACACTTTCTGATGCTCTTGGGGAATGATAGCTATTATTTGATATGCAGGTTAATTCTAGAGAAATGTTTCATAATTCATTTACATGTAATGAAGTAACAGAACTGAAAATTTGGCAGATATTTTTCAACAACTCTGGGTTAATCAAGTATTGTTATGGAACTTAGATTCTGTAGCTCACCTTTAAATGAAGAAATTAGGGTGATGAAAGTGATGGGAGCAACGTGCTTTCAGAAAAAAGAGGGAGAAGTGCTATGCAGAAAAATCATAGATGCTGACCTAAGATGAAGAAGAATGACAGGATACAAGTGGAGGCAGAACAAGATGGCAGATTAGAAGCATCATCTATATGCTTCTGTGAATGAGTTGGGGCAATAAAGGAAAGACTATATTCCAAAAAGAGACAGAGAGGAAGGGTGTCATGAATCATACAAAAAGGTGGCAGAACAGCATGGAGAAATAGAAAGGCATTGAAAAAAAGTAAGAAACAATCATGGAATCCTTCGTGAGAGTGTGAGGGGAGGGAAGCCACAACCTCAAGGTAAGCCAGGCAAATATGTGACAACAGACTGACAGACCACAGAATAAACCCTCACTTCTCACAAGCCTTAAGTCAATGAAGAAACTTGTGTGGCAGTGACTCCTGTGTGGCAGGCTAGCACTGGACAAGAAATCCATTTTGTACTCCCCATAACTTGGAGAGCCATAGTCAGGTACCATTATGAGAGGGGGGCCTATTATTTGAGACTGAGTTTTTCTGGGGATTTGAAAACAATAATCACAGTTCAGGTAGCCTCAGGACACCCTATCACAGAGACTGGGAGGGACATGGTCATAAGAGGAAGTTATGAAGAGGGGAAGTGTCTGAAGTGAACCTGTTGAGAAGTTTAAGCAGCAGGGTACTAGGGCAATGACAAACATGGTGGTTCATGGTCCCACCCTCTGCATCAAGAAGTGATCACCATTGTCTGAAGATCACTGCAGAAACAGAACTCCAAATCTATGGCTGATGTATTGCTTGTCATTGGTTAGCTGCCTCCTAGTTGTGTGGCTTCCAGGTGGGACTAAGATTTGAGGCCGCTGCTACAAGGTCACTATATTCCCCAGCATCCTCCCCTTCTCCTCTTTCCCCTCCCTGCTCCCCTCCTCCCATCCTCCCACTCCCCCTGTTCCCAGAGGGTGGTTGACTGCAGGGGAAGCTGTGGCTAGCAGTCCCAGCAGTGCTAGACTCCCTTTATTCCCCAATTCTAGTAAAAATTAGTGTTGTGTTTGCCCCCTGCCACTATGAACTGGGGGACTTGCTGCCTCTGGAGGAACAAACTGAGGGGGATGGGTGGAAATAATGGAAGCCTTCCTGGACCATAGGCTGCAAAGCTGTTTGTGGCCAGTACACAAATACAGGAGGCTTGAAAAGTTAATGAAGCCCTGAGGCTGTAAACTGATCCTTGACTCTCAGCCCACATACAGCACAAAGCTATACACTAGCACCCACAGGACTTCAGCTAATTGTTTTCCCTCTGAATGGTGCTGGGGACTGGGCCTTGTGCCTTAAGCATGTCAGTGAATGTTTGACAACTGAGCTACACCCTCAGTCCAGTGGTAAGAAACTGCACATCAGTCCTGTCACTATCTAGTCCCTCCTGATCATTGAAAATACTTCAACTGAAAGAATAAAGATAATCAAAACATACAACTAATGACTTGGGGCCTACATGGGCAAATCCTATTATAGAAATATGAGAAATAAGACAAAAAACAAGGCAGTATAAGTTCTCCAAAAGTCCACAGTTCCATAATAACAGATGCTAATGATACTGAGATGGATGAAATTCCAAAGAATTCAAAAGAATAATTATAAGATTGATCAACATGATTAAAGTGGACACCAATAAACACATGAATGAAATAAAAGAGAATGTAATTAAACCCCTGAGTGAAATGAATACAATGCAAGATGAATTCAATAAAGATACAGAAATTCTGAAAAAAAGGCAAATTGAAACTCTGGTACTGAAAATCTTAATAAGTCAAATAAAAACTCAGTTAAAAGCCTCCCCAATAGACTGAATCAAGTTGAAGACAGAATATCAGGAATTAAAGACAAGGCAGATGAAATAGAACAGTCAAAGAATAACAAAGAAGAGACAATAGTGCTAACATAACATACAAGATCCCCAGGACACCATCAAAGTACCAAACCCATGAATCAGGAGTGTAGAAGAAGGAGAAGAGAAACAAGATAAAGGCAAAAAATTTCCTAAAGCATGTGAGATCCATGTACAGGAAGTTCTTAGAACACTGAACAGATGAGAGCAGAAAAGAACGTCTACACATCATATTATAGTTAACACATTAAATTACATAGAACAAGGAAAAAACTACAAGTGAGAAATGCCAAATCACATAGAAAAGTAAACCAATCAGAATAACAGCAGATTTCCCAACAAAAACTCTAAAAGTCAGGAGGGCAAAGAATGACATATTTCAATCCATGAAGTAAAATAACTGCTAACCTAGATTTCTATATCCATCAAAGCTATCCTTATAAATGAAGGAACTAAAGCAGTATATGAACACTAAGCCAGAACTGCAGAAGATACTGAAAGGAATCCTACATACAGAAGAGAAAGATAAGCACCACCATAACAACTGAGAAAAGAATCTCTTCTGATGAGCAGATAAGCAAATGAGGATTAGAAAAGAATCAAACACTACAAATCATCAAAATGATAGGAATTATTATATAACTTTCAGTAATAACTCTTTGTGTTCTCAATTCTCCAATTAAAAGACACAGACCAGAGGATCAGATTTAAAAACAAAACCCAATTATTTCTTGCCTATCAGAAATGCACCTCCTTGGAAAACACAAATACAACCTGAAAGTAAAAGGTTGTAAGAATATACTCCAAGAAAATATAATCTAAAAGCAAGAAGCAGTAACAACACTTATATATGACAAAGCAAACTTTAAATCACAAGTCAAGAAACAAAGATAGTCACTTCATAATAAGAGAACAGTCCATCAAGAGGATATATTACAATTGTAAACATATATGTACTTAAAACATCAGCCCAACCAATTTACTAAAGGCCCAGGTAGATTCCAACACAATAATCAGGTGACAATAATAACCCACTCTCACTAATAGATAGCTAATTCAAACAAACAAATCATCAAAGAAACTTCAGAGTTAAACACTATAGATCAAATGGACTTAATAGACTTCTACAGTATATTCCGCTCAGCAGCCACAGAATATACATTCTTCTCAGAAACTCACAAACCCTTCTACAAAATAGGTAATATTTTAGGATATAAATGAAGTCTTAACAATACAAGTAAACTGAAATAGCTTCTTATATTTTATCAGTCCACAATGGAATAAAGCTAGATATCAACAGCAAGAGAATCTAACAAAAGTATACAAACACAAGCAGAGTGAACAAAATGCTTTTGTTTGGTCAGTGAGTCATTGAAGAATTAGGGGATATAGAAAAGTGCATATAATAAGATGAAAATGAAAACAACTTAACAGACTGGGATGCAGTTAAAGTGATTCTAATAGGGACTTTTCTATCTATGAGTGCCTACATTAAATAATCAGGGTAATCTCAAAGAAATCACCCATGAATCACCATCAGTGAAACAAAAGATGGTAGAATAAACAAGACTGACAAACTCTTAGATTAACCTAAACAAAGAAACATAAGTCTCAAATTAATAAAACTAGAGACTAAAAAAGGTTACATCACAATAGAGATCAGTGAAATCCAGAGGTTCATTAGGGAGTATTTTAAAAACTTACACTCTCGAGGACAGAGGATTCTAAGATGGTGAATAGAGGGAGGAAGCAGAAAGTGTGCTTCCTAAAGTAAACTCTTGGAGAGATGCTGGAGATACACCTAGCAGGAAAAACCACCAAGAAGAGGCAAAACTCCAACACCTCCACACCCTCCAGCCACATTAAATGAAGAAACCAGGAGGGCCCCTGCTCCTCCAGACACCAGCTCCTAACCTGTTTGGGAGACTACCAGGTGAGCAAATAAATAGCACATAGTACTCCCTGGGACAAATCAGCATAGCCCCCTGGGCAGACTGACCCCCACCCAGGGAAAAAATTTTAAAAACTGAATAGTAAACAAGCAGCTGAAAAAAAAAGACACATAACAAAGAGGGTGGGGCACCCTGAGCTCTGGAGAGGGGGGAGGGCACTCCCTCACTCAAACTGTAAATAAACAAGCCAGCTGGAGAAGGTAGGAGTGGTGACCTCTGCCCAGCAACCAGGGAGAGGGGAAAGCTTTTAACAGTAGCTGTGCTGATGAAAGCTCCACCTGAGGGGGAAGGAGCACTCCCTCATGTGAACTGTAAATAAACAAGCTGGCAGGAGAAGGCAGGTGTGGCGCCACCTCCCCCAGTGTGCTTGGAGAGGGGAAGGTGTCCAACAACAGCTAAAGTGTGGCATGCTCCACCAAAGACTGGGGGAAGGGCACCTCCCCATGCGAACTCTAAATAAAAAAAGACTGCAATTGCAAAAGGTGGGTAGGGCTGTATACTGGACAAAACAAAATGTGCAACCATCCAGGACAACTCTAAATAAACAAAGCCTGTGGGGCTAGGTGAGTGTAAAGCTCATTCATGAGATCTGCAATAAATAAAGCCTACAGCAACAGCTGGCTGACAGTAGGTGGCATGTGATCCACAGCCTCAGATAGACATTCACAAAGCTGTCTCCAGACTCTTTCTTTTATTTTCCTTTGATGAGATTGCAAATGTATTGCATTTGAACCTGGGATTTTTTTTTCCACTTTGATGAGACAACAACAGAACTCCTACTCAGACACCAACACCAGGAGTAAGATGCTGAAGGACTAATACCAAATCTATTAAGACTGAAATTTTATTCCATTTGAACTTGGGAAATTAAAAAAAAAATTTTATTATTATTTCTTAACTTTTTTCATTTTTTTTATCCTCATTCTTTCTTTCTAAGGCCTATTTGGCTCACTGTGGATTAGTAAACTATCTCTCCCTGTTTATTTCTTTGGCTTTGTTTTTTTGTTTTGTTTTTTTGCTTTTTCTTTACCTTCTTTGCTTTCCCTCTCCTCTCACCCTTCCATTCTAGATATCACCATCGTTATTATTGCAACCTAGACAATACTGAATTACACACAGTACAGGGGCAGTAACAGTAGAAAGAGCAATGATGGGAAGACAGGAAAAAGAGGGAAACCATTTCTCCCCCCCCAATAATAAATTAGTACAGGAACCAGACGGAAATGAAGAAAACAGATGCCAGAACCAGACAACAACAAAATGAAGATAAACTATGCCAAAGAACCCAATGAAGCCCACAAGAACACTCTAAAAGAAGAAATTCTATAAGTAATCAATGAGAATTTTGTAGAGATGACACTGGATATGGTCAACAAAAATGTATAGGAGACACTCAAGAAATTCCAAGACAACAAAAATAGAGAATGTGAGAAAGCACAAGAACAAATAAAAGAAACTGTAGAAGCACTGTATAAACACCAAAGTGAAACAAAGAACACGATACATAAAGAGATAAATGAACTCAGGACGAAAATAGACAATATTAAAGAGGAAGTGACTCAGGATATGGAAAACCTCAGAAAAAAGAACGAAAGAGAAATGTAAAACAAAATGGAAGACCAACCCAGCAGATTAGAACAACCAGAAGACAGAATCTTAGAACTAGCAGATGAAATGGTAATTAAAGGAAAAACCAAAGAACTATTAGTTAAACAACTAAAGACCTGTGAAAAGAAAATGCAAGAACTTACTGACTCCATCAAAAGACTAAACCTGAGAATCATGGGCACTGAAGAAGGAGAAGAGGTGCAAGCAAAAGGAATGCATAATATATTCAACAAAATACTAACAGAAAATTCCCCAAATCTAGAGAAAACTATGTCCATACAGATACAGAAAACCACCAGAACACCAAACAGACCTTACCAAAATAGAACTACCCCACAGCATATTATCATTAAAACAACAAGTACAGAGACTCAAGAAATAATATTGAAGGCTGTAAGAAAGAAAAAACAAATAACATACAAAGGTAAACCCATCAAAACCACAGCAGAGTTCCCAACAGAAATATTAAAAGCAAGAAGATCTTGGGGTGAGATCTTCCGGGCACAGAATGAAAATAACTTCCACCCTAGGATACTCTAGCCAGCAAAACTATCATTCAAAATAGATGGAGCAACAAAAGTCTTCCATGATAAGCAGAAACTAAAACAATATATGTCCACAAAGCCATCACTGCAAAAGACTGTTCAAGGGATTCTGCACACAGAAAGTGAAACCCAACTTAACCATGAAAAGAGAGACAGCACCAACCCACAGGAAAAGAAAAGGCAAGAAAGTAGAGAGTAACCTCAACTTAAGTACACAAAATCAACCTTCAAACAACTAAGACAACTAAATGACAGAAATCACCACATACCTATCAGTACTAACACTTAATGTTAACGGACTTAATTCCCCCATCAAAAGGCATCGTTTGACAAACTGGATTAAAAAGGAAGATCCAACAATTTGTTGCTCACATAGGCTTAGGATGAAAGGTTGGAAGAAGATTTACCAAGCCAATGGCCCCTAAAAACAGGCAGGAGTAGCAGTACTAATAGCAAACAAAGTAGACTTAAAACCTACATTGATCAAATGAGATAAAGAAGGACAATCCATACTAATAAAAGAAGAAATACATAAAAAGGAAATAACAATTATCAACCTATATGCACCCAATGTCAGTGCATGCAATTTCATCAAACACACTCTGAAGGACCAAAATGCATATATAGATTCCAATGCAATGATAGTGGGAGACTTTAATATTCCCTATAACCAATAGATAGGTCATCCAAACAAAAAATCAATGCAGAAATCCTAGATCTAAAACATACCATAGATCAAATGGACCTAGTTGGTATCTACAGAACATTTCATCCAACTTCTACACAATAAACATTTTTCTCAGCAGCCCATGGAACCTCCTCCAAAATAGATAATTTCCTAGGGCACAAAGCAAGCCTCAGCAAATATAAGAAAATAGAAATAATCCCATGCATTCTGTCTGATCACAATGCATTAAAACTAGAATTCAACAACAAAAATAAAGACAAAACACATGCACATAGCTGGAAACTGAACAACTCATTGCTTAATGAACTATGGGTCATTGATGAAACAAAAGAGGAAATTAAAAGGTTCCTGGAAGTCAATGAAAATGAAAACACAACCTACCAGAACCTATGGGATACAGCAAAGGCGGTCAAGAGAGGAAAGTTTATAGCCATGGGTGCATATATTAAAAAGACTGAAAGATCTCAAATCAATGACCTAATGATACATCTCAAACTCTTAGAAAAACAAGAACAAGCAAATCCCAAAACAAATAGAAGGACAGAAATAATAAAAATAAGAGCTGAAATCAATGAAATAGAAACCAAAAAAAAAAAAATACAAAGAATTAATGAAACAAAAAGTTGGTTCTTTGAAAAAATAAGATCAATAGACCCCTGGCAAACCTGACTAAAATGAGGAGAGAAAAAACCCAAATCAGTAAAATCAGGAATGCAAAAGGGGAGATAACAACAAACACCATGGAAGTCCAGGAAATCATCAGAGGCTACTTTGAGAACCTATATTCAAATAAATTTGAAAATCTTGAAGAAATGGACAGATTTCTAGATACATATGATCATCCAAAACTGAACCAAGAGAAAATTAATCACCTGAATAGACCTATAACACAAAATGAAATTGAAGCAGCAATCAAGAGTCTCCCCAAAAAGAAAAGTCCAGGACCTGATGGATTCTCTGCTGAATTCCATCTGACCTTTAAAGAAGAACTGATACCAACCCTCCTTAAACTGTTTCATGTATTAGAAAAGGAAGGAAAACTGCCTAACACATTTTATGAAGCCAGAATTACACTTATCCCAAAACTAGGCAAAGACACCTCCAAAAGGAGAACCATAGGCCAATCTCCTTAATGAACATCGATGCAAAAATCTTCAATAAAATAATGGCAAACCAAATTCAACAACACATCAAAAAGATCATTCACCACGACCAAGTAGGCTTCATCACAGGGATGCAGGGGTGGTTCAACATACGAAAATCAATAAACGTAATAAACCACATTAACAGAAGCAAAGACAAAAACCACTTGATCATCTCAATAGATGCAGAAAAAGCCTTTGATAAGATCCAACATCATTTCATGATAAAAGCTCTAAGAAAACTAGGAATAGAAGGAAAGTTCCTCAACATTATAAAAGCTATATACGACAAACCTACAGCCAGCATTATACTTAATGGAGAAAAACTGAAACCATTCCCTCTAAAATCAGGAACCAGACAAGGATGCCCACTATCTCCACTCCTATTCAACATAGTACTGGAATTCCCAGCCAGAGCAATTAGGCAAGAAGAAGGAATAAGAGGAATACAAATAGGAAAAGAAACTGTCAAAATATCCCTATTTGCAGACAACATGATCTTATATCTTAAAGACCTAAAAAAAACTCTACTTAGAAGCTTCTAGACATGATCAATAGCTACACCAAGGTAGCAGGACATAAAATCAACATAGAAAAATCATTAGCATTTCTATACAAAAACAATGAGCAAACTGAAAAAGAATGTATGAAAACAATTCCATTTACAATAGCCTCAAAAAAAAATCAAATACCTAGGTGTAAACCTAACAAAAGATGTGAATGACCTGTACAAGGAAAACTATACACTTCTGAAGAAAGAGATTGAGGAAGACTATAGAAAGTGGAGAGATCTCCCATGCTCATGGATTGGTAGAATCAACATAGTAAAAATGTCGATACTCCCAAAAGTAATCTACATGTTTAATGCAATTCCCATCAAAATTCCAATGACAATCATTAGAGAGATTGAAAAATCTACCATTAAATTTATATGGAAACACAAGAGGCCACGAATAGCCAAGGCAATACTCAGTCAAAAGAACAATGCAGGAGGTATCACGATACCTGACTTCAAACTATATTATAAAGCAATAACAATAAAAACAGCATGGTACTGGCACAAAAACAGACATGAAGACCAGTGGAACAGAATAGAGGACCTGGATATGAAGCCACACAACTATAACCAACTTGTCTTTGACAAAAGAGCTAAAAATACACGATGGAGAAATAGCAGCCTCTTCAACAAAAGCTGCTGGGAAAACTGTTTAGCAGTCTGCAAAAAACTGAAACTAGATCTATGCTTATCACCCTATACTAGTATTAACTCTAAATGTATCAAGGACCTTAATATCAGACACCAAACTCCAAAATTGGTACAGGAAAGAATAGGAAATACTCTGGAATTAACAGGTATAGGCAAGAACTTTCTCAATGGAACCCCAGCAGCTTAGCAACTAAGAGATAGCATAGATAAATGGGACTTCATAAAACTAAAAAGCTTCTGCTCAACAAAAGAAATGGTCTCTAATCTGAAGAGAACACCCACAGAGAAAATATTTGCCAGCTACACATCAGGCAAAGGACTGATAACCAGAATATATAGGGAACTTAAAAAACTAAACTCTCCCAAAATTAATGAACCTATAAAGATATGGGCAAGTGAACTAAACAGAACTTTCTCAAAAGAAGAAATTCAAATGGCCAGAAAACACATGAAAAAATGCTCACCATCTCTAGCAATAAAGGAAATGCAAATTAAAACCACACTAAGATTCCACCTCACCCCTGTTAGAATAGCCATCAACAAAAACACCACTAACAATAGGTTTTGGTGAGGATGTGGGGAAAAAGGAACCCTTATACACTGCTGGTGGCAATGCAAACTAGTAAAACCACTCTGGAAAAAAATTTAGGGGGCTTCTTAAAAATCTAAACATAGATCTGCCATATGATCCAGCAATACCACTCTTGGGGATATACTCAAAAGTCTGTGACACAGGTTACTCCACAGGCACTTGCACACCCATGTTTATTGCAGCACTATTCACAATAGCCAAGCTATGGAAACAGCCAAGATGCCCCACTACTGATGAATTAATCAAGAAAATGTGGTATTTATACACAATGGAATACTACTCAGCCATGAAGAAGAATGAAACCTTATCATTTGCAGGTAAATGTATGGAACTGGAGAATATCATCCTGAGCAAGGTTAGCCAGGCCCAGAAAACCAAAAATCGTATGTTCTCCCTCATATGTGGACTTCAGATCAAGGGAAAACACAACAAGGGGATTGGACTTTGATCAGATGATGAGATGAGAGCACACAAGGGAGGTGTGAGGATAGGCAAGAATCCCCCCCCAAAACATGATAGCATTTGATGTCCTCAATGCAAAGGAACTAATGCAGAAACTTTAAAGTGACAGAGGCCAATAGGAGAAGGGGACCAGGAACTAGAGAAAAGATTAGTTCGAGAAGAATTAATTTAGAATGTAACACACATGCACAGGAAAGCAATGCAAGTAAACTCCCTGTATAGCTATCCTTATCTCAACTAGCAAAAACCCTTGGCCCTTCCTATTATTGCTTATACTCTCTCTTCAACAAAATTAGAGATAAGGGCAAAATAGTTTCTGCCTGGTGTCAAGGGGGTAGTGGGGGAGAGGGAGGGTGCAGGGGAAATGGAGGGGACAGGGAGAAGGGGGGAGAAATGACTCCAACATTCTATGCACATATGAATAAAAGAAATTTAAAAAATCATCAGGAAAAAAAATCCTATACTCTCATAAATTGGAAGAAATGGATAAATTTTTAGACATATATGATGTAAAAGTCTGAACCAAGAAGATACAAATAACTCAAAAGGATCAATAATAAGCAATGAGACTGAAATAGCCATAAGAAACAAAACACTTCCCAAAGAAATAAAAACCTCAAGACTGAGTGAGTTCACTCTGAATTCTACGAGATTGTTAAAGAATAAACACCAGTGTTCCTAAACTATTCTACAAAATACAGAGATAAGCAAACTTCCAAACTCATTTAATGAAACCAGTATTACCCCAATACTAAAACCAGATAAGAACACAAAAAACATAAAGGAAAACAACAGGCCAATTTCTTTGATGATCACAGATGTGAAAATTCTCCACAATATGTTAAAAAGACCATATGGTATGAAGTCAGCTTCATTCCTGGAATGTAAGCATGGTTCAACATATGCAAACTGATAAATGTATTATAATGCACATAAATAGAAGCAAGGACAAGAAACACAATCATCTCAAAGATACAGAAAAAGCCTTCTATTTGCTTCTCTTCTCGTCCCTTCCCTCTTTCTTCTCTTTTTCTTTCTTCCTTTTCCTTCTTTCTTCTTTTTTTTTTTTTTAAACAGTAGTAGATGAAGTTCTGACCTGGAAAATTTGACAAAATAGTTTGAGTCAACACATTACCCAATTTTGACAAATGCACTTAGAGAATCTCTTCTATCCTATTCTACCCATGGCTGCATTAGAAATATTTCATGGAAAAGAAGAATAATGAACTATGATCCATCTCTGACCTATGTCTGCTTGGCTCCCAGGGCAAAAAGACAGACATGGGCCTTATCTTGATAACACACTATGATTGGGAAGTCTATAAAAATCCTTATCCAGGGAATTCCCTTTCCTCTTAGTGGGAGAGCGATAAGGAAAAGAAGTGACAGAGTGAATTTCAATTCAAGATGTTCTGCATTTGTTTGCTTCTTTTTTTAAAAAACCAAGATAAGCTTGATTTTAGAACGACTTCCAGTACTGAACAAGCATAGAAACCACTGCCATATATATCCCGTGTTTGCCTGCATTGCTCCTTTGTGCACACTGGTCATGGGCAACAGCAGAGGGTCAAAAATGATTGAAATTGGATACTGAATAATTTATGCTCCTGTTTTGTTTCATTTACTCATCGGTTCCCCCACATACATGTTTTGGGCAAGTACCTGTTTCAGGCTCTGTGTTAAGAATCTAAACATAAAACAAGTTTCCTGTTCTTTCACTCTTGTGGAGAAATCGTCAATTTATAAAATAGTGTAAGTCCTGTAATAGAATTATTATACTTTTAGTGATATCAGAGAAACACAGGGACTATATTTGAGAGACTTTTGGAAAGCTTTGCAGAAGATAGATCTGAGCTGGACCCTAAAGGGTGAATAAAAAAAGTGTATCAGGTGACCAGTCAATATTCAAGAAGACCAGAGCCGAGGGTGTGGCTGAAGTGATAGAGCACTTGTCTAGCATGCTTGAGGCCCTGGGTTCAATTCCCAGAACTGCAAAATAATAAATAGAAGAGTCTCTCTCCCTCTCTCTCTCTCTCTCTCTCTCTCTCCCTGTACTATTTAGAAGACCAGTTCCTAGTGGAGGAAAACACCAAAGATCTAAAAGCATGAGGAGGCATGTGTGAAGTGAGTAGGGGCAGGAAAAGGGAGAGTCTAGAGGTGAGATTGGAAGGAGCAGAATTATGAGTGGAACTGCTCCATAGCCACATGTAGGACTCCATGTGCTGGACACCTTCAAAGACTAACTGTCAGTCATTGATGCTTCTCTTTACTCTTGTCAAGACTGCAATTTTTTAAAATTCAAGTTTATTGTGATATGCTCTTGATTTGAGAAGACTGTTTCATGAAAATCTTTCTTTCCAACTCCCACTCACTGATGCACACCATTGTCTTGGATTCTGCTGGAAAAATTTTGTTGACTTCTAAAAAAGTGGAGAAGTATTTGGAGTTGACAACTGTATCCACGTGGTGTTTCTGATAATAGTGAAAGAGTGAGGGTTCTAAGATAAGACTGTGGAAATGTGATGGCGTAATAAGAAACTTAAAAATGCCACAGATGTTTTGTAAATCTAACTCATAAATTTGACTTAATAAAATGTTTCAGCTCATAAGCTAACATGGTAACATCAGAAATAAAGGGTGAATGATTGCTAATTCTTCATTTACTATTCTATGTATGCAGTGTTCTACATTTTTTTTATATGTTGATGAAATACTGCATGCCTGGGATAAATTGCCCGTGGTTATGGTACAAATTACCTTTTCAAACTTAAGATAAAATTTATGTAACATAAAGTTAGTCATTCTATCAATGTTAAAGTATGTGATTTAACCCTTTTTCATTTACTCATGATGTTCGGCAGCTTTCACAACTATCAAAGGTCGTAATATTTCTATAACCCCAAATAGAAACCTTACACATGCTCGTAGCCAATCCCAACTTCTTCTTCATTCCCAGGAAATCTTTGTCACTTTGGCTTTGCCTGCATCAGACATGTCATATAAGATAAGGTATAAATATGTGACCTTTTGAGTCTGTCTTTTTTCACTTACCACAATGTTGATCCATGTTGTAGCATGATGAATATTTCATTCTTTTTTATGGCTGAGTGATAATCCACTATGTAGAAATAACACATTTTGTTTAACTTCTCACAAGTTGATGACTAGCTTGTTTCTACTTCGGATCATTATGAATAATGGTGCTGTGAACATTCATGTATGTGGTTTTGTGTGAACATGTTTTCAAGTTTAGACCTAGGAGTGAAACTGATGAATCATACCAGAATTTCATGTCTAACTTCCTGAAAAATTGGCAAACTTTTTCACAGAGGCTGAAGACTTTTACTTTTTTGAGGGACTGGAATTTGAACTCAGGGCTTCACACTTGCAAAGTCAGCACTCTACTGCTTGAGCCATACCTCCAGTCCATTTTGTTCTGGTTATTTTTGCTCTGGTTATTTGCCAGGTCTGTCCTCATACTGCCATCCTCTGGATCTCAGCCTCCCAAGTAGCTAGGATTACAGGCATGAGTCACTGGCTCCTGTCCTAAGACTTTACATTCCCATGAGCAAGGTGTGAAGGTTCCAATTTTCCCAAATCCTCACCAATACTTGGAATTTTCCATTTCTTCTTCCACCACTTCTCTTCTTCTCATTTGCATTTCCTTAATGATGACATTGTTGATCATATTTTCATGTACTTATTGGTCATTGTGTTTATTCTTTGAAAAAATGTCTATGCAAATTCCTTGCTCCTTTATAAATTGTTTTTTTATTGCTGAGTCTTAGGGTTCTTTATATGTTTGGTACTGTGGTTTGAATTCAGGACTGTGTGCTTCCTGGGCAGACAGTCTGCTTATTAGGTTTTAGGTTATTTTTCAGATGGGGTCTTGTGTTTAGCTTTGGACTGCATTCTTTCTATAAGGAATCTCCCATGAAAGAGATGGCATAAAAATTATTCCATTTTGAGATAATTTTTAGATTTTTATTGGTAGTGTATAGAAATATAAGTGAGTTTTGTTGGTTTTGTATCTTGCAACTTTACTGAACTTATTTTATTAACTAATAGTTTTTTTCAGTGTGGATTCTTTAGAGTTTATATAAGATCATATAAATCTCCACTTATTACCTGCAAGCAGAGATAGTTTTAATTCTTCCCCTATCTGACATCTTAATGTATTTTCCTGCTGGAAACTTCCTACCTAGAACATCCAGTACGACAAAGGCATCTGCTCTCAATGGTCCTTATTTTGTGGGTAAAACTGAAGCCTTTTAGGGTTCAGTGTGGTATATACTACAGTTTCCATAGGTGCCTTTCATCAGCTGGAGGAAGTTCCCTTCCGTTCCTCATATTCTACTGTTTTTATTACAAAAATGTGTGGAGTTTGACAAATACTTCTTTTATCTTTTTGCTCTTTTTTTTTTGCATCTGTTGAGATGATCATGTGATTTTTTTTCCTCCCTTATTCTTTTAATAAAAATTTTAATCAATTTTCACTTATGGTTTGCACTTCCTTTACAGTACTTGGATAAGCCCCAGATGGTCATGGTATGTCATCCTTATAATATGCTGCTGGATTAAGTTTGATAGTATTTTGTTGGAATTTCAGCATCTATATACTGGAAGATACTGGTTTGTAGAATTTTCTTCTTGTGGCATCTTTGGTTTGGAATGGCATGGAATGAATTAGAAAGTATTGTTTCCCGTGTGTTTTCTGGACAGTTTGAAAAAGATTGATGCTACACATTTAAATGTTTAGTAACATTCAGCAATAAAGCGATCTAGCCATGGAAGTTTCATTATGGGAAGACTTTTTAAAATCACTAATTCAATCTACTTTCTCATTGTAGATCTGTTTAGATTTCTTCTGCACACCCCTGGGTCAGTTGTGGTAATCTGTGTCTTTCTAGGTGTCTATCCACTTTGTCTTAGTTATGTAATTTGTTGGTATACAATTATTCATAGTATTCTTTTATAATCTTTTAATTTTTTCTGTAATAGCAATATCCATACATTGAGTCACTTTCTTCATTCTTTCATTATGCTCTGCTGAATGGATGATTTAACTTGCTCTATTTTTAAGTTTACTGATTCTTTCTTCTGTTTGCTGCGATCTGCTGCTGAGCACCAGTATGGATTTGTTTTTTCATTTCAGTTAGTGTACTTTCAATTTCTAGAAGTTTTATTTTGTTATTTAAAAAAATAATTCATACCTCTTTTTAATTGTGTACTGATTGAGACATTGTTTTCTTACTTTCTTCTAGTTCTTTTTATTTATTTAATTTTTGATGGGAGTTGGATGTGAACTCAGGGCTTCACACTTGCAAAGCAGGCACTCTACCACTTGAGCCACAGATAAGGTCCATTTTTCTCTGGGTAGTTTAGAGATAGAGTCTCATGAACTATTTGCCTGGGCTGGCCTCAAATCATGATCTTCCTGAGTTTAGCCTCTCAAATAGCTAGGATTACAAGCACTGGTGCCCGGCTTCTTCCAGTTCTTTAGACATATTTATAGCAACTTATTTAATAGCTATTTGAACTTTCTCAGATACACTTTTTAGACTGTTGAGATGTCCCCTTTCCTGGGGTTTTTCATTGATATTTGTTATTGCTGTGATTGTTATTGGCTGATTTTCCTGAATTAGCTCTACAAAACATATCCTTTTTGTATGTGGCCGTTGAAGTTTCTGTGGAGTTCACTTAGTGACCAGCTAGCAGAAGAAATTAAATACCATTAATTAAAATGAATGATTTATAACATTAGAAGTTTTACTTTTTAAGCCATTAAGGTTATAATTATAGATCTTACCTGTCACTCCACCTTTAGAATATTTATTTGGTCAGAACAGAAAATTTTAGCATTTGATTCAAATTTAAAATAATCTCAGTGGTTTTATTATGGAATACAATCCAGAAAACTTTTTTAGAGAGACTGTTGAGGGCATGGAGAAGGAGAGAAATAACTATAAGTCCAATTTGTCCATTCTATGATTACCACAGAAAAAACACAAAAATAATTGAGCAAATGAAAGAGCATTTAAATTAATCAAAAAGAATTTCTCAGAGTAATGAATTAGTGGAGGATTAGTAAGAAAAAAATTTAAATTTTGTTTGGAAATTTGTTTTTTCATTAACAAATTAAAAAAAATCAAGATTGTAGATATAGAAAGAAAAAAGGTAAGAGTAGAGATCTCAGACAAGTAGGAAAGGAGATTAATAGTATCATAAATTCAAGGATTTACTGTGGATAATGTAGCTCTTCATATAATATCTAGCTTCTGCCAAATCAGCTATTTACTACATGTTTGTAGTAGATTCCAGATGGTGTCCATTTTAATGCTGGAACCACAGTTACCAGAATCCTCTTCCCTATGTAGTTCCAGGTTAGAATTAGCCAAATGGAATGTGGCACCAGAATTAGAAGGAAGTTCAGTTACCAATTATTTCTCTCTGAAAGTCAATATATTTGCTGTGGTGAGAGGTACAGATACAGAGGTACTGACAAATTCTATCTTCCCCTTGCTGCTTCCTTCCTCATTTCCCCCTCAGTCCAGTTTTTCTTCTCCAGCTCTGCATTCCTAGAATAACCCAGCCCATCACCAAACAGAGGCAGTAGGCTTCTTTACCCTTTCTCAACAGCCTCGCTCAGTCTCATTTGTTAACAGAATTTGCTTTTTAAAATGTATTTCTTTAATCTAATTAGCTGTAATGACCTTGTCAGTATCAGAGGAGATATTGGCATTCCAGGGCATGCACTGGTAAAAGAGTTACTTCAGTTATCACTTGGAGTCATCAATAATCAAATGCTTATACAAGGCAAAAGTTTGATTGACCATGTAGTTGCTAACATAGAATCTTTTATTAGACATAAGAAATAACAGTGCTTTGTTTATGGTTTCTAAGAGGAACCAACTTGGGGAAAGAAAATGAGTTCAGTATCAAAATTTAATTAAAAAGCTGGAGACTATATGATGGCTTTAAAGGAGAATCTTTACTTTCTATAGCTATAGTCAAGGTCTTTAGAAATCACACCCAAAATCTAATCCTGCACTTGGCCAGATAACAATACAAATTAAATCTCCATCTTCATGAGGTTTCATTAATTAAGATTAGAGTATTTATATTTGAAGGGGACAGATAATAAAATGTGACCAGATTCTGATGAAGCTGATGTCATGACCTGAATTCTACCTGTCTTCTAGGTCAATAGAAGAGTCCCTTTCTCTCTTGTCTTAGGAAGCTAGTGTCTTCTCATTTATAGAAATTGCAATATTTTCTTGTAAGGCACTTTTCTTGTAAATATTGCTAATTTACCTCTACCACAGTGCAGATTCCCTCAAAGTGAAGTCCAAAGGTGTAAGCATCTATAAGTTCTCAATCAGCTCTTTTGTTACTTCTTCTGAAAGAATGACCTAATACCTGAGGTTCACCAGGAATCTTAAATCCTCTACAGGAAAGACAAAAGCAAGTAATAAACACTAGCACAGTACTAATCACTCTATCAAAATAGTTGAGACAATTGACTTAGAGAGAAAAGAGGTTTATTTTTACTCATAGTTTTGGACATTCCAGTTCATGATTGTCTAGCCCCATTGTTGTGGGCTTATAGTAAGATAGAATATTATGGTGGGAGTGTTGTAGAGCCAAGCCACTCACCTTATGGCCAGCAGCCAAGCAGAGGGGGCAGGAGGTCAAGATTTCACAACACCCTTAAAGGGCATGCCCCTTATTATCTGAAGACCTACTAGGCTTAGCTTCCCAATAGAGCCAACATGAGGATCAAGTCTTTAGCACATAGGCCTCTAGGGGACATTCAACATTGAAGTTGTAGCATAAAACCACCAATGAAATACTAATAGCAGCAGAAAAACAAAGCATAAAATAATTTGAAAAAATTTAAAACCAGATGATAGGATAGGGTGATGAAAACACAAAGAAAGAAAATATATTCATGAGATAAGAACAGAGAACTATACAAAGAATGGAGAATAAGAAAGAGTTCATGAATTATAATATATGATTGTAGAAATGAAAACCTGAATAAGATGTTGAAATGATAAAAAGTAGTATACTGCAAAATAGGTAAAGAGATAATGAGGAGCAAAAGGATAAAACAACTAAAGGGTTAGAAATTTAGGACCAACTTTTATATAATAGGAAACTAGCAAGAGAGAATAGAGGAAAAAAGGAGAAATATTATAGTAAGTTTGTAAAA
Source organism: Castor canadensis (assembly GCF_047511655.1). Taxonomy (NCBI): domain Eukaryota; kingdom Metazoa; phylum Chordata; class Mammalia; order Rodentia; family Castoridae; genus Castor; species Castor canadensis. The sequence continues at coordinate 13,750,958 of NC_133386.1, forward strand.
TAAGTGAAAATATAACCCACATGAATTTGTCACTGTGGAATTTCAGAATAATTAGATCAAGAGGTTCTAGCCACTTCAAAAAAAACCAGACTTGACATAACAGGATCAAGAATTAAAATGTAGTTAAATTTCTTGTTAACAACACTTGGAGCAAAATGACAATGAAGTGAAGTCTTTACTTTATCAGGAAAATACTGGAACATTGGTTCCATTAAAATGAGAGGACATCCAAAGAGACATGAAATGCTCAAAAGACATGCAAGGAATGCCCAGGATAACAATCAGGTGTTCTCAGGAGGATAACTGCACAGCATCCACAGGGCGAGTAGTTTTATGGAATCAGGTGAGAATCCATGGTTTTCTTTGAAAGATGGTGATGATGGAATGCATGTGACACAATTCAATTTAATGAGACAGAGTTATACAGACAATGGTCATGACATATTAATGAATAATGAGTACAAAGTAAACTAAGTAAACAAATAATGAAAGAAGTCAAGGAGAAAACAATTGTGTAAGTATCATAGTATACTTCCTGAGCTTGGCACCAAAAATTGAACCAACCACAATAATGATGTCATGATGTTGGAAGGATGCAGAAACAAGCATAGTATGAGTTAGTTATTCATAGAGAAAAATAAGCCCTCTGTTTGTATGATACCACCACCAAAGATGATGCCTAAAACCAAAAACACAGAGAGTGGCAGTGCAGGTGGGTTATATAGAGAACTGAAAAAGTTAATATTGGTGCTTGACTGGAGAATGGACTGTATGGGATGGGTGCTTGAGGAGAATATATTTTAATTTGCAAGTCATATAGAACTACTTGAATTCTGAAATGTGTGCTTACAGAACTTTGTAGAACTGTATGACTAAATATTTGCATGTGCAACTTGGACAAAGGTTTTTTTTAATTAAAAAATACACAATTTAAACATTTTTGATCATAGTTAAGCAAAGTTTTGAGAGATTAACCATAGACCATAGACCAAAAGATAATTGTAGCTGAATGTATTAGAGTTCACATTCACTTAACTTAATCTAAATGTAATTTATCTTAAATCCAGTAGTTTGTTAATTGTTAATGGTACACAAATAATAACAAAAAGGAAGAACTTGGTTTTTTTTAAGTCATCACTTTTTTTTTTTTTAAGGTTATGCTGGGAAAGACTTTTCAGCTGTCACTGTTTGCCATAGTCAGGTGAGGTTCTTCCCTCTCCATTTTGTCACCCAGGTTAATCTTTCTTGTGATTCTCCAGGAGGGAGTTGGATGTCCCCAAGACTCTAATCCAGATGTGTTGATTTCACCATGTTCTTGTATGTCATTCTTCCCTCCCACTCAGACTGTGGTGTTTGTGACAAGTCACTGTAGCCTTTTTTTTTCTCTTATAAATGTTGTACAGCTTGAGAGTACAATGTCAAAACATAATGTGTGTAATCAAGTGGAGGAAAGAAAAGCCATTTGACAATGGTTATTTCTCCCCCACCTAATGTATAGCTTCTTGTGAAAGTGTTCCTCCTGTTATTTTTATGACTGCTTAAGACTGAAATAGTTTCCTCATTGAACAAGCTATGGAGAGTGAATAGAGCCAGGTCAGGGTCAACCTGGTCTTCAAAGACCTCCTAGTTTATTTGATTAACTTCAGCCAAAAGATAAATTATATAGTTATGTGACATCTGAAAGACACTTTGATAAAACTTGGTACATGGTGACCTAGAAACCTTTAGCCTTTGTCAGACACGGGTAATTGTAGCAATGTAAATCCTTTTCTTTCTGTGGTCAATACTACCTGGGTTAAAATAACCATTATGTTATCCTCTGTGCCTCTGTGGGCTCTGACTTCTATTTAGCCAGCCCTCTTTTGCGAATCCATTTCCCCTCCTTCAGCCTTGTTTCTTAGATATTCTTTTTGACCTAAATTGTGTTGGCATCTATTCTTACTTTCTATTGGGTGATAGAAGAAACAAAGACAGGACAGCATTAATGGAGATGTTGTTACTTGTAGTTTCCACAATATAAATTGTAAATATGATGTTTATTAGTACAATTGAGTTAGGATTTACAGTCCTTTCTTCTGAGATGTGCAAGATAATAAATGGAAACTCAAAAACAGGTATGTCTATTCTAGACACTATTTCCTTATAAGGAATATATCTAACAGTTTTAACACTAAATAAAGACTGTACAAGTCCAATTATGTGAAAGAATCCTTCCTTCCCTTAGCCCTGTTTTCCTTTTATTTATCATTATTTCTTAATATATTCATTATTGTATATAAACGTATTTTTCTGATAGAACAGAGTGGAGTGCAATTTTTTTTCTTTTCATGACTCTGGCATGCTTACTTTTATTACCAAGTAGGAAATCCTTACAGGATTTATTATCTTCAGAGCTCCTGGTTATAATATATTCTATTGTATTACTTAATATCTAATTATTGAGGTAAAATCCCAAGCTTCTTTCTGAGTAGATTTATAGTCTAGACTGATACTTCAGAAACAGAATAATTCATTTAATAAAGAAGTATCTTAGACAAATAAAGGAAATTTTGTTATATCACAGGCTTGGCTATTATTTGTTTCACTATTTTTGTCTTTATTTCTGTTAGCTACAGGTTTAAGAGTGATTTGAAAGTTTTTGTTGAGAACTGAGTCCTGTGGGACTATTTGAGGTAAGTAAGAAAATTGCTTTTCTGCTTTCCTAAGCTTGGTCAGAATGAAAGAATAAGTGGAAAATATTCAATTATTTTTGATATTCAAAATGCAACATTTAAGAAATACTTGGAATAATGAAAAAATTGATTCTGTCCACCAATGAGCAATTTGGACTAAGATGCTAATGCAGAGATTCACTTGGCTTACTGCCTGGATATTGGTTTTTTAACAAAAGGACAATGAAAATGGTTTTCTCCTGTTATTTGGTGCAAACAACTCACATGAAAGTTGTCAGTCCAGTATCACGAATACCACCATCATGAGTACAGAAGGTGTCATAAGCAAGGCCAGCCTAGGGGCAGGGACATTAACATAACTTACATTTCACCATGTGGAGTGATTTTCCGAGTTTTACTCCATAACTGGTGATGTTCCATTAAATCATTCTTTTTACTTAAGTGCAGCAGGGCAGTTTGGAATGTGCTCATCAAATCAATCCCAGCACGTGCTCTATTAACACTGATAACCCCAGTGGAGTGCACATTTGATTGTCATGTGGATTCTGGTAAGTCCGCAGGAGAGGGACCTCAAGTTTTTAAGAAGCTTCTCCACAGCCTTTACCTACCTGAAATCTGATGGAAAAGTTAGTGATAAAAATAATTATAAAATTCTCCATACTTTATTTACAAATGATCCAGTTGAATTATCTTTCTAAATTTAAGATTTTTAACATCAACTTCATTAGTAGTGAGCATTAGATAAGAATTAAGCAATTATATTTAATACTGAGTTACACATTTAGTATATTTTGGTTTATTTAAAAATGTTGAGTACATATATATAAATATAAGCATATATATGTATATATATGAATTCTGATAGTACCTGTGAAGTGATGGGAAAGGCATAGCATTCACCCACAAGGATTTAGGATTTTCAGGGTTTTAGGATATACACATTTTCTAAACTTATGATTCTCCCATTAAATGTGGTAAAACTGGTTTAAAAGCATCCCTTGAAGTTCAGGAGCATGCCCATGAGTGTACTGAGGGTACAATGAAATTTACAAAGCCTCACCAAAGAACACTGGAGAGTGATTGTGGGCGATGCATTTCGTGCAGAGAGAAATACATGAGATATTTGAACTGACCCTTTGAGGTTAAGTCTTATGCTCTGTATCAGTTGATGTATTGATAATTTGGGAAAACTTCTAAGTTACTCCTTTATTATTCCTGAATAACATAAAATTATCCTGCTACTTTAAATGGGGAGAAAGCGTTCCCAGTAATAGAGGCATTTTCTTCAAAAAAAAACAATCTTCCTCTCCCAAAGCCATACTACTTAACCAAATTCAATATGATTTAAATTACATGTTACTTTTCATTCAA